>NC_091990.1:171609920-172809920 GCF_044704955.1 Pristiophorus japonicus
CCACTGGACCAAGACCTAGCTCTGTCAAGCCCGTTGTTATATATGCAGACTATAGATATACTCTCTGTGTAGTCACTGTATAGTTGCACAAGATGAAGACTTGTTACCTGATGTACTATCAATAAGGTTTACACTGTGTATATACTATGCTGGCACCACTAGAGGGTGCAACTGGTGGAGACCAGGGTTTCCTGCCCCTGTGGCAGAGCCTGTCCACCAGAGGGCACTGCGGTGGGAGACCTGAAGGTCACCTGCATAAGGTGCAGGGCCCACCATGCTTGTGCCTCACTCTGGAGTTACAAATAAAGGACCAAGGTCACTACAGTTTGAGTACAACACATTGCCTCGTGAAGTCATTCATAAGTGCATTACAGACATAACACCCGTGTGGTGGCTGGTGTGCAACGGCCATCACACGTTAAAAAAATTCCATGCACAGGCATCTTCCACCCTTCAATATGTAGCTTGGGATCTAGAATGTCAGGTCCATCATTGAAACACCTGTGAACTCATCCCTTTTTGGTGTGGAAGCAAGTCATCCTCGATACAAGGGACTGCCTATGAAGAAGGAGTGTCAGCCTATATTTATGTGCTCAAGGCCCTGGAGTGGGGCTTGAACCCACAACCTTCTGACTCAGAGCCTAAGCCACAACTGACGAACAAGACTGTTAGGCTGCGTCAGAAGCAGACTGCAGCCACCTGCCAGCACCCTGTGACTCACATTTATAGCCAAATGTGCACCTACCTGCAGAGCCGACTACAAAGGCTCTGAATTAGCAGACACCATGTGTTGCTAGGATACCTGCAGCTATCAGGCACCACAGTGCTGACCTTGCCAGTGGCTATTCTGCTCAGCTGCATCCTCAAGGCCACTTTCTTCACTTGCTTTCAGGCCCGCTACAATGCACTCCAATGCGGAGTAGTTTCCTGTAGTGGCAAGCAGGGGCCGCCCACTTCGGCCTACACCATCTCCACTTTGGCAGCCATTAAGCAAGCGATCGGAATGCTGTGCTGCTACATCTTTTGGCCACGGACTCATCTTCCTGCCTCTACATTTATTGTGCCAGCCATTGGGTATTGGCAGGTATTTCTGATCCTCAAACAATCCTTGCAAAGCTTGAAATATACATTTGACAGGCCTGCCAATTTCAGTAGCCTTCAGTGGTTCAATCACGTTGAAATTTACCCATGATGCCTTAAAAGGCTGCTTGCAAAAGATTACTCGCTCTCCTTGGCCGAGCTCCTTCCAGGTTCAATACACTATGCAAATGAAGCTGGCCCTCCCAAAATCAGCAGGGCCGGACACTACAGGTGTACAGGTACTAATACTGAACCTGGGAGCAGCGTGGAGGCTCCGACCTGCATGAGAACACCAGCGGCAGTTCGGGGCCATAAAAGGAGCGGCGAGCAGCGGCCTGGGAGCAGCGTGGAGGCGTACTCCTTCAGGGAGCAGCGCGAGCTGCGATGGCAGAGAAGAGTGACGTCATCAAGATCCAGGTCAGTGATTGGAGCGTGGGCAGATACAACAGGAGCGGCAAGGGACTGTGGAGGGATGTGATTGGGGCCCAGGGGCAGCACAGGCCATAGAAACATAGAAACACAGAAAATAGGTGCAGGAGTAGGCCATTCAGCCCTTCTAGCCTGCACCGCCATTCAATGAGTTCATGGCTGAACATGAAACTTCAGTACCCCCTTCCTGCTTTCTCACCATACTCCTTGATCCCCCTGGTAGTAAGGACTTCATCTAACTCCCTTTTGAATATATTTAGTGAATTGGCCTCAACTACTTTCTGTGGTAGAGAATTCCACAGGTTCACCACTCTCTGGGTGAAGAAGTTTCTCCTCATCTCGGTCCTAAATGGCTTACCCCTTATCCTTAGACTGTGTCCCCTGGTACTGGACTTCCCCAACATCGGGAACATTCTTCCCGCATCTAACCTGTCTAAACCCGTCATAATTTTAAACGTTTCTATGAGATCCCCTCTCATTCTTCTGAACTCCAATGAATACAAGCCCAGTTGATCCAGTCTTTCTTGATAGGTCAGTCCCACCATCCAGGGAATCAGTCTGGTGAATCTTCGCTGCACTCCCTCAATAGCAAGAATGTCCTTCCTCAAGTTAGGAGACCAAAACTGTACACAATACTCCAGGTGTGGCCTCACCAAGGCCCTGTACAACTGTAGCAACACCTCCCTGCCCCTGTACTCAAATCCCCTCGCTATGAAGGGCAACATGCCATTTGCTTTCTTAACCGCCTGCTGTACCTGCATGCCAACCTTCAATGACTGATGTACCATGACACCCAGGTCTCGTTGCACCTCCCCTTTTCCTAATCTGTCACCATTCAGATAATAGTCTGTCTCTCTGTTTTTACCACCAAAGTGGATAACCTCACATTTATCCACATTATACTTCATCTGCCATGCATTTGCCCACTCACCTAACCTATCCAAGTCACTCTGCAGCCTCATAGCATCCGCCTCGCAGCTCACACTGCCACCCAACTTAGTGTCATCCGCAAATTTGGAGATACTACATTTAATCCCCTCGTCTAAATCATTAATGTACAATGTAAACAGCTGGGGCCCCAGCACAGAACCTTGCGGTACCCCACTAGTCACTGCCTGCCATTCTGAAAAGTACCCATTTACTCCTACTCTTTGCTTCCTGTCTGACAACCAGTTCTCAATCCACGTCAGCACACTACCCCCAATCCCATGTGCTTTAACTTTGCACATTAATCTCTTGTGTGGGACCTTGTCGAAAGCCTTCTGAAAGTCCAAATATACCACATCAACTGGTTCTCCTTTGTCCACTTTACTGGAAACATCCTCAAAAAATTCCAGCAGATTTGTCAAGCATGATTTCCCTTTCACAAATCCATGCTGACTTGGACCTATCATGTCACCATTTTCCAAATGCGCTGCTATGACATCCTTAATAATTGATTCCATCATTTTACCCACTACCGATGTCAGGCTGACTGGTCTATAATTCCCTGTTTTCTCTCTCCCTCCTTTTTTAAAAAGTGGGGTTACATTGGCTACCCTCCACTCGATAGGAACTGATAGGCCAGCCCACACTGCGATATGTGTGCGCACTAGATCTGTGCAACAGAGCTGGTCTCCAGTCATCCTGGTTAACCCTTGCCATTGGAATAAGACCTAGCTGTGTCAAGCCCGTGTGGTGGCTGGTGTGCAACGGCCACCACACGTTAAAAAAATCCACGCACAGGCATCTTCCACCCTTCAGGATGTAGTTTGGTATCTGGATTATTAGGTCCTTCATTGAAACACCTGTGAACTTTTCCTTTTTTGGCATGGAAGCAAGTCATCCGCGTTTCAAGGGACTGCCTATGATAATGATGACTTGAATAATACCTGATTGGAAGGACAATTTGAAAATCTACCCTATATTATCTTGTTCAGCCTTTAGGCTTGCTCATTCACTGTTTGCAATCAACTTCATTATCTTTATGTGGAGGTGTACTGTAAGGGGGAAAAATTCTGGTCATTTGCACCTCTTGTTAGCGTGCCCGGGGGGGCGCTAACTGGGCGCAAAAGACTTTCTGCTAAATTCAGCGGCAGTTTAGCGATGGTGGTAACCCGTAGCGCCCCGCTCCGCTGCACCGGAGATACTGACATCGTCAACGTGTGCAGCGCCCCGGACCTTAAATGGGGTCTCGCCCCCTGAAGCTGCGCCAAGCAATTGGTTGAGTGTAATGCTGACCAGCAGGACTCTCTGCTCTTAGAAACATAGAAACATAGAAAATAGGTGCAGGAGCAGGCCATTCAGCCCTTCTAGCCTGCACCGCCATTCAATGAGTTCATGGCTGAACTTACATTTATGCTGAAAACAAAACATCTTGACTATGCTCACTGGAACAGAGAACAGTAAGTGGTGGTGGTGGCGCGGGGCGGGCAGGGTGAGGGGGTCCAATAGAAGTGTTAATAGTTATACAAGCCTTTGAACGGATAAATAATGAAAGATTATTTGATGAATCAGTAACAAGGTGGCATCGATTTAGGGGCAAAAGTGGTAGATTAGAAGAATCTTTTGCAGTGCATTAGAAGATGGAATACATAACTCATCATCATCATAGGCAGTCCCTCGGAATCGAGGAAGACTTGCTTCCACTCTAAAAATGAATCCTTCAAAAATGAATCCTTCGGTTACTGAACAGTCCAATACGGGAACTCCTACATGGCAAGCGCGCCCAAGGTGGGCAGAGGAAACATTTCAAGGACACCCTCAAAGCCTCCTTGATAAAATGCAACATAACTATAGGCAGCTATTGGTCAAACCCATCCCAATATTTAAGATGAAAAAAAAGAAATACTTGCATTTATATAGTGCCTTTCATGACCTCAGGTCATCTCAAAGCGCTATACATTCAATAAAGTACTTTTTGAAGTGTAGTCACTGTTGTAATATCGGGAGCACTGTCGCCAATTTTCACACAGCTCGGTCCCACAAACAGCAATAAGATAACGACCAAATCACCTGTTTGGTTGCAGAGATAACCATTGGCCAGGACATCAGGGATAACTCCCCTGCTCTTCTTCAAAATAGTCCTATGGGATCTTTTACCTCCACCTGATCGGGCAGACAGGACCTCAGCTTAAAGTCTCATCTGTCTCTGCCTCAGTACGACACTGGAGCATCAGCCTTGCCCTTGGTCCACAAGTCTCTGGAGTGGGACTTAAACCCACAACCTTCTGACTCAGAGGAAAGAGCGCTACCAACTGATCTAAGGCTGACATGGAATCAGATGAGCACTAAAACAGATAGTAACATTATAGGTTAGAGGAAAAACTAAGAAAATGGAGTTAAGAGTTGGAGATAGCAGGGGTAAAATGGGCCAAAGGGAATATGGGAACAAAAGAACAGAAGTCAGACATTGAGGCTGCTGGTCCATTGTGTTAACCATGCCAGCTTTATCCAAGTAAGTATATCTTCCCCCTTTCAAAAATAACAAGTGAATTTGCATCTGTGACCTCCTCACAACCCTTTACATGAAGAAGAATTTCCTGGATTTCCTTTTAATCAGCTTAACTGGAATTCTAAGATTACACCCCTTGTCCTGAATTCCACTAATAGAGGGAAAATACATCCCCTATCTACACTGACAATTCCCTTCATTGTTTTAAACATTTAAATCATATCAGCCCTCAATTCTTCGGGGCCAAAATTGCCCCCGTGCTGGATTTGGGGCAGTAAGATTTAGCACTCGGCCCCCGACACAGGAGCCCTGAAATTGGGATCTTAGAGTGAAAATAAATTCTGTTGTCGCTCGCCGGCACTCTCACGGGGCGGGAGGGAGGCATGAGTGTGGCGCTGCGAGTCAACATGACGCGGATGTGCCACACTGCACGGGCGCATCGCAATGTCACTCCGCGCTCTTAAAGGGAAGGGACACTGCAAGGCCGAACGCGAGCTCCATGGTGCCCACTGGGCCACCAGGGGGGGTTTCGGCCGGGCCAGCAGCCCAGCACCCAAGAGGGGGTGTGCCGGGCTGCCTGTTGACGGCCCGGCCGAACCGGCGGGCACCATTGTCGGGCCGACACCAGAGTCGGCCGACAATTAAAATAAGATGCCGGCTACGGGGCGAGGCCCTCCCCTTTAAGGGCTGCTGTGGTGCCCCACCTACCATAGTTTTGCTACCCGGCCACAAAGGGGTGCGATACGTGGGTCGGTGAGCACGGTGATGACATCATCACCGAGTGCACCGGTGGCCAGGGCGCCAATGATGGAGTGCATGCAAAGCTGTTTTCGATTGTAGGCTCGTGGTCGTTGTCCCTTGACCGGCATTCCGGGGCTGTAGTGGCTGTAGTGTGTTTGTTTTCCACTCTACTTTGATTCATAGACCTCAGGAATTACAGGAAAGGACTCCACGTGATGCAAAGTTTAGGCTTAAACCCAACTGTTATTTTTATTGCACAAAAAAACAACTAAAAATTACAGAACAAGACTTCTGAGAGAATTGACCGAAGACATACAATCACCCATCCAGCCAGTTGCTGCTGTTTGTCGATTGTAGGCTCGTGGTCATTGTTCCTTGACCGGTTTCTCCTCTCCGATGTTCCCTCCTCCTCGTCCTGCTTGTCGACCGTAGTCTTCCTTCTTGATCTTTTGCCTTCTGAGCTACAGTTCTCAGCCTGTACCTATATATCGATTTTTATGAATACATCTCCTGCTGGGCTGTTTTTCCGTTAATGCGTCTGGATCGATCCTGATATTTGTGGCGATCTGTTTGGATGGCTGCGGTGATGGGTCTGCATGGCCACAATTTGCACATGGAGTCGACAGGGCAAAAGATAACTCCTTATCTTTGGTGCACCGTTATCCAAAAATGCACGCCTTGTGGGATCTTTTGTTGCTCTGGTTTTTCGTAGACTTGTAGTCACTATAGGGAACTGGTTTTCCCCCTCCGGCCAATCAATCCAGGGGCTCCTCTGCACGATTTTACCAAACCCTTTGTCTCGATGTTTAATCAGGTCCAGCTCCTGACCGCAGAAATTGCATTAATTGGTGATGAATCACCACCTGCCCCAAGCTGGTGCCCTTTTCTGCCACCCAAGCAGTCCCAAAGGTTTCTTGAAACCATTTTTAGTTTGTGGCCTCTTCCTGTGCCTTTTGTGAAAATGTGTAAACCTTACAGGGGCAATTCCAGCCGTGTCGCTCCTGACACCTGCCCTGGGTACAAATCATCTATTGTCCTATCGCTGGCTGGAGGCGCTTAATGGGCCTTTTCAAAAAGACCAATTTTGCCCCCTTCATCTTTCGGAAATAGAACCCAAGTTTATCCACAAACACCCATCAGTATATGCAAATATGTAACCCAGAGACTTAAGCTGGGCCCTCGCCACTACCTCCCAGGTCTGTTTGCCAGCAGATCTTTTGATTGTCAGGGTGTGTCAGAACTGAGCCAGATCCTGTCCTCACTTGACCCCAGTAGAGGTCACTAGATTCTAAATCAGATATAGGCAACCATGTTTCCTCCTTGTTACTCTGGGGTCACTGAAGTCGATTCTAATCTGCCACACCAATTTAGATCAGCAAACTAAGGCTAAAATCCGCTCGGCTCACGTCTTTTCCTTCCTTCTGAACTGTTTGGTAATGGGTGATAGACTTGGTTGGCAACCCAAACTTGTGGTGGATTTACTGACTGTAGAATGACAAACAATTGCAGGAAATGATGCCGGCTGAGTAGTGAACCAGTGTTTGAATGAACTGTACTGTTATGCATTGTCGACATAGTTCGCATGCCAGATTCGAGACTCCCGAAGCAAATGCTCTACGCGGAGCTCCTTCATGGTAAACGAGCCAAAGGTGGGCAGCGGAAACGTTACAAGGACACCCTCAAAGCCTCCCTGGTGAAGTGCGACATCACCACTGACACCTGGGAGAGCCTGGCTGAAGACCGCCCTAAGTGTATCCGGGAGGTCGTTGAGTTCTTCGAGTCTCAATGCAAAGAACATGAAGAGGTCAAGTGCAGGCAGCGGAAGGAGCGCGCGGCAAACCTGCTCCACCCACCCCCTCCCTCGACGAATGTCTGTCCCACCTCTGACAGGGTCTGTGACTCTCGTATTGGATTGTTCAGCCACCTAAGGACTGACTTTGGGAATGGAAGCAAGTCTTCCTCGATTCCGAGGGACTGCCTATGATGAGGGGTTAGTTGTGGGACTATATACACTCAGTGCATAAAGCATACAACTTCGCTTCATCTAAATTCATACTGACATATTCCAGAAAAAAAATTCCTGTACATTACATTCTTTCTTTTGTATTTTTGTTCTATTTCCTGTCATCATCATCATAGGCAGTCCCTCAAAATGAGGATGACTTGCTTCCACGTCGAAAACGGATGAGTTCACAGGTGTTTCAATTATATTCCGGATCCTGAATTACATCCTGAAGGGTGGAAGATGCCTGTGCTTGGATTTTCTAACGTGTGGTGATCGTTGCACACCAGCCACCACACGGGCTTGACAGAGCTAGGTCTTGGTCCAGTGGCAAGGGTTAACCAAGACGACTGGAGAACAGCTCTGCTGCACGGACCTAGTGCGCACACATATCGAAACAGTGTGGGATGGCTCGTGCTGCCTCTGGGTCCTCGCCTCTTCTGGACCCCGATCACAACCCTCCGCAAACCCTCGCCGCTCCTTCGCCCCGACCTCGCCGCTCCTGCTGTACCTGCCTGCGCGACAGTCAGCCGTCGCCCTCCTGCAGCAGCACGCGCTTCTCCCTGCAGTGGTATACCGCCGCACGCTGCTCCCTCTAATGACCCGGCCTGCTGATGGTCTTGCAGGCCAGGACCACGCCGATTTCCAGGCCGGGCCACCGCACGCTGCTCTCTCTATTTCCTGTACGCACAAGATGTTGCACTGCAAAAAGCATGGTAAACCTTGCTTCATGTGTTTTCACTCAGAAGCTGTTTGTTTAAATGTGAGGTTATATTGTTATATGGCTTATTGGTTTGCTCCTAATTTTATATACTCCTTTCCTGAAAGAAAGCAGAATGAATTTTAATGCAAGAGCGTAGCATGCTGGAGCAGTGAGCTGACATCACAGCGCTGTGTGAGGTCTGGAGAGATTTTAACTCCCGAGCCTCATTTCCCTGTTCGAGGGCAGACTGCTGCTCGAACTCAACCAGAATCCCATAGTGAATTTACCACTCACCCATGGAAGGGATGCTCTCCTAATATACTGTTTAATCTGATGTGGTATCTCTTCTCAGTCTGTTTCCCTGGATGCTAATAGGCTGCAGGGTGACTTGGACAAGTTAGGTGAGTGGGCAAATGCATGACAGATGCAGTATAATGTGGATAAATGTGAGGTTACCCACTTTGGTGGCAAAGGCAGAATTTTATCTGAATGATGACAGATCAGGAAAAGGGGAGGTGCAACGAGACCTGGGTGTCATGGTACATCAGTCATTGAAAGTTGGCATGCAGGCACAGCAGACGGTGATGAGGCAAATGGCAAGTTGGCCTTCATAGCAAGAGGATTTGAGTATAGGAGCATGGAAGTCTTACTACAGTTGTAAAGGGCCTTGGTGAGGCCACACCTTCAATATTGTGTACAGTTTTGGTCTCTTAATCTAAGGAAGGACATTCTTACTATTGAGGGAGTGCAGCGAAGGTTCACCAGACTGATGCCCGGGATGAAAGGACTGACATATGAAGAAAGACTGGATCGACTAGGCTTATATTCAATGGAATTTAGAAGAATGAGAGAGGATTTCAAAGAAATATATAAAATTCTGATGGGATTGGACAGGTTAGGTAGGAGGTGGGGTAGCATTGCTGGTTAAAGAGGAGATTAATGCAATAGTTAGGAAGGACATTAGCTTGGATGATGTGGAATCTATATGGGTAGAGCTGCAGAACAAAAAAGGGCAAAAAACGTTAGTGGGAGTTGTTTACAGACCTCCAAACAGTAGTAGTGATGTTGGGGAGGGCATCAAACAGGAAATTAGGGGTGCATGCAATAAAGCATGCAGCAGTTATCATGGGTGACTTTAATATGCACATAGATTGGGCTAACCAAACTGGAAGCAATACGGTGGAGGAGGATTTCCTGGAGTGCATAAGGGATGGTTTTCTCGACCAATATGTCGAGGAACCAACTTAGGGAGAGGCCATCTAAGACTGGGTGTTGTGTAATGAGAGAGGATTAATTAGTAGTCTCGTTGTGCGAGGCCCCTTGGCGAAGAGTGATCATAATATGGTGGAATTCTACATTAAGATAGAGAATGAAACAGTTAATTCAAAGAGCATGGTCCAGAACTTAAAGAAGGGTAACTTTGAAGGTATGAGGCGTGAATTGGCGAGGATAGATCGACGAATGATACTTAACGGGTTGACAGTGGATGGGCAATGGCAGACATTTAGAGACCGCATGGATGAACTACAACAATTGTACATTCCTGTCTGGTGTAAAAATAAAAAAGGGAAGGTGGCTCAACCGTGGCTATCAAGGGAAATCAGGGATAGTATTAAAGCCAAGGAAGTGGCATACAAATTGGCCAGAAATAGCAATGAACCCTGGGACTGGGAGAAATTCAGAACTCAGCAGAGGAGGACAAAGGGTTTGATTCGGGTAGGGAAAATAGAGTACGAGAGGAAGCTTGCAGGGAACATTAAAATGGACTGCAAAAGCTTCTATAGATATGGAAAGAGAAAACGTAGGTCCCCTGCAGTCAGAATCAGAGGAAGTCATAACGGGGAACAAAGAAATGGCAGACCAATTGAACAAGTACTTTGGTTCGTTATTCACAAAGGAGGACACAAACAACCTTACGAATATAAAAGGGGTCAGAGGGGCTAGTAAGAAGGAGGAACTGAGGGAAATCCTTATTCGTCGGGAAATTGCGTTGGGGAAATTGATGGGATTGAAGGCCGATAAATCCCCAGGGCCTGATGGTCTGCATCCCAGAGTACTTAAGGAGGTGGCCTTGGAAATAGCAGATGCATTGACAGTCAATTTCCAACATTCCATAGACTCTGGATCAGTTCCTATGGAGTGGAGGGTAGCCAATGCAATCCCACTTTTTAAAAAAGGAGGGAGAGAGAAAACAGGGAATTATAGACCGGTCAGCCTGACATCGGTAGTGGGTAAAATGATGGAATCAATTAGTAAGGATGTCATAGCATTTGGAAAGAGGTGACATGATAGGTCCAAGTCAGCATGGATTTGTGAAAGGGAAATCATGCTTGACAAAACTACTGGTATTTTTTGAGGATGTTTCTAGTAGAGTGGACAAGGGAGAACCAGTTGATGTGGTGTATTTGGACTTTCAGAAGGCTTTCGACAAGGTCCCACACAAGAGATTAATGTGCAAAGTTAAAGCACATGGGATTGGGGGTAATGTGCTGACGTGGATTGAGAACTGGTTGGCAGACAGGAAGCAAAGAGTAGGGATAAATGGGTACTGTTCAGAATGGCAGGCAGTGACTAATGGGGTACCGCAAGGTTCTGTGCTGGGGCCCCAGCTGTTTACATTGAACATTAATGATTTAGACGAAGGGATTAAATGTAGTATCTCCAAATTTGTGGATGACACTAAGTTGTGTGGCAGTGTGAGCTGCGAGGAGGATGCTATGAGGCTGCAAAGTGACTTGGATAGGTTAGGTGAGTGGGCAAATGCATGGCAGAAGAAGTATAATGTGGATAAATGTGAGGTTATCCACTTTGATGGTAAAAACAGAGAGACAGACTATTATCTGAATGGTGACAGATTAGGAAAAGGGGAGGTGCAATGAGACCTGGGTGTCATGGTACATCAGTCATTGAAGGTTGGCATGGAGGTACAGCAGGCAGTTAAGAAAGCAAATGGCATGTTGGCCTTCATAGCGAGGGAATTTGAGTACAGGGGCAGGGAGTTGTTGCTACAGTTATACAGGGCCTTGGTGAGGCCACACCTGGAGTATTGTGTACAGTTTTAGTCTCCAACCTTGTGGAAGGACATTCTTGCTATTGAGGGAGTGCAGCGAAGGTTCACCAGACTGATTCCCGGGATGGCAGGACTGACATATCAAGAAAGTCTGGGCTTGTATTCACTGGAGTTCAGAAGAATGAGAGGGGATCTCATAGAAACGTTTAAAATTCTGACGGGTTTAGACAGGTTAGATGCAGGAAGAATGTTCCCAATGTTGGGGATGTCCAGAACCAGGGGTCACAGTCTAAGGATAAGGGATAAGCCATTTAGGATCGAGATGAGGAGAAACTTCTTCACCCAGAGAGTGGTGAACCTGTGGAATTCTCTACCACAGAAAGTTGTTGAGGCCAATTCACTAAATATATTCAAAAAGGAGTTAGATGTAGTCCTTACTACTAGGGGGATCAAGGGATATGGCGAGAAAGCAGGAATGGGGTACTGAAGTTGCATGTTCAGTCATGAACTCATTGAATGACGGTGCAGACTCGAAGGGCCGAATGGCCTACTCCTGCAGCTATTTTCTATGTTTCTATATAAGTCTATGTTTGCAAATTCTTGCTGCTGCTTTACTTTTTCTGATATCATAAGAAACATCATATGAGAAAAAGCCATTTTAATCCACCAAAACTCATCGCATTAGATTTTAACTCTTCCCGTCTACCATTTAACTATGATTTCAATCCCCTTATTTGGCATATTCTTCTTGAGGTTTCTAATGCTTTGCCTGAAGACGTTACCCCGGCATTAGTTCTAAATATATTTACATCAATCTATATTTATGACTTTTGGTCTCATTATCCTGCCTTATTGTACCTTTTTAAGCCATTTAATATTTTACTTACTTGCATGAGGCTCCCCCGCCTTACCCATTTCCTCTCTGAGCTGTATGGATTGAACTTTTTTTAACTTTTCTCTCATGTCCAATCCCCATTACTCTTGGGAACATTCTTGTTGCTCTTCTCTGCATCCTCTCTTCCCTCTGTGCGTAATAAATTTCTTGCCTGGTGTTTCTCCACTTCTCTTTTTCTCCCCCTTCTTTGTTTAGCCGTTTCTGGAGTCCCCGTGGTTAGCAGGCTGCATGCTGCAACAAAGTAAAATCAAAGAGCAAGTTATTATTTAAATGGAGAAAGATTGCAAAGTGTTGCAGTCATCATCATAGGCAGTCCCTCGCAATCGAGGAAGACTTGCTTCCACTTCTGAAGTGAGTCCTTAGGTGGCTGAACAGTCCAATACGACAACCACAGTCCCTGTCACAGGTGGGACAGATAGTCGTTGAGGGTAAGGGAGGGTGGGACTGGTTTGCTGCATGCTCTTTCCGCTGCCTGCGCTTGATTTCTGCATGCTCTCGACGATGAGACTCGAGGTGCTCAGCGCCCTCCCCGATGCACTTCCTCCACTTAGCGCGGTCTTTGGCCAGGGGCTCCCAGTTGTCGGTGGGGATGTTGCACTTTATCAGGGAGGCTTTGAGGGTGTTCTTGTAACGTTTCCTCTGCCCGCCTTTGGCTCGTTTGCTGTGAAGGAGCTCAGAGTAGAGCGCTTGCTTTGGGAGTCTCGTGTCTGGCATGCGGATGATGTGGCCTGCCCAGCGGAGCTGATCGAGGGTGGTCAGTGCTTCAATGCTGGGGATGTTGGCCTGGTCGAGGACACTGATGTTGTTGGTGCACCTGTCCGCCCAGGGGATTTGTAGGATCTTGCGGAGACATCGTTGGTGATATTTCTCCAGCAACTTGAGGTGTCTGCTGTACATGGTCCATGTTTCTGAGGCATACAGGAGGGCAGGTATTACTACAGCCCTGTAGACCATGAGCTTGGTGGCAGTTTTGAGGGCCTGGTCTTCAAACACTCTTTTCCTCAGGCGGCCGAAGGCTGCACTGGTGCACTGGAGGCGGTGTTGGATCTCGTCGTCGATGCCTGCTCTTGTTGATGGGAGGTTCCCGAGATATTGGAAGTGGTCCACGGTGTCCAGGGCCGCGCCGTGGATCTTGATGACTGGGGGGCAGTGCTATGCGGTGAGGACAGGCTGGTGGAGGGCCTTTGTCTTACGGATGTTTAGTGTAAGACCCATGCTTTCGTACGCCTCAGTAAATACATCGACTATGTCCTGGAGTTCAGTCCTGTATGTGCGCAGACGCAGACGTCGTCCGCGTACTGTAGCTCGGCGACAGAAGTTAGGGTGGTCTTGGACCTGGCCTGGAGACGGTGCAGGTTAAACAGCTTCCCACTGGTTCTGTAGTTTGGTTGTACTCCAGCAGGGAGCTTGTTGACTGTGAGGTGGGTTGGGGCGATGACACAGCCCTGTTTGACCCCGGTCCGGACGTGGATTGTGTCTGTGATGGATCCGTTGGTAAGGATCATGGCCTGCATGTCATCGTGGAGTAGGCAGAGGGTGGTGAGGAACTTTTGGGGGCATCCGAAATGGAGGAGGACGCTCCATAGACCCTCGCGGTAGACGGTGTCAAAGGCCTTTGTAAGGTCGAAGAAAGCCATGTACAAGGGCTGGTGCTGTTCCCTACATTTTTCCTGTAGCTGTCGCGCTGCAAAAATCATGTCCGTTGTGCCCTGTAGGGGACAAAATCCGCACTGTGACTCTGGGAGGAGCTCCTCATCCACGGGAAGAAGATGATTGAGGAGGTCTCTAGCGACAACTTTCCCAGTGGCTGATTACAGGGAGATTCCTCTGTAGTTGCCGCAATCACACTTATCCTCTTTTTTTAAAGATGGTCACGATTACTGCATAGAAACATAGAAAATAGGTGCAGGAGTAGGCCATTGAGCCCTTCGAGCCTGCACCACTATTCAATCAGATCATGGCTGATCATTCACCTCAGTACCCCTTTCCTGCTTTCTCTCCATACCCCTTGATCCCTTAAGCCGTAAGGGCCTTATCTAACTCCCTCTTGAATATATCCAATGAACTGGCATCAACAATTCTCTGCGGTAGAGAATTCCACAGGTTCACAACTCTCTGAGTTAAGAAGTTTCTCCTCATCTCAGTTCTAAATGGCTTACCCCTTATCCTTAGACTGTGTCCCCTGGTTCTGGACTTCCCCAACATCGGGAACATTCTTCCTGCATCTAACCTGTCCAGTCCAGTCAGAATTTTATATGTTTCTATGAGATCCCCTCTCATCCTTCTAAACTCCAGTGAATACAGGCCCAGTCGATCCAGTCTCTCCTCATATGTCAGTCCTGCCATCCCGGGCATCAGTCTGGTGAACCTTCGCTGCACTCCCTCAATGGCAAGAATGTCCTTCCTCAGATTAGGAGACCAAAACTGAACACAATATTCCAGGTGAGGCCTCACCAAGGCCCTGTACAACTGCAGTAAGACTTCCCTGCTCCTATACTCAAATCCCCTAGCTATGAACGCCAACATACCATTTGCCTTCTTCAGCGCCTGCTGTACCTGCATGCCAACCTTCAATGACTGATGTACCATGACACCCAGGTCTCATTGCACCTCCCCTTTTCCTAATCTGCCGCAATTCAGGTAATATTCTGCCTTCATGTTTTTGCCACCAAAGTGGATAACCTCACATTTATCTACATTATACTGCATCTGCCATGCATTTGCCCACTCACCTAACCTGTCCAAGTCACCCTGCAGCCTCTTAGCATCTTCCTCACAGCTCACACTGCCACCCAGCTTAGTGTCATTTGCAAACTTGGAGATATTGCACTCAATTCCTTCATCTAAATCATTGATGTATATTGTGAATAGCTTGGGTCCCAGCACTGACCCCTGCGGCACCCCACTAGTCACTGCCTGCCATTGTTTGATGCTATCCCCAACCACACTACTACTGTTTGGTGGTCTGTACCAAACTCCCACTGGCGTTTTCTGCTTTTTGGTATTCCGCAGCTCCACCCATACAGATTCCACATCATCCAAGCTAATGTCCTTCCTTACTATTGCATTAATTTCCTCTTTAACCAGCTACGCTACTCCACCTCCTTTTCCTTTCTGTCTATCCTTCCTGAATGTTGAATACCCCTGGATGTTGAGTTCCCAGCCTTGGTCACCCTGGAGCCATGTCTCCGAGATCCCCCGGCATGCTCTCCTCCCTCCAGATGAGAGAGATGAGGTTGTGTATTCGCGCCAGTAGTGCCTCTCCGCCATACTTCAATGCCTCAGCAGGGACTCCGCACCCGTAGCCTTGTTTTTAAGCTGTCTTATGGCTTTTTTTCCCTTGTGCAGTTTTGGAGCTTCACTGTCATGGTGGCGGGTCGCATGCTGCGTGATGGAGTCGAGAACACTCGAGTCAAAGGCAGAGTCTCGATTGAGGAGATCTTCGAAGTGCTCCCTCCAACCGCCCTGACTGTCTTGGTGTCCTTGATGAATGTTTTTGCTGCTCCCACATTGGGTTATTGTTTAAGGCTCAGAAATGCCCTGCGCTTGTGATCTATTAGCTCTTGGATCTCCTGATCATTCTCATCAAAGCAGTCTTCCTGGTTGAGTAACCGAGTGTCTCTTTGCAGGCACTAGTTATGGAGGCCTGGAGGGCAGACCAAGTGCTATGGGCATTCAGCATCTCAGGGTCATCAAGGCACGCCAGGTTAGCTATGAGGCGCTGGCTGTATAGGGCACTCTTAGCTGGGTCCTTAAGTGCTCCGGCATTGACTATTTTGCGGCACTGCTTCTGCTGTCCCCTCCGCTTTGGGGCTATGTTGACGTCCATGATGGATCGGATTAGGCGGTGGTCCGTCCAGCAGTCGTCGCTTCTGTCCCTGGCTCGGGTGATACGCACATCCTTGCGATCCCTGGCTCGGACGATGACATAGTTGAGCAGGTGCCAGTGCTTGGAGCGAGGGTGTTGCCACGATGCCTTGTATTTGTCCCTCTGGTGGAACAAGGTGTTGGTGATGACAAGTTCATGCTCTCGACATTTTGTCAGGAGGAGGGTACAGCTGGAGTTGGCTTTCCCTACCCCCTCTCTGCCAATCACGCCTCCCCCAGAGGTCTGTGTCCTTGCCGACCCTGGCGTTGAAGTCACCAAGGAGGATCAGTTTATCGCCCGCGGGGACGCAGATCAGGGATTTTGAGAGGTTGGTGTAAAAACCCTCTTTGGCCTCATCCGTTGCATCGAGTGTGGGGCGTACGCATTGATGACTGTGGTGCATTGGTTCCGGGATAGGGTGAGTCAAAGAGTCCTGAGTCGTTCATTAACCCCACGGGGGAGTCTTTGAGGCAGTCGACCAGCTCATTTTTGATGGCGAAGCTGACTCCGTGGAGGCGGCGTTCTTCCTCTGGTTTCCCTTTCCAGAAGAAGGTGTAACCTCCACCTTGTTCCTTGAGCTGGCCTTCCCCTGCCCGCCGGGTCTTGCTTAGGGCGGCGATGTCGATATCAAAGCGTCTAAGTTCCCGGGCAACCATGGTGGTGCGGAGTTCCGGCCTGACGTTGCTGGGTTTGTCCATGAGGGTCCTGACGTTTAACTTCATGTTAACGGAGTGGAAGATGCCTGTGCGTGAATTCTTTTAATGTGGGGTGGCCGTTGCACACCAGCAACCACACGGGCTTAGCTGAGCAAGGTCTTGATCCAATGGCAAGGGGGCCCAAAACGACTAGAGACCAGGCACTGCTATGTGGGCCTAATTGCCTACGGCAAGATGTTGGCCGCAAGCTCAGCACTGGGTAGCGCC
Organism: Pristiophorus japonicus; assembly: GCF_044704955.1. Lineage (NCBI taxonomy): Eukaryota > Metazoa > Chordata > Chondrichthyes > Pristiophoridae > Pristiophorus > Pristiophorus japonicus. The sequence goes on from NC_091990.1 coordinate 171,627,005, forward strand.
CTTGGTGATAGATGGTCCGAGGCCTGGTTGGGGTCAGGCATTGGGAAGGTCAGTGGCCCACCGGGGTTCAGGGTGGGAGGGCAGGGGGGTCACAGTCATGGAACTCACCACGTGTTGGAAGAGGAGAAGAGACCAGGTCGCCAGTGGGGATGGAAAGCTCCAGTCGTCGCTGAAGGAAGAGGAGAGGCCAACCGCCGTCATGGGAGAGAGGGAACCGATTGTCATTGAGGAGGAGGTCATCTGTCACCACGGGACCTCCGGCAACCTCCAGTGACTTCGACGTCCCCCGGTGACCTCCGATGACCTCCAGCGACCTCCGACAACCCCCACAACTTGTGCATGAAACACAAAAGGATAGTATGCAGATACAGCAAGTGATCAGGAAGGCCAATGGAATCTTGGCCTTTACTGCAAAGGGGATGGAGTATAAAAGCAAGGAAGTCTTGCTACTGTTAGAGGGTGTTGGTGAGGCCACACCTGGAATACTGCATGCAGTTTTGGTTTCCATATATACGAAAGGCTATACTTGCTTTGGAGGCAGTTCAGAGAAGGTTCACTGGGTTGATTCCGGGGATGAGGGGGTTGACTTATGAGGAAAGGTTGAGTAGGTTGGGCCCCTACTCATTGGAATGAGAGGTGATCTTATCGAAAAGTATAAGATTATGAGGGGGCTTGACAACGTGGATGCAGAGAGGATATTTCCACTGCTAGGGGAGACTAGAATTGGAGGGCATGATCTTAGAATAAGGGGCCGCCCATTTAAAACTGAGATGAGGAGAAATTTCTTCTCTGAGGGTTGTAAATCTGCGGAATTCACTGCCTCAGAGAGCTGTGGAAGCTGGGACGTTGAATAAATTTAAGACAGAGATAGACAGTTACTTAACCGATAAGAGAAGAAGGGTTTTTTGGGAGTGGGCAGAGAAGTGGAGCTGAGTCCATGATCGGATCAGCCATGATCGTATTAAATGGTGGAGCAGGGCTCGAGGGGCCATATGGCCTACTCCTGCTCCTATTTCTTATGTTCTTATGTAAACTGCCTTGACTGGTTATGTTGTGTTGTCAGTTCGAGCTGCCTAATATCTCCACATTAATTCCGGTACCTATTAAATTCCCTCCCTACTTCTCAGTTAACATTTCAAGCCACAAGAGGCTGGTGTTCTACTTTTTTAATAGGGTTAATACCACAAAATGACGAAAGCAGCACATAAACTGGCAGTTCACAGCTTCCTTGTCAACAACCGTTTGGATTTATGACACCATTTTTTCTTCTTCTCCCCCTGCAGACACTGAGTTTAACATCTGTAATGGGGAAAATGCTTGAAGCTATCATTAAGGAAGAAATAGCGGGACATCTAGATAGGAATAGTGCAATCAAACAGATGCAACATGGATTCATGAAGGGGAAATCATGTTTAACTAATTTACTGGAACTCTTTGAGGATATAACGAGCATGGTGGATAGAGGTGTACCGATGTATGTGGTGTATTTAGATTTCCAAAAGGCATTCGATAAGGTGCCACACAAAAGGTTACTGCAGAAGATAAAGGTACGCGGAGTCAGAGGAAATGTATTAGCATGGATAGAGAATTGGATGGCTAACAGAAAGCAGAGAGTCGGGATAAATGGGTCTTTATCAGGTTGGAAATCGGTGGTTAGTGGTGTGCCACAGGGATCGGTGCTGGGACCACAACTGTTTACGATATACATAGATGACCTGGGGGAGGGGACAGAGTGTAGTGTAACAAAATTTGCAGATGACACAAAGATTAGTGGGGAAGCAGGTTGTGTAGAGGACACAGAGAGGCTGCAAAGAGATTTAGATAGGTTAAGCGAATGGGCTAAGGTTTGGCAGATGGAATAAAATGTCGGAAAATGTGAGGTCATCCACCTTGGAAAAAAAAACAGCAAAAGGGAATATTAGTTGAATGGGGAGAAATTACAACATGCTGCGGTGCAGAGGGACCTGGGGGTCCTTGTGCATGAATCCCAAAAAGTTAGTTTGCAGGTGCAGCAGGTAATCAGGAAGGCGAATGGAATGTTGGCCTTCATTGCGGGAGGGATGGAATACAAAAGCAGGGAGGTCCTGCTGCAACTGTACAGGGTATTGGTGAGGCCGCACTGGGAGTACTGCGTGCAGTTTTGGTCACCTTACTTAAGGAAGGATATACTAGCCTTGGAGGGGGTACAGAGACGATTCACTAGGCTGATTCCGGAGATGAGGGGGTTACCTTATGATGATAGATTGAGTAGACTGGGTCTTTACTCGTTGAAGTTCAGAAGGATGAGGGGTGATCTGATAGAAACATTTAAAATAATGAAAAGGATAGACAAGATAGAGGCAGAGAGGTTGTTTCCACTGGTCGGGGAGACTAGAACCAGGGGGCACAGCCTCAAAATACGGGGGAGCCAATTTAACACTGAGTTGAGAAGGAATTTCTTCTCCCAGAGGGTTGTGAATCTGTGGAATTCTCTGCCCAGAGAAGCAGTTGAGGCTAGCTCATTGAATGTATTCAAATCACAGATAGATAGGTTTTTAACCAATAAGGGAATTAAGGGTTATGGGGAGCGGGCGGGTAAGTGGAGCTGAGCCCATGGCCAGATCAGCCATGATCTTTTTAAATGGCGGAGCAGGCTCGAGTGGCGAGGTGGCCTACTCCTGTTCCTAATTCTTATGTTCTTATGTTCTTATGTTCTTATGAGCCATCATTCCCGGGATGGCAGGACTGACATATGAAGAAAGATTGGATCAACTAGGCTTATATTCACTGGAATTTAGAAAAATGAGAGGAGATCTCATAGAAACATAAAATTCTGAGGGGATTGGACAGGTTAGATGCAGGAAGAATGTTCCCGATGTTGGGGAAGTCCAGAACCGGGGTCACAGTCTAAGGATAAGGGGTAAGCCATTTAGGACCGAAATGAGGAGAAACTTTTTCACTCAGAGAATTGTGAACCTGTGGAATTCTCTGCCACAGAAAGTTGTTGAGTCCAGTTCATTGGATATATTCAAAAGGGAGTTAGATGTGGCCCTTATGGCTAAAGGGATCAAGGGGTATGGAGAGAAGGCAGGTGTGGGGTACTGAAATTGAATGATCAGCCATGATCATAGTGAATGGTGGTGCAGGCTCGAAGGGCCGAATGGCCTACTCCTGCACCTATTTTCTATGTTTCTATGTTTCTATTACACAGTCTTTGTCAGCCTTCCAGTACCCTGTGCAGGTGGGCTTAAGATAGTGTGCAGTATTATCACCGTCAAGCCCAATCCGATCCTCACTACAATCCCAGCCATTTTTATGCAGGAATCACCAGACAGCGATTGGAAGGAACCACTTGGGCTCATTTTATTTTCCTATGCAGAGACTTGAGCATAAAAATCTCGTCTGGCACTTCGGTATGGCTGTACTGAGGGAGTGCTGCACCGCGCTGCCAGGCCACACTCATTCTTCAACGGGTGCGCCGGAAGAAAAACCTGCTGGGGGCCCCGCACGGCGGGGGATTGATGAGTTCAGATGAATTTAGGGAGGTATGTATGTTTCTTTATTAAAATCGACGGTGCACTAACTGATGACTCGCTGTCAGCGGTCATCAGAATCGGGCAGGATCGGGTCCAGGCCGAAAAATCCCTGACCTGAATTTCAGTCGGGTCGGCCAGTTGACCCCAAAGCGGCGGCCATTCGATTTTGACGAACGGCCGCCACAAACGGGCAGTACCGGATCTCGCTGAGACCCTGAATTTCGGCCCCACTATATTTACCGGACCAGATTTAGACAGATATATGTAAATAGCCTGCTAATAAAGGAACTACAGCGTCTGATAATTTCCTTGATTGATGCCATAGCAAAGATGGGCATTAGGAATGCCCCTGCCTTCTAGTCTCCAGCATCACTAAGGTGGCAGGGGGTTAGTTTTAAATGGCTTTCAGCCAAATGTAGTCGATCATGGGGGCCATTGACTGCACTTGGCTGGCGCACCAATTGTAATTAACAAAACAATTGACCACGTCATCAGTTGGCCCAAGCGCAGCTAGCCATCCTCTGCTGCTATATGTGCTCGAATCCTGCAGCAACAACACTTCTCCCCTGCTCACCCCTCCCTGACCCTGCCAGAGAAGGGTTAAATATCCCCTAGATTGATTTCAACGGGGTGAAGATCGGGTGGGTTCTACAACGGGTTGGCAATCCAGTCTGTCAGACCCCCGCCTAGGCTGTGACGCCAAACATTACCCACCTCATGCCTTGGACCAAGATGTACCTCACTGTTGTCCTGTGCTGACTATGTGCTGAGATGACAGAGGTTGGAGTGGTCTTGTACCTGGCCTGGAGAAGATGAAGGTTGAACAGGTCCCCACTGGTCCTGTAGTTTAGCTCCACTCCGGCGTGGAGCTCGTCGACTGTGAGGTGGAGCATGGCAGCGAGGAAGATTGAGAAGAGGGTTGGGGCGATGTCGCAGCCCTGTTTGACCCCGGTCCGGATGTGGATTAGGTCTGTGATAGATCCGTTGGTCAAACGTTGATCCTGGCCAAATACCGCCCTAAGTGGAGGAAGTGCATCCGGGAGGGCGCTGAGCACCTCGAGTCTCATCGCCGAGAGCATGTAGAAATCAAGCGCAGGCAGCGGAAAGAGCGTGCGGCAAACCTGTCCCACCCACCCTTTCCCTCAATGACTATCTGTCCCACCTGTGACAGGGACTGTGGTTCTCGTATTGGACTGTTCAGTCACCTAAGGACTCATTTTTAGAGTGGAAGCAAGTCTTCCTAGATTCCGAGGGACTGTCTATGATGATGACTATGCGCTGAGAGGTTGTTTTACAGATTAACACAAAGTGGGGGAAGCAGTCCTCAGTTTAAAAAAGAAACACTTACAATTATATAGCGCCTCTCATGACCTCAGGACGTTCTAACGCACTTTATAGCCAATGAAGTACTTTTGAAGTGTGATCATTGTTGTAATGTAGGAAATTTAGATGAATTTCAGAGGCTGAAACAAAACATATACACTGTTGAAAATTGAGATGAGGCAGCTGGAGCACTGAACAAATTCACAGCAGGAGCCGGAGCAGTGAGGAGAACCACTTGGTTCGTGCAAAAAAAACGTTCCCCGAATTAGATAAAAGCAATGCAGATGGCTAAAACTGCTGCTTTCTGTTTTTGTGACATTTATATGGATTGGTAAAGTTACAGGGCCTGAATAACTAAACAAGCTGTCTTTGTTTGAAAGGTTGCACTAATAGTGACCCCATTAGATCAGATTGAATTCCCCTATTGTGTTGAATTATAACAAGGAGAGTCACAGGAAACAGTGTGTGAGACAAGAAGCCCAACATCTTTTCAGACCAAATAATTTAAAAAAGATATTTTTTTAAAAGACATGTACTCATTAAATCAGTAATACTTCTGGGCCCCATTTTCAGCTTGGTGGGTGTTAAAGTTCTTTGTAAAGTACAATTTTCCAATTCATTCCTTCATAAACTTACTAGTGTCAGTAAATTAAATTATCTAAAGGCAAGTAAATTGAAATTATTTGATTTGCCAGTTTTACAAGCAAATATGAATCACACTACTTCTGTTAAGAAACACTGGTCAGTGCGTAGACAGTAGAAAGTGATCAATCTCATTGTTCAGGTTTATTCTATTCCATAGAGAAAGGGAAGCATTCATTGCTCACATAAAATTGCAGGAAACCATTATTTATACTGTAGACATATTTTAAATAACTATAGCTTGTAAATCTCCTGGGAATGGCACATGGCGAGCCAAGATCACATGTAGTCTTCAGGTGAAGCGGAGTTAGAGGTCAGGGGACTATTGCACGGGGCACACAGTCCACATTTTAAAGTTAGACGGTGAGCATTTCCTCGAGGGCTGTCTCAACTTCGACGAAGAATCTGTGTAAACACCTGATACACACGCACACGCAATCTCGGCCGACCTTCCACCAAAGTTACAGGGGCCGAAATTCAGGGTCCCAATACCGCCGGTTGGCGATGGCCATGCAGATGAATCTAATGGCCGCCCCGACTAAAATTAAGCGCAAGAGTTTTTGGGGTGCTATCCACTTCCGCCCCGATTGGCCGATTTCCGTGGCGGTGTGGGGCTCGCGGCAGTGATATCGCAATCAAAGTACGCACAAGCTCTGCTCCGCCCAGAACCCATTTTCAGCAATAAAAAAGGCCAGCTGGCTTGTGACGGTGCCCCCGCCAGCTTCTTGGGTCGGTGCGCTGCTGGAGAGCGTCGGCTGGTGTGTTGCGATCAGCTTTTGGTGATCAGAATTTTTCGCGTATTTTTGTGCAACTTTGGAAAAACGGCAGCAGACTTGTGCGAACTTTTGCAGAGCGAGCAAACCTTTTTCACTCTCACTCATTAGTCATGGCCGGTGGGCATCATTCTCTGCTCCACAGAGGCCACCAAGTGAGGGTAGAGCTTGCAGCCATATAATCGCCATAGGCAGTCCCTCGAGTCGAGGATGACTTGCTTCCACGTCAAGAAGTTCACAGATGTTTCAATGAAGGACCTAATATTCCAGGTCCCAAACTAAATCTTGAAAATGCTTGTGCGTGGATTTTTTTAACGTGTGGTGGCCGTTACACACCAGTCACCACACGGGCTTGACAGAGCTAGGTCTTGGTCCAGTGGCAAGGGTTAACCAAGACGACTGGAGACCTGCTCTGTTGCACGGTCCTAGTGCGCACACATATCGCAGTGTGGGTTGGTCCATGCTGCCCCTGTGTCCTCGGCTCTTCTGGGCCCCGAACTCATGTCTGTCCTGGGCCCCGATCACATCCCTCTAACAGTCTCTCGCCGCTCCTTCGCCCCGACCTCGCCGCTCATGCTGTACCTGCCCGCGCTCCAATCACCGACCTGGACCTTGGTGACCTCCCTCTTCGCTGCCGTCACCCTCCTGCACCAGCCCGCGTTGCTCACTGGAGTAGTTTGCCTCCACACTGTGGCCATAATGGTCTCAGTGTTGGCAGGGGAAACGCCTGCTGCACATTGTCAGAGGCAGGGAGGCACACAGGAGGAGGTGTTGCCGTCACCAATGGGCCCTGAGGCAGTGGGCAAGGGAGGCAGCAGCCATGGCTGCCGAACATGTAGAAGGGCCTGCAGATGGCCGCAGAACTCAATGTCCAGAGGCTGGACACGAGGGAGATGGTGTGAGGAGGAGGCAGAGGATAGTGGGCGAGGAGCCTTGCCAGCAGCAACCTGCAGAGGCCCAGGACCATCAGCAGGAAGAGGCAGAAGGCACCCAGCCAGCTGGCATGGGAGGGGCCCAGCAAGTACCTCTGGCAAGGAGGAGGTACCGTCCAAGGGTGTACCGGTGGCAGTTTTTCTTTCAACAGCTCAGCAATGGGCAATGCATGCGAAGGCTGCGATTTACGAAGGACATCCTGACCGAGCTGTGCAATGTCCTACGGCCAGATCTGGAGCCTCACACAAGGCTAAGGACAGCTCTCAACTTGTTTGGCTGCAACGACACCCTCCTGTTGGTGATGATGCTGCAGGAACTTTACTGAGGCAGGGTGTAATTATGATGTGCCAAGTTTGCATAGGGAGTTTCCATTACAAACCGGGCCACAGCAATTTATAATGGCGTTAACTGCAGTGTGTGTAGACATACGATTTTTAGTACGTTATAAATGTGCAGTTATTGCTTAAAAATTCCTCTTGCATTACATCTGTCAACACTTTAAAAATATTTGATTGATAACATAGGAACCATATGGACTTTGTTGGAATCATGCTCAATTGATAAGGGGTTTGATGGTGGGGGGAGGGAGAGAAATACATTTGTTCCTTTGCAGTATCACCTTGGATTACATGTTAGCACTTGGGCCTTTGAGGCAGGTTTGAGCCTGAGTCCAGAATTTGCGCAGATAATCTCGGCTGGCACGGTATGGTCAGATGTCAACGGAAAGCTGGCATCTGGTAAATAAAAGGCAATGTTCCAGGTCCTTGGCATTTGGCGGTTGTATATGTTCCTGCTGAGCTACAGACGACAATTTCACAGTTGCCTTCATAGGATAAGGGCGGGGGGCTGTGGGGGGGGGGGGGGGTGGAGGGAGGGTGCAGAGGTGGAGGGAGGGGGAGGTGGAGGTGGAGGGAGGGGGAGGTGGAGGGTGCGGGGGGGGGTGTGGGGGAGGTCCAACTACACTTCTGAACTTATTCAAACGCTCATCCATAGAGAACTCTGTGCATGGAATCATTGTAACTGTGTACCCTATCACAGCGTACCTTCTCTATCCTAGTGGCTTCGTAACTTGGATATTTAGAAGTTTGTGGGGATTAGTTCTGTAAAGAATGGGTTAGTCAAAATATGTTTGATCCCTGACAGTCAGGTGACAGTGTACTAGCGCTTCCTGTTGGCCTATTTCAGAGTGGTATTGAAGTCCTGTTAATCTCCTTGGCCCTTTAGTTATGTACTGTGGGGAAGAGTAGAAAATATTTGGGTCATTGTACCTCAGCCCTCTTGTAAATTATTCATTTATCTTGATTCATATCCAGCTAGTCAACCACAAATTGGGAAAGTTTGACGTCAGTGACTTTGATTAACACAGCAGTTAGCAATATGTTCAGAGCTGAACTCTCTGTCCGTTTCCATGACAATTCACTGTTCAGTTTTACAAGGACATTGCATTAATTTACACATCAAGGTTTCAAGTACAAGTGCAAATTATGTATTTTTCTTTCTGGGTGCAGCAGTAACACTGACAGCAAGGTCCCTGGAACGAGAATAACAGAAAACAAACACTGAAGTGATTCAAACAATGCTGCCCTGGTAAATATATTGTTATGAATAAACCACTCCGAAGGCCAACAAGGTTTATGAACTTGAAAGAACAGATCTTTTTTTTCTATATTAATTTCTTTAAAAGAGAGTTTAATGAAATATGTATTTGTGAAATGCGTTCTTCTACTTAAATTATTAATATTTACAATAAATATATGTTTCTGGATTCAGTTATAGTCTAGTGGATCTGGTAAAGTGCATCATCCCCACTGACACCTGGGAGTCCCTGGCCAAAGACTGCCCTAAGTGGAGGTAGTGCATCCGGGAGGGCGCTGAGCACCTCGAGTCTTATCGCCGAGAGCATGCAGAAACCAAGCGCAGGCAGCGGAAAGAGCGTGCGGCAAACCAGTCCCACCCTCCCTTTCCCTCAACAACTATTTGTCCCACCTGTGACAGGGACTGTGGCTCTCGTATTGGACTGCTCAGCCATTTTAAGAGTGGAAGCAAGTCTTCCTTGATTCCGAGGGACTGGCTATGATGATGAGTGGATCTGGGCAGTCTTTCATCCCCCCTTTGAGTGCAGGCAGCTGAAGGCACGGCCACCAATGGTGAAGCGATGAAAATCAGGGCTGCACAAGAGGCCAGAATTACATGCCACTACATACTAACTGGGGAGCATTTTAGTTTGTGGGTTGACAGGATTGTGCTGGGAGTGGGAACGTGTTGCAGATGTACTATTCCAATTTGAGTTTTTAAATTTTAAATTCAATGTTTTTTTTCCCCCCCAAATTCGCCCCTCCTCTTTTTGGTTGGTGCTTTATCCGATTACTGGCTGCTGAGCTGTGCAATCCCCTGCTCCCCAGTGATGCTGAGACTCCAACCCCCCATCACATTGCCTAGAGAATTCCTGGGCTTCGCTAAGCGGTGGCGATACCCGCAGAGTACTTGCCAAGCATGTGGCAGCCATGTGAATGAGGACGAAAAGGGTACCTTTGGTCCACCACTCCCATTTTGCTGTTGGACCACTAGGTCAGCTTCCTGAAGAGATGGTCGTTAGGCTTTGCCCCAGCCAGGCTTCAATTGGAGGGATTGATGGAGACAGGCAGCAGGACCAAGGAGCATGAAAAAACAGAAGTGAAACCTTTTTTTTTTTAAACGGGGCCAATTAGGTAAATTCTTGGTGTTGGAGGCCTTTTGGATGCTGTTTCTGGACAACAGCTGGAAAGTCTTGAAGCCAGTGGCCATTTCTGCCATTGGATTTTTGACTGCAGTTCCAGGCACAATGTCAAGTCAAGGGCAGATGTGAACCAGGAGGGTATTGGGCCTATGTACACATATGGGTGGGTTCAGGTCAGATCAGGTGGAGCACACTTCAAATCCATTCTACCTGACTAACACCCAAGTTGGGGTGCGGGGGGGGGGGGAGGTGGAGGGACGCTGAAGGGGCTGGAAAATCAAGGTTATGTAGTTATCATGCTGCCAAAATATCTGACAAACTCGTGACTTATTTTATTTCTCCCACTGGAATATGGAAAACATGTCATAATAAATCATTCAGTTAGGAATTATGTGCTACAGTTGATTTGCAAGCTGTTCTTTGACCGCTAGGATAGGGGTTCAAATCCAACTGAGACACATGGGTCAATTGTAAACTTCCTAATGAAACTCATTTGGACAATCTCAACCCATTTTCTAAGACGTATGAGCCTGTAACCTCCTATTATTTGGCACAGAATAGCAGTCTCATCTCAGGACAACTAGAGATCCAACCAGAAAAATAAAGTATAGTGGGGCAGTAGCGAGCACTGTTGTTAAAATAAAGTTAAGGCACAGAGTAGAAGAGCTGTCCTCTGCATCTAACCCGTGCTATAACTAATTCATCACACAGAAAGTCTCCATTTCCCAGCACTGATGTCTTTCATCATAAAGTGGAAAGATTATTCACCTAAACTATAGTTGAAATAAAAGTAATTTCTAAAAAGCCGGAGTAACAATATATATCTGATGTTATGTATGTATGCAAACCTTACCAAAATGTAAGACTTGCCACTAGGGGGCGCACCTGTGGGAGACCTGTGCACCCTGGGCAAGCAGGTATAAAAGGTGATGCACCACACTGCTTCTCCACTCTGGAGTCTGAATAAAGAGACCAAGGTCATAACAGTTTGAGCTTGCGATATAGTCCTGTTGTATTATTCTGAACATAACATATATGAAGACAAACGTCTTGAATTTCTGGGTTCTCCTGATGGCTTGTCATTACTTTGATGGAAGATTCGTAAAATCCATGGAGAAAGGAACTTACAATTTCTTCATGTGTTCCACTGACCTCCCTCATCAGTGAAATCTTATAGAAACATTTAAAATAATGAAGGGGATAGACAGGATAGAGGCAGAAATTTTGTTTCCACTGTTCGGTGAGACTATATAACTCCTGCACATATTTTCTATGTTTCTATGTTTCTATAACACAACGTTACTAACCATCATCATCATCATAGGCTGCCCCTCCACATGAGTTTACAGATGTTTCAATGAAGGACCCGATGATCCAGTCCTGAACTCCAATTGAAGGGTGGAAGATGCCTGTGCGTGGATTTTTTTTAACGTGTGGTGACCGTTGTACACCAGCCACCACACGGGCTTGACAGAGCAAGGTCTTTATCCAGTGGCAAGGGTTAACCAGGATGACTGGAGACCTGCTCTGCTGCACGGACCTAGTGCGCACACATATCGCAGTGTGGGCTGGGCCCGTGCTGCCCCTGGGCCCTCGCCTCTTCTGGGCCCCATACCCACATTTGCCGCACCTCCGTCACAATATCTCACCGCTCCTCTGCCGCAATCTCTCGCCATTCCTCCGCCACGAGCTTCTCGCTCCTCCGCTGTACCTGGGCCCCGCCGATGTTCCTGCCCACGCACCAAACGGCGACCTGGGTTTTGATGATGTCACCCAGTCGTCCACTTCGAAGCCTTCGCAAACTTGTAGCAGCTCGTGCTGGAAGCTGCAGTGGTCGCGCTCCAGCTCTTTTATCCCGTGATACTGTAGAGAAGTCCGAAGCCAGCACTACGTCAACTTAGTTCCGTTGTTAGCACTCTTGCTTCTGAATTAGAAAATGCTCATTCAAGCCCCATTCCTGAATATGAGCATTGCTTCTGAGAACATAGGAATTGCTAGACGAAAATAAGAACATAAGAACATAAGAAATAGGAGCAGGTGGAGGCCATTTGGCCCCTCGAACCTGCTCCGCCATTCAATAAGATCATGTCTGATCTTCTACGTCAACTCTACCTTCCTGTACTATCCCCATATCCCTTGATTCCTTTAGTACTCCAAAATCTATGATTCTCAGTCTTGAATATATTCAACAACTGAGCATCCACAGCTCTCTGGGTTAGAGTATTGCAAAGATTCACAACCCTTTGATTGAAGAAATCTCTCCCCATTTCAGTCCTAAATGGCCGACACCTTCTCAGACTATGACCCCTAGTTCTAGCCTCCCCAGCTAGGGGAAACATCCTCCCAGTATTTATCTTGTCAAGCCCTTTAAAAATGTTATATGTCTCAATGAGAGCACCTCTCATTCTTCTAGGGCATATAGGCCCATTCTACTCAATCTCTCTTCATAGGACCAAGCCTTTATCTCTGGAATCAGTCTAGTGGACCTTTGTTGCACTCCCTCTAAGGCACATATATCCTTCCTTTGGTAACGAGCCCAAAATAGTACACAGTATTCCAGGTATGGTCTCAACAAGGGCCTGTATAATTGCAGTAAGACGTCTTTACTCTTATACTCCAGTCCTTTTGTAATCCTTTTGTAATATAGGTTAACATACCATTTGTCTTCCTAATTGCTTGCTGTACCTGCACGTTAACTTTCAGTGATTTCTGTATAAGGACAGCCACAAGTTCCATCTAGTTCACCTTCTACAATCCTAGTAGTCATATGATACAATGATAATGCAGTCGTTGACTAATCATAACAATCAATTAGTGTACAACTGACCGAGAAATGACACAAGAAGAAACGTGAGTAGTGGAGAGCTTTCGAAACCACAAGTCCCAAGTCACATTTTTCCTCCCAAGCGGACTGCACTTACCACATGTCATGAAAGAGTGGAGCATTGTCAGAGGCATCCTTCTTAGGATGAGACATTAAACCAAGTTTCCAACTAACTGCTGTGTCGGTTCAGGTGGATATTGAAGATTTGCAGGATCTTTCAGATTTCTCCAACGACTTGAGGTGTCTACTGTACATGGTCCATGTCTCTGAGCCATACAGAAGGGCGGGTATTACTACAGCCTTATAGACCAGATTTGAGGGCCTGGTCTTCAAACACTCTTTTTCTCAGGCGGCCAAAGGCTGCACTGGCGTACTGGAGACAGCATTGAATCTCATCATCAATGTCTGCCCTTGTTGATAAGAGGCTCCCGAGATATGGGAAATGGTCCACGTTGTCCAGGGCCGCGCTGTGGATCTTGATGACTGGGGGGCAGTGCTGTACGGCGAGGACAGGCTGGTGGAGGACCTTTGTCTTACGGATGTTTAACGTAAGGCCCATGCTTTCGTACGCCTCACTAAATACGTTGAGTATGACTTGGAGTTCAGCCTCTGTATTTGCGCAGACGCAAGCGTCGTCCACGTACTGCAGCTCAACGACAGAGGTCTCCGCAAGATCCTACAAATCCCCTGGGAGGACAGACACACCAACGTTAGCGTCCTCAACCTGGCCAACATCTCCAGCATTGAAGCACTGACCACACTTGATCAGCTCCGCTGGGCAAGCCACATTGTTCGCATACCAGACACGAGACTCCCAAAGCAAGTGCTCTACTCAGAACTCCTTCACGGCAAGCTAGTCAAAGGTGGGCAGAGGAAACATTACAGGGACACCCTCAAAGCCTCCCTGATAAAGTGCAACAGCCCTACCGACACCAGGGTGTCCCTGGCCAAAGACCGCCCTAAGTGGAGGAAGTGCATCCGGGAGGGCGCTGAGCACCTCAAGTCTCATCGCCGAGAGCATGCAGAAATCAAGCGCAGGCAGTGGAAAGAGTGTGCGGCAAACCTGTCCCACCCACCCTTTCCCTCAACGACTGTCTGTCCCACCTGTGACAGGGACTGTGGTTCTCGTATTGGACTGTTCAGCCACCTAAGGACTCGTTTTTAGAGTAGAAGCAAGTCTTCCTCGATTCCGAGGGACTGCATATGATGATGATGATGGATATTGAAGACTCCATTATTTGAAAAGCAAGGAATTCTCCTAGTGTCCTGGCCAATATTCTTCTCTCAGCCAACATTTTTCTTTCAATTAACACTCCCAGAAATAGATAAGTTGGTAATTCATCTTGTTGCTGTTTGGGAGATCCTGCTAGTCATAAAAATTGTTACTGTATTTGCTTACAGTTGCTGTATTTCAGAGTAATTCATTGTATGTGGAGCACTGTTATATATTTCTGAGAGAAACAATGGCCCAGAAATCCCTCTGGGGGTCTTCCCACGAGCAATTGCCTCCTCGCTGGATATTTTTAACGAATTTAGCTGGTGGTCTCGGAGGCGCCCTGATTTCCGATGGGGAGGCCTTCTCCTCCCGCGCTGCGAAGTGCGCTCCCATGCAGAGGGTCCCGACACAGAAGATGCAGTCATGTGTGACTACTCAGCCAATCAGGTAAGTATTTCACAGGTTCCCATTAATAGCACTGAGACTTGCGTATCTATGAGTCCTCAGTGCTAGTAATGGGAACAAAACCAAATACACAAAATAATAAAAAATAAAAAACAGACCACACATATTTAAAATTAATTGAAATTAAAGTTATTATGTCTTATAACTAGAAAATATTTTCCCGATTTTTAAAAAAGTTTTTTAAATTATGGTTAAAAATAAACTTACCGTAGTGGGGAGGGTTCTTAACAATAAACTATGTGTTTAGAATTTTATTTTACAATTGTTTGTGTTTTTTTAAAACACTTATGCCTGTAAAAGTACCTGCTTTTTCAGTCGCAAGATTTTTTAGGATATTTGGCGTGCAAGATATGGGTAAATATCGCAATCTTGCCCATACAAAAATCCTCATTCCCAATCTGGCTACGATTTGTCAGGCTCCAGCTTGACAGCTCAGAAAAGCTGGTTTTCAGCACATGCGCATTGCGTGTTGAAAATCGGCTTTCCCGATGCCTTTGTACAGGCCGGGACATCGGAATTTCGACGCCAGTAAGGTGCCACGTAAATGTAAGTGTTTATATTTCTGAGCACATCGGTTACCAATCCAGCAAACTCACTAACAAGCTATCAGTTGGAACAAGGGCATTTTACAAGGACCAAGAATACAAACATATTATTAATTGGTAATATAAATGTTTATTTAACCTGTTGACTTATAAATCATTAATCCACCTGAGGAAGGAGGAACTTCAAAGAACAAGGAACACAAATACTTTGGTAACTTAGCAATTGTTTAATTAGTTTGATCCTGTTAAGCCTCTCTCCGGTAAAATTTTGAGCCCAAGTTTCGGGCCGCGCCTAGAACGGCGCAGCCAGGAACTGAACGCCCGTTTTTCGCGCCACAAAGTGCGCCTAAAAAAAACGTACCTGTTCTCCGGCTCCCTGCAGGTCCTCTGGAGCTGGGCGCAGCGCAGCACGAGCTGTGGGGGGCGGAGCCAGGTCCCTGCGCTGAAAACAGTGCCGGGACCTCTGCACATGCGCTACAGTGGGCGCGCATGTGCAGTAACTCCAGGCGCCCAAAACTGTGGGAGGGGCCCGAAGGCATGCAGCCCCTAGCCCTGGCCGAATGGCCTCACTGGGGCTGCATGGATAAGGCTCCTCCCACCCGACCGGACCCCCACTCTCTCCGCCCCCACCCCCCCCAGCGACGCGTCCTTCGCGCCCCCCCCACCCGGACCTCCGCGACTCGCTCTCCCCCACCGACCTCCGCGACTCCCCCCCCCGGACCTCTGCGACTCTTCCACCCCCCTCTGCGACTCTTCCCCCTCCCCCCCCCGCCCTCCACGACTCCCCCCCCGGACCTCCGAGACCCCCCACCCCCGAGATGCGACGCCACCTACCTGTAAATCCAGCCCGAAGTCTTGGGCCCGGCCGTTCAGCCTCATTCTCTCCCTTCCTTCCTCCCTCCCCCCCCCGTCCTCTCTCCTCTCTCCTTCCCTCCCTCCCTCCATCTCTCTCCTTCCCTCTCCCCCCTCTCCTTCCCTCCCTCCCTCCATCTCTCTCCTTCCCTCTCCCCCCTCTCCTTCCCTCCCTCCTTTCCTCCCTCCTTCCCTCCCTCCTTCCCTCCCTCCTCTCTTCTTCCCTCCCTCCCTCCTCTCTCTCTCTCTCCCTCCCTCCTCCCCTCCCTCCCTCCACCCTCTCTCCCTTCACCCCCTCCTTCTCCTCGCCCCTCCTCTCCTCTCCCCCCCCCTTCTCCCCCTCCCCCCACCTCCTTCTCCCCCCCAACCCCTTCTCCCCCCTCCCCCCTCCCCCCTTCTCCCCCTACCCCTCCCCTCGCTGTCAGAAACACAGACACTGACAGACAGAGAGTGAGAGACACACAGACAGGCAGAGAGATAGAGACACTGACAGAGACACACTGGTGGGGGGGAGGGGGGGGTGGGGCATTCCAGCACACTGTTGGAGGGCTCCCGGTGCAGCAGTCGGTCAGTAGAAAATGATTTACTTATTGATTTTTGAATTTGTTTTAATTTTTTATTAATTTTTTTTGATTAATTTATTGGTTGATTTATTGATGTGTTTATCATTAATTATTGATGATGGCTCTTTATTTGTAAAACTAAAGTGTTTAATGTTTGTAAACTTCCCTTTAAACCCCGCCCCCCCCCATTCCCTACGCCTGATTTTCTAAAGAGTAGACAAGGTTTTTTCGAACGTACAAAAATCTTCACTTACTCCATTCTGAGTTAGTTTGGAGTAAGTTTTCACTGACGAAACTTTGAAAGCAGGTGTAAGTGGCCGGACACGCCCCTTTTGAAAAAAAAATTCTGTTCCAAAGTGAAACTGTTCTAACTGACTAGAACTGGAGCAAACTAAATGCCGAGAATTCAAGGCCCCAAGTTTCCACATGATTTGCTCCTGATTTTTAGGAGCAACTGGTGCAGAACGGAGTATCTTAGAAATCGGAATTCTCGACATTTAGTTTGCTCCAGATTTACAGGTAGGTGGCGTTGGGTCGGGTCGGGGGGGTGGTGGGAGGGAGAGGGAGGTCAGGTTGGGGGGAGGGAGGTCAGGTCGGATCCAGTCCGGAGGCGGGGAGGGGAGCGGGTGTCGGGTCCGGTCCGGGGGCGGGGGGTGGGGGAAACCGGGTGTCGGGTCCGGTCCGGGGGCGAGGGGAGGGGGAGCGGTTGTCGGGTCCGGTCTGGCGGCGGGGGGGGGGGGGGAAGCGGGAGTTGAATCGGGTCGGGAGGAAGCAGGAGCTGGCCGTGGGAGGAGCCTTATTCACGCAGCCCCAGTGAGGCCATTCGGCCAGGGCTAGGGGCTGCATGCTTCGGGCCCCTCCCACACAGTTTCGGGCGCCTGGAGCTACTGCACTTGCGTGCCCGCTGTAGCGCGCATGTGCAGAGGTCCCGGCACTGTTTGCAGCGCAGGGACCTGGCTCCGCCCCCTACAGCTCGTGCTGCGCTGCGCCGAGGGCCAGAGGACCTGCAGGGAGGTGGAGAATATGAAGGGTTTTTTTTAGGCGCACTTTGTGGCTCGAAAAACGGGCGTCCAGGTCGGGACTGTGCCGTTCTAGGCGCGGCTCGAAACTTGGGCCTCAAATTTCTAAAATCCTCCATTCCAAAAAAACAGGAGCAATTCAGGCCGAAACTTGGCCCCAATGGGCGGGGGGGGCGGGGAAATTGCAGTTGGAGATTTCCTTCGGACGAATGCCTCTGACCCGAAATAAATCTACGAAAATATCTGGTGGTCCCGGAGGAACGTAGGATTCTGGTCGGAGGCCTTCATTCGCTGTGCAGCGTAAATGTATCCTGGGATCACATGGGCCTGGACCACCAATCACGATCTAGTATTCTCATTGATAATAATGGGTGCTCCGATTATATGAGCTCCCATTGCCATCAATGAGAATACCCCCAAAACAAGAAACACAACACAAAAAATAAAAAAACACCTCACATATTTAAAATTAATTGAAATATGATTGTTTTAGAAAAAAATATATCTTTTGGAAAAATGTTTTAATAGGGGTTAAAATAAACTTACCTTAATGGACAGGGTTTTTAATATAAAAATGAATGATTACATTTAATTTTTCTATGTTTTAAAACTCTTATGGTTGTAAAAGTAAGCTATACACCTGCTTTAATCAGGCGTAAGTGTTTGAAGGACATTCACTGGGCAAGATTTGGGCAAAAAGCTCAATCTCTGCCTCGCGGAAATCCTTCCTGCAGGGATGTGTAGGATCGACAAATCCTGTGAGCTGTGAGCAGGAGCAGCGAGAGACTGTGCAGGGAATGTGATCGGGGCCCTGGGGAGGTGTGAGTTTGGGGCCAGGGGCCCAGGGGCAGCACGGGCCAGCCCACACTGCGATATGTGTGCGCACTAGGTCCGTGCAGCAGAGCTGGTCTCCAGTCGTCCTGGTTAACCCTTGCCACTGGACCAAGACCGAGCTCTGACAAGCCCGTGTGGTGGCTGGTGTGCAACGGTCACCACACGTTAAAAAAATCCACGCACAGGCATCTTCCACCCTTCAGGATGTAGTTCGGGTTCTTCATTGAAACACCTGTGAACTCATCCTTTTTTTCTCGCGTGGAAGCAAGTCATCCTCGTTTCGGGGGACCACCTATGATGATGGTAGGATCTATCAAAAGAAATTTTGACTGATTGCAAAAGCCGGTTCTCAGTGCATGCACATCGCGTGCTGAGAACCGGCTTTTGCGAGGCCTCGCTGGGCGCATGCGCACTTCGTACGTACCCGGAGAGGCCGCGATTTTCGGCCCACTGATTTGAAGGTCGAAAGAATCAATTGCTCTGTGCCCAGCTTTCCGGCCGCTAAACGGGTGCTTAAGACTGCAATATGGCGGGAAGGAAGTGGGTGTTCATTTTGAGATGGAAGTGAGTTGCTCCCCATTTTGGATTGTGCCTCTCTCTAGGCATCCAGGGCACGTAGCAGAACTATGGAGAACATGGAATAAGCTATTGAAATTAGGCTCCTGAGCATTATTGGACAATGGATGACACCAAGCCGCGTAAGGAGATATTAGGATAGGTGATCAAAAGCTTGGTCAAAGAGGTAGCATCATTGAATGGCGGTGCAGGCTAGAAGGGCCGAATGGCCTACTCCTGCACCTATTTTCTATGTTTCTATAAAGGAGGAAAAAGAGGTCGAGAGTCCGAGAAGTTTAGGGAGAGAATTCCAGAGTTTAGGGCCCAGACCACTGAAGGCACTGTTGCTAATGGAGGAGCAATGAAACAGGGGATGCACAAAAAGCCAGATTTGAAGGAATGCAGAATTCTTGGAAGGTTGTAGGGCTGGAGGGGATTACAGGGATAGGGAGGGGGTGTAGGGCTGGAGGAGGTGACAGAGATAGGGAGCGTAATGGGGCTGGAGGAGGTTACAGAGATAGGGAGGGTTGTAGGTTTGGAGGACGTTACAGAGATAGGGAGGGTTGTAGGGCTAGAGGAGGTTACAGAGTTAGGGAGGGGTGCAGGGCTGGAAGTCAGAGATAGGGAGGTGCAAGGCAATGGGGGAATTTAAACAAAGGGATGAGACTTTTAAATTTGAGATGTTGCTGGACCGGGAGCCAATGAAGGCCGGGCAAATGCAGGAGAGATGGGTGAACAAGACTTGATGCGAAATATGATATGATGCGAGATATGATAGTTCCTGTGCTATTATGTCTAAAGAAATATCATCTGGAAAGTAATTAGTCAGTGTTGATAATTGGAGATACAGGGGTGGATAGACATTTTGGAGATTCATTTGATTAGTTTTGGGTAAGAGTGGAAACCAGGGAGAAATTTTGCAGAACTGTTTCTCAGGAAACCAAATGCAAAAATATGTATTTCTACCTTGTTGCTGCTGGTTTTCTCCCTTGACAGCACAGATTCCTTGTTAATGAATAGTGTAAGGCATCAAAACAATTTGTGTTTGATGTCCACACACATGCCCTTTCCAGTCGATTGCTGAATAGTGATTAAGAGCAGATAGTTTGGTTAATTTTCTTCTCCCTAATTCAGGGACATTGAGATTAATTGTTACACTTCAATAGTTGCCCCAGCTGACTTTGCTAACTAAACATAGTCCAGCAAGGTCCTTAGGCTGTGCGGTTTTTCCACTACCTTAACCTGCTGAGCCACTGAGCAACCCTAGTGCATAGATGATTGGAAATGTTTCTATTGCAACAGAAGCAGCACCTACCATGCTGCGGATCTTTCATGGGTGCCAACTTGGTCAGCTATTTCAGGAACTTAGCTCCCTGAACACTCTAGCCTCTCATCCTGGAGTGGAGGTGGATGAAAACCTCATCATCATAGGCGCTCCCTCGAAACGAGGATGACTTGCTTCCACGCCAGAAAAGGACGAGTTCATCGGTGTTTCGAATAAAGGACCCGAACTACATGATGAAGGGTGGAAGATGCCTGTGCGTGGATTTTTTTAACATGGGGTGGCCGTTGCACACCAGCCACCACACGGGCTTGACAGGTCTAGGTCTTGGTCCAGTGGCAAGGATTACCCAAGATGACTGGAGACCAGCACTGCTGCATGGACCTAGCGCGCACACATATCGCAGTGCGGGCTGGCCCGTGCTGCCCCTGGGCCCCTGGCCCCGAACTCACGCCTCCCCAAAACCTACAACGGAGCAAATTGGAGTTCCTGCAAGGATGCAATTGGCAGAATGCAGCCAGAATGTGCTGAACACTGCATCGGGTTTAATATGTTCTTACAATACAGTATAAATGTACACGAGGCCCATACTTGAGAGAAGGTCACTCTGTGACTGGTAACCTTTATTTGCCAGCACTGAAGTGACGAACATGGGTGAAGCTTTCCCTTTTATACCTGATAGTCCAGGTTAGGAGTGTCTCCCACAAGTTCACAACCTAGTGGTCAATGTTCTCACAGTGTACAACTTAGGTCAGTTTATACATGGGTTACAATGACAGTTAAATACATGACAAGGTTTTACCGAGGTGAAGCTGCACTGACATTTCCTCACAAACCTCATTAGTGTAAGCTGGAACCGAAAATCTCCCACGGATCAGCACAATCGAGCAGTGTGATTGATGGTAATCAGGCCATCCTGCAGCATCACAAAGGGAAGGGTAATTGCCAGCAAATGAGCTGTTCTGCAAACTTTTTAAATTAATTGATCTGCAGCAAAGCAGGACAGATCATGTGTCTGATTTGCAGCTCTTGGTCTTGGTTTTTATTTGACCTCAATTGGCTGGTGGTCAATGCTATCTTCAACGAGCTAATTAGCAGAGCAGGATTTAGCCGTGTGGCTTCAGTTGACTGCTGGTCATAGGTCTTATGTACAAAGGGCAGATCAATTGGCTGAATTTGAACTCAGTTAATCTGAATTGAAAGTAATTTAGAGCAATTACTGCAGCAGCAGAATAAGCAGACCTGGGTCAGGCTGCAATGGACTGGTGCTTCCTGCAGGTACAGGTGATTAACTCTGGGTCATGTGACCACAGGCGCCGACAACCCCAAGTATCTGGGCACAATGTGATGAATACCCTCGAACGGGTGCAATTGGCAGAGACCTGCCGTTCCGACCTGGGAGAGTAGCCATTTTTGTGGCCAGGGTCTGCTTTGGGCAAATGGACTTCTGAGCTAGTGTAAAAGATTGCGGATACTCCAGTGTAAAGTGGTTGTAACCGTAACTCACTTACGCTTAACATTCTGCAATCCTGAGCCCTATTCCATTCGGCTTTGCTCGGTTTAAGCTGATATCTGGGCGGAAATCATGCGGAACTCCAGGCTAGCTTTAAAAATAGGGGAATAAAGAAAAAAAAAGATAGAAAACCCTTGGATTAAAGACCACAGCAGCCAGGGTCATTGCACTTGAGCACTATTCAATAATCGTTATCAGGAAGTGCACATGTGTGCAGATGCTGGACGAGGACAGGATTGAGTTTTGCAGTAATGCCCCTCCCCCTACACTCCAGGCTACCTGACAGAGATTCTGGGGGCTTGTTCAAACCTGTGGGACCGTACACACAGAAACATAGAAACATAGAAGCATAGAAATTTACAGCGCAGAAGAAGGCCATTTCGGCCCATCGTGTCCGTGCCGGCCGACGAAAGAGCCACATGGCCCTTGGTCAGCAGCCCTAAAGGTTACATATAAACCTATGAACAATGACGGAAAGGCAAAGAGCACCCAGCCCAAACAGTTCGCCTCACACAACTGCGACACCCCTTATACTGAAATATTCTACACTCCACCCCAACCGGAGCCATGTGATCTCCTGGGAGAGGCAAAAACCAGATTAAAAACCCAGGCCAATTTAGGGAGAACAAAATCTGGGAAAATTCCTCTCCGACCCATCCAGGCGATCAAAACTAGTCCAGGAGATCACCCTGGTCCTATTCTATTCCCTGCAGTACTTACCATTATATCTGCGCCGTCCAACCAAAGGTCATCCAGTCTAATCCCAATTACCAGCTCTAGGTCCGTAACCCTGCAGGTTACGGCACTGCAAGTGCCCATCCAACCATTTCTTAAAAGTGGTGAGGGTTTCTGCATCCACCACTCTTGCAACAAGAGGAGAAAGTTGGGGATAATGGCCCTGGAAGGTGCACCTCCGGAGTAAGCCTCCGACTCGTGAAATATTTCCGAACCTATCTCCTGGCTCTCCAGCTATGGAGAGTTCGGGGCCTGAGCCTGAAGGCGTACACCT
Organism: Pristiophorus japonicus; assembly: GCF_044704955.1. Classification (NCBI taxonomy): domain Eukaryota; kingdom Metazoa; phylum Chordata; class Chondrichthyes; family Pristiophoridae; genus Pristiophorus; species Pristiophorus japonicus. Next base: position 171,649,584 of record NC_091990.1, read on the forward strand.
GCGTAAAGTCCCAGTGATGCAGGCAGTTCAGAAGCGTCCCTGGGATCACATGGGCCAGGTCCTAGGTCCTTCAAGAGAAAGGAGGATTCTGTTGCTGTAATTGTCGAACAGAATCCCCTAATGACATGCGATCGAATCCCCAAATAATTGAAGAATTTAGACAACTCTAACAAAAATAACTGTTCTCATTTTCAAATTGAAATGAAAGTCCCTACAATGCAGCAAATACAATAAAAATGTAATTTTGGAAAAATAATTTAAAACATTTTAATCCGAACCAAGATTCGCATAAATTATTTTAAAGTGTTTTTGCATCATTTTTTATTTTTAATTTGTTAGTTTAAGATTTATATTAACCCTCACGCTGGTGAAATCAGACCCTATGCTTGCTTTTACTGGCTGTAAGAGTTTTGTGGGCATTTGCTGGTCTGCAGTTGGGCAAATAGCCTAACTCTGTATCAGCGAAAGTGATTTTACTTTCGGTTCAGTAGATTTGTCAAGGCATACCTTGCTGGATCGCAAGTTCCGGGTTTTCGCGCATGTGCACTGCATACTGTAGGGTGTTCTGTGTGCCCCGTATCTCTATGACTCTCCCTTGAGTTGACCCGTGCTTTAAAACTCCCCTGTTCGGGTTGTTTCTCTTTGGACGGCAGGATCTTTTGCCAATAGTTCCTCCTGAGCCCGTCGATTAGCGGGTAATTCCACACAGAGAGAGAGACCAAGGTCAGTTAGGTCTTCTCCTATGCCCGATGCGCAACGTCCCCAGCGGGATTACTGTGTAACCCGGCTGTGAGCGGATGCCACCCGGTTGGTCTTCCGAATGATGCCTGAAACCACACGCCCCACAACCCCCAAGTTCGAACCCAAGGAGTTACTGTGGATAGACTATAATTGACTCAGATGAAACAAAACGGTTTAGGTTGGTCAAAGATTGATTCCTTTTATTACACTCACAAAATGACAACCCCTACTCCTCTCGCTTACAGCTTAAAGACTAGGTGACTGTGGACATTAGCTTAAAACCTTAGACTAAATACCCACCTTGTCGGTTACGCCGAACCAATCCCTTTCCCAGAATCTAAGTCTAGATAATGGAAACCCTTCTAACTAAACCCCTCTCCTGGTTTGGTCAGAACCCACACTTGGAAGCCTCCTCGCGCACACACGTGTTAGCCTGCATCTTGGACACTTGCAGTTCCTCAGCAGCTGAACATGCTGGCGGTCTTGGGGATTTCCAGAGGTGTATGCTGGATATAATTACCAGTCCTTGTCATTGATTTCCACGGTCCCAGGTCTGTTCGACTCTAAAGACAAAACCGTGCTTAACAGAGGCATGTGATGAGGCCTAGAGAGTTACATTCAGGCGGAACAGCGAGGCACTCACTTCGGGCGATCCTGGAGAGTTGACGGATGTCTAGCCACGCGGGGAACCCCGTTCCAGATGATAGAGAAAAGTAAGCACTAAATCCCCCAAAGTTCAGCATCTTTATACCCTGTATACTACACAAAACTGGCTGGGCGATTCCTGGTTACCATGGTCGCAGAGATGCTAGTTGGTCTTCGTGGTGACACCTCTGTCCTGGATTGGTCATCTCGATGAACACAATGGTAGGCCATTTCTGTAAATCATCATAATAGGCAGTCCCTCGTATCGAGGATGACTTGCTTCCACGCCAAAAAGGGATGAGTTCACAAGTGTTTCAATGAAGGGCCTAATATTCGAGATCCAAAACTACATCTTGAAGGATGGAAGATGCCTGTGCGTGGATTTTTTTAACGTGTGGTGGCCGTTGCACACCAGCCACCACACGGGCTTGACAGAGCTAGGTCTTGGTCCAGTGGCAAGGGTTAACCAAGACGACTGGAGACCTGCTCTGCTGCATGGACCTAGTGCACGCACATATCGCAGTGTGGGCTGGTCCGTGCTGCCCCTGGGCCCTCGCCTCTTCTGGAGTTCTGTAAATGAGCAGTTCTCGAAGTGTTTGTTGAGTTCTTGACTGCTCCTTCTTTGAAAGAGTCCCGAGGTGTTACATTTGGCCTGCAAACCTCATTGTCCATCCAGACATCCTGGCTCCCATGGACAAAAGGTAATTTTCCACAAATCACACACAGTTCGAAATGAAAAGGCCTCGGCCTTTCATGATGTCAGCTTTGAGACTGGTCCCATGGCAACCCAAAAGACCAGCAGCTCCTGCTATACTTCACAGAAACCAAAAATCAGTCCTTTTTAAAGTCCAAAAGTCCAAACTCCATTTTGAAACGCAGCTCATGTGCGTCTTCATTTTAAAAGGGTACAGATCCATTTTAAAAGTCCAAAATTCCTTCCGGCCCATACACACACTGATGTTGGCACCGACCAAATCCTACAATACAGACACCCAGAACATGTGGGGCCTTTCAGAACGCTTACGACGGCGTACATTTAGCATGCACTGTCATTGGGAGACCAAATTCCGGGCCATGTTAAAGTACTTTGGGAGAATTGTAAAATTCTGCGAACAAATATAAAAACACCATTATAGGCATCAAAAAAACCTTATTTGACAACCTAGCTTGTTTTTTGAAAAATAAGCATCTGTGATATCAAAGTGAAATGACACATGATTATTCTCACTCTGCACGAATAGACTTGTGACACATTTGAGGCCATTGGTTAATGGGTAAGTAATGGTACAGCTATACAACCAAAGAGTACAAGGTCACCTTGGCCCTCATGAATTGAACAGCACAACTGCACAAAAAGCTTACGGCAGTGCAACAGAAGCAGACGGAAGTTAAATTGTTTCCAAAACGTGTCAAAATCCAATCTAGTTGCCACAATAAATCCCACTGCTTGAACTCCCATTCCTGAATTTCTATTGTCACCAACTCCGATTTATTTCTTACATTTGCCGATTAAGGGTTATCGTGACTTGAATGTACTGGAAATAATACTATCAACATCTAATACTGATTACAAAAGCAAAATACTGCGGATGCTGGCAATCTGAAATACAACCAGAAAATGTTGGAAATACTCAGCAGGTCAGGCAGCATCTGTGAAGAGAGGAACGTTAACTCTGTTTCTCGCTTCACAGATGCCGCCTGACCTGCTGATAATTTCCAGCATTTTCTCTATTTACTTAGAATGGAGATTAGTTGTGCTCGCTGTGGTTCCGTGGTAATACTCTCGTCTCTGAGTCAGAAGGCTGATGGTTCAGATTCCACTCCAGAGACAAGCATATAATCTAGGCTGACACTCCAGTACAGCACTGAGGGATTCTCTGCATCAGACATGCTATCTTGCACATGAGACGTTAGCCAAGGTCTGCTCTCTCAGGTGGACGTAAAAGATCCAGTGGTACAATTTGAAGAAGAGCAGGGGTGTTCTCTCTGGTGTTCTGGCTAACAATTCATCATCATCATAGGCAGTCCCTCGGAAAGGAGGAAGACTTGCTTTCACTCTTAAAATGAGTCCTTAGGTGGCTGAACAATCCAATACAAGAACCGCAGTCCCTGTCACAGGTGAGACAGATAGTCGTTGTGGGAAAGGGAGGGAGGGACAGGTTTGCCGCACGCTCTTTCCGCTGTCTGCGCTTGATTTCTGCATACTCTCAGCGATGAGAATCGAGGTGCTCAGCGCCCTCCCGGATGCACTTCCTCCACTTAGGGCGGTCTTTGGCCAGGGACTCCCAGGTGTCAGTGGGGATGTTGCACTTTATCAGGGAGGCTTTGAGGGTGTCCCTGTAACGTTTCCTCTGCCCACCTTTGGCTCGTTTGCCGTGAAGGAGTTCCGAGTAGAGCGCTTGCTTTGGGAGTCTCGTGTCTGACATGCGGGCAATGTGGCCTGCCCAGCGGAGCTGATCAAGTGTGGTCAGTGCTTCAATGCTGGGGATGTTGGCCTGGTCGAGGAGGCTAATGTTGGTGCGTCTGTCCTCCCAGGGGATTTGTAACTGCCAAAAATTATCCCTCAATCAACATCACTCAAACAGATTATCTAATCATTATCACATTCGGTTTGTGGGACCCTGACATGTGTAAATTGGTATGCTACATTCATTGGCTGTAACCACTTTGGGATGTCCTGAAGTTATGAATGCCACGATATAAATTCAAGTCTTTTTTATCTTAAGAACATAAGAATTGTGAGCAGGAATAAGCCATACGGTCCCTCAAGCCATAATAATATCACGGCTGATCTTCAACCTCAACTCTACTTTCCCACCTGATCCCAATATATCCCTTAATTCCCCTGGTCTCCAAAAATGTTTCTATCTCAAATGAACATCTCATTGCACAGTCTTTTTTATTTGTATAGGTTCGACTTCCGAAATTCGGAAAGCTCGGGACCGAGGCCGATCCGGATTTTGAGTATTTCCGGATTTCGGAATGTATTTCCGACGTCCCAAATCCGGAAACGCTGGGGCTGAGCTTTGGGTATTTCCGGATTTCGGATGCCTTGGGCTGGCCCTATTCTGGGAGGAAAAAAAACGCCCCGAGAAAAACCTGCATTGCCGTCCCGAGGACAACGGTAGGTATGAAGACCTGCAAAAAAGGTAAGTTAAAGTTTTTGGGCCTGAAATTGAGGACCCTACCTTCGGCTACTGCGGGGTTTTTCGGCGATATTTCCTTGTTTTGGGCGGTCTTTCATTCGTTGGGAGTTTCATCAGGGCCTTACGCCAGCGGTTTGAAATACCGCTGGGGAGCGGACCGCCGTCGTGTAATGCTGGGAAAAACACTCCCGCCCGATTTTGGTGGGAGCAGCGCTCCGTACTTCCTGAAAAAAAAACACCCAGTCGGACCAGACTTTCAATGGACGGTAGGTATGAAACCCCGCAAAAAAAGGTAAGTGAACGTTTATTTTTCTAATTTCTTTTGCAGCGATTCAGTGGATAAGGGTCCTCTGAATGTTTTCCGATGTTTTATTTTTTATTTTGTGAAAACAAGTGGAAGAATTATACCTTGTAATAGGAGACTGTGCTGCTGCTGAAATACTGTGATCGCGGGAGGTCGACTCCAGCTTCAGACTTAATTTGACCAGGACCGCCGAGAATCCACGTGCAATGACCATTTTTCCCGCGGGGCGTTTTTTTTCTATTTTTTGGCCAAAGTGCCATCAGGATCTTAGCGGTCTTTTCGACGGTAAATGGGCGGGACTTGCTTTTGATCAATTTCGGCCCCTTTATTTTTTAATTCTTTTACAGCGATTCAATAGTTAAGTGTCTTGTGAATGTTTTGTGATTTTATTATTTTTTGGTTTTTGTAATTTTTTTATTTGTTTTTACCCCACTCCCGAGGCCTCTCTCACAATCGGTAATCGTCCTCGGACTAAAGTTGGCAAGGGCCGCTGTTTTCGTTGATTTTTGCCGCTGGGCCTTTAAAAAATAGTGGATTGATTCGCGGTATTTTTGGCAAAAAATGTCGAAAACATACCGCAATCAGCATTTAAAAAAATGTCCGGATTTCGGAAGTTTTGGGGGATTTCGGGCGACCCCGCCACGGATCAACGCGATGTCTGGATTTCTGAATTTTGGGGGGATTTCGGACGACCCCTCCGCGGATCAACGTGATGTCTAGATTTCGGAATTTTTTCAGAGGATTTCGGACGACCCCTCCACGGATCAACGCGATGTCCGGATTTCGGAACATTCTGTAGTTTGGAACTCCGGATTTGGGAAGTTGAACCGGTACTCAATTGTTTTTTTGTAAATGAAACAATAACATGTTTTTTTTTCTATTTCTATTGCTCTTATCTTCATCCGATGCCTAGTTGTTGCTCCACTTTACATCCAAGACCAACATCTGGGCTCTCTTGATTGGCTAACAATTTCCATTGTCCACCAGTGGTCCCATCCATTATAGTGGATAATGGTGGTTTTACTGTAAACCATTATTAACAAAGCATAAATTCTGATTGTGGATTTCAGTTTCAGGTCTCAGCATTATCGAGCCATTGAAGATGTTTTTAAACATTATTTTACTTTTAAATATTTATTAATGGAGCACAGACCATGCAGCACAAGCGAAACCGAGATGATAGATGCAACACCAACTACCTTTTGCATTTATATAGCACACTTAACATAACCATGTTCCCAAGACACTTAGCAAATAGGGCAACAGCCCCTAAGCCTTGGAGGGAGAGATTATGAGAAGGTGACTAAAAACTTAATTAACATAATGGGCTTTTTAAAAAAGTGGAGATGTGGAGGGATTTTGAGAGGGAGTTCCAGAGAGTAGGGCTTACGTGACTGAAGGCTAGCAAGTGACTTGGAGTAAGTGCCAAGACAATGGAATTTCTGGTGTACGTCAGAAGTAATGGCTTCATTCTTCTCAATGTTCAGTTGGATGAAGTTGTGATGATATGTAGGTAATGTGGAGTTGAACGAGGTCATGGAGAGGGAAAGTTGGGTGTCAGCAGCATACATATGGAAGCTGACTCCATGCCTATGGATGATGCCACTTTGGGGCAGCAATTGGATGAGGAAGAGAATGGGGCAGGAAGCGAAGCCTTTGATGGAGATACATTGGCTGCGTTCAGATTGGTAGAAGTGGAATCAGACAAAGACAGCCTCATGGAACTGGACCATAGAGGAGAGACAATGGATGAGATGGAATATAATGTTGGAAAGTGTGAAGTCATGCACTGGCAGAAAAAAATCAAAGAGCAAGTTATTATTTAAATAGAGAAAGATTGCAAAGTGCTGCAGTACTGCGGGACCTGGGGGTACTTGTGCATGAAACACAAAAGGTTAGTATGCAGGTACTAATATGTCCTTACTATACAGTACAAATGCACACGAGGCCCATACTTGAGAGAAGATCACTCTGTGACCAGTAACATTTATTAGCCAGCATTGAAGTGAGGAAGGTGGGTGGAGCTTCCCCTTTTATACCTGAAAGTCCAGGTTAGGAGTGTCTCCCACAAGTTCACCACCTAGTGAACAGATTAAACGGTGGCACAACTGAGGAACAGTGGAGGACTTTTAAGGAGCTCTTTCATAGTGCTCAACAAAAATATATTCCAGTGAATAAGAAGGATGGGAAGAGAAGGGATAACCAGCCGTGGATAACCAAGGAAATAAAGGAGAGTATCAAATTAAAAACCAATGCATATAAGGTGGCCAAGGTTAGTGGGAAAATAGAAGATTGGGAAAATTTTAAACGACAGCAAAGAATGACTAAGAAAGCAATAAAGAAAGGAAAGATAGATTACGAAGGTAAACTTGCGCAAAACATAAAAATGGATAGTAAAAGCTTTTACAGATGTATAAAACGGAAAAGAGTGACTAAAGTAAATGTTGGTCCCTTAGAAGATGAGAAGGGGGATTTAATAATGGGAAATGTGGAAATGGCTGAGACCTTAAACAATTATTTTGCTTCGGTCTTCACAGTGGAAGACACAAAAACCATGCCAAAAATTGCTGGTCACAGGAATGTGGGAAGGGAGGACCTTGAGATAATCACTATCACTAGGGGGGTAGTGCTGGACAGGCTAATGGGACTCAATGTAGACAAGTTCCCTGGTCCTGATGAAATGCATCCCAGGGTATTAAAAGAGATGGCGGAAGTTATAGCAGATGCATTCGTTACAACCTACCAAAATTCTCTGGACTCTGGGGAGGTATCAGCGGATTGGAAAGCAGCTAATGTAACGCCGCTGTTTAAAAAAGGGGGCAGACAAAAGGCAGGTAACTATAGGCCGGTTAGTTTAACATCTGTAGTGGGGAAAATGCTTGAAACTATCATTAAGGAAGAAATAGCGGGACATCTAGATAGGAATAGTGCAATCAAGCAGACGCAACATGGATTCATGAAGGGGAAATCATGTTTAACTAATTTACTGGAATTCTTTGAGGATATAACGAGCATGGTGGATAGAGGTGTACCGATGGATGTGGTGTATTTAGATTTTCAAAAGGCATTCGATAAGGTGCCACACAAAAGATTACTGCAGAAGATAAAGGTACGCGGAGTCAGAGGAAATGTATTCGCATGGATCGAGAATTGGCTGGCTAACAGAAAGCAGAGAGTCGGGATAAATGGGTCCTTTTCGGGTTGGAAATTGGTGGTTAGTGGTGTGCTACAGGGATCGGTGCTGGGACCACAACTGTTTACAATATACATAGATGACCTGGAAGAGGGGACAGAGTGTAGTGTAACAAAATTTGCAGATGACACAAAGATTAGTGGGAAAGCAGGTTGTGTAGAGGACACAGAGAGGCTGCAAAGAGATTTAGATAGGTTAAGTGAATGGGCTAAGCTTTGGCAGATGGAATACAATCTCAGAAAGTGTGAGGGCATCTACCTTGGGAAAAAAAACAGTAAAAGGGAATATTATTTGAATGGGGAGAAATTACAACATGCTGCGGTGCAGAGGGACCTGGGGGTCCTTGTGCATGAATCCCAAAAAGTTAGTTTGCAGGTGCAGCAGGTAATCAGGAAGGCGAATGGAATGTTGGCCTTCATTGCGAGAGGGATGGAGTACAAAAGCAGGGAGGTCCTTCTGCAACTGTACAGGGTATTGGTGAGGCCGCACCTGGAGTACTGGGTGCAGTTTTGGTCACCTTACTTAAGGAAGGATATACTAGCTTTGGAGGGGGTACAGAGAAGATTAACTAGGCTGATTCCGGAGATGAGGGGGTTACCGTATGATGATAGATTGAGTAGACTGGGTCTTTACTCGTTGGAGTTCAGAAGGATGAGGGGTGATCTTATAGAAACATTTAACATCATGAAAGGGATAGACAAGATAGAGGCAGAGAGGTTGTTTCCACTGGTCGGGGAGACTAGAACTAAGGGGCACAACCTCAAAATACGGGGGAGCCAATTTAAAACCGAGTTGAGAAGGAATTTCTTCTCCCAGAGGGTTGTGAATCTGTGGAATTCTCTGCCCAGGGAAGCAGTTGAGGCTAGTTCATTGAATGTATTCAAGTCACAGATGGATAGATTTTTAACCAATAAGGGATATAAGGGTTACGGGGAGTGGGTGGGTAAGTGGAGCTGAGTCCACGGCCAGATCAGCCATGATCTTGTTGAATGGCGGAGCAGGCTCGAGGGGCTAGATGGCCTACTCCTGTTCCTAATTCTTATGTTCATATGTTCTTATGTCGTAGTCAGTGTTCTCAGGTGTGCAACTTAGGTCAGTTTATACATGGGTTGCAATGACAGTTGAATACATGACATCACCTCCCCGCCAAAGTCTTATTGGGATCACAGGTTAAGTCTCTCTGGTGGTCTACGCTCCCTTGTAGAGCGCCTGAGTTGGGGCTCCGGTTGTTGGGCGCTGGCCTGAGTGTCTGCTGTTTGTGGTGCCTCAGGCCTGTCCAGACTGCTGACAGTGACTGGGCTCTCCTCCACTTGGTTCCGGTGTTCGGTCACCTGTGGTGGAGCGAACTCTACATCGTGTTCTTCCTCTGCTTCTTCTATGGGGTTGCTGAATCTCCTTTTGGTTTGATCCACGTGTTTGCGGCAGATTTGTCCATTGGTAAGTTTAACTACCAGAATCCTATTCCCCTCTTCAGCAATCACGGTGCCTGTGAGCCATTTGGGTCCTGCAGCGTAGTTGAGGACAAAGACAGGGTCATTGACATTAATACATCGCTCCCTCGCATTCCCGTCATGGTAGTCACATTATAACCGGCACCTACTCTCAACAATTTCTTTCATGGTGGGGTGTATAAGGGATAACCTGGTTTTGAGTGTCCTTTTCATTAGCAGCTCTGCGGGTGGAACTCCTGTGAGCGAGTGTGGTCGGGATCTATTGCCAACAGGAGGCGTGATAAACGGCTTTGTAGGGAACCCCCTTGGATTCTGCAAATTTCCTGCAAACAGGTACTGGTGCATTTTTTTACTGCATGTACACATGCAAGCCCTTCCTTTTCTATCATCCTGTAGCCCTTTTCTGCCTGGGACAGACTTCTGGAGGCATAAGCTACTGGCTGTGACTGACCCTTGGCATTAACATGCTGCAACACACACCCGACCTCATAGGACGACGCATCGCATGTTAAAACAAGCTTCTTACATGGGTCATATAGCGTTAACAGATTGTTGGAGCATAACAAATTGCGTGGTCTATCTAAAGCCCTTTTCTGACTGTCCCCCCAGACCCATTCGGGACCTTTGCGTAGGAGCATGTGTAGCGGTTCTAACAGCAAGCTCAAATTGGGATGAAAGTTACCAAAATAGTTCAGGAGCTCCAGGAACGAACGCAGCTCCATCATGTTACGGGGTCTGGGTGCTCTCTGGATCGCTTCTGTTTTGGACGCAGTAGGTCTGATCCCGCCTGCTGCTACCCTCATCCCAGGAATTCTATCTCTGGAGCTAGGAAGACGCACTTCGCCTTTTTCAGTCGCAGACCTACCCGGTCCAGTCTGCGTAGCACCTCCTCCAGGTTGTGGAGGTGTTCTTCAGTATCGCAACCCGTGATGAGGATGTCGTCTTGAAAAACCTCTGTCCTTGGAATCGACTTGAGGAGGCTTTCCATTTTTCATTGAAAGATCGTGGCGGCCAAGCGAATCCTGAATGGACATCTGTTGTACTCAAACAACCACTTGTGTGTCGTGATGATGGTCAGCTTCTTCGACTCACTTGCCAGCTCCTGGGTCATGTAAGCGGAGGTCAAGTCCAATTTTGAAAAAAGTTTGCCACCGGATAGCGTCGCAAAGAGGTCCTCCGCTCTCGGTAGCGGGTACTGGTCTTGGAGTGACACCCGATTGATGGTGGTCTTGTAATCACCACATATCCTGACCGACCCATCCGCCTTGAGCACCGGCACAATCGGGCTCGCCCAGTCACTGAATTCGACTGGCGAGATGATGCCTTCCCTCAGCAGGCGGTCCAATTCGCCTTCTCTCTTTTCCCACATCACGTACGGCACCGCTCTGGCCTTGTGGTGTACTGGCCTGGCATCCGGGTTTATGTGAATCACTACCTTGGTCCCCATGAAAGTGCCAATGCCGGGTTGAAATAGTGAGTCAAATTTGTCCAGGGTCTGTGAGCATGATATTCGCTCCACAGAAGAAATTGCATTGACATTGCCCCATTTCCAGTTGATGACAGCAAGCCAACTCCTCCCCAGCAGTGTGGGACCATCCCCTGGGACAATCCAAAGTGGTAACCTGTTCTCCGAAGCTTTGTGGGTCACGACTACCGTGGCGCTGCCTAGCACCGGAATGATCTCCTTTGTATATGTCCGTAGCTGTGCATCAATCGGCAATAATTTTGGCCTCCTGGCCTTGGACACCCACAACCTTTCGAACTGTTTGATACTCATCAGGGAATGGCTGGCCCCCGTGTCTAGCTCCATTGATACTGGGATGCCACTGAGGAGCACTTTCATCATTATCGGTGGCATCCTGGTATATGAACTGTATATGTGCTCCACATGAACTCGCTGAACTTCAGCTTCCAGCGATTTCCCCCAGTGTCCATTTGGCATTGTAGGGCTTACATTGGGCCCGTCCTCCTCGGACATCAACATGGCTGCAGGCTTCCTGCACATACGCGCCAAGTGACCGCTGACGTTGCAGTTTCTGCAGGTATATTGTTGATACCTGCAAGCTCTGACTGTGTGTTTGCCTCCACACCTCCAACATGAGCCGTTGTTGGAAACAAAAGGTCCATTACCAGTCGATCATCTCTGACTGTCTCTGTAACTGTCCTTAGCGCACCATTGACAGGTGTTGATGGCCCCATTACTGGCCGCATTGTCCCTTGCGATGGCATGAATCGCCGTTCAGCTAGCCATTGTCTCTGTTGAATTTCCCCTTTGGGTTCGACTACATGGTCGAGCATGTCCGATTGTCCCTGTCTGCCTGGAGAACTGTTTACTGCATTAACAATGTTGACTCCCTGTCCATTTGCTGCATTTAAACCAAGATTTTTGTCAAACATCATTCTGGTCTCTTCCTCCCCTGAGATAAATGTCTGGGCCATCAAAGCCGCCGTTTCCAGGGTCAAGTCTTTGGTCTCAATCAGTTTCCTGAAAACCCCAGCGTGCCCGATGCCTTCAATAAAAAAGTCTCACAGTATCTCCGCTCTGCATACATCTGGGAACTTACATAGGCTCGCCAGTCGCCGGAGGTCTGCCATGAAGTCTGGAACGCTTTTCCCTTCTCGCCGCCGGTGCGTATAAAACCGATGTCTCGCCATGTGCATGCTGCTCGCCGGTTTAAGGTGTTCCCCGATCAACTTACTGAGCTCTTCAAAAGTCTTGTCCGCCGGCTTCTCTGGGCTAGAAGGTCCTTCATCAGGGGTACGTCCTGGATCCACAAACCGGCAGGATATGAGCCCTGTGTTTGTCGGCCGAATCCTGTCCCAGCCATTCCTTAGTGACAAAACTTTGCTGTAGTCTCTCAATAAAATCATCCCAATCATCACCAACACAGTACCTCTCATCTGTGCTGCTTGTGGCCATGCTCGCGTCGTTTAAATCCCAGTTTCTCGTCGTCAATAATATGTCCTTACTATATAGTATAAATGCACATGAGGCCCATACTAGAGAGAAGGTCACTCTGTGACCAGTAACCTTTATTCGCCAGCACTGAAGTGAGGAAGTTGGGTGGAGCTTCCCCTTTTCTACCTGAAAGTCCAGGTTAGGAGTGTCACCACCTAGTGGTCAGTGTTCTCACGGTGTGCAACTTAGGTCAGTTTATCCATGGGTTATAATGACAGTTGAATACATGACAGGTACAGAAAGTGATCAGGAAGGCCAACGGAATCTTGGCCTTTATTGCAAAGGGGATGGAGTATAAAAGCAGGGAAGCCTTGCTAGAGCTATATAGGGTATTGGTGAGGCCACACCTGTAATACTGCATACAAATTTGTTTTCCATATTTATAAAAGGATATACTTGCTTTGGAGGCAGTTGAGTGAAGGGTCACTAGGTTGATTCCAGAGATGAGGGGATTGACATGAGGAAAGGTTGAGTAGGTTGGGCCTCTACTCATTGGAATTCAGAAGAATGAGAGGTGATCTTATCAAAACGTATAAGATTATGAGGGAGCTTGACAAGGTGGATGCAGAGAGGATGTTTCCACTGATAGGGGAGACTAGAACTAGGGGGCATAATCTTAGAATAAAGGGCAGCCCATTTAAAACTGAGATGAGGAGGAATTTCTTCTCTCAGAGGGTTGTGAATCTGTGGAATTCATTGCCTAAGAGAGCTGTGAAAGCTGGGACATTGAATACATTTAAGACAGAGATAGACAGTTTCTTAACCGATAAGGGATTAAGGGGTTATGGGGAGCGGGCAAGGAAGTGGACCTGAGTCTATGATCGGATCAGCCATGATCATATTAAATGGCAGAGCAGGCTCGAGGGGCCATATGGCGTGCTCCTGCTCCTATTTCTTATGTTCTTATGTTAATTTTATGATTGCTGTCATAGGGCCCTGATATTCTGTTGGGATTCTCCCGGTTCCCATAGTCGCTCCAGCGAGAGACGAGCGGAACCCTCAGGAAACCACCGTAAATGCCCGTTTTCAGCCATTTGTGTCATTTCAGTAGGGTTCCTATTGGTCTACTGCCAGACCAAGAGACTGAAAGAACCGTCACGGCATTTCAGTGTCAGGATGTCATTCCCAATTCTAGCCATCTGCCTCTCTGTGCTGTGAGAGACCCGGATGCTGGGCTACAGCAATTCAAACGTTGTTTTGAAAGAGATGGATGTAGAGCTGAGAAGCAATTATGTTTTTGAAGATCTTAAAGAGATAAAAATAAATTAGATACGGGTTGGTAGTTGGAGAAGACGGATGCATCAAGAGTGGCTTTTTTTGGTGAGCAGAGCGATTGATGGTAGTATTGAAAGGGAGAGAGACTATAATCGAGGATAGGCAGCTATCAATGATGTTATCTTACATGGAGGAATGGTCTGGAGTTGAGTGGGGAGGGGAATAAAGGGAGGAACAGGTGGATCTTATTGAGTGTGATAAACCACAAGGATAAATGGGAAGACCTTTCAGTGTTGCAAGGGATCCGGGCTGGAGTATGTGAATTACTGAGCGAAAGTTGAGGACAATTGGGAGAGTGGCAGAGATAGTTGCATGAAAGGTCTGAATATTATAGATAAAGAAATCCAGAAGTTCTTCTCAATGGAAGGTTGGGAGAGTGTATATCATATATGCTACAACAGTTTTTAAGCACAGAACAATACTTGCTGTTTTTGTGCAACTCAAAATGGAAAGCATTACTGGAACATATTACTCAGTATTGTCACCTTGAGCTGAAAACTTCCATTAATCTGAAATGCAATAGGTATGGAAAATCTGCTTAATGTCTCAAATTTGATTTATTTCATCGAGTGCATGAATCTGCTGAGTGGCTTTGCAATGATAATGCTATGGTCCGTGAGGTTTGTCATGTAGATGTCAACAAGCCTCAAGTGAACTTGTGACTAGAAGAAATCTTTCTTCCCATAGAATAGTGGAATGTCGACCAAACTGCCAACAAAAGCAGTACTTGATTTAAATAGAATTTTACAGTACAGCAGCAGGCCATTCGACTCAGCAAGTGTTTATGCTCCATGCAAACCTCATCCCACCTTGCTTCACCTCATCCTATCAACAGAACCTTCTATTGCTTTCTCCGGCATGTACTTATTGAGCTTCACCTTAAATGCATATATCGCCTCAACTGCTCCATGTAGCAAGAATCACATTGTCACCACCCTCTGAGTAAAGATGTTTGTTATGAATTCCTTATTAAATGTATTAGTGACTACCTTATATTTATGTGCAGCCCCCGGCCTGCGAGCACCATCGGAGCAGGCCAGGGAGCGGAAGGAGCAGCGTGGCGTGCCACTCCAGGGAGCAGGAGAGCAACGGCAGTGAAGAGGGAAGTCACCAAGATCCAGGTCGGTGATTGGAGCGTGGGCAGGTACAGCAGGAGCGGCGAGGTCGGGGCGAAGGAGCGGCGAGAGATTGTAGAGGGATGTGATCGGAGCCCAAGGGAGGCGTGAGTTCGGGGCCCAGAAGAGGCGAGGGCCCAGGGGCAGCACGGGCCCAGCCCACACTGCGATATGTGGGCGCACTAGGTCCGTGCAGCAGAGCTGGTCTCCCGTCGTCCTGGTTAACCCTTGCCACTGGACCAAGACCTAGCTCTGTCAAGCCCGTGTGTTGGCTGGTGTGCAATAGCCACCACACGTTAAAAAAATCCACACACAGGCATCTTCCACCCTTCAGGGTGTAGTTCGGGACCTGGAATATTAGGTCCTTCATTGAAACACCTGTGAATTTTTTGACGTGGAAGCAAGTCATCCTCAATTTGAGGGACTGCCTTTTGATGATGACTTATGGCCTCTAGCTTTGTACTGCCCCACTCACAGCAGTTACTGCTGGTGGATTAACTTAAAAAAAACAAGCTGGATAGTTAACGGGAGGAGGAAACTCCATGAATATACCCATCCGCAATGATAGCGGAGCAAACGACAAGGCTGAAGCGTTGGCAAACATCTTCAGCCAGAAGTGCTGAGTGGATGATCCATATCGGCCTCCTCCTATGGCTCCCTCCTTCACAGAAGCCAGTCTTCAGCCAATTCGATTCACTCCACATTTTACCAAGTTTTACAAGTTCAATAAATGGAGTGTTCTTGATGGGCCAAGTGGCTGTTTCTCAGTCCATGCTTTCTTATGCTGATCTGCTTTAGCAAGTTCTCTGACTAGCAATATGCTGTTTTATTATATCATTTTATTGTATTAGAAATCTTAAGGGGAATTGTTGAGTAACTGGTTTGATGAATCAAAATGTTTGTGCAGATTGATACAGTACTCTTTTGTAATATATAAAATATGTGCTGCTGAATCAACAAATATATTGATTAAAATAAAACAAAGTATTGTGATTGAAAATGTTCTATTACTGTAAACCAATAATTGTCACCTGCGAACGAGAATGACAATGAATGATATAAAATAGAGCTAAATATAGAATTATAGTAGAAATCAATATTGTCCTCATTTAAGTGTAAAATTTATTTTGAAAGTTTAAAGCAGCTAGAATTGGAATGTAACATAAAGATTGATTTTAATATCAATGTATCCAAAAAATCAAATTGAAAAGAACCAGCCTTTGGGTTCGAGCTGAGCACTGCATATTTACTGAGTGGCAGTCATTTCTGTTGAAAAGCAAAATAAATTAATTTACTTACAAGCACAGAGTGATCTTTTCATTTCATTGGATTCATTCCATTCAATTTTACATTTTGATTAAAAAAAATTAAATTCACAAAGGGACTGAGGCTGGGGGACTACAGAGTGGATTTTAGGGCAAGGGAATTCTCCCAGCGTCGATGGAGCGGCGAGATCGGGGCGAAGGAGCGGTGAGAGACTGTGGAGGGATGTGATTGGGGCCCAGGAGAGGCGTGAGTTCGGGGCCAGGGGCCCAGGGGCAGCACGGGCCAGCCCACACTGCGATATGTGTGCGCACTAGGCCCGTGCAGCAGAGCTGGTCTCCAGTCGTCCTGGTTAACCCTTGCCACTGGACCAAGACCTAGCTCTGTCAAGCCCGTGTGGTGGCTGGTGTGCAACGGTCACCCCACGTTAAAAAAATCCACGCACAGGCATCTTCCACCCTTCAGGATGTAGTTTGGGATCTGGAATATTAAGTCCTTCATTGAAACACCTGTGAACTCGTCCTTTTTTGGCATTGGAGCAAGTCATCCTCGATACGAGGGATCGCCTATGATGATGAGACAATACTTATCCCTCAGTCAACAACACCAAAAACAGATTTTATAATCATTTATCCCATTTGCTTTTTGTGGGACTTTGTTTATGAAATTTGCCTGCCACGTTTCCCCACATTACAACAGTGACTAGGCTTAAAAAATATTTAATTGGCTGTGTTAAGTATGCAACACCATGTAACCAGCATTCTACTGCCACCAGAGGGCGCATCTTTGGAATCCCAAGGGTTCCCAGCATCCCTTGGGAGCACTGTATATAAGCAGGCTCCCATGCTGTGCCAGCACTCTGGAGTTAGAATAAAGAGACTTACTCAAGTCTACAGTACTCAGTCACATTGCTTTATTTGAGACATACAGGCTGCAGAGCAGTGTGTGATGTCCTAACGTCATGAAAGGTACTATATAAACGAGTAGCTTTTGCTTATAAAGAAAGTTGAGGAAGATGGTGAGTAACATGCTCAAAATACTTAACTTTTTGTATGTTTGAGTTGAGAAATGTTAGCGCTGGGTAATAGAACACCTGGGTAATAGAGCACTACGAGATTAGGTATAGCATGAGCTAAATACAATATTCATGTCCCTCTATGCTGCCTTAATAATACATCTGAACCAGAAGAGCGTCCGATACTGCACCAAATGAGAATGTTTCCATGTTCCAACCACGCCTTCCTTGTGCTGCCTCTGAATGAGGTAACTGATTTGTGCAAAAATGTGAGCTATTCTGTGCTTTGTACTCACCTCCACTGTGAATTGGGTTTAGACAGTCATTGGAGAGGGTCCGGGCTCAATTTTCCTCCGCTATCCAAAATTGGACGAGATAGCGATAGAAAAATGGGACAAAGTCAAGCTGTGAGACCTACCACTGTTTCCCTCCCCCCTCCTCTGCTGGGACAGTCACCAGCCACCCCTGCCACGCCCTCTGCATGTAAGTGCCGGCCGAAGGCCTGGACCTGGCCAAAGGAGGTAAGGTTATGGACAAGAAGTACATGCCCTGGGCAAGGTTTTAATAAAATATGGATTGGGTTGGAAGCAAGTCGATAGTAGAAGCAGCAATAATATATTTTGGTTCTGGCTTCCTGAATTAATATTTCATTTTCTGTATGTTTCTGAATTTAATTCATTGAATTGAAAGCGTTGGTTTTTAACAGCCACCTGGCAGACACTGCTCCAGATTGGTGCAGTAGTTGCAGGATTTGTTGTTGTATATTCAATATTCGTTGCCAGGGTTAGAGGATTAATTTCAGTGGGGTGGGGCCTTGGGCGTTTGGACCACTGGGCGGGCCACATTATTCGCATGTCTGACATAAGACTCTCAAAGCAAGCGCTCTCCTCGGAACTCCTTCACGGCAAATGAGCCAAAGGTGGGCAGAGGAAACGCTACAAGGACACCCTCAAAGCCTCCCTGATAAAGTGCGACATCCCCACCGACACCTGGGAGTCCCTGGCCAAAGACCGCCCTAAGTGGAGGAAGTGCATCCGGGAGGGCGCTGAGCACCTCGAGTCTCATCGCCGAGAGCATGCAGAAATCAAGCGCAGGCAGCGAAAAGAACGTGCGGCAAATCTGTCCCACCGACCCCTTCCCTCAACGACTATCTGTCCCACCTGTGACAGAGACTGTGGTTTTCGTATTGGACTGTTCAGCCACCTAAGGACTCATGTTAAGAGTGGAAGCAAGTCTCCCTCGATTCCGAGGGACTGCCTATGATGATGATGATAGAGGATTAATTTCAGGGAGACTGTTGTGAAATATGGACCAACTGACCTATACACATCAAGACTGATGACCTTATTTTCCACAAAACATCCCTTTCATTTTATGAGTGTAGAATGGAACCGATAGATCATTCGAAAGAACAAAGCAGAAGCGGATCACATCACTGCATTGGGTGGCAAAGACAGCGCTAGCATAACTGATGCAGACAGGACAACAAACAGATGCACAGGGGCTGAATAAGATTGTTGCCACCCAAGTGTAAACAGGAAGGGATCCATCTGATAATGGTGTTGGATCACTTCTTGCCTCATTTAAGCAGGCGCTCTGGCCACCAACATTTTGGTTAGGGCCTTGAGATGGACGATCGGAATGCCTGCCGGTTTCAGGCAAGAGCTCACTTCTAATGTACAAATCAGGATGTTATCCCATACATAGGGGCCCTGATTGCAATCTTCAGATACAGACAGGCAGAGCGATGCCACCCACACTCCACCCATTTGCACCAAGTGTTGAGTGGCCTGAAAGCTTTTTCACTTTTATTTACTCCGGCACACTGACAGCCTGCGCACAGCTCCCTCGGCATGACCTGCAGCCCCAGACTGTCAGCCAGCCATGTCAGGCTTTCCTGCCCTCCCCAAGCGCTGAAGGTTCGCGGCACTTAGTTTGCTAGGTCCATGCAAATGAGGCCTGGGCTTTGGAATAGTTGGTCCTTCACGGCAGCAATAACGAGTAATCGGTGGGCGTTATCATCGTAGGCAGTCCCTCGGAATCGAGGAAGACTTGCTTCCATTCTTAAAATGAGTCCTTAGGTGGCTGAACAGTCCAATACGAGAACCAGAGTCCCTGTCACAGGTGAGACAGATAGTCGTTGAGGGAAGGGTGGGTGGGACTGGTTTGCCATACGCTCTTTCCGCTGCCTGCGCTTGATTTCTGCATGCTCTCAGCGATGAGACTCGAGGTGCTCAGCGCCCTCCCGGATGCACTTCCTCCACTTAGGGTGGTCTTTGGCCAGGGACTCCCAGGTGTCGGTGGGGCTGTTGCACTTTATCAGGGAGGCTTTGAGGATGTCCTTGTAACGTTTCCTCTGCCCACCTTTGGCTCATTTGCTGTAAAGGAGTTCCGAGTAGAGTGCTTGCTTTGGGAGTCTCGTGTCTGGTATGCGGACAATGTGGCCTGCCCAGCGGAGCTGATCAAGTGTGGTCAGTGCTACAATGCTGGGGATGTTGGCCTGGTCAAGGACCCTACTGTTGGTGCGTCTGTGCTCCCAGGGGATTTGTAGGATCTTGCGGAGACATCGTTGATGGTATTTCTCCAGCGATTTGAGGTGTGTACTGTACATGGTCCTTGTCTCTGAGTCATACAGGAGGGCGGGTATCACTACAGCCCTGTAGACCATAAGCTTGGTGGTAGATTTGAGGGCTTGGTCTTGAAACACACTTTTCCTCAGGTGGCCGAAGGCTGCACTGGCGCACTGGAGACGGTGTTGAATCTCGTCGTCAATGTCTGCTCTTGTTGATAAGAGGCTCCCGAAGTATGGGGAATGGTCCACGTTGTCCAGGGCTGCGTCATGGATCTTGATGACTGGGGGACAGTGCTGTGCAGGCGTACGCTGCCTACCGACCTCCTGTTTTTCTCCAGAAGTCCCAATCGACCCCACAGCTCACAGACAATGAACATCATCAGCCATTCAACCTTCAAAATGTTAATGCCACCTTACTAACTCCCAAGTAATTGCACTAATTAGTAGAGAATACAAATATACATATATATATCATGTGCTCAGATTGCCAGTGATCTAAAGGAAAAGATTTGGTCTTGAATAGCTGGAGTTGAACAATTAAAGGACATTCTGTGTCCAATTCATCTGGAAGCTCTTTGGCAGGACCAATGGGTAAGCACATACTGCCCGAGATCGTAGGCCAGTTAACCCCTCAAGCCTGCTCCACCATTCAATTAGATCATGGCTGCTCTGAAACACAACTCCATTGCTCACCTTTGATCATAAGTAAATATGAAAGAGAAAAGTAATTCTTAACTCATTCAGCTCGGAACACCGACAAACCCCACCCCACCTTAGCTTCATAATGTTAGACATCCTGGAGAGAGATATGTTGGACATCTTGGGGAGTTAAGGGTTAACAGTTGAACTTCTTTGCATCTTAAAGCAATAGGCTTTCCAAGATATAAACTGTAAAGTCCTGTCCCTGCAGTACAGATTCACACGAGGCACGTACTGAAGTCAAGGTCACTCAGGACCTGCATCTTTATTACACAGCTCTCGAATGCCACACTTGCCTGAGACCTGTCCTTATATACCTGTCTGGGACAGGTATCCAGTGTCTCCTGCAAGTGCACCCCTGGTGGTAAGGTAAGCTTGTGGTTACAGGTCATCTCTAGTTACAGTCATGTATAGCATGGTAAGATACAGTTATGTACAGTAGTGTGAGATACATGACATCACCCTCCCCCAAGGTCTTATTGTCTTTATAGGTTCAGTCTCTCAGGTGGTCTACGCTCTCGCGTGGAGCGTCTTAGTTGTGGTTCAGTTGTTTGCCTTGGTGCCTGTTGTTCTTTCGGTGTGATTGCTGGTATCTCGCCTGGGCTGTCTGTTTCATTCAGTATGATTGTTGGTGTCTCGTCTGGGCTGTCTGTTGGGATTGCCCTTTCCTCAGGTTGTTCCCTCTGTCTGTCCACCAGGTGTGGTGTGAGTTCCACATTGTAGTCTGCCTCTGGTTCAGCAGTGTTTTTGGTAAATCTACTTTTGACTTGGTCTACATGCCTCCGGCAGGTTTGGCCATTGTCCATTTGTACAACCAGTAGCCTGTTTCTTTCCTTGCCTATTACTGTCCCTGCAAGCCATTTGGGACCCCTGCCATAGTTTAGCACAAACACTTTGTCCCCTATCTCATTCCATCTCCCCCTCGAATTTCGGTCGTGGTACTCGGTTAGCTTACGGCGCTTTGCCTCAACGATTTCCTACATGTCTGGGAGGATTAATGAGAGCCTTGTCTTCAAGGTCCATTTCATTAATAGTTGCGCGGGGGACACTCCAGTCAATGAATGCGGACGAGATCTGTATGCCAGCAGCAGTCGCGACAGGCGGCTCTGCAGCTTGGGACCTTGGATTTTGAGCATGCCTTGTTTAATGATCTGCACTGCTCGCTCCGCCTGGCCATTGGAGGCTGGCATGAACGGTGCCCTCTTAGCGTGATTTATGCCGTGGCCACTGATAAAATCTTGGAATTCTGCGCTGGTGAAGCACGGACCATTATCACTGACCAATATGTCAGGAACGCCGTGCATTGCGAACATGGTTCCAAGGCTCTCCACATTGGTGGAGGTGGTGCTCGAGCTTAAAATGGTGCATTCGATCCACTGAGAAAATGCATCTACAACTACGAGGAACATTTTGCCCATGAATGGGCCCGCATAGTCTACGTGAACCCACGACCACGGTTTGGTGGGCCAGGGCCACGGGCTCAGGTGGCCTCTCTGGGGGCATTACTGAGTTGGGCACAAATGGTGTACCGTCGGACGCAGAGCTCCAAGTCCGCGTCAATGTCAGGCCACCAGACGTGGGATCTGGCTATGGCCTTCATGAGAATGATGCCTGGGAGCTCGCGGTGGAGCTCCCGGACAAATGCCTCTCTGCCTTGCAGAGGCATAACTACTTGGCTGCCCCACATCAGGCAGTCTGCTTGTAGTGACAGCTCATGCATGCGCCTATGGAAAGATTTGATCTCCTCAGGGCAGGCATCGTGAGCCTCTGCCCAGTCACCAGTTAGGACACATCTTTTGACTAAGGATAACGTGGGGTCGCTGGTCATCCAGGCTCTGATTTGGCGAGCCGTCATGGGCGAACCTGTGGACTCAAAGGCATTGATTGCCATGACTATCTCACAGTCCTGTTCGTCGGAGCCTTCTGTGGTCGCCAGGGATAGCCTGCTAAGCGCATCGGCACTGTTGTCTGTGCCTGGTCTGCGCCTTATGGTGTAATCGTAAGACGCCAGCATAAGTGCCCACCGTTGAATGCGCGCCAAGGCGTTGCCGTTTATTGCCTTGCTTTTGGATAGCAGGGACGTGAGGGGCTTGTGGTTAGTTTCTAATGCGAACTTGGCCCCGAAAAGGTATTGGTGCATCTTTTTGACACCGTACACGCACGCGAGCGCCTCCTTCTCCACCATTCCGTACCCGCGCTCCGCCCGCGAAAGTGACCTGGAGGCATAAGCTATGGGTTGTAATTTACCCGCACTATTGACATGTTGTAAAACGCACCCGACCCCATATGCTGACGCATCACATGTAAGAACTAGCTTTTTACTTGGATCAAAGAAAGCCAAAACACTGTTGGAACACAGAAGGTTGCGTGCCTTATTGAAGGCGCGTTCCTGGGCGTTCCCCCAAAACCAATCACACCCCTTTCTGAGTAGCACGTGGAGAGGCTCCAGCAACGTGCTTAAGTTCTGCATAAAGTTCCCAAAGTAATTGAGTAGCCCGAGAAAGGCGCGCAGTTCTGAGACATTCCGTGGCCTGGGTGCCAGACGAATTGCTTCGGTTTTGGACTCTGTTGGGCGGATTCCATCAATGGCAATCCTTCTGCCCAAAAATTCAACCTCAGGCGTGAGAAACAGGCACTTGGATTTCTTAACTCTTAGGCCTACCCGATCCAACCGCTTTAGTACTTCCTCCAAATTGCGGAGATGGGAGTCGGTGTCCCTGCCCGTGATAAGTATGTCGTCTTGAAATACATCCGTCTCCGCGATGGACTTGAGCAGACTCTCCATGTTGCGCTGGAATATAGCAGCTGCCGACCTGATGCCGAATGGGCATCGAATGCACATGAAAAGGCCTCGATGTGTGTTGATGGTGGTG
Organism: Pristiophorus japonicus; assembly: GCF_044704955.1. Taxonomy (NCBI): domain Eukaryota; kingdom Metazoa; phylum Chordata; class Chondrichthyes; family Pristiophoridae; genus Pristiophorus; species Pristiophorus japonicus. The sequence goes on from NC_091990.1 coordinate 171,672,835, forward strand.
AGTAGCTTGGACTCATCGGTCAATTCATGCGTCATATACGCAGATGTGAGATCTAGTTTTGAGAAAAGTTTTCCTCCAGCCAATGTGGCAAATAAGTCCTCTGTTCTGGGCAGCGGGTATTGTTTCTGTAGGGAGACTCTGTTTATGGTAGATTTGTAGTCCCCACAGATTTGTACGGATCCATCAAGCTTCATGACTGGGACGATGGGACTTGCCCAGTCGCTAAATTCCACAGGTGATATAATGCCTTCCCGCAGAAGCCTGTCAAGTTCATGTTCAATCTTTTCCCTCATCACATAGGGTACAGCTCTGGCCTTGTGATGGACTGGTCTAGCATACTGTGTGATGTAGATTTTGACTTTAGCCCCTTTGAAGGTGCCCACACCTGGCTGAAAGAGATGTTCAAATCGACTTAGAACTGTTGAGCAGGAAGTCCGTTCCTCTGACGACATGGCGTAAACATAATCCCATTTCCAGTTTAGTTTTGCCAGCCAGCTTCTCCCCAGCAGTGCTGGGAGATCTCCTGGGACAATCCATAGGGGAAGTCGGTTCACTGTCCCTTTGTGTGTGACTGAGAGCATGGCGCTGCCGAGAACTGAGAAAATTTCTTTGGTATAGGTGTTAGTTTGGTATCGACCCTTGTGAGTTTTGGTCTGCCTCTTTTGTGCGGCCACAGCTGTTCAAATTGTTGAGCGCTCATGAGAGATTGACTCGCTCCTGTGTCCAGTTCCATTTTGACGGGTATCCCGTTGAGTAGGACCCTCATCATTATTGGAGGCATCTTGTTGTAGGAGCAGCGGCCATTGATCGTGTTGACCTGCTGTACATCGGTGTCCCGGGTACTGTCCCCACCGTCTTCTGGTCCGCTTTCCAACCCTTCCGATTCGTATACCAGCCGAGCTGCCATTTTTCTGCATATGCGTGCAAGATGCCCTGTATAGTCGCAGTTTCTGCAAACAGCACGCTGAAATCGACATCCCCTTGATGAGTGCCTTTCCCCACATCACCAGCACAGACCGCTTCCATTGTTTCCAAAGAATGAGCTGCGTCTGGCTGATCTCTCTTGAGCTTCTCTCACTTTGTAGTTGATTGCTCGCATTGTGGGTTGATGAGGTGTGAACGGCCGTTCATGTGGCCCTTGATGGCTTCTGGTGCCACTGCCTGCTGTTGAGGGCCCGCTCTCCTGCCTTTGTCTGTGTGTGGGGGTAGCGGCTTGTTTCTCGCTGTGAACCCCTTGTTCCGATGCCTCGTTAGTTGTCGTACCCGCAGTGTGGACCAACCTCGTTTCTTCTTCTCCTGCCAAGAATGTCTGTGCAACCAGTGCTGCTGCCTCTAGAATCAATTTCTTGGTTTCTATGAGCTTTCGGAATATGCCTGCGTGGCCTATTCCTTCAATAAAAAAGTCTCTCAGTACTTCTCTCCTTAGTTCATCGGAGAACTCACATAATCTAGCCAACCTCCGAAGTTCCGCCACAAAGTCGGGTATGCTCTGGCCCACACAGCGTCTGTAGTTGTAGAACCTGTGTCTGGCCATGTGTAGGCTGCTCGCTGGCTTCAGGTGGTCTCTTACCAGTCTGCTCAACTCTTCAAATGACTTGCTTGCTGGTTTCTCGGGTGCCAACAGTTCCTTCATTAAAGCGCATGTTTTCGAGCCACAGCTGGTCAAGAGATGGGCTCTTCTCTTGTCTGCCTTATTGTTGCCTAACCAGTCTTTGGTTACAAAGCTTTGCTGGAGCCTTTCTATAAAGTCCTCCCAATTATCTCCAGCATTGTATTTTTCATCTGAGCCGTTGTTCGCCATTCTGTGGATTCTGTAATCCCGTAACTTGTCGCCACTATAAAGTCCTGTCCCTGCAGTACAGATTCACACGAGGCACATACTGAAGTCAAGGTCACTCAGGACCTGCATCTTTATTCCACAGCTCTCGAATGCCACACTTGCCTGAGACCTGTCCTTAGATACCTGTCTGGGACATGTATCCAGTGTCTCCTGCAAGTGCACCCCTTGTGGTAAGGTAAGCTTGTGGTTACAGGTCATCTCTAGTTACAGACAGGTATAGCATGGTAAGATACAGTTATGCACAGTAGTGTGAGATACATGACATAAACAGGATGACTTTGATGTGTCCTGAGGAGAAAGCATGGCTTGTCTTTGGACATGTAAAGTGCTTGGATAAGGGAATAAGTGTAGCTAATAAAACATAGCTTCAGTTTTAGGGTAATAAAACATGGTTAGCGAGTCCATTTGCCAAAGATAATATTAGGTAAAGGAAGCTTTGTTTAAGGGAAGGTTTCTGAGGTAAACAATTGCAAACTGTTGATATAGATAGTCTGTTTTCAGAGGATTTGGGACATAGATATGTCATCTTGACATTTTTCTTTGATGTAATCAGAATATGGTGTATAAAGGAGAATGATTTTCAACAGTATTTCAGAGTTTACTCGAAAGATACAGAAAACTGAATCTTTGTATACAGTTAACGTCCAATCACCTTTACTGTGTATCAATAATGTTTGTTCCGTATACTCCACGATAAAGTCTTGTGCTTCCTTGAAATGTCTTGTTGTGAACCAGAGGGGAAAGGAGATTGACTGCTTTAACACATAGCACCATCAGAAGTCTGTTCCGAACATATTTTCTTTGAGAAAGAACTCCTGACAACAATTCTGCATTTACCGTTCCCCAGTTTTACGAAGGATTCCCTCGGCTATTCGTGCTGGAGCACATTCTCTTGAGTCCACCATGGCGGCCGTGCCTTCAGCTGCCTCGGCCCTAAGATCTGGAACTCTCTCCCTAAATCTCTCCGCCTCTCTCTCTTCCTTTAAGATGCTCCTTAAAACCTACCTCTTTGACCAAGCTTTTGGTCACCTGCCCTAATATCTGTAGCCCAGTGTCAAACTTTGCCTATCGCTCCTGTGAAGCACCTTGGGATGTTTTACTACGTCAAAGGCGCTGTATAAATGCAAGTTGTTGTTGTTCTGCCTGCAGCAACTCCACGGCCAGCGTTCCCCGTAAATTCTCGGACGCGATTGGTGCCGCCGAAATCGTTGCGTAAGCACAGTATGTGTTTGTTTGGTTGTTGGCTTCGGGGCTCACGGGGCCTGGGGAAAAGTGTCAGGAACACGGAGCGGGTCTGGGGATAAATTGTCAGGAACACGGAGCGCACCTTCGGGTCTCACGGGCTCTGTGCAAAAAAAAGCAAAAACATAATTGAAATTTCCAGATTAATGCGCAGAACGTTTCTGCGCAGCTTCCCACATTGGCATCGGCTTTCTGTTCCACGCCTCCGCGAAACTTTAACATTGAAAAAGTCAGTCCGAGGCTGTGCGGGACCGACAGAGAGCTGCGCAGCCGTGCGGCCGTGCAGCTTATAGCAACGTTGTCGGTCAGCATCATCATCACCATAGGCAGTCCCTCGGAATCGAGGAAGACTTGCTTCCTCTCTAAAAATGAGTCCTTAGGTGGCTGAACAGTCCAATACGAGAGCCGCAGTCCCTGTCACAGGTGGGACAGATAGTCGTTGAGGGAAGGGGTGGGTGGGACTGGTTTGCCGCACGCTCTTTCCGCTGCCTGCGCTTGGTTTCTGCATGCTCTCGGCGACGAGACTCGAGGTGCTCAGCGCCCTCCCGGATGCACTTTCTCCACTTAGGGTGGTCTTTGGCCAGGGACTCCCAGATGTCGGTGGGGATGTTGCACTTTATCAGGGAGGTTTTGAAGGTGTCCTTGTAACGTTTCCTCTGCCCACCTTTGGCTCGTTTGTCGTGAAGGAGTTCCGAGTAGAGCGCTAGCTTTGGGAGTCTCGTGTCTGACATGCGAACGTACAAATAAAATATCTTGCCATCAAATTCCCATACCTCGGGATTTGTCTGTTAGGAATGTTGCCCAGGACTGTGAGGAAGAGCGTTACAAATACAGATTTGCAACCGAGTCTTTAGAAAAATGCTGAAGCACATATGTTGTCCAACCCTAGAGTTACTGGCGATGGTTTACCCTTCACTGCCTGGCCAGTAATCTGGCAGATTGGGAATGTGGAGCGACTCTGGGGAACACTGTCAGGAACACAGGTTATAGAACCCACCTGATTCTCATCTCTATGGATGGTCGGCTAATCTGTACAACCCAGGCAGCAAGTTGAAAATCTACTCCAATGTCATCATCATCATAGGCAGTCCCTCGAAACGAGGATGACTTGCTTCTATGCCAAAAAAGGGATGAACGCACAGGTGTTTCAATGAAGGACCTAATATTCCAGATCCTGAACTAGATCCTGAAGGGTGGAAGATGCCTGGATTTTTTTAACGTGGGGTGGCCGTTGCACACCAGATACAACACGGGCTTGACAGAGCTAGGTCTTGGTCCAGTGGCAAGGATTGATCAAGAGGACTGGAGACCAGCTCTGATGCACAGGCCTAGTGCGCGCACATATCGCAGTGTGGGCTGGCCAGTACTGCCCCTGGGCCCCTGGCCCCGAACTCACGTCTCCCCTGGGCCCCGATCACATCCCTCCACAGTCTCTCGCCGCTCCTGCTGTACCTGCCCACGCTCCAATCACCGACCTGGACCTTGATGACGGCACTCTTCGCTGCCGTCGCCCTCCTGCACCAGCTCACGCTGCTCCCTGGAGTAGTACGCCTCCACGCTGCTCCCTGGGCCACCGCTCACCGTTCCTTTTATGGCCCCGACCTGCCGCTGGTGTTCTCACGCAGGTCGGGGCCTGCACGCTGCGCTCAATGTAGTCATCAACAAGGGGCAAATCCAAAGATAGAAACCTTTCTATTGCTATGACAATCTGGATAAATATTAATAATAATTTATCAACAACTCATAGAGGCTATCCATAACTGCCACCAGTTTACTGAATGTGTAAAGAACATTCATTTTGTTATCCCCTAAAGACTCTGTAAAACATGAAGAAATTTGATCACTTTAATATGTAGACGAAAAAGCATGCATGGAACGTTAACCTAAAGGGGGACTCTGTCATATTGAAAAAATGATAGATTGTCCCCAATATACAAATAAAATATCCTGCCATCAAATTCATTGAATTATCCCTGAAATTACGGTTGGAGGCTTCTTTTGGACAAACGATTCCGACTGGAGAATTTTCCCGAAATTACATGGTGGTCCTGGAGGAGCATGGTATTCCGGTGGGGAGGCCTTCTCTTCCCGCTCTCCGAAGCACGCTCCCATCCTCCAGGCTCCCACGGAGACGGTGCAGTCACGTGTGACTGCTCAACCAATCAGGTACAGTATTCTCAATTAATAGCAATGGGAACTCCGTATCTACCAGTTCTCATTGCTATTAATTGAAAAAAAAACAAACACACTAACACAAAATAAAAAATAAAAAACACACCTCATGTAATTAAAATTAATTGAAATTAAAGTTAATAAATATCTTAGAGAAAAAATGTTTTTCTGTGTTTTTAAAAAAGTTTTTTAAATTATGGCTTAAAATAATTTTAATGTCGTGGGCAGGGTTTTTAAAACTCTTACGCCTATAACAGTAAGCTATATGCCTGTTTTTATCAGGCGCAAGAGTTTTCAGGACATTTGCTGGGTAAGATATGGGTAAATACCACAATCTTGCCCTTGCAAATGTCCTCGCTCCCGAGGTGCGGGCGATTGATCAAGCTGGAACTTGACAAATCGGAAAAGCCGGTTTTCAGCGCATGTGCATTGTGCACTGAAAACCGGCTTTTGCGATGCCTTTCCGGGTCCGTACACACTCCGTACACACCCCATACGGGCCCGGGGAGGCTGGGATTTCTGGGCCATTCATTAATGTAAAATCCCGATTATATGTCACTTCCAAGTATAAATAATCATCTATTATTTTTTAACTTGCCAACTTGGTATTGAGAAATTCAATGGGTCAGCACAATGGGCCCAAGTTTCGGGCCGCGCCTAGAACGGCGCAGCCCCGACCTGGACGCCCATTTTTTGCGCCACAAAGTGCACCTAAAAAAAACTTACAGGTTCTCCGGCTCCCTGCAGGTCCTCTGGAGCCGGGCGCAGCACAGCACGAGCTGTAGGGGGCGGAGCCAGGTCCCTGCGCTGAAAACAGTGCCGGGACCTCTGCACATGCGCGCTACAGTGGGCGCGCATGTGCAGTAGCTCCAGGCGCTCAAAACTGTGTGGGAGGGGCCCAATGGCCTCACTGGGGCTGCGTGCATAAGGCTCCTCCCACGGCCAGCTCCTGCTTCCTCCTGACCCGACTCGACTCCCGCTTCTCCCCGCCCCCCCCACCCCGCCGCCCACGGACCGGACCCGACTCACCGGACTGGTCCCGACCCGCGCTCTCCCCACCCCCCCCCCCCACCCGACCTGAACTCCCTCTCCCTCCCTCCTCCCCCCCCCCCCCACCTCCCCGACCCGAACCGAACCGAACCTCCCTCCCACCACCCCACCGACCCGACCCGCGCTCCCGACTCCCGACATCCCCCCCCCCCACCCGGACCGGACCCGACCCAACCTGACCTTCCTCCCCCCGCCCCCAACATGAACCAAACCGACCTCCCTCCGCCCCCCCCGACCCGACCCGCGCTCCCGACCCCGGACCCCGGACCCGACCTGACCCAACGCCACCTACCTGTAAATCTGGTGCTGGGGACAGGCCCTGCCCGAAGTCTTGGGCCCGGCCGGGCCCGGCCCGTTCAGCCTTCCCCCCCTTCTCCTTTCCTCCCCCCGCCTTCTCCTTCCCCCCTTCTCCTTTCCCCCTTCACCTTTCCCCCCCTCCTTCACCTTTCCCACCCTCCCCTTCACCTTTCCCACCCTCCCCTTCTCCTTCCCCCCTCCCCTTCTCCTTCCCCCCTCCCCTTCTCCTCCCCCCCTTCCCTTTCTCCTCCCCCCTTCTCTTCCCCCCTTCCCTCCCCCCTCCCCTTCTCCCCTTCCCTCCCCCTTCTCCCCCTTCCCTCCCCCTTCTCCCCCTTCTCTACCATCCCTCCCCCTTCCCTCCCTCCCCCTCTGCCTCCCTCCCTCCCCTCCCCCTGCCCCCCCCTCGCTCCCTCTACCCCCCTCCTCCCCCTCCCCTCGCTGTCAGAAACACAGACACTGACAGACAGAGAGTGAGAGACACACACACAGACAGACAGAGAGATAGAGACACTGACAGAGACATACTGGGTGGAGGCATCCCAGCACGCTGTTGGAGGGCTCCCGGTGCTGCAGTCGGTAAGTAGAAAATGTTTTATTTATTGATTTAAAACAAAAAATATTTCTTATTAATTTTTTTTGATTGATTTATTAGTTGATTTATTGATGTATTTAGCATTTATTATTGATGATGGCTCTTTATTTGTAAAACTGAAGTGTTTAATGTTTGTAAACTTCCCTTTAAAACCCCCCCCTCCATTCCCTACGCCTGATTTGTAACCTACGCCTGATTTTCTAAAGTGTAGACAAGGTTTTTTCGAGCGTACAAAAATCTTCACTTACTCCATTCTAAGTTAGTTTGAAGTAAGTTTTCACTGCCGAAACTTTGAAAACAGGCGTAAGTGGCCGGACACGCCCCCTTTTGAAAAAAACATTCTATTCCAAAGTGAAACTGTTCTAACTGACTAGAACTGGAGCAAACTAAATGCCGAGAATTTGAATTTCTAAGATACTCCGTTCTACACCAGTTGCTCCAAAAAATCAGGAGCAACTGAGGCCGAAACTTGGGCCCAATGTCTTTCACCTCTGGGACCTGGATTTGATTCTCGCAGACTGCGATGAGATGAAGGATGGGATTCTCCTCTTCTTACAGTGTAGCAGTGGAGTGACCCTCCACTGAGCAACAATTTCCTGCAACCAGAAGAGAATAAAATTCAATGAATTCCCACTCTCTGGCACAGATGAGTAATATTCGGCCTCCCTGAAATGCCTCATGCTAAACAAGATTTTGGGGCTTGGCCCTTCAAATTTCCTCCTTTCCTCACTGAAGAGCATCTCCTTCTCCCCACCCAGTTAGGAACATTCTGCCCTCCTTACCATCCACTGATAATTTCTTTGGCCTCATCAGCCTCTCCTATTTGTCTCCTCCTTCTCCTCAGGTGTGCATCTTCCTTTCCTTTCTCCCATTTCCTCCTCCTGTCCTATCCAACTTATTTTCCCTCTCCCTCTTTTCCTTTTCTAGCTTTGCCTTCCCTTTCCTCCTCCTCACTCTCTCGCTCTTCCCATCTCATTCCCACTTTCCACCTCTTTCCTCCTTCAATGTATGCCCTGTAAACCCATTTGGCCGAGAAACGGCATGGTATTGACTTAGCCTGCGTATCTTCGCAGGAGACTGATAAGTGTGTTTCTATATATTTCTGTAAAGTATATATTTTAAGCATTATGACCCTTTAATGCCTATTGCCCATTTTCAGTCCCCTGTCTACCCTCCTGCCTATTGTCTTGTGATGAGAGATTGTGTAGAATGGGCCTATACTTTCTGGAGTTTAGAAGAATGAGAGGTGATCTCATTGAAATATATAAGATTCTGAAAGGGATTGACAGCGTAGATGCTGAGAGGTTGTAGCCCCAGGCTGGGGAGTCTAGAACTAGGGGGCACAGTCTCAGGATAAGGGGCAGGCTGTTTAAGACAGAGATGAGGAGAATTTCTTCACTCAGAGGGTTGTGAATCTTTGGAATTCTCTGCCCCAGAGGGCTGTGGATGCTGAGTCTCTGAATAAATTCAAGGCTAAGATAGATAGATTTTTGGGCTCTTGGGGAATCAAGGGATATGGAGATCAGGCGAGAAAGTGGAGTTGAGATCGATGATCAGCCATGATCTTATTGAATATTGATACTGCCGAATGGCCTACTCCTAACTCCTATTTCTTGTGTTCTTACCTCACTGTTCCCAATGTGCCTGTTGTGGTGTTCCATCACTGGGCTCCAGCCTTCCCTTTCTCACCCAAGATTACTTTACAATCTTCACAATCTCTGCCATCTGCCATATTGTCCTCTCCTCTCCTGTAGCAGCATTGGCCCCTGGTCACTTCTCAAGTCTTCCTTCTACTTTGTGCTTAATCTTTGAGGCTTTGGCCACATTAAAACACCACTTTGCACTCTCTAACCTCCCACTCCCACAACATCCCCCCCCTCCCCCACACCTAACCTTTGCATCTTCAGCTGCACCACATGAAGAGTAGCTGCCCGCGACATCAAGGCAGCATTTGATCGAGTATGGCACCAAGGAGCCCTCGGAGGTCAATGGAGGGATCAAAGAAAAGCCCACGCAGAGTGGCTGGACTGTTACCTGACACAAAGGAAGATGGCTGTGGTTGTTGGAGGCCAATTGTCAGAGCCATAGGATATTATCACTTCAGGAATTTATTAAGAAAGTGCCCTCATCCCATCTATCTTCAGCTACTTCTTCAGTGGCCTTCTCTCCATCATAAGATCAGTAGTGGGATTGTTCATTGGCAGTTCCACAATGTTCACCTCCTCTCACAACTCTTTTGATCGTGAATAAACTATGCCAACCCACAGCAAGGTTGCAAAGACATCCAGGTTTGGGCTGACAAGTGGCAAGCAACATTCATGCCAGATAATGATGATCACGAGAAAACCCAGCCATCTTCTCCTGACTTTCAAAGGCACCAGTATTGCTGAGTTCCCCCACTTTCTAAAGCATTGGGTCACCCTTGACCAGAAGCTTAACTGGACCCACCATTTGAGGGCGGGTAAGTGGAGCTGAGTCCACGGCCAGATCAGCCATGATCTTATTGAATGGCGGAGCAGGCTCGAGGGGCTAGATGGCCTACTCCTGTTCCTAATTCTTATGTTCTTATGTTATACGAATGCCATAGTTACAGGAGCAGGGCAAAGTCTGGGCAGAGTGTCTATTGACACCACTATGTCAGCCAATTTATGCACTCTATCAGCCAATGACCTGAAGGTGGAGACGGAGCTATGGCAGGACTCACAGCAAAGAGCCTATTTTTCAACAACCAAAGTCTATTTACTCAGAAAATTGTAAACAGTGTCTATTTAAGCAGTGCACTTCAGCAAACAAATTCTATTTTAAAAGTGTCTTTATGAACTCATCATCATCATCATAGGCAGTCCCTCGAATCGAGGATGACTTGCTTCCACGTCAAAAAGTTCACAGGTGTTTCAATGAAGGACCTAAAATTCCAGATCCCGAACTAAATCTTGAAGGGTGGAAGATGCCTATGCTTTGATTTTTTTGACTTGTGGTTAAAACTTATAAAATTCTGATGGGACTGGACAGGTTAGATGCAGGAAGAATGTTCCCGATGTTAGGGAAGTCCAGAACCAGGGGTCACAGTCTAAAAATAAGGGGTAAGCCATTTAGGACCAAGATGAGGAGAAACTTCTTCACCCAGAGAGTGGTGAACCTGTGGAATTCTCTGCCACAGAAAGTTGTTGAGTCCAGTTCGTTGGACATATTCAAAAGGGAGTTAGATGTGGGCCTAATGGTTAAAGGGATCAGGGGGTATGGAGAGAAGGCAGGGGTGGGGTACTGAGGTTGCATGATCAGCCATGACCATACTGAATGGCGGTGTAGGCTCGAAGGGCCGAATGGCCTACTCCTGCACCTATTTTCTATATTTCTATGTTTCTATGGTGGCCGTTGCACACCAGTCACCACACGGGCTTGACAGAGCTATGTCTTGGTCCAGTGGCAAGGATTAACCAAGACGACTGGAGACCTGCTCTGCTGCACGGACCTAGTGCGCACACATATCGCAGTGTGGGCTGGCCCGTGTTGCCCCTGGGCCCTCGCCTCTTCTGGGCCCGAACTCTTGCCTCTCCTGGGCCCCCATCACATCCCTCTACAATCTCTCGCCGCTCCTTTGCCCCGATCTCGCCGGGCAGCGGAAGGAGCAACGTGGCGGCCTGCCCCAGCAGGCTCTGTGAACTACAGCAAACAGAACTCATGACAGAAACTACATCACCATCTCTCGATAAAAGCAGGGTGATTTTTCTAGCAAAATGCACTGAGCAGAGGATACTTACATAATACAAATTATGTGCGTAAAATCAATCCCAATCACTTACAGCAGTGTAGTCTCCAGGCGCGATTGACGGGGGAAATTAGCCAATCATCTTTACTTTGGCAGGTAATAGCGGGGTCACTATATGTAGCCAAGTCTGGATGCTCTGCAGTGACTGACTTACCTCCTGACACCTCAAGCCTAACCACCATCTACAAGGCTCAAGTCAGGAGTGTGATGGAATACCCACTGGTTCCATAAGAAAATAAGAAATAGGAACAGGAGTAGGCCATACGGCCCCTTGAGCCTGCTCTGCCATTCAATAAGATCATGGCTGATCTGATCATGGACTCAACTCCACTTCCCCGCCTGCTCCCCATAGCTCCTTATTCCCTTATCGTTTAAGAAACTGTCTATTTCTGTCTTAAATTTATTTATATCCTAGCTTCCACAGCTCTCTGAGGCAGCGAATTCTACAGATTCACAACCCTCTGAGAGAAGAAATTTCTCCTCATCTCAGTTCTAACTGGGCGGCCCACTTATTCTAAGATCATGTCCTCTAGTTTTAGTCTCCCCCACCAGTGGAAACAGCCTCTCTGCATCCATCTTGTCAAGCCCTCTCATAATCTTATACGTTTCGATAAGATCACCTCTCATTCTTCTGAATTCCAATGAGCAGAGGCCCAACCTACTCAACCTTTCCTCATAAGTCAACCCCCTCATCTCGAGAATCAACCTAGTGAACCTTCTCTGAACTGTCTCCACAGCAAGTATATCCTTTCATAAATATGGAAACCAAAACTGCACGCAGTATTCCAGGTGTGGCCTCACCAATACCCTGTACAGCTGTAACAAGACTTCCCTGCTTTTATACTCCCTCCCCTTTGCAATAAAGACCAAGATTCCATTGGCCTTCCTGATCACTTGCTGTACCTGCATACCATCACCCTGTGTTTCATGCACAAGGACTCCCAGGTCCCGCTGTACAACGGCACTTTGCAATCTTTCTCCATTGAAATAATAACTTGCTCTTTGATTTTTTTCTGCCAAAGTATCTGGTTGGTTGCAGCCACAGCCACATTTGAGAAGTCTGACACCATCCAGAACTGCTTGATGAGAATCCTTCCATTGGACTCAATATTCACCACCAATGCATGGTGGCTGCAGTATGTAATAGCTAGAGGATGCACTGCAGCAATTCAAAAAGGTTACTTCAATCGACCCTGCCTCCCCTGTGACCTCTCTCACCGAGAAGGACAAGAGCAGCAGTGCCATGAAAATAACAAGTCCCCCTGCAAGTCACATACCATCTTAACTTGGACATACTATCGCCATTGCTTCATCATCGCCAGGTCAATATCTTGGAAATTGCTAGCTAAAACCATCATGGGGTATGTAGGGTGTTTGTCTTTCACTCTACTCTGATTCATAGACCTCGGAACTTATAATGGGAAAGGACAACACGTGGCACAAAATTTAGGCTTAACCCGGTGTCAGTTATATTACGCAACAAAAACCAACTAAAAACTACAGGACTAAACTTCTGAGAGAAATCGACTGAAGACATACAATCTGTTGTGTATCTGTAAAGCATGCACTCCCATGTTCCGCCACCAGGGAACTCATCCCCTGAAGTCCCAAGGGATCCCAGCATCCCTTGGAAGCAATGTATATAAGCCGGCCCCTAAGGCATGTTCCTCACTCTGGAGTGTCTTATTATTTTGGTAACTTCCTACCGGGGTTAAGCACCCTTTTAGAGCCCCTACATGTGTTATTGCGCAAAGGTGAGAACTGGGTATGGGGAAAAAAAACAAGTAATTGCTTTTGAGAAAGCCAGAAACATTTTATGCTCCAACAAGCTGCTTGTATTGTATAACCCGTGTAAAAGACTTGTGCTAGCATGTGACGCGTCTTCGTACGGAGTCGGGTGTGTATTACAACAAGCTAACATTGCGGGGAAATTGCAACCTGTCGCCTATGCTTCCAGGAGCTTGTCTAAGGCCGAGAGGGCCGACAGCATGATTGAGAAAGAGGCATTAGCATGTGTGTTCAGGGTAAAGAAAATGCATCAATACCTGTTTGGCCTCAAATTTGAGCTGGAAACCGATCACAAGCCCCTCACATCCCTGTTCGCTGAAAACAAGGGAATAAATACTAATGCCTCAGCCCGCATACAAAGGTGGGCACGCACGCTATCAGCGTATAACTATACCATCCGCCACAGGCCAGGCATCGAGAACTGTGCGGATGCTCTCAGTCGGCTACCACTGCCCACCACGGGGGTGGAAATGGCGCAGCCTGCAAACTTGTTGATGATGGCACAGCCCTCAGGCTTGTTGGTGGTCATGGAAATGTTTGAAAATGATAAATCACCTGTCACGGCCCGCCAGATTAGGACTTGGACCAGTCAAGATCCTTTGCTCTCCCGAGTAAAAAACTGTTTACTGCATGGGAGCTGGGCCAGCATCCCCGTTGAAATGCAAGAGCCAAGCAAGCTGTCCCAGCGGCGAAAGGACGAGCTGTCCATTCAGGCAGACTGCCTGTTGTGGGGTAACCGCGTAGTGCTACCAAAAAAGGGCAGGGAGACGTTCATCTCGGGTCTCCACAGCACATACCCGGGTATAGTAATGATGAAAGCGATAGCCAGATCCCATGTGTGGTGGCCCGGTATCGACTCTGACTTAGAATCCTGTGTACGGCAATGCAGCGTATGTGCTCAGTTGAGCAACGCGCCCAGAGAGGCACCACTAAGTTTGTGGTCCTGGCCCTCCAGACCATGGTCGAGGATCCATGTCGACTATGCAGGCCCGTTTCTCGGTAAAATGTTCCTGATGGTGGTGGATGCTTTTTCAAAATGGACTGAATGTGAAATAATGTCGGGAAGCACCGCCACCGCCACCATTGAAAGCCTGAGGGCCATGTTTGCCACCCACGGCCTGCCTGACATACTGGTCAGTGACAACAGGCCATGTTTCACCAGTGCCGAATTTAAAGAATTCATGACCCGCAATGGGATCAAACATGTCACCTCGGCCCCGTTTAAACCAGCCTCCAACGGGCAGGTAGAGCGGGCAGTACAAACCATCAAACAGAGCTGCAAATGAGTCACAGAAGGCTCACTCCAAACCCGCCTGCCTCGAGTACTGCTCAGCTACCGCACGAGACCCCACTCGCTCACAGGGGTGCCCCCGGCTGAGCTACTCGTGAAAAGGACACTTAAAACCAGACTCTCGCTGGTTCACCCCAACCTGCATGATCAGGTAGAGAGCAGGTGGCAGCAACAAAATGTAAACGATGGTCGCGCCACTGTGTCACGGGAAATTGATCTGAATGACCCTGTGTATGTGCTAAACTATGGACATGTTCCCAAGTGGATCGCGGGCACGGTGAAAGCTAAAGAAGGGAATAGGGTGTTTGTAGTCAAACTAGATAATGGACAAATTTGCAGAAAGCACCTGGACCAAACGAGGCTGTGGTTCACAGACTGCCCTGAACAACCCACAGCAGACACCACCTTTTTCGAGCCCACAACACACACCCAAAGGATCAACGGCACCACCCCGGACCAGGAAATCGAACCCATCACGCCCAACAGCCCAGCAAGGCCAGGCTCACCTAGCAGCCCTGCAGGGCCAACAACACGCCAGCCCAGCGAGGGCACAGCCAACACACCAGAACAGACATTTGTACCGAGGCGGTCCACCAGGGAAAAAAAGGCTCCCGACCGCCTCACCTTGTAAATAGTTTTCACTTTGACTTTGGAGGGGCAGTGATGTTGTGTATCTGTAAAGCATGCACTCCCATGTTCCGCCACCAGGGAGCTCATCCCCTGAAGTCCCAAGGGACCCCAGTATCCCTTGGGAGCACTGTATATAAGCCGGCCCCTACGGCCTGTTCCTCACTCTGGAGTGTCTTATTAAAGACTGAGGTCACTGTTACTTTAACCTCCCTGTGTGCAGCCTCATCTGTGTTAGGAACACGATACAATCACTATTCCTGGCTGTAGCTATTGTAGGTTTGTGGTCGTTGGTTCCGTGACCAGTTGGTTCTTCTCCTGGCCGTTCTCTGCAGTGCTGTTCCTTCCATGTACGTTCCGTACTACATGTCCTTCCATCCGTCTGTTTGTTTTTTTGACCTGTGTCCATCTTCTATGTGCTTCTTCTTCCGTGTGTCCCTATCCTTCTTCCGTCTTCTGCTGAGCCACTTCTCGCTCGCATATTTATATCCAGGATTTGACTGATCTCCCACCGCTGCGGTTTCTGATAAAGTGTTTGCGTCGATGGGTTGTTTGGTAGTCCCCTTGGTTGATTGACTGCAATAATGGACTCGTATGTTTTTCCATTTGCACACTGAGTCTGCAAGGCCCAAGTTGATTTCTCATCCCCAAAAAATGTGCAGCTGGTGTGATTCCTTTGTTGTCCGGTCTTTTTACACATTTGGTGTCTCCAGAGGCCGCTTTCCCCACCCTGGCCAATCAAGTTCAGGGCTTCACATAACATAAAAACATAGAAACATAGAAAATAGGTGCAGGAATAGGCCATTCAGCCCCTCGAGCCTGCACCACCATTCAATATGATCATGGCTGATCATGCAACTTTAGTACCCCATTCCTGCTTTCTCTCCATACCCCTTGATCCCTTTAGCCGTAAGGGCCACACCAACTCCCTTTTGAATATATCTAATGAACTGGCCTCAACTACTTTCTATGGTAGAGAGTTTCACAGGTTCACAATTCTCTGGGTGAAGAAGTTTCTCCTCATCTCGGTCCTAAATGGCTTACCACTTATCCTTAGACTGTGACCCCTGGTTCTGGACTTCCCCAACATCGGAAACATTCTTCCTGCATCTAACCTTTGCAGTCCTGTCAGAATTTTATATGTTTCTCTGAGATCCCCTCTCATTCTTCTGAACTCCAGTGAATATAAGCCTAGTCGATCCAGTCTTTCTTCATATGTCAGTCCTGCCAACTCTGTTGTTGTCATGCATGAAATCAGTTTTGGTTCCTGACCACAGAATGTCATTAATTGTCCAGCTTCATTCCAAAAGCTTGTATTAATACATTTTTAGTTCATGGTCTCCGTCTGTGCTTTTCTGAAGATTAGTAACCTTACAGGTACTATCATCACAAGGACTGCAACAATTCAAGGAGTAGTCCCATCACAACCTTCTCCGGGCAACTAGCGATGGGCAATAAATACAACCTCACCAGTCTCAGCCACGTTGTGAGAAAGACTGCTAGTACTCCCACAAAACCTGCAACCTCCCACTGCCTAATCTTTGTAACTTGAGCCACAATTCCAGTCTCCATTCCCAACATTCCTGCCACCAAATTCCAGCCTCCAACTATCTAATCTGCACGTCTTTGCCAACAGTAAACTGTTGCTCAGCAATTGTTCTGGATATGCACAACAGATCCAAGGCACATCACGGCAGCCAGACAGCAGAAATCAAGACACATAAAGATAGAGCTTGTGATACACACAGAGAGATCATTAAACAGACACAGGGATATCAGCTCACGGGCATCACAAACGACAGAATTCAGAGCTTCACGCACAAAGACACATAAAAATCATTCAAGAAAAAGTCAGGCAGAGAGATGGAGAGATAGAAATGGCAACAGCAGAAAGTATATGTAGCAGAATAAAAATCAGAAGACAGAGATGACAGACACAAACACACACACAAGCCTGGAGGCTGACGGAAATCAGCAAACACTGGTTAGATGCTGATTAAATTGAATCTACACCCATCTAACAATTCCATTCTCAGAAGGTCATCCCTTACTGCTCAAGTGTGACATTTTTATTTCCCACAACAGCCATCCTCGTGAGCTCTCTGAACGAGGCTGACAATCTATGACAATTAGTGCCAAATTACAGGCTGTTTTATGCTACATGCCTTGCTATATGCTATATAATCATCTCACTGAAGACGAGTTTCAGCCTGACATCATGAACGGAAGTTGAATCAAGGCCCGAAGTTTGCAAGGACATTATCCAACCTATTTACCAACCAGTCCTCAGATTCATAAGAACATAAGAAATAGGAGCAGGAGTAGGCCATACGGCTCCTCGAGCCTGCTCCGCCATTCAATACGATCATGGCTGATCTGATCATGGACTCAGCTCCACTTCCCTGCACGCTCCCCATAACCCCTTATCCCCTTATCGATTAAGAAACCGTCTATTTCTGTCTTAAATTTATTCAATGTCCCGGCTTCCACAGCTCTCTGAGGCAGCGAATTCTACAGATCCACAACCCTCTGAGAGAAGAAATTTCTCCTCATCTCTGTTTTAAAAGGGCGGCCCCTTATTCTAAGATCGTGCCCTCTAGTTCAAGTCTCCCCCATCAGTGGAAACATCCTCATTGTATCCACCTTGTCAAGGCCCCACTTGACATCATTGTAAAATACTGTGTTGGTACTAGTTGCTATTTCAAGAGTGTTTTTAGAAACATAGAAACATAGAAAATAGGTGCAGGAGTAGGCCATTCGGCCCTTCGAGCCTGCACCACCATTCAATATGATCATGGCTGATCATGCAACTTCAGTACCCCATTCCTGCTTTCTCTCCATACCCCTTGATCCCTTTAGCCGTAAGGGCCACATCTAACTCCCTTTTGAATAAATCTAACGAACTGGCCTCAACAACTTTCTGTGATAGAGAATTCCACAGGTTCACAATTCTCTGAGTGAGGAAGTTTCTGCTCATCTCGGTCCTAAATGGCTTACCCTTATCCTTAGACTGTGACCCCTGGTTCTGGAATGTGTTCTTTTGTTCTTTTCTACCATCTAAGTTTCCAGCTTCTTTATCAAGCTGTTTTCAGGTCATTCATCCTGTTAACCTCCTCTCAGTGAGCAAAGTATTTGTTGACTCTTTTCCTCTTTATTTTACTTTCTCTTGCACCCTACAAAGTGCTTGCTTATCACTGAGCTCTCAGTTTTGAGCAAGTGAATATATCCAAAATGTTCACCTTTCTTTCATATTTTCATCAACGTCATAGGCAGTCCCTCGGAATCGAGGAAGACTTGCTTCCACTTTTAACATGAGTCCTTAGGTGGCTGAACAGTCCAATACGAGAACCACAGTCCCTGTCACAGGTCGACGATAGTCGTACCATTGTTTAAAAAGGGAGGAATGGATTAACCAAGCAATTACAGGCCAGTTAGTTTAACCACGGTGGTGGACCAATTACTGGAATCAATTCTGAGGGACAGTATAAACCTTCAGTTAGAAAGACACAGCTTAATCAAGGACAGTCAACATGGATTTTTTAAGGGAGGGTCGTGTCTGCCTAACTTGATTGAGTTCTTTGAGGAAGTAACAAGGAGGGTTGATGAGGGCAGTGCCTATGATGTAGTTTACATGGAGTTTAGCAAGGTTTTTGGCAGTCTAATCAAAAAAGTAAAAGCCTATGGGATCCAAGGGAAATTGGTTCAGTGGCAGGAAGCAAAGAACTGTATACAACACTAGTTAGGCCACAGCTTGAGTACTTCGTGCAGTTTTGGTCACCACATTACAGGAAGGGTGTGATTGCACTAGAGAGGGTGCAGAGGAAATTGATGAGGATGTTGCCAGGACTGGAAACCTTTAGCTATGAGGAAAGATTGGATAGACTGGGATTGTTTTCCTTGGAACAGAGGAGGCTGAGGGGAGACGTTATTGAGGTGCATAAAATTATGAGGAGCCTAGATCGACTGGATAGGAAGGTCCTACTTCCCTTAGCAGAGGGGGCAGAGATTTAAAGTAGTTGGCAGAAGGTTTAGAGGGGAGATGAGGAAACATTTCTTTACCCAGAAGGTGGTGAGGGTCAGGAACTCACTGCCTGAAAGGGTGGTAGGGGCAGAAACCCTCACCACATTTAAAAAGTACTTGAATATGCACTTAAAGAACCGTAATCTACAGGGCTACGGACCTAGTGCTGGAAGGTGGGACTGGCATGGACACAATGGGCCGAATGGCCTCCTTCTGTGTCGTAATTTTTCTATGATTCTATAATAATGCCTCTTCGAGGCCTCATCTGCAGGCATGACATTCATCATAGGCAATCCCTTGGAATCGAGGAAGACTTGCTTCCACTCTAAAAATGAGTCCTTAGGTGGCTGAACAGTCCAATATGAGAGCCACCATCCCTGTCACAGGTGGGACAGATAGTCGTTGAGGGAAAGGGTGCGTGGGACAGATTTGCCACATGCTCCTTCTGCTGCCAGCGCTTGGTTTCTGCATGCTCTCGGCGATGAGACTCGAGGTGCTCAGCGCCCTCCCGGATGCACTTCCTCCAGTTCGGGCGGTCTTTGGCCAGGGACACCCAGGTGTCGGTGGAAATGTTGCACTTTATCAAGGAGGCATTGAGGGTGTCCTTGAAACATTTCCTCTGTTCACCTTTGGCTAGTTTGCCGTGAAGGAGTTCTGAGTAGAGCGCTTACTTTGGGAATCTCGTGTCTGGCATTCGAACAATGTGGCCTGCCCAGCCGAGCTGATCAAGTGTGGTCAGTGCTTTAATGCTGGGGATGTTGGCCTGATCGAGGACGCTAATGTTGGTGCGTCTGTCCTCCCAGTGGATTTGCAGGATCGTGCAGAGACATTGTTGGTGGTATTTCTCCAGCGACTTGAGGTGTCTACTGTATATGGTCCATGACATTGGCCTCTATATGTATGTTGATGACAATCCAGCTCTACCTTTCACTCTCTCCCTTTGCCCTCCAATTGGTGGCAGAGATTTCAGCCGCCTCAATGTTGCTGTCTGAGTTCTTCCATTAACCTCTCCACTTCTCCACTTCTCCCCGCAATTTAAAAAACTTCTCAAAATCCCTTTTTACAACCAAGCCTTCAATTGGCCATCTTAATCATTTCTTTCATGGATCACGGTCCATTTCTCAAATTTTATTTGTGAAATATCTTGCGACATTTTATATTAAAGTATGCTATAGAAATACAAGTTGCTGTATTGTTTTCAGTCCTTCATCAAAGCTTTGCTAAACTTAAAAAATGATGTTCCTGGTATAAAGACAGAAAGCAGAGATAAAGGGTAACTATTCACAGTGGCAGAAGGTGGGTAGTGGTGTTCCATAACGATCAGTGCTGGGACCACTGTTGTTCACAATTTATATTAATGATTTAGACTTTGGAATCAAAAACACAATTTCTAAATTTGTGGATGACAACAAATTGGGGGATAGTCAACACTGAGGAGGACTGCAACAAATTACAGGAGGACATTAATAAACTTGCAGAATGGGAATATAATTGGCAAATGAAGTTCAACACGGATAAATGTGAGGTATTACATTTAGGTAGGAAGAATAGGGAGGTCACTTATTACTTGGAGGGTGCGAGTCTAGGTGGGGTAGAGGAACAAAGGGATCTCGGAGTACAAAGACACACATCACTAACAGTTGCGACACTGGTTAGCAAAGCCATAACAAAAGCAAACCAAGCACGAGGGTTTATTTCTAGAGGGATAGAATTGAAAAGTAGGGAAGTTATGCTAAACCTGTATCGAACCTTGGTTAGGCCATACTTGGAGTACTGCGTACAGTTCTGGTCGCCATATTATAAAAAGGACATCGAGGGACTGGAGAGGGCGCAGAGAAGATTTACAAGGATGATACCAGAAATGCAAGGGTATACATATCAGGAAAGGATGAACAGGCTGGCTCTCTTTGCTCTTGAAAAATGAAGGCTGTGAGGTGACCTAATAGAGATCTTTAAAATGATGAAAGGTTTTGATAGAGTGGATACAGAGAGAATGATTCCACTTGTGGGGAAGAGCATAACTAGAGTCCATCAATATAAGATAGTTACCAAGAAATCAAATAGCGAATTCAGAAGAAACATCTTTACCCAAAGAGTGGTGAGAATGTGGAACTTGTTACCACAGGGAGTGGTTGAAACGAATAATATAGATGCATTTAAGGGGAGACTAGACAAGCATATGAGGGGGAAGGTAATAGAGGGTTATGCTGATAGAGTTAGATGAGGAAAGACGGGAGGAGGCTCGAGTGGAGCATAAACGGCGGCATGGATTGGTTGGGCCAAATGGCCTGTTTCTGTGCCGTATATCCTGTGTTATCCTATGTAAAGTATGAAACTAAAGTTTGAGGTTATATTTTACTCAGTTTGCTATGTAATGAAAAAGTAGATGTGAATATAAGGCAGGGAAGACCATTTTATATTCCGTCCTACTCCTTCACTAAAATTAATACATGGACAAAAATAGATGTCTTCATATTCAGATGGTGAAGTGACTTATGAGATTTTCACAGGAATTTTTCACACAGCGAAATTATTCTATGGTGTTTTAAGTGCTGCTCAGTGGTTTGTGTCCCAGGTGTTTGAGAGTCTGGCCTGAGCATCTGGTTCAGACATTAATCTCAGTCACTCTCTCACCTCAAGAGAACTTGTTTAATGCTGCAGCTGTACGATCACATTATTTGCGAATTTGCAGCTGAAGCACAGTAAAATCCCGTGGGTAAAGTATACCATTATTTATTCCAACCTTATTTTGGAGTTTACACTCCCATTGTCCCAATGCCTCTTTTAAACAGGTTGCGAAAGAAGCTGATTTAAGAGCGAGTGGTGTAAATAGCCAGAAGCAAATCCCAGCAGGTCACAACTCTCCAAAATGTATATGACATTTACCAGGCAGAAGGGATTTATATTCATGATTTAGGCTGAAGAGTTTTTTTGTTTGTAAAGTTATATGGATATGTGGCGCTGTCGTAGTTCCTATGTCTAAAAATAATATTGATGTAAAGCTTTGTTGGCTCAGCTTCCTAGTTACTTGCTGTCTTCGGAGACTCAAAACACATTTGCCAAATGGGTAATTTAGCTCTACCTAGCATTTGAGTTGTGTGGAGTTGGGAGCCGAGGTGATTAGAGGCAGCATATGTCATTATGTGCAGTTCAGAATTGAATGTCCAAGTGTAGTTTATCATGCCAGTTAATGGGCATATTTATTGCGTACTGATTTATTTTCCATGTACTGTTATTTTCTTTCAATTACACCATAAAGTGACTTACACTGCTGCAAGAGACCACTTTTGGAACAAGAAAAGTCCACTTAGCGCAACAAGTTCCTTCCTTTTGATAGCTCAGTCCCACCTATCCAGCTTCTCATCCTATCTCTCAATCCCTTCATTCTCCAAAAACACATCTCATTGTCTCTTGTATCCATTTATATTGGATGTTTCAATAGCCTTCTCAAATATCTCATTCCACAACCCTATTAACCATTTTTTTGTGAAACTTTCCTCCTGAATTCCAAATTCCCTAAATCTTTAGCTACTGGCTGCTGGTATATGAATATTTCACACTGCGAATTATTTGCCTGGATCGATTTTTGTCAGACCCCTTCTAGATCTTGAAAACATAAAGAAAAGTTCAACTTTACCTTTTACTCATGTAGGTATCATCAATGCTGGCGACACAAATAAAAGTGCAGGATTCGTTGACCAATATGCACAGAATGGATCATTTCAAATGCCAGGAACAATGTTCCCCCCAATTATTTTTGGGTTGCGCAGCCCCAGTAGGACGGTGCATGGCCCATTTGCAGCTTTGTGCATGCGAGAAGCTTAACATTGAAAAAGTCAGACCCGGGCTGCGTGGGACCGGCAAACAGAAGTGTGGGCACATGGCCACGCAGCGTAAAGGGAGCGATGGCCAACACAAGGGTTCAAAATCTCCCACTACTCTTGTTCACTGCTGTTTTTGCTGTCATGCTAAATGGCAGCTCAAGGCTCTTTAACTTCTAAGAACATAAGAAATAGGAGCAGGAGTTAGGCCATTTGGCCCCTCGAGCCTGCTCTGCCATTTAATACGATCATTTAATACATCACAGGACAGAGAGTGGAGAGCACCATTTCCAACTGTCACAGGACGGGAGAGTGGAGAGCACCAGTTCAAACTGTCACAGGACAGAGAGTGGAGAGCACCAGTTCCAACTGTCACAGGACAGAGAGTGGAGAGCACCAGTTCCCACTGTCACAGGACAGAGAGTGGAGAGCACCAGTTCCCACTGTCACAGGACGGGAGAGTGGAGAGCACCAGTTCCAACTGTCACAGGACAGAGAGTGGAGAGCACCAGTTCAAACTGTCACAGGACGGGAGAGTGGAGAGCACCAGTTCCAACTGTCACAGGACAGAGAGTGGAGAGCACCAGTTCAAACTGTCACAGGATGGGAGAGTGGAGAGCACCAGTTCCCACTGTCACAGGACGGGAGAGTGGAGAGCACCAGTTCCCACTGTCACAGGATAGAGAGTGGAGAGCACCAGTTCCAACTGTCACAGGACAGAGAGTGGAGAGCACCAGTTCCCACTGTCACAGGACAGAGAGTGGAGAGCACCAGTTCAAACTGTCACAGGATGGGAGAGTGGAGAGCACCAGTTCCCACTGTCACAGGACGGGAGAGTGGAGAGCACCAGTTCCCACTGTCACAGGACAGAGAGTGGAGAACACCAGTTCTCACTGTCACAGGATGGGAGAGTGGAGAGCACCAGTTCCCACTGTCACAGGACAGAGAGTGGAGAGCACCAGTGCCCACTGTCACAGGACAGAGAATGGAGAGCACCAGTTCCAACTGTCACAGGACGGGAGAGTGGAGAGCAACAGTTCCAACTGTCACAGGACAGAGAGTGGAGAGCACCAGTTCCAACTGTCACAGGACGGGAGAGTGGAGAGCACCAGTTCAAACTTTCACAGGACAGAGAGTGGAGAGCACCAGTTCCCACTATTACAGGACAGAGAGTGGAGAGCACCAGTTCCCACTGTCACAGGACAGAGAGTGGAGAGCACCAGTTCCCACTATTACAGGACAGAGAGTGGAGAGCACCAGTTCAAACTGTCACAGGACAGAGAGTGGAGAGCACCAGTTCCCACTGTCACAGGACAGAGAGTGGAGAGCACCAGTTCCCACTATTACAGGACAGAGAGTGGAGAGCATCAGTTCAAACTGTCACAGGAGCATCCAGTCATGCCCCAGTAACTGCCCCCAAAGGAAGTGGAGTGTGGGAAATTGCACTCCGCTTCCATTGAGGGGTAGTAAGGCCAATTCTGCGGTGGGAGCAGGACTTCCACGCTGGGGGCTAAAATTCCTGGCCCCAGAAGGTTACTGCCCCCAAGATGGGAGCCTGTGCGGGGAGGCAGAGGGAAGTGGAGGGGAGACGGGGCGGGGGATGGAGGGGAGAGTGGTGGAGGTGGGGGTTGGAGAAACACAGGGCGGGGGACAGGAGGGGCCACATTGCAGCGAAGGTCTGGGGGGGCGAAGTGTGTTGGAGGGGCGGGCCTGGGGGCTCTGTGCCTCGGTGCGGGGAGTGTTCAGCGTGGGGTGGACGGGTTGACTGCGCAGATGGCGGTTGGTGGATGTGGTGTGGTTGGCGTCGCGGGGGCGTTGCTCCGGGATGTTGGCCTGTGGGGTTCCCTGCCGCGGAGAGTTGTTGATGCCAGTTCATTGGATGTGTTCGGGAGGGAGTTGGATGTGGTCCTTGTGGCTGGGGGGGTATGGAGTGGGGGGGGGGGGAGTAGGTGCTGGGGTGGGTGATCAGCCATGATCTTGTTCAATGGCGGTGCAGGCTCGAAGGGCCGAATGGCCTACTCCTGCACCTATTTTCTATGTTTTCTATGTTTTTCTATGGCTGATCTGATCATGAACTCACCTCCACTTCCCTGCCCGCTCCCCATAACCTTTGATTCCCTTATCGTTCAAAAATATGTCTATCTCTGCCTTAAATATATTCGATGGCCCAGCCTCGACAGCTCTCTGGGGCAGAGAATTCCACAGATTTACAACCCTCCGAGAGAAGAAATTCCTCTTCATCTCAGTTTTAAATGGGCGGCCCCGTATTCTGAGACTGTGTCCCCTAGTTCTAGTTTCATCTATGAGTGGAAATATCTTCTCTGCATCCACCTTGTCGAGACCCCTTGTTATCTTATATGGTTTGATAAGAGCCTGGAAATTGCGGCCTCCCTGGGTCAGTACGGAGTATGTACGGAGTGTGTATGGCGTGTGTACGGAGTGTGTACGGAGTGTGTACGGCGTGTATACGGAGTGTGTACGGAGTGTATACGGAGTGTGTACGGAGTGTGTACGAAGTGTGTACGGAGTGTGTATGGAGTGTATACGGAGTGTGTACGGCGTGTGTACGGCGTGTATACGGAGTGTATACAGAGTGTGTACGGAGTGTGTACGGCGTGTGTACGGAGTGTGTACGGCGTGTGTACGGAGTGTGTACGGAGTGTGTACGGAGTGTGTACGGCGTGTGTACGGAGTGTATACGGAGTGTGTACGGCGTGTGTATGGAGTGTGTACGGCGTGTATACGGAGTGTGTACGGAGTGTGTACGGAGTGTGTACGGAGTGTGTACGGCGTGTGTACGGAGTGTGTACGGACCCGGGGAGGCACCGCAAAGGCCGGCTTTCAGCGCACAATGCGCATCTGCTGAAAACCGGCTTTTCCGATCTGTGAAACTGGAGCTTGACCAATCACACGTATCTCGGGAGTGAGGAGATTTGTACCGGCAAGATTGCAGGATTTACCCATATCTTGCCCAGCAAATGTCCTCTAAACTCAGGCGCATAGCCTACTGTCACAGGCGTAAGAGTTTTAAAACACACAAAATCTTTGTAGAATAAAATTTTTAAAACACATTTTATTGTTAAAAACCCTGCCCACTAAAGTAGGTATAAAGCATAATTAAAACATTTTTATAAAAAGTCGGAAAAATTATATTTTTTATAAGACATAAATAACTTCAATTCAAATTAATCTTAAATATGTGATGTATTTTTACTTTTTTTTATTCATGTTTTGTGTGTTTGGGGGGGGGGTTTCTCAAACATAATAATGGGTACTCCAACTTACGGAGTTCCATTATTATGAATGAGAAAATACTTTACCTTGATTGGCTCACCCAGAGCCATGTGACTGCAGCTTCGGCTTATGGACGTCCCGCCGTGCACGCGCTGCGACGCACAGGGAGAGGGGGCCTCAGGACCGGGATCTCACGTGGGCGCAGCAGGTTCAAGTAAGTGCGCATCTTTTTAAACTTTTTCAGTCGCTCGCCCGCGGGAAGCAGCCAACCGGGATTTGTGGGCCATTATCACTAGTCATGCTTCCAAACTCCAACGAGTAGAGGCCCAACCTACTCAACCTTTCCTCTTAAGTCAACCCCCTCATCTCCAGAATCAACTGAGTGAACCTTCTCTGAACTGCCTTCTGCCTGCAGATGGAGCCTTCGTTATTGCCTGGTGGTCAAGTAAAAGATGAGGACAATCTGAGAAATGGTGCTGAAGTGGTACAGCGTATGAGCGCAAATATTTGGATCTGTAGTGCCCATTTTATTTGTCACAATGAGTGCCCTTAGAGGTCCGAAATGGTGTCCGTGACGTGCACGTGCACTTCTGGTGCGAGTCGTGCCAGATGCCATTTTGGTGATGGCGATTGGTGGAGGAAGCGCATCCGGGAGGGCGCTGAGCACCTCGAGTCTTGTCGCCGAGCGCACGCAGAAAGCAAGCGCAGGCAGCGGAAGGAGCGTGCGGTAAACCAGTCCCACCCACCCTTTCCCTCAACGGCTGTCTGTCCCACCTGTGACAGTGATTGTAATTCCCGTATTGGACTGTTCAGCCACCGAAGAATTCACTTTTAGAGTGGAAGCCAGTCTTCCTCGATCCCGAGGGACTGCCTATGATGATGGTGTTAGCGTGCGCTGATATGTCGGCGGCGCTGCCATTTTGGAGCTCAGTGCTTCAGCTAACGCCCTCGCTTAAGCACGCACAGGTGAACACCCAACAGGAAGACGGAGGAGGAGGAGGAGAAGGCGTGGGAGAAAGGCCATGAGCAGGAAACCATATCCGCCCAGGTTATTCGGGAGCAATTCGACTACCTGAACCTCAGCAACGAACAATGTGTGAGACGTCTGCGTTTCACTAAGGAGGGTCCTCACTGAAATCTGCCCCCAACTTTCCAACTGTAACCTCTGAGCAGAACGAGTGGCCTGTGAAGGTCAACGTGGCCCTGAATTTTTATGCACTGGGCTCCTTCCAGGCCGGAGCAGCATTTTTATCAACATCTCCCGGTTTGCCATCCACTGTTGCGTACGGGAGGTCACTGGGGTTCTCTGTTCCAAGGGAGCTAACTACTTTTCATTCTCTCTTGCCAGAGATGAGCAGGCGGAGTGAGCACACGACTTTGTGAGGATTCCAGACTTCCCCAGAGTGCCATTGACAACCGCACGTTGCTTTGCGGGTGGCGCATGTCAACTCCAAGATGTACCACAACTGATGGTCAAGCTGGCCATTAACCGGTCCAGGCAGCGGGCGCCCGATTGCCTGCCTCTCTTCCGTGGGTACACCCGAGCCAGGGTGCCCCTGGAGTCGGAGCACGCGGGGTGTCCAACGGTACGCTCGCGGCCTTCCGCAAGAGGTGGGCCCGGAGGGACTGGAGTGCATCATCACCCCTGGCAACCAAATTTTAATTTGATCTGTTTAATGTCTTGTAATGACTCAAGAATCTGGTTACTGTAAACTCACTCAGATGCAACCTGATCCATCTTTATTCCAGCCCAAGAGTGTCAGCGTGACAAAGACAATCAGCTTATATACAGGTGCCCAAGCACACATGCCACATGCGTACAGCCCGATGACCTCCGACCGTGGCGCCCTCTGGTGTCTGGTAACGCCCAAGCATTAATGCATAACAACATCCCCCTTTTAAAATCTTAACAACAGTCTATTTACAAATTAAGTCGGTCTGGGGCTTTCCTCTCACGAGTTAATCGTTTCAGTTCAACTTTGGCTCTGGGCGAGCGTTCTGAGTCCGTTGAGACTGAGGGCGGAGTAGCCGATCTGATGGGAGTGGTCATGACCACATCAGAGACTGAAGGTCCAGAGTCAGTAATGAGTCCTCTGATGAGTGAACAATGGTTGGTTGGTCACTGACTTCATCTTCCTCACTCGGTTCCAGTTCATCCTTGTGCCGTAGTTTAACCTGATCAAGATGTTTCCTGCATGTTTGCCCATTCTTGAGCACTACAATAAACACTCTTTTACCCTCCTTGGCTGTAACAGTGTCAGCGATCTTAACAACAGTCTTTTTACAAATTAAGACGGTCTGGGACTTTGTTCTCATGAGTTGATCGTCTCAGTTCAACTTTGGACCTTGACCATAGTTCAGTACATAAACCGGATCGTTGACCGAGATGTCACGTGACACGATCATGACACCATTGCTGACTTTGATGTCTGTTTTCAACACGATCATTCAAATCAGGATGAACAAGAGAAAGCCTGGTCTTGAGATTTCTCTTCATCAGTAGTTCAGCAGGAGGAACCCCAGTAAACGTATGAGGTCTTGACCTGTAACTGAGCAATATACATGACAACCGTCTCTGCAGTGAGCCCTGAGTTACACGTTTCATACTTTGCTTGATGGTTTGAACGGCACGCTCTGCTTGACCATTAGAAGCAGGCTTGAATGAAGCTGATCTCACATGTCTGATGCCATTGAGTTTCATGAACTCCTGGAACTCAAGACTTGTGAAGCAAGATCCGTTGTTGCTCACAACAATGTCAGGCAAACCATGAGTAGCAAACATGATACAAAGGCTCTCAATGGTAGCTGTAGATGTGCTGGGATGACATAATAACACATTCTATCCACTTAGAATATGCATCTACTACAACAAAAAGCATCTTTCCTAGGAATGGGCCCACATATCAATGTGGATCCTCGACCATGGTTTAGATGGCCACGACCAAAGACTCAGCAGAGATTCCGTTGGTACTTTACTTAGCTGCATGCAAGTATTGCACTGATGCACGCATGATTCCAGATCAGAGTCAATTCCAGGCCACCATACATGAGACCTAGCAATGGACTTCATCATGACAATACCAGGATGAGTGCAATGAAATTCACGTACAAATTTTTCTCTACCTCTCTTAGGCATGATTACACGATTACCCCACAGTAAACAGTCTGACTGAATGGACAGCTCATTCTTGCGACGGTTGAAAGGTTTGGTTTCTCCACACATCTCCGTAGATATGGCAGACCAATCATCACTGAGTACACATCGTTTCACAACCGATAAAATAGGGTCATGGCTCATCAAGATCCTAAATTGTTGAGCAGTGACAGGGTTCCATTACTAACAGTAGATCTGCAGGTTGAGGTGTCTCCATCTCAGTTGTGGGTAAGGGCAGATGACTCAGTGCATCGGCACAATTCTCAGTACCAGGTCTATGACGGATGACACAATCATAAGCAGACAATGTCAGAGCCCACCTGTGAATGCGGGACAATGCATTGGTATTAATACCTTTGTTATCTGCAAACAATGAAATGAGTGGCTTGTGATTCGTTTCTAGCTCAAAACGAAGACCAAACAGATACTGGTACATTTTTTTTACCCCATACACACAGGCCAAAGCTTCTTTCTCTACCATACTCTAAGCTCTTTCTACTTTAGACAGACTTCTCGAAGCATACGCAACAGGTTGTAGCTTGCCCGATTCATTTGCTTGTTGGAGTACGCAGCCAACCCCATATGATGAAGCATCACAGGCCAATACAAGATGCTTACATGGATCATAATGAACAAGCAACTTGTTTGAACATAGCAGATTCTTGGTTTTCTCAAATGCTCTATCTTGAGACGCACCCCAGACCCAGTTGTCGTCTTTTCTTAATAACACAGGCAGTGGCTCTAGTAAAGTGCTCAATCTGGGTAAGAAATTACCAAAGTAGTTGAGTAGCTCAAGGAATGAAAGCAACTCTGTCACATTCTGAAGACTGGGTGCATTTTTGAAGGCCTCAGTTTTCGAATCAGTGGGCCTGATACCATCAGTAGCAATCTTCCTCCTGAGAAATTTGACTTCAGGTGCTATGAATATACACTTCGAGCGTTTCAGCCTGAATCCCACTTTGTCCAGACGCTGTAGGACTTCTTGAAGATTGTTCAGATGTTCAGCAGCGTTGTGACCTGTGACCAGAATGTCATCTTGAGACATGACAGTTCCAGGAACAGACTTCAATAAACTCTCTATATTCCTCTGAAATATGGCTGTAACCGAACGAATCCCAAAAGGACACCTGTTGTAGACAAACAGTCCTTTATGGTGGTGATGCAGGTGAGTTTCTTCAAAGTGTCGACAAGCTCCTGGGTCATATAGGCCGATGTCAGATCTAGTTTCGTGAACGACTTTCCACCAGCTAGCATAGCGGAAAGGTCATCAGCCCTCAGTAACGGATACTGATGCTGTTTCGAAAATTGGTTAATCGTAACCTTGTAAAACATAGAAACATAGAAACATAGAAAATAGGTGCAGGAGCAGGCCATTCAGCCCTTCGCGCCTGCACCACCATTCAATATGATCATGGCTAATAATGCAACTTCAGTACCCCATTCCTGCTTTCTCTCCATACCCCTTGATCCCTTTAGCCGCAAGGGCCATATTTAATTCCCTTTTGAATATATCCAACAAACTGGCCTTAACAATTTTCTGTGGTAGAGAATTCCACAGGTTCACAATTCTCTGAATAAAGAAGTTTCTCCTCACCTCGGTCCTATATGGCTTACCCCTTATCCTTAGACTGTGACCCCTGGTTCTGGACTTACCCAACATCGGGAATATTCTTCGTGCATCTAAACTGTCCAATCCCGTCAGAATTTTATACGTTTCTATGAGTTCCCCTAAATTCCACTGAATATAAGACTAGTCGATCCAGTCTTTCTTCATATGTCAGTCCTGCCAGTCCGGGAATCAGTCTGGTGAACCTTCGCTGCACTCCCTCAATAGCAAGAATGTCCTTCCTCAGATTAGGAGACCAAAACTGTACACAATATTCCAGGTGTGGCCTCACCAAGGCCCGGTACAACTGCAGTAAGACCTCCCTGCTCCGATACTCAAATCCTCTTGCTATGAAAACCAACATGCCATTTGCCGTCTTCACTGTCTATTGTACTTGCATGACAACTTTCAATGACTGATGTACCATGACACCCAGGTCTCGTTGCACCTCCCCTTTTCCTAATCTGTCACCATTCAGATAATATTCTGCCTTCCTGCTTTTGCCACCAAAGTGGATAACCTCACATTTATCTACATATACTGTATCTGCCATGCATTTGCCCACTCACCTAACCTGTCCAAGTCACCCTACAATCTCTTAGCATCCTCCTCACAGCTCACACTGCCACCCAGCTTAGTGTCATCTGCAAACTTGGGGATATTACATTCAATTCTTTCGCCTAAATCATTAATGCATATTGTAAATAGTTGGGGTCCCAGCACTGAGCCCTGCGGTACCCCACTAGTCACTGTCTGCCATTCTGAAAAGGAACCGTTTATTCCTACTCCCTGCTTCCTGTCTGCCAACCAATTCTCTATCCATGTCAATATATTACCCCCAATATCATGTGCTTTAATTTTTCACACTAATCTGTTGTGTGGGACATTGTCAAAAGCCTTTTGAAAGTCCAAATATGCCACATCCACTGGTCCTCCCTTGTCCACTCTACTGGTTACATCCTCAAAAAATTCTGGAAGATTTCTCAAGCATGATTTCCCTTTCATAAATCCATTCTGACTTGGACCGATCCTGTCACTGCTTTCCAAATGCGCTGCTATTTCATCTTTAATAATTGATTCCAACATTTTTCTCAGCACCGATGTCAGGCTAACCGGTCTATAATTCCCTGTTTTCTCTCTCCCTCCTTTTTTTAAAAGTGGGGTTACAATAGCTACCCTCCAATCCATACAAACTGATCCAGAGTCTATAGAATGTTGGAAAATGACCACCAATGCATCCACTATTTCTAGGGCCACTTCCTTAAGTGGGATGCAGACTATCAGGCCCTGGGGATTTATCGGCCTTCAATCCCATCAATTTCCCTAACACAATTTCTTTCAGTTCCTCCTTCTCACTAGACCCTCAGTCGCCTAGTATTTCTCAAAGGTTATTCGTGTCTTCCTTAGTGAAGATAGAACCAAAGTATTTGTTCAATTGGTCTGCCATTTCTTTGTCCCCCATTATAAATTCATCTGATTCTGACTGCAAGGGACCTACATTTTTCTTCACTAATCTTTTTCTCTTCACATATCTATCGAAGCTTTTGCTTCACAAATCCTGACAGTGTCATCATTCTTCAACACAGGAACAATGGGACTAGCCCACTCGTTAAATTCCACCGGTGATACGATCCCTTCACGCTGGAGTCTGTCAAGCTCAATTTCAACCTTCTCCCTCATCATGTACAGAACAGACCGAGCTTTGTGATAGACAGGCCTTGCATTGGAGTACAGGTGAATCTGCATCTTGGCTCCTGTAAAATTACCAATGGCTGGTTCAAACATAGAAGGATACTTTTTCAATACATGAGCACACGAAGTATGATCCACTGAGGACAACATCTTGACATCATTCCAGTTCAGCTTGATTTTATCGAGCCAATTCCTGCCAAACAGTGTTGGATCATCACCTGGGACAATCCATAATGGTAGCTCGTGAAACACACCGTCATATGACACCTCGATTGCTGCACTGCCGAGCACTGGTGTGAGTACCTTAGTGTAAGTACGCAACCTGGCATTGACTGGACTCAGCTTCGGTTTCTCAGCCTTCGTGTCCCACAGCTTGTCGAATGTCCTTTGGCTCATTATCGACTGATTCGCGCCCGTGTCCAGCTCCATTGATACAGGCACGCCATTCAGCTTCACATTAACGACTATCGGCTGGCTCTTGCTCAGGAACGAATACAGTCCATTCACTTCCTCCCTCGGGTTGTGTATCCGGGCCATCACTGAACTGGTCCTCATCAACCACATGGTGAGCCGCACCACGCTTGCTCCGTTGTGGACACATCCTGTGAAGATGCCCCACTTTTTAAACATCCATTGCATGAGTATTGTCTAAATCGACACTGATGAGGCCGATGATTGCTCCCACAATGCCAACAGGGTGAAATCTGGATCGAACCAGTTGGCGGGCTCTGAGCAGCGACAGGTTTCCCGTAAGCAGCTCTGCCCGAAGACACCGCCATCTTGTTTACAGTACTTGCCATGGAACTCCGACTCATCGATGATATCTGCCTCAAATGATCATCCGTCAGCATGCATGCCTGGGCAGTCGCGATGGCCTTTTTCAAATCCAGCGTCTCTGCAGCCAACAGCTTCCTGAGGATCGCATCATGGCTGATGCCTATCACGAAGACATCACGCAGCATGTCTTCCAGCATGTTCCCGAACTTACACGGCTCAGCAAGATGTCGCAGGTCGGCGACAAATCCCGACATGACCTGGCCCTCAGCACGAACATGTGTTTAGAAACGGTAGCGTGATATGATGATCCCCTCTTTTGGCTTCAGATGGTTACACCAACGTACACAATTCCTCGTACCCTTTTTCCGCCGGACGTACAGGCGAGCGAAAATTCTTCACGAGGCCGTAAATTTTTGGACCACAAACGGTGAGGAGAACTTCCCTGCGCTTAACTGCGTAGGCCTCTGCCTCCATGCAGTTGACCACAAAATACTGATCCAGGCGGTCGACAAAATCCGCCCAATCCTCACCCTCCATGAATCTCTCCAGGAATCCGACAGTGCCCATTGTGCATGCGAAGGTTCTTAAATTACCTCGTCGCCAATTGTAATGACTCAAGGGTCTGGTTACCGTAAACTCATTCAGGTGCAAGCTGATCCATCTTTCTTCCAGCCCAAGAGTGCCAGTGTGACAAAGACACCCAGCTTATATACAGATGACCAAGCACATATGCCACATGTGTACAGCCCGATGACCTCCGACCGCGGCGCTCTCTGGCTTCGGGTGACCCCCAAGCATTAATACGTAACAGAGAGGTAGAGAGGTGGCGAGGTTTAGGGAGGGAGTTTCCTGAAGTTGAAGGCATGGCCACCAATGGTTGAGCAGTTACAGTCAGGGATGTTCAAGTGGGCAGAATTTGAGTAGCGCAGACATCTCGTGGGATTGTGAGGCTGGAGGAGATTACAGAGATAGGAAGGGGTGAGGCCATGGAGGGATTTGTAAACAAGGATGAGAATTTTGAAATCGAGGCATTGTTTAACCGGGAGCCAATGTAGGTCAGCGAGCACAGGGGTGATGGGTGAGCGGGACTTGGTGCGAGTTAGGACACGGGCTGCTGAGTTTTGGATGACATCAAGTTTATAGAAGAGATTGTGGGATGAGGGGGCAGTGGGAAGTGAGATAGAGGATTAGGTATGTCACCTTCTCTGGTTTCAACCCCGTCTCTGCCCACTGCCTCAGCAATGGGCGCTCCAATGATGGCAAGCACCATCTTCTCCATGGGGAAAAGGACAAGCAGGTTGTCCCTGGTGGTTGGGTCCTGCTGCCTCTGGTTGTGCACCACCTTGTCCTGCAAGAGAGAGGAAAGTGTGTCAGTGAGTGTGGTGCATTGTGTTTGGGTGATGTGGCTGCCATGGTTGAATAGCTGGCCATGTGTCCAAGCTGTGAGATGTGGGTGTGAGGTTTGCAGCAGTGCTGATTGTGTGAGAGTGGGGTGAAGATATGTCAGGTATGAACCCTGATTGATAGAGATTGTCGATCGGTGAATGATGGGGGTGTGGAGCATTCAGCAGTTGCTGAGCCTAGTGGTGCAGTTGGTGGGATAAGACGTTTGAAGATATAGTCACTGATGATGACCACTCGTGTGATGTCACTGAACTTTTTGA
Organism: Pristiophorus japonicus; assembly: GCF_044704955.1. Lineage (NCBI taxonomy): Eukaryota > Metazoa > Chordata > Chondrichthyes > Pristiophoridae > Pristiophorus > Pristiophorus japonicus. Next base: position 171,707,472 of record NC_091990.1, read on the forward strand.
GGCACTGCATCCTGGTTCTCAGGGCTTGACCCCTGACATTGACCTCCATGGCTATCTGGCCGCACTGCTTTCTGAGAGTTTGTCTGGAGAGCCTCCTGGCCCCCTGTGGATACATGTAGTGTTTTTTTTTTACACTCTACCTTGATTCGTAGACCTCGGGAATTGCAGGAAAGGTCTACAGGTAACGCAAACTTTAGGCTTAACCCAACTGTCAGTTTTACTATGCAAAAAACAACTAAAAATTACAGAACAAGACTTCTGAGAGAATTGACCGAAGACATACAATTACCCATCCAGTTAATTTCTATTATCGTCGATTGTAAGCTCGTGGTCATTGGTTCCGTGACCGGTTGTTCCTCTCCGATGTTCCCTCTTTCTCGTCCTGCTTGTCCTTCTGGTCTGCTCCATTCTTCTCGTTCCATTGTTTTCTTCCCTCCGTTCCCTTCTTCCCTCTGAGCTACCTCCAGCTCGGACCTATATATCCATTTTATTAATAAATGTCCTACTGGGCTGTGTTTTCCGTTAATGCGTCTGGATCGGTCTCAATGTTTGTGGTGATCTGTTTGACTGGCTGCGGTGATGGGTCTGGATGTCCACAATTTGCGCACACGGAGTCGGCAGGGCAAAAAATAACTCTTTATCTTTAGTGCTCCGTTATCCAAAAATGCACGCCTTGTGGGATTCTTTGTTGTCCTGGTTTCTTGCAAACTTGTAGTCTCCCTAGGAAACTATTTTCCCCCTCTGGCCAATCAATCCAGGGGCTCCTGGTTTAGATTGTATCAATCCCTTTGTTTTGATGTATAATCAGGTCTAGCTCCTGACCGCAGAGATTGTCCTGAAGCGGTGATGAGTCATCACCTGCCCCAGGCTGGCACCTCTTTCCCTCCCGCCCAGTCAGCCCCAAAAGTTTGTTTTAAACCATTTTTAGTTCGTGGCCTCTTCCTGTGCTTTTTTGTGAAAGTGTGTAGCTCTTATACGCAGCACATCTCTCCTCCTCTCCACCTCCTCCGGCAAGGCCTTCAGTGCAGCGTCAGAAAATCTTGGCACTTTCTGCCATGTTGTGCCATTATTCAGTCTTTTTTTCACACCAGAATGAGTTCCACTACCTGCTCCAGCCACAATGTACCTCCCCTTTCAGAGATTCGCGTTGCCTTCAAGTACTGAGAACAACTTTAGGTGGTTGTGGCCTCTCATTATTTTGGGCCCTCTGCTGTGGCTTGCAGCCACTCAACAGCATGGTTACCACTGGCTGTACACTGCAATCATGTTAATTTGCAAGCAGCATGAAGTTGGCATTCTCCTGCATCATCATCTCCGCTGTCATTTTTGAACCCTGTCCAATTTAGCTCTCTATAACTTCTAACTAGTCATCATCATCCTAGGCGGTCCCTCGAATGAGGATGACTTGCTTCCACGAGAGTTCACAGATGTTTCAATGAACGACCCGATGTTCCAGTCCTGAGCTCCAATTGAGGGGGTGGAAGATGCCTGTGCGTGGATTTTTTTAACGTGTGGTGACCGTTGCACACCAGCCACCACACGGGCTCGACAGAGCTAGGTCTTTATCCAGTGGCAAGGGTTGAACCAGGATGACTGGAGACCTGCTCTGCTGCACGGACCTAGTGCGCACACATATCGCAGTGTGGGCTGGCCCGTGCTGCCCCTGGGTCCTCTGCTCTTCTGGGCCCTGTACCCTCATTCGTCGCACCTTCGCCCGCGATGTTCCAGGGCCCCGCGCTCCAGCTCTATTCATATCTGACGAGTATTAGATAGTTCGATCCATTTTCTACCCAACGTTGCCCCAGGTGCTGGTAAACCTGGTATCAGTACTCCACTGATCATTGGAATCCAGCTTCGCAACTCTATGAACTGTGGAACTTCAAAACTATATTCAACGACAAATCAAATTCTCACTCCGAAAGAAATGCCAAGGTCTATCCATTTCCTGCATCACTGTGTCTGTGATGGTGACGATTAACTCAAGGGCTGGCTTGCAAAGATATTTCTTTGTAGGTAATACAGAAAGATTTACAAATGTAATTTGCATATCTAAACATTGCTATTTCAAAGACTGTGGGGGACCTGCCATTTTTGCCATTATCTTTGATTTTACTGTAACATCTCCTGCTGATTACAGTTATGACAATCGATTTGACTGCTGAATGCTGTTACTGTAATGACACCGTCCTGCCCTCCACAATGCAGGGCAGTAGGGGGGCCAATCTTCTCTTCTCTAGATGTACGCAGTTGTTACAAATGCATGATTTTGATTGTAACCTTATAAGAATAAAGATCAGATGATTTGCGGCCCTGTGTCAACTAAATGCAATCTTTTCTGGGTTCCAATAAGTTCCGTGTGCTGCTTTAAGATGCTAATATATGCGTGTATGGAAGTAGCCATTTTTTTATTGTGATCCAGTTAATGTTTTCTGGTAACCTATAAATGGTTTCAGGACATATCAATAAAAATAGAGCACAACTGATGAAGGTTTTGTACATTGTCTGTGATGAAAAACCGTTTTTATATTTGAAGCACAATGCTAATTGCATTTCCGCATACAAACAAACAAAGATAGGAAAATGATAAGAACCAGACATTGGAAAAATTACTCAGCCTGTGTCTGACACTGAATAACGGCTTGTAGTATTGATATTCTACTGTTTTGCATTGTAACAAGTATCACATTGTATGTGTATGAAATAAGGAAAGAGCATCAACAAAACATATTTAATCTTTCTCCACAATGTACTTTTTTTCTCCCTGCAGATGGAATTTGCCTTTGACGCATAACAGTAAACCATTGAACTTTGCGGGAAGATTTAACAAGGATACCTATCGAGTCAATAAAGAGTGACATGAATAAAGTACAGGCCTCAGCTGATAGAGTTTAACTAATTCCATTTCTATTTGCAATTCCAGTCAGTGCCTGTGCAAAACAGGTCTCGTCTGAAAATGCCAGTAACGTACAGGATTGGATTTTGGAAAGCTCCAGTCCATCTATCACTTTGAGTTTGTAAAATCTAATCAAGCTACATCATCAAAAGAATTGAAAACAAAAAGGAAACATTCAACAGGATACAAAGCCTCCTTGCAGTCTGTGGAGCCACAGTAAATGAGAAACAAGTTTTGAACCCCAGGATTTTTTTTAGATAAAAACAATACATAATGGTATAAATAATACATTTATCTTTTCTTCATAATTGCTCCGTGTCTGTTATCCTCCTCTATCGATGCATCTGCCTCCGATCACCCTTCACTTCCCACTTTCCTGATCATCCTCGCTCAATCTGTATCTCCGTTTCGCCTTCATCCCCACTGTCATCAGGGCAACTTCCACAGGCATGCTGATGACATCCAGCTCTATCTTGATGCCTGGTTCATTGGCCCAATGAAGTGTTGTCACACTCTCAACCTGTCAGGTCAGGATGAGCCAAAACTTACTTCAGCTGAATGTGGGCAAGATCACAGCCGTTTCTTTTGCTCCCGTCACCGACATGTCTCTGGCTTTGATTCCCTCAACCTCCCCCACTGCCACCTCTCAAGCTGAGGCAGGAAATGTGGATTCTAGGCATCCTGCTCATCTTTGGACTTGGTTTTCTCCTTTACGTCTCCAGCATTATCATTAGAGCTGATGTAAGTTTGGAAACATCTCCCATTGCGCCTAAAACCAAGGCAGCATGGAGACGAAAATTTCATAGAGCGCAAAACCCTGATAAATACTTGGATTTTCAAAAGGCATTCGATAAGGTGCCACACGAAAGGTTAATAAGAACATAAGAAATAGGAGCAGGAGTAGGTCATACGGCCCCTCGAGCCTGCTCCGCCATTTAATATGATCATGGCTGATCTGATCATGGACTCAGTTCCACTTCCCCGCCGCTCCCCATAACCTCTTATCGGTTAAGAAACTGTCTATTTCTGTCTTAAATTTATTCAATGTCCTGGCTTCCACAGCTCTCTGAGGCAGTGAATTCCATGGATTTACAACCCTCTGAGAAAACAAACTTCTCCTCATCTCAGTTTGAAATGGGCGGCCCCTTATTCTAAGATTATGCCCTCTAGTTCTAGTCTCCCCTATCAGTAGAAATATTCTCTCTGCATCCAACTTGTCAAGCCCCCTCATAATCTTATACGTTTCGATAAGATCACCTCTCAATCTTCTGAATTCCAATGAGTAGAGGCCCAACCTCCTTAACCTTTCCTCAGAAGTCAACCCCCTCATCTCCGGAATCAACCTATTGTTACACAATATATGGGCTCATGGGGTTGGGAGTAATCTTTCAGCATGGATCGAGGATTGGTTAAATGACAGAAAACAGAGAACATGAATAAATGGGTCATTTTCAGGTGGGCAGGATCAGTGCTTGGGCCTCAGCTATTTACAATCTATATCACTGACTAACATGAAGGGACCGAGTATCATGTATCTAAGTTTGCTGATGATACAATACTAGGTGGAAAAATAAGCTGCGAGGAGGACGCAAAGAGTCTGCAAAGGGATATAGACAGGTCAAGTGAGTGGGCAAGAAGGTGGCAGATGGAGTATAATGTGGGAAATGCGAGGTTATTCACTTTAGTAGGAAGAATAGAAAAATAAAATATTTTTTAAAAGGTGAAAAATCTTTAAATATTGGTATTCAGAGGGATTTAGGTGCCCTTGTACACAAAACACAAACAGTTAACATGGAGGTACAGTTAGCAACTATGGGCCCAAATTTCCCCATGAGTTGCACCGTTTTTTTTGGTGTAACTTGATTTTTATGGTGAAATTTTTAGTTGCAAATATGGCCATTTAATTTGCGCCAGTGTAAGTGAGTTAGTTGGGTTTTTTGTTAGGTCAGTTTTTTTTTCCAACGGGGGCATTCCCAGCCGCTTACACTGTAAGGGGTTTTATCAGGGAGTGTTGTTGTGCCTTGGGTGTCTCTCTCTGGGCTTCTGCCCTCACAGCTTATGCCTGGCCTGTGAGGTACCCTGAGTGCTGCAAGAGCACCCCTGGAGAGACTGTGTCCACAGCTTATGAAGGGGGTTTTGAGACTCGTGCGTCCCCACAGCTTATGCCTAGCCTGTGAGGCACCTGTGAGTGTCAAACACTCCTAACCCCTTCTTCCCTAGCCTGTGACACACAGTTGAGCATTTTCGAGGCGCTCCTAGCTTCCCTTACACTGTTCTGACATAAGACTCACGATCAGGTGATGTAATACAATAGAACTGAGACAAGGTGATTCCAAGAAGAACTTAGGCTTCCAATTTATTTGACAAGATGTATCTCAACAAACAGCAATACACCAACAAAACATACCCCTTAAATCCCACTAAACGGACACAACGAAAATTTTTACACAAGTTTAGCAGTACAATGCCCAACCTCCCACCTTTCCTGGCCTAACTGAGTTGGGAGTTCCGGGGACCAGAGGTTATACTCACTATTGTGCCTTTTGCAGTCTGGTGGTTTGTTTCTTCTATCTTCAGTGTCTTCGGACACTGGTTTTCCTTCAGTGTTGAGAGGCTTGCTGGTTGTTGGATCACAAGAGCAGAACACACACACACTGGGTCAGAAACCCCTTTTTATAGCCAGATATCCAGTCCGCCTCTCGTGCTGAAATCAATCATTCCCATTGGTGGGCTTTGTGATTTTGAAAAATGCAGCTGTTTTAGATTATTGCGGGTTTTTTTTCCACTGATGTTAACCTACTCAAGGTTTGAGTAGGTGTTGATTGCGTTGGCCTCCTGTAGCCATTGTGTAGGCCCTTGGGTTGTTTTGGGTTCCCTAGTTTTCTGAAGGTCTGCATAATTTCCCTCCATAGTGTAAACATGGGGAAGACAATAGCCCGATAATGGTGATGAGTCAGTCCCACAGTTTTCGAGCAAGTGCTCTCCCATTGGCTTGAAAGCCCCATGCTTCGGGCTGACTCTGTCCCACCATTGGCCCTCCGGTGTCCTCCCCCGTCCAATCACTGCTCTGCCAAGGTCAAACCGTCTCGGTTTCAATTCACATTGCAGCACAGACAGATCCCACAGCTCTTTTCCTTCTGGGTAAAACGAGGGGGTTTGCGTCCTCCCCTACAATACCTTTTATGCCAATTTGGCTAGAAAAAAGTTGTACAAAACTAACTTAGGGCAGCGTATGTGTCCACTTTTGTCCGCACAGAAAGACCTTACTTACAGTTAAGGAATCGGCGCAAGTAACTACATTTAAAGCACCACCAAGCACCAAACAATGCACAAAAAGTAATAAGCAATCAATGAACAAATAAAATAGAAGGAACCCTGCACCTAAAGCATCAAAATCAATCAGTAAATAACAAATAAAAAATAGAAGTCCTACCTTAGGGAACGCAGTGGGCCGCCGATGAGGTAGCCTGTTCGGCCAGGGCTAGAGGAGAGGGAATTGTGGGGGGAGGTGGAAGTACCCTCTTGATCAAGTGGTACAAATCCTCTGGAAGGTCTGGAGCCAGCCCCTTGGACTGCAGTATCCTGAAGATTTTGTTCGCCCGAGATACGGTGGACGTTGCCTCCGCTCAGGTGCATCTGTTCCTGCTGTCGGGGCCACTTACTCCCGCCTGCGCGACGCAGTTATTCCGTCCTCACTCACAGAGGGCCTAGCTTCACGTTTGGGGCACTGATCTTGGAGGGCTTTGGTGATGACCGCTTGCTGATGACAATGGTCCACAAACCCCTTCAGAATCCTCGAAGCACACCTAGACTGATGTCTGGCATGGCATCAAGCACCCACATGAATCCCCGGTTCATCTGGTCAAGAGTTACAAACCCAGACCCCCAGAAACTCTTCCGGGTTTTTACAATCAGGTCAGAGTTGACACAGCCTGCAGAGCACACTCTGGCCGCCGATGAGGGAGCCCATTTGCAGACTCTAGCGTGCATGTGCAGAGGTCCTGGCATTGTTTTCAGCGCCGGGACCTGGCTCTGCCCCCAATCCATTGGGCCATGCTGCGCCACGATGTAGGAGAGGCTGGGGAGCAACCAGAATACGGAAGTCTTTTTTCGGAGGGCTTGGAGACGGACAAATCTGAGCACCTAGAGTGAGGGCGCCAGAAAAACAGGTTAGGGAACTTCGAGTCCTATGACGGCAAATGGCACGGTTGCCTTTAATGCAAGGCGTTTGGAGTACAAGAGCAAGAGGGCGAGAAATTGTGTGCATGTGCACCTTCTGTTAGCACCTCTGGGGGGGCGCTAATGGGACACAAATGTCTTTGCGACTGGGCATGGAGCTGACATCGACTCCCGCCATATTGGGCGTGACTTTAGCGGCGGTGCTACGACATTGTGCCCCAATAATCCTGCACCCGGTGATCGTGATGTCATTGCCTTGCGCATCGCCCCGTTAGTGACCCTGACCCAAAATTCACTTCCGCTCCCTGCAGCAGCACCAGGCGAAAACATCGGCGGCTGCAGGAGGCGCGGGCATGACGCGCGGCTGCTTCTGGCATGATGATTAAAAACCAGGTAGCTGAGGTAAGCAAAAAAAAAACATTATCATCATAGGCAGTCCCTCGGAATCGAGGAAGACTTGCTTCCACTCTTAAAATCAGTCCTTAGGTGGCTGAACAGTCCACTGCCTGCGCTTTCCGCTGCCTGCGCTTGGTTTCTGCACGCTCTCGGCGATGAGACTCGAAATGCTCAGCGCCCTCCCGGATGCACTTCCTCCACTTAGGGCGGTCTTTGGCCAGGGACTCCCAGGTGTCAGTGGGGATGTTACACTTTATCAGGGAGGCTTTGAGGGTGACCTTGTAACGTTTCCTCTGCCCAACTTTGCCTCGTTTGCTGTGAAGGAGTTCCGAGTAGAGCGCTTGCTTTGGGAGTCCGTGTCTGGCATGCAGACAATGTGGCCTGCCCAGCGGAGCTGATGGAGTGTGGTCAGTGCTTCAATGCTGGGGATGTTGGCCTGGTCGAGGACGCTAATGTTGGTGCGTCTGTCCTCCCAGGGGATTTGCAGGATCTTGCGTAGACATCGTTGGTGGTATTTCTCCAGCAACTTGAGGTGTCTACTGTACATGGTCCATGTCTCTGAGCCATACAGGAGGGTGGGTATTACTACAGATCTATAGTACCTTTTGTTGATGCCGTTTTCTTTACATGTTCCTGCCCGCGATTACTCTGTTTGAGTGCTGGATTGATCGTGTGGGTTTGCCATTCCCGTGATGGTCCAGGAAGGCAGGTTTTTATTTGCAGAGCCTGTAGCGATGCTCCTTCCCATTAAAGGAGGGAAGAGCCCTTTATATGCAGCAGTGCTGCACGGCCCAGTGTGCAGTGCTGCCGAGGTTTCCGCCCTGCCCGCGTCCTTTCGTGCTGCAGGACGGAAGTGAAGCGCTTTATTTAGCATGCCACTTGCTTCTTGGAGCGCTAAAGCCAATTTTTTGAGAGCAGAACATTAGCGCCTGCCATTAAATGTCCTGGCTTTCAAAAGTTACTGCCCTCAAACAGGGCGATAATCAATTTCATCACCGGGAAGTCTTGCTGCAATTGTACAGGGTTTTGGTGAGTCCATACCTGGGATACTGTGCAGAATTTTAGTTTCCGTATCGAAAGAAGGATCAACTTGCCGTAGAGGTGGTGCAACAAAGGTTGACTCGATTTATTCCTGGAAAATTGGCTGTGTGGTTGATGGTGAAGAGGAAAGTCATGGGCTGTGGGAGGATATCAATCTACTGGTCAGGTGGGCAGAGCACTGGCAAATTCAGAGAAGTGTGAGGTGATGCACTTTGAGAGGGCTAATAAGGAAAGGGAATACACATTAAGCGGTAGGCCACTTAATAGTGTAGATGAACAAAGGGACCTTGGAGTGCTTGTCCACAGATCCCTGAAAGTAGCAGGCCAGGTGGATAAGGTGGTTAAGAAAGCATACGGAATGCTTGCCTTTATTGGCCAAGGCATAGAATATAAGAGCAGGGAGGTTATGCTTAAATTGTATAATACTCTGATTAGGCCACAGCTGGAGTATTGTGTGCAGTTCTGGTCGCCATATTATAGGAAGGACGTGATTGCATTAGAGAGGGTGCCGAGGAGATTTACTAGGATGCTGCCTGGAATGGAGAATCCTAGTTATGAGGACAGATTGGATAGGCTGGGTTTGTTCTCATTGGAACAGAGGAGGTTGAGAGAAGACCTCATCGAGGTGTACAAATTATTGAGGGGCCTGGACATAGTGGATAGTAAGGGTCTATTTCCATTGGTGGAGGCGGTTATTATGAGGGGGCAAAGTTTTAAGGTGGTTGGTGGAAGGTTTAGAGGGGATTTGAAGGGTGCCTTCTTTACGCAGAGGGTTGTGGGGATCTAGAACTCGTTGCCTGGAAGACTGGTGGATGCAGAAACCCTCACCACTTTTAAGAGATGGTTGGATGAGCACTTAAAGTACCATAACCTGCAAGGTTATGGATCTAGAGCAGGTAATTGGGATTAGACTAGATGACCTTTTGTTGGTTAGCGCAGATATAATGGTAAGTACTGCAGAGAATAGAGTACGGCCAGGGTGATCTCTGTCATGTATTTCACCATCTTGCAATGACTATAAGTACGTAACTGTAACTCATGCACACTGTACCTGTACCCTTGTAATGCACACCCTGACCACAGGGAGTGAGCTCCTCATCTGTGCTTCCAGGTATAAAAGGGGAGGTCCCACCCAGGATCAGCACTCTTCAGTCCTGGAAATAAAGTGAAGGACACAGAGTGACCGTGTCTGATATATCCATGCCTCGTGTGAGTTTGTAACAAGGTGCAGAGACACCACATCTGGCGACGAGAATTGGGAATCACCGAACCACGAGGATGGCACAGAGGAACGCTACTGTGTGGGTGAGGACTGGGACGAAGGACTGGCTGGAAGAGGCAGCGGCTGACAAGCGGAGAGCGCATCTACTGACCAGCTGTGGTCCACAGACGTATGCGCTGATGAAAGACCTGCTCGCACCGCAAAAGCCAGCAGACAAGTCTTTCGAAGAGCTCAGCCAGCTGATCAGTGAGCATCTCAAGCCGGCAAGTAGCATACGCATGGCCCGGCACCGGTTCTACGCTCACCGGTGTCGGGAGGATCAAAACATCTCGGACTTCGTGGCGGAACTGCGGCGTTTGGCCAGTCTCTGTAAGTTCTCCGATGCCTGCAGAGGGGAGAAGTTAAGGGACTTTTTCATCGAGGCGGCATTTTCATTAATCATGCCGGCATTTTCAGGAAGCTCATAAAGACTAAGGATTTGACTTTAGAAGGGGCAGCGTTGATAGCTCAGACCTTCATGGCAGGGGAAGAGGAGACCAAGCTAATTTACGCACACAGCCCTGGTTTCAATGTTGCGATGAACCAGGGAGTTAATGTTGTAAAAAGGACACAGAACCCCACAGGCAGGCAAGGGCAATTCGACACTGTCCAGGCAGGCAGGCAAGGGCAATTCGACACTGTCCATGCAGCAACTAGCTCCAGGGTGGGCCTGCAACAGGGACAATGGAAAGGGGATCGGCAATTCACGCCATCTCAAGGAACAATGCATCCTGTGATGGGACAATTAACACCCTCCATCAGAGTGCTTAGAAACAGCCAAACGAACCATCAGAGAGGAATGCCTGGGAATAGTCCTTTTGTTAACAGCAATCTCAGCTCATGTTGGAGATGTGGGGGCAGACACACTGCAAAAATCTGCAGGTTCCAACTTTACACCTGTAGGATTTGTAATGTCAAGTGACACCTGGCCATGATGTGCAAAAAGGCAGTAGCGAGGCTAGTCTGCGAGACAGAGGAACCAGACCAGGGGTCTGAAATGCAGGATGAGGTCTGGGGAACAACCATGAATGCTGAAGTTCAGAGAGTTCATGTGGCTGACGTCCACAGCTCATACACCAAAACGCCACCCATGATGATGAAAGTCTTACTAAATGGCATCCCGGTGCACATGGAGCTGGATACCGGAGCTAGCCAGTCACCCATGAACGCCCAACAATTTGAGAGACTATGACCACATTGAGCTAGCAGGCCAAAATTGGAACGCAGTGAGATGCAGCTATGTACGTACACCAAAGAGATCATCCCAGTGCTGGGCAGTGCAAACTTGGTGGTAACGCATAATGGATCACAGAACCGACTGCCACTCTGGATTGTTCCGGGAAATGGCCTCGCGCTCTTGGGGAGGAGTTGGCTAGCTGAGATGAATTGGAAATGGGGGGATGTGCACGCCATTTCATCCTTGGAGTGAAGTTCATGCTCGCAGGTATTGCAAAAATTCGAGTCACTCTTTCAACCCGATGTCGGAACGTTCAAGGGCACCAAAGTAGTGATACACATCACTCCGGACGCCAGACCAGTGCACCACAAAGCCAGAGTGGTGCCGTACGTGATGCGTGAAAAAATTGAAAGTGAACTGGACAGGCTGCTCAGAGAGGGCATTATTTTGCCCGTTGAATTCAGCGACTGGGCAAGTACCATTGCTCCCGTCCTCAAAGCAGATGGCTCGGTCAGAATTTGTGGTGATTACAAAGCCACCATCAACCGAGTGTCGCTGCAAGACCAATACCCGCTCCCGAGAGCGGAGGACCTTTTTGCCACGCTGGCACGTGGTAAGCTGTTCACGAAGCTGGACCTCACTTCGGCCTACATGACTCAGGAACTGGCTGAAGAATCCAAGTTTCTGACCACCATCATGAACACAAAGGATTATTTGTTTACAATAGGTGCCCGTTTGGCATTCATTCAGCAGCGGCTATCTTTCAGCAAAGCATGGAAAGCTTGCTCAAGTCCATCCCTGGAACGATTGTGTTCCAAGACGACATCCTTATAACGGGTCGAGACACTGAGGAACACCTCTGCAACCTTGCGGAGGTGCTACGCCGATTGGAACGGGTAGGCCTGCGGCTGAAAAAGGCCAAGCGCATGTTTTTGGTCCCAGAGGTCGAGTTCCTGGGCAGGAAGGTTGCCGCAGACGGGATGCGGCCCACTGAATCAAAAACTGAGGCGGTTCGGCGGGCGCCCAGGCCCGGCAACACGTCGGAGTTGCAATCATTCCTGGGACTCTTGAACTATTTTGGGAACATCCTGCGGAACTTAAGCACATTGTTGGAGCCGTTACACATGCTCCTCCGTAAAGGTTGTGAATGGTCTTGGGGGGATTGTCAAGAACGGGCAAGGAACCTGCTGTGTTCCAACAAACTGTTGACTTTGTATGACCCATGTAAAATCTGGTTTTAACATGTGATGCGTCATCCTACGGGGTTGGGTGTCTTTTGCAGCAGGGTAACGATGATGGCCGACTCCAACCGGTGGCTTACGCCTCCAGGTCGCTCTCCCAGGCAAAGCGTGGATACAGCATGGTCGAGAAGGAAGCACTCGCGTTTGTGTACGGTGTGAAAAAGATGCACCAGTACCTTTTCGGTAGACGGTTCGAGCTAGAGACAGACCACAAGCCGTTAACATCCCTGTTGTCCGACAGCAAGGCTGTCAACGCTAATGCGTCAGCTCGCATACAGCGATGGGCCCTCATGCTGGTTGCGCATGACTACACCATACGGCACCAGACAGGCACCGAAAATTGCGCTAACGCGCTCAGCAGGCTCCCACTGGCAAACACCGAGGGGGCGTCGGAGCAGAGCGCCGAGATGGTCATGGCCGTTGAGGCTTTTGGCACTGCGGGCTCCCCCATCACAGCCCGCCAGATCAAACTCTGGACCAACAGAGACCCCCTCCTACCCATGATAAAGAAATGTGTCCTGACTGGGGACTGGGCGCCCACACACAGGGAGTGCCCTGAGGAAGTCAGCTAATTTCAGAGAAGGATGGATGAACTCTCCGTCCAAGCCAACTGCCTGTTATGGGGCAACTGGGTAGTCATGCCCCAGAAAGGAAGGGAAGCGTTCATCAGGGAACGCCACAGCGAGCACCCAGGCATCGTGTTAATGAAGGCCATTGCCCGGTCACACGTGTGGTGGCCGGGGATTGACTCAGACTTGGAACACTGGGTTCGCAGGTGCACGACGTGTGCCGAGCTGAGCAATGCCCCCAGGGAGGCCCCACTCAGCCTGTGGCCCTGACCCACCAGGCCATGGTCACGTATTCACGTGGACTATGCTGGCCCATTCATGGGAAAAATATTCCTGATCGTTGTCGATGCATACTCGAAGTGGATCGAGTGCATCATATTGAACTCGTGCACGACATCCATCACTGTGGAGAGTCTGCATACGGTTTTCGCGACCCACGGCTTGCTGGACATCCTGGTCAGCGATAATGGCCCGTGTTTTACCAGCCATGAATTCCAGGAATTTATGTCGGGCAATGGGATCAAGCATGCCCGGACAGCGCCGTTCAAGCTGGCCTCCAATGGCCAGGTGGAACGGGCGGTCCAAGTCATAAAGTAGGGCATGTTACGTATCCAAGGACCCTCTCTTCATAACCGCCTATCGCGCCTCCTGCTGGTCTATAGGTCCCGGCCGCACTCGCTCACGGGAGTCCCGCCAGCGGAATTCCTCATGAAATGCACGCTCAAGGCGTGGCTGTCCCTCATTCACCCAGCCCTGGCAAACATTGTTGAGGGCAAGCGCCAGTCCCAAACCGAGCTCCATGATTGAGGCTCAAGGGGGAGGTGTATAGAAATAGATGACCCGATATTTGTTCTTAACCATGCTTTGGGAACCAAATGGCTTGAGGTCGCCGTAATTGGCAAAGAAGGAAACAGGATCATGGTGGTCAGACTAAACAATGGGCAGATATGCCGCAAACACTTGGACCAAGTAAAGACAAGGTTCAGTGTAGACATGGAGGAACCGGAAGAAGAGCATGATGAGATAGCACCCACACCACTGCCAGCGCACGAGCAACAAAGACAGTCCTCAGCATGCACAGTCCCTGCGGCCAGCCTGGACAGGCCGGAATCACCTCAAGTGACAGAGACGCGTGCTGAGGCTCAGCCACCAGAGCCCCAATTGCAGCGCTCCACAAGAGAGCGTCGATCACCCGATAGACTTAACCTCTGAAACTAAAAGACCTAAGGGGGGAGGTGATGTCATGTATTTCACCATCTTGCAACGACTATAAGTATGTAACTGTAACTCATGCACATTGTACCTGTACCCTTGTAATGCACACCCTGACCACAAGGAGTGAGCTCCTCACCTGGGCTTCCAGGTATAAAAGGGGAGGTCCCACCCAGGATCAGCACTCTTCAGTCCTGGAAATAAAGTGAAGGTCACAGAGTGACCATGTCTGATATATCCATGCCTCGTGTGAGTTTGTAACAAGGTGCAGAGACACTACAATCTCCTGGACTAGTTTCGATCGCCTGGATGGGTCGGAGAGAAATTTTCCCAGATTTTTTCTCCCTAATTTGGCCTGGGCTTTTATCTGGTTTTTGCCTCTCCCAGGAGCTCACAAGGCTCTGGTTGGGGTGGTGTGTAGATGTTTTTAGTACAAGGGGTGTTGCAGTGGTGTGGGGCGGACTGGTTGAGCTGGGTGCCCTTTGCCTTTCCGTCATTGTTCATGGGTTTTTATGTAACCTTTTGGGCTGCTGACCAAGGGCCGTACGGCTCTTTGTCGGCCAGCGTGGACACGATGGGCCGAAATGGCCTCCTTCTGCGCTGTAAATTTCTATGTTGTCCTGAGAGGAGAGGTTGAATAGAATGGACCTATATTCCGTGGAATTTAGAAGAATGAGAGGTGATCTCATTAAAACAATAAGATTCTGAGAGGGCTTGACAGGGTAGATGCCAAGGCTGTTTCCCCTGGCTGGAGAATTTAAAACTCTGGGGTATATTCTCAGGATAAAGGGTTAGCGATTTAGGACTGAGATGAGGAGAAATTTCTTCAATCAGAGGGTTGTGGATCTTCTGAATTTTCCAGAGATCTATGGATGCCCAGTCATTGAGTATAATCAAGGCTGAGATAGATAGATTTTAGGGCAGTAAGGGAATCAAGGATATGATGATAGGGCGAGAAAGTGGAATCGATGTAAAAGTTCAGCCATGATCTTATTGAATGGTGGAGCAGGCTCGATGGGGTATGTGGCCTACTCCTGCTCCTATTTATTGTGTTCTGATGTTCTTGCTGCTGGTTGTCCGCCCGTTCCACTTTTTAGGTGGACCTCGATTTAGGGGTCGGTGCTCCCGCCAGATATAAGAAGGTACCTGATGAATATTGGCAAATTGGGGTTAAAAGACCCTGGTCAGGACCACCAACTATATTTTTGTCTCTGCCTGCCAGTTTCTCACCTTTCCATAAACCATGTAACGAACAGGGTGGATAAAGGGGAACCAGTGGATGTAGTGTATTTGGACTTCCAGAAGGCATTTGAAAAGGTGCCTTATAAAAGGTTACTGCACAAGATAAAAATTCAGGGGTTGGGGGTAATATGTTAGCATGGATAGAGGATTGGCTAACTAACAGAGAACAGAGAGTTGGGATAAATGGTTCATTCTCGCGTTGCCAATCAGTAATCAGTGGGGTGCCGCAGGGATCATTGCTGGGACCCCAACTATTTACAATCGATATTAACGACTTGGAAGAAGGGACTGAGTGTAACGTAGCCAAGTTTGCTGATGATACAAAGATGGGAAGAAAAGCAATGTGTGAGGATGACATAAAACATCTGCAAAAGGACAGAGACAGGCTCAGTGAGTGGGCAAAAATTTGGCAGATGGAGTATAATGTTGGAAAGAGTGAGGTCATGCACTTTGGCAGAAAAAATCAAAGAGCAAGTTATTATTTAAATGGAGAAAGATTGCAAAGTGCCGCAGTACAGCGGGACCTGGGGGTACTTGTGCATGAAACACAAAAGGATAGTATGCAGGTACAGCAAGTGATCAGGAAGGCCAATGGAATCTTGGCCTTTATTGCAAAGAGGATGGAGTATAAAAGCAGGGAAGTCTTGATACAGCTATAGAGGGTATTGATGAGGCCACACCTGGAATACTGCGTGCAGTTTTGGTTTCCATATTTACGAAAGGATATACTTGCTTTGGAGGCAGTTCAGAGAAGGTTCACTAGGTTGATTCCGGAGATGAGGGGGTTGACTTATGAGGAAAGGTTGAGTAGGTTGGGCCTCTACTCATTACAATTCAGAAGAATGAGAGGCGATCTTATCGAAACGTATAAGATTATGAGGGGGCTTGACAAGGTGGATGCAGAGAGGACGTTTCCAATGATAGGGGAGACTAGAACTAGAGGGCAAGATCTTAGAATAAGGGGCCGCCCATTTAAAACTGAGATGAGAAGGAATTTCTTCTCTCTGGGTTGTAAATCTGTGGAATTCACTGCCTCACAGAGCTGTGGAAACCGGGACATTGAATAAATTTAAGACAGAGATAATCAGTTTCTTAAACGATAAGGGGATAAGGGGTTATGGGGAGCGGGCGGGGAAGTGGACCCGAGTCCATGATCAGATCAGCCATGATCTTATTGAATGCTGGAGCAGGCTCAAGGGGCCAAATGGCCTACTCATGTTCCTATTTCTTATGTTCATATGTTCTTATAAATGCAAGTTGGTAGCTGACCATTTCCTGTGACATTTAACAGGATCTTTAGCTGCTCGAAGATAAAACACTGCAAAGTTTGGGGAGATATTTTTTTTGTATTGCATTGTCGATTTTGGCTATTTAGACCATATTCAGGTACCTGTACTGGCTGTTCTAAACTTTTAAGGGGCTTCTGGCAACACACTATTTTGTCATCGGCATTTGTCTGGCATTCCACTCTGGCTCGACGATGTTGGAGCGGATTTTTGGACATAATAAAGCCTAGTGGGACACTTGACTAGTATACCAAACATTTGTTCCGCTCGAATGAATTTTGTAAGAGACAATACTGATGCATTATTGTATGCTTGCCTTTACTGGTTATAGGAAGTCTGCCACTTGTTTTTTCTGTGATAACAGGGGAATTAGTCCTCTTGTATGTGTATACTGGCCTGTCACAATGCGAGGCTGGCTTATATCAAGAGCCCAGCCTTGAACGGTAATTGTATGAAAAGCTTTGTAAACCTAGTACTGCGATGATTGGATATAAGGACTGTTGCTAAGGCACGTGATGTAAAGTGACGTAATTTGTAAGATAAAGGAACCTCACAGGCGATTTCAAATTGAGAAGGTGGCTCAGCAGACGCGGGTCTCTAACACTTCTCCCAAAGCTGTGTCTCCGATTTAATAAACCTCTCTTTAAATACAGTCTCGGAAATATTTTTCCACAACAACGATGAGGAAGAGGATCTCCTGCTGCAGCAAGAAATCTGGGAGCTCTGGATGAAGCTGCCTGCTGTGCTCACAAACAACCACTGAAAATTGTCACTCCACCTTAAGGGGCTGCCATTTCATTTAATTATCATCGGTCCTGCAGGATTTCCCACCTTCCCAATCAGCAGCCTGTCTATGCAAAGTGGAGTTAGTACTGGCAGCTTGCGGATTACATGTTAATGTCTGCTCATTGACAATGAGATTCAACACCGCCTCCAGTGCACCAGTGCAGCCTTTGGCCGCCTGAGGAAAAGAGTGTTTGAAGACCATGCCCTCAAAACTGCCACCAAGCTCATGGTCTACAGGGCTGTAGTAATACCTGCCCTCCTGTATGGCTCAGAGACATGGACCATGTGCAGTGGACACCTCAAGTCGCTGGAGAAATACCACCAACGATGTCTACGCAAGATCTTGCAAATCCCCTGGGAGGACAGACGCACCAACATTAGCGTCCTCGACCAGGCCAACATCCCCAGCATTGAAGCACTGAGCACACTCGATCAGCTCCGCTGGGCAGGCCACATTGTCCGCATGCCAAACCCGAGACTCTCAAAGCAAGCGCTCTACTCGGAACTCCTTCACGGCAAACGAGCCAAAGGTGGGCAGAGGAAACGTTACAGGGACACCCTCAAAGCCTCCCTGATAAAGTGCATCGTCCCCACTGACATCTGGGAGACCCTGGCCAAAGATCGCCCTAAGTGGAGGAAGTGCATCCGGGAGGGTGCTGTGCACCTCGAGTCTCGTCGCCGAGAGCACGCAGAAATCAAGCGCAGGCAGCGGAAAGAGCGTGCGGCAAACCTGTCCCACCCACCCTTTCCCTCAACGACTATCTGTCCCACCTGTGACCGTATTGGACTGTTCAGCCACCTAAGGAATCATTTTTAGAGTGGAAGCAAGTCTTCCTCGATTCCGAGGGACTGCCTATGATATTGATGATGGTGATGACGTGTTATTGAAGCCCGGATATGAAATGGCTCAGAACTCCCACTGACCGTAACAGGCAGGCGAAGCAATCACGCTGCCCCCGCTCCACTGAATACCGACCCCTTTCTTTCTCTTCTGCAACATCGCCCACCTCAGCCTCTCTTCTACTGCCAGAGCCAAAGTCCATTCCTTCATCTCCCTCAGAGCTTTCTATTTTGTCTCCCTGCTTCAACCTTTCATAAGTTTCGATTCATCCAAAACATTATAAAAAAATGTCCTCGTCCACACTATGGGCTCAATTTCCCCCAGTGATTTGCGCCGTTACAATCTGGGGACCGAGAATGGGACCGGACCACAGGAATGGGGACCAAGAATGGGACCGGACCACGAGAATGGGGACTGTCATGTAGCTTACATTATTATATATGACTGTATCCTAACATGCTATACATGACTGTAATAAGATATGACCTGTAACCACCAGCATACCTTACCACCAGGGGTGCACTTGCAAGAGACAGGTATATAAGGACAGGTCTCAGGCAAGTGCAGCATTCCAGAGCTGTGAAATAAAGGTGCAGGTCCAGAGTGACCTTGACTTCACTACATGCCTCGTGTGAATCTGTACTGAGGGGACAGGACTTTACTGTGGCGACGAGTTACGGGATTACAGAATCCACAGAATGGCGAACAACGGATCAGATGAAAAGTACAATGCGGGAGACAATTGGAAGGACTTTATAGAAAGGCTCCAGCAAAGCTTTGTAACCAAAGACTGGTTAGGCAACAATAAGGCAGACAAGAGAAGAGCCCATTTCGTGACTAGCTGTGGCTCGAAAACATATGCTTTAATGAAGGATCTGTTGGCACCCGTGAAAACAACAAGCAAGTTGTTTGCAGAATTGAGCACACTGGTAAGAGACCACCTGAAGTCAGCAAGCAGCCTACACATGGCCAGACACAGGTTCTAGAACTACAGACGCTGTGTGGGCCAGAGCATACTCTACTTCGTGGCGGAACTTCGGATGTTGGCTAGTTTATGTGAGTTCTCCGATGAACTGAGGAGAGAAATGCTGAGAGACTTTTTCATTGAAGGAATAGGCCATGCAGGCATATTCCGAAAGCTCATGGAGACTAAGAACCTGACCTTAGAGGCAGCAGCACTGGTTGCACAGACATTCTTGGTTGGGGAAGAAGAAACAAGGTTGATTTACAATGCAGGTACAACAACTAACGAAATATTGGAACAAGAAGTTCACAGCAGTAAACAAGCTGCTACCCCCACACACAGACAAAACCGGGAGAACAGGTTCTCGACAGCAAGCAGAAGCCATCAAGGGCCACAGGAACGGCCGTTCACACCTCATCAACCCACAATGTGAGCAATCAACTACAAACTGAGAGAAGCTCAAGAGAGATCAGCCAGACGCAGCTCATTCTTTGGGAACACTTTAAACAATAGAACAGGTCTGTGCTGGAGGTGTGGGGGTGGGCACTCATCAAGAGGTTGTTGATTTCAGCAGGCTGTTTGCAGAAATTGTGAATATACAGGGCATTTGGCCCACATGTGCAAAAAAACGGCAGCTCGGCTGGTATACGAATCGGATGGGTCGGAAAGCGGATCAGAAGATGGTGGGTACAATGCCCGGGACACCGAAGTACAGCGAGTCAACACGATCAATGGCCGCTGCTCCTACAACAGAACGCCTCCTATAATGATGAGGGTCCTATTCAATGGGATATCTGTCAACATGGAGCTAGATACGGGAGCGAGTCAATCTCTCATGGGCGCTCAACAATTTGAATAACTTTGACCGCATAAAAGAGACAGACCAAAACTCACAAGGGTCGACACCACACTAAGGACCTATACCAAAGAAATCGTACCAGTCCTCAGCAGCGCCATGCTCTCTGTCACACACAAAGGGACAGTGAACTGACTTCCCCTGTGGATTGTCCCCGGAGACCCCCCAGCACTGCTGGGGAGAAGCTGGCTGGCAAAACTAAACTGGAAATGGGATGATGTCCATGCCATGTCATGAGAGGAACGGACCTCCTGCTCAACAGTTATAAAGTGATTTGAACATCTCTTTCAGCCAGAGCTGTACCCTATGTGATGAGGGAAAAGATTGAACACGAATTAGACAGGCTTCTGCGGGAAGGCATTATATCACCTGTGGAATTTAGTGACTGGGCAAGTCCCATCGTCCCAGTCATCAAGCCTGATGGATCCGTACGAATCTGTGGGGACTACAAATCTACCATAAACAGAGTCTCCCTACAGGACCAGTACCCACTGCCCAGAGCGGAGGACTTATTTGCCACATTAGCTGGAGGTAAACTTTTCTCAAAATTAGACCTCACATCTGCGTATATGATGCAAGAATTGACCAAGGAATCCAAGCTACTCACCACCATCAACACACATCGAGGCCTTTTCATGTACAATCGATGCCCATTCAGCATCAGGTCGGCAGCTGCCATATTCCAGCGCAACATGGAGAGTCTGCTCAAGTCCATCCCGGAGACGGTTGTATTTCAAGACGACATACTCATCAGGCGCAGGGACACCGATTCCCATCTCTGTAATTTGGAGGAAGTACTAAAGCGGTTGGATCGGGTAGGCCTACGAGTCAAGAAATCCAAGTGCCTGTTTCTCACACCTGAGGTTGAATTTTTGGGCAGAAGGATTGCCGCTGATGGAATCCGCCCAACAGAGTCCAAAACAGAAGCAATTCACCTGGCACCCAGGCCCTGGAATGTCTCAGAACTGTGCGCCTTTCTCGGGCTACTCAATTACTTTGGGAACTTTATGCAGAACTTAAGCACGCTGCTGGAGCCTCTCCATGTGCTACTCAGGAAGGGGTGTGATTGGTTTTGGGGGGACACCCAGGAACGTGCCTTCAATAATGCACACAACCTTCTGTGTTTCAACAGTGTTTTGACTTTCTTTGACCCAGGTAAAAAGCTAGTTCTCACATGCGATGCGTCAGCGTATGGGGTCGGGTGCGTTTTGCAACATGTCAATAGCGCGGGCAAATTACAACCCATAGCTTATGCCTCCAGGTCACTTTCGCGGGCGGAGCGCGGGTACGGAATGGTAGAGAAGGAGGCGCTCGCGTGCGTGTACGGTGTCAAAAAGATGCACCAATACCTTTTTGGGGCCAAGTTCGCATTAGAAACCGACCACAAGCCCCTCACATCCCTGCTATCCGAGAGCAAGGCAATAAACGCCAACACCTCAGCGTGAATTCAACGGTGGGCACTCATGCTGGCGTCCTACGACTACACAATAAGGCACAGACCAGGCACAGACAACTGTGCCGACGCGCTCAGCAGGCTACCCCTGGCGACCACGGAAGGGTCTTACGAGCAGGACTGTGAGATAGTCATGGCAATCAATGCCTTTGAGTCCACAGGTTCGCCCATGATGGCTCGTCAAATCAGAGCCTGGACGGCCACGTTATCCTTACTAAAAAGATGTGTCCTAACCGGTGACTGGGCAGAGGCACGGAATGCCTGCCCTGAAGAATTAAAACTCTTTCACAGTCGCATGCATGAGCTATCACTACAAGCAGACTGCCTGATGTGGGGCAGCCAAGTAGTCATGCCTCTGCGAGGCAGAGAGGCATTTGTCCGGGAGCTCCACCGCGAGCACCCGGGGATCGCTTTCATGAAGGCCATAGCCAGATCCCACGTCTGGTGGCCTGGTATTGACGTGGACTTCGAGCTCTGCGTCCGAAGGTGCACCATTTGTGCCCAACTCAGCAATGCCCCCAGGGAGGCTCCACTGAGCCCCTGGCCCACCAAACCGTGGTCGCGGGTGCACATAGACTATGCGGGCCCATTCATGGGCAAAATGTTCCTCGTAGTTGTAGATGCATTTTCAAAGTGGATCGAATGCACCATTTTAAACTCGAGCACAACCTCCACCACTGTGGACAGCCTCGCAACCATGTTTGCAATGCACGGAATCCTTGACACATTGATCAGTGACAATGGTCCGTGCTTCACCAGCGCAGAATTCCAAGACTTTATAATTGACCACGACATAAATCACGTCAAGACGGCACTATTCAAGCCGGCCTCCAACAGCCAGGTGGAGAGAGCAGTGCAAATCATTCAACAAGGCATGCTTAAAATCCAAGGTCCCACGCTGCAGGGTCACCTGTCGCGACTGCTGCTGGCCTACAGATCTCGTCCGCACTCACTGACTGGGATCCCCCCCGTGCAACTGTTGATGAAAAGGACTTTAAAAACTAGGCTCTGATTAATCCTCCCAGACGTGCACAAAATCAGTGAGGCAAAGCACCGTAAGCTGACTGAGTACCATGACAGAAATTCGAGGGGGAGATGGAATGAGATAGGGGACAAAGTGTTTGTACTAAACTATGGCAGGGGTCCCAAATGACTTGCAGGGACAGTAACAGGCAAGGAAGGAAACAGGCTACTGGTAGTACAAATGGACAATGGCAAAACCTGCCGGAAGCATGTAGACCAAGTCAAAAGCAGATTTACCAACAACACTGCGGAACCAGAGGCAGACTACAATGTGAAACTCGCACCACACCTGGTGGACAGACAGAGGGAACAACCTGAGGAAAGGGCAATCCGAACAGACAGCCCAGGCAAGTCAACAACAATCACACCAATCGAAACAGACAGCCTAGGCGAGATACCAGCAACCACACCCAAAGAAAAACAGACACCAAGGCAAACAACTGAACCACAACTCAGATGCTCCATGCGAGAGCGTAGACCACCTGAGAGACTGAACCTATAAAGACAATAAGACCTTGGGGGAGGATGATGTCATGTATCTTACATTATTATATATAACTTTATCCTAACATGCTATACATGACTGTAATAAGATATGATCTGTAACCACCAACATACCTTACGACCAGGGGTGCACTTACAAGAGACAGGTATATAAGGACAGGTCTCATGCAAATGCAACATTCCAGAGCTGTGAAATAAAGGTGCAGGTCCAGAGTGACCTTGACTTCACTACATGCCTCGTGTGAATCTGTGCTGAGGGGATAGGACTTTACAGGAACCGAGAATGGGACCAGACCAGGAGAAAGGGGTCCGAGAATGGAACCGGACTGGGAGAATGGGGACCGAGAATGGGACCGGACCGGGGAATGGGGACCGAGAATGGGACCGGACCGGGAGAATGGGGACCGAGAATGGGACCGGACCGGAAGAATGGAGACCGAGAATGGGACCGGACCGGGAGAATGGGGACTGAGAATGGGACCGGACCGGGAGAATGGGGACCGAGAATGGGACCGGACAGGGAGGTATGGGGAACCGAGAATGGGACCGGACCGGGAGAATGGGGACCGAGAATGGGGCCGGACTGGGAGAATGGGGACCGAGAATGGGACCGGACCGGTAGAATGGGGACCGAGAATGGGACCGGACCGGGAGAATGGAGACCGAGAATGGGACCGGACTGGGAGAATGGGGACTGAGAATGGGACCGGACCAGGAGAATGGGGACCGAGAATGGGACCGGACAGAGAGGTATGGGGAACCAAGAATGGGACCGGACCGGGAGAATGGGGACCGAGAATGGGACCGGACCGGGAGAATGGGGACCGAGAATGGGACCGGACCGGGAGAATGGGAACCGAGAATGGGACCGGACCGGGAGAATGGGGACCGAGAATGGGGACCGGACCGGGAGAATGGGGACCGAGAATGGGACCGGACCGGGAGAATGGGGACCAAGAATGGGACGCAAGCCCTTCAGGCAGAGTTGGAGGTAAGTTGCCGTTCTGTGTTTTTCAATTATTTTAGTGTGTTGGGAGCTGGCTGTATGCTTCAGCTCGCATTGTGTCCCTGGTTACCATGGCAGCCTGATTTTTTTGGTGCAGATCAAGGCTCCACCCTCCCAAAACTAAAGGTCGGGTTAGGCCACGGCAAAATGAAGAAATCCAGTGGGAAAACTTAGAATCTTTTTTTTGACGTACTTGGGCCCCAAAAAATCGAGCGTAACTTTTCAAGTATGCCAAAAAAATGCTTTGGGCAAAATTGAGCCTTTTATGTTGCCAATTTCCATCACCCCGGTCCCTCCACGCTCCACAGGCCCTCCGTGCCCTAAGAAGTCGATTTCAAAATATACTGTCCTTGTTTTCAAACTTCTCCATGGGCCTGAACTCACATCCTGACGTCCGCCCACTGGTTCCCCTCCAACACTTGACACCTCTGTTATATATGTGGTCTTGTATTTATTCTGTACAGCCACCAGAGGGCTCATTCCCCGGAGTCCAAAGGGATCCAATAATCCCTTGGGAGCACAGGTATTTACGGAGGCTTCACAGGTTGGAGAGGCACTCTGGAGACCAGCAATAAAAGACTAAGGTCACACTTTACTTTGAGCTCACAGTGTTCAGTCTGACTCTTTCTCCATACACAACAGCCTCCTCAAAACATCCTCCCTCCCAATGACAGCCACTCATTCAGCCACTCTGTGCCTGCCATATAGAATTTTCGTACACTATTCCCTCCTCCTTGCCACATGCCTGCTTTCTCGAACCTCTTGAAAATGTCCTTCTTTGACTGTGCCTTTAGATTTGTATCTGATTTCACCATTGCCTTCCGCTGTCCCCATGCTTGCTATCCTCCATATTGTAAAGCGGACATGTTCTGTATGCGAGGAGTGCTATATAACGCAGTGTTGATACGCTTCTTGCAGCTTTTCACACCACTAATGCACACGGCATATGTCTCCTAAAGCGCTTTGAGATGTCCGGTGGTCGTGAAAGGTGCTATATAAATCCAAGTCTTACTTTTTTTCTTTCCAATGCTTTTTTATGTGCGTGTGCAAATGGTTCAAAACTGTGACTTGTTTCAGAAGCTGGGCGGAAGACTTGGTGCTTCTGTTGAAAGGAAAATTGATCATTTAATCTAAAAATAGCACAACCAGATTTGGAAAAAAAAATCACAATATCTTACCAGCAATCAATCAACTTTTGATAAAATTAGTAACAGTACAATTATCTTTGATATAATCTAAATCTGGAAGGAAGAAATGGATTTGATGCATAAAATAATGTCACAGAGGCCCATAATTTATTTGCTATGTTAAATGCTGGTCTCTGAAATTTTGAAAGCTCTTTTATCTGATCAGGTATTATTACATTCCCACAGGACAGCTTTACAGAGCTAAACAGAGAAGGATAGGCTCGAAGGTCATTTCCTCCCTTATTGAACACAATTCTCCAAACATAACTGTTTAGAAGTTTACAATCTAACATAAAGTGACACTGAATATTTTGTGTATTAATATTACAGGGACGTTATACCAGTGTTTGAAGTACCGCTTTGTTTTATGCCCCTCTCAACCCTTCCTGCCTTATAGGTGCTGGCTCATTTGATGGGCATATCAATCATTTGGTAGTTCAGTCAAGTGATCAAGTCTCTGTGTGCACGCCCAGAGAGTATCAGCAGGCTGTTTGACCATGGGGAGCATCACAGCTCTAATTCGGTCATCACTTGACTTGCGCACACATAAGTTTTGCAGCACAGTGTACTGGTTAGTGATTAGGAGTGGAAAACTTTATCCCCTTTTTGGATTTTTCCTAAAACGGGACACTAAGGTTGACTGTAATGCCCACACTGTCACACCAACTGAGATCAACTTAGCATGGGTTAAGAATCAAATCTTGGACCTTTCCCATCAGTGTAGCTCATGTGAGGGAGTTACGTGAATTATTGTCCATTAAATGTTCCAGTGTTGAATCCCTTGACTTTCCTAAAATGGGAATTACAGTATTTCATGGAAAAATCTTCCATTCAAAACCAGATATTGAAAGTTAAATGGCAACCTAAAATGATCTTCTGGCTTTGAGCTGCTGCATTTGTGATCCAATTTCAAAATGGCTGGCAAGTTTTTTGGTGGCCATCTTGGAGTCACGATCATTGCACTTCTACTGTTCTCTAATGTGAAAGCCAAGAGACTAACTCAAGAATATGAATGCTGACTGGAGCAAAACAATGCGCCGAAGAGTGAGAACAAACAGCAAACAAGATGAAGCCAAGAAAGAAGAAAGCAAAACCTTCTTGGCCAAGAAAAAATAACGAGAACAGCACAACCACAAAGAAGATAAATTTGAAGAGAAATTGAGAATCAAAGAGACGGCGAATAAAATAATTTCCAATTTGTATATAACAGTTTAATTTTCCACTATACTCCCCTTTACTCCCTGGGTTTCCATGGTGTTTTTCTCCTGACTTTCCTTTAAACATTGTCCGTTGGATCTGCCTCTGAGGAAGTATAAGGAAATTCCGCCCAAAACACAGGAACAGAAGGGCAGTCCTTGGGTAAAACACATTGGACCTGAAATTGCAGTCGGAGGCTTCCGAATGCCTCCTAACCGCAGGTAAAATCCATACTTCCTTGATGGCCCAGGACCTACGAAGACTCGTGTTCCTGGGCCTGCAGGAAGTATGGGGATGTTGGCCTGGTCGAGGACGCTAACGTTGGTGCGTCCTCGACCAGGGGATTTGTAGGATCTTGCAAAGACATCGTTGGTAAAGGCCCATTTATCCCAGGGGTGCAAGCGGTTCACAAACATTCCTGGGAACACGTGAGCCGGCCCAACCAATCAAAATGGGGGATTCCCTATGGGGATTCTATTTACGTACGGAATCCCCATAAGGATGAATAGGAATCATGTACAAAATATACATTTTCACACAACCTAAATACAAATAAATTATCACATGTTTAAAATGAATTAATGTGCAATTTAATTAAACATTAAATCTTTTTGAAAATAAGTGTCAACATTTTTGGAGGGGCCAAAACTAACCTAAACTAATTTTTAAACATTTTTGAATGTTTAAATGAAACGCAAAAATATATTTGAATATTTATTTATACCCTTACCAGGCATAAGAGTTTCATGGGCATTCGCTGGGCATTGACGATGAGATCCAACACCACCTCCAGTGCGCCAGTGCAGCCTTCGGCCGCCTGAGGAAAAGAGTGTTTGAAGATCAGGCCCTCAAAACTGTCAACAAGCTCATGGTCCAGAGAGCTGTAGTAATACCCACCCTCCTGTATGGCTCAGAAACATGGACTTTGTACAGTAGACACCTCAAGTCGTTGGAGAAATGCAACCAACGATGTCTTTGCAAGATCCTACAAATTCCCTGGTCGAGGACGCACCAACATTAGCGTCCTCGACCAGGCCAACATCCCCAGCATTGAAGCACTGACCACACTTGATCAGCTCCGCTGGGCAGGCCACATTGTTTGCATGCCAGACACAAGACTCCCAAAGCAAGCGCTCTACTCGGAACTCCTTCTTGGCAAACGAGCCAAAGATGAACAGCGGAAACGTTACAAGGACACCTTCAAAGCCTCCCTGATAAAGTGCAACATCCCCACTGACACCTGGGAGTCTCTGGCCAAAGACCGCCCTAAGTGGAGGAAGTGCATCCGGGAGGGCGCTGAGCACCTCGAGTCTCGTCACCGAGGGCGTGCAGATATCAAGCGCAGGCAGCAGAAAGAGCATGTGGCAAACCAATCCCACCCTCCCTTTCCCTCAACGACTATCTGTCCCACCTGTGACAGGGACTGTGGTTCTCGTATTGGACTGTTCAGCCACCTAAGAACTCATGTTAAGAGTGGAAGCAAGTCTTCCTCGATTCCAAGGGACTGCCTATGATGAGTTAGATAAATAGCCCAAACCTCTAAATGTCCATTTCCTTCGGATTCATCTGTCAAGCTGAAATTTGACAATTCGCAAGTTCCGGGCTTTCACGCATGCGCATCGCATGTGAAAACCCAGAATTTGCGGGGGACTTATGACAGCGTGTGCGGTCATAGCCCTTGGAAAACCCGGGCTAGTCATTTTGTAGAAACACTGAGTTAGCACTGTTCTCAGTAAGCTAATAATTCGAGATATTTGTAAACCATTCATCATTTTCTTTTACACTGAAAATCTTTTTGTCAGTTTTATCACCTTTTCTCTTCTCTGAAGGTGCTGACTTTCGCTGATATACAGTACCATGGCTAACTCATCCAAATGGCTATTTTTAACATGTTAACTCAAAGAATGAGAATTGTTAACTGTGCAGGGTATTACAGTTGAGCCCTAACCTGCCCTCACACATATGAACTTTTCAAAAGGAATAGGAACTTCATTTTTTTCTATCCTTAAATTTGGTTGCTGAGGCTAAAAGCTGGAATGAACATCTCTGACAAGGTCGACTAACTCAGCCCATAGCATAAATCGCACCTTGGATGATCTGGTTTGTATGGTTAATACAGTACTATCTGTTGCTTCTCGTAATACTCTATTCATGCACACACCAAAAAGGAAGTTTCCTTTGGCAGAACCACAGCTTTGATAAACTGAAACTTATCCACCTTGTGCATGGAGTAAATTGGTATTGATGTATCGATTGGTATTGGCCGCAGGATTAACCACGATCTTTTTATTATGTTGCACACTGGAAATAAGTAATCTCCTCATCACTTTGATAAATTGAAGGACATCATGCTAACAAACTGTATACTTCAGGTCTAAATATAAAATGCATTTACTTAAGTTACAAATATATACAGAAGCAAAATAATTTGACATAAAGTAGTGATACGGTACTCAACCCTTAGTGATACTTAAAATTGTTTTCTGAAATTAAAATAACAAAGTAGTTTAGAATTTGTAGAGTTCTTTTTCAGAGTTTAAAACTGATTCTTGAGTTAATGTAACAAAGGTACTACAATTCCATGGACCGCCGCTTCACCACTGCAACAGCTGCCAACTCGGCCAAGGACGTGGCTGCTTCCAACGAACCGGAAGTGGATGCGCATGCGCAGTTCCAGTGGAGTTTTTTTTGGGGTTGTTTGTTGTAGCCGGACTTCCCAAACTGAATAATAAAGAAAGAAGTGGATAAAACAGAATCGTGTACAGTTTTAGTTTAATTTATTAATTGTGTGAATTGTAGAATTTGTCCAGGTCTGAGCTACTTGTTTGAGCACTAAATTGTGGTTGGTCAGAATCAGTGGTTTTCATGTGGGGGACAGTTTGGCCCCAGCACCGTATATTTTGCCTACAGGTAGTTAGTTGGGTTTGTTATTATTCAGCAAATTACTGTTCTTAGACTAGAAGCATTCGGAGTTTCCTGTAACATTCGTAGGGACGGTAGATTGGGAATGTCTAATATTAATGACATTTTATAAGTGATGTGTTTCAGCACTTCTCAGATGCGGTGACCGCTATTTTTTTAATTTGGGACGTAACAGTTGTACGCAGAATGCTTCTGCAGCTTTCAGTAGCTTCATGTGCGTTGGCAGGCATCAGTCACTCCGTTCAGGGACAAATAAAATAAAAATATTGCTGAACCATTATTGCTTGACAGGTCCCTGGATATAAATTGCCAATTAAAACATAAAAACTCAATGGTTGGAGATACTCAGATCATCATCATATCATCATAGGCAGTCCCTCGGAATCGAGGAAGATTTGCTTCCACTCTAAAAATGAGTTCTTAGGTGACTGAACAGTCCAATACGGGAATAACAGTCCCTGTTACAGGTGGAACAGATAGTCATTGAGGGAAAGGGTGGGTGGGACTGGTTTGCCGCACGCTCTTTCTACTGCCTGCGCTTGATTTCTGCATGCTCTCGGCGATGAGACTCGAGGTGCTCAGCGCCCTCCCGGATGCACTTCCTCCACTTAGGGTGATCTTTGGTCAGGGACTCCCAGGTGTCAGTGGGGATGTTGCACTTTATCAGGGAGGTTATGAGGGTGTCCTTGTAACGATTCCGCTGCCCACCTTGGGCTTGCTTGCCATGAAGGAGTTCCGAGTAGAGCGCTTGCTTTGGGAGTCTCGTGTCTGGCATGTGGACAATGTGGCCTGCCCAGCGGAGCTGATCAAGTGTGGTCAGTGCTTCGATGCTGGGGATGTTGGGCTCTTCGAGGACACCAACGTTGGTGCGTCTGTCCTCCCAGGGGATTTGCAGGATCTTGCAGAGCCAGCGTTGGTGGTATTTCTCCAGTGACTTGAGGTGTCAACTGTACATGGTCCATGTTTCTGAGCCATACAGGAGGGCGGGCATTACTACAGCCCTGAGCTTGGTGGCAGATTTGTGGGTCTGGTCTTCAAACACTCTTTTCCTCCGGCGGCCGAAGGCTGCACTGGCGCACTGGAGATACTATGATCTTGACTCTGATGCCCAATGATTACCCATTAATTGTTCATGCCGACAGTATGTGCACCCAGCCAACTTTTATAACATAACATTATTTTCCGTGGGTCAGCACTGGAGAAAACGGCCTGCAGGGAGATCTCCTGATCTTGTAAATTAGAGTAAAATCAGTAGAACTCCCAAAGAAATAGTGCGAATGTCTGAAAATGGCAGACGATCAGAAGAAACCCAATGACATTTCAGGACCAACAGCTTGGAAATCCTGCACAGTCTCGTGAGGGAGTAGAGGTGAGGCAGCTCTGGGAGTTTAGTTGGTGCTTCCACCATACCGCGACCCCAAATCAGGGTGGGTGACCCACACCTGTACAGGTGCACCATGCCGCCGGAATTTTTAACGGCACCCAGTCGTTCCATGAAGGGGAAAACCTAGACTCTTGTGAGCCAAAGCTTAAGAACATAAGAACATAAGAAATAGGAACAGGAGTAAGCCATATGGCCCCTCAAGCCTGATCCGCCATTTAATTCGATCATGGCTGATCTGATCATGGACTCAGGTCCACTTACCTGCCCGCTCCCCATAACCACTTATCCACTTATCGTTTAAGAAACTGTCTATTTCTGTTGTCTCTCTCTCCACAGATACTGCCTGACTATTATTTTTTATTCGTTCATGGGATGTGGGCGTCGTTGACAAAGCTGGCATTTATTGTCCATCCCAAACTGCCCTTGAGAAGTTGGTGGTAAGCTGCTTTCTTGAACCGCTGCAGTCCGTGTGGTGAAGGTACTCCCACAGTACTGTTAGGGAGGGAGTTCCAGGATTTTGACCCAGCGACAATGAAGGAACGGTGATATATTTCCAAGTCAGGATAGTGTGTGACTTGGAGGGGACTTTTCAGGTGGTTATGTTCCCATGCGCCTGCTGCCCTTGTCCTTCTAGGTGGTGGGGGTCGCAGGTTTGGAAGGTGCCTTGGTGATTTGCTGCAGTGCAAATTGTAGATGGTACACACTGTAGCCACGGTGCGCTGGTGGTGGAGGGAGTGAATGTTGAAGGTGGTGCATGGGGTGCCAATCAAGTGGGCTGCTTTGTCCTGGATGGTGTCGAGCTTCTTGAGTGTTGGAGCTGCACTCATCCAGGCAAGTGGAGAGTATTCCATCACAGTCCTGACTTGTGCCTTGTAGATGGTGGAAAGACTTTGGGAAGTCAGGAGGTGAGACACTTGCCTCAGTATACACAGCCTCTGACCCGCTCTGGTTGCCATGGTGTTTATGTGGCTCGGCCAGTTAAGTTTCTGGTCAATGGTGACCCCCAGGATGTTGATGGTGGGGGATTCGGCTATGGTACTGCCATTGAATGTCAAGAGGCATTGGTTGGAGATAGTCTTTGCCTGGCACTTCTGTGGTGTGAATGTTACTTGCCACTTATCAGCCCAAGCCTTACGACATCCAGGTCTTGCTACATGGACTACTTCATTCTCTGTGAAGTTGCGAATGGCAGTCATCACTTTGTGCGGTAATCAGCGAACATCCCCACTTCTGACCTTATGATGGAGAGAAAGTCATTAATGAAGCAACTGAAGATGGTTGGGCCTAGGACACTGCCCTGAGGAACTGCTGGTGCAATGTCCTGGGGCTATGATGATTGACCTCCAACAACCACAACCATCTTCCTTTGTGCTATGACTCCAGCCAGTAGAGAGTTTTCCCCCTGATTCCCATTGACTTCAGTTCATTTAGGTCTCCTTGATGCCACACTCGGACAAATGCTGCCTTGATATCAAGGGCAGTCACTCTCACCTCACCTCTGGAATTCAGCTCTTTTGTCCATGTTTGGATCAAGGCTGTAATAAGGTCTGGAGCTGAGTGGTCCAGGTGGAACCCGAAACTGAGCATTGGTGAGCAGGTTATTGGTGAGTAAGTGCTACTTGATAGCATTATTGACGACATCTTCCATCAGCTTGCTGATAATTGAGAGTAGACTGATGGGGCGAATGCAGCGATGTGTGGCGTTTTGAGAGTTGCTGCATATGTCCCCTGCTGCTGCCTGGAAGGACGCGGAGACATAGAAGGCCAGCGCCGCAGTCACCTTCACTGGGACAGGCGCTGGAAGGCTGTAGGTCTGCCTGTAGGAGATGGCATATCTCTGTCAGCACTTCTTTTCAGAAGCACAGCCTTCTCACACACTGCTCCTCAGAGAGCTGGAGGCATGAGCGTTGATCCCTGTAAAGCCGTCGGGGGTAAGGCCTTTACCCCAGACGTCTTTGGAGTCTCATCCGTGGCCCGACATGGCCAGCAGCCCTTCTAGCTTGAAGTCGCCTGCCAATAGCAACCAGCATGATACTCTGGCGAATTAGTAATGCCCCCATTAAATTCTCTAACTGACCTTGTAAGGACACTGTAATTGCAGATAATACAATTGCTGTTTGGAAGCGTGCTGTGTGCAACCGTTGCAGTCAATGTGACCTGCGATGTAGGATCTTCCTCCCTCCATTTAAATACGTCGCCAATACCGCCTGCTGCACCCTGGGAATGCTGCTTTTATCAGACGTTTCCTGGGACGGACGGTAAATGAGACGTAAGAGTCGAATTTTCTATCCGGGGCGCAAACGCAACATTGCACAATGATTTGAAGTCATGATCTCAGTAAAACTGGAGGGCGGGGCAATATGTTTGAGCATCACTGCAAATCAGGAACCTAATTTACCGGCCGGGCGCTAAAACCTGGATGCTCGGCGTTACACCATTTATCGCCCCTCCGGGGTGCACACGGAGGCACAAAAGAGCGGATCATCCAGCTCATAGTCTTCTATTTGACATTTAAATCAAGCATGCACAGAACACTACAGATAATGTCCCAGGCACTTTATCGTTCGCACAGCAAGTTTCAAATCCTGGAAAAGGCTTTCAAAAAACGATTGACAAAGTTATTTTGGGATCTATTTTTTCTTCATTCTAGCCAACCCAATTTTCTTGAAATTTTTTCAGATCCGTTCAGCATATTTTTCATGGGTTTCATGAATAACCAACCAGCCCTGTTGCATTAATAGAAAAAAGGCTTTTGCGACATTCCGTCAGGAGGATAAAAAGCACAGTTCGGAAGATTAACTAATGACATGAAATAATGATGATGGCAGATACGTTTCAGGATCCAGCGTCATAAAAAACGGATGTGAATTAAGTTAACGAACTGACGTTTTGAACATCTTGTTTCCAAGGGTCATATTTCAAGAACTTCTCATGAGGTTTCCAGCAATGCTGCAAAATATCGGGCCTGCTGTCATGATGGGCAGCTTCTGTTCAGGTGCGTAATGATGTTATGTGTCAGTGTCATGTGACACTGACTGGCAAAAAATAAACAAAAACACTATGCTCCAGTTAAATTGAATGGGCTGCTTGACTCCATGTGTACTTAACCCTTTCAGTGATTATCACAGCAGTCATTATTCTGACTGTGTGGAGTTCTTGTTTAATCAGCATAGTGTGAATCACATACCCTCTAACTGTATGATATTGGTATTTGCTGAGCATATTGTTCCTATTCCTGACCCGCCCTTTACCCTGGTGCTGATTAAGAACAGTTCACCAAAGGTGTGCTGCACCTATCCAGGCCTAAGGGTGCCTAAATTTACTGTCCCAGGCCATTAATATGGAGAGCAGCAGCCAAGGCCGAAAGATCAGCAGGGTCAGTGGAAAAAAACGTATTTAGGGGTTCCTCTTTGACTTGCTGCTTGGCCCCTCAAGCCCTCCGAATCATGGAGTATCCCGGTTAAGATTCCAAAGCTAGATAAATGGTGTGCCCTTATGTCTCATCACCCCATAGGCATGGATTGGGGAAATAAGGTGTAGGCCCTGCTCTGTCCCCAGAACGCTCAGGAGTTCCTGAGGCAATGTAAAAGGGCTGGAGTCCTGGCATTATTGGTGTCAGACACCTTTCTCTTACCTTCCTGCTTGGAGACTGGGTTGTTCCAGGGGCAAGGGTCAGAGGTTCGTAAATTTGCCTCCAACCCCCTGTCCCCCTCGTTTTCAGCAGGGCAATGGTTACTTACTATAAGGCTCAAATTTCCCCAGTGATTTGTGCCGTTTTTTTGGAGCAGGCTGCTTTTTCTGTCCGAACTTAAAAATCTCCAGTTTCCCCAATCAATTTGCACCAGCGTAACTCAGTGAGTTATGATTTTGTTAGGTACTTTTTTTTTCAGCCAAAGGGGGTGTAACCTGCCACCCGCACCAATTCTGGCCATTTAGGGTAGTTTGGTCAGCTGATAGTTACTCCATTCCTGCTTAGGCCAGCGTATGTGGCCTCTCCAGAAAACCCTTGCGGAGAGTTAAAGAAATCGGCACTGGTAAGTAAATCGTTGAAGGCCATTCGGCCTGGGCTAGGGGAGGGGAGCGGAGCGGACCAGGAAGGCACTCACTCGGGGCCAGGAGAGGGTCGGTGGAGGAGGGAGCGGACGGACCGGCAAGCCATTTGGCCTGGGCTAGGGGCATGGAGCGGAGCGGACTGGGGAAAGCACTCGGGGAGAGGGTCCGCACAGGAGGGAGTGCGACTCTGTAAGCCCTGTGGAATAGAAATTTAAAAATGCGCACTTACCTTAAGCTGCTGCGCCCGCTTGAGATCCTGGTCCTGGTCTTGATTGCCAACTCGGAGCGGTACTGCTCATGCGCGTCCATTGCAGCGATGTCGAAAAAGTAAGTTTTTTTCCCCGCGCATGCGCAGAAGTGTTTTTCGACGCAGACATCAGGCTCCACTCCCCGAGGCGACTGGACATGCTGCGCGGCTCCGGATTGCAGTATAAAGATCGGGGAAAGTTAGTACAGCAATTTCTGGTGCCTTTCTGCAACTAAAAATCCAGCGTAACTCCGGCAATGCGCCAGAAAACAGTCTTGGGCAAAATTGAGCCCTGAGTAACTGAAAAGAGTTCCAATTTTCTCAGCACAGCAAGGATCAGAAAAGCTACATGCCTTTACTATCTTGCGTTTGCAAAGGATTAATTTAAATCAGCAGCCAGGACTAATTTTGATTGTTCGGAACACTTGCATGGCAAAGAAGCTTATATGTTATTTGTCACACTACGCCATCTTCTAAAATGCAGAGTATAGAATCAATCAGATTTTTTAACTTAACTTTTAGCATAGAACTAAGAAACATAGGAACATAGAAAATAGGTGCAGGGGTAGGCCATTTGGCCCTTCGAGCCTGCACCGCCATTCAGTATGATCATGGCTGATTATTCACCTCAGTACCCCTTTCCTGCTTTCTCTCCATACCCCTTGATCACTTTAGCCATAAGGGCCATATCTAACTCCGTCTTGAATATATCCAACGAACTGGCATCAACAACTCTCTACGGTAGAGAATTCCACAGGTTAATAACTCTCTGAGTGAAGAAGTTTCTCCTCATCTTGGTCCTAAATGGCTTACCCCTTATCCTTCGACTGTGTCTCCTGGTTCTGGACTTCCCCAAAACGGGAACATTCTTCCTGCATCTAACCTGTCTAGTCCCGTCAGAATTTTATATGTTTCTATGAGATCTCCTCTCATTCTTCTAAACTCCAGTGAATACAGGCCCAGTCGATCCAGTCTCTCCTCATATGTCAGTCCTGCCATCCCGGGAATCAGTCTGGTGAACCTTCGCTGCACTCCCTCAAGAGCAAGAATGTCCTTCCTCAGATTAGGAGACCAAAACTGAACACAATATTCCAGGTGAGGCCTCACCAAGGCCCTGTACAACTGCAGTAAAACCTCCCTGCCCCTATACTCAAATCCCCTAGCTATGAAGGCCAACATGCCATTTGCCTTCTTCACCGCCTGCTGTACCTGCATGCCAACTTTCAATGACTGATGTACCATGACACCCAGGTCTTGTTGCGCCTCCCCTTTTCCTAATCTGCCGCCATTCAGATAATATTCTGCCTTCGTGTTTTTGCCACCAAAGTGGATAATCTCACATTTATCCACATTTTACTGCATCTGCCATGCGTTTGCCCACTCACTTAACCTGTCCAAGTCACCCTGCAGTCTCTTAGCATCCTCCTCACAGCTCACACTGCCACCCAGCTTAGTGTCATCTGCAAACCTGCAGATGTTACACTCAATTCCTTCATCTAAATCATTAATGTATATTGTAAAGAGCTGGGGTACCAGCACTGAGCCCTGTGGCATCCCACTAGTCACTGCCTGCCATTCTGAAAAGGACCCGTTTATCCCGACTCTCTGCTTCCTGTCTGCCAACCAGTTCTCTATCCCAGTCAATACATTACCCCAATACCATGTGCTTTAATTTTGTACACCAATCTCTGGTGTGGGACATTGTCAAAAGCCTTTTGAAATTCCAAATACACCATATCCACTGGTTCTCCCTTGTCCACTCTACTAGTGACATCCTGAAAAAATTCGAGAAGATTTGTCAAGCATGATTTCCCTTTCGTAAATCCATGCTGACGTGGACCGATCCTGTCACTGCTTTCCAAATGCGCTGCTATTTCATCGTTAATAATTGATTCCAACATTTTCCCCACGACTGATGTTTTCTCTTTCCCTCTTTTCTCAAAAAGTGGTGTTATATTCGGTACCCTCCAGTCCATAGGAACTGATCCAGAGTCGATAGACTGCTGGAAAATAATCACCAATGCATCCACTATTTCTAGGGCCACTTCCTTAAGTACTTTGGGATGCAGACTATCAGGCCCCAGGGATTTATCTGCCTTCATTCCCATTAGTTTCCCTAAAGCAATTTCCTGACTAATAAGGATTTCCTTCAGTTCCTCCTTCTCACTAGACCCTCGGTCCTCTAGTATTTCTGGAAGATTATTTGTGTCTTTCCTCGTGAAGACAGAACCAAAGTATTTGTTCAATTGGGCTGCCATTTCTTTGTTCCCCATTATAAATTCACCTGAATCTGACTACAAGGGACCTACGTTTGTCTTCACTAATCTTTTTCTCTTCACATATCTATTGAAGCTTTTGCAGTCAGTTTTTATGTTCCCAGCAAGCTTCCTCTCATACTCTATTTTCCCCCTCCTAATTAAACCCTTTGTCCTCCTCTGCTAAATTTTAAATTTCTCCCAGTCTTCAGGTTTGCTGCTTTTTCTGGCCAATTTATGTGCCTCTTCCTTGGATTTAACACTATCTTTAATCTCCCTTGTTAGCCACGGTTGAGACGCCTTCCTCGTTTTATTTTTACTCCAGGCCGGGATGTACAATTGTTGAGGTTCATCCATGTGATCTTAAATTTTTGCCATTGCCTATCCACTGTCAACCCTTTAAGTATTGTTCGCCAGTCTATTCTAGACAATTCACGTCTCATACCATCGAAGTTACCTTTCCCTAAGTTCAGGACACTAGTCTCCGAGTTAACTGTGTCACTATCCATCTTAATACAAAATTCTACCATGTATGGTCACTCTTCCCCAAGGGTCCCCGCACAACAAGATTGCTAATTAGTCCTTTCTCATTACACCCAGTCAAGGATGGCCAGCCCTCTAGTTGGTTCCTCGACATATTGGTCTGGAAAACCATCCCTAATGCACTCCAGGAAATCCTCCTCCACCGTATCGCTACCAGTTTGGTTAGCCCAATCTATATGGCGATTAAAGTCACCCATGATAACTGCTATACCCTTATTGCATGCATTCCTAATTCCTTGTTTGATGCTGTCCCCAACCTCACTACTACTGTTTGGTGGTCTGTACACAACTCCCACTAGCGTTTTCTGCCCCTTGGTGTTCTGCAGCTCTACCCATATAGATTCCACTTCATCCAAGCTAATGTCTTTCCTTACTATTGTGTTAATTTCCTCTTTAACCAGCAACGCCACCCCACCTCCTTTTTCTTTCTGTCTATCCTTCCTGAATGTTGAATACCCCAAATTAAACATCATATTAAAAATAATCAAACCCTGGAAAGACTGATCATTGGAAGAATTTTTAATCCCTGCAGAGTGATAAATATGTTAGTGTGCCATCAAGTATCTTTGGGTAAGTGTTTGACGTGTATTTGGTAGAAATAAAATTGATAGTTATAAGGATAAGTACAAATTGAGGTGAGTAAATGCAGTGTGAAACATGGTGATTTCTGAGCTGTTGGTTGCAGGGAAATGCCATGCTAAGGAAAGCAACTGGTCAAGGATGAATAATGTAAGGCGTGTGGTTGGCTTGAATTGCTTGTGAGGGCATACACTGCAGACCTTTTCTTCCAGGGTAGATGATTGAGTAGTAATAATGGCCCTGAAATTCCGATGTTCCTGGTCCGTAAGAAGTTCCTAAGGACCCGGGAAGTCATCGGAAAAGCTGGTTTCCAGCGCACAATGCGCAGGCGCTGAAAACCGACATTTCCGATCTGTCAAGTTTTTGGGTCTTGACAGATCTCACGCATATCGGGAACGAGGATACTTGCAGGGCAAGATTGTGGTATCCACGAATATCTTGCCCTGAAAATGTCTTTAAAATCCTACGCCTGTAATAGCAGGTGCAAGTGGTTAAAAATACACATACAAATAAAAAATAAAGTTATAAAAGCACTTTTTATGTTTAAAAACCCTCCCCACTACGGTAAGTTTATTTTAAGTGTTAATAAAAAAAAATTTTAAGTCAGAAAACTATTTTTTTTCATAACAACTTTAATTTAAATGCATGTCAATTGTGTACTTTATTTTCTATTTTTTTATTAGTTTTTAAATGTTTGGGGGGGTTTCTCATTGATAGCTATAGGAGTTCAGTACTTGCGGAACTCCTATTGCTATGAATGAGAAACTATCCTGTACCTGATTGGCTGCTGTCACTAGATCCTGGCCTGCGCACCTCTCGACGTGCACGTGCTGCGCGCGCAGTCACCTCTGGGCCTCAGGCTCGGAAGTTCGGACAGTCGCAGCAGCAGCAGGTAAATGCGTTTCTTTTTCGCTTTTTTTAGGTCGTTTCCCCGCTGGAAGAGGTCTAACGGAATTTCAGGGCATTTAATTCTTACATTTATAGAGTGTCTTTTCATATCAAAATGTCCCAAAATGCTTTCCACCGTGAATTTATTTTCATGTGTTGTACCTGTTTTATAGGCAAGCTTGACTGTCATTCTGTATCAGCAACTTCATATAAGGAACAAGGAAATGAATGACCAGCTAATTTGTTTTTGTGGTCTTGGATGAAGAAGGAATGGTGGCCAGGCCTCCAGGAGAACTCCCAGTGTTTCCTCAACCAGGTCTTTAATATTCACCGGAACCGCCGGGACCAGCAGACACAGCTTTGCTTTAACGATTCATTTGAAGGGTGGGATTTTTGACAGCACAGAGCTCCCTCAGTATTGCATAGGAGTGTTATCTCCATCTGTGAGCTCAAGCTAGGCTCAATTCTGCAACTTTCTGACCCAGGTCAGAATACTACCGTCTGATCCAATTTGACAAAGAGTAGAGTTTATGATTGAGTGGGATATACAGTCAATGAAAGAATTAGCTTCAGTGGACAAAATGCCTTTCTGTGTCCTGCTCTATGCTATTCAGCTATCACCTTCCTCATATTACAGTCACTTCCAAATTTCTGATTGACTGCAATCTCCTGGAAATACATTCATTTCTTGTTATCTTGTTTAATTACTGGATAACAAACAGCGTTATCTACTTTTTACTGTCTGTTGATTTAAAGAAGCAGCACATGCTACATTCAAGGTTTAATTAAGCTTGTTTTAAGATAAAGCACCATCGTAATATTTATTATGCTAATTGTGTGGAGTTCCTGCTTGTTCAGCAGGATAGGAGTTAAAGTGCCAGTCAGAGTGCGATTAGCACGGAACTTCTGTTTGTTTTCTGCAGGATAAAGCTTGTACCATATCCTTCTCAGACATAGGCTGACCTCTGACATTCAGAAATGTCGTTATCACCCACATATATTGGTTTACTGGCTGAAATCTCTGTAGGGTTTCTGCTTGCCCTTTAATTCAGATGGAGTAATGCATTTGTCAAGAAGTGCTGATCACCTGCTTGCCCTAACAGACTGACTTCAGAACTTGTGACACATTTAAATGTTGTTCTGTCAGAAGCTCACAGAGATCTGTACCAAGTTGATCTTCCATTTGCTGTGAACTGGCAGATGGATGTGAAGGCTGGATTCGGAACTGGCACCAAATGAGCTGTTTAAAGGAACAAGTGTGCCCACAATGCGCAGAGGTTTGTGCTAACTTGGTATGTAACAGGCTCAGGTCGTGTTAAAAACTCCCAAGCCTTTCGGTGAAATAATTTACACCTCTTTCTAGATGTCTTCGAACAGCACTTTGAAAATGCTGTTAGTAAGGATTAATGTCACAATGATGAGTAACTTAATGGGTCAATGGATAAGTAATGTTGCAAATTCCAGAATAGCCCTGATATAAAAAATGATGTGAAAGGGTAATAAAGTACTTTAGTGAGATCCCAATGTTCCTCACAATCCTAGATGTAATGTATGTACATAAGATCTGCCCACCACCAGGGGGCACTACCATCGGAGGTCCTAGGGTCACAGGTATACTCATACTGGGCCCGGTATATAACCTGAACTTCACCTTTGTATTGTCACTTCTGGAAGCCATTAAAGTCTGACCAGGTTACAAATGGTCACTGGCTCACAGTACGGAGTTCATTGTATCATTTCATACACCGTACTAATGCCGCCTCATAGTCGAGCAGCCCACTTCGAGGAGCCCAGGTTTTACTGTTTTTTCCTTCACAACTCAATCCTCTGATGCAAGGGATCAATTTTGCGGCTCTTCTCTGCTCTGTATGCAGGAGTTGACAAGCTGATTTGCTTCAGCATTATTCTTATTCGTGTTGTTGTTTTTTTCACACAATTTTTCATGTCAGCATTTATTTAGTATTAACAATTTGAAAACATGGCTCATCTCTTGAGATGCCACTGACTCCACCAGCCAGTTGAGGTGCTGGGATGCATCCCATGCTTTGCAGTAAGTTGAATTGAAAGACCTGAAATTCCTCCGGAGTTCTGCCGGTTCTCCCTGTTGTATTCCAATGGGTCCCCTGAGACTCACACTGAAGATACACGGAGAATTCAGAGGCACCCCTGAGGAGGTTCATGGTCATATACATTGATTGATCATGGCCAATGCCACAGGCCATTTACTAATGCAATACATATTCATAATCATGTTAGAAAATCCTCCAAACGATTCGTGGTTTACTAAAGACGTCGGTTGATGTTTTTAATTCCCACAGAGCAGACTCGCGTTTGGTCATGGCGTCTGAGGAAAATGCCAAAGTATGGATTAGCACTTCTCATTGGGATATCAGGGCAGGTGACTGCAATTCATCTTTGGATCACTGATGCATTTCTGAGCCTCAAGCATCAACCCAACTCGGGAGCTGCAAAGCAACGTTACAGACAGCTCAAGGCTGAGGTCCAACAAAAAACCCGGGACCTAAAGGACAGGAGGTGGATGGAGAAAGCACAGGAGATACAACTGGCCAACAGCCATGACATGCGAGGATTCTTCATTGGAGTCAAGGCCACCTACGGTCCAAACTCCCAAGGCCCCACCCCACTCCTGGCCAAGAATGGGGAAAC
The DNA here is from genome assembly GCF_044704955.1 of Pristiophorus japonicus. Classification (NCBI taxonomy): domain Eukaryota; kingdom Metazoa; phylum Chordata; class Chondrichthyes; family Pristiophoridae; genus Pristiophorus; species Pristiophorus japonicus. Next base: position 171,749,324 of record NC_091990.1, read on the forward strand.
ACTCATCAAGGACACCAGGCTACCAAGGCCCGATGGAAGGTGCACTTTGAAGATCTCCTCAACCGAGACTCTGCCTTTGACTCAGTGTTCTAGACTCCATCCTGCAGCATGCGACCCACCACCACTTCAGTGAAACACCAATGTTGCACGAGGTCGGCAAAGCCATAAAACAGCTCAAGAATAACAAGGCTACGGGTGTGGATGGAATCTCTGCTGAGGCGCTAAAGTATGGCGGAGAGGTGCTGTTGGCGCGGATACATGACCTCATCTCTCTCATCTGGAGGGAGGAGAGCATGCCGGGAGATCTCAGAGATGCAGTGATCGTGACCATCTTTAAAAAAGGGGACAAGTCCGACTGTGGCAACTACAGGGGAATCTCCCTGTTCTCAGCCACTGGGAAAGTTGTCGCTAGAGTTCTCCTCAACCGTCTTCTCCCTGTGGTCGAGGAGCTCCTCCCGGAATCACAGTGCAGATTTCGTCCCCTAAGGGGCACAATGGACATGATCTTTGCAGCGCGACAGCTGCAGGAAAAATGCAGGGAGCAGCGCCAGCCCTTATATATGGCCTTTTTCGATCTTACAAAGGCCTTTGACACTGTCAACCGTGAGGGCTTATGGAGCGTCCTCCTCCGTTTTGGATGCCCCCAAAAGTATGTCAACATCCTTCGCCTGCTTCACGACGACATGCAGACCATGATCCTTCCCAACGGTTCCATTACAGACCCAATCCACGTCCGGACCGAGGTCAAACAGGGCTGCGTCATCGCTCCAACCCTCTTCTCAATCTTCCTCGCTGCCATGCTCCACCTCACAGTCAACAAGCTCCCCACTGGAGTTGAACTAAACTACAGGACCAATGGGAAGATGTTTAACCTAGGCCGCATCCAGGCCAGGTCCAAGATCACCCCAACCTCTGTCGTTGAGCTGCAGTACGCGGACAACGCCTGCGTCTGCGCACATTCTGAGGCTGAACTCCAGGACATAGTCAATGTATTCACCGAGGCATATGAAAGCATGGGCCTTATGCTTAACATCCGTAAGACAAAGGTCCTCCACCAGCCTGTCCTCGCCGCACAGCACTGTCTCCCAATCATCAAGATCCACGGCGTGGCCCTCGACCACTTTCCATACCTTGGGAGCTTTTTATCAACAAAGGCAGACATTGATGTGGAGATTCAACATCGCCTCCAGTGCGCCTTCGGCCGCCTGAGGAAAAGAGTGTTCGAAGACAAGGCCCTCAAATCGACCACCAAGCTCATGGTCTACAGGGCTGTAGTAATACCCGCTCTCCTGTAAGGATCAGAGGCATGGACGATATACAGAAGACACCTCAAGTTGCTGGAGATATATCACCAACGCTGTCTCCGCAAAATCCTGCAAATCCCCTGGGAGGACAGGCGTACCAACATCAGTGTCCTCGCCAGGCTAACATCCCAGCATTGAAGCACTGACCACACTCGATCAGCTTCACTGGGCAGGCCATATAGCTCGCATGTCAGACACGAGGCTCCCTAAGCAATTCCTCTATGTGGAGCTCCTTCATGGCAAACGAGCTAATGGTGGGCAGCAGAAACATTACAAGGACACCCTCAAAGCCTCCCTGGTAAAGTGCAACATCACCACTGACACCTGGGAGTCCCTGGCCGAAGACCGCACTCGGTGGAGGAAGTGCATCCAGGAGGGCGGTGAGCTCTTCGAATCTCAACGCCGCGAGCGTGAAGAGGTTAGGCGTAGGCAGCGGAAGGAACGTGCGGCAAATCAGTCCCATCCCCCCGTTCCCCCGATGAATGTCTGTCCCATCTGTGACAGGGTCTGTGGCTCTCGTATTGGACTGTTCAGCCACCAAAGGACACGCTTTAGGAGTGGAAGCAAGTCTTCCTCGATTCCGAGGGACTGCCTATGATGATGATGATGACTGCAATTCATCTTTGGATCACTGATGCATTATTCTTAAACGTTGATTCAATAGTATAGCGACCAAAGTTTAAAAGCAGATTACCTCATTCTGATTAAGGAATGGTACTTATGCCATCAATAAACAGGTTAGTGTAGAACTAACAATAGAATTTCCTTAGTCTAACTTTAGGTTGTAGTTTGGCCTTTATGATTGCTGAGCTCATCAGAATGAGTTACTTTTGCATCAGACTTGAATCTCCACTGATGAGAAGTAATACGAGTCTCTAAATTCCTTTAATAACATACAGGATGTGCTGCAGGATGGCCATATGGCTGCCATGAATGACCCCTGCACTTTATAAATTCAACAGTGCAGTGACAGGAGTCGCTGAGTCTTGCTGCTGTAATTGCTCCATGAATTAATAGGTCAGAGAGGGCCTTATCTGTAATTAATTTGTGATGCAAAGCCTGGCTGCAGATGGAGGTAGAAAAGTCGGAGGAAGTTAGTTTGACTGCCATTGGCAACAGTTTGAACAGTTCTGTAATGGTCTTTCTGGTAAGCTAGTCATTGTAAAGACCATTGCCCAAGCCAGGTAGATGTGCAAAGATCCACCATTATGTTTGGTAGCACATGCTGGAATTCAGATGCAATCAAACCCATCTCTCATGCCTTCATTGAATTATAGACAGCAGCACAATGCCTTTAACCGTGTGCCTTTTCCACGTATACTAAAACAGCAACAGTGGGAAATGCATAGGAGCGCACGTTGTGAGTTAAGCTTGAAGGTCTGACGAGATTGATAAATCGCAATTTTCCAAATCTACTTGTCCATGTTCTGCCAGCAGAACCAATTATGCCAAGCAGAATCTTTTTATTCTTGCTATGCGCCTGTTACTTTTTCTGGGATTGGATTCATTGCTCTGTGGGGGGTCAAACAAAATCTCCTAAATGTATTCACTGAAACATAAATCTCTTCTCATGTCACAAATAGCACCGGGCTAAATTCGCACCCATTTTGTTATGCGCTTCACAGCCACATAAGACCCGAAAATGGGGTCCGAGACACGTGCATGCAATTCCGACATGAAATGCAGAGGGCGCCGTCTTGTTAAAGGGGTTTGCACGTGCTCGCCTAATGATTGCCGACAGCATGCAGATAATGACATGAATCAATGCTGATTTGAAGCCATCACTGATATTTTCCAACTGCACACTCCAGCCTCTTAATCATAACTGCAACCTCAAAGCAAGGCAAGGAAAAGCTTTGCCTGTTGTTATCAAGATGACCGTGGTTCTAAACCTTTATGCGTCTGGCTCTTTCCAGAGATATGAGTAACATCTTACAGTTTGCAGTGCTCTGCTGCAAATGGGACATCACTGAGGCTCTCTATACACAGAGAAACAGTTTGCTCTCTTTCCCTTTTGCCAGAGACAAGCAGGCAGAGTGCGCATGAGTGTTTGCATTCCCTCAAAGTGCAGCTGGTGTGCAAACATAGGCAATGCGTCATGCAGGTCAATGCCTGGCATCCCGGCAGTAGTCATGGTTCCTTCATTCTGCGGCAATCTCTGTACCATTTGTATTTGAACCTTGGCAAGTCAATGGCTAGCTACTGGTCAACAAGGGTTATCCCCCTCATGACATGGCTCATGACTCCGGTCTGGAAGACATGCACATGTGCACGGCAGGTCTACAATTAGAGCCAAACTGCTGCAAGGAACATTATAAGAGCATACCATTGCCGTCCTCAAGAAATGCTTCCGCTGCCTGGAGGAGCTCTGCACTATTCAGCTGAGCGGCTATCAACATTCATGGTAATTTGCTTTATGATGCACAATGTGGTCATTATGAGGGAACAGCCATTGTCAACATCTATCAGGCAAGAAGTCAAGGAGCAAGAGCTAGAGGAAGATGATGAGGAGGAGGAGAAAGTGGAAGAGGACGATTAGGAAATGCAAGAGAAATTGGGGGAAGAGGAAGAGAGGCTACAACATAGACAGCCCCTATCTGTCAGGTCTTTACATTATCAGATTATCCATGATCGATACCAGTAAGCTCAACTACACGTCCCCATTCAACAATAGTCTCACACTCCTTACCTTTCCTCTATCACTGACCATCACATCGTCCTCTTACTAACAACACAAAAATTAACACCACCAGTGAATGCAAATTCAAATCTAATGCGATAAACTCACTCATTAAATAATGCATACAGAATTAAACGAATTACCCTTCTGCAATTCCTTCGTGCCTGCCTTCCATGTTCCTTTGCCTGTCCCAGTGCTCTTTGACAGTACTTCCCCAGTGGCTGCAGCATGGGCAGTGGAAGCCTGCAGAACTTCAATTGAGGAGTCTGCAGGTGGCCTTGGAGGATGACCGCGAGCAGCTCTAGGCCGAGAAGGCCCGTTTTCAGACTGCACTATATCGGCACGGGCTGGAGCAGTCTGGGCTGGCTGGCTGACAAGCCACATCAAGGGCACTGCCGGAGTAGCAGGGGTGACAGCAGGAATGCTGTCATCCTGAGAGAGGACAGCGGGTCCGTGTTCCATTAAGCCGCTGCCACTCTCTCGGGGCAACACCTCAGCAATCCTGTTGATCTGTTGGAGATCCGATTGTTGTGCTGCTGTGATGCCCTGGAAGCCTCTTTGGACAGTGGTATCTAGAGCCATGATAGCAGCAGTCTGAGCCTGCAAGGCAACAGTCTGAGCTTTTATGGAAGCTGTTTGTGCTGCAATGGAAGCTCTGACATTGGCCATCGTATGCTACATCATGGTGGGTTCCACAGGTGTGCTGATGGAGCTGACCACCATGTTGGAAAGGATGGGCTCCAAGCTCATAGGGGTAAATGCGTGCAGGCATACTTGTCGTCCTCCAATTCATTGCTGCAGCCTCCTGTTATGCGCCACCTTCTCCTGCAAGAAAGCGGAAAGTGTGGGTGAGTGTCCTGCATTATGTAGGTGATGTGATTGTCATGGTTGAATAGCTACCAGTGTGTGCGAGCTGTGAGTTGTGGGTGCGATGCTTGCCGCAGTGCTTAGTGTGTGAGGGAGTGGTAAACCATATGAATTGAAGAGTTGAATAGTGATTGATAGAAATTACTGGAAGGAGAGTGATGGAAGTATAGTGAATTGAGCAATGGATGAGGCTAGTGGAGCAGTTGGTAGGATATAGTGTTTGAATTCACTGTTAAATTCTGCCTTGATGTCAAGGGCAGTCATTCTCACCTCGCCTCTGGGTGAATTGTGGGTGACCTGCACTACTTAAAGGCAGCGTGCACCATTTAAAGGGGAGGTGCATTATGGCTGATTCACTGATCTTGACAATTCTTGTCAGGTCATTAAACTTCTTCCTGCACTGCATCTATATTCTTGGACTCCTGGTGTTAACTTCCACTGCTACTTCTTCCCACTGCCATTTCTTCCCATTTCCTCCTGAGAATATATATGGGGGCCTCCTGCCCTGCTGTGATACAGGAGGTCACTCCTTCTCTCCGGGTCTTGCACCAAGCCCTCTGGTGCATTATTGGAAAACCTTGCTGCACGCGCTCTCATATGCGCAGCCATTCTTCAACCTTTCACAGCACAGATTCAGTTTACAAAAGACTCCCACCACTTCTTCCAGCCACAATGCACCTCCCCTTTAAGTGGTGCAGCCTGTCTTTAAGTAGTGCTGGTCACCCACGATTCACCCAGAGGCAAGGTGAGAATGACTACCCTAGACCCCAAGGCAGAATTTGACAGAGTGTGGCATCAAGGAACCCTAGTAAAATTGAAGTCAATGGGAATCAGGGGGAAAACTCTCCACGGGCTGGAGTCATACATAGCACAAAGAAAGATGGTTGTGGTTGTTGGAGGCCAATCATCCCAGCCCCAGGACATAGCTGCAGGAGTTCCTCAGGGCAGTGTCCTCGGCCCAACCATCTTCACCTGCTTCATCAATGACCTTCCCTGGTTGTTCCCTGATGATTGCAGTGTTCAGTTCGATTTGCAATTCCTCAGAAAATGAAGCAGCCCATGCCCACATGCAACAAGACCTGGATGGCATTGAGGCTTGGGCTAATATGTGCCAAGAACCATTCGCACCACGTAAGTGCCAGGCAATGACCATCTCCAACAAGCGCGAGTCTAACCACCTTATCTTGATAGTCAACTAAATTAGCATCGCCGAATCCCCCACCATCACCATCCTGGGGGTCACCATTTACCAGAAACTTAACTGGATCAGCCACATAAATACTGTGGCCACAAGAGAAGGTCAGAGGCTGGGTATTCTGCGGTGAGTGTCTCACCTCCTGACTCCCCAAAGCCTTTCCACCATCTACAAGGCACAAGTCAGGAGTGTGATGGAATACTCTCCACTTGCCTGGATGAGTGCAGCTCCAACAACACTCAAGAAGCTCAACACCATCCAGGACAAAGCAGCCCGCTTGATTGTCACTCACCCATCACCTTAAACATTCACTCCCTCCACCACCGGTGCACCGTGGCTACAGTGTGTACCATCTACAAGATGCCCTGCAGCAACTTACCACGGCTTCTTTGGTAGTTTTTAAATGGAAACCTGCAAGCTCTACCACCTAGAAGGACAAGGGCAGCAGGCGCATGGCAACACCATCACTTGCAAGTTCCCCTCCAAATCACACACCGTCCTGACTTGGAAATATATTGCCATTCCTTCATCGTCGCTGGGTCAAAATGCTGGAACTCCCTCCCCAAAAGCACTGTGGGAGGTGCCTTTAGCACAAGGAATGTCGTGGTTCAAGGCGGTGGCTCACTACCACCTTCTCAAGGACAATTAGGGATGGACAATAAATACTGGCTTTGGCAGCGACGGCCACATCACGGAACTAATTTAAAATAAATATCGTGCCCCCAGCTGTGGAGCCAATGAACAGCGTGGGTAGCGCTGGCTGCACGCAGCTATCACGTAAAGCAAGAGGCAGCAAAAGGTAACGTGTTGCCTGCAATGCAATGAACGGACGCGGTTATTCACATACTGTGATCCTCTCGCCCATTTTTAGCGGGTTATCCAATTAAAGCCCCGCTAAATTGAAACTTCCTGGGGCCGTAAATTGCCGCTCCCGATGAGGTTTCTGGCTGCTTGAAAGCGGCGGCCAGACAGCGGCGCGGAATGGCCGCCAACTCCCCGCAGAGGGGCCGCCATTTTGTCAATTGCCCCACCTCAGGTTCGGAGTGGTGTCCAGGGTCTCTCCGCCCGTATTCCTGTCGCGGTGTGCACCCACCGACCCCTTTCCAACTGGCGGGGACCCCCCCCTCGCAAAATTGGCCCGCGGCAATTTGCGCCTTTCCAAAATTGGCCCACAGGTGGCTCCCCCCGACAGATTTCGCTGTCGGTACACACTCTGTAGCATGGCAGCCCGGCCGCCCTTAACGGGGAGGGCGCACTGCCGTGGCTGCCATGTTAAGGCAGTCGGCCCGACAATGATGGCCCCGGGTTCGGCCGGGCCGCCAACAGGCAGCCTGGCGCCCCCTCTTGGGTGCCACTCGACTAGTCCGGCCGAAAAACCCTCCCAGGTGGCCCAGTGGACCTAACTTAGAAGAATGCAGAGCTCGCAGTGACATTCCCCTTTAGCTGAAGGGGAGAGGCGTTGTGACGCTTAAGCGCGATGCGGCACGTCCACGTCGGGCTGACATCATCAGCGGCATTGATGACTAGTCGGGGCGGGGGACCCACGACAAGAGCACTTCCGCCCCGTACCCGACCGCAACACCGCGCCGAGGCAAAGAACATTTCCAAGTCTGAATTTCTCCGGTATCTCCGCCCAACATGGACTGGAGCGGAAAAAAAAAGTTCAAATCTGGGTAGGCGCGCCCCGTTTGGGGCGGGGTTCAATTTCGCCCCCAAGGTCCTTTGACATATTTGTTCCCATCCTTTCAGGAGTCTAGATCTAGGGGTCAAAATTGCCGCTTCCGATAAGAGGGGGGGGCGCGGAATGGCCGCCGATTCTCCGCGGAGGGGCCGCCATTTTGTAAATCGCCCTTTCTCAGGAGCGGGGCGGTGTCCGGGACCGCTCCACCCATTTTTCCGCCGCAGCGTGCACCCGCCGATCCCTTACTGTCTGGCGGCGCCCCCCCCCCCTCCCCCCCCTCGCGAATTGCCCCGCCGGAGCGGCGCCGCTTTTGCTGTCCGTGCACTCTCTGTGAAATGGCCGCACGGCCCGGCCTTAAAGGGGAAGTGGCACTGCCATCGACGGCATGTTTTCTTTTTCCCGGCCGACTGCCAGGTCGGGCTGACAATTATGGCCGTGGGTTCGGCCGGGCCTCCAACAGGCAGCCTGACACATCCTCTTGGGTGCCAGGCCGCTGGCCTGGCCCAAACCCTCCCGGGTGGATCTAACTAAAACTGAAGCGGAGAGACGTGGTGACGCGCCAGCGCGATGACATCATCAGCGCAGCGCTGATGACTGACAGTCGCAGACACTCCGTCCCACCCCCCCACTTCCACCCCGCTAGTGATGGCCACTCTGCTCCGCCCCCATATAGAGGTCACTTCCGCCCCGCTGGAAAAAAAACTCCACGGAGAGCAGAATTTCGGCGGATAGGCCAGCGCATCCATTGCAGCGGCCAGAGCGCTTCAAAGACGGTAGCTGCGCCCCGTTTCAGGCGGAGGTGAATCTCTACCCCTCTATCTGCTGATCCCAAGTTAATAGGCAATATATCTTGTGTATTTCTATCAAACTCAGTCAGGTTTTGTACAGCAATAAAAGGCATAGGAAGCACATTGAACAGCATCAATAGATAGCATGAAAATTCACAACAGTGTGGAAAAGCTTAGCTTACCTCCGTTGCAGCAGTGACTACACTACAAAAGTACTTCATTGGTTGTACAGTGCTTTGGGATGTCCTGAGATCGTGAAAGGCACTATAACATAGAATCAAAGAAATTTACAGCACAGAAGGAGACCTTTCGGCCCATCGTGACCATGCCAGCCAACAAGGAACTATCCAGCCTAATCTCACTTTCCAACTCTTGGTCTGAAGTATTGCAGGTTATGGTACTTCAAGTGCATATTTAAGAACTTTTCAAATGAGGGTTTCTGTCTCTACCACCCTTTCAGGCAGTGAGTTCCAGAGCTCCACCACCCTCTGGGGGAAAACCTTTCTCCTCAAATCTCTTTTAAACCTCCTACCACTTACTTTAAATCTATGCCTCTTGTTATTGACCCCTCTGCTAAGGGGAATAAGTGATTCTTATTTTTGGCCCCTCAAAATGTTATACACCTCAATTAAGTTTCCCCTCAGCCTGCTATGTTCCAAAGAAAATAACCACAGCCTATCCAATCTTTCCTTATAGCTAAAATTCTCCAATCCAGGCAACATCCTCGTAACTCTCCTCTGTACCCTCTCTAGTCCAATCACATCTTTCCTGTAATGTGGTGACCAGACTGCACGCAGTACTCTAGCAGTGGCCTAACTAGTGTTTTATACAGTTCAAGCATAACCTTCCTGCTCTTATATTATGTACCTTGGCTAATAAAGGAAAGTATCCCATATGTCTTCTTAACCACCTTATCTACCTGTCCGGCTACCTTCAGGGATCTGTGGACAATCACTCCAGGGTCCCTATTATGTCTGTAAGCACTCTAGTAATGACTCCACGAGGTAAGGTATTGTACTTGAACACTTGTGACCTTAGTCCATTTATTGCAGCTCCTGAGTGAGGGTACAGCATGCTGAGCTCCCTTGTATACCTGGTTACCTGTCGTATATAGGTGACTCCTAGGTCTCCACCAGTTGCACCCTCTGGTGGTACAAGCATAGTGTATACAGTGTGAAGATACATTCAGTGGTCTTATGTAACGGTACATTGAGTGTACAGGGTATATACTTATATTATACATACACAACAGTCCCTCTGTTCCTCTGCACTTACCATTTATTGTATATTTCCCTGGCTTGTTAACCCTCCCTAAATGCATTACCTCACACTTCTCCAGATTGAATTTGATTTGCCACTGTTCTGCCCACCTGATCAGTCCATTGATATCATTCTGCAGTCTACAGTTTTCTTTTTCATTTTCAACCACACGGCCAATTTTTGTATCATCTGCAAACTTCTTAATCATACCACCTACATTCAATTCAAATCCAAATCATTGATATATACCACTAAAAACAAGGGACCCAGCACTAAGCCCTGCGGAACCCAACTGGAAACCACCTACCAGTCACAAAAACACCCATCAACCATTACCCTTTGCAACCTGCCACTGAGCCAATTTTGGATCCAACTTGCCACTTTGCCCTGTATCCCATGGGCTTTTACTTTCATGACCAGTATGTCATGTGGGACCTTATCAAAAGCCTTGCTAAAATCCATATAGACTTCATCAAATGCATTACCCTCATCAACCCTCCTTGTTGCCTCCTCAAAAAATTCAAACAAGTTAGTCAGACACAACCTTTTCTTAACAAATCCATGCTGACTGTCCTTGATTAATCCGTGTTTTTCTAAATGAAGATTTATCCTGTCCCGCAGAACTTTTTCCTATAATTTCCCCACCACCGAGATTAGGCTGATTGGCCTGTAATTACTCGGTCTATCCCTTTCTCCCTTTCTAAACAACGGTACAACATTAGCAGTCCTCCAGATCTCGGGCACCACGCCTGTAGCCAGAGATGATTGGAAAATGATGGTCAGAGCCTCTGCTATTTCCTCTTTTGCTTCTCTTAAAAGCCTAGGATACATTTCGTCCGGACCTGGGGAGTTATCTACTTTCAAAGATGCTAAACCCCTCAATACTTCAGCTCTCACTATGTTTATTTCATCTAATATTTCACACTCCTCCTTGATTGCAATGTCTGCATCATCCCTCTCTTTTGTGAAAACAGACAAAAAGTATTCATTAAGGACCATACCCATGTCTTCCACCTCTACACACAGGTTACCTTTATGGTCCCTGATAGGCTCTACTCTTTCTTTAGTTATCCTCTTGCTCTTAATGTATTTATAACACATCTTTGGGTTTTCCTTGATTTTACTTGCCAATATTTTCTCTCTTTGGTTTCCTAATTACCTCTTTAATTTCACCCTTGCAATTTCTATACTCCTCCAGGGTTGCTGCAGTATTGAGCCCTCGGTATCTGTCATAAGCCTCCCTTTTTTTCTTTATCCTACCCTGTATGCCCCTTGACATCCAGGAAGCTCTAGGTTTGTTAGTCCTGCCATTTTTCTTTAAGAGAACATACTTGCTCTGAACCCTCCTTGAATACCTCCCACTGCTCTGACACTGATTTACCTTCAAGTAACTGTTTCCAGTCCACTTTGGCTAAATCACATCTCCGCTTAATAAAATTAGCTTTGCCCCAATTGAAAACTTTCACACTTGGTCGATTTTTGTCCTTTTCCATAACTACCCTGAATTTTAACTGAATTATGATCACTAGCACCCAAAATGCTCTCCCACTGATACCCCTTCCACCTGCCCAGCTTCATTCCCTAAAACTAAGTCCAGAACCGCGTCCTCTCTTGTTAGGCTTGCTACGTACTGGATAAAAAAGTTCTCCTGAATGCATTTTAAGAATTCTGCATCCTCTATACCTTTCATACTAATTCTATCGCAGTTAATATTAGGGTAGTTGAAATCCCCTACTATTACTGCCCTATTGTTCTTGTGCTTCTCAGAAATGTACGTACATATTTGCTCTTCTATCTCCCTCTGACTCTTTCGGAGTCTATAATATACTCCCAGTAGTGTGACTGCCCCTTTTTTGTTCTTCAGTTTAACCCATTTGGTCTCGTTTGATGATCCTTCTAACATATGGTCTCTCCTCACAGCTGTAATTGTTTCTTTAATCAATACTGCGACCCCTCCTTTTTTTTATCCCTCTCTCTATCTCATCCGAAAACCCTGTTACCAGGAATGTTACATACCTGCCTTTCTTTCAGCCAAGTCTCAGTAATAGCTATAATATCATAATCCCATGTGTCTACCTGTGCCCTCAGCTCATCTGCCTTATTCCCTAGACTCCTTGCATACAAGTTTATACCATTTAGCACTGCCAAACTCCCTTGTTGTCTATTTTCTAGCCTTTGTTTCCACTGCCTTCCAAACTCATTTACTAATTTTCTGCCTTCCATTTCCAGCTTTTCTTTTTTCCCTTTTGAATCTACTCTCAGGTTCCCATCCCCCTGCCAAGCTAGTTTAAACCATCTCCCGAACAGCACTAGCAAACCATCCCACGGGAATGCATTGGTTATAATCTACCAAAATTCTCTGGACTCTGGGGAGGTACCAGTGGAATATAAAGCAGCCAATGTAACGCCTCTGTTTAAAAAAGGGGGCAGACAAAAAGCAGGTAACTATAGGCCGGTTAGTTTAACATCTGTAGTGGTGAAAATGCTTGAAGCTATCATTAAGGAAGAAATAGCGGGACATCTAGATAGGAATAGTGGAACCAAGCATACGCAACATGGATTCATGAAGGGGAAATCATGTTTAACTAATTTACTGGAATTCTTTGAAGATATAACGAGCATGGTGGATAGAGGTATACCGATGGATGTGGTGTATTTAGATTTCCAAAAGGCATTTGATAAGGTGCCACACAAAAGGTTACTGCAGAAGATAAAGGTACGCGGAGTCAGCGGAAATGTATTAACCTGGATCGAGAATTGGCTGGCTAACAGAAAGCAGAGAGTTGGGATAAATGGGTCCTTTTCAGGTTGGAAATCGGTGGTTAGTGGTGTGCCACAGGGATCGATGCTGGGACCACAACTGTTTACAATATACATAGATGACGTGGAGGAGGGGACAGAGTGTAGTGTAACAAAATTTGCAGGTGACACAAAGATTAGTGGGGAAACAGGTTGTGTAGAGGACACAGAGAGACTGCAAAGAGATTTAGATCGGTTAAGCAAATGGGCTAAGGTTTGGCAGATGGAATACAATGTAGGAAAATGTGAGGTCATCCACCTTGGAAAAAAAAACAGTAAAAGGGAATATTATTTGAATGGGGAGAAATTACAACATGCTGCGGTGCAGAGGGACCTGGGGGTCCTTGTGCATGAATCCCAAAAAGTTAGTTTGCAGGTACAGCAGGTAATCAGGAAGGCGAATGGAATGTTGGCCTTCATTGCGAGAGGGATGGAGTACAAAAGCAGGGAGGTCCTGCTGCAACTGTACAGGGTATTGGTGAGGCTACACCTGGAGTACTGCATGCAGTTTTGGTCACCTTACTTAAGGAAGGATATACTAGCTTTGGAGGGTGTACAGAGATGATTCACAAGGCTGATTCCGAAGATGAGGGTGTTACCTTATGATAATAGATTGAGTAGACTGGGTCTTTACTCGTTGGAGTTCAGAAGGATGAGGGGTGATCTTATAGAAACATTTAAAATAATGAAAGGGATAGACAAGATAGAGGCAGAGAGGTTGTTTCCACTAGTCGGGGAGACTAGAACTAGGGGGCACAGCCTCAAAATACGGGGGAGCCAATTTAAAACCGAGTTGAGAAGGAATTTCTTCTCCCAGAGGGTTGTGAATCTGTGGAATTCTTTGCCTAGGGAAGCAGTTGAGGCTAGCTCATTGAATGTATTCAAATCACAGATAGATAAATTTTTAACCAATAAGGGAATTAAGGGGTATGGGGAGCGGGCGGGTAAGTGGAGCTGAGTCCACGGCCAGATCAGCCATAATTTATTTGAATGGCAGAGCAGGCTCGAGGGGCTAGATGGACTACTCCTGTTTCTAATTATTATGTTATTATTATTATTATGTTCTATATTGGTCCCGGCCCTGTTGAGGTGCAACCCGTCTGGCTTGTACAGGTCCCACCTCCCCCAGAAACGGTCCCAATATCTTAGGAACCTAGGGCCCGAACTTGGTGGCCTTACCGCCCACTTTCGGCAAGTTTTTCCGTCGGTCTCCGCTCGGTGACAGATTCCTCTAGGCCTCCCGCCGGCGGGAGGGGAGGGGAGGACCGCTGGGAACCGCCCGCTGACGGCCGCTAACGCGCAAGGCGAGTAAGTGACCTCCCGCCCGCCGAGCTGGCAGATTCCTCCGGCCGGGAGTCGGCGTCAGCAGGGGGAAAGACCCCTGCAGGATGGCAAGTCTAGCCCCGATGGTAAGTAAGAAGACCTGCAAAAAAAAAGGTTAGTGAACTTCTTTTATCAATTTTTTCCCCCAGCGATTTATGTGGATGGAGTCCCCTGAAGGTTTTCCATTGTTTTTTTCTTTTTTTTAAAACATTTTTATTTTTAGCTGTTCCCCCCGCCACCCCCCTGGGCCCGAGCAATCCTTGGCGGCACTTTGGCCAGGGTCACATTTGCCACCGAGATTGGGATCTCCCGCCCGCTGCCACCCAGATTCACAGCGTTATTTTGCTGCCGGGCAGAACTGCCAAATCGTTTAGAGGAATCTCCCTGGCAAAGTATCCCCAGGTCTCTCGGAGGTCCTCGGTGATCCTTTGGGCGGCACTTGGGCGGGCCTTGGCTTTGACTAAGGTCGGGCCCCTAAAGCCCTCCCTTCTTCACCATCTCTACAGCCACACAGTCATCTGCTCTATCCTTCTATTCCTGTACTCACCAGCACGTGGCACCGGGAGTAATCCGGAGATGACTACCTTTGAAGTCCTGCCTTTTAATCTCTTTCCTAGCTCCCTAAAATCTGCCTGCAGGACCTCATCCCTCTTTCCACCTATGTCATTAGTGCAGAAATGAACCACAACCTCTGGCTGTTCACCCTGCCCCCTCAGAATGTCACGCAGCCACTCAGTGACATCCTTGACCCTGGCACCTGGGAGGCAGCATACCATCCTGGAGTCACGTCTGTGGCCGCAGAAATGCCTGTCTGTTCCCCTAACTATCGAATCCCCTACCACTATAGCTCTTCCTTCCCTCCTCTGCAGATGAGCCACCCATGATGCCATGGACTTGGCTCTGGCTGCACTCCCCAGAGGAACCACTATATAAATGCAAGTCTTTCTTTCTTCACTGACGACCCTGTGAGAATCTCACAGCTTCCATTGTACTAACTCTTCAAGAATGGCATGAAACTTTGGGAACATTAGAGGGCATTAATAATAAATATTAATAGAATTAGATTTCTGACAGTTTGGAACTATAGGCTCAATAGGACATGCAGAAGGTAAAATCAGTTTTTTAATGAACTTCAGAATATGAATATTAAGATTAAATATGCTGCGGGAAAAGGATTCCATTCTTCTTCATCAGCTTAGGAGGAATAATTAAAAACTGTCACTTTGCATTTTAAGAGATAAAGTTGATGTTCGATGAGATCATCTTACCAAAAGGTAGAATTGGCATGAAGCATAGAGACCTAGTGTGGGTCAATGACTGACAGGCCTGTGGGTAACAACGCCACTAGAGAACGAGCAAGTTGCGAGAAAGAACTGTGGTTTCTGATGCTTGCCGTGTTTGTCAAGTTGCCGCTGAGTGTAACATGCACATCCTGATTCCTGATCCATTCCCTCCTGAGGTCGGGATATTTACCCTGCATCACCGTTGGTACATTTTGAAAGTGGCATGTTACTGGTGCGGAGATTGGTAACTGTCAGGGCAGCTTTCAACTTCTCATCTTGCAGTCTGACAGGAACCCGACATTCATACAGACGCAGCACTTTTATTGTACGGGTAGACTCGGAAATGCTGAGGGACAAACACTGCACCCCGATGCAGAATCAAAAGTGGCATCAGCCTGGCTAGGATATATTTTAAAAATAAAACTGTCCCAATCGATTGTTTCAAATTTGACTGCACCGGTCCTTATAAAAATTCAGCTCCTGTCTGCAGCAGAACAAAATGCCACTCAGTGGGCTCAATTTTCCCGGGTCATTTGCGCCTTTTTTTTGGCGGCGGCGTTTTTTCTGGAGTAATTATTTAATTCAAAGTTTCCCCTGGAATCTGCGCGGCGTAACCGCTTTGGTTACAATTTTTCTACGTTAGGTTTTTTTGGCGTCAGTTTTCAGCATTTTTCGCAGTTTGCCCCCAAATTTTTATCCTCGGTCGGTGTATCTGGCCACTCCCGAAAACCCTTCTGGTGAGTTAACAGAAAGCAGCACACATTGAGAAATCGGCGCTGGAAGACGCCATTGTTTCTCATCGAAGTTTTTGGAGGGAGTCTCTGACACTTGAAATATCCATAATAAAGTTCAACTTTTTTTTACCTTTCAACGGAGTACATGGAAGTTTCTTGGGTTTCTGAAGTTTTCATTGTTTTTTTACTCACACGCCACCACCGAACGTCTTCAAGTAGGGCTGGAGGATCGTAGCATCGGCCGTCAGAATCAGCTCCACGTCCGGACACAGGGGCTCAGGGTTCGGCTGGAAAACAAGCCCCGGGAGGGGGGAGAGGTGGCGATTGGAAGTGTCATGTATTCAACCAGCATTGTAACCCATGTATAATCTGACCTAAGTTGTACACTGTGAGAACAATGACCATTAGGTGGTGAACTTGTGGGAGACAGTCCTAACCTGGACCTTCAGGTATAAAAGGGGAAGCTCCACCCACCTTCATCACTTGAGTGCTAAGGAATAAAGGACAGGTCACAGACTGACCTTCTCTCAAGCATGGGCCTCGTGTGCATTTATACTGTATCGTAAGGACGTATCAGGAAGGCTGCTGCATTAGGCACAAGACTGCAATGAGTTGGGGGCAGGGGCGGGGGGGGGGGGTGGGGGGGGAGGAGAAATCCAAGGCCTGGGTGAGGTCCATCCATACAGACCTTGGGGAGAGAGAACAAAGAATCTGTCCTGCCTGCCTTCCTGCCATTTTGAGCATCTTGCAAAGGTAAAATGTAACTATGGGGCAATACTGACAAAGCAATATCTTGTGTGAGCCTTCTACATGATGGTGCTACGTAGGAGACAATTGATTTGACTTCATTGCATGATGAACCTCGGAGAATGTAGGATGCTGGGCAGGAGGCCTTGCCCACATCGGGTATATCGAGACAGACGTTTGTACCTGCACCTGAGTGATGCAGAATGTGCGAGAAGGCTGTGTTTCCGCCAAGAAGTTGTAACTGAGATCTGTGAGTTGATGAAAGTAGACCTGCAACCGAGAAGCATCAGGAGGACCGCTTTGTCAGTTGAAGTGAAGGTTACAGCTGCACTTTCATTCTATGCCTCCGGATTGTTTCAAGTAACAACTGGGGATGTGTGCGCCATGTCTCAACATGCAACGCATGTCTGCATTCGGCAGGTGACAGCTGCAGTATATGCACAGAGGAATGCCGAAAGTTCCCCATGACCCCGCCCAGGGAATGCATGACAGGGCTGTGGGCTTCTCCAGGATTGCTGGCTTCCAAAATGTACAGGGCTGCATTGATTGTACCCACATCGCCTTGCAGGCACCTTTGGAGGATTCCGAGATGTACAGGAACAGAAAAGGCTTCCACTCTGTGAATGTGCAGCTCGTCTGTGACGACATGCATCGCATCATGGCAGTCGATGAAAGATACCCTGGGAGCACCCATGATGCGTTCATCCTACGCGACAGCATTATATCTGCCCTGTTTCAGCAATAGCCAGAAGGGCAGAGCTGGCTACTGGGAGACAAAGGGTACGGCCTCGCCACCTGGCTCATGACGCCCCAACGTGTAACCCAGTTGGAAGCTAACCAGGAATACAACATGTCGCACATTATGACGTGCAGCATAACAGAGAGGACCTTTGGCATCTTGAAACAACGTTTCCAATGCCTGGACCATTCCGGAGGCTACTTGCTCTACTCCCCTGAGATTGTCAGTCAGTTCACTGATGTGTGCTGCATGCTGCACAACTTAGCCATCATGAGGCAGCAGCAGCTGGTAAGACAAGACCCACCTGAGGTGAGAGTGGCTGATGATGATGAGGAAGATGTAGATGACGAGGAGGAGGACGAGGAAGCCATGCGAGTACCTGAACCCGAAGCACGACGGTGGAGGAAGGCGGGCCATCGTGCCCCTTTAACGATTGCTCGAGCCTTGTACCAGCAGCTCATCCATGAACCTTTGTTGCCTGAAGGCTCAGCAGCAACTATTCTACATGGACAATGTTTACTGTTTTGACCTGTTCCGTAATGTTGTGTTGTGTTATGGAACAAATGATGGAAATGATTCTTGTTTACTTCAAAAGTTGTGTTAATAATTGAACAAATGTAAGAATAAAAATGTTTAGTAATGATAAAATTAATTCTGTATATATATATATAAATATTAAAAGTGTAGATTATACGAAAAGACAAGTTTGAAGAGACAAATTGCATACATTCCCCAAGTTCATAAGAACATAAGAAATAGGAGCAGGAGTAGGCCATACGACCCCTCGAGCCTGCTCCGCCATTCAATACGATCATGGCTGATCTGATCATGGACTCAGGTCCACTTCCCTGCCCGCTCCCCATAACCCCTTATCCTCTTATCGTTTAAGGAACTGTCTATTTCTGTCTTAAATGTATTCAATGTCGCTACCTCAGAGCTTCCACAGCTCTGAGGTAGCGACTTCCACAGATTTACAACCCTCTGAGAGAAGAAATTTCTCCTCATCTCTGTTTTAAATAGGCGGCCCCTTATTCTAAGATCGTGCCCTCAAGTTTTAGTCTCCCCCATCAGTGGAAACATCCTCTCTGCATCCACCTTGTCAAGCCCCCTCATAATCTTATACATCTCGATACGATCACCTCTCATTCTTCTGAATTCTTATGAGTAGAGGCTCATCCTACTCAACCTTTCATCATAAGTCAACCCCCTCATCCCCAGAATCAACCGAGTAAACCTTCTCCGAACTGCCTCCAAAGCAAGTATATCCTTTTGTAAATATGGAAACCAAAACTGCACGCAGTATTCCAGTGTGATCTCACCAATACCTTGTATAGCTGTAGCAAGACTTCTCTGCTTTTATACTCCATCCCCTTCGCAATAAAGGCCAAGATACCATTGGCCTTCCTGATCAATTGCTGTACCCCCATACTATCCTTTTGTGTTTCATGCACAAGTAACCCCAGGTCTCGCTGTACTGCAACACTTTGCAATCTTTCTCCATTTAAATAATAACTTGCTCTTTGATTTTTTTCTGCCAAAGTGCATGACCTCACACTTTCCAACATTATACCCCATCTGCCAAATTTTTGCCCACCCACTGGCTGAGCAGATCTCAAGTTACAAAGGAAGCATGGCTTTGAGACTCATCAAACTAGAAAAGATGTTAATTGGAAAGTCATTAACCTAATCAAGGAATGGCACCGGCCCTCCAGACAGACACATGCATGAGGAGAAGCCAATCAGGAACGGCCCTGGAGCCAAGACCCAAACCTGAGGCTTTCTGAGCAACAATGGTATTATAAGTCAAGCCAAAGATTACTGGGTCCTTTCTCTCTCTTTTTTTAAGCACACGGTAAAATGCAAGACCTTTATCTACAAGGGAGCAGGCCGTGTGCTTTGCCAGAGGGAAGTAAAGTGTACCTTGTTATACCTTTTTTGTTGTAACATCATTGTATCTGTTGTAATTAAGTAGAGTCCGTAGGATACCAATAGATTGCTGTTGTGTTCGATAGGCTATTTGCATGTGTGTGTGCAAATTGTTCCAAATTGTTTGAAAAGAATTGGTCTTACTGTCAATTTAATGCCAGAGATTTAGAAATCTTATACATAATGGAAATGAGTTTCAAACGTTGTGTTAATAATGGAACAGATAATGAAAATGATTCAGATTTAATGTAAAATATATTTCATTCAAAAGTTTAACAAACAGTTCTTTGTACTTAACTTAACTTAAACAAAATTATTCTTGTATCAAACTTTTAAAGTTTTCAGTTACGATCACTTACAAACTGTAAGGTCACTTAAAAACTTTAAGATCACTTACTAAGTTTTAAACTTGTAAATTTACATAACTTACAAAAACCTTTTAATTTGAGAACAACGGTAACAACAGTAACAATAATAACAACAACAGCAAAGAAAGGCTGCACCCATCTCTCCTCCACCTTATTCTAAGACCGCCCGCTGCGCTTGTTCTTGGTGACTCCACCCCTGCCCGCAGGCGGTGGCACTGTGTTTCTGGGTTTGCTACCAAGCTTATTCTTTCTAAGTTCTGGGGTAGTGCGCACCTGTTGAGGCGGGGGGGAGGGGGGGGGAGCGATGAGGAGGGGGCAGGCAGCAATGTGGAGGGCCCGGCTTGGGGCTGTTCAGAGGCTGGTAGGGGGTTGGAATGGGAGTGGCAGTTGATTGTGTCATTGGGCGCGGGGTCTGGGCGTGTTCCCGTATTGCAGCAGCTAACTCCGACATGCCGTCCCTCATGCGCCCTGACAGTGTCTCAATGACCTGCAACATTCCCTCCTCATGTTGAGCAAAACTGTCTCAACTACCTGTGACATTCCCTCCCTCATGTTCAGTGATAGAGTGATAGTGTTTGCAACATCTCTGTCATTCCCTCCCTCATGTTCACTGACCCATTGTCATCATCTGAACCACATCAGTTAGATCCTGCACCTCAGGAAAGCACGGTCGAGCTCTCCTTCCCCTCCTCCCCATGGCTGTGGCTCGCACTCCACCACTGGAACCTGCAGCCTCAGAAGATGGGGCCCTGGGTGTGCCTCGCTGCACCCAGCCTCAGAAGGTGGGGCCCTGGGTGTGCCTCGCTGCACCCCACCACTGGGACCCGCAGCCTTAGAAGGTGGGGCCCTGGGTGTGCCTCGCTCGCACTCCAACACTGGAACCCGCAGCCTCAGAAGGTGGGGCCCTGGGTGTGCCTCGCTGCACCACACTACTGGGACCCGCAGCCTCGGACGTTAGGAAACCATGGAATGTCCCACCAACACACAAACCACTAGTCACGGAAGGAGCTGGCACCTCAATGGGTGGCACCTGCACCTCCACCAAAGTCAGTAAAACAGTGGGGGATTCATCCATCTCCATCCCCTCTTCCTTCCTCGCACCTCCATGCTCTTGGTCTGGAGGGTGTGATTGGAAGATCTTCTCTGCTTCAGGCTCATCCTCGTCTGAATCTTCTTCTGCATTGTCAGGGTCGGCCTCAAGTTCTGCAAAATATAACAGAACACAGGCAAATGGTTAGCAGCAGAGGAGGGGGCCAGGGTGGGTGGCATGAGTAGGCTCACACAGCGCAGGCAGCAGGCTGATTTGAAGGACCACGACGAATAATAGCACATTGTATCAACCGAAGTGTAGCTGACGGAGACATCCCCATGAACCGCGCAGTACTTAACATTTAGCAAAGCCAGACTGTGGAATTTGCAGGACTTACCCTCTCCCTCGAGTGTGGGCCCAGCTTGTGCAGTGGTGGTTGCTTTTCTCCAGGCAGGACCCATCAAAGCAGTGACCCTCTCTTCCACGGGTGTCAGTGGGTACAGATTTGCCGGGCCTCCTCCTGTTCGAGTTCTTTCCCTTTTGTTGTGTGTCACCTTCCTCTGCAAAGATGAAAATGCAACATTTTAGTGAGGGTGTCTTTCTGCTGGGTGGGACATATACAGCTGGTCACATTTACAATTGCAATTCCAGTGAATAAATGAAAATATTATTTACACTAACTACTTGACCAAGGTCCTGCCATTTCTTTTTGCACTGGCCTCCAGATCTCGGGGTGGTCACCATTACACAGTAATCTTCTGCAAGTTTGTTCCAGTGTTTCTTCATTTCTTTGGATGGACCTTTTATGTGACCTCTGCTGGTGTCCAGCTCCTGCCATCTGGTCTCAATCACAGTAACTAGTGCCTCCACTTCTTCCTGTCAGAAATTCTTGGCCCTTGCACCGCGTTGCATCTTGTATTGCTGCAGGTCCGATTTTTCCAATGCTCTCACACAGCACTCCTTCTCACACACAACTGGCTCTTTAAAGATGGTCGATTGCCAACCCGGAGCTGTACTGCGCATGCGCGTCCAGTGAAATAACGTCAAACACGTCACTTTTTTGTCGCGCATGCTCAGAAGGTGCGGCATTGTTTTTTCAGCGCAGACAGCAGGCTCCACCCCTCCCCCGAGTCGACTGGACACGTTGCACGGCGACAAATTTGAATTATACATCGGGGAAACTTTGGCAAAATATTTCTGCCGCATTTCTGGCCGAGAAATACGGGCGTGACTCCGGCAATACGCCAGAAAACGGGCTTGGGCAAAATTGAGCCCAGTGTATGTATTGGGTCACTTTTCAGTTACTGCTGAAAGTGTTTCTGTTGGTCTCGAGACAGGAGCAGTAAAATGTGAGTGGGATTATATTCTGTTCCAGCTTTGACATGCGTTGCAAGTGACGTGAAAAAATGTTCCCGGTCCTTCAGTCTCACTTTGCAATGTGCCTCCCTGTCGGACATCCAAATGCAGGCCACCCCAGAACGCTGTCGGTGAGACTAGTGCCAGGACTCTCCTCAGACCGTAGGGTCTGCAGAACAACCAGGAGCACCTCAAAGACTGAACCTGAATGTAAGTAAGTTGTTTTTAATCATTCCTCTTCTTCTGTTTGCAGGACAATCTTCGGGTCTTGAGTGCTTCTGGTTGGTTTTGTCTAGCAGCAACGAGATCATCATCATCATCATAGGCAGTCTCTCGGAATCGAGGGAGACTTGCTTCCACTCTAAAAATGAGTCCTTAGGTGGCTGAACAGTCCAATACGGGAACCATAGTCTCTGTCACAGGTGGGACAGATAGTCGTTGAGGGTAAGGGAGGGTGGGACAGGTTTGCCGCACGCTCTTTCCGCTGCCTGCGCTTGATTTCTGCATGCTCTCGGCGATGAGACTCGAGGTGCTCAGCGCCCTCCCGGATGCACTTCCTCCACATAGGGCGATCTTTAGCCAGGGACTCCCAGGTGTCGGTGGGGATGTTGCACTTTATCAGGGAGCAGGCCCCTAAAGGCTGCAGCCATGAGCACATCTGCTGATGCATTCATTGTTCCATCCCTCCACTTCTCAGTGAAAGGCCCTGTCAGGGGATAGGTCTGCACCAGGAGGGTGCCCAGGTCTGGGCCAGGAACATAGCCCACTCTGCTCCCTCAATATTTATATTCATACATGCAATCTCTTCAAGCTAACGCAGAAATTGCATCTTTAAATTGAAAATTTAATTAAGGTTCATGAAATCTTTATTATTAATTTAGCAGGAATCCTATTCTCTTTTAATACCATGTGCTGGCCCAGGATAAGTTTCCTTTTTTTCCTTCTCAATCGTCATTGAAGATCTGAAAATAATTGTGCAGAACTTTTCCTGAGGAGACAGGATGGGGTAGAGTCTGTGAAAGGGTACATTTCACTTGGTTCATGGAAATAGCAGTTTGATGGGCCAAACAGCGTTTTTTTTCATTCCATGCTTTCCAGTGTTCTAACAAAACTCAGTCTCCAGTATAACTTGCTCCCTTTTGGCATCGAAGCTTTTTATTATTAGTAAAAATTCAGCCATTGCTCAGTGGATTAGCACTCTCGACTCTGATTCATAAGGTTGTGGGTTCCTGAGACCTGAGCACAAAAAGTCGGCTGACACTCCAGTGCAGTACTGAGGGAGTGCTGAAAGTTGGAGGTGCCGTCTTTCGGATGAGACATTAAATCGAGGCCCTGTCTGCCCTCTTTGGTGGACGTAAAAGATCCCATGGTACTATTTGAAAAAGAGCAGGAGAGTTCTCCCCGGTGACCTGGCCAATATTTATCCCTCAAGCATCAGCATTAAAAGAAATGATCTGGTCATTATGTCATTGCTGTTTGCGGGAGCTTGCTGTGTGTAAATTGGCTGGCGCATTTCTTATATTACAACAGTGATTATACTTCAAAAGTACTTCATTGGCTCTGAAGCACTTTGGAAAATCTTACAGTCATGAAAGGCACGATATAAATTCAAGGTTTTCTTTCGTGCTTTGTGTTAAGGACTGCTTGGTAGGAAACATTAAATGGCTGACATTGTAGCCAGGTGCACTAGTAGTTGTAAATTGTATTATAGAGCATCATCATCATCATAGGCAGTCCCTCGGAATCGAGGAAGACTTGTTTCCACTCTAAAAGTGAGTCCTTAGGTGGCTGAACAATCCAATACGAGAGCCACAGTCCCTGTCACAGGTGGGACAGACAGTGGTTGAGGGAAAGGGTGGGTGGGACTGGTTTGCCGCACGCTCTTTCCACTGCCTGCGCTTGGTTTCTGCATGCTCTCGGCGATGAGACTCGAGGTGCTCAGCGCCCTCCCGGATGCACTTCCTCCACTTAGGGCGGTCTTTGGCCAGGGACTCCCAGGTGTCGGTGGGGATGTTGCACTTTATCAGGGAGGCTTTGAGGGTGTCCTTGTAACAATTCCTCTATCCACCTTTGGCTCGTTTGCCATGAAGCAGCTTCACACCAGCTAATGCTGCCTCGATACACTCTCAGTCCAGGAGCTTGGTTACATCCCCAATCGCATCGCTACGGAGCACGGAGAGGCCCAGCTGCACACTGCACAGTCAGCTCTTATCAATCATCAGAATTCAAAGCACAGCCCACTGCACCCTCGGAGCCTTAAAAATAAAAGTTTTTATAGAAAAGCTAAATTAAAAAGCAAATTGAAAGAAAATGAGTGAGGCCAAAGTGATACGAACAAATTGATACTTGCCTTCAATATCAGCAAGCTGAAAATGTCATCGTTGCACCAGTGCCAAGACTGCAGTATAAGAATGAGATAGGGTTCATGGAAATGTAATGGGCCAGAGAAGCCAAAATAAATATTCTTTTGTTATATTAAGACTCACAATATAATGCAGATTTTATTTAACTTTGAAACACTACTTTAAGGGTGACCTGCCACTCATGGGACTCACAGGGTTTAACGAGATGCTGTTGCTGTTACTGAGCAGAACTTGCATGGAAGCCAATAGAGCTTTTGAGCAACAACCAAAGAGATGAGTGAAAGTTATAGTTTGGAGATTGAATTGCTCATTGCCCTGGATCAGTGCTGAACAGGATCTTCAGCTGTGTCCTGAAACTGAAACAAATATGATTTTTTTAAATTAGAGAGTGGATAGAATGTGGAACTTGCCACCACATGGAGTAGTTGGACCAAATAGCATAGATGCCTTTAATCATAGAATCATAGAATGGTTACAGCACAGAGGGAGGCCATTCGGCCCGTCGAGCCCATGCCGGCTCTCTGCAAGAGCACCTCAGCCAGTCCCACTCCCCCGCCCTTTCCCCGTAGCCCTGCAATTTTTTTTTCCTTCAGGTACTTATCCAATTCCCTTTTGAAAGCCACGATTGAATCTGCCTCCACCACCTTTCAGGCAGCGCATTCCAGATCCTAACCACTCGCTGCGTAAAAATGTTTTTCCTCATGTCGCCTTTGGTTCTTCTGCCAATCACCTTAAATCTGTGTCCTCTGGTTCTCGACCCTTCTGCCAATGGGAACAGTTTCTCTCTATCTACTCTGTCTAGACCCCTCATGATTTTGAACACCTCTATCTAATCCCTTCTCAACTTTCTCTGCTCTAACGAGAACAGCCCCAGCTTCTCCAATCTCTCCACGTAACTGAAGTCCCTCATCCCTGGAGCCATTCTCGTAAATCTTTTCTGCTCCCTCTCTAAGGCCTTCACATCCTTCCTAAAGTGCGGTGCCCAGAATTGGACACAATATTCCAGTTGAGGCAGAACTAGTGTTTTATACAAGTTCATCATAACTTCCTTGCTTTTGTACTCTATGCCTCTAGTTATGAAGCTCAGGATCCCGATTGCTTTTTTGACTACTTTCTCAACCTGTCCTGCCACCTTCAACGATTTGTTCACATATACCACCAGGTCTCTCTGTTTGTGCATCCCCTTTAGGATTGTACCCTTTAGTTTGTATTGCCTCTCCTCATTCTTCCAACCCAAATGTATCACTTTGCATTTTTCTCCGTTAAATTTCATCTGCCATGTGCCCGCCCATTCCACCAGCCTGTCTATGTCCTCTTGAAGTCTGTCACTATCCTCCACTATATTTCCAAGTTTTGCATCATCTGCAAATTTTGAAATTGTGCTCTGTATACCCAAGTCTAAGTCATTATATCAAGAAAAGCAGTGGTCCTAGAACCGACCCCTGGGGAACATCACTGTATACCTTCCTCCAGTCCGAAAAACAACCGTTCATCACTAGTCTCTGTTTCTTGTCACTTAGCCATTTCATATCCACACTGCCACTGTCTCTTTTATTCCATGGGCTTCAACCTTTCTGGCAAGTCTATTATGTGGCACTTTATCAAATGCCTTTTGGAAGTCCATGTACACCATGTCAACTACTCTGCCCTCATCAACCCTCTCTGTTACCTCATCAAAAAACTCAATCAAGTTGGTTAAACACGATTTGCCTTTAACAAATCTGTGCTGGCTTCCACACTTGTCC
Organism: Pristiophorus japonicus; assembly: GCF_044704955.1. NCBI lineage: Eukaryota > Metazoa > Chordata > Chondrichthyes > Pristiophoridae > Pristiophorus > Pristiophorus japonicus. Next base: position 171,775,512 of record NC_091990.1, read on the forward strand.
AAGTAACTGTTAATTAAAGTTTCTAAAAGCTTCCCCACTATCAAGGTTAAACTGACTGGCTTGTGGTTGCTGGGTTTATCCTTACAGCCTTTTTTTAACAAGGGTATGACAGTAGCAATTCTCCAGTCCACTGGCACCACCCCCGTGTCTAAGGAGGATTGGAAAATTGTGGGCAGTACCTCCGCAATTTCTACCTTTACTTCCCTCAGCATCTCATCTGGTTCTGGTGACTTATCTACTTTAAGTACAGCCAGCCTTTTGAGTTCCTCGTTTTTATCAATTTTTATCCCAGCCAGCATCTCAATGACCTCCTCTTTCACTATGACTTTGGCAGCATCTTTTTTCTTGCTAAAGACAGTTGCAAAATACTCATTTAGTACCTTAGCCATGCCTTTTGACTCCATGCATAGGTCTCCTTTTGTCCCTAATTGGCCCACTCCTTCTCTTACTACCTGTTTATTATTGATATGCATATAAAAGACGTTTGGATTCCCTTTTATGTTAGCTGCCAATCTATTCCCATACTCTCTCTTTGCCCCTCTTATTTCCTTTTTCACTTACCCTCTGAACTTTCTATATTCAGCCTGGTTCTCACTTGTTCTCAACCTGACATCTATCCCATTTTTCTGCTTCATCTTACTCTCAATCTCTTTCCTCATCCAGGGAGCTCTGACATTGGTTGCCCCACCTTTCCCCTTTGTGGGAATTCACCTCGACTGTACTTCAAACATTTCCTCTTTGAAGGCAGCCCATTGTTTGATTACAGTTTTGTCTACCAATCTTTGATTCCAACTTACCCGGGCCAGATCCATTCTCAACCCACTGAAATTGGCCTTTTTCCAATTAAGTATTTTTATTCCAGATTGCTCCCTGTCCTTTTCCATAGCTAATCTAAAACTTATGATACTATGATCGCTGTTCCCTAAATGTTTCCCCACTGACACTTGCTCCACTTGACCCAGCTCATTCCCCAGAACCAGATCCAGCAATGCCTCCTTAGTCGTTGGGCTGGAAATGTACTGAGCAAGAAAGTTCTCCTGAACACACTTCAGAAATTCTTCCCCCTCACTGCCCTTTACACTATTATTACCGTAGTCTATATTAGGATAAACAAAGTTCCCCATTATCACTACTCTATAGTTCTTGCACCTCTCTGTAATTTCCCTGCAAATTTGCTCCTCTATATCCTTCCACTACTTGATGACCAATAGAATGCACCTAGTAGTATAATGGCACCTCTATTTTTTCTAAACTCTAACCCAAATAGACTCTGTCCTTGATCCCTCCAGGACATCCTCTCTCTCCATCACTGTAATATTCTCCTTAATCATTGTGAAAACCCACCTCCTTTCTTTCCTTCTCTATCTCTATATTACAAAGTGCTGCAGTACAGAGGGACCTGGAGGTCCTTGTGCATGAAACACAAAAAGTTAGCATGCAGGTACAGCAAGTAATCAGGAAGGCAAATGGCAAATGGAATGTTGGCCTTTATTGCAAGGGGGAATAGAGTATAAAAGCAGAGAAGTCCTGCTACAACTGCACAGGGTATTGGTGAGATCACACCTGGAGTACTGTGTACAGAGTACTGTCTCCTTATTGAAGGAAGGATATACTTGCATTGGAGACAGTTCAGAGAAGGTTCACTAGGTTGATTCCTGAGATGAAAGGGGTTGACTTATGAAGAAAGGTTGAGCAGATTGGGCCTGTACGCATTGGAGTTTAGAAGAATGAGAGGTGATCTTATTGAAACATATAAGATACTGAGGGGCCTCGACAAGGTAGATGCAGAGAGGATTTTTCCACTTGTGGGGGAATCTGGAACTAGGGGCCACAGTTTAGGATTAAGGGGTCGCCCATTTAGAACTGAGATGAGGAGAAATTTCTTCTCTCAGAGGGTTGTAAATCTGTGGAATTCTCTGCCCCAGATAGCTGTGGAGACTGGGTCATTGAATATATTTAAGGTGGAGATAGACAGATTTTTGAACGATAAGGGAGTGAAGGGTTATGGGAAGTGGGCAGGGAAGTGGAGCTGAGCCCTAGATCAGATCAGCCATGATCTTATTAAATGGCAGAGCAGGCTCGGGGACCAAATGGCTTACTCCTGTTCCTATTTTTTATGTTATGTTTCCTGTGCTTATTATATCCATGGATATTTTGTACCCAATCCTGCCCTTTTTTGAAACAGCTCTGCTTTATTGCCACAACATCATATTCCCATGTTGATATTTGCGCCTGCAGCTCACCAATCTTTATGACCACGCTTTGTGCGTTTGCACACATGCTCTGTAAACCTACCTTAGACCTTCTTGTATTCTCTCTTAGTCTGACCCCATCTAACACTGTACTATCTCTTACTCTAATGCTATACATCTCTCCCAATCCTTTGTACACCTTGTTTCTCTTTTCTAATGCTACATCCCAGTGCCCACCTCATTGCCAAATTAGTTTAAACCCCCCCTTAAGAGGAAGTTAGGTAAATGCAGAAAGGTGAAAGCAATAGAAGGATATGCTGATAGTGTTAAATGAAGAGAGGTGTGAGAAACATAGAAACATAGAAAATAGGTGCAGGAGTAGGCCATTCGGCCCTTCAAGCCTACACCACCATTCAATATGATCATGGCTGATCATGCAACTTCAGTACCCCATTCCTGCTTTCTCTCCATACCCCTTTATCCCTTTAGCCATACGGGCCACATCTAACTCCCTTTTGAATATATCTAATGAACTGGCCTCAACAACTTTCTGTGGTAGAGAAATCCACAGGTTCACAATTCTCTGAGTGAAGAAGTTTTTCCTCATCTCGGTGCTAAATGGCTTACCCCTTATCCTTAGACTGTGACCCCTGGTTCTGGACATCCCCAACATCGGAAACATTCTTCCTGCATCTAACCTGTCCAATCCTGTCAGAATTTTATATGTTTCTATGAGATCCCCTCTCATTCTTCTAAATTCCAGTTAATGCAAGCCGAGTCGATCCAGTCTTTCTTCATATGTCCTGCCATCCCAGGAATCAGTCTGGTGAACCTTTGCTACACTCCCTCAATAGCAAGAATATCCTTCCTCAGATTAGGAGACCAAAACTGTATACAATATTCAAGGTGTGGCCTCACCAAGGCCCTGTACAACTGCATTAAGAACTCCCTGCTCCTATACTCAAATCCTCTTGCTATGAAGGCCAACATGCCATTTGCCTTCTTCACCACCTGCTGTACCTGCATGCCAACTTTCAATGACTGATGTACCATGACACCCAGGTCTCATTGCACCTCCCCTTTTCCTAATCTGTCACTATGCAGATAATATTCTGCCTTCATGTTTTCGCCACCAAAGTTAATAACCTCACATTTATCCACATTATATTGCATTTGCTATGCATTTGCCCACTCACCTAACCTGTCCAAGTCACACTGCAGCCTCTTAGCATCCTCCTCACAGCTCACACCACCACCCAGCTTAGTGTCATCTGCAAACTAGGAGATATTACATTCAATTCCTTCGTCTAAATCATTAATGTATATTGTAAATAGCTGGGGTCCCAACACTGAACCTTGCGGTACCCCACTAGTCACTGCCTGCTATTCTGAAAAGGACCCGTTTTTTCCTACTCTTTGCTTCCTGTCTGCCAACCAGTTCTCTATCCACACCAATACATTACCCCCAATACCATGTGCTTTAATTTTGCACACTAATCTCTTGTGTGGGACCTTGTCAAAAGCCTTTTGAAAGTCCAAATACACCACATCCACTGGTTCTCCCTTGTCCACTCTACTAGTTACATCCTCAAAAAATTCTAGCAGATTTGTCAAGCATGATTTCCCTTTCATAAATCCATGCTGACTTGGACCGATCCTGTCACTGCTTTCCAAATGCGCTGCTATTACATCTTTAATATTTGATTCCAATTATGAGCAGAAACATGTATCAGTTGGGCAGAATGGCCTGTTTCTGTACTGTAAATTCAATGTAATGTTCTGGCGCGTGGTCAGAATCAGGGTCAAGTGGCCACGTTCTGCGCACTGTGGGGTTATGGTGAGGCTGCGAGTACAAAATGCCAATGTAATTATGCTTCTGATAATCCAGCACCTTCTAAGAATTGATGATTCTCCATACTTAATCTAATCATTGAGCCTATAACTGTAATGTCTGGCAGAATAAGTGCTGAAGGAGACAGCTTTGGTTTAGAGATGAGAATGACAACAAGTGCATTGCAAAAAAATCTATGTATAGCTAACACAGAATAAAGGTTTGTTTAGCCATTAGTGGCGAGCATGCTGTGCAAAATCTCTTGTTTAGACCAGCAGCGAGTGAGAGTACTGCTTCAATAAAGGAATAGGATGTCACAGGCTTTTTTTTTTAACCAGCTAACAACCTGTGCACTTATTTAAACTTCACTTCAACAGTTGGATCACAGCTGTGCCACATTTACAATCTGGTCACAGTTTAAATCTTTTTTTAACTGCTTTTATCTTGCTTCTTAACGACAAAGTAATTACATTTCTGAGTGTTCTTTTTCGCCTTTTCATTATTGTCGGGTCAGCACACTGCCACCCCAATTTGAGAATTCCAGCACTTTCTCTCAGCTCTTCATACACAAGTGATTATCACGATACACTTGTTATTATTTAGACTAAGTCACTTTCACTCGTACCGGCCAAATCCGACAGCCCTGAAAGGATTTGATTCTTTTCCCCAGCAGAGTCCATGAAGGATCATGCTTGGGCCCCGGCTATTCACAATTATGTATACATGATTTGGATGAGGGAACTGTTCTGTATGCAACACCATGTAACCAGCATTCTACTGCCACCAGAAGGCACATCTGTTGGAGTCCCAAAGGACCCCAGCATCCCTTGGGAGCACTGTATATAAGCAGGCCTCCCATGCTGTGCCAGCACTCTGGAGTCAGAATAAAGAGACTAGGGTCACACTTACTCAAGTCTACAGTACCCAGTCACATTGCTTTATTTGAGACTTAACAGGAACCAATTGTAATATTCCCAAGTTTGCTAACGACACAAAACTAGGTGGGATTGTGGGTTGTGAGGAGGATGTCAAGGCGATTTAGATAGTTTGAGCAAGTGGGCAAGCACATGACAGATGCAGTATAAAGTGGATAAATGTGAAGTTATCCACTTTGGTAGGAAAAACAAAGACAAAATATTAATTAAATGGTGATAGTTTGGGAAGTGTCGATGTACAGAGGGACCTGGGTGTCCTTGTACACCAGTCATTGAAAGCAAACATGCAGGTGCAGCAAGAAGTTAGGAAGGCAAGTGGTATGTTGGCCTTCATTGCAAGAGGATTTGAGTACAGGAGCAAGGATGTCTCACTACAGTTATACAGGGCCTTGGTGAGACCGCACCTGGAGTATTGTGCGCAGTTTTGGTCTCCTTACCGAAGAAAGGATATACTTGCCATAGAAGGAGTGCAGCAAAGGTTCACCAGACTGATTCCTGGGATGGCAAGACTGTCGTATGAGGAGAGATTGAGTCGACTAGGCATGTATTCACTTCAGTTTAGTAGAATGAGAGGGAATCTCATTGAAACGTATAAAATTCTGACGGGGTTGGACAGACTAGATGCGGGGAGGATGTTTCCCCTGGCTGGGAAGTCTAAAACAAAGGGTCACAGTCTCAGGATACAGGGTAGGAAATTTAGGATCGAGACGAGGAGAAATCTTTTCACTCAGTGTGATAAATCTGTGGCGTTCTCTACCACAGAAGGCTGTGGAGGCCAAGTCACTGAATAGAAACAAAAGACATCAAGGGGTATGGGGAAAAAGTGGGAATATGGTGTTGAGATAGAGGATCAGCCATGATCATATTGAATGGCAGTGCAGGCTCGAAGGGGCGAATGGCCTACTACTGCTCCTATTTTCTCTGTTTCCAGGAAGCTTTACCTCTGTTCTTTTTATGTCCTATAGACTCTTAGGCCTAGAAATCTGATAATGTGGGAAAAAGAGCACAGGCAGCACGTTACATAAGAATAGGAGCAGGAGTAGGCCATACGGCCCCTCGAGCCTGCTCCGCCAATTAATACTATCTGATCTGATCATGGACTCAGCTCCATTTCCCTGCCCGCTCCCCATAACCCCTTAATTCCTTATCGATTAAGAAACTGTCTATCTCTGTCTTAAATTTATTCAATGTCCCAGCTTCCACAGCTCTCTGAGGCAGTGAATTCCACAGATTTACAACCCTTTGAAAGAAGAAATTCCTCCTCATCTCAGTTTTAAATGGGCGGCCCCTTATTCTAAGATCATGCCCCCTAGTTCTAGTCTCCCTATCAGTGGTTATTTTGGTGCTGCCTGCTGTTTTAACTGATTGGAGCGCAGAAGCTACCAGGCAACGCGCTGGTTCAGCCAGTGCGCTCAGCAACTGGACCAATGTCGTGTGGCTGTGTTGTCCCTAGAGCGTGGCGCATTCTCTTAAAGCAACACTGTCATTTCAGAAAGCTGTCTCAAGCCCTTAAAGGGAAATCCTTTCTAAAATAAAAAAGATTTTAAAAATCCTTTAAAAAAATAGGCAGTCTTCAGTCATTAGAGCTCAACTGCCTTTCGAAATTATTATTTTTTTTAATTCCAAAATGACAGCCTTCCGCTCTTAAAACTGAACTGCCTTCGGCACGTAACAAAATGGTAAAAGTGCTTCAGTACTACTTCTTTTCTTAGGCGGTCCCTCAAAACGAGGATGACTTGCTTCCACGCCAAAAAGGGATGAGTTCACAGGTGTTTCAATCAAGGACCTAATATTCCAGGTCCCGAACTACATCTTGAAGGGTGGAAGATGCCTGTGCGTGGATTTTTTTAACATGTGGTGGCTGTTGCACACCAGCCACTGTAATGTCTGTAGCTCCACACTGTGGACGTATTATGTTACTGCAACTAGAGTGTTTAATAAACAGACCGGTCACCTGACAAGAAACAGCTTCCACAGAAAGTTCCGGACAGCTGCTCCATCTTAAGGCTGTGTGTGCTGGTGTGCTCTGTGAATCTATCACAAATGGCGATGATGTATGGGATAATCGGATAAAACAAAGCTGAAATTTTTGTTGGTGAAGGATTCAGCCAGCTAACTGAGAGACTTTGGAAGCTTCTCTGTTTTTGGAAACAGCTACAAATTCAAGGTAAATTACAAGCACACTGTTTGAACTGCGAGAGTCCAAATGGCTGCACCCATGGGAGTAATGTGGCATTTAGGTAAATTTAATCATGACCGGGAAAAGTTCAAAGCGTATGTGGATCGGCTAGAAATATATTTCACTGCAAATAACATAATCGAAGTTCCAGACAATGCTGACCAGAACCGAGTGGTGTTGGAATGGAAAAGAGCTATTTTCGTAATTGAAGCTGGCCCTGAGTTGTATGAAACGCTGATAAATTTGCTTGTGCCTGCCGAGCCAAAGGATACAATGCTTAAGGAGATCTTAACTAAGCTGGAGCAGCACTACAACCCCGAAACCTTGGAAATTGCTGAAAGCTTTCGTTTCGGTATACAAAATCAAAAGGCCGATGAAAATATCAGTGAGTACATTGTAGCATTAAAAAAGCTATCTATTCACTGTAATTTCGGAAAATCTCAGAACCGAGCATTGCGGGGTCATTTTGTTTGTGGGATGAAAAATGATGCGATCAGAAGAAAGTTATTGACAACGCCTGACTTGACGTTTGATACAGCTTATTAGACAGCTAGGTCGATGAGCATGGCCGACTAATATTCCCGAGAATTTCAGACTATTTTCAGTCATCAGACAACTGAGGTGAATTGCTTGTAGGTTCAAAGTAAAAAGCAGTAGGAGCCCAAAGTCTCAGAAACTGGAAATTGTAACAGAGCACTGAAGTGCTATCGGTGCCTGGGACAACACATTGCTCAAAGTTGTCCATATGTGAAGGCAGAAAAACTGGGCATCTTGCGAAGGCATGCCAACTGAAGGGTAAACCAGCTTTCAAAGCTATGGGTAGAAATCCCCAGAGACAACAACAGGACGAGGAGATGTCAGAGTTAAATGTCACCTGGAGCAGTACCTGCATTTCCCCTTTCCTTTGTGAAGACAGATGCAAAGTATTTGTTCAGAACCCTACCAACATCTTCTGCCTCCACACAAAGATTGCCCTCATGGTCTCTAACAGGCCCTACCCTTTCTTTACTTACCCCCTTACTCTTAATATATTCATAGAACATCTTAGGCTTTTCCTTAATTTTACTGGCCAAGAATTTCTCGTACTCGCTCTTAGGATTCCTAATATCGTTTTTCATTTTGCCTCTTAACTTTCTATGTTCCTCGAAAGATTCTATAGTATTTAGCCGTCGGTATATGACATAAGCTTCCCTTTTTTTCTTAATCCTCCCCTGTAAGTCCCTAGACATCCAGGGGGCTCTAGAATTATTTTTCCAAGCCTTTTTCTTCAAGGGCACATGTTTGATCTGCACCTTCCGGATCTCCTCCTTGAATGCCTCCCACTATTCCGACATTGATTTACCCACATGTAGCTGTTTCCAGTCCACTGTGGCTAAATCACTACTTAACTTAGGAAAGTTAGCTTTTCCCCAATTCAGAACTTTTATTCCAGGCCTATTCTTGTCCTTATCCATAACCAACTTGAATCCAACTGAATTATGATCACTGGCACCCAAGTGCTCTCCCACTAATACCCCTTCAACCTGCCCAGCTTCATTCCCCAAAACTAAATCCAAGACCGCCCCCTCTCGTGTTGGGCTAGCTACATACTGACTAAAAAAGTTCTCTTGAATGCATTTCAAGAATTACGCAACCTCTATACCCTTCACACTATATTTGTCCCAATCAATATTTGGATAGCTAAAATCCCCTACTATTACCTACCCTATGGTTTTTGGACTTCACAACAATTTGCCTACATATTTGCTACTCTATCTCCCACCCACTGTTTGGGGATCTATAATACACGCCCAGCAGTGTGATCGCCTCTTTTTTATTTTTCAATTTGACCCATATGGCCTCATTTGATGATCCCTCTAACATATCATCCCTCCTCACCGCTGTAATAGTTTCTTTAAGCAGTACCGCAACCCCCCCCCTACTTTTACCCCCCTCTCTATCTTGTCTAAAAATCCTGTAACCAGAAATATTGATCTGCCAAGCCTGCCCCTCTTTCAGCCATGTTTCTGTAATGGCTATAATGTCATACTCCCAAGTGTCTACCTGTGCTCTTAGCTCATCTGCCTTATTCGCTGTACTCCTTGCATTAAAGTATATACCATTCAGCACAGGAAGACCACCTTGCTTACTACACACTAAGCTCCGTTTCCTCTGTCTAACAGATTCACTTTCTAGATTCTTGCTATCCAATTTCTGCTTTAGTTCCTTCCCTCTTGAATTTGTTCTCAGGTTCCCATCCCCCCTACCAAGATAGTTTAAACTCTAACCATCAGCACTAGCAAAACTCCCCGCGAGGATTTTGGTCCCGACGCTGTTGAGGTGTAACCCATCCGGTTTGTACAGGTCCCATTTCCCCCAGAAGCGGTCCCAATGCCTCAAGAATTTAAAGCCCTCCCTCCTGCACCAATTTTCCAGCCACGTGATTATCCTCTCTATCCTTCTATTCTTGTACTCATTAGCATGTGGCACCGTTAGTAACCCGGAGATTACTACCTGTAGGACCTCATCCCTTATTTTGCCTATGTCGTTGGTCCCAATATGGACCACGACCTCTAGCTGTTTACCCTCCCCCCCACCCCCACCCCCACCCCCAGGATGCCCTGTGTCCGCTCTGTGACATCCTTGAACCTGGCACCAGGGAGTCTCAAAACCATTCAGGAGTCACATCTACGGCTGCAGAAACGCCTGTCTGTTCCTCTAACTATAGAATCCCCTATTACTAGAGCTCTTTTGTTCTTCATCCCATGAAGGAGTTCTTCCCCCGGTTCCCTGCAAATTTCTCTTTTCTAAGTTTATGTCCAATTCTCTTATGAAAGTTAATACTGATTCTGCTTTCACCACTCTTTTAGCACGGAATCACCGAATGGTGATCAACAGACAGGAACACAGGCTGTTAATAATTGTATAACATACTGCGAATGCTGGAAATTTGAAATAAATACAGAAAATGCTGGAAATACTCAGCAGGTCAGGCAGCAACCGTGCAGAGTGAAACAGTTAATGTCTCAGAGCACTGATGAAAGGTCATCGACCTGAAACGTTAACTCTGTTCTCTCTCCACAGATGCTGCCTGACCTGCTGAGTATTTCCAGTACTTCCTGTTAATATTGTATGATCATTTGATAGGTGTTTATTACTTCAATAAGGCTTTGTTCCAGACCAGCAGGTTGATAACCCAATGTTCCAATCACATTAACAAACAGAAGCACCCCTCCAGATGGTGGCTTCAAATTGAGAATGTGTGGTTTCAATTTAAATGATAATTTTAAAATGTGAACCTGCATATCTATGATGTGCATCAGTTACAGAGACTTGAGTAAGAGTCTATATGAGTTTGTGGAATTTAGAGACAATCCCTTGTAGGTGTTTGTTTTCCACCCTACTCTGATTCTTGGACCTCGGAACTTATAGTGGGAAAGGACAGCACGTGGCACAACATTTAGGCTTATCCCAGTGTCCGTTTTATTATGCAACAAAAAATGACTAAAACTACAGAACGAGACTTCTGAGAGAAATTGACTGAAGACATACAATCACCATTCCTGGCTGCATCTATTGTAGGTTCGGGGTCATTAATTCCGTGACCTGTTGGTTCTTCTTCTGTCCGTTCTCTGCAGCTGTTCCCGTTCCTGTCCTTCTGTCTCTCTCTTTGTCCTCCTTCCTTCGTTCTTCCTCCTGCTTCTGTTCCTTTCTCGTTTCCGTGCGAGCTTGTGTTTCTGTGTCCGTATATTTATATCCATAGAATGAATACGTTCCCCGCTGGGCCGGGGTCCAATTAATGCGTCTGGATCGAGGTGGTGATTTGTTTAACTGGCTGTGGTGATGATTTTGAATGGCTACCAATTTGCACACAGAGTCGACAGTGCAAAAGATAACTCCTTATCCAGAATGCTCTGTTATCTAAAAATGTACATTTTGTAGGGTCGTTTGTAGTCCTGGTTTTCTTGCAGACTTGTAGTCTCTGGGGTATCAATGTCTTTCTCTGTATGCGTAACCAAGCTTTGTCCTTGACCACAGAGATCGCTTTTAATGATTGATGAGTCACCACTTGCCTCAGGCTGGCGCTTGTTCCCCTTCCAGGTAGTCCAATGGTTTTTACTTTAAAACAGTTTGTTTGTGGCATCTTCCTGTGCCTTGTTCCAAGAAAAATAGGTGTATCTTACACTCTCAATGATCAGCAGCTGACAATGTATTAGTTAAGTTTAAAACATTCTGAACCAGACATATATGGAGTTTGTTAGCAGCAGCTGAAAGCTCAAATATCACGTTGAGGAAAATCTTCATAAAGTTAATCTTTTTCATCAGAAATATAACATAAGAATTAGGAACAGGAGTAGGCCATCTAGCCCCTCGAACCTGCTCTGCCATTCAACAAGATCATGGCTGATCTGGCCGTGGACTCAGCTTCACTTACCCGCCTGCTCCCCATAACCCTTAATTCCCTTATTGGTTAAAAATCTATCTATCTGTGACTTGAATACATTCAATGAGCTAGCCTCAACTGCTTCCTTGGGCAGAGAATTCCACAGATTCACAACACTCTGGGAGAAGAAATTCCTTCTCAACTCGGTTTTAAATTGGCTCCCCCGTATTTTGAGGCTGTGCCCCCAAGTTCTAGTCTCCCCCACCAGTGGAAACAATCTCTCTGCCTCTATCTTTTCTATCCCTTTCATTATTTTAAATGTTTCTATAAGATCACCCTTCATCCTTCTGAACTCCAACGAGTAAAGACCCAGTCTACTCAATCTATCACCATAAGGTAACCCCCTCATCTCCGGAATCAGCCTAGTGAATCTTCTCTGTACCCCCTCCAAGGCTAGTATATCCTTTCTTAAGTAAGGTGACCAAAACTGCACGCAGTACTCCAGGTGCGGCCTCACCAATACCCTGTACAGTTGCAGCAGGACCTCCCTGCTTTTGTACTCCATCCCTCTCGCAATGAAGGCCAACATTCCATTCGCCTTCCTGATTACCTGCTGCACCTGCAAACTAACTTTTTGGGATTCATGCACAAGGACCCACAGGTCCATCTGCACCTCAGCATGTTGTAATTTCTCCCCATTCAAATAATATTCCCTTTATTGTTTCTTTTTCCAAGGTGGATGACCTCACATTTTCGGACATTGTATTCCATCTCCAAACCTTAGCCCATTCGCTTAACCTATCTAAATCTCTTTGCAGTCTCTCTGTGTCCTCTACACAACCTGCTTTCCCACTAATCTTTGTGTCATCTGCAAATTTTGTTACACTACACTCTGTCCCCTCTTCCAGGTCATCTATGTATATTGTAAACAGTTGTGGTCCCAGCATCGATCCCTGTGGCACACCACTAATCACCGATTTCCAACCCGAAAAGGACCCATTTATCCCGACTCTCTGCTTTCTGTTAGCCAGCCAATTCTCGATCCATGCTAATACATTTCCTCTAACTCCGCCTACCTTTATCTTCTGCAGTAACCTTTTGTGTGGCACCTTATCGATTGCCATTTGGAAATCCAAATGCACCAAATTCATCGGTACACCTCTATCCACCATGCTCATTATATCCTCAAAGAATTCCAATAAATTAGTTAAACATGATTTCCCCTTCATGAATCCATGTTGCATCTGCTTGATTGCACTATTCCTATCTAGATGTCCCGCTATTTCTTCCTTAATGATAATTTCAAGCATTTTCCCCACTACAGATGTTAAACTAACTGGCCTATAGTTACCTGCCTTTTGTCTGCCCCCTTTTTTAAACAGAGGCGTTACATTAGCTGCTTTCCAATCTGCTGGTACCTCCCCAGAGTCCAGAGAATTTTGGTAGATTATAACGAATGCATCTGCTATAACTTCCGCCATCTCTTTTAATACCCTGGGATGCATTTCATCAGGACCAGGGGACTTGTCTACCTTGAGTCCCATTAGTCTGTCCAGCACTACCTCCCTAGTGATAGTGATTGTCTCAAGGTCCTCCCTTCCCACATTCCCGTGACCAACAATTTTTGGCATGGTTATTGTGTCTTCCACTGTGAAGACCGAAGCAAAATAATTGTTTAACGTCTCAGCCATTCCCACATTTCCCATTATTAAATCCCCCTTCTCATCTTCTAAGGGACCAACATTTACATTAGTCACTATTCAGTTTTGGCTTAGGAAAAGCCCCAAAATAAGTTAAGAACAGAAGCATCACTCTCCCTAACTCATTGTACTTCAAACAAAGCTCTAAAGTGCTTTGGGACGTCCTCAGATAATATATAAATGCAAATCTTTCTAACTCATGGATACTGAAGCTGATATATCTGCCTCATCCTGGCTAAAACTAGCTTTTGCAGTCTATATCAAGAATGCAACCTGGGGCGTTCTTGATCTCTAGCTAGTAACAGACTCATCAGTGCATCTAATTTAATTACTGAGCCACCACAAACCAGTTGTTCTTAGAATTCGATATAATGGACATGAATGAGAAAGGTTTGATTGTTTAGAATTATACAATGGGAGTGAGTAGCAATCGATATGGGGGCATTAAAATTCATATAGTGAGAGTGAATAAGAAGCGGTTTGGTCTATTGATTTGGACGAATGATGAGCAATGGCAGACATTTAAGGAGATATAACAAAAATATATCCCAATGAGAAGGAAAGATTGCAAGAGTAGGGATAACCATCCGTGGCTAACTAAGGAAATAAGGGAGGGTATCAAATTGAAAACAAAGGCCAAATAAGGGAGGGTATCAAATTGAAAATGTGGCCAAGACTAGTGGGAGGCCAGAGGATTGGGAAATTTTTAAAAGCCAGCAGAGAACGACTAAAAAAATGATTAAGAGAGGGAAGATAGATTTTGAAAGTAAACTCACACGAAATAAAGAAACAGATACTAAGAGTTAGTACAGGTACATAAAATGGTAAAGAATGGCTAAAGTAAATATTTGTCTCCTGGAGGATGAGACTGGCAAATTAATAATGGAGAACAGGGAAATGGCAGAGACATTGAACAAATATTTTGTATCGGTCTTCAAGGTAGAAGACACTAAAAACATTCCAATAGTGGATAATCAAAGGGCTATAGGGAGGAAGGGACTTAATACAATCACTATCACTAATGAAGTTGTACTAGGTAAAATAATGGGACTAAAGGTGGACAAGTCCCCGACCTGATGCCTTACATCCTAGGGTCTTAAAGGAGGTGGCTGCAGAGATAGTGGATGCATTGGTTATAATCTACCAAAATTCCCTGGATTCTGGGGCAGTCCCAGCAGATTGGAAAACTGCAAATGTAATGCCCCTATTTAAAAAATGAGGCAGACAAAAAGCAGGAAACTATAGACCAGTTAGCCTAAGATCTGTCGTTGGGAAAATGCTGGAGTCCATTATTAAGGAAGCAGTAACAGGACATTTGGAAAAGCATAATTCAATCAAGCAGAGTCAGCATGGTTTTATGAAAGGGAAATCATGTTTGACAAATTTGCTGGAGTTCTTTGAGGATGTAACGAGTAGGATGGATAAGGGGGAACCAGTGGATGTGGAGTATTTGGAATTCCAGAAGGCATTCGATAAGATGCTAAATAAGAGTTTACTGCACAAGCTAAAAGTTCATGGGGTTCGGAGTAATATATTAGCATGGATAGAGGATTGGCTAACTAACAGAAAACAGAGAGTCGGGATAAATGGGTAATTTTCCGGTTGGCAAACACAAAATGTTAGTATGCAGATACAGCAAGTAATCAGGAAGGCAAATGGAATGTTGGCCTTTATTGCAAAGGGAATAGAGTATAAAAGTCCTGCTACAACTGTACAGGGTATTGGTGAGGCCACACCTGGTGTACTGCGTACAGTTTTGGTCTCCGTATTTAAGGAAGGATATACTTGCGTGGAGGCTGTTCAGAGAAGGTTCATTAGGTTGATTCCTGAGATGAGTGGGTTGACTTATGAAGATCAGTTGAGTAGGTTGGGCCTATGCTCATTGGAGTTCAGAAGAATGAGAGGTGATCTTATCAAAACATATAAGATAATGAGGGGGCTCGACAAGGTGGATGCAGAGAGGAAATTTCCACTCATGGGGAAACTAAAACAAGGGGACATAGTCTCAGAATAAGTGTCCGCCCATTTAAAACTGAGATGAGGAGGAAGTTCTTCTCTCAGAGCGTTGTAAATCTATGGAATTCTCTGCCCCAGAGAGCTGTGGAGACTGGGTCATTGAATAGATTTAAGGCGAAAATAGACAGATTTTTGAGCGATAAGGGAGTAAGGGGTTATGGGTAGCGGGCAGTGAAGTGGAGCTGAGTCCATGATCGGATCAGCCAGGATCTTATTGAATGGCGGAGCAAGCTCGAGGGGCCATATGGCCTACTCCTGTTCCTATTTCTTATGTTACTATGTTATGTTTAATCCTGTGTACTAAGAGGGAATGGGTAGACAGCTGTATAGGAACTACTTTTTTTCAAAGTGACGAGTCAACGGCGTCACACGGCACAGCTCATGGAGCTGGCCGGTGCTTCAGACCTTCACACAGGAAGAGATGGAACTGGGACTATGAAGCAGCTGGGGGAAGGTGAAGTCAGCAGATCATATCGTAGCAGAATCACTCAACAGCAAAGGCAGGCTAGCCGTCAGTTTAAGGAGCTGTCATATTGTACAGTGAATGAAACAAAACAAAAACTTACATTACTAGGTGAGCAGGGGAAGCTTGCCCTGAACTCTCACATCTGTGCATATTTGCCGGTGTCAAATTTCAATTTATGTCAAGTCTTTTTTTTTATAATTAATTGTATGTCAGCATAATTATACACAATTAATTGGATTTTGCCGGGTTTGATATTGTACGTTCAAGTAATTATCCCACATAATTCAATTCAAGTTAATTAAAGAGAGAGGGTCCCCATTATGCTCCAACAAAGGATTGACTGAAGAGCAGAAATATAATAACATACCGGTTCAGTTGTCTTGAAAACATTCACATTTCATTCTTGAAAGGATGATGCTAATTTGCAGTTACTTCTTTGTTAACAATTTGTAAAAATCTAATTAAAGAGAATGGCGGCATAGGAAGACTGTCTCTGGTCTGTGCCGACATCAATAGAGCCCTACCATGATATCCTTCTTCTTCTGAATCCACACATCCCTTCGAATGAGTGGATACATTGGGCTCAATTTTTGGCACATTACATAGAAACATAGAAAATAGATGCAGGAGCAGGCCATTCGGCTCTTCGAGCCTGCACCACATTCAATATGATCATGGCAAGAGTTACATCTGTTTATTGGCCCCGACTACTTCAAAAAAATAATGTGCAATTTTCCCCGTTCGAATTATTTAAATTGGCGTTGCAAAGCCTGTCCTTTAGCTTCGGTGGGTGGAGCCTAAAGTCTGTGCCAAAAAAAACAATGCCGCCCCCCCCCCCCCGTGCATGCGCATGCCCAGTGCAGCTCCCGGTCTGCATTCGGCCATTTTAAAAGAGACAGTTGTGTGTGAGAACTTTAATTCTCATTGGAAAAATCGGAGCTGCAATACAATATGCAACGCGGCTCAAGAACCAAGAATTTCTCACATGATGAAGTGGAGGCACTGGTTACTTTAATTGAGGCCAGATGGCACGAGCTGGACACCGGCAGAGGTCATGCTTTGTTGGAGCATAAAACGGAAAATGTTTACTGTTTGGACCTGTTCCGTAATGTTGTGATGTGTTAATGGAACAAATAATGTAAATGATTCAGTTATAATTTAAAATATATTTAATTCAAAAATTTAACATGTTTGTACTTAACTTACCTTCAATAAAAATATTCTTGTATCAAACTTTAAAGTATTCAGTTAAGATCACTTACAAACTTTAAGATCACTTACAAACTTTTAAACTTGTAAATTTACATCACTTACAAAAAACGTTTAATTTGAGAACAGTTACAACAGTAACAACAATAATAACAACAACAGCGGCAAAGGAAGGCTGCACCCATCTCTCCTCCACCTTATTCTAAGACTGCCCGCTGCGCTTGGTCTGGGTGACTCCACCCCTGCCCGCAGGCGGTGGCACAGTGTTTCTCGGGTTGGTACCAAGCTTATTCTTTCGAGCATCTCAGGTAATGCGCAGTTCTTGTTGGGGGTTTTGGACAGGCGGTAATGTGGTAGGCCCGGCTTGGGCCTCTTCAGAGGCTGGTCTGGGGATTGGAGTGGGAATGGCAGTTGATTCCGTCAATGGCCGTGGGGTCTGGGCGTGTTCCCTTATTGCAGCAGCTACCTCCGACATTCCCTCCCTCATGTGCCCTGACAGTGTCTCAACTACCTCCGACATTCCCTCCCTCATGTTCACCGACAGTGTTCCCATTTCTCGCGAGAGTGTTGTTATTTCTCCCGACAGTCCCGATATCTCATCACCCACCCCACTGATGGTGTCCAGGAGTGATCGCGTAAGGTCAATGCTCTCTGCACTCATTGCCATCATCTGAACCAGTTAGATCCTGCACCTCAGGAGAGCGCTGTCTAGCTCTCCTTCCCCTCCTCACCCTGGGTGTGCCTCGCTGCATCCCACTGGGACCCACAGCGCGAACCATGGAATGTCCCAACACCCGTACCACTCAGGAAAATAGCTGGCACCTCAATGGGTGGCACCTGCACCTCCTCCAGAATGAGTACAACAGTGGGGGCTTCAAACTTCCACTCCCCCTGCCCCTTCCCCTCCCCCTCCCCCCCCCCCATGCTCTTGGTCTGGAAGGTAGGAATGGAAGCTGTTCTCCTCTTCAGGCTCATCCTCGTCTGAATCTTCTTCTGCATCGGCTTCAGCCTCGTCAGGGTAGGCCTCAAGTTCTGCAAAATATAACAGAACAGACAAATGGTTAGCAGCAGAGGAGGGGCCAGGGTGGGTGGCATGAGTAGGCTCACACAGCGCAGGCAGCAGGCTGATTTGAAGGACCACGATGAATGATAACACATTGCATCAACCGAAGCGTAGCTGACGGAGACATCCCCGTGAACCGAAGCATGGCTAGCCCGCGCAGTACTTAACATTTAGCAAAGCCAGACTGTGGAATTTGCAGGACTTACCCTCTCCCTCGAGTGTGGGCCCAGCTTGTGCAGTGGTGGTTGCTTTTCTCCAGGCAGGACCCATCAAAGCAGCGACCCTCTCTTCCAAGGGTGTCAGTGGCTGCAGATTTTCCGGGCCTCCTCCTGATCGTGTTCTTTCCCTTTTGTTGTGTGCCACCTTCCTCTGCAAAGATGAAAATATAACTTTTTAGAGAGGGCGTCTTTCTGCTGGATGGGACAGATACAGCTGGTCACATTTACAATTGTAATTCCAGTGACTACATGAAAATATTACTTACATTAACTACTTGACCAAGGTCCTGCCACGTCTTTTTGCACTGACCTCTAGACCTCGGGGTGGTCACCATTGCACAGTAATCTTGTGAAAGTTGGTTCCAGCGTTACTTCATTTCTTTTGGTGAAACTTTTATGTGGCCTCTGCTGGTGTCCAGCTCGTGCCACCTGGCCTCAATTACAGTAACTAGTGCCTCCACTTCATCCTGTGAGAAATTCTTGGTCCTTGAGCCACGTTGCATATTGCAGCTTTGATTTTAAGTTCTCACACACCACTCAGAATTAATGTTCTTACACACAACTGGTTCTTTAAAAATGGCTGAATGCAGACCGGGAGGTATACTGAGCATGCGCGCCCATAGCAGTCATGTTAAAAACGTCTTTTGTTTTTTTTGCGCATGCGCAGAAGGGGGGGCATAGTTTTTTCAGCACAGACATTAGGCTCCACCCCCCCGAATCTAAAGGACAAGCTGCGCAGCGCCAATTTCTAAAATTAGAACGGGGAAACTTTCCATTTTTTTTACGTAGTCGGGGCCAAAATAAATGGCCGTCACTCTTGAAATATGCCAAAAAACGGCATTGGGGAAAATTGAGCCCTAAAAGTCCACACAGCTGTACTTTCCTGCAGTGCTCCCTTGACAGTGATCAAGAGAACAACCCCGAACCAAATTTTCCATTATCATGCCCAGGGACTCTGACACCAATTTCAGCACTTAAACTGCTGCACGGACTGAGACCAGCCAACTCAGCCCAAAGTAAAATACATTTCCTTGCCAGCGCAGTAGTGTGTGTGTGTCTTCTAATTGCTGTTCAATGAGTCCATAACAGGAGCGATCGTTTCAGTGGTATTACATCATGCTGGATCTCAAGAGACACCAATTTTGTCATCTAAGTTCTGCAATCTTAGCAGCTCATTTAGACAGTGAATTAACTGTATATATTGTGAAGTAATATTTTAAAAAATTCCTGTAATTATTCCACCTTAATTAGATGCAGATTGTGATAACTTACATACTCATTAAGATAAGCAGAAACTGTTGAAATAATCTCATTACAAATCATTTTATGAATCGTTTTTGTAATTAAACGAGAAATGTTTGGTGCGTTTGTTTTATTTTGATATGTTGCTCACATCACGGCACAAGCTTTATATAGAGCAAACTTATTCAGCTTTAATTAGCACTGCCTCTGTATCAGGCATTTCTTAACTGTTTCCTAAAGGCTGCTTGTCCCTGTGCTAATTTTGGCTCCGTGTTTCATTACTTTTGTAGACCTATATGCAATTACAAATACCCATGTGTACGATTTAATAGAGTGCACTAGAATAACACACAAGCTGGACTGTGTTACATATAGGATAACCATGATAAAAATGAAATATTCCTTGGATTCCTTCTTGTTGGTCATAGCATATAAGAATGTAAGAATATAAGAAATTGAATTTTCAAAAGGCATTCGATAAGGTGCCACAATCAAGGTTAATACGAACATAAAAAATAGGAGCAGGAGTGGGCCACACAGCCCCGCGAGCATGCTCCGCCATTTAATACGATCATGGCTGATCTGATCATGGACTCAGCTCCACTTACCCGCCCACTCCCCATAACCTCTTATTCCCTTATCAGTTAAGAAACTGCCTATTTCTGTCTTAAATTTATTCAATGTCCCAGCTTCCACAGCTCTCTGAGGCAGCGAATTCCACAGATCCACACCCTCTGAGAGAAGAAATTTCTCCTCATCTCAGTTTTAAATGGGCGGCCCCTTATTCTAAGATTATGCCCTCTAGTTCTAGTCTCCCCTATCAGTGGAAACATTCTCTCTGCATCCACCTTGTCGAGCCCTCTCATAATCTTATACATTTTGATAAGATCTTCTTTCATTCTTCTGAATTCCAATGAGTAGAGGCCCAACCTACTCAACCTTTCCTCATAGATCAACACCCTCATCTCCAGAATCAACCTAGTGAACCTTCTCTGTACTGCCTCCAAAGCAAGTATATCCTTTTGTAAATATGGAAACGAAAACTGCACACAGTATTCCAGGTGTGACCTCACCAATACCCTGTATAACTGTAGCAAGACTTCCCTGCTTTTATACTTCATCCCCTTTGCAATAAAGGCCAAGATACCATTGGCCTTTCTGATCACTTGCTGTACCTGCATACTAACCTTTTGTGTTTCATATATAAGTACCCCCAGGTCCCGCTTTTTCTCTATTTAAATATAACAGGGTTAAAATTAATTCAAATGTTTAACAAGAGCCACAAACCAAACTTTTAAATTTAATTAAAGCAAACTTCAAAGGGATGAGAAATAAACTGACCACAGTAAACTGACCTCAATTATTGATGAGTAAACCTACAGACATAACCTACAATCTCCCCAGCCCTGCGAGTGCGGGTTCAGAGGCAGGCCCGTTGTCAAAATGGCCGTGATTGACAGTGAGTCGGGATCCCGTTCTGAACCCACCTCTGTGTCAATTTCTCAGCTGTCAGGCCTGCATCCGGATTGCAGACCCGACACCAAGTGCCGGGCCACTTCATTAAGGTATTTAACAGGTAGTTGAGTGCTATTTAAGAGGATTAAAAGCAGGCACTTACAATTTTACCAACTGTTTGACAGGTTTTCCTGTCCCTCGAGGAACATGCCAGGCAAGTGCATCGGGTTCTCAGTGACTCTCGATTGCTTTGGAAAGTTGACAGATGCAGAAGTGGTATAAAAGCTACCATTTCACGGCTGTTCACTTTCCAATGTCAAAAGATGATGCCTTCAGGATTTGGAAGAAACTTTTGAGCTGTATGCAGGTTGGCAGTGTTTGTCGTGAACTCTCGATCCACCGTCACCTCCTTGGAGCAACCTCTCTCACCACTGACAGATCACTTCTGTCATTTCAACCTCACCTGCCATCTATTCCAGCAGCATCGGTGCCCTTGAGAATATCTCGCCTAAGTCATCAGAATCCCACCACAATCAGCCCTAACACCAACATCACCAGACACACCAGCATCGCCAACAACACCAAACCTTCTCCGCAATCACCTGTTGCGACACAGGACACAGGCCATCAGTACCCGACCACATTGCTGCCCAGGATGCCAGGGACTAACCAGCTCCCAGGAGGCAGGTTGACAATTTAAATATTATAATGAGGCTGGCGTACCTCATGGTGATCGGCCATTTCAAATTTAACTGGGAGAGTTTCCCGGGCCTCAGGAAGGCCAGCCAAATAAAGTAATGATACAAAGATGGGTGGGAAAACAAGGAGTACGCAAAGAATCTATAAAGGGATATTGACAAGCTCAGTGAGTGGGCAAAAATTTGGAAGATGTACTATAATGTGGGAAAATGCGAGGTTATCCACTTTGGTAGGAAAAATACAAAGCAAATTATTATTTAAATGGGGAGCGATTACAAAATGTTGCAGTACAGAGGGATCTGGGGATCCTTGTTCATGAAACAAAAAAGTTAGCATGCAGATACAGCAAGTGTTCAGGAGGCAAATGGAATGTCGGCCTTTATTGCAAGGGGGATGGAATATAAAAGTAGGGAAGTCCTGCTACAGTTATACAGGGTATTGGTGAGGCCACACCTGGAATACTGAGTACAATTTTGGTCTCCTTACATAGAAACATAGAAACATAGAAAATAGGTGCAGGAGTAGGCCATTCGGCCCTTCTAGCCTGCACCGCCATTCAATGAGTTCATGGCTGAACATGCAACTTCAGTACCCCATTCCTGCTTTCTCACCATACCCCTTGATTCCCCTAGTAGTAAGGACTTCATCTAACTCCTTTTTGAATATATTTAGTGAATTGGCCTCAACAACTTTCTGTGGTAGAGAATTCCACAGGTTCACCACTCTCTGGGAGAAGAAATTCCTCCTCATCTCGGTCTTAAATGGCTTCCCCCTTATCCTTAGACTGTGTCCCCTGGTTCTGGACTTCCCCAACATTGGGAACATTCTTCCTGCATCTAACCTGTCTAACTCCGTCAGAATTTTAAACGTTTCTATGAGGTCCCCTCTCATTCTTCTGAACTCCAGTGAATACAAGCCCAGTTGATCCAGTCTTTCTTGATAGGTCAGTCCCGCCATCCCGGGAATCAGTCTGGTGAACCTTCGCTGCACCCCCTCAATAGCAAGAATGTCCATCCTCAGGTTAGGAGACCAAAACTGTACACAATACTCCAGGTGTGGCCTCACCAAGGCCCTGTACAATTGTAGCAACACCTCCCTGCCCTTGTACTCAAATCCCCTCGCTATGAAGGCCAACATGCCATTTGCTTTCTTAACCGCCTGCTGTACCTGCATGCCAACCTTCAATGACTGATGTACCATGACACCCAGGTCTCTTTGCACCTGCCCTTTCCCTAATCTGTCACCATTCAGATAATAGTCTGTCTCTCTGTTTTTACCACCAAAGTGGATAACCTCACATTTATCCACATTATACTTCATCTGCCATGCATTTGCCCACTCACCTAACCTATCCAAGTCGCTCTGCGGCCTCATAGCATCCTCCTTGCAGCTCACACTGCCACCCAACTTAGTGTCATCCGCAAATTTGGAGATACTACATTTAATCCCCTCGTCTAAATCATTAATGTACAGTGTAAACAGCTGAGGCCCCAGCACAGAACCTTGCGGTACCCCACTAGTCACTGCCTGCCATTCTGAAAAGTCCCCATTTACTCCTACTCTTTGCTTCCTGTCTGACAACCAGTTCTCAATCCATGTCAGCACACTACCCCCAATGCCATGTGCTTTAACTTTGCACATTAATCTCTTGTGTGGGACCTTGTCGAAAGCCTTCTGAAAGTCCAAATATACCACATCAACTGGTTCTCCCTTGTCCACTCTACTGGAAACATCCTCAAAAAATTCCAGAAGATTTGTCAAACATGATTTCCCTTTCACAAATCCATGCTGACTTGGACCTATCATATTACCTCTTTCCAAATGCAGTGCTATGACATCCTTAATAATTGATTCCATCATTTTACCCACTACCGATGTCAGGCTGACCGGTCTGTAATTCCGTTTTCTCTCTCCCTCCTTTTTTAAAAAGTGGGGTTACATTGGCTACCCTCCACTCCATAGGAACTGATCCAGAGTCAATGGAATGTTGGAAAATGACTGTCAATGCATCCACTATTTCCAAGGCCACCTCCTTAAGTACTCTGGGATGCAGTCCATCAGGCCCTGGGGATTTATCGGCCTTCAATCCCATCAATTTCCCCAACACAATTTCCCGACTAATAAGGATTTCCCTCAGTTCCTCCTCCTTACTAGACCCTCCGACCCCTTTTATATCCGGAAGGTTATTTGTGTCCTCCTCAGTGAATACCGAACCAAAGTACTTGTTCAATTGGTCCGCCATTTCTTTGTTCCCCGTTATGACTTCCCCTGATTCTGACTGCAGGGGACCTACGTTTGTCTTTACTAACCTTTTTCTCTTTACATATCTATAGAAACTTTTGCAATCCGTCTTAATGTTCCCTGCAAGATTCTTCTCGTACTCCATTTTCCCTGCCCTAATCAAACCCTTTTTTCCTCCTCTGCTGAATTCTAAATTTCTCCCAGTCCCCGGGTTCTCTGCTATTTCTGGCCAATTTGTATGCCACTTCCTTGGCTTTAATACTATCCCTGATTTCCCTTGATAGCCACGGTTGAGCCACCTTCCCTTTTTTATTTTTACGACAGACAGGAATGTACAATTGTTGTAGTTCATCCATGCGGTCTCTAAATGTCTGCCATTGCCCATCCACAGTCAACCCCTTCAGTATCATTTGCCAATCTATCCTAGCCAATTCACGCCTCATACCTTCAAAGTTACCCTTCTTTAAGTTCTGGACCATGGTCTCTGAATTAACTGAATTAACTGTTTCATTCTCCATCCTAATGCAGAATTCCACCATATTATGGTCACTCTTCCCCAAGGGGCCTCGCACAACGAGATTGCTAATTAATCCTCTCTCATTACACAACACCCAGTCTAAGATGGCCTCCCCCCTAGTTGGTTCCTCGACATAAGGAAGGATATACTTGCATTGGAGGCAGTTCAGAGAAGGTTCACGAGGTTGATTCCCGAGGTGGAGGGGTTGTCATATGAAGAAAGGTTGAGCAGGTTGGGCCTATAATCATTGGCGTTTACAAGAATGAGAGGTGATCTTATTGAAACATATTAAATTTTGAGGGTAGATGCACCGAGGATATTTAGAACTAGGGGGCATAGTTTCAGAATAAGGGGTCGCCCATTTAAAACAGAAATTAGAAGGAATTTCTTCTCTCAGAGGGTCATGAATCTTTGGAATTCTCTACCCCAGAGAGCTGTGGAGGCTGGATTTTTGAATATATTTAAGGTGGAGATAGGCAGATTTTTGAATGATAAGGGAGTCAAGGGTTATGGGGAGCGGGCAGGGAAGTGGATTTGAGGCCAGGATCAGATTAGCCATGATCTTATTGGATGGCGGAGCAGGCTCGAGGGGCCAAATGGCCGACTCCTGCTCCTATTTCCTATGTAAGGCGAGGACGGCTGATCCAGGAGCTAAGTGCCTTTCCACTTACCTCCTGGATCCAGTGGCCCTGCCTCCCTCTCCCCCATGATCGGACACTCCCACCAGGTCTCCGAAAACCCCCGAGGTCCCTGATTCCTCCCCTCTGTGGCCTCCAATTCTCCCTCCCCCCCCACCCCAGGCCTCCAATCCCCCCCGAGGCCCCAGATACCCACCATCCCCCCCACCAGGCATCCGATCCCTCCCCTCTGTGACCTCCGATTCCCCCCCTCCCAACCCCAGGCCTGTGATACCCCCCCTCCGAGGCCTGCAATCCCCTCTGAGGCCGCCGATCCCCCCCCCCCCAGGCCCCCACCCCCAGGCCTCCGATCCCTCAATCCCCCAAAACCTCCGATTCTCCCCTCCCCCCCCAACCCCCCCAGGCCTCCGATCCCCCCGCAGGCCTCTGATTTCCCCCCGCAGGCCTCCGATCCCCCTGAGGCCTTCGATCCTGCATTAATACATTATAGACTGGAACGTGTTACATACAGGTTAATGTGAAATGGAGGTGTATCTCATACAGGATAACACCACAGGCTGCAGTGCTGGAGTGAAACACATTCAGGGGCCCAGGTAACATCATAAATCAGAATAGAATAACTTAAGTGGCTTATCAACATCATCTGGACTTTGAGATCGGTTGTATCCTTGAAACACACTGCAGCCCATCACTCTGTACAACACAAATGGGAGTTTGTGGGATGAGTTGCATTCTATTTTCAGACAGTACATTTCTGGCCGACAGAAGGTGTCATGGCAGACAGTGACAGATGGTTGACACCAGCGATCAAATCATGCGGTTTGCGCTACATTACTATCGTACTCTGCATTTCAGTGACGTCAGCTTGTGCATTATTGCATCCTGATGGGGAAATGCATACCCTGTAGCACTATACAATTCAACAACAGATACATGTCCCGAGATGGAGTTCTTTTATAAACAGAATGCAAAAAACACATTGTATGTTGTCAAAACGACATGCAGAATGTGTTTGAGCTGCATGTATTATTACAGCCTGGGAACTGGGAAAGATGTGGAGATTAAGCCGAACTGATAGTGATGAGCTATGCTAACAAAGAACCTTCTAAGATCTCGGAGGAAACAGCTGAATAGAAACAGGTGGCCATTTTCCTCTTCAGTTCACACATACAACCTTTACTTGTCAAATCCTGTTGAAAGATATGAAAAATGGCGTTAAAATAATTTCTAAGTGCTAGACACAGACGTGAATATATCACGTGAAGCTGAGGGAATGTATTCTATTAACAGTAAACAATAACCTAACTGCTCTTGTATCTCATGTTGAGAAAAGGGATGAATCAAGTTTGAAATCTGAATCAATTCCCAATACAGATCGACTTGGATGAAATCCAAATCAAGACTGATTTTTGAAAGTAGAGAATTGATATTACAGCAATTTTGTGCAAATCACATACAACTCATTTTGTAAACATGTGCAGTGTATTTGTGCTGACAGAGGAGAGTATAAATGACAGGGGCCAGTAAACTAAAGATAGCAATGATTCAAAGAAACAGCTAGTTTGGTGCAATCCTTAAAAATGGTTGCCAATTCTGAGCTCCAGGAAATATGTCCCTGCACTGAAAGACAGTGTACTGGAGGGTCAGGGCTAGATACTGACCTTTCAGCTCGAGAGTTTTGTACATTCATTTACAGACATCAAAATGAGTGTAAATACCACTGATGTGCTAAGGGGTAGATTTTGACAAAATAATTTTGAGGCTCCGGCCTCATTTAAATTCGCTAGGAGAGCTGCAGGGTGACAAACATGCATTGTGACACATCTTGTCAGATTGAACACTCGAAATCGGGACAGAGCTGCCACCAGCAAGGTCAATTGTGAAGTGGGGGGGGTGGGGTGGATGCATCTTTTCCATCGCCCATGCACTGTGCCGATTCCGACCAGTTCCTGCCAAAAATTGGCAATCGGGTCCTGTCATGTATCTTACATTATTATATATAACTGTATCCTAACATACTATACATGACTGTAATAAGATATGACCTGTAACCACCAGCATACCTTACCACCAGGGGTGCACTTGCAAGAGACAGGTATATAAGGACAGGTCTCAGGCAAGTGCAGCATTCCAGAGCTGTGAAATAAAGGTGCAGGTCCAGAGTGACCTTGACTTCACTACATGCCTCGTGTGAATCTGTACTGAGGGGACAGGACTTTACTGTGGCGACGAGTTACGGGATTACAGAATCCACAGAATGGCGAACAACGGATCAGATGAAAAGTACAACGCGGGAGACAATTGGGAGGACTTTATAGAAAGGCTCCAGCAAAGCTTTGTAACCAAAGACTGGTTAGGCGACGATAAGGCAGACAAGAGAAGAGCCCATCTCTTGACCAGCTGTGGCTCGAAAACATACGCTTTAATGAAGGATCTGTTGGCACCCGAGAAACCAGCAAGCAAGTCGTTTGAAGAATTGAGTACACTGGTAAGAGACCACCTGAAGCCAGTGAGCAGCCTACACATGGCCAGACACAGGTTCTACAACTACAGACGCTGTGTGGGCCAGAGCATACCCGACTTTGTGGCAGAACTTAGGAGGTTGGCTAGTTTATGTGAGTTCTCCGGTGAACTGAGGAGAGAAATGCTGAGAGACTTTTTCATTGAAGGAATAGGCCACGCAGGCATATTCCGAAAGCTCATAGAGACCAAGAACCTGACCTTAGAGGCAGCAGCACTGGTTGCACAGACATTCTTGATAGGGGAAGAAGAAACGAGGTTGATTTACAATGCAGGTACGACAACTAACGGAATATTGGAACAAGAAGTTCAAAGCATTAAAAAAGCTGCTACTCCCACACACAGACCAAACCGGGAGAACAGGCTCTCGACAGCAGGCAGAAGCCATCAAGGGCCACAGGAACGGCCGTTCACACCTCATCAACCCACAATGCAAGCAATCAACTACAAACTGACAGAAGCTCAAGAGAGATCAGCCAGACGCAACTCATTCTTTGGGAAAACTTTGAACAATGGAACAGGTCTGTGAAGGAGGTGTGGGGGTGGGCACTCATCAAGGGGATGTCGATTTCAGCAGGCTGTTTGCAGAAATTGTGAATATACAGGGCATTTGGCCCGCATGTGCAAAAAAACGGCAGCTCGGTTGATATGCGAATCAGATGGGTCGGAAAGTGGACCAGAAGATGCTGGGGACAGTACCTGGGACACCGATGTACAGCGGGTCAACACGATCAATGGCTGCTGCTCCTACAACAGGATGCCTCCTATAATGATGAGGGTCCTACTCAACGGGATATCTGTCAACATGGAGCTGGATACGGGAGCGAGTCAATCTCTCATGGGCGCTCAAAAATTTGAATAACTGAACGCATAAAAGAGACAGACCAAAACTCACAAGGGTCGACACCAAACTAAGGACCTATACCAAATAAAACGTACCAGTCCTTGGCAGCGCCATGCTCTCTCTCACACACAAAGGGACAGTGAACCGACTTCCCCTGTGGATTGTCCCCGGAGACCCCCCAGCACTGCTGGGGAGAAGTTGGCTGGCAAAACTAAACTGGAAATGGGATGATGTCCATGCCATGTCATTAGAGGAACGGACCTCCTGCTCAACAGTTATAAAGTGATTTGAACATCTCTTTCAGCCAGGTGTGGGCACTTTCAAAGGGGCCAAAGTCAAAATCTACATCACACAGAATGCTAGACCGGTCCATCACAAGGCCAGAGCTGTACCCTATGTGATGAGGGTAAAGATTGAACATGAACTAGACAGGCTTCTGCGGGAAGGCATTATATCACCTGTGGAATTTAGCGACTTGGCAAGTCCCATCGTCCCAGTCATGAAGCCTGATGGATCCGTACAAATCTGTGGGGACTACAAATCTACCATAAACAGAGTCTCCCTACAGGACCAGTACCCGCTGCCCAGAGCGGAGGACTTATTTGCCACATTGGCTGGAGGTAAACTTTTCTCAAAATTAGACCTCACATCTGCATATATGACGCAAGAATTGACCAAGGAATCCAACCTACTCATCACCATCAACACACATCAAGGCCTTTTCATGTACAATCGATGCCCATTCGGCATCAGGTCGGCAGCTGCCATATTCCAGCGCAACATGGAGAGTCTGCTCAAGTCCATCCCGGGGACGGTTGTATTTCAAGACGACACACTTATCACGGGCAGGGACACCGACTCCCATCTCCGTAATTTGAAGGAAGTACTAAAGTGGTTGGATCAGGTAGGCCTACGAGTCAAGAAATCCAAGTGCCTGTTTCTCGCACCCGAGGTTACATTTTTGGGCAGGAGGATTGCCGCTGATGGAATCCGCCCAACAGAGTCTAAAACAGAAGCAATTCGCCTGGCACCCAGGCCCAGGAATGTCTCAGAACTGCGCGCCTTTCTCGGGCGACTCAATTACTTTGGGAACTTTATGCAGAACTTAAGCACGCTGCTGGAGCCTCTCCACGTGCTACTCAGGAAGGGGTGCAAATGGTTTTGGGGGGACACCCAGGAACACGCCTTCAATAAGGCATGCAACTTTCTGTGTTCCAACAGTGTTCTGACTTTCTTTGACCCAGGTAAAAAGTTAGTTCTCACATGCGATGCGTCAGCGTATGGGGTCGGGTGCATTTTGCAACATGTCAATAGTGCGGGCAAATTACAACCCATAGCTTATGCCTCCAGGTCACTTTCGCGGGCGGAGCACGGGTACGGAATGGTAGAGAAGGAGACGCTCGCATGCGTGTATGGTGTCAAAAAGATGCACCAATACCTTCTCGGGGCCAAGCTCGCGTTAGAAACCCACCACAAGCCCCTCACGTCCCTCCTATCTGAGAGCAAGGCAATAAACAGCAACGCCTCAACGCGATTTCAACGGTGGGCACTCACGCTGGCGTCCTACGACGATACCATAAGGCACAGACCAGGCACAGACAACTGTGCCGACATGCTCAGCAGGCTATCCCTGGCGACCACGGAAGGGTCTGACGAACAGGACTGTGAGATAGTATGGCAATCAATGTCTTTGAGTCCACAGGTTCGCCCATGACAGCTCGCCAAATCATAGCCTGGATGGCCAGCGACCCCACGTTATCCTTAGTAAAAAGATGTGTCCTAACCGGTGACTGGGTAGAGGCTCACAATGCCAGCCCTGAGGAATTAAAACCCTTTCACAGTCACTACAAGCAGACTGCCTGATGTGGGGCAGCTGAGTATTCATGCCTCTGCGAGGCAGAGAGACATTTGTCCAGGAGCTCCACCACGAGCAC
This sequence comes from Pristiophorus japonicus, assembly GCF_044704955.1. Classification (NCBI taxonomy): domain Eukaryota; kingdom Metazoa; phylum Chordata; class Chondrichthyes; family Pristiophoridae; genus Pristiophorus; species Pristiophorus japonicus. The sequence goes on from NC_091990.1 coordinate 171,805,774, forward strand.
CCGGGGATCGTTCTCATGAAGGCCATAGCCAGATCCCACGTCTGGTAGCCTGGTATTGATGTGGACTTGGAGCTCTGCGTCCAAACGAGCAGCAGTTGTGCCCAACTCAGCAATGCACCCAGGGAGGCTCCACTGAGCCCCTGGCCTACCAAACCGTGGTCGGGTGCACGTAGACTATGCGGGCCCATTCATGGGCAAAATGTTCCTCGTAGTTGTAGATGCATTTTCAAAGTGGATCGAATGCACTATTTTAAACTCGAGCAAAACCTCCACCACTGTGGAGAGCCTCGCAACCATGTTTGCAACGCACGGAATCCCTGACATATTGGTCAGTGACAATGGTCCGTGCTTCACCAGCACAGAATTCCAAGACTTTATATTTGACCACAGCATAAATCACGTCAAGACGGCACCGTTCAAGCCGGCCTCCAACGGCCAGGCGGAGAGAGCAGTGCAAATCATTAAACACGGCATGCTTAAAATCCAAGGTCCCACGCTGCAGAGTCGCCTGTCGCGACTGCTGCTGGCATACAGATCTCATCCGCACTCACTGACTGGGATCCCCCCGCGCAACTATTGATGAAAAGGACTTTAAAAACAAGGCTCTCATTAATCCTCCCAGACATGCACGAAATCATTGAGGCAAAGCGCCGTAAGCTGACTGAGTACCATGACAGAAATTCGAGGGGGAGGTGGAATGAGATAGGGGACAAAGTATTTGTACTAAACTATGGCAGGGGTCCCAAATGGCTTGCAGGGACAGTAAAAGGCAAGGAAAGAAACAGGCTACTGGTAGTACAAATGGACAATGGCAAAACCTGCCGGAGGCATGTAGACCAAGTCAAAAGCAGATTTACCAACAACACTGCGGAACCAGAGGCACACTACAATGTGGAACTCGCACCACACCTGGTGGACAGACAGGGGGAACAACCTGAGGAAAGGGCAATCCCAACAGACAGCCCAGGCAAGTCAACAACAATCACACCAATCGAAACAGACAGCCCAGGCGAGATACCAGCAACCACACCCAAAGAAAAACAGACACCAAGGCAAACAACTGAACCACAACTCAGATGCTCCACGCGAGAGCGTAGACCATCTGAGAGACTGAACCTATAAAGACAATATGACCTTGGGGGAGGGTGATGTCATGTATCTTACATTATTATATATAACTGTATCGTAACATACTATACATGACTGTAATAAGATATGATCTGTAACCACCAGCATACCTTACCACCAGGGGTGCACTTGCAAGAGACAAGTATATAAGGACAGGTCTCAGGCAATTGCAGCATTCCAGAGCTGTGAAATAAAGGTGCAGGTCCAGAGTGACCTTGACTTCACTACATGCCTCGTGTGAATCTGTACTGAGGGGACAGGACTTTACAGGTCCTAATTTGCGTTATAGGACCCTGATTTCCACATTGAAAGGGCCTAGAATCTGAAATAGGCCTGCGCTTCAGACACCAGGCGCTAGACCCCTTTTAAAATGGAGCCAGCTGCATTGCTGGTGGTAATGGTGGGTGTAGGGTGTAATGTGTGCACTGTGAGTATGCTCCCAGGTTTGTTGAGCTGTTGATTTGGGAGTGGCTTGATGTTCACAAGACTCAATAAATCCCCGGCCTGTTGGGTTGCGAGGATCCACGATGAGACAGGCGGTTGTGAGCCTGGTGGATGAACTGGTAATGTAGGGAATTGTTCAGCCCGACTGCCTGCCTCTCTTCCGCGGTTACATCCGAGCCAGGGTGTCCCTGGAGATGGAGCACGCGGTGTCCACCGGTACGCTCGCGGCCTTCCACGAGAGGTGGGCGCCGGAGGGACTGGAGTGCATCATCACCCCCGGCAACCAAATTTTAATTTGATCATTTAAGTTTAAAGTTTAATTTGTTTAATTTGCCGATTTTAGTGCCTCATCCCTTTTAGCCAGGGAGCACTTGTATAATTTCTCTTTTTAGTGACTTAAAACCACCCCCCTTCCCCCCCAAAAAGGGGCACTGGAAAAAAAAAATTATTTTGGAGTGTGACCCCACCCTTGCAGGGGGCATTTGTTTAAAGTGCACAACTAAAATATTTGAACTGGTAATGTGTCGTGTGATTTTTAAACCTTTTGCTAATAAACCAACAAGTTCTTAATCGCAATGTGTTGCTATGAATTCGTAAGCAAAGAACCCATGAAGCAAATACATTGGCCCAAAAATTCCGGCCTCCCAGTCCGTACGAAGTTTCTATGGACCCGGGAAGGCATCAGAAAAGCCGGTTTTCAGCGCACAATGCGCATGCGCTGAAAACCGGCTTTTCCGATCTGTCAAGCTGGAGCTCAACAGATCCTAGACAGATCGGGAGTGAGGACATTTGCAAGGGCAAGTTTGCGGGATTTACCCATATCTTGCCCAGCAAATGTCCTCAAAAACCTTGCGCCTGAAGAAGCAGGGGCATAGCCTACTGTTACAGGCGTAAGTGTTTTAAAACACACAAAAACACAAGAAAATTACATTAAATAAACACATTGTATTGTTAAAAACTCTGCCCGCTAAGGTAAGTTTATTTTTATCCCGAATTACAAAACTTTAAAAAAATCGGAAATATATTGTTTTTTTCTAAGGTATTTATTAAATTTAATTTCAATGAATTTCAATTATGTGAGGTCTGTTTTTTATATTTTATTAGTGTGTGATTGCTTTTGTTCCCATTAATAGCACTGAGAACTTGTAATGGGAACCTGTGAAATACCTACCTGATTGGCTGAGCAGTCACACATGACTGCATCTTCTGCGTGGGAGCTCTCCGGACGGGAGCGCGCTTTGCAGCGCGGGAGGAGAAGGCCTCCCCATCGCAAATCAGGGCGCCTTCTAGACCACCAGCTAAATTCGTAAAAAATCTCCAGCGAGGAGGCAATTGCTCGCGGAAAGACCTCTTGAGGAATTTCTGGGCCACTATCTAGGTTGACGATCCCAATTTGAGGACGTTACTCTGGAACAAATTTTGGGGGGAAAATGGCATTTTTTAACTTACGCCAGAAAAAACAACTTATTCCAAAAAAAATGATGGAAGTCATGGCCAAGGTTGGGCCCAATGACACCAAACTGATACAGTATGGCTTCCATTCATTTTGTGGCTTTATACGGCATGCTGCCATTTCGAATTACCAGTTATATAAATAGGCATCCAGGGTTTCGAGGCACTGAGGTTACCAAAGAGGGTTTAAAAGGCTACTATGATGATTTGGGTGACAGTCTTGAGGCTATTTATGCACCATTTTCCTCATGTTTGTTTTTTGGGCAGATACTTAGGTTCTCATGAGCCTCTGTACCAATTGTTTTAATTATTTTGCCACCAGTACAATCCACGTGTTTCCCCAGAGGAATCCCACTATCTGAGGTGTTCGGAAGAAGAGAATAAGCAATGAGACCAAGGCAGGTCAGGCTGTGTGCAAAGTGATCGGTGCCCACCTAACTCCGCACAGACCAATGTGCGTATATCACACCTTGACAGAAGCTCAATGAGCTTGATGATAATTTAGAGGGAATCATAAGGCAGGGCTTCAGTAATCTCATTATTACACTTACGTTCTTCTGCCGCACTGATCTGTGACCACAGTGAAGGAGAACATAGATGCTGACATTATCTTTTGTCACATGTATATTCTCTCACCAACTCCAATCTGATGACCGTACAAGTGCCCGAAAGGGTGCAAAGCCAGGCCGTCCATAGGTGGCGAACATGATCCATCCCAATAGGTTCTTATGGACATATAGCAGCCGTCGTCCTTAAATGTTCCTGCCTTGAGGTAGCACTTAGATTAAAAACTGGGGAAGCTGGGACATTGAATAACTTTAAGACAGAGATGGACAGTTTCTTAACCCATAAGTGAATAAGGGGTTATGGGGAACGGGCAGGGAAGTGGAGCTGAGTCCATGATCGGATCAGCCATGATCGTATTAAATGGCAGAGCAGGCTCGAGGGGCCGTATGGCCTACTCCTTATCCTATTTCTTATGTTCTTATGTTTATAGAAACATAGAAACATAGAAATTTACAGCGCAGAAGGAGGCCATTTCAGCCCATCGTGTCCGCGCCGGCCAACAATGAGACACACGGCCCTCGGTCAGCAGCCCTAAAGGTTACATGCAAACCCATGAACAATGACGGAAAGGCAAAGAGCACCCAGTCCAACCAGTCTACCCCACACAACTGCAACACCCCTTATACTAAAAACATCTATTCTCCACCCCAACTGGATCTCCTGGGAGAGGCAAAAACCAGATAAAAGCCCAGGCCAATTTAGTGAGAACAAATCTGGGAATATTCCTCTCCGACCCGTCCAGGCGATCGAAACTAGTCCAGGAGATCACCCTGGCCGTATTCTATTCCCTGAAGTTATAGATTCTGTCTCCAGCCTTCTGTTCCTTCAGCTGGCCCCCTCGTTGCAGCTGAGTAACTTCCTCCTCCGCTGCTACCATGGGGATGCTTTTTTTCCAGTGTGAGGTTGTCCAGCATGAGGCCCAGTACCACAATCCTGGAAAGCTTAGCTTGTAGTGACGCACTGCTTCAACATGTCAGTGGAGGCTCTCCGATTACTGTGAGAGAAGCATGCATCTCATTATATCTGTTTTCAGCTTGCGTCCTTGGATGCTGCAAAGATGTCATGAGCCATTAATACAGAGGTTAGTCTTGATCACCCAGGGCCCACCCTTACACTAGTCTTTGTGGGTTGAATATTACTGAGATGTCCGATTGCCGTATAATAATTGTATTGTGACAGCATTGACTTGTATGATCATGTGATAATGGTCGCTAATGGGCTGAACATTTATCCAGTGGAATTTATTGAGTTGGTGCTATGGTGCAATCATCATCATCATAGGCAGTCCCTCGGAATCGAGGAAGACTTGCTTCCACTCTTAAAATGAGTCCATAGGTGGTTGAACAGTCCAATACGGGAACCACAGTCCCCGTCACAGGTGGGACAGATAGTCGTTGAGGGAAAGGGTGGGTGGGACTGGTTTGCCGCACGCTCTTTCCGCTGCCTGCGCTTGGTTTCTGCATGCTCTCGGCGACGAGACTCGAGGTGCTCAGTGCCCTCCCGGATGCACTTCCTTCACTTAGGGCGGTCTTTGACCAAGGACTCCCAGGTGTCAGTGGGGATGTTGCACTTTATCAGGGAGGATTTGAGGGAGCTCGTAGGGCTACATAAGTGAAATCTATATCCCCTGGACATTCAGGCCCTACCATTGTGCAAATTGGTGCTGATGGTTACTGCTTTTCCACAGAGATGGATTTTGAAATTGTTAAAGCAAACAAGACATCGGTCATTTGCTTTATGTCTGACGGATTGAGTAGTGTGTCGAATATTGCCAGTGGTACACTGGAATCGTCTGGATGCATAGAATTTAAATGCTATTATTAGCTTCACAGCCATTGGCAGTGTTGTGCCGATGGGGGAGTTTAGTTGCAGGGTCACATTTCGGCATGTAATACAAATTCATCACAACCTCCCTTGTAATTTGTAACCCGTGCAAGGAATGTCCCTCTGACATATTGATTTATAACATCTTGGTCTGCTGAGCGTAGTAGTGTGCGCAGAGAGCCTCTGGTGCAGTCTGATCTGCCTCGCTTCTCTTCAATGATCCGCCTCCTCTTCCCTTCCAAAAAACACAAGAACAGGTACATTCCCATGGAGAAACCCATTGTGGGACTATTTATGCAGTTGGGAAACCAATGGCAGTAATCCAATATTTCAGAGACAAGAGAAAAAAAAAATAGAAACAAGAAAAAGAAACTCAACAAGTGAGGGGTACATTCTCATTGCACTTTTCAGGCAGGGAAGAGTAAAATCATGCGTCGAAAACTCAGGCCCTAATAATCATAGGGACCGAAATTGGCCTCGAGTTCGCCTGCCATGAGCGCCTCTGGAAGGCGCTAAGGTGGCGCAAAATGTATTTGGCACGGCAGTAACAGTAGCCACGGTGGAATTGGGCGCGGGTTCTGCGCAGTCACTACGGGATAGTGCTTCGCTCCTGCAGGAAATGCCCCGCTTGTCTGTGCGCGGCGGTGATGAGGTCATTGCCGCGCACAGCACCCCGATACTGCCCCGAAAGTGAAATTCGGCCTTCAGGTGTGGGATGTGGGGGGGAAGGGGGTGGGTGCGGGAAGTGGTATGAGAAAAGGAACGGGGATAACGATACCGTTGTTGCTCGCAACGAGGTCGACGTCTCCGCTGGCCACGGCGCCCACTACCTGCGGGCCAGTGAGCCCCAGAATGAGAGGCGATCTTATCGAAATGTATAAGATTATGAGGGGGCTTGACAAGGTGGATGCAGAGAGGATGTTTCCACTGATGGGGGAGACTAGAACTAGAGGGCATGATCTTAGAATAAGGGGCCATCCATTTAAAACAGAGATGAGGAGAAATTTATTCTCTCAGAGGGTGTGGATCTGTGGAATTCGCTGCCTCAGAGAGCTGTGGAAGCTGGGACATTGAATAAATTTAAGACAGAAATAGACAGTTTCTTAAACAATAAGGGAATAAGAGGTTATGGGGAGCGGGCGGGGAAGTGGAGCTGAGCCCATGATCGGATCAGCCATGATTTTATTAAATGGCGGAGCAGGCTCGAGGGGCCGTACAGCCTACTCCTGCTCCTATTTCTTATGTTCTTATGTTCTCCTCAAGATCAGAGTGGGGTCACAGGTCAGATTCTCCTCCTCCAGTCCGCTGCTGCTCCCATCTGCTAAGTGCCATCTTGGCCTGCAACAGAAAGGAACTGGTGTAAGTAAGAGCTCAGCTTTGCATGTGGAATATACGCCTGCCATGGTTGAATAGCTGTAAATGTAGGCGAGGTGTGAGATGAGGATGTGAGGGTGAGTATCTGCAGATGCTTGGTGGTGGAGTGGTGTGGAGATGGTTTGCACAGTGTGCACAGACAGAGGTGGAGAGGCTGGTATGGAGGAGGAGTGTAAGCTTGTACTCACCCTCACCACCTGACATCGATTGTTGCACTCCTTGCGGCACTGGGTGAGCCTTCTCTGCACCTCAGTGCTGGCCGACACCTCCCGGACCACCTCTTGCCGCATGGCAGGGAAAACCTGCTGAGATGGCCTCCTTCCCGATGCAGGGAACAGCGACCCCCTCTTGGTCTCAAGTGCCCCCACCAATGCCTCCAGAGCCACATCACTGAATCTGGTGGCCCTCCCCCTTGAAGGGGGATTAGCAGCAGCCATTTCAGAAACTTCCTCGGGCCCAGAGATCAGTGATTGAAGTTCGGCAATGCTGATAATGAGCAGCAGCAGGTTCAAATGACCTCCCCTTTAAGAGCCTGATGGAGCTGGAGTCAAGGATTGAAAGCTGATCGTTGAATGGAACTCAGCTGAAATTTGGTAAGGGCCATGAATAGCGCCCCTGCAGCACCCAGCTGGGGCCATTAGCGCCTCATTTACCGCCCCCGCCACCCCCCCTTCATTCCTGGGGCGAAAACACCCAATTTCACCCAATTTGACAACGTGCCGGGTGTTAAATTTTGGGAAGTAAAAAATTACCATCCCAAACAGGGCACTACTGAATTCCGCCCCGCTAGTCTCCCAAATTTTCTGTTCAAGCAGGCGAATCAGCAACATCCACAATTCGGGGAAATGTGTGAAAGATGTTTATCTGTCACAGCGGCCTCATTTAAATATCAGCTGTCAAAGTGGGAGGAGTCACTTCATCAAAAGGATATGGTGATGGAAGTTCACATGATGGTTCTCCTCCCTTTCCCATTTCTGTGTGGTTTTACCTTCTTTATTCCTGTTTGTGGGCTAAACTAACTTAGAAAATTTACGCCATTGTATCTCTGAGATAGGTCAACGTGCTGGTGTGCATCACAACCGCAATATTTACTATGCTGCATTGCCACAAAAGGCAGAGGCAAAAACAAAGGCATGGCTTCATGGAAATCTTGGAGGCCGAAATCGCCCCATAGCCTGTCCAGGGGCGGTAACCTTCTGGGCCCAGGTCAGTTAACGCCCGAGGTGTTAACTGTTTCAGGCTATCCACGTCGTTTCAGGGGCGCTCCCGAGGCGTCAGCGTGGCGCTAATGCGCCACAACGCCCCTCCCCTTCATTTAAAGGGGAGGGCCACTGCAGACTCTGCAGGACACATTGGCTGGCACCAGGAACAATCTTGATTCAGCCAGCGGCCTGGCATGCAAGGCGATGTCCCGGGCTGCATGATGATGACGCGGTCGAGACGAGGGCCACTATTGTCGGGCCAACGTAAAAGCCGGCCGACAAAAAGAATGGCGGCTCAAGGCACATATAGCCTCCGCTTTAAGGGGCAGTTTCCCCCACAGGAAGCGAAGGGGTCTGTGCTAGCGGTGAGGGGTCGGCCCACAAATCGCGGGGCAAACTCCAAGTTGCCCTCAAAATCTCAGGGGCAATTTCACCCCAGGTGCCACCACCGCTCACCCCCAGGCGAAAAGGCAATTGCACCCTTTGTACCTCAGCGCCTCCCGTTACTGCCAGCAGATGGCGCTAATGAGATGCTAGAGCACTATCATCGGGGCGAGGCGAATCCAGCGCTGCATGCCAAATCCTCCCCTGCAGCGTTACCGCTAACAGTTATCGCTGGGAGCCTCAACACCAGATGAATTGTTACGTCACTGAGCGTGCAACGCTCACTGACCGCCCGATCTGCAAAATTGATTGTCGCCACCGACCTTAGCACCTGGAGTAAGCAGCGTTTGGCAGAGCTGGCGTGCAGCACCAGGGAGCCTGCTCTAGGGGCGTTATTTAAGGGGATCATGAGTAATGACTGGCAGTTACTGAGAGTTACTCATGGTTTCATTCAGTAATCTCAAGGTTATTTTGTATCAGAAGTGTTGAGACAACTAAAAGGCAATTACATTTATTCTTAAAAATCAAACTGCTACGGTTGGTTACATTAATGCGGGCTATACTAGCAGTCGACCTCAATCTCCAGGATCTGTGGCGGAAGAGCACTGGATGCAAGAAAGACTTGGCAGACACAGTTTCTGTCATGGTCACCGTTACCTTCAATTTCTTCACCAGTTGATCCATCCAATCTGTAACAGGAGACATAACTAATATCTTGCAGTTTTGCCGTCTATTGCTGCATCCACGAGGGCACAGAGGCTCCCTGCAGTAGGACAAGGCATTGCATCGTCTTCCCCATCAACAGAGAGAAGCAGGATAAGTACATGTGGCTTTGCCAGTATAGCAGGATTCCGCATGGTGCAGAGCGCCATTGGCTGCACCCACTGAGTGTACGGGCACGGCATAACAATCCTGAGATAAAGAACATAAAACATTTTCTCATGTAGCATTTATTGAAGCATTCACTCACGCTGACCACCTGAGTGAGGTCGTTAAATTTCTTCCTGCTCTGTGTGTGGATCCTGGGGTCCACAGTGCTGCCCGAGACATGCTGCATTACCTCCCTTCACACGGGGCGGAGGACTTGCAGTGAGGGCCTCCTGCCACTTGTTGGGTAGAGCACCACCCTCCGACTCTCCAACACCTCCAATGCTTCATCGGAGAATTTGCAGGTTCTGTCCCCGGGGCATGGATCTGCCTTGAGTATAGCTGCTTCAGTCCACCGCCTTCTTCTCCTTCTCCTCCTCTTCCTCCATCTCCTTCTCCTCCTCCTCCTCCTCCTCCTTCTCCTCCTTCTCCTTCTCCTTCTCCTTCCCCTTCCCCTTGACCTGCTCCCCCCTGCTGAGGCAGCTGCACAGCCAGCAATGCTGAGAATGAAGTTCTGCAGCATCAATGAACCTCCCCTTTAAGTACTGAAAAGAGCCTGTGGCAATCATGATTGCGATTAGACTGCACCTGATATTGGTCCGCCCTTTGAGCGTACCGCCATGAGTCTTGGTCTTCAAGACTTGAATTGGCGCTCCAGTTGTTTTTTTGAGCAGTGAGCAGCCTGGCCCATTGCGACCTAACAAGGGGCAGCACATGGAGAGGCTGAGGTTGTCCAGGCTGTTGATTATTGACCTGTGTCATTTCAAGAATGATGTTCTGCAAGGTCAGTCTTTAATCATCATTGCCCATCATGTGGCTCTCACGGTAATGGATGCTCTCAATCTTTATCCTGTTGGTAGCATCTATGTCCAACAGGAGACATCACAGAGGTAAGATCCCGGAGCCATTAAGAGAGTGATTAATATGCTGTTGAACTACACTCATCAGCACATTGATTTTGGTTTGGAGAATTGCCTTCAATTCCAAATGCGCGTTAATGTATATTTCCCCAGAAGTAACCATACATCTGGTGGTAATCCAGAGTCACTGAGCTCTTTAAAGGGGGTGGTTGCTCGGAGATTAGGAGGAACCTGGCACACATACTGTTTTGGAAGTGATTTTGCCGCCGCGTCGGGTGAGGTCGCCTCTTTCGCGAAATTCAGCTCTTTGTCGGGTTTTTTTTTTGAAGCGGACCGGAAGTCGGTCACAATGGGGGCGGAAGTGATGCGGTGAGCAGCAAATCGGCAACAAGAGGGGCGGGAGTGGAGGCAGGACGGAGTCACCGCCGCCGTCAATCGTCGGAGGAGCGGTGATGACATCATGACGCGTGCGCGTCACCGCGCCTCTCCCCTTTCTGCCAGCTCTGTGAAAATTTTAGTTCAGTCCACTGGGGCCACCAGGGAGGGTTTCGGCCGGGCCAGCATCGGCCGGGCAGCCTGTTGGGGGATCATATTTGACCGTTCAGTCCGGAAGTCGGCCGGCAAAAAGAGAACATGGCAGCAGCAACAGTGGGCCCTGGTCTTTAACGGCAGCCGTGCAGCCAAGTCCCACACACAGACAACACGGTGCACCGACAGCAGATATTTGAAGCTGAATTTGGCGGGGGATCGATGGTACGCCCTTTGATGATGCACGGTCAACAGCAGCGGGGCGGAAGAGGGGACTGCTGGAAAATCCACCAAGGTGAATTTCGCTGGCGGCGGTCGTTGGACCGGAAATCGGCGATCATTGGGGTCCGCCGCTTGGCGGCCACTTTCTGGCGGTAAGGGGCCTTTTCGGGAGGTTGAATTTCGGCCCTCATGAGTTATGTGTTCAGCTGTCGCTCCGCACAACTCGTGTGCCACAGGCTGAGACATTCTACAGTGAGGCCTGTGCCCAGAGCAGTGTGCTAACTTAGCAGGCCTTCTGGTGTCCCAATACCTGGTACCTGGTACCTGGACCACTCTGGCAGCTACCTCATGTAAGTCCTTAAAAAGGGAGGCAAAAATTGTAGGTGCTTTGCATTTCGCACAATATTACGATTGATCCATAGCCGGTTGACCGTTTATTATCAGGCACCTGGGCAGGACGAGGACAAGAAAGGACAACAACAGCTGTCCCCTGGAAAAGCACAAGAGCAGCAGTGCCAACTGATTGATGCTTTCTTCCCCTGAGTTCCAGCACAGAGATATTTGTGTTGTCTTGGCATTATACATGCTGGAGCACTGTTACTCTGCATCGTACCTGTAACTCATTAGTGTGACCATGTTCTGCTATCACTTGATGTTTGTAGAACAGGTTTGTACCCGGTGCGGAGGGCAGCGGGCAGGTCCGAGGGCCTCCTCGTAGGACGGTTCCTGGGCATGGTCAAGGGGGCCATCAATCGGTCCAGGCAGCGGGCGGTGAAGAGGTCGTTCAGCCCGACTGCCTGCCTCTCTTCCGCAGTTACATCCGATCCAGGGTGTCCCTGGAGATGGAGCACGCGGTGTCCACCAGTACGCTCGCGGCCTTCAGCGAGAGGTGGGCGCCGGAAGGACTGGAGTGCATCATCACCCCCGTCAACCAAATTTTAAGTTGATTTAAGTTTACTGTCCAAAGTTTAATTTGTTTAATGTGCCGGTTTTAGTAACCCCCCTTTAATCAGGAGCCAATTGATTTACAGATCAACTAAATAGTTATAGAACAGGTTTGCTGTTTACAAGCCACTGTGCCTTTAAAGGAGTAGTGTGGTGGGTAGTGGGGAATCTCGGATCGAAAGGTGCTCAACTTCAGAGTTGGCCCATAGATTTCGTCAACTTAGCCTACAAGAAGTGCCCTCCTTTTCCTCCCGATATGGACCTGCCTCGGTTTCTAAGGGGATAGTGCTCAGAGTGCGCAGGGCCAGAGAGAAAGTGGGGAGTACCTGGAGGCCGAGGTCCCAATGGGGAGTGCTACAGGCAGGTGACCGAGCTGAGAATTGGGGAATGTCGATTCACCTAGTCCAAAGGCCCAACTGTGAACCACGCGTACTTGCATGCCAAACCCAGAGGCCGAAGATGGGTGACAAAGGTTCCTCGGAGTTGTAGGGGGTTTTTGCTCTGCCCAATTACGGGGGCCTTTGGTGGCTGTTGGTGTATTGGGCCTCTCTGTCCTTTCTAGGGGACGGTCCAGCAGCTTATGGCTCGCTGACCACTAAACTGGCAGTTTCGAAGCGCCCTACCACGCCTATCTGGTTCTAAGCTCAGAATTTTGGTGGATTATGAGCTTCCATAAGGGAAAACAAAACACTCAGAGACAAGTGGTCCTTGGAACGAAAAAACAGGTAAGTCCAATTTATTAACCACGGTAAGTTTCCAACAAGGTCAAACTTCATCAAAACACATATCTGACCCACACTTAAAAACTATGAAAATCTATGGGAAGAAACGGACACTAGAAAACCTTACACAATTCTATCTTTACAAGACATTTCCAACACCACCCCCACAGACCCTCCCCCTCTTCCTTTTTTACCTGACTGACCTCGGCTGACAGTTGGGAAAAGAAACCCCAGGATAATACTTACGATCCTTTTTGACAGTTTTTTTTTAGCCTTAGGATGGTTGGTTTACGGGGTAGTTGGAGTGAATGTTGCCTCTCCCAGTTCCTTCGGTCTCCGGTTCTTCAGCTGGTTGGCCTCGGAGCGTTGTTCGGTGTGCGGCTCGGCTTCTTGAGTCGATGTTGGGCCTCTCGGTAGTTGGGTTGTATATTCTGCACACAAGTCGAGTCCAGGGCCCGTTCGATGGTAGGTTTCCCAGCCGGTAACAGTCCGTCTCCATTCTCTCTCGGTTTCTGTCTGTCTGTGACTGCTACCGCTTCTCGACTCCTTCTCCTACTGCTCCAGCTGTTTCTCTCCCGGTGGTTCTGTAGATCCTATATTTGTATCCAATTTAGTCCTGGCCTTTTCGCGCCCAAACTCAGTTGGTGGTCCATTGTGTAAGTTTGGGCGGGGAGATAGCTTTGAATATTTAATCAGAAGATGTCACAGGTACAGGTAGGTGTCAGGACAGGGGTTTTGTTTCAGTGCACATTGGTGCCTCAAAGTCTGCTGGTCCATTGTAACAGTCCTGGGAGTCAATCGGTTTGGGCCTCCCCTTTGATGGGCCATCACCGCAGTGATCTCAGGACTATTGGCCATTGTCCATATTAATTAGGTAGATGATGGTCCACATTCAGAATTTGATTAGGGGTGAGTCATATTTTCGAACTGGGCCGGGTAGTCCCCATTGGTTGAGAATTTCTCCGCTTCAGGCCCGACTCGATCCCTGATTGGCCTGCCAGAATGCACTTTTCCCTCATTGGCCAGTGCCTCTGTCTCGCTTGTGAGCCAGACTCCACAATGTCTGTATCCACCCACACGTTTCCCAGCCTGCCTGGTCTGAGGATTTTACTTGGCCAAAAATGTTCATTTAAAATGTATAGGACGATCCCATCTTCATTTTCTTGTCCTTAGGGTGTTCCAATAAAATGCGGCTGTGGATTTTCAAACCTTACAGAGTGAAACAGAGGGAAGGAATCCTCCAGTGTTGGCTGACCTTAAAATGTTTGGGGCATCATGACCCCTGACTGCCGTCCCTGCGCCCCCCCCACTGGCTCTGCCACTGGTGCTGACTGTTTATGTGAAAAGATTTGTGTGTAATGAGTGCCACCAAATAAAGGATGAGATCATTTTACTGTGTGCCTGAGTGAGTGTGTGTGTATGCAATCACGCCTTTGTGGCCCGAATAATCCTTCTGAAATCTGTGAGTCCAAATCTACCTCACATGCTATGGGCTTCTCCTACTATTTACAGGTATTTAAATTCCAAGCTTGATGTCAACTTATTACGACTTGACTTCACCCGGGAGCAGCGTGGAGGCATACTACTCCAGGGAGCAGTGCGAGCTGGTGCAGGAGGGCGACAGCAGCGAAGAGTGACGTCATCAAGGTCCAGGTTGGTGATTGGAGCGCGGGCAGGTACAGCAGGAGGTCGGGGCGAAGGAGCGGTGAGAGACTGAAAAGGGATGTGATCGGGGCCCAGGAGAGGCGCGGGTTCGGGGCCCAGAAGAGGCGAGAGCCCAGGGGCAGCACGGGCCCAGCCCACACTGCGATATGTGTGCGCACTAGGTCCGTGCAGCAGAGCTGGTCTCCAGTCGTCCTGCTTAACCCTTGCCACTGGACCAAGACCGAGCTCTGTCAAGCCCGTGTGTGGCTGGTGTGCAACGGTCACCACATGTTAAAAAAATCCACGCACAGGCATCTTCCACCCTTCAGGGTGTAGTTGGGAATCCGGAATATTAGGTCCTTCGTTGAAACACCTGTGAACATCCATTTTTGGTGTGGAAGCAAGTCATCCTCGCTTCGAGGGACTGCCTATGAGACTTGACTTATCTCTTCTTGTCCTGACTCTTTGTAATCTCGGTAGTATTCAACACTATGGGTCTTGGTTCTTCACCCAGGAGCCCTGATAAAAAAATATAGTGAACATTGGTTTGTTGACAGTTATCATTCATAAATCATACAAATTAGCGCTGAGTTTTGTGCTATGGGCTCACGCTTATTGCCAACTTCACTGAATGCTCTATCGCCAGCCTGCCATCAGGCCGGACGGCATTCAATCCCAGGTCCCAAAGAAGAAAGGACTCTGTGCCAATCCACTGCACTGCCCAGGAGTATACAAATCACTATTGTCATGCGTATGTCGGGAGTTTGTTATCAACAGCGGCAGACATCGCCGACGAGATTCAACACCTCCTCCAGTGCGCCAGCGCAGCCTTTGGCCGCCTGAGGAAAAGAGTGTTTGAAGATCAGGCCCTCAAATCTACCACCAACTCATGGTCTACAGGGCTGTAGTAATACCTGCCCTCCTGTATGGCTCAGAGACATGGACCATGTACAGTAAACACCTCAAATCGCTGGAGAAATATCACCAACGATGTCTCCGCAAGATCCTGCAAATCCCCTGGGAGGACAGGCGCTCCAACGTTAGCATCCTTGACCAGGCCAACATCCCCAGCATTGAAGCACTGACCACACTCGATCAGCTGCGCTGGGTAGGCCACGTAGTTCGCATGCCAGACATGAGACTCCCAAAGCAAGCGCTCTACTCGGAACTCCTTCATGGCAGGCGAGCCCAAGGTGGGCAGAGGAAACGTTTCAAGGACACCCTCAAAACCTCCCTGATAAAGTGCAACATCCCCACTGACACCTGGGAGTCCCTGGCCAAAGACCGCCCTAAATGGAAGAAGAGCATCCAGGAGGGCGCTGAGCACCTTGAGTCTCATCGCCGAGAGCATGCAGAAATCAAGCGCAGGCAGCGGAAAGAGTGTGCGGCAAACCTGTCCCACCCTCCCTTACCCTCAACAACTGTCTGTCCCACCTGTGACAGAGACTGTAATTACCATGTTGGACTGTTCAGTCACCTGAGAACTCATTTTTAGAGTGGAAGCAAGTCTTCCTCGATTTCGAGGGACTGCCGAAGATAATCTTAGATGTTGATACAGTATGATTGCACACTCCAGTGTTCCGATGACTGAGATTGCTGCATGAGCTTAAAAAGGAGGTTGACATGTTTTGATTTTCAGACTCCAACTGTATGACATTAAACACGTATAATTGATAGCAATTAAAAAGTGTGTGTGCTACCTCTTGCTTTTTCAAGTCGCGCTTTGGCACTCAATGAATCTCATCATTTCCCAAGAAAGTATTTATCTTAATTTCGAGTGTCTTATCAAAGTGATGGAGGAGAATCTTGGGAATGGTATTCTTGAAATGGCAATGAGCAGCTCGCTGGAATCCAACCAACTTATTACCTAAAAGAACATGAGACAAAGTCACATATAGTGTGTTATGTATGTAAACTTTACTAGTGTATAAGACTTGCCACCAGGGGGTGCACCTGTTGGAGACCCAAGGGTCACCTGCACACCCTGGGCAAGCAGGTTTACCATACTGCTTCCTCACTCTGGAGTTACATTAAAGAGACCAAGGTCACAACAGTTTGAGCTTACAATATACAGTCTTGTGGAGTTATAACAACTGGCGACGAGTAACAGATCATGAACTCTCACGCGGCTATGGCTGCCATTGGTATTCTTGAGAGATTTGTTGAGGGTGATGATTGGGAAGCCTTCATTGAGCGTCTTGATCAATACTTCGTGGCCAACGAGCTGGATATGGAAGATACCACGGTCAAGCGCAGGGCGATTCTCCTCACCGTTTGAGGGGCCATGATATATGGCCTTGTCAAAAATCTGCTAGCACAGACGAAACCAATGGACAAGACAAATGCAGAGTTGTGCATGCTGGTTTGGGATCACCTCAAGACGAAGGAGAGCATCTTAATGGCCAGGTATCGCTTTACACGCAACATCGCTCTGAGGGCCAGAAGGTGGCAAGCAGGAATGGGGTACTGAAGTTGAATGTTCAGCCATGAACTCATTGAATGGCAGTGCAGGCTAGAAGGGCCGAATGGCCTACTCCTGCACCTATTTTCTATGTTTCTATGTTTCTATGTCGCCAGCCTAAGACGCCTTGCGGGACCGTGCGTATTTGCTGCATTTTTGGGGGAAGAGTTGCGGACGTTTTGTGCTTGGAATCGGCCACGAGGTCATTCTTTGCAAACTGCTGTCTGCCGAATCCCTAGATCTGAGCAAGGCCATCACGATAGCCCAGGCTTTTATGTCCACGAACGATAACACTAAACAGATATCTTTGCAACATCGAAGCTCACCGGCAAGTACTGTGCATAAAATAACACCTTCAGCAGACAGAACTGTACATGGCAGGGCCTTCACACCTGCAGAGGCCAGACCTAGAATGACTCAGAGTCTGCTGTGGGGCGTGAATGCGAATCCATTAACACCATGTTGGCGCTGCGAGGGTATTCATCGGGCCCATCAATGTCGATTCAAGCACTACGTGTGCAAGGGCTGTGGAACAATGGGGCACCTCCAGCGAATGTGCAGACGTACTGCGACTCACCACGTGGCAGAGTCAGCAGAAGATGATCAATCCGACGTGGATCACACTGAACGAGTAAGAGAGGTAACCCAACCTGAGGCTGAAGAGGAAGTGTATGGGGTACACACCTTCACCACCAAAAGCCCGCCGATAATGTTGAAAGTCAAATTAAATGGCATTCCAGTTTCCATGGAATTGGACACGGGGGCGAGTCAATCAATTATGAGCCAGAAGGTTTTTGAGAAACTGTGGGGCAACAACGCACAAAGGCCAAAACTAAGCCCGATTCACACAAAGCTGTGCACTTACACCAAAGAGCTCATACCAGTCATTGGCAGTGCGGCAGTGAAGGCATTGTACGGTGGAACTGTCATGATTTGCCACTATGGATTGTACCAGGCGATGGCCCAATGCTGTTCGGCAGAAGCTGGCTAGGAAAGATCCGATGGAACTGGGACGACATCAAAGCTCTGTGTTCGGTGGATGACGCTTCGTGCGCCCAAGTGCTAAACAAATTCCCATCGTTATTCGAGCCAGGCATCGGCAACTTCACAGGCACCAAAGTGCAGATCCATCTAGTCCCTGATGCATGACCCGTACATCAGAAGGCCCGAGCGGTTCCATATATGATGCGAGAGAAAGTTGAGATCAAGCTGGACAGACTTCAACGAGAGGGAATCATATTGCCAGTCGAGTTCAACGAGTGGGCCAGTCCAATTGTTACAGTGTTGAAAAACGATGGGACGGTCAGAATCTCCAGAGGCTACAAGATAACGATCAACCAAGTCTCGTTACAGGACCAGTACCCACTACCCAAAGCAGATGACCTGTTCGCAACACTAGCAGGGGGGAAGTCATTCACCAAACTGGATCTAACCTCTGCTTACATGACACAGGAGCTGGCTGAACCTTCGAAAAAATTGACGTGCATCAACACGCACAAAGGACTGTTCATATACCACAGATGCCCCTTTGGGATTCGCTCGGCTGTGGCCATCTTCCGGAGGAACATGGAGAGTCTGCTGAAATCGGTTCCATGCACCGTGGTGTTTCAAGACGACATCCTGATCACTGGTCGCAACACCACCGAACACTTGCACAACCTGGAAGAGGTTTTAAAGTGACTGGACAGAGTGAGACTCAGGCTGAAACGCCTCAAGTGTGTTTTCCTGGCACCAGAGATTGAATTTTTGGGAGAAAGATTGCGGCGGAAGGCATCAGATCCACGGATCCCAAGATGGAGGCCATCAAGAATGCACCCAGACCACAGAATGTGACAGAACTGCGTTCGTTCCTGGGACTCCTCAACTATTTTAGTAACTTTCTATCGGAGTTGAGCACTTTGCTGGAACCTTTGCATTTATTGCTATGCAAGGATGACGACTGGGTTTCGGGTAAATCTCAAGAGACAGCCTTTAATAAGGCCAGAAACCTGCTATGTTCGAACAAGTTACTTGTATTGTATGACTCGTGTAAACATTTAGTACTAGCTTGTGATGCATCTTCGTACGGGGTCGGTTGTGTGTTACAGCAAGCCAATGTGTCAGGCAAACTGCAACCGGTTGCATATGCGTCCAGAAGTTTATCTAAGGCTGAAAGAGCCTACAGTATGGTTGAGAAAGAAGCATTAGCATGCGTAAATGGGGTTAAGAAAATGCACCACTATTTGGACTCCGGTTCGAACTCGAAACTGACCACAAACCACTCATTTTGCTGTTCTCAGAAAGCAAAGGTATTAACACCAATGCTTCGTACTGCATCCAAAGATGGGCACTAACGTTATCTGCATATGACTATGTAATCCGCCACAGACCAGGCACTGAGAACTGTGCTGATGCCCTCAGTCGGTATCATTGCCCACCACCGGGGGGGAGATGTTGCAACCTGCAAACTTGCTTCTTGTAATGGATGTTTTTGAGATCAATGGGTCACGGCTCACCAGAGCAGGACCTGGACTAGCCAGGACCCTGTGCTATCACTAGTAAAAAACTGCATCCTTAATGGGGGCTGTTCCCAGGGAAATGCAAGACAAAATTAAGCCGTTTTACCAACGCAAGGATGAAATGTCCATCTATTCGGATTGTCTCCGATGGGGGAATCGCGTGGTTTAGCAAAAAAAAAGGCAGCGAAACGTTTATACGTGACCTACACAGTACCCACCCAGGCATAGTCAAGATGAAGGCTATCACCAGGTCGCACGTTTGGTGGCCCGGTATTGACTCGGAATTGGAGTCATGCGTACACCAATGTAACACTTGCTCACAGTTGAGCAATGCACCAAGGGAGGCCCCACTGAGTCTGTGGCCATGGCCCTCCAAACCGTGGTCCAGGGTCCATACTGATTTCTCTGGCCCCTTTCTAGGAAAGATGTTCCTAGTAGTAGTAGATGCTTACTCTAAATGGATTGAATGTATAATAATGTTGTCATGTATGTCCACTGGCACCATTGAAAGCCTCCGGGCCATGTTCACCACCCATGGTTTGCCCGACGTCCTTGTTAGTGACAACGGACCATGTTTTACCAGCTCGGAATTCAATGAGTTCCTGACCTGCAATGGCATCAAGTATGTCAGGTCTGCCCCGTTTAAGCCCGCATCCAATGGTCAAGCGGAACGGACAGTCCAAACTATCAAGCAGAGCTTGAAACACGTGACAGACGGTTCCCTGCAGACCCAGTTATCTCTGGTTCTGCTCAGCTATCGGACGCGACCCCACTTGCTTACTGGTGTTCCCCCTGCAGAATTGTTAATGAAGAGAGCACTCAAAACCAAGCTCTCCTTAGTCCATCCAGATTTCAATGATCATGGAGAAACCCGGCGTCACCAGCATGACGTGTACCACGATCGGGCGGCTGTATCGCATGACATTGAGGTTAATGACCCTGTGTTTGTTCTTAATTACAGTCATGGTCCCAAATGGGTTGCTGGCACTGTGTTAGCCAAGGAGGGGAATAGAGTGTTTGTTGTCAAAGTTTTGAATAGACAAACGTGCAGAAAGCACTTGGATCAGACCAAACTGTGATTCACTGACAACCAAGAACAGTTTGAAGAGGACATTACCATCATTGATCCACCAACACACACCCAACCAGCAATCGACCTCGCTGTCAACCACGAGGATGAACCCAACATGCCCGACAGTCCGATCAGACCAGCCGACCAACTCACCCATGCTAGGACTTCAACTCAGGCGATCAACCTGGGAACGTAGGGCCCCATATCGCCTCAACTTGTAAATAACGTATCTAAGACTTCGGGGGAGAGTGATGTTATGTATGTAAACTTTAGTAGTGTGTAAGACTTGTCAACAAGGGTGCACCTGTTGGAGACCCAAGGGTCACCAGCACACCCCGGGCAAGCAGGTATAAAAGGCAGTCTACCATGCTGCTTCCTCACTCTGGAGTTATATTAAAGAGACTAAGGTCACAACAGTTTGAGCTTACAGTATACTGTCTTGTAGAGTTAGTCTGAACATAACATAGTGAAACCCTAATATTTTAAATCAGTTGCACAATACCAGAAATATCTCCTGAACAAAACAAAGATATGGACAAATATGTTGGCTCTCCTTGGGCATTGTTTAAACTCGTAGCTTCTGTGCACATAGAGGCTGAACTCCAGGACATAGTCGACATATTTACTGAGGCGTACGAAAGCATGGGCCTTACGCTAAACATCCGTAAGACAAAGGTCCTCCACCAGCCTGTCCTCACCGCACAGCACTGCGCCCCAGTCATCAAGATCCACGGCGCGGCCCTGGACAACGTGGACCACTTAGCATATCTTGGGAGCATCCTATCAACAAGCGCAGGCTTCGACGATGAGATCCAACACGGCCTCTAGTGCGCCAGTGCAGCCTTCGGCCGCCTGAGGTAAAGAGTGTTTTGAAGACCAGGCCCTCAAAACTGCCACCAAGCTCATGGTTTACAGGGCTGTAGTAATACCCGCCCTCCTGTATGGCTCAGAGACATGGACCATGTACAGTAGACACCTCAAGTTGCTGGAGAAATATCACCAACGATGTCTCCGCAAGATCCTACAAAGTCTCTGGGAGGACAGGCGCACCAACATCAGTGTCCTCATTCAGGCCAACATCCCCAGCATTGAAGCACTGACCATACTCGATCCGCTCCGCTGGGCAGGCCACATTGTCCGCATGCCAGACAGGAGACTCCCAAAGCAAGCGCTCTACTCGGAACTCCTTCACAGCAAATGAGCCAAAGGTGGGCAGCGGAAACATTACAAGGACACCCTCAAAGCCTCCCTGATAAAGTGCAACATCCCCACCGACACCTGGGAGTCCCTGGCCAAAGACCGCCCTAAGTGGAGGAAGAGCATCCGGGAGGGCGCTGAGCACCTCGAGTCTCATCGTCGAGAGCATGCAGAAATCAAGCGCAGGCAGCGGAAAGAGCTTGCGGCAAACCAGTCCCACCCACCCTTACCCTCAACGACTATCTGTCCCACCTGTGACAGGGACTGTGGTTCTCATATTGGACTGTTCAGCCACCTAAGGACTCACTTCAGGAGTGGAAGCAAGTCTTCCTCGATTCCGAGGGACTGCCTATGATGATGATGATGATGTTTAAACTAACTGGTAATTAATCTTAGCATGTAAATTAAGAATT
This sequence comes from Pristiophorus japonicus, assembly GCF_044704955.1. NCBI lineage: Eukaryota > Metazoa > Chordata > Chondrichthyes > Pristiophoridae > Pristiophorus > Pristiophorus japonicus. The sequence goes on from NC_091990.1 coordinate 171,827,578, forward strand.
CACAGAGGTTAAGGAAAGTCCAGAGGAAAGTCAAAGTACTTCCCAATTGTTGTTGAAAAAGTATAACCTGAAATAGTCGAACTGGTCTGTCGTCAATTGTCTGTGAGTTTTCGCGCTTGTCCAAAAATAAAGCTTGCCTGTTTTAAGAAAATAAACAGCCTCTTTAATATTTTAACAGAGGCAATAACTGTTTGGTTTTAGGGTTAATATCTCTGTTAAAATAATGAAATGTGATACAAATGTATTAAGTGTTCTGATGACTTTTTGATCCCTTCTTCACTTTCACAGCTGAATTTATGTCACATGCTGCCTTTCCTGATTGGCCAGTTTACGTACGATGATGAATAATATAATAGTTGGTACTGAGTTTCTGGTTTCAAAGGTCATAAAATTGAGTTACTTACAAAGTTAAACCCGATCCCATGAACAATCAAGAATGCATCACCTTCCCACTCTATACACACAAGATCACTTGGACCCACAAAAAGCATCTGTCAACCCAAAAACTATAGCTAAAAGATTGGCCCCGATATTCACGGGGCGGTGGGGTTGGTGTCAGCAGCCGGGGAACCCAAAAGTACGAATTTAACGACAGGACCTCATTTAAATTTTTAGACTCTGTTTCCCGACCGGCAAAAACACGAAGGCAGAATATTATCTCAATGGTGACAGATTAGGAAAAGGGGAGGTGCAACAAGACCTGGGTGTCATGGTACATCAGTCATTGAAGGTTGGCATGCAGGTCCAGCAGGCGGTGAAGAAGGCAAATGGCATGTTGGTCTTCATAGCGAGAGGATTTGAGTATAGGAGCAGGAAGGTCTTACTGCAGTTGTACAGGGCCTTGGTGAGGTCACACCTTGAATATTGTGTACAGTTTTGGTCTCCTAATCTGAAGAAGGACATTCTTGTTATTGAGGGAGTGCAGCAAAAGTTCACCAGACAGGTTCCCGGGATGGCAGGACTGTCTTATGAAGAAAGACTGGATTGACTAGGCTTATATTCCCTGAAATTTAGAACAATGAAAGGAGATCTCACAGAAACATATAAAATTCTGACGGGATTGGACAGGTTAGATACAGGAAGCATGTTCCCGATGTTGGATAAGTCCAGAACCAGGGGTCACAGTCTAAGGATAAGGGGTAAGCCATTTAGGACCAAGATTGATTGCACTAACCTAACTGCGGTGGAGGAGGATTTCCTGGAGTGTATCAGGGATAGTTTTCTAGACCAATATGTCGAGGAACCAACCAGGGAGCTGGCCATCCTAGACTGGATATTGTGTAATAAATACATAGATACATAGAAAATAGGTGCAGGAGTAGGCCATTCGGCTCTTCTAGCCTGCACCGCCATTCAATGAGTTCATGGCTGAACATGCAACCTCAGTACCCCATTCCTGCTTTCTCGCCATACCCCTTGATCCCCCTAGTAGTAAGGACTTCATCAAACTCCTTCTTGAACTCCTTCTTGAATAATGAGAAGGGACTAATTAGCAATCTTGTTGTGTGAGGTCCCTTGGGGAAAAGTGACCATAATATGGTAGAATTCCTTATTAAGATGGAGAGTGACAAAGTTAATTCGGAAACTAGGGTCCTGAACTGAAGGAAAGGTAACTTCCACGGGATGAGGCGTGAATTGGCTAGAATAGACTGGCAAACGATACTAAAAGGGTTGACGGTGGATAAGCAATGGCAAACATTTAAAGATCACATGGATGAACTTCAGCAAATGTACATCCCTGTCTGGAGTAAAAATAAAACTGGGAAGGTGGCTCAACCATGGCTAACAAAGGAAATCAAGGATAGTGTTAAAACCAAGGAAGAGGCATATAAATTGGCTAGAAAAAGCAACAAACCTGAGGACTGGGAGAAATTTGAATTCAACAGAGGAGGACTAAGGGTTTAATTAAGAGGGGGAAAATAGAGTACGAGAGGAAGCTTGCAGGGAATATAAAAACTGACTGCAAAAGCTTCTATAAATATGTGAAGAGAAAAAGATTAGTAAAGACAAACGTAGGTCACTTGCAGTCGGATTCAGGTGAAATTATAATGGGGAACAAAGAAATGGCAGACCAATTGAACCAATAGTTTGGTTCTGTCTTCACGAAGGAAGATACAAATAACCTTCCAAAGATACTAGAGGACAGTGGGTCGAGTGAGAAGGAGGAACTGAAGGATATCCTTATTAGGCAGGAAATTGTGTTCGGGAAATTGATGGGATTGAAGGCCGATAAATCCCCGGGGTCTGATAGTCTGCATCCCAGAGTGCTCAAGGAAGTGGCCCTAGAAATAGTGGATGCATTGGTGATCATTTTCCAACAGTCTATCGACTCTGGATCGGTTCCCATGGACTGGAGGGTAACTAATGTAACACCACTTTTTTAAAAAGGAGGGAGAGAGAAAACGGGTAATTATAGACCGGTTAGCTCGACATCAGTAGTGGGGAAAATGTTGGAATCGATCATGAAGGATGAAATAGCAGCGCATTTGGAAAGCGGTGACAGGATCGGATCAAGTCCGCATGGATTTATGAAAGGGAAATCATGCTTGACAAATCTTCTGGAATTTTTTGAGGATGTAACGAGCAGAGTGGACAAGGAAGAATCAGTGGATGTGGTGTATTTGGACTTTCAGAAGGCTTTTGACAAGGTCCCGCACAAGAGATTGTTGTGCAAAATCAAAGCACATGGTATTGGGGGTAATATACTGACGTGGATAGAGAACTGGTTGGCAGACAGGAATCAGAGAGTCAGGATAAATGGGTCCTTTTAAGAATGGCAGGCAGTGACTAGTGGAGTGCCGCAGGGCTCAGTGCTGGGACCCCACCTCTTTACAATATACATTAATGATTTGGATGAAGGAATAGAGTGTAATATCTCCAAGTTTGCTGATGACACTAAACTGGGTAGTGCAGTGAGCTGTGAGGAGGACGCTAAGAGGCTGCAGGGTGACTTGGACAGGTTAGGTGAGTGGGAAAATACATGGCAGATGCAGTATAATGTGGATAAATGTGAGGTTATCCATTTTGGGGGCAAAAACACGAAGGCAGAATATTATCTGAATTGCAGCAGACTAGGAAAAGGGGAGGTACAACGAGACCTGGGTGTCATGGTTCATCAGTCACTGAAAGTGGGCACGCAGGTACAGCAGGCGGTAAAGAAGGCAAATGGTATGTTGGCCTTCATAGCTAGGGGATTTGAATGTAGAAGCAGGGAGGTCTTACTGCAGTTGTACAGGGCCTCATCTGGAATATTGTGTTCAGTTTTGGTCTCCTAATCTGAGGAAGGACGTTCTGGCTATTGAGGGAGTGCAGTGAAGGTTCACCAGACTGATTCCAGGGATGGCTGGGCTGTCATATGAGGAAAGACTGGATCAACTGGGCCTTTATTCACTGGAGTTTAAAAGGATGAGAGGGGATCTCATAGAAACATATAAGATTCTGTCAGGACTGGACAGGTTAGATGCGGGAAGAATGTTCCCGATGTTGGGGAAGTCCAGAACCAGGGGACATAGTCTTAGGATAAGGGGTAGGCCATTTAGGACTGAGATGAGGAGAAACTTCTTCACTCAGTGAGTTGTTAACCTGTGGAATTCCCTGCCGCAGAGGGTTGTTGATCCAGTTCACTGGATATATTCAAGAGGGAGTTAGATATGGCTCTTACGGTTAAGGGGATCAAGGGGTATGGAGAGAAAGCAGGGAAGGGGTACTGAAGGAATGATCAGCCATGATCTTATTGAATGGTGGCGCAGGCTCGAAGGGCCGAATGGCCTACTCCTGCACCTATTTTTCTATGTTTCTATGAGGAGAAACTTCTAGACTCAGAGAGTTGTTAACCTGTGGAATTCTCTACCACAGAAAGTTGTTGAGGCCAGTTCGTTAGATATATTCAAAAGGGAGTTAGATGTGGCCCTTACGGCTAAAGGGATCAAGGGGTATGGAGAAAAAGCAGGAATGGGGTACTGAAGTTGCATGATCAGCCATGATCATATTGAATGGCGGTGCAGGCTCGAAGGGCCGAATGGCCTACTCCTGCACCTACTTACTATGTTTCTATGTTTCTAACCAGATTGAGAGGCTGCCTGGCTGTCAGGCAGAAATGCCTGTGGCACCAAGGTGTGGCTGGAGAGCAGAGAGGGGAGTTGGAGAGATCGGAAGGGGTACATCGTGGCGGGTCGGAGAATGCATTGTGGGGTCCCCATCATCATCATTGGTGGTCCTTCGAGTCAAGGATGACTTGCTTCCACACCAAACAGTTCACAGGTGTTTCAATGAAGGACCTAATATTCCAGGTCCTGAACTACATCCTGAAGGGTGGAAGATGCCTGTGCGTGGATTTTTTTAATGTGTGGTGGCCATTGCACACCAGCCACCACACGGGCTTGACAGAGCTAGGTCTTGGTCCAGTGACAAGGGTTAACCAGGACGACTGGAGACCAGCTCTGCTGCACGGACCTAGTGCGCACACATAACACAGTATGGGCTGGCCCGTGCTGCCCCTGGGCTCAAACCTCTTCTGGGCCCCGAACTCACGCCTCTCCTTGGCCCCGATCACATCCCTCTACAATCTCTCGCTGCTCCTTTGCCCTGTACCTGCCCGTGCTCCAATCAGCGACCTGGATCTTGGTGATGTCCAATCCAGTTGCCCTCTTCGTTGCTGTTGCTCTCCTGCTCCAGCACGTGCTGCTCCCTTGGAGTGGTACGCCGCCACGCTGCTCCTTCTGCTCCCCGGCCTGCTCCACGAGTAGATCGGTGGGCCCAATCGCAGGGAGGATAGAAGTTAAGCTTGCCAATCATGGGGTAGCACTCCTGCTTCTGGCCCACAAGCAATGCCAAAAAGGCACTTACCTGATGGATCCAGCCCTTCGTGCCTCCCTTCAGTTGTCAGGTTTCCTGAGTCCTGTGAAACCCAGCCTGCAGGTGTTAAAAGTAAAACTCTGGTTAAATTTGAGGCAAGCAGCCTCATTAAAATATGGATGCACCCATGGAGAGCATGTTAGTCATCCACCCACAACCCTACCCCTCGGCCTCCCCCCACCCACCCCCACCCATTCTGGAGTATCAAAATTATCCCCATTTACGCACAAAATTAAAATGCAGGTTAAAAATTGTGAAATGATACAAGCCATTGGATGGACCCTTCTGAGATCGAATGCCCTTGCTAGATATATTTCATCGTCATCATCGTAGACAGGAATCGAGGAAGACTTGCTTCCACTCTAAAAATGTGTCCTTAGGCGGCTGAACAGTCCAATACGAGAACCACAGTCTCTGTCACAGGTGGGGCAGATAGTCGCTGAGGGAAAGGGAGGGTGGGACTGGTTTGCCGCACCATTTACTGGACCACCAAAGATCAAATTAGAACCAAATATGTCCATCAGACTACCAGGGATCAAATCTTCCGCGTGGGAACTGTTTGGATCCAGGCTAATTTGTCCTGAAACGCTTTCACACTACTGTGAAAAAGGGCAAGGCTGGGATGTTGGAGAGAATGAAAATAAAATAAAAATCAATAATGAAGCTTAATTAAAAGCCTGAGTAAAGGACAGACACATCTATACAAATCAGCCATCAATTAAATATTGAAGAACTTCAGGACTGCTGGAAGCAACATCCAACATGAATTGATTCATGATTCCAACACATTCAGGACTGGGGCTCTATATTCAAATTGGAAATGCATATGTGATCATGCTAGATATACCGCATACAACAAAAAGAACATTCAGTTTAACACTGCTGCTTTAGACTGCATCAACTGTTAGTTTGAGTCTTGATGCTGACAAGAGGATGAATAAGCTTTGAAAGATCAATGGCCTCATCAACAGAAGCAGGTGAATTTATTAAACCATAACTCTCTGCTTTCAGTTGGCTGGATTGCAGCAAAGTCACTGCGTAGCATGTAACTGTATGAAAATGAAACATGGCATATTTATTGCGGGTCAGAATTTACTGTTACAATTCAGCCTCTTTCCCAACTTCCATGTTCACAGCATGAGATAGTTTCTTAAGCAGCTCCATGTTATAATACGGATCATACTGGTTTGTGCATGCTGGAATTACGGTAGTTCATGGTTCTGAAGTTGCATGATCAGCCATGATCATATTGAATGGTGGTGCAGGCTCGAAGGGATGAATGGCCTGCTCCTGCAGCTATTTTCAATGTTTCTATGTTTCCCCTAATGCGTTAAATGCCAGAAAAACCACCTGGATTTCACACCACACCCTGGCACCACTCCAAAAGATCGAAAGTATGACACGGCCAGATTGTTGCGTTCAGACTGAATCAGTACTCAGATTTATTCATTATAATTACACAAGAAACAAAAGAATATAGTGAGAGATGTAACAGTACAAATATTAGAAAACAATTAAATGTTGAATCAGTCCACAAGACTTAGGGGCCGAAATTTCCCTTCTCCTTAAGGCCTGTTACCATCGCAAATCGGCGGCCAGGCTGCGGAGTGGAGTGACCCCTGACCTTTGGCGGAACGGCTGCTGATCGCCCAATTGCCCTTCCGAGTTTCCCCCTGCGGTGTCCCGATTTCCCCCCCTACCACTCCGCTCCGCTGCTGCCGATCCGTCTCAAGTGCATCATCACCGTGCGTACCGCTGATCTACCGCGCCCCCCCCCCCCCGGGAAAATCTTCGGCCTGCCCAGTGGTGCCAGAACAAGCTTTTCTCCGGTGGCCCAGTGAGGCTGTGGCCTTCTGCAGCGGCCGGGCCGCCAACAGGCATTCTAATCGCGAGACCCTCCCCTTGAAGCGAAGGGGAGAGCTGTGGTGACGCGGCGCCGTGATGACATCATCGCGGCGGTGACTCCGCTCCGCACCCAACTCCCGGCCCAGTTGCTGTCACCGCCGCGTTTCCACCCCTCAGGTGTAGCCACCGCCCCCATTATGAGCGAGTTCCAGATCGGAGAGAAAAAAACCCCCCCAAAGATCCGAATGTCGCTCAAGAGGCGACCTGAACCGCAGCTGCGGTAAAAACCATTAAAACCGTTTCGGGCAGGGGATATGGGGGTGCAATTTCTACCCCCAAATATCTCCTTCAGAATGTTACAGCTAAACAGAATTATAATCAGCATGATTTATGGAGAAACCAGATTTTTGGAAATAATGATGATATTTGTAAATGGATTACGTGATATTCCTGCTCCTCACCTGGAGTTCAGATATCACTTTACACACATGAGAGATTGAACTGATGAACCAACACTTAGACCATTGCTCTGGGTCTCTAAGGCGGAATACCAAATCTAAGATCAAAGGAGTTTTTACCCATTAGGCAGGCAAATTATGTTATTAAACAATTTTGTCAGGTTGCAGACTTTTGACACTTGCCTTGTGTACCAAATAACATGGTTTAAGAAAAAGTCCTAAAGTGTCCAACACCGCCTACAGATTTTGCATGCATTTAAACACTTCAAAGACACAAGATAGCTGTTATGAAATTAACTTTTAGGTTTAGGAAATAAATACTAGGGGAATCTGACTTGTAACCTTCAACTGAAGCCAATGACTATCTTTAGTTGGATTTGTGAACTGGCATACTTCCTCATAAAGCCCACAAGATTTTTTTTAAGAATGCAGCTAGATACAGTCCATTTTAAATCACATATTTGTCTTAAAGGTATATTTTTTTTAAATGACATAATTCAGATATTGTATTATATGAGGCTTGAGGAAGTTCTGCTGCGATCACAGCTACCTGTTCATAATCTTCCTTACAACTATTTTGAGTTGAAACCATAAATCAAGTGGCCCCTGATTAAAGGGGGAGCACCAAAACTGACACATTAAACAAACTTAACTTTTGACGGTAAACTTAAATCAAATTATAATTTGGTTGTCGGGGGTGATGATGCACTCCAGTCCCTCCGGCGCCCACCTCTCGCGGAAGGCCGCGAGCGTACCGGTGGACACCGAGTGCTCCATCTCCAGGGACATCCTGGCTCGGATGTAACCGCGGAAGAGAGGCAGGCAGTTGGGCTGAACGACCCCCTCGACCGCCCGCTGCCTGGACCGACTGATGGCCCCCTTGGCCATGCCCCCCCGCCAAAGGTAGGTGTCTAGTCTGGGCTAGAACATCAGCCGTAGTGAAGACGTGAAAGTCAAAAAACCTCCACACAGGCAGAGAGAGGTAAACTCAGAAGGCAGATCAGGCTCATGTAACATTGGCAGAAGCTTGGTAGAAGAGATGTATTTTAAATAAAGAGTGGCACTTGTGTGCAAGAAGGATAGCTCGTCTTCTAGTATCAGCATTCCGGGAGCCGTCAGCATTGTTAGTTCTTCAATAAACAGATCAGTGATTGCTTTGTGAATAGGGGCCTGATTACACCACTTGTCGATCCAGTGTTTTGATTGTCGGAGGGGCTTTGGGTAATCAATGTATTTATAGGTTGTAATAGAGTATTACCCTCGGCAACCAAATTCTAATTTGATTTAAGTTACTGGCAAAAGTTTAATTTGATTAATTTGTCGGTTTTAATGCCCCCCCCTTTAATCAGTGGCCACTTGTATTAAGGTTTGCCATCTAATTTACCCCTTGTAATAAGGAGGCATTTGATTTACAGGTGCAACTAAAATAGTTGTAACAGAGTAGTTGTCAGTTTTACAGAGAGCACTCGACAGTGGTCTGACAATGTTACTGCTGGTGTGGTTAGTGCCTCCTGACCAGGAGCCAATCTTCACCACACTTTCTCATTGTTAGATTTTCCACTTTAAATAGTCTTTTTTGGCAGCTTCACTCAAATCAGAGCTGAAAACTTGAAGCAAAGTGAGTAACACAATAGCTAGAAGTTAAGGTTAATGCTGTCTGATTGGCTGAAGATAGAATGGCCACTCATTTGCCTTTGATAGTGTCAGCTGTGGCTCAGTGGGCAGCACTCTCGCCTCTGAGTCCGAAGGTTGTGGGTTCAAGTCCCACTCCAGAGACTTGAGCACAAAAAGTGCAGTGCTAAGAGAGTGCTGCACTGTTGGAGATGCCATCTTTCGGATGAGATGTTAAACTGACATCTGCTCTCTCAGGTGGGTGTAAAAAATCCTGATTTCAAAGAAGAGCAGGGGAGTTATCCTTGGTGCTTGGGTCAATATTTATCTCTCAATTAGCATAACAAAAAGACATTATCTGATCATTATTGTTATGTATGCAACACCTTGTAACCAGCATTCTCCCGCCACAAGAGGGCGCATCTGTTGGGATCCCAGTATCCCTAGAGAGCACTGCATATGAGCAGGCCTCCCATGCTGTGCGAGAACTCTGGAGTCAGAATAAAAAGACTAAGGTCACACTTACTCAAGTCGACAGTACTCAGTCCATTGCTTTATTTGAGGCATAACAATTATCACATTGCTGTTTGTGGGAGTTTGCTGTGCACAAATTGGCTGCTGCATTTTCCACACTTCAAAAGTACTTCATTGGCTGCAAATTGCTTTGGGAGGTCTGGTGGTTATGAAAGACACTGTATAAATGCAAGTCTTTCTTTATAAGCACAAATGTAACAGCTGGGCAAGGATTAGCTTAATGTGTTAGTTGGAAATTCTATGTTCTGTTATTTTAACAAGGGGTTAAGGCCTCTGTTGAAATAGAAGACCAAAGAATTTCATGCAAAAGCATTTAATATTCATACACGAATCTTCAAACAGCATAATTTCAACGCCTTTATGCGTATCTGAACATCTTAAAAAGAATGAGATGCTATTTATACAACAGGGACATCTTCCAAGAGTGATTTTGTATATTCGAACTTTGGCCTGGAGCAGTTAAAACTATCCCATTTGTAATGTTGGCGAGGGAGGTATTACCACCATGAGGAGCGAAATGGCCTCCTCCTGTTCTGATGTTCGTATGTTCTGTACAAGGAGCGGCGAGAGTTTGCAGAGCGACGTGATCGGGGCCCGGGAGAGGCGTGAGTTCGGGGCCCAGAAGAGGCGAAGGCCCGGGGAAGCCCACACTGCGATATGTGTGCGCACTAGGTCCGTGCAGCAGAGCTGGTCTCCAGTCGTCTTGGATAACCCTTGCCACTGGACCAAGACCGAGCTCTGTCAAGCCCGTGTGGTGGTTGGTGTGCAACAGTGACCACACGTTAAAAAAATCCACGCACAGGCATCTTCCACCCTTCAGGATGTAGTTCAGGATCCGGAATATTAGGTCCTTCATTGAAACACCTGTGAAATCATCCTTTTTTGGTGTGGAAGCAAGTCATCCTCGATGCGAGGGATGGCCTAAGATGAAGACCACCACCAGGTTGAGGATTAGTCACTCTCCCCCTTCCTCATACTGTGGATATTATTCCTTGCAGTACTGTTGCAGCTCTGAACTAGCAACGGGAAAAATCAGGGAAGCAAAACCTAAAAGAAAACTGTATATGCACAAATATATTGCATGATCTCCGCTAGCATTGCAACAACAACTAGAACATTGAGGAGAATAAGAAAAGATGGAACAAAAATTTTTTTTAGTTCAAATGAGGTGGAAGGTAGAACGTTAAAGACATTGAGAATGACGTTATAGTCACCACTCAGTCAGTCTTCGTTGAGCTGGTCATGTTGCACCATTTAAAATTGTATTATAGTTACCACATGCCTCCTGCTGGTCAGCACACAAAAGAGCATTGATGGGGCGATTCAGTTTGAAGTTTTCTCAGGAGCAAAGAGGAGAAAGACAGGGAACCTTGAAAAAGAGAAAATTATGAGGCATAAAAAAATACTGACTGTAAATGCTGCACATTTAGTGTCACTGTAAGTGGCTCGTGGGCCGCCCCGACCTGTGTGAGAACACCACTGCGGGCGAAGGTGCGGCGAATGTTTGTGACGGAGGAGCGGCGAGAGATCGTGGCGAAGGTACGGCGAATGTTTGTGACGGAGAAACGGCGAGAGATCGTGGCGAAGGTACGGCGAATGTTTGTGACGGAGGAGCGGCGGGAGATCGTGGCGGAGGTGTGGTGAGTGAGGGTACGGGGCCCAGAAGAGCCGAGGGCCCAGGGGCAGCACGGACCAGCCCACACTGCGCTATGTGTGCGCACTAGGTCCGTGCAGCAGAGCAGGTCTCCAGTCGTCCTGGTTAACTCTTGCCACTGGACCAAGACCTCGCTCTGTCAAGCCCGTGTGGTGGCTGGTGTGCAACGGTCACCCCACGTTAAAAAAAATCCACGCACAAGCATCTTCCACCCTTTCAATTGGAGTTCAGGACTGGAACATCAGGTCCTTCATTGAAACATCTGTGAACTCATGTGGAAGCAAGTCATCCTCGCTCGAGGGACCGCCTATAAAATAATAACTATAGTGGCTTTTGCTTCACAACAATGTAAGAATTGTGTTTTAACTGAGCTGATATCATTTAGCATTTGGCATCAGGTGAGGGACCACTTCGAGGGGACAGTCACACAGCTCTTGGGTATCGCATCAGTTGTCAGATGCCTGCAAGTAGAGTAAAGGAAACTTTAAACTGAAATAACTCAGGCAATTCACTGTGCAACCTTTTGGTTTCCAATATTAAAATTGAAATAATCTCCCCCAATGGCTGGGTCTAAGTGAGGAAACACAGGCAGGGAGGAGGGTTAGGTAAATGTTGTGTCGTAAATAAGCAGACTAACTGAAACAGGACTAACTGTGTCCTTTATAGCAACTCCCCAAAATGGTGCCCCAAAACCAGCAAGTTTACAGCAGTGTGTGAATAGCTCTCGCAGGATCCGAAAGCCTGTGTTACTGTCCTGTAACAATCAATTAGAGTATGAACACAACAGTAAACAAAGGGATTTAGGTGGTAATTCAGTCAAGATCAAAAAGACTAATTAGATGCTGGGCTTCCTTGCAAGAGGTATAGATTATAAAAGCAAAGAAACACTATTAAAGTCATGCAAAGTTCAGGAACGTACCTCATTAGGAATATTTGTGTTCATTTTATTCGGTCCCATTTCACCGATGGGGTCCTGCACCCTGACAGCGCAGACCATTGGCATGGATAGAGGATTGGCTAACTAACAGAAAACAGAGAGTCGGGATAAATGTTCATTCTCGGGTTGACAATCAGTAGCTAGTGGGGTGCCGCAGGGATCAGTGCTGGGACCCCAACTATTTACAATCTATATTAACGGCTTGGAAGAAGGGACCGAGTGTAACATAGCCAAGTTTGCTGACAATACAAAGATTGGAGGAAATGCAATGTGTGAAGAGGACACGAAAAACCTGCAAAAGGACATAGACAGGCTAAGTGAGTGGGCAAAAATTTGGCAGATGGAGTATAATGTTGGAAAGTGTGAGGTCATGCACTTTGGCAGAAAAAAATCAAGGAGCAGTTATTATTACAATGGAGAAAGATTGCAAAGTGCTGCAGTACAGCGGGACCTGGGGGTACTTGTGCAAGAAACACAAAAGAATAGTATGCAGGTTCAGCAAGCGATAAGGAAAGCCAATGGTATCTTGGCCTTTATTGCAAAGGGGGTGGAGTATAAAAGCAGGGAAGTCTTGCTACAGCTATACAGAGTATTGGTGAGGCCACACCTGGAATACTGCGTGCAGTTTTGGTTTCCATATTTACGAAAAGATATACTTGCTTTGGAGGCAGTACAGAGAAGGTTCACGAGGTTGATTCCGGAGATGAAGGGGTTGACTTATGAGGAAAGGTTTAGGAGGTTGGGCCTCTACTCATTGGAATTCAGAAGCATGAAAGGTAATCCTATCGAAACATATAAGATTATGAGGGGGCTTGACAAGGTGGATGCAGAGAGGATGTTTCCACTGATGGGGGAGACTAGAACTAGAGGGCACGATCTTAGAATAAGGGACCACCCATTTAAAACAGAGATGAGGAGGAATTTCTTCTGTCAGAGAGTTGTAAATCTGTGGAATTCGCTGCCTCAGAGAGGCTGGGACATTGAATAAATTTAGGACTGAAATAGACAGTTTCTTAAATGATAAGGGGATAAGGGGTTATGGGGAGCAGGCAGGGAAGTGGAGCTGAGTCCAAGATCGGATCAGCCATGATCTTATTGAATGGCAGAGCAGGCTCAAGGGGCCGTATGGCCTACTCCTGCCCCTGTTTCTTATGTTCTTATAAGAAGCTACATAAAACATGGAGACTCACAAACTTTGTGTTCACTTTTGAAATCCCACCTTCGGAAGAATATTGCTTTTTGGACACAGGTCGGCAGATCTTTGTGAGTATGACTATGCTTTCTCTTGACTAGAGTGAGGGACAACTAAGGGCCATGTAAATTTGTTCTCTCGTCTTGTGCCACTCTGAAAGCAAATACAAGTCTTAGACATACATTCACCATAACAGCAACGAAACACTCACTTATAAATTGAGTCAGTGTTTGAGTATTCAAAAGACTTAAAAAGAGATAAGATAGCTCTCCAAAAGGCTTAGTCATGGGTAAATCGCTGCGTGTTGTAGCAGCGAGCTACAAACACCTGAAGGTCCCAGGTTCAGTCCCCAATCTGCCCGGAGATGGCTGATTTCCACCAGGGGATTAGTGTGGGAGTTGTAATTGCCTTCAATTCTCCTGGGCTCGGAAGAGGTAAAATCAGCTCGAATTCCTGCTCCTCATTCAAGACAGTAACTCCTGCTGGAAAGTGCAGATGTGGATATTGGGCGAGACCAGAATCAACTAGGATGCCCCCCCATGATTGACTAAACTGCAGCTACTCAAAAGGACGATTTTAATCATGACCCCCTCAGCAAAAACTAGGTGGGCAGGTAATTAAAATCACCCTGCAGGACTCACCTTCTTACATTACACACTGATTCTGCAGGATTCGATTTTAATCTGTTCTTCTGAGCAGGCAAGATGGACACCAGTGGTCCATCTTTAAATATGCAGATCAGGCTCCGATGACATCTGAGGAAGGATGTTCTTGCTATTGAGGGAGTGCAGTGAAGGTTTCACCAGACTGATTCCCGGGATGACAGGACTGACATATGAAGAAAGACTGGATCGACTAGGCTTATATTCACTGGAATTTAGAAGAATGAGAGAGGATCTCATAGAAACATATAAAATTCTGACAGGATTGGACAGGTTAGATGCAGGAAGAATGTTCCTGATGTTGGGGAAGTCCAGAACCAGGGATCACAGTCTAAGGATAAGGGGTAAGCCATTTAGGACCGAGATGAGGAGAAACTTCTTCACTCAGAGAATTGTGAACCTGTGGAATTCTCTACCACAGAGAGTTGTTGATGCCAGTTCGTTAGATATATTCAAGAGGGAGTTAGATGTGGCCCTTATGGCTAAAGGGATCAAGGGGTATGGAGAGAAAGCAGGAAAGGGGTACTGAGGTGAATGATCAGCCATGATCTTATTGAATGGTGGTGCAGGTTCGAAGGGCCGAATGACCTACTCCTGCACCTATTTTCTATGTTTCTATGTTTCTAAATTATGAGGACAGGTTGCATAGACTAGGCTTTTATTCCCTTGAATAACGTTTGAGAGCATAATACATACCTTCTGAGAGTATTCCCTTGAATAAAGAAGATTAAGGCGTGATCTAATTTAGTTTTTTAAATGATCAAAGGAATTGATAGGGTAGATTGAGAGAAACTATTTCTTCTGGTGGGGGCGTAACCTTACAATTAGAGCTCGACCATTCAGGGGTAATTTCAGAAAGCTCTTCATCACACAAGGGAAACCTGGAATTCTCTCGCCCCCAATAAGTTGTTCAGGTGAGGTCAATTGAAAATTTCAAAACTGAGATTAGTCAAGGGTAATAATGGTTATGGAACTGTGGTGGGTAGATGGAGTTAAGATACAGATCAGCCACAATCTAATTGAATGGCAGAACAGCCTTGAGGAGCTGAATGGCCTCCTGTTCCGATGTAACCTCCTCCAGCCCTATAACTCTCCAATAACTCTGCATTCCTCCAACTCCAGTCTCTTGTGGATGCCCCATTTTTTCTCCCCAACATTGGTAGCCATGGCTTCAAGTCTAGATCCTAAGCTTTGGAATTTCCTCCCTAAACCTCTCCACCTCCCTCACTTCCTTTTAGACTCTCTTTAAACTCACCCGTTCTAGTATCTCCTTCTTTGTCTTGGTGTCAATTTTTGTCCGAATATGCTGCTGTGACATGCCTTGGGACATTTTATTACATTTAAGGCACTATATAAATGCAAGTTGTTGTTGTGGTGGCTTTCCCGCCAAGTCCACCTAGTGGTACGAGGAGGCAGGCCCGAAGAGGGATGTCTGTTTACGCTTTTTGACTTTCCGTGTGGGGCTAGAAGGAAGAGGAGTGGTCCTCTGCACCCCACAGGAAAGTTTATGCCTCCCCTGCCCTGAGCTCCATTTCTCCCCAGCTTCCCCGCCCCCCCCCCTACCCCAACCCCGATCAACATACCTGAGTACCTTCGTTCCCCATCAGCGGCATTGCACTTGGGGTACTGAGGTTCAATGATCAGCCATGATCATATTGAATGGCGGTGCAGGCTCGAAGGGCCGAATGGCCTGCTCCTGCACCTATTTTCCATGTTTCTATGTTCTCCTGTTGCCTGGCCTAACAGCCCACCAGTTTTGGGCGTGCAGCATGAGGCCCAAGAGTTAAAATGTCCCGGGTCTCATGCTGCCGAGGTCAGGGACGTTTGCTCCCAACCTTTAATGGGAAGCAAAATCAGGTTCGTGCATAACGGGCAGCCGATCCGATATCACCCGTTTTACACCATCAGCGAAAGTTAAAATTAGCCCCAGTGAGCGTTAGCTTCAAACATTGACAGTTAGATTCTACGCACAGACTAACCCTGCACAGACTAGAGATTTAACCTTGACCTTCTGCCCTGTATCAGCCTTTCCCTGATCGTAGCTACTCCGAGTGGGGAACACAGTTTTCTACAAAACAAACACAGAGGCAGACAAATGTTGCTAACGCTAAAGGTAGAAGTTAAATTAACTGTGCTCACAATGTTATGGGTAGGAGTGAATAATGGTTCACTTCACTAATATTTTATTTCCCCCATTCTTTGGTTGTTTTGGCTCGCTTAGCTGAGAGATTAGCCCACTTATACGGTTGTAAATTGCAAGCCCGAGGCTGGAAATAAACATGAAGATTGTTGCAGGCAGGAGAATCTGCTGTGCCTCAGAAGAATAAATTCTACAAGAAAATTCAACCTTTTCTGCGACAGCTTTAGTTGCCATAGCTACCCGGTGGACATGTCCTTTTAAGATTTTGTTTTATATTAACTACCTGCTATTATGAAGTAACAGTCAGATAACCATCGTTTGCCAACTCTAAATCTGGACAGAAGAACCTGATTAGAGACAGGACTGGCTGCGGAATCACTATTTGAGTATTATTGATTGTTTTTCGAGAGATCAAAATCATCCAAAAACCTTTTGAACGTCAATAATTAATGCTTCCACATTATCAGATACAAATGTAAGTGAAGAAATGGACTTTTAGAAATCTCTGGATCATTCATTTGGGTAATGACACTCTGCAGTGGGCACTTGAACCTTGAAATAATACTGTGTGAATATTCATGTCCCAAAGCTTAATGCATTGATATGGAATATCCATTGTGTTTATGAAATGATTAAACCATTTAAATGCATCAGAGTCTCCACCCCATTACAAGAGCAGCATAATTGCACATAAACCTTGTTTGTACACTAATATTCACAGAATAATTTCAAAGTCTCAGAGGGTGAAATTGTCCCTTTTATTAGCTGCTGTTGATAAAATGGATTTCGCCCAGGCGCGACGCAAAAATTGTACCCCCCCTCCGCAACACCACCACCCCCGCCCAGCTCCCATACAATGAGAGCCATGCCGCCACCAGGAACGTCATCGAGCCCGACCATCGGAGTGCTGAAGCAACGGTTCCGCTGCCTTGACCGCTCGGGAGGAATCCTGCAGTACTCGGCTGAGCGGGTGTCCCTATTCGTCGCCGTCTGCTGCACGCTGCACAACCTGGCCATCATGAGGGCACAGCCATTGCCACCAGGAATAGCCACACCACCTCAGGAGGAGGAGGAGGAGGAGGAGGACCAGAAGGAGCAGGATGAAGAGCAGCAGCAGGAGGACGAGGAGGAACTGGAGCAGCAACGGCCGCGACGGAGCAGACATTGACTCCATCGCGATCCTGCAAGGGAGGTCCGCGTCCGTCTCGTCAGAGCTCGTTCCTACTGCTTTCCATCCCACTTCCCGGTTCCTGTGGGCGCCTCCATCAGTACGTCAACTTGGCCTTCCATACAAAAGCCCCAAAACTGAAATGAGAGCCAACGGCAAACATTTATCAAAGAACGATAACATGTATAACTGTGTATTTATTCATCACCCTTGTGCATTTCCTTATAGCCCCTTTTTTGTTGACCTATTCTACTACACCACATTTGTATCTGATAATGTGGAAGAATTAATTATTGAAGTACAAAAGGTTTTTGGATGATTTTGATCTCTCGAAAACAATCAATAATACTCAAATAGTGATTCCGCAGCCAGTCCTGTCGCAGACCCCTGTGGGTGCAGCATGGCTGGTGGAAGGCTGCTGAGTGTCAGGGCCAGAGACTACAGATGGCCTTGCAGGATGCCCTCGACCAGCTCTGGGCCAGGAAGGCCCGGCTGCAGACTGCACCATCTCAGTCTGGGCGGGCTGGGTGACAGGCAGCGACAAGTGCAATGGCGGAGTGGCAGTGGTGGGATCAGGAATGCTGTCATCCTGAGAGAGGACAGCAGGTTCCTGCTCCACTGACCCACTGCCACTCCCCCGGGGCAGCACCTCAGCGTCCCCGCCGATAGAGAACAGGGCTGCTGCGACACCGTGAGATCCCCGGTGGACTGTGGTGGATCCAGCGGTGATGGCACCAGTCAGAGCTTGCGTGGTGTGCAGCTGAGACTGCATGAGAGCAGCAAGACATTGCATGACATCATGCTGAGGCGGCATGAGAGCTGTCTGAGCTACCATACGAACAACCATTGACTGTATTGCAGCACGAAGGCTTCCGCCTATGTCACAATGGAAGCTGCCACTTCACCCACGATACGTGTCATGAGGTCTGGATCCGCAGGGTCTGTCTGGGAATCCATCATTGTCTGCACACTGGCAATAATGGGCTCCATGGTGTGCACAGAGCTGTGTACAATGCGGGAGACGGACTCCTCCGTGCTCCTTACCATTTTCGACAGGCTCTCGGGCACCCTTGCCATTGCACCTATCAGGTTGGAGTGCATGGCCATCACCCTTTGTGTGAACGCCGTCCCATCGAAGTCCTGTGCAGCAGTAGCCATGTGCGAACTCGCCCTCCGGGGAGATCGCTCCCAAGCTTCCCTTTCCCCTTGACCGTGCTGCAGCCCGCTAGGCCCCGGTGCATCACCCAGTGCAGACCCCTGCCCTAAGCTAACCTCGAAGGACCACGTAGTGCCAGTCTCTGAGCTGGGGCTTGCGGGTGAGAGAAGCAGTGATGTAGTGCTTGGGTCCTCCTCCTCCCCGTCCTCCTCCTACTCCTCCTCGTCCCCCTCTTCTTCCCCCTCGCGACTGGGTTGTTGGGGGGGGCAGGCTGTTCATCTGCTGCATGGTTATCTGAAAGCATAAATGGCACAAGAGTCGTGTTAAAGTGAGGGCTGGGGGGGGGGGGTGCAGGAATGGGGCAAGAAAGGCAGACAGAATGAGGAGTTGGAAAGTGATAAGGCCTTCTGGTTTCAAGGGGTAGTGGGATGAGAAGAGGGGGTACCATTGTTGCCCCGAGTGGGCTTCGCATCTCTGCTGGCCACGGCGCCCACCATCTGCAGTCCAGTGATTCGCAGCACTCGCCCCTTCCAGGTCAGTCAGCTGCCGCAGTTCAGCTTCCCCCCTCCAGTCTGCTGCTGCTCCATCCTGTTGTGTGCCATCTTGGCCTGCAAAAGAAAGGAACCTGTGTGAGTAAGAGTCCAGTTATGTATGTGGAAGGTATGCTTGCCGTGGTTAAATAGCTGTGAATGTAGGCAAGGCATGAAATGAGGCTGTGACTGTGAGTAGGCACAGTCAGTTGGTGGTTGTATACTGGGTTGACAGAGGCTCAGAGGCTGGTATGTAAGAGTTGTGAAAACATGTACTCACCTTGACCACGCAACTGAGATCGTTGAATTTCTTGCGGCACTGTGTTGGGCTTCTGTCGACCACGGTGCTGACTGACATCGCCGCAGTCACTATTGCCCACATGGCCCTAAAAACTGTGGCATTGGCCTTCTCCCATAAGAACATAAGAAATAGGAGCAGGATTAGGCCATTTGACTCCTCGAGCCTGCTCCGCCATTCAATAAGATCATGGCTGATCTGATCATGGACTCAGCTCCACTTCCCTGCCCGCTCTCCATAATCCTTTACTCTTTTATCGCTCAAAAATCTGTCTATCTCTGCCTTAAATATATTTAATGACCCAGCCTCCACAGCTCTCTGGGGCAGAGAATTTGCCAGATTTACAACCCTCTGAGAGAAGAAATCTCAGTTTTAAATGGCGGCCCCTTATTCTAAAACTATGCCCCCTAGTTCTAGATTCCCCCATGAGGGAAAATATCCTCTCTGCATCCACCTTGTCGAGCCCCTTCATTATCTTATATGTCTCAATAAGATCACCTTTCATTCTTCTGAACTCCAATGAGTATAGTCCCAACCTGCCCAACCTTTCTTCAGAAGTCAACCCCTTCATCTCAGGAATCAACCTAGTGAACCTTCTCTGAACTGCCTCCAATGTAAGTATATCCCTCCTTAAATAGGAGACCAAAACTGTACACAGTACTCCAGGTGTGGTCTCACCAATATCCTGTACAATTGTAGCAGGACTTATACTCTATCCCCCTTGCAATAAAGGCCAACATTCCATTTGCCTTCTTGATTACTTGCTGTACCTGCATACTAACTTTTTGTGTTTCATGCACAAGGATCCCCAGGTCCCTCTGTCCTGCAGCATTTTGT
Organism: Pristiophorus japonicus; assembly: GCF_044704955.1. Lineage (NCBI taxonomy): Eukaryota > Metazoa > Chordata > Chondrichthyes > Pristiophoridae > Pristiophorus > Pristiophorus japonicus. The sequence goes on from NC_091990.1 coordinate 171,847,454, forward strand.
AATTTTTCTCCATTTAAAAAATAATTTTCTTTTTTCTTTTTTCTGCCAAAGTGCATAACTTCACATTTTCCCACATTATACTTCATCTGCCAAATTTTTGCCCACTCACTTAGGCTGTCTATATCCATTAGCAGATTTTTTGTGTCCTCCTCACAATTTACTTTCCCACCCATCTTTGTATCATCAGCAAACTTGGTTACATTACACTTGGTCCCTTCATCCAAATCATTAATATAGATTGTAAATAGTTGAGGCCCCAGCACTGATCCCTGTGGCACCCCACTAGTCAATATTTGCCAACTGGAAAATTACCCATTTATCCCGACTCTCTGTTCTCTCTTAATTAGCCAATCCTCTATCCTGGCTAATATATTAACCCCAACCCCATGAACTTTCATCTTGTGCAGTAACCTTTTATGTGGCACCTTATCGAATGCCTTCTGGAAATCCAAATACACCACATCCACTGGTTCCCCCTTATCCACCCTGCTCATTACATCCTCAAAGAACTCCAGCAAATTTGTTAAACATGATTTCCCTTTCATAAAACCATGCTGACTCTGCTTGACTAAATTATGCTTTGCCAAATGCTTTGCTACTGCTTCCTTAATAATGGACTCCTGCATTTTCGCAATGACAGATGTTAGGCTAACTGGTCTATAGTTTCTTGCTTTTTGTCTGCCTCTTTTTTTAAATAGGGGCATTACATTTGCGGTTTTCAAATCCGCTGGGACCACCCCAGAATCCAGGGAATTTTGGTAGATTACAATCAATGCATCCACTATCTCTACCGCCACTTCTTTTAGGACGCTAAGATGGAGGGAACAGTGCCTCCCTCCTTCTCTCCACTGCCCTCACAATGTGTCCAATGCCAGGACATTGAAACGAGTTGCCCTTCAGTGAGGTATTAGAGCACCCATCGCAAACCTTCCTTGCAGCTCTCAGTTAGCTCCAGCAATTATGAGAGTGACCAGGTGCTGTCTGAAATGGCACCCCTTTAAGAACTGGAATAAATGGCAGGCTGATTATCACTGAATGAAAGTCCGCTGAAATTGGGTGCAGCCCTGGCAGTAGCGCCCCTGCAGCGCCCCCCTGAGGCCATTAGTGCCTCAGATACCACCTCCCTTCTGAGGGAAAAGTGCTCAATTTCCCACAATTTTGCAGCCCATCTCACTGGGTGCTAAATGTTCAAACAGATAAAACTTAACGCCCCAAACGCGGCCCAACCCAATTTTACCCCTCAGTATTTTTCATGTTGTGTGCTGTGTATTCATTCTTTGTGTTTTCCATTTTCTGGTGCAGTTTCGACAGTTACTGTGCTTATTAAAGTATCTTGAAGGGGGACAAAGTTACAGACTGATAGCTGAATGATAAAAGGCTGTGAAACATCCCTGTATACCTATCAAAATGATTAATTTGTTCCCTATTCTCAATAATGACCCTTCTTTCCAAATGTAAAATGCTGCAAGTACACAACAGGTCAGTGAGCATACGAAAAGAGAAAATAAGGTTAAAGTTTTACCTTCGTTAAATAATATATTTTATTAAAATTCTGTTTGTATTGAAACAAACGCCACCAGCAAACCACTGACAATAAGTTTGTCCTTTGTAGATTACAAAGGGCTATTACAAAGGCCACACCTTGAATATTGTGCACAGTTTTGGTCTCCTAATCTGAGGAAGGACATTCTTGCAATTGAGGGAGTGCAGCGAAGGTTCACCAGATTGATTCACGGGATGGCAGGACTGACATATGAAGAAAGACTGGATCGACTAGGCTTATATTCACTGGAATTTAGAGGAATGAGAGGGGATCTCATAGAAACATATAAACTTCTGACGGGATTGGACAGGTTAGATGCAGGAAGAATGTTCCCGATGTTGGGGAAATCCACAACCAGGGGTCACAGTCTAAGGATAAGGGGTAAGCCATTCAGGACTGAGATGAGGAGAAACTTCTTCACTCAGAGAATTGTGAAACTATGGAATTCTCCACCGCAGAGAGTTGTTGAGGCCAGTTCGTTAGATATATTCAAGAGGAAGTTAGATGTGGCCCTTACGGCTAAAGGGATCAAGGGGTATGGAGAGAAAGCAGGAATGGGATACTGAAGTTGCATGATCAGCCATGATCTTATTGAATGGTGGTGCAGGCTCGAAGGGCCGAATCCTGCACCTATTTTCTATGTTTCTATTAAGTGCCCATGTTTTCTCATTCTGGACAGCAGGTCACTAAACTTCCAGAGAGTAGCTATAAAGGTACACAACTTGTTTTATGCTCCTTTGCATAACAAGGATGTCTGAGCCACAGAAAGATCAGCCTGCAGCTGGAAGGCAGGATTTCTCTGACCCGCTGTCTGCTAATGAACATAACAGGGACTATTACAACTCTAGACTGTTAACAATCCTCTCTCTCTCGCTATCGTTAAGTCTTTGATTGAAACTCTGAAGAGAGTGAGAAATACGTAGAGATCAAAAGAAAATAAAGTGCACGCTGAAAATCTAAAATAACAAAAACAGGTGATTCTGGAAATACAAGGCGAGTCAGTTAGCATCTCAAATACCCAGGTGCTGCCTGAAATGACACCCCTTTAAGAACTGGAATGAACAGCAGGCTGATTATCAATGAATGAAACAATTTGTGTAGAACTATTCATCAGAGGAAATAAAGACACGTTAGGAACCAACTATTAAATTTAGGACTGATGCTACCTAAACCTTTCGAGCTCATATTCCTTAGAAGATCTGGAACAGAAAATTCAAAAAATGTCTTCATTGCAACTACTTGGACAATAGGCCCTCCATATTTTGTAGCCTTTTTGCCTCTTTATATCATCCATGTTGCAGAAATAACAAGTCTACTGTCCTCTCTGTTAGCGTGAATAACCGAAGCTTAAATAAAGGAGACTACAAAGGTATGAAGACAGAGTTGGCTAAAGTGGACTGGGAAAATGGATTAAAGTATGTGCTGGTTGATAAGCAGTGGCAAACATTTAAGGAGATATTTCATAACTCGCACCAAAAATATATCCCAATGAGAAGAAAAGACTGTAAGACAAGGGATAACCATCCGTGGCTAACGAAGGAAATAAGGGAGGTTTATCAAATTGAAAACAAGGGTATACAATGTGGCCAAGACTAGTGGGAGGCCAGGGAATTGGGGAACTTTTAAAAGCCAGCAAAGAACGACTAAAAAAGTGATAAAGAGAAGGAAGATAGATTATGAAAGTAAATTAGCACGAAATATAAAAAACAGATAGTAAGAGTTTCTACAGGTACATAAAAAGGAAAAGAGTGGCTAAAGTAAATGTTGGTCCTCTAGAGGATGAGACTGGGGAATTAATAATGGAGAACAGGGAAATGGCAGAGACATTGAACAAATATTTTGAATTGGTCTTCATGGTAGAATACACTAAAAACATCCCAATAATGGATAATCAAGGGGCTACAGGGAGGGAGGATCTTAATACAGTCACTATCATTAATGAAGTAGTACTCGGTAAAATAATGGGACAAAAGGCGGACAAGTTCCCTGGACCTGATGGCTTATATCCTAGGATCTTAAAAGAAGTGGTTGCAGAGATAGTAGATGCATTGGTTGTAATCTACCAAAATTCCATGGATTCTGAAGCAGTCCCAGCAGATTGAAAAACCGTGAATGAAATGTCCCTATTTAAAAAAGGAGGCAGACAAAAAGCAGGAAACTATAGACCAGTTCGTCTAACATTTGTCATTGGGAAAATGCTGGAGTCCATTATTAAGGAAGCAGGAGCAGGACATTTGGAAAAGCACAATTCAAAAGCAGAGTCAGCGTGGTTTTATGAAAGGGAAATCATGTTTGACAAATTTGCTGGCGTCCTTTGAGGATGTAACGAGTAGGGAGGATAAGAGGGAACCAGTGGATGTGGTGTGTTTGGATTTCCAGAAGGCACTCGATAAGGTGCCACATAAAAGGTTACTGCACAAGATAAAAGCTCACGGGGTTGGAGGTAATATATTAGCATGGATAGAGGATTGGCTAACTAACAGAAAACAGAGAGTCGGGATAAATGGATCATTTTCCGGTTGGCAAACAGTGATCGCAGGGATCGGTGCTGGGTCCTCAACTATTTCCAATTTATATTAGTGACTTGGATGAAGGGATTGAGTGTAATGTAGCCAAGTTTGCTGATGATACAAAGATGGGTGGGAAAGCAAGTTGTGAGGAAGACACAATAAATCTGCAAAGGAATATAGACAGGTTAAGTGAGTGGGCAAAAATTTGGCAGATGAAGTATAATGTGGAAAAATGTGAGGTTATCCACTTTGGCAGAAAAAATAGAAAAGCAAATTATAATTTAAATGGAGAAAAATTGCAAAGTGCTGCAGTACAGAGAGATCTGGAGGTCCTTGTGCATGAAACAAAAAAAGTTAGTATGCAGGTACAGCAAGTAATCAGGAAGGCAAATGGGATGTTGGCCTTTATTGCAAGGGGGATAGAGTATAAAAGCAGAGAAGTCCTGCTACAATTGTACAGGGTATTGGTGAGGCCACACCTAGAGTACTGCATGCAGTTTTGGTCTCTGTATTTAAGGAAGGATATACTTGCATTGGAGGCTGTTCAGTGAAGATTCACTTGGTTGATTCCTGAGATGAGGGTGTTGACCTATGAAGCTAGTTTGAGTATGTTTGGCCTTTACACATTGGGGTTCAGAAGAATGAGAGGCGATCTTATCACAACATATGAGGTAATGAGGGGGCTCGACAAGGTAGATGCTGAGAGGATATTTCCACTCATAGGGGAAACTAAAACTAGAATAAGTGGCCACCCATTTAAAACTGAGATGAGGAGGAATTTCTTCTCTTAGAGGGTTGTAAATCTATGGAATTCTCTGTCCTAGAGAGCTGTGGAGGCTGGGTCGTTGAATATATTTAAGGCGGAGAGAGACAGAATTTTGAGCGATAAGGGAATAAAGGGTTATGGGGAGCGGGCGGGGAAGTGGAGCTGAGTCCACGATCAGATCAGCCATGATCTTATTGAATGATGGAGCAGGCTCAAGGGCCAAATGGCTTACTCCTGTTACTATTTCTTATGCTCTTATGTTGAAAGAGCTGGGATTGAAATGAACATCAGTAACTGTTAAAAATATTTTTTCACTGAGGGTGATTAAAGGTAAGAACTGAAATCAGATTGAACCTTTGTCAGCTTCCATTTAAACTCCAGAGAACATAAGTCCTGTGCACAAAAGTGCCACCAGTTTGACAGCCTGACCTGCGGATTATAGTGACTGGAAATAACAGTTAATGTTGCCTCTTTGAAACTGAGTTTTGGTTGTCAGCCCATTAGGAATGGATGAATGTCTAGGACAATGATCTAAGCACATTAGCTTGAGGCTAGGCCAGAACTAAATGTTTCTTTAACTGGAGTATCACAGCATGCCATGTTTATATATAGAGGAGAGCACAATTATAATGGGGCGAAAATTGGGGTTCGAGGCTTCCTTCGGACAAACACCTCCGACCCGAAAAAAGTCTATGAAAATACCTGGTGGTCCCAGAGGAACGTAGAGATTCCGGTCGGAGGCCTTCATTCACTGTGCAACGCACAGGAACATGTCATCAAGATACATATTCGTATCCTGGAATCACGTGGGTCTGGATCACCAATCACTATGTGGTATTCTCATTGATAATAACGGGAGTTCTGTTTATACAGACCTCACATTACTATCAATGAGAATAGCCCCTAAAACAAGAAACACAGCACGACACATTAAAAGAACACATCACATATTTAGAATGAATTTAGAACTGAATGCAATTAAATGTTTTAGAAAAAATAATTGTGTGCGGATTGTTAACAGATTTATTGGGTAAGAAGTGTGTAAAGTCCTTACTCGACAGCATGAAACTACACGAGGCACATTCTGGGGACAAGGTCACTCTGTGACCTGCTCTCTCTATTTATAGAACTCCAAAGATGATGACCCTGCGTGGGACCTCCCTTTTTATACCTGTGTGATCAGGTAAGGAGTGTCTCCCACAGGTTCACCCCTTGTGTTCAAGGTGTGCATCTCGGTTGAGTGTATACAGTAATACAATGGTGTTACATTGTGGTTCCTTACATGACATCACCTCCCCCCCCCAAAGTCTTATTGGGATCATAGGTTTAGTTTTTCAGGTGGTCTACATTCCCTCGTGGAGCGTCGCAGTTGGGGCTCTGGTTGTTGGACACTGGCGTGAGTGTCTGTCACCTGTGGTGATTCCGGCCTGTCCGGGCTGACCGCAGGGACTGTGCATTCTTCTGATTGCTCTAGTTGCTCGTTCACTGGCGGTGTTGTGAGCTCCATCACATGGTCTTCTTCAGGTTCCTCCGTGTCGATGCTGAACCTTTTTTTTACTCGGTCCAGATGCTTACGGCATATCTGACCAATATTGAGTTTTACCACGATGACCCTATTCCCCTTTTTGTCAATTACAGTGCCCTCAAGCCATTTGGACCCCATGGCGTGATTGAGGATGAATACAGGATCATTTATTTCTATACATCTCCCCCTCGAATTACGGTCATGGTACTCGTTTTGTGACTTGCGCTTGCCTTCAACTATGTCGGTCAGGACTGGGTGAATGAGGGACAACCAAGTTTTGAGTGCCTGTTTCATTAGTAGCTCTGCGGGCAGGATCCCCGTGAGTGAGTGCAGTCGGGATCTATAGGCCAGCAGGAGATGTGACAGGTGGCATTGTAGGGAGGATCCTTGAATCCTGAGCATACCTTGCTTAATGATTTGGACCGCACGTTCCGCCTGGCCATTGGAGGCCGGCTTGAATGGTGCAGTCCTGACGTGGTTGATGCCATTGCCCGACATAAACTCTCGGAATTCGTAGCTTGTGAAACACGGGTCATTATCACTCACCAGGATGTCCGGCAAGCCATGGGTTGCAAAGTTCACAAGTAGGCTTTCCACGGTGGTGGATGACATGCATGAATTCAGGATGATGCACTCGATCCATTTCGAGTACGCATCTACCACTATAAGGAACATCTTACCCATGAACGGGCCCGCGTAGTCAACATGAATGCGTGACCATGGCCTGGTGGGCCAGGGCCACGGGCTGAGCGGGGCCTCCCTGGGGTCATTACCCAGCTGGGCACAGATCGTGCACCTGCGAACACAGTGTTCCAGGTCTGAATCAATTCCAGGCCACCAAACGTGTGTCCAGGCAATGCCCTTCATCAACACAATGCCTGGGTGCTCACTGCAGAGTTCCCTGATGAGTTTTTGGGGCATAACTACCCGACTGCCCCATAGTAGGCAGTTAGCTTGGATGGAGAGCTCATCCATCCGTCTGTGGAATGGTCTGACCTCCTCAGGGCATGCTCCGTGTGCGGGCGCCCAATCCCCAGTCAGGACACATTTCATAATCAGGGATAGGAGGGGATCTCTGTTTGTCCAGATTTTGATCTGGTGGGCTGTGAAGGGGGAGCCTGCGCTGTCAAAGGCATCGACAGCCATGACCATCTCGGCGCTTTGCTCCGCTGCCCCCTCAGTGGTGGCCAGTGGAAGTCTGCAGAGCGCGTCAGCACAATTCTCAGTGCCGGGCCGGTGCCGGATAGAGTAGTCATAAGCAGCCAGCGTGGAAGCCCATCGCTGTATGCGAGCTGATGCGTTGGCATTGATAGCCTTGCTGTCTGACAACAGGGATGTTAATGGTTTGTGGTCCGTCTCTAATTCAAACTTCCTACCAAAGAGGTACTGATGCATTTTTTTTACACCATAGACACACGCAAGCCCTTCCTTCTCAACCATCCCATATCCCCGTTCTGCTTGAGAGAGCGACCTGGAGGCATAAGCCACAGGTTGTAGTTGACCCTCAGCATTGCCCTGCTGCAACACACACCCAACCCCATAGGACGATGCATCACATGTCAGAACCAATTATTTTCGGGGGTCGTACAGGGTCAACAACTTGTTTGAACAAAGTAGATTTTGCGCCCGATTAAAAGCCCGTTCCTGACAGCCCCCCCAAAACCAATTGCAATCCTTACGCAGGAGCATGTGTAGCGGCTCCAACAACGCGCTCAAGTTTGGCAGAAAGTTCCTGAAATAGTTCAAGAGTCCCAGGAATGAACGCAACTCCGATGTGTTGCAGGGCCTGGGTGCTCGTCGAATTGCCTCTGTTTTTGATTCGGTGGACCGAATCCCATCTGCAGCAACCCTCCTGCCCAGAAACTCAACCTCAGGAGCTAAGAACACACATTTCGACTTCTTGAGTCGCAGGCCTACCCAGTCCAGTCGGCGTAGCACCTCCTCCAGGTTGTGGAGGTGTTCCTCGGTGTCTCGACCTGTGATGAGGATATCGTCCTGGAATACAATCGTTCCAGGAATGGATTTAAGCAGGCTTTCCATGTTTTGTTGAAAAATTGCAGCCGCTGATCGAATGCCAAACGAGCACCTGTTATAAGCGAACAGTCCCTTGTGCGTGGTGATGGTGGTCAGTAGTTTAGATTCGTCGGCCAGTTCCTGGGTCATATAGGCTGAAGTGAGGTCCAATTTGGTGAACAGCTTGCTGCCTGCCAGCGTGGCGAAGAGGTCCTCCGCTCTTGGGAGCGGCTATTGATCTTGTAGGGACACCCGATTGATGGTGGCCTTGTAGTCGCCACAGATCCTGACAGAGCCATCCTCTTTTTGGACGGGAACGATGGGGCTCGCCCAGTCGCTGAATTCAACTGGCGAGATGATACTCTCTCTCAACAGCCGGTCCAATTCGCTCTCGATCTTTTCCCGCATCACATACGGCACCGTTCTGGCTTTGTGGTGCACTGCCCTGGCGTCCGGGGTGATGTGTATCGCTACTTTAGTGGCTTTGAAAGTCCCGACGCCAGGTTGGAATAGTGAATCGAATTGTTGTAGGACTTGCGAGCACGAACTTTGCTCCACAGATGATATTGCGTGAACATCCCCCCATTTCCAGTTCATCTCGGCTAACCAGCTCCTCCCCAACAGTGCGGGACCATTGCCCGTGACAATCCAGAGCAGTAGCCAATTCACTAACCCATTGTGTGTGACAGCCAACATTGCACTGCCTAGCACCGGAATTACTTCTTTAGTGTAAGTCGTAATTGTGTCTCAATACGTGCTAATTTGGTTCTACTGGCTTTAAGTGGCCATAGCTTCTCAAATTGCTGAACGCCCATGAGTGACTGGCTGGCCCCAGTGTCAAGCTCCTTGTGTACAGGGATACCATTTAATAAAACCCTCATCATCATTGGTGGCGTTCTGGTGTATGAACTGTGAATATTCGCCGCAAGGACCCGCTGAACCTCGGTGTCCATCGATTTGCCCCAAAAGTCATCCTGCCTCAAAGAACCCTCTTCTGGTCCATCCGCCTCATATATTAGTCTGGTTGCAGACTTCCTGCACATTCGAGCTAAGTGGCCACTGAGATTGCAGTTCCTGCAGACAAACTGTTGAAATCTGCAAGATCTAGCTGAGTGTTTTCCCCACACCTCCAGCATGAGTTAAAGTTTCCATTGTTGGGAACAAAGAGACTATGGCCAGGCATTCCGCACTGACTGTCCCTTTGACTGCTCTTAAGTGCCCTATTAGTGTGTCAATGGCCCCATCCCGGGCCTCATTGTCCACTGTGATGGCGTGAATATCTGTTCAGCCTGCCATTGTCTCTGTTGAAGTCCTACTCTGGTGTCTATTGGTGCCTGGGGAATGTCAGACTGCACCTGCCTGCCTGCGGGGCTCTGAGTCGCATTGATGATGTTGACTCCCTGATCCATCGCAGAATTAGAGGCAGAATTGCGCACGTATATTATTTTTGTCTCTTCCTCCCCGGCCATGAAAGTTTGAGCTAACAATGCCGCCGCTTCCAAGGTCAAATCCTTGGTCTCAATTAATTTGCGGAAAATTCCCACATGACCGATGCCCTCGATAAAGAAGTCCCTTAGCATCTGCCCCCTGCAGGCATCTGTGAACTTACAGAGGCTGGCCAAAGGCCAGAGGTCCGCTACGAAGTCCGGTATGCTCTGTCCTTCATGACGTCGGTGGGTGTAGAATCTGTGTCGGGCCATATGTTTGCTACTCGCCGGTTTGAGGTGCTCCCCGATCAATTTGGTAAGTTCTTCAAAGGTTTTGTCCGCCGGCTTTTCGGGTGCGAGTAAGTCCTTCATGAGCGTGTAAGTCTTTGGTCCGCAGCTGGTGAAAAGATGAGCCCTTCGCTTGTTGGCCGCTGCATCCCCCAGCCATTCTTTCGTAACGGAGCTTTGCTGAAGCCTCTCGACAAAATCGTCCCAGTCTTCCCCAACACAGTACCGTTCCTCTGTGCTACCGGTGGCCATTCTCGTGGGCCGTGAATTCCCGTTTCTTGTCGCCAATGTAAAGTCCTTACTCTACAACATGAAACCACACGAGGCACATTCTGGGGACAAGGTCACTCTGTGGCCTGCTCTCTACTTACAGGACTCCAAAGACGATGACCCTGCGTGGGACCTCCCTTTTTATACCTGTGTGATCAGGTAAGGAGTGTCTCCCACAAGTTCGCCCCTTGTGGTCAAGGTGTGCATCTTGGTTGAGTATATACAGTAATACTTTGGTGTTACATTGTGGTTACATACATGACAAAGTGAATAGTGGCAGTGTCATGACTTCTGGATTTCATTCACTCCAACAATGTCCCTTGTAACACACACACCGAGCTTTCCGAGAAATCGGGTGTGGGTGTACAGGGCGTTGGAAGAACGTGAACCGTCTTCCCTGAGTTCCCTCTCTCCCCTCCAATCCCCCCACCCCGTCTCTCCCCCCCGTGTTTCTCTCTCTCTCCCCCCCAAAGCTCTCACTCTCCCCCACCCAAGCTCGCTCTCTTTCACCCCTGCCCAGCCTCACCCTCCACCCTAGGCTCGCTATATGTTTCTCTGTCCACCCCAGTCTTTCTCTCTATCTCTCTCTCTCATCCGCAGGCTTCTCCCTTTCCCACCCCCCAGGTTCCCTCTCCCTCTTTCCCCACCCCCTCGCTCCCCCAGGCTCTCACTCCCTCCTAGGCTCTCTCTCTCTCTTCCCACCCCCAGTCTCTCTCTCCCCACCCACCCACCCCCCCCCCCCCGAGCCCTGAGCTCTCACTCCCCCCCAGGCTCTCTATCTTACCCCCCCTCCCCCCAGGTTCTCTCGCTACCTCCCCGCTTCCCCCAGGCTCTCTCTAACCCCGCCACCCCCCCCCCCCCAGGCTCTCTCTCTCTCTCCCCCCTCCAGGTTCTCTCTCTCTCTCTCTCTCTCTCTCTCTCTCTCTCTCTCTCTCTCTCTCTCTCTCTCTCTCTCTCTCTGCCCCCCACCCTCCCCCACCCCCGGGCTCTCACTCCCCCCAGATTCTCTCTCTTTCCCCCACACCACCCTCCCCCAAGGCTCTCTCCCTTTCCCTCACACCCCCCAAGGTTCTCTCTCTCTCTCCACAACCCCACCCCCCTCCCCCAGACTCTCTCTCTCTCTCTCTCTCTCTCTCTCTCTCTCTCTCTCCTTCACTCCCCCAGTGCTTCCACTCAACCCCCCCACTCTGCAAGCTCTCTCTCACCCTCTCCCCGCTCCCCCCGGGCACTCACACCCCCAGGTTCTCTCTCTCACCACCCCACCCCCTCCCCCAGGCTCTCTCTCACCACCCCCAGGCTTTCTCTCTCTCTCTCTCTCCCTGCCCCCCCCCACCACTCCCGGGCTCTCACACCACCTCCAGACTCTCTCTCTCTCGCCCCCCCTCCCCGGGCTCTCACTCCCCCCCATGCTCTCTCTATTCGCCCCCCCTTCCCCCCAGACTCTCTCTCTCTCTCTCTCCCTCTCTCTCTCCCACCCCCACAGGCTCTCTCTCTCTTCCCACCGCCCCCCCCCCTCCCCCCAGCCAGGGCTCTCTCTCCACCTCCCCGGGCTCTCACACCACCCCAGGCTCTCTCTCTCCTCCCCCCCCCCCTCACCCCGGGCTCTCACTCCCGCCCAGGTTCTCTCTCTCTCCCGACTTCCCATTCCGGTTTCAGGCGGGAGGCATCGGGCGCGGAGTTTTGAGAGAACCCAGGCGCAGAAGGACAGGAAAAGGGCAGTACAAATAGCGACATCGTATTATCAATGAGAATAATCAAAGAGCAAGTTATTATTTATATGGAGAAAGATTGCAAAGTGCTGCAGTATAGTGGGACCTGGGGGTATTGTGCATGAAACACAAAAGGATAGTATGCAGGTACAGCAAGATTAGGAAGGCCAATAGAATCTTGGGCCTTTATTGCAAAGGGGAAGTCTTGCTACAGCTAAACAGGGTATTGGTGAGGCCACACCTGGAATACTACGTGCAGTTTTGGTTTCCATATTTTTGAAAGGATATACTTGCTTTGGAGGCAGTTCAGAGAAGATTCACAAGGTTGATTCCGGGGATGAGTGGGTTGACTTATGAGGAAAGGTTGAGTAGGTTGGGCTTCTACTCATTGGAATTCAGAAGAATGAGAAGTGATCTTTTCGAAATGTATAAGATTATGGGGGGGCTTGACAAGGTGGATGCAGAGAGGATAGAGGATGTTCCCACCTACGGGGGAGACTAGAACTAGAGGGCATGATCTTAGAATAAGGGGCCACCCATTTAAAACTGAGATGAGGAGAAATTTCTCCTCTCGGAGGGTTGTAAATCTGTGGAATTCGCTGCCTCAGGGAGCTGTGGAAGCTGGGACATTGAATAAATTTAAGACAGAAATAGACAGTTTCTTGAGCGATAAGGGAATATGGGGTTATGGGGAGCGGGCAGGGAAGTGGACCTGAGTCCATGATCAGATCAGCAATGATCATATTGAATGGTGGAGCAGGCTCGAAGGGCCATGGCCTACTCCTGCTCCTATTTCTTATGTTCTTATGTTCTTATGTAATACTAATAGTGATTGGTGGTCCAGTCCCATGTGGTTCCAGGATACGAATACGTACCTTGATGACATGTTCCCTTGCGCTGCACAGTGAATGGAGGCCTCCTATGTTCCTTCGGGACTACCAGATTATTTACGTAGATCTTTGGGGGTTGGAGATGTTCATCCGAAGGAAGCCTCCGACCGCAATTTTCCCCCAATGTGTTTTAATATAAAAATGAGTGATTAAATTTAATTTTTCTATGTTTTAAAATTCTTGCGGTTGGTAAAAGTAAGCTCTACGCCTCCTTTCACCAGGCGTAAGATTTTGAAGGACATTCGCTGGGCAAGAGTTGGGCAAATAGCCCAAATCTCCGCCCCGCGGATGTCCCTCTCCTGGGAATCCATTCAGAGTGGAAAAGCCAAGAACCGACATTTGTGAGGCCTCACCGCACTTCACACGCACACAGCGAGGCCGCAATTTTCGGTCCAATGACTCCGCTGCATAGATACATGTTTTTATCCAGCACTGCTTAAAGTTAAGATCAAAGCATATTATGGAAGTGTGTGCTGCAGCAGAGAGTATAACTATATTCACCAGGACTACATAAAAACTCAGATCCCCATTACATCAGTTAAATCAGATTTAAGAACTCTTGAGAGCATATATAAGAACCTCGCAGGCATATTAAGTGCTAATACTACATCACCATCATAGGCAGGCTCTCGGAATCGAGGAAGACTTGCCTACACTCTAAAAATTAGTCCTTAGGTGGCTGAACAGTCCAATATGAGAACCACAGTCCCTGTCACAGGTGGGACAGATAGTCATTGAGGGTAAGGTAGGGTGGAACAGGTTTGCCGCACGCTCGTTCCGCTGCCTCTCCTTGATTTCTGCATCCTCTCGGCGATGAGACTCGAGGTGCTCAGCACCCTCCCGGATGCACTTCCTCCACTTAGGGCAGTCTTTGGCCAGGGACTCCCAGGTGTCAGTGGGGATGTTGCACTTTATCAGGGAGGCTTTGAGGGTGTCCTTTTAACGTTTCCGCTGCCCACCTTTGGCTCGTTTGCCGTGAAGGAGTTCCGAGTAGAGCGCTTGCTTTGGGAGTCTCGTGTCTGACATGCGAACTATGTGGCCTGCCCAGTACGAAAGCATGGGCCTTACGCTAAACATCCATAAGACAAAGGTCCTCCACCAACCTGTCCTCGCCGCACAGCACTGCCCCCCAGTCATCAAGATCCACGGCTCGGCCCTGGATAACGTGGACCACTTCCCATACCTCGGGAGCCTCTTATCAACAAGGGCAGACATTGACGACGAGATTCAACACTGCCTCCAGTGCGCCAGTGCAGCCTTCGGCCGCCTGAGGAAAAGAGTGTTTGAAGACCAGACCCTCAAAACTGCCACCAAGCTCATGGTCTACAGGGCTGTAGTAATACCCGCCCTCCTGTATGGCTCAGAGACATGGACCATGTACAGCAGACACCTCAAGTCGCTGGAGAAATACCACCAACGATGTCTCTGCAAAATCCTACAAATCCCCTGGGAGGACAGACGCACCAACGTTAGCGTCCTCGACCAGGCCAACATCCCCAGCATTGAAGCACTGCAGATAACATAGCTTGATACTCTGTACACAGTTCCACTACTCTACTACGTAGCCACATGAAAGGGTCAAAATTCGATTTCTAACGCCATCCGTTACCGCCGGAGAGGGTTGGCTAATGGACAGCTACATGTTTACCGTCGGCGGCGACCAGGTTTCTCGGCTCACGGTAAATTTAGTTGGGCTGCAGGGCGGTGCCAAGACATACCGCTGCGCGCTCTGCCGCCACCCGCATGGTGACATTATCGAGCGTGCAACAGCCCCCTTGCCGCCACAACTGCGTAAGTACGGTAGGCTTCAGTTTTACTATTGCTCGTTGATGCCACACTCGGACAAATCATGCCTTGATGTCAAGGGCAGTCAATCTCACTTCACCTCTGGAATTCAGCTCTTTTGTCCATGTTTGGACCAAGGTTGTAACAAGGTCCAGAGCCGAGTGGTTCTGGCGGAACCCAAACTGAGCTTCGGTGAGCAGCTTATTGGTGAGTAAATGTCGCTTGACAGCACTGTTACCGACATCTTCCATCACTTTGCTGATAATTGAGAGTAGACTGATGGGGCGGTAATTGGCCAAATTGGATTTGTCCTGCTTTTTGTGCAGAGACATATCTGGACAATTTTCCACATCATCAGGTAGATGCCAATGTTGTAGCTGTACTGGAACAGCTTAGCTAGAGGCGCAGCTAGTTCTGGAGCACAAGTCATCAGCTCAATAGAGGGATGTTGTCGGGGCCCATAGCCTTTGCTGTATCCAGTGCACTCAGCCGTTTCCTGATATCACATGGAGTGAATCGAATTGGCTGAAGACTGGCTTTTGTGATGATGGGGACCTCAGGAGGAGGCCGATATGGATCATCCACTCGGCACTTCTGGCTGAAGATGGCTGTAACCGCTTCAGCCTTGTATTTTGCACTCACGTGCTGGGCTCTGCCATCATTGAGGATGGGGATATTCATGGAGCCTCCTCCTCCCATTAGTTCTTTAATTGTTCATCACCATTCATGACTGGATGTGGCAGGACTGCAGAGCTTTGATCTGATTCATTGGTTGTGGGATCGCTTAGCTCTGTTTATAGCATGCTGGTTCCACTGCTTAGCATGCATGTAGTCCTGTGTTGCAGCTTCCCCAGGTGGGCATCTCATTTTTAGGTACACCTGGTGCTGCTCTTGGCATACTCTTCTACATTCCTCATTGAACCAGGGTTGGTCCCTTGGCTTGATGGTAATGGTAGAGTGAGGGATATGCCAGGCCATGAGGTTACAGATTGTGGTGGAATACAGTTCTGCTGCTGCTGATGGCCCTCAGCACCTCATGGATGCCCAGTTTTGAGCTACTAGATCTGTTCTGAATCTATCCCATTTAGCACGGTGGTTGTGCCACACAACATGATGGAGGCTGTGTTCAGTGTGTAGATGGGACTTTGTCTCAAAAAGGCCTGGCGGTGGTCAATGACAATACTGTCATGGACAGATGCATCGGCAACAGGTAGATTAGTGAGGATGAGGTTTTTCCCTTGTGTTGGTTCTCTCACCACAGCAGGCCCAGTCTGACAGATATGTCTTTCAGGTCGTGGCCAGCTCGGTCAGTAGTGGTGCTACCAAGCCATTCTTGATGATGGACATTGAAGTTCCCCACCTAGAGTACATTCTGTGCCCTTGCTATCCTCAGTGCTTCTTCCAAGTGGTGTTCAACTGATTCGTCAGCTGAGGGAGGGCGGTAGGTGGTAATCAGCAGGAGGTTTCCTTGCCCATGTTTGACCTGATGCCATGAGAATTCATGGGGTCCGGAGTCAATGTGGAGGACTCCCAGGGCCACTCCCTCCTGACTGTATAGCACTGAGCCACCACCTCTGGTGAGTCTGTCCTGCCAGTGGGACAGGACATACCCAGAGATGATGATGGAGGAGTCTGGGACATTAGCTGAAAGATATGATTCTGTGAGTATGACTATATCAGGCTGTTGCTTGTCTAGTCTGTGGGACAACTCTCCCAATTTTGACACGTCCCCAGGTCGACAGGGCAGGGTGTGTCTTTGTCATGTTCAAATCTGGTGCCTAGTTCAATGCCGGGTGGTCCATCCAGTTTAATTCTTATTATTGTTTTTCTTAGCGGTTTGATACAACTGCATGTCTCGCTGGGCCATTTCAGAGGGCAGTTAAGAGTCAACCACATTGCTGTAGGTCTGGAGTCAGAGATAGACCTCCATACAGGTAAGGACGTCAGATTTCCTTCACTAAAGGACATTGGAGAGCCAGAAGGGATTTTACCACAATCCGGGAGTTACATGGTCACCATTACTGATGCTAGCTCTTTATTCCAGATTTATTTAATAAACTGAATTTAAATCCCACAGCTGCCGTGGTGGGATTTGAACTCGGGTCTCTGGATCATTAGAGCAGTTGGATGTGCAATAAGTACACCATAGAATTCCAAATGGCTTTAAAGTGGTCCCTGTTCGACAGTTAGAAGTGTGATTGCTCCAAGCAAGATGGCTGGATGTTTCGGTTGGCTTAGTTCTTACGATGGCAGGCATCTGTATCTCAGGGGAAATGAAGCGATACACTTATCTTGATCCCAGATTATTCTCTTTTACTCTGAATAAGGTGCAATGAAAGGGTAGACACGAATTACTCTGTATCATCATCATCATAGGCAGTCCCTCGGGATCGAGGAAGACTTGCTTCCACTCCTGAAGTGAGTTCTTTGGTGGCTGAACAGTCCAATATGAGAGCCACAGGCTCTGTCACAGGTGGGACAGATAGTCGTTGAGGGAAGGGTGGGTGGGACTGGTTTGCCGCACGCTCCTTCCGCTGCCTGCGCTTGATTTCTGCATGCTCTCGGCGATGAGACTCGAGGTGCTCTGCGCCCTCCCGGATGCACTTCCTCCACTTAGGGCGGTTTTTGGCCAGGGACTCCCAGGTGTCAGTGGGGATGTCGCACTTTATCAGGGAGGCTTTGAGGGTGTCCTTGTAGCTTTTTCGCTGCCCATCTTTGGCTTGTTTGCTGTGAAGGAGCTCCGATTAGAGCACTTGCTTTGGGAGTCCCGTGTCTGGCATGCAGACTATGTGGCCTGCCCAGCGGAGCTGATCGAGTGCGGTCAGTGCTTCAAAGCTGGGGATGTTGGCCTGAATGAGGACGCTGATATTAGTGCGCCTGTCCTCCCAGGGGATTTGTAGGATCTTGTGCAGGCATCATTGGTGATATTTCTCCAGCAACTTGAGGTGTCTACTGTACATGGTCCATATCTCTGAGCCATACAGGAGGGCGGGTATTACTACAGCCCTGTAGACCATGAGCTTGGCGGCAGTTTTGAGGTCTTCAAACACTCTTTTCCTCAGGCGGCCGAAGGCTGCACTGGTGCACTGGAGGCAGTGTTGGATCTAGTCGTCGATGCCTGCTCTTGTTGATAGGGGGCTCCTGGAGTTCAGCCTCTGTATGGACACCTGTCCACAGTCCTATATTCCATATGAGGTCCAGCCCGTGGGGATTATGTTATGTTTTAAATAGTTGCAGCTTTTTTTTCTTTCCCCTCTCTCCAACTCTGTAGCAGTGGTGTTTAAGCTCCTGCTCTCCTCCTCTCCCTCAAGGTGTTGAAACAGTAGGCCCCTTTCTCCTCTCCTGGAAACTGGTTGCCGGCTTACAGGCAGACAGTTGCAGGAACTGCTTCCTCCACAGACTCACAGCTCCAAGTGACTAAGCCACGCCCACAACAGCTCTACAACTATTTTTGTATGAACAATAATTAAATGCCCCCTGATTAAAGGGGTGGGGGGGGGAGGTCACACTCCAGAAACTTTCATTCAAGTGCCCCCTTGTTTTTTTTTTGAGGGCACCAAAAACACAAATTAACAATGGAACATAAAGGGAACCTTTGTCAAATCAAAACTGCTTTCTGAAGTTTATTAGTCGGTGCTGCTGTGCGTGAAAAATGTACTAATTCCTTACTCAAATGGGTGCCTGTTAAAGATTTCTTTGAGGAAATCGCAATGCTTTTTTTGGCTTCCTGAGTAACATCTCGAGTGTGAGGTTACTATGTCAAATCATGTGAATGGTGTCTATAGCCTCTAGCTTTGTGCTGTGTGTAGTCGTGTAGTCAAGGTTGATTGAGCTTTGCACCTTTACAACTTAGATGAGTAAATCCAGTTTCATTTCTTAGCCCTCTGCCCACCTCAGCCTTTTCAATTTGACCTTTCTGTGAGGTAAGAGCATCCTGCAGGGATTAAATGTGCAAGATCTCGACATATAAAAAGAACTTTCAGGTTGACGGTCAGCAGGAAGCTTGGTGAGTGCACAAATCTTCATTCCCCTGCCCTGCCGCTCAGCAGAACCTCCAGATAGTGTTGAATACTCGAGCAGCAGGCTAGCAAAGAACTGATAAGTGCAGCTTGCAAATTCAGTCATGGGGACTTTAAAATAGCACCATATCACTGTGAAGTAAGCATCTTAATCAGTTCAGTACTGGACTGACTGCAGATGTTCCATCCTCCAGCACTGTCAGTGTTCTACAAGCACGCATAACAACCCTTGTACTCTACTCGATAAACAGGAATTCCATGCAGTTCATATAACTAACGCAGTGATTGACTTCTGAGCGGTTATCCTGCTGGATTAATACACATTCTATCCAGACAGCTCGATATGTGCTAGAACCAGTGTTTTAATGCCTATTCTGCTGAATAAGCATGAGGTCTATACAGCTACATGTTGAATAGTATAACAAAAGCTTGGATTTATATCGTGCATTTAATGTAGTAAATGTCCCCAAGGCATTATCATAGAACCATACAGCACACAGAAGGAGGCCATTTCGCCTTCTGTGCCTGTGTCAGCACTTTGAAAGAGATATCCAATTAGTCCCACTCCCTTACTCTTTCCCCATAGCCCTGTAAATTTTTCATTTTCAGGTACATAACTAATTCTCTTTGAAGGTTACTATTGAACCTGTTTCCGCCACGCTTTCAGGCAATGCATCCCAGATTGTTACAACTCGCTGTATAAAAATAATTCTCCTCACTTCCTCTGTGGTTCTTTTGACAATTACCTTAAACCTGTGGTTACTACCTACTAGTGGAAAAAGCTTCTCCTTATTTACTCTATCAAAACCCTTCATAATCTAATCCCAGTTTCTCCAGTCTCTCCACATAACTGAAGTCGCTGTTCCCTGGAACAACTCACGATAAATCTCCATTGCATCCTCTCCAAGATAAAATGTTGATTATCATTAACATTTTAATGTGAGCAATACCATTTGAGTACACACAAATATTCAAAGTTTCATTTTAAAGGCTTGGATTTTAAGGGGGCGAAATTAGGTTCCTTTGCGTCTCCCGTTAGCGCTAATGGAGGGGAGCTGACAACAGTTTAAGGAGGTGATAATGGTTTTGCGACTGGGCACGGTGCGATCGAGTCCTGCCCTATTCAGCGGGAGATTTGCGGCATCGCTGCGGTGTTGCGTCCCGATCTCCTTCGCCCAGAGGTTGTGATGTGTGATGTCATCGCCGTGCGTATCGCCCCGATAGCGCCCTGGACCTGAAATTATGTTCCATCCCCTGCAGCAGCGCCGGGCGAAAACACCGACAGCTGCAGGAAACATAGAAACATAGAAAATAGGTGCAGGAGCAGGCCATTCGGCCCTTCGAGCCTGCACCACCATTCAATATGATTATGGCTGATCATGCAACTTCAGTACCCCATTCCTGCTTTCTCTCCATACCCCCTGATCCCTTTAGCCGTAAGGGCCACATCTAACTCCCTTTTGAATATGTCCAACGAACTAGTCTCAACAACTTTCTGTGACAGAGAATTCCACAGGGTGGAAAAATTTCTCCTCAACTCGATCCTAAATGGCTTGCCCCTTATCTTTAGACTGTGACCCCTGGTTCTGGACTTCCCCAACATCGGGCGCATTCTACCTGCATCTAACCTGTCCAGGAGACGTTCATCGCATGGCTGGGCACTTTGCGGGTGGTGCTTAAAGGCAAGGTGGCCGAGGTAAATAAAAAAACCAAACTTACCTTCTCTCTTGCAGCTTTTTTCACAGGTTCCTGCCCATAATTGATCAGCCCCTCGGCACTCTGCTTGAGTGGCGGACTAATTGCGCAGGATCGTGGCTGCCGTGGTGGAGAAGGTAAGTTGCTTTTCCTTTGCAGAGCCTGCAGCATTGGTCCTCCCTTTAAGGGAGGGCAGCAGCCTTTCAGTGTGGCAACACTGCATGGCCCAGTGTACAGCACTGCTGAACTCATCGCCCCGCTTGCTGCCAATTGCGCTCCAGGATGGAAGTTCATAGGTTTATATGTAACCTTTAGGGCTGCTGACCAAGGGCCGTGTGGCTCTTTGTCGGCCGGCACGGACACGATGGGCCGGAATGGCCTCCTTCTGCGCTGTAAATTTTTATGTTTCTATGTTTCTAAGTGGAGCGTTTGATTTAGCACTCCACTTCCTTCTTGGAGCACAAACGCTGAACTCTTTCAAAGTTTGAAGTGATTAGCGCCTGGGGCTAATTTTTCAAACTTTTAAAAGTTAACGCCTCAAACGGGCTGCTATCCAATTTCACCCCATAAGTACTTGAACTTAAACCCAACTGTTTTGTACCACCAGTATTATGTTGTTCATTATTCCTTTGTTCCCAGTTTGTTCAATGGATTGAATGAAACCTGTGCAGTGACAATGAACATGAATTTCTTTTTTATTGCTAGGAACTAAACCAAATTGAATTTTACGCTTGATGGTATCTGGATTGGACATTTTAGATTTGTTTTTAAATAATTGAATTTGGGCCAATGCAGGTCAATTCAAGTTTGGTAACATTGATGTGCGAAGCTAACCAATATCCCTTTGGGCATGCACAGTGCCAGTTTCAGTGTCTGCCAGAGTGGTCAGTGGGCATAGTGCCATTTTCAGTGTTTGCCTGAGTGAAGCATGGGCAATTTGCCATTTTCGGTGCCTATTACAGGGAAGAATGGGCACTTTGCCATTTTATATGCAGTGCGTAGGCACAATGCCAATTCTCTGTTAAAGTTTTCCTATCATTATACTACTATTAGCCGTGAATCAAAGAAAAGAAACTGCCTCACATCCCCATCTCGTGAAACAAAACACACTTTAAAAAAATGGTAGATATTCAAAATACAGCACAAGGTAGCAACCGAAGAATGACGCAAAAAGCATCGTTCATGTTATTAAGCACATTGTTTAAATATTATTGTATCTATCCAGTTATAATTCTCCTGTAATCCCTATACCTGATGTACACAGGCATTGACCTCGATAATAACTCCGAGGCACGTTTAGAGCGGGGTTGGGGGGGGCGGGGTGTGAGGAGGGGGTTGAGGTGATATTGGGTGGGAAACCTGGAAGAAGCTTCAGTCCATCTGTCCGTGGTATTTTAATGGAGCCACTTCGGTATAATATTACTTGTCGGTTTGGTGTCAAAAGCATGACAGCGGGCGTGGTGCGGACCTGAAGGATGTGATCTCAGCTGAAGTATCTAAAGATAAAATCTGGAGGAGTTAAGAGTTTGCACAAAAAGAGAGAGAAGTTTCGTCATGGATTCCGGACGGTCAAGGGCTGCAGCTCGATTTAACGAGGCATCGCTTGATGCACTGCTGGGTTCAGTGAGGAGGAGATAGAAAAATTCTTGCACAGCAACAGGGGAAGAAACCTGCTGCTCAACAAAGAAGGCATGACTGGAGGTGGCCGAAGAGGTCAGCAGCAGGAGTATTGTGCCGCATTCCTGGACTCAGTGTGGAAGGACTTCAATGACCTAACCAAATCAGGAAAGGGGGTTACAGTTGCATATTCACCTACATCCTGTTATGCATATCATTCCCCCTCACTCTGCCTTGTCAACCCTACTCCTCACACCCAATTACTTTGCAAGCCCACCCATCATTCGATTTCTATGCACATCTTCACTTCTCCATCTATCCATCCCCCTCTGCCACTCACCCTTATGCAGTTTTAAGCCTCTCCCTGATAGTCACCCTCACCAAACGAACTGGGTCTATCGGGTAAACACATGCCATTACAGTCACTCATAGGTCTGTTCTATTCCCCATTGCAGAAGAGAGTGCAAAACACAAGGGAGCGGGAATGAATCCACAGATCCTCAATTCAATTCATAGGCGGTCCCACGTATCGAGGGTGACTTGCTTCCACACCAAAAAGAGATGAGTTCACAGGTGTTTCAATGAAAGACCCAATGAAGGATCTCCATAGATCACACAGCTGATAACTGCAGAGTTGATAGCGCTGGAGAACAATGGTGTCTCGGCAGCCCTGGCCATCGGAGATTGGGATCCACCTGCATGCCACACAAGTTATTCAGAAATCTTTAAAGGTGCCGGGGCAAGTTCAGAAAGCAGTTAAGAAAGCATGTGGGATAATTGGCTTTGTAATCATCATAGGCGGTCCCTCGAACGAGGATGACTTGCTTCCACAAGAATTCACAGATGTTTCAATGACGGACCCCATGTTCCAGTCCGGAACTCCAGGGGTGGAAGATGCCTGTGCGTGGATTTTTTTAACGTGCGGTGACCATTGCACACCAGCCACCCCACGGGCTTGACAGAGCTAGGCCTTTATCCAGTGGCAAGGGTTAACCAGGATGACTGGAGACCTGCTCTGCTGATGTAAATAGGGGCATTGAATACAAAAACACGGAAGTCATGCTAAGACTTTACAAATCTCTGGTTGGGCAGTATTGTGCACAATTCTTGGCACCACACTTTAGGATGGATGCCAAGGCTTTGGAGAAGGTGTGGAGAATATTTCCCAGAATGATACCAGGAGTGAGGGACATCACTTATGTAGAGAGACTGGAGAAGCTGGGATTGTTCTCTTTAGAGCAGAGAAAATTAAGGGATGATTTAATAGAGGTGTTCTAAATTATGAGGGGTTTTGATGGAGTCAATAGGGAGAAACTGTTTCCACAGGTGGATGGGTCTGTAACCAAAGGACATAGAAACATAGAAACATAGAAAATAAGTGCAGGAGTAGACCATTCGGCCCTTCGAGACTGCATCACCATTCAACATGATCATGGCTGATCATTCACCTCAGTACCCCATTCCTGCTTTCTCTCCACATCCCTTGATCCCTTGAGCCGTAAGGGCCACATTGAACTCCCTTTTGAATATATCTAATGAACTGGCCTCAACAACTTTCTGTGGTAGAGAATTCCACAGGTTCACAATTCTCTGAGTGAAGAAGTTCTTTCTCATCTCGGTCCTAAATGGCTTACCCTTACCCCTTATCCAGGACACAGATTTAAGATAATTGGCAAACGTACCAGAGCGGAGGTAAGAAGAATTGCTTCTTATGCATTGAATTGTTGTGAACTCAAATGCATTGCCTGAAAGGGTGGTGGAAACGGATTCTATATTAATTTTCAAAAGGGAATTGGATATACACTTGAAAATAAAAAGGGCTTTTATGAGGAAAGTGCAGGGGAGTGCAACTAATTGGTTAGTTCTTACAGCACTCAGTCATGATGACTTCATTTCAGTAGCGAGTGAAATATGATCATCTTCATAGAAACATAGATGGTTGCAGCATGGAAGGAGGCCATTCGGCCCATCGAGCCCATGCCAGCTCTCTGCAAGAGCACCTCAGCTAGTCCCACTCCCCGCCCTTTCTCTGTAGCCCTGCAATTTTATCTCTTTCAAGTACTTATCCAACTCCCTTTTGAAAGCCACAATTGAATTTCCCTCCACCACCCTTTCAGGCCGTGCATTCCCGATCCTAACCACTCGCTACATAAAAATGTTTTTCCTCATGTCGCCTTTGGTTCTTTTGCCAATCGCCTTAAATCTGTATCCTCTGGTTCTCGACCCTTCCGCCAATGGGAACATTTTCTCTCTATCTACTCTGTCCTGACCCTTCATGATTTTGAACACCTCGATCAAATCTCCTCTCAAACTTGCCTGCTTTAAGGAGAACAACCCCAGCTTCTCCAGTCTATCCAAGTAACTGAAGTCCCTCATCCCTGGAACCATTCTCGTAAATCTTTTCTGCACCCTCTCAAAGGCCTTCACATCCTTCCTAAAGTGCGGTGCCCAGAATTGATCACAATACTCCAGTTGAGGCCGAACAAGTGTGTTATACTTTCCACACTTTTGTACTCTATGCCTCTATTCATGAAGCCCAGGATCCCAAAAGCTTTTTTAACCACTTTCTCAACCTGCCCTGCCACCTTCAGCGATTTGTGTACATATACCTCCAGGTCTTTCTGTTCATGCACCCCCTTTAGGATCGTACCATTTAGTTTATATTTCCTCTCCTCATTCTTTGTGCCAAAATATATCACTTTTCACTTTTCTCCGTTAAATTTTATCTGCCACGAGTCCACCCATTTCACCAGCCTGTCGATGTCCTCTTGAAGTTTATCCCTAGCCTCCTCACTGTTCACTATACAGGTTGAACCTCCTTTATCCAGCACCCTCGGGACCTGGTCTGGGCCAAATAAGGGATTTTGCTGGATGAGAGGGGGGGTTCAGCGGCCCGAGGTCGGGGGAGGCGGGGTGGGGGAGGGGAGGAGTTCGGCGTCCCAGGCAGGCCTGAAATGTCGGCATGGCCCCAGAGGGCGGAGTGTGGGCAGGCCCCAAAGTCGGGGTGGAGGTCGGCCACGTTCTGCGCATGCGCCCCCAGCCGCCAGAATCATGCCGGACGAGGGGTGGTGCCGAATAAGGGAGTCCCGGATAAGGGAGGTCTAACCTGTACTTCCAAGTTTTGTTTCATCTGCAACTTTTGAAATTGTGCCCTGCACATCCACATCCAAGTCATGAACATATATCAAGAAAAGCAGTGGTCCTCGTAACGACCCCTGGGGAACACAACTGTATACCTTCCTCCAGTCCGAAAAACAACCGTTCACCACTACTCTCGGTTTCCTGTCACTGAGCCAGTTCCATATCCATCTCCCTTTTATTCCAGGGGCTTCAACTTTGCTGGTAAGCTAATTATGTGGCACTTTATCAAATGCCTTTTGGAAATCCATGTACACCACGTCAACTGCATTGCCAATTGCATAATGTCAAGTTGTAACATTCTTACCTTGCCAGTACTAATTCATATAAGTTTCTTTCCACCAAGGCCTTCATATGTACAGCAGCAGTCAGAGGACCTCTCAGACAAGGAATCCTCAGAGGACTTGATTCTTTCTGAGCGTACATCGTCACATGGACTCATGCTTGCCATGCACAAACGCAGATAGTCACACTTCGGTGGGTCCAGTTAGGTAGATAATTGGGCCTTCACTTGGTGCCTCACTGGTCACAAGTGAACAAGAGCAGACAGTGGTGGCAGGGACAACTGTGGCGAGTCTGCATTGGAGGGCACAGCCCTCTCCAAGCTCTGCTCAGCTGGACTGCAAATCCCCAGGGCCGTCGATGAAAAGGATAATCATTGAGGGCAGCAGAAATTCTGTGATGTACTGGCATGCCTTCCACGCACACTGTCCACGACTGCAGAGAGAAAGGAGGAGTCCACCTCAAGCATGCAAATCGCTTGCTCAATGACACAGCTGGTGGCCATATGGCTGTCATTGTACTGCTCTTCAGCTTCATTGGTGGAGTCATCATCATTATCATCATCATCATAGGCAGTCCCTCGGAATCGAGGAAGACTTGCTTCCACTCTTAGAATGAGTCCTTAGGTGGCTGAACAGTTCAATATGAGAACCACAGTCCCTGTCACAGGTGGGACAGACAATCGTTGTGGGAAAGGGTGGATGGGACAGGTTTGCCGCACGCTCTTTCCGCTGCCTGCGCTTGATTTCTGCATGCTCTCGGCGATGAGACTCGAGGTGCTCAGCACCCTCCCGGATGCACTTCCTCCACTTAGGGCGGTCTTTGGCCAGGGACTCCCAGATATCAGTGGGGATGTTGCACTTTATCAGGGAGGCTTTGAGGGTGTCCTTGTAACGTTTCCTCTGCCCACCTTGGGCTCGTTTGCCATGGCTGGGCAGGCCACATTGTCCGCATGCCAGACACGAGACTCCCAAAGCAAGCGCTCTACTCGGAGCTCCTTCACGGCAAACACCCTGTTATGCAGGTTGTGCCTCCTGTGATCTCGACCCCGCTTCTGCTCCCCTCTCTGCTGACCACCTACAGATCTCTGCACTGCAGGCTGTTACTGCTGATGATGGTGGTCTGGTCATCTTGCTCCTCGTCTGAGGTTAAATCTAAGGCAGCCATGGTGCCACCTATCCTGATCTTGAGTCTCAATACCTCTAAAGTACACAAATTAACCTCTCCACACAAGTACTCTCAACAAACGCTTTCCCAGTGGCAGGTAGGAAGCAGCTGTGAGCACTCTATCGTTATTGATGTCCATTTACCTGACTTACGAATTGCCGTCCAGTCTTCTTGTGTTGTTAGCAATGATGAGTTTCAGGAAGACAGGAAACCCCTGGATGCAAAGTTAACTAAATGCCGGTCAAAATCTCGTTAAAATTTTCAAATTTCGATATTATAAGCAGTTACCCACCTTTATCGAGTGGTTTACGCACACGCATCAAAACGCACCTGAGTTAATACCGGAAGTCAGCGCATTGCTTACGGCTTCTGAAGCGCTGACCTCTTCGGCGATTTTAACAACCCTCCCAAACCCCAAACCATGTGACCTTTACTTTTCAAATTCCCCCCATTAAGTCACAATCCAATTTCAGAAATCTAGTGTGGCATTTCACAGAGATGGCACATACATTACATGCAGAAAGCGCTGAGCTCAAGAACAAGAGATCTTTGGGCTTCCCTGATGGCTCAACTGATAGAGGCGATGAATAAGTGAGCCATATGGATAGGCATATCCCAGGGTTGAACATTGCTCTGTATTCAGTTGTCAAATTTCAATTAGGACAATAGTAGAGAGAGCACTATAATTAGATCCAGCACCCTCGTTAGAAAAAAGAAAATTACTTATACATTCAGCTCTTCAGTAACTCCTGCTGAAGGTGCATATTTGTGAACTTTTGGTAAGAACACAAGATATAGGAGCAGGAGTCGGCCAAACGGTCCATTGAGCCTGCTCCACCATTCAATAAGATTGTGCCTGAAGTTCAACATCAGCTCCACTTTCCCACTATTCAACTTTCTCTTGATTCCCTGACTGCCCAAATATCTATCGATCTCAGTCTTAAATATACTCATCGACTCAGCATCCACAGCCCTCTAGGTTTGCGAATTCCAAAGATTCACAACCCTCTAAGTGAAGAAATTTCTCCACATCTCAATCCTAAATAGTTGACACCTTATCCTGAGGCTATGACCCCTGGTTCTAGACTCTCCAACCAGGGTAAAAAAAAACTCTCAACATCTACCCTGTCAAACCCTCTTAGAATTTTATACGTTTCAATGAGATCATCCATCAATCTTCTAAACTCCAGAGAACATAGGCCCATTCTACTCAATCTCTCCTCATAGGACAGCTCTACTAGCCTAGGAATCAATCTAGTAAACCTTCAATGGCCTTCTGTAAGGCAAGTGTATCCTTCCTGAGGTAAGGAGACCAAAACTGTACACAGTACTCCAGGTGTGGTCTCAGCAATGCCCTATATAATTGCAGCAAGACTTTCATACTCTTATACTCCATCCCTCTTGCAATAAAGGTGAACATAGCATTTGCCTTCTTAATTGCATGCTTTACCTGCAAGTTAACATTCTGTGAAACGTGTACAAGAATCATAGAAACATAGAAACATAGAAAATAGGTGCAGAAGTAGGCCATTCGGCCCTTTGAGCCTGCACCACCATTCAATAAGATCATGGCTGATCATCCCCTCAGAACCCCTTTCCTGCTTTTTCTCCATACCCCTTGATCCCTTTAGCCGTAAGGGCCATATCTAACTCCCTCTTGAATATATTCAATGAACTGGCATCAATAACTCTCTGCGACAGGGAATTCCACAGGTTAACAACTCACTGAGTGAAGAAGTTTCTCCTCATCTCAGCCCTAAATGGCTTATCCCTTATCCTAAGACTGTGTCCCCTGGTTCTGGACTTTCCCAACATCGGGAACATTCTTCCCGCATCTAACCTGTCCAGTCCCGTCAGAATCTTATATGTTTCTATGTGATCCCCTCTCATCCTTCTAAACTCCAGTGAATACAGGCCCAGTTGATCCAGTCTCTCCTCATATGTCAGTCCAGCCATCCCTGGAATCAGTCTGGTGAACCTTCGCTGTACTCCCTCAATAGCAAGAACGTCCTTCCTCAGATTAGGAGACCAAAACTGAACACAATATTCCAGGTGTGCTCTCACCAAGGCCCTGTGCAACTGCCGTAAGACCTCCTTGCTCCGATATTCAAATACCCTAGCTATGCAGGCCAACATACCATTTGCCTTCTTCACCGCCTGCTGTACCTGCATGCCAACTTTCAATGACTGATGAACCATGACACCCAGGTTTCGTTGCACCTCCCCTTTTTCTAATCTGCCGCCATTCAGATAATATTCTGCCTTCGTGTTTTTGCCACCAAAGTGGATAAACTCACATTTATCCACATTATACTACATCTGCCATGTATTTGCCCATTCACCTAACCTGTCCAAGTCACCCTGCAGCCTCTTAGCGTCCTCCTCACAGCTCACACCGCCACCCAGTTTAGTGTCATTAGCAAACTTGGAGATATTACACTCAATTCCTTCATCTGAATCATTAATGTATATTGTAAAGAGCTGGGGCCAAGCACTGAGCCCTGCGGCACTCCACTAGTCACTGCCTGCCATTCTGAAAAGGACCCGTTTATCCCGACTCTCTGCTTCCTGTCTGCAACCAGTTCTCTATCCACGTCAGTACATTATGCCCAACACCATGTGCTTTGATTTTGCACACCAATCTCTTGTGTGAGACTTTGTCAAAAGCCTTTTGAAAGTCCAAATACACCACATCGACTGGTTCTCCCTTCTCCACTCTGCTCGTTACATCCTCAAAAAATTCCAGAAGATTCGTCAAGCATGATTTCCCTTTCATAAATCCATGCTGACTTGGACCGATCCTGTCACTGCTTTCCAAATGCGCTGCTATTTCATCCTTAATGATTGATTCCAACATTTTCCCCACCACTGATGTCAGGCTAAGCAGTCTATAATTACCTGATTTCTCTATCCCTCCTTTTTTTAAAAGTGGTGTTACATTAGCTACCCTCCAGTCCATGAGAACTGATCCAGAGTCGATAGACTGTTGGATAATGATCACCAATGCATCCACTATTTCTAGGGCCACTTCCTTAAGTACTCTGGGATGCAGACTATCAGGCCCTGGGGATTTATCGGTCTTCAATCCCATCAATTTCCCCAACACAATTTCCCGCCTAATAAGAATATCCTTCAGTGCCTCCTTTTCACTAAACCCTCGTGAAGACAGAACCAAAGTATTTGTTCAATTGGTCTGCCATTTCTTTGTTCCCCATTAAAAATTCACCTGAATCCGACTGCAAGGTACCTATGTTTATCTTCACTAATCTTTTTCTCTTCATATATCTATAGAAGCTTTTGCAGAAAGTTTTTATGTTCCTGGCAAGCTTCCTCTCGTACTCTATTTTTCCCCTCTTAATTAAACCCTTAGTCCTCCACTGCTGAATTCTACATTTTTCCCAGTCCTCAGGTTTGTCATTTTTTCTGGCCAATTTATATGCCTCTTCCTTGGATTTAACACTATCCTTAATTTCCCTTGTTAGCCACAGTTGAGCCACCTTCCCCGTTTTATTTTTATTCCAGACAGGGATGTACAATTGTTGAAGTTCATCCATGTGATCTTTAAATATTTGCCATTGCCTATCCACCATCAACCCTTTAAGTATCATTTGCCAGTCTATTCTAGCCAATTCACACCACACACCGTCGAAGTTACCTTTCCTTAAGTTCAGGACCCTAGTTTCTGAATTAACTGTGTCACTCTCCATCTTACTAAAAAATTCTACCATATTATGGTCACTCTTCCCCAAGGGGCCTCGCACAACAAGATTGCCAATTAGTCCTTTCTCATTACACATCACCCAGTCTAGGATGGCCTAGGTTGGCAAAAACCTCTGAATACAAACATTTACTAGTCTCTCACCTTTTAAAAAAATACTCTGCTTTTTCATTCTTCCTCGCAAAGTGGATAATTTCACACTTCCCCACATTATACTCACTCCATTTGCCAATTTCTAGCCCAATCACTGAAGTGGTCTATATCCTTTTGAAGCCTCTTTACATCCTCCTCATAGCTTACTTTCCCACAAAGCTTTGTATCATCAGCAAAATTGGATATATTACACTTGTTCCCCTTATGTAAGTAATTGATATAGATTGTAAATAGCTGAGGCCGAAGAAATCATTTTTACAGCCTGCCATCCTGAAAATGACCCTTTTATTCCTATTCTCTATTTTCTGTCTGTTAAACAATCGGCTATCCATGCTAGTATATTACCCCCAATCCCATGAATCCTAAACTTATGTAACGACCTTTTGTTTGACACCTTTTCGAATGCCTGCTGAACATCCAAATATACTACATCCACTGGCCCCACTTTATCAACCCTGCTAGTTACACCCTCAAAAAACTT
Organism: Pristiophorus japonicus; assembly: GCF_044704955.1. Taxonomy (NCBI): domain Eukaryota; kingdom Metazoa; phylum Chordata; class Chondrichthyes; family Pristiophoridae; genus Pristiophorus; species Pristiophorus japonicus. The sequence goes on from NC_091990.1 coordinate 171,878,450, forward strand.
GAATAGATTTGTCAAACGTGATTTCCCTTTCATGAAGTCGTGTTGATTCTATCTAATCATATTGTGATTTTTAAAGTGCCCTGTTACCATGTCCTTCATAATAGATTCGATAGCCTGGAGTTCAGCCTCTAAATGACCTTTTATGTGACACCATTGTGTGACCACACTTGATCAGCTCCGCTGGGCAGGCCACATGGTCCGCAAGCCAGACATGAGACTCCCAAAGTAAACGCTCTACTCGGAACACCTTCATGGCAAACGAGCCAAAGGTGGACAGAGTAAACATACAAGGACACCCTCAAAGCCTTTCTGATAAAGTGCAACATCGCCACCGACACCTGGGAGTCCCTGGCCAAAGACCTCCCTAAGTGGAGGAAGTGCATCCGGGAGGGCGCTGAGCACCTCGAGTCTCATCGCTGAGTGCATGCAGAGAACAAGCACAGGCAGCGGAAAGCGCGTACGGCAAACCTGTCCCACCCGCCCTTGCCCGACTGTTTATCCCACCTGTGATAGGGACTGTGGTTCTCGTATTGGACTGTTCAGCCACCTAAGGACTCATTCTAAGAGTGGAAGCAAGTCTTCCTCGGTTCCGAGGGACTGCCTATGATGATGATGAATAGATTCTAGCATTATCCCTACTAATGATGTCAGGCTAACTGTCCTATAGTTTCATGTTTTCTCCCTCCATCCTTTCTTGAACAGTGGGGTTACATTTGCTACCATCCAATCTGTGGGAACCTTTCTAGAATCTAGGAAATTTTGGAAGATCAAAACCAATGCATCCACTATCTCTGCAGGGATCTCCTACAAAACCCTAGGATGTAGACAATCAGGTCTAGGGGATTTGTTGGCTTTTAGACCCATTAATTTCTCTAGTGCTTTTTATTTACTAATATTAGTTACTTTCAGTTCCTCACTCTCGTTAGACCCTTGGATCCGCACAATTTCTGGTACGTTCTTTGTGTCTTCTACTGTGAAGAAATACACAAAATATTTGTTTCACAAAAATAACTCATTCTGCTCACCAGAATTTTTGCTATTTACATCAATGCAGCCAATAGTAATTTAAATATGTGAGTCACTCATGAGCTATGATCAAGTGCCCACAGCGCTTGGTTTGCTCTCCAGGCCACCATAACCAGCGCATGAGAAGAGACGCTGCGATCACTCAACCAGGAAACACCAAGACTGGTTTGACGAGAATGACCAGGAGATCCAGGAGCTAATAAATTGCAAGCGCAGGGTATTTCTGAACTTAAAGCAGCAACCCAACTCGGGAGCAGCAAAGCAGCTCTACAGCTGAAGGTCGAGGTCCAACAAAAAACCGTGACCTAAAGAATAGTTGGTGGGTGGAGAAAGCACAGGAGATCCAGCAGTTGGCCGACAGCCATTATGTGCGAGGATTCTTTACCGCAGATAAGTCCACCTACGGCCCAAGCACCCAAGGCCCCACCCCACTGCTGGCCAAGAATGGGGAGACGCTCATTAAGGACACCGAGGCAGTCAGGGCCCGCTGGAAGGAGCACTTTGAGGATCTCCTTAATCGAGACTCTGCCTTTGTCACGAGTGTCCTCGATTCCATCCCGCAGCATGCTACCCGCCACCATCTCAGTAAAACCCCAGCCCTGCACGACGTGAAAAAGGCCATCCGGCAACTCAAGAACAACAAGGCATCGGGAGCGGGTGGAATCCCTGCTGAGGCACTGAAGTATGGCGGAGAGGCACTATTGGCACAAATGCACGATCTCATCTCTCTTGTCTGGAAGGAGGAGAGCATGCCGGGAGATCTCAAAGATGCCGTAATCGTGATCATCATTAAAAAAGGGGACAAGTCCGACTGCGGTAACTACAGAGGATTCTCCCTGCTGTCGGCCACTGGGAAAGTCGTTGCTTGAATCCTCTTCAACGGTCTTCTCCCTGTGGCTGAAGAGCTCCTCCCCTGAGTCACAATGCGGATTCTGTCCACTAAGGGGTACAACAAACATGATCTTCACAGCGCGACAACTACAAGAGAAATGAAGGGAATAGCACCAACCCTTGTACATGGCTTTCTTTGACCTCACAAAGGCCTTTGACACTGTTAACCGTGAGGGACTATGGAGCGTCCTCATTCGTTTTGGCTGCCCCCCAAAAGTTTGTCACCATCCTCCACCTGCTCGATGATGACATGCAAGCCGTGATCCTGACCAACGGATCCACCACAGACCAAATCCACGTCCGGACCGGGGTCATCGCACCAACGCTCTTCTCGATCTTCCTCGCTGCATGCTCCATCTCACGCTGAACAAGCTCCCCGCTGGAGTGGAACTAAACTATAGAACCAATGGGAACCTGTTCAACCTTTGCTACCTCCAGGCCAGATCCAAGGTCGTCCCATCCTCTGTCATCGAACTATACTACGCGGATGATGCTTGCCATCAACAACATTTTCACGAGGCGTACAAAAGCATGGGCCTTACATTAAGCATCCATAAGACAAAGGTCCTCCACCAACCTGACCCTGCCACACAGCACTGCCCCCCGGTCATTAAAATCCACAGCGCTGCCTTGGACAATGTGGACCATTTTCCATACCTCAGGAGCCTACTACCAGCAAGGGCAGACATCGATGACAATGTCCAACACTGCCTCCAGTTTGCCAGCGCAGGCTTTGGTCACCTGAGGAAGAGAGTGTTTGAAGACCAGGACATCAAATCTGGCACCAAGCTTATGGTCTACAGGGCTGTAGTGATACCCGCTCTGCTATATGGCTCAGCGACATCGACCATATACAGTAGACACCTCAAAGCGCTGGAGAAATACCACCAATGCTGCCTCCACAAGATCCTGCAAATCCACTGGGACGATAGATGCACCAACATCAGTGTTCTCGATCAGGCCAACATCCCTAGCATCGAAGCACTGACCACATTCAGCCAGCTCAGTTGGTGGGCCACATTATTCGCATGCCCGACACGAGGCAAGCGCTCTATTCAGAACTCCTCCACGGCAAGCGAGCCAAAGGTGGGCAGAGGAAATGTTTCAAGGACACCCTCAAAGCCTCCCTGATAAAGTGCAACATCCCCACCGGCACCTGGGAATCCCTGGCCCAAAGACCACCCTAATTGGAGGAAGAGCATCTTGTAGGGTGCTGAGCACCTCGAGTCTCATCGCCGAGAGCATGCAGAAATCAAGCGCAGGCAACGGAAAGAGAGTGCGGCAAACCAGTCCCACCCACCCTTTCCCTCAACGACTATCTGTCCTATCTGTGACAGGGACTGTGGTTCTTGTATTGGGCTGTTCAGCCACCTAAGGACTCACTTTTAGAGTGGAAGCAAGTCTTCCTCGATTTCGATGGACTGCCTATGGTGATGATGATGATGTTCAAAAGATCCCCATCTTATCTCTTCAACAACAGCCATTATTCTAACTCTACTTGTAGATGAGAAAGACAAATTTTACATTATTTTTACTTTATTCATTCATGGGATGTAGGCGTCACTGGCAAAAAGAACATTTATTGCTCATTCCTAATTGCCCTTGAGAAGGTGGTGGAGAGCCGCCTTCTTGAACTGCTGCAGTCCGTGTGATGAAGGTACTCCAACAGGTAAGGAGTTCCTGGATTTTGATCCAGCGACGATGAAGGAACGGCGATATATTTCCAAGTCAGGATGATGTGTGACTTGGAGGGGAACGTGGAGGTGGTGGTGTTCCCATGCAGCAGCTGCCCTTGTCCTTCTAGGTGGTAGAGGTCGTGGGTTAGGGAGGTGCTGTGGAAGAAGCCTTGGTGAGTTGCTGCATTGCATCTCGTAGCGGGTACACACTGCAGCCACGGTGCACCGATGTTGGAGGGAGTGAATGTTTAAGGTGGTGGATGTGGTGCCGATCAATCGGGCTCGTTATCCTGGATGGTGTCGAGCTTCTTGAGTGTTGTTAGAGGGATGTGGAGAGTATTCCATCACACTCCTGACTTGTGCCTTGTAGATGGTGGAAAGATTTTGGGGAGTCAGAAGGTGAGTCACTCACCACAGAATACCCAGCCTCTGACCTGCTCTTGTAGCCACAGTATTTATTTGGCGAGTCTAGTTAAGTGTTTGAGAAATGGTGATTCCCAGGATGTTAATGGTGGCGGATTTAACGATGCTAATGCCATGAATGTTAAGGGAAATGGTTTGACTCTCTCTTATTGGAGTTTATCATTGTCTGGCACATGTGTGGTGCAAATGTTATTTTCCACTTATCAACCCAAGCTTGAATGTTGTCCAGGTCTTGCTGCATGCGGGCATGGACTGCTCCATTATCTGAGGAGTTGCAAATGGAACTAAACATTGTATAATCATCAGCAAAAACCCCCATTCCTGGCTTTATGATGAAGGGAAGATCATTGATGAAACAGTTAAAGATGTTTGGGCTTAGGGCTCTATGATGAGGAACTCCTGTGGCTGAAATGATTGGTCTCCAACACACACAAAACCATGTCCCTTTGTGCTTGCTATGATTCCAGCCAGTGGAAATATTACACCCTGATTCCCATTGACTTCAATTTACTAGGGCTGCTTGATGCCACACTCGGTCAAATGTTGCCTTGATGTCACCTCCCCTCTGGAATTCAGCTCTTTTGTCAATGTTTGGACCAAGTTTGTAATTAGGTCTGGAGCCAAGTGATCCTGGTGGAACCCAAACTGAGCAGGTTAGTCGTGAGTAAGTGCCACTTGATAGCACTGTCGATGACACCTTCCATCACTTTGCTGATGATTGAGAGTAGGCCGATGGGACGGTAATTGGCCGGATTCAGTTTTACCTGCTTTTTGTGGAAAGGACATAACTGGGCTATACTCTGCTTTGTTAGGTAGATACCAGTGTCCTATTTGTACTGGAACAACTTCGCTGGAGACACAGCTAGTTCTAGAGCACAAGTCTTCAGCACAACAGCTGGGATGTTGTTGGGGCCCATAGCCTTTGCTGTATCCAATGCGCTCAGCCATTCCTTGATATTGTGTGGAGTGAATTGAATTGGCTGAAGACTGGCATGAATGATGGTGAGGACCTCAAGTTGGATCATCCATTCAGCTGAAGATTGTTGCAAATGCTTCAACCTTGTCTTTTGCACTCACATGCTGGGCTCCGCTTTGCGTTGAGGATCGGGATGGTCATGGAGCCTCCTCCTCCTGTTAGTTGTTTAATTATCCACCAGCATTCACAACTGGATAAAGCTTTGATCTGATTCGTGGTTGTGGGATTGCATAGCTCTGTCTATAGCATGCTGCTTCCACTGTTTATCATGCATGTGGTTCTGTGCTTCACCAGGTTGGCACCTCATTTTTAGGTATGCCTGGTGCTGCTCTTGGCATGCTCTTCTACGCTCCTCATTTAACCACGGTTACTCACCTGACTTGATGGTAATGGAAGAGTGAGGGATATGCTGGGCCATGAGGTTACAGATTGTGGTGGAATACAATTCTGCTGCTGCTGAAGCTCCACAGTGACTTATGGATACCCAGTTTTACGCTGCTAGATATGTTCTGAATCTATCCTATTTAACACAGTGGTAGCACCACACAACACAATGGAGAGTGCTCTCCTGGCGAAGATGGGACTTTGTTTCCACACGGACTGTGCGGTGGTCACTGCCATCAATACTGTCATGGTCAGATGCACCTGCGACAGGGAGATTGGTGAGGACGAGGTCAAGTAGGTGTTTCCCTCATGTTGGTTCTCTCACCACCTGCCGCAGGCCCAGTCTGGCAGCTATGTCCTTCAGGACTCAGCCAGCTCGGTCAGTAATGGTGCTACCGAGCGACTCTTGTTGCTGGTGGACATTGAAGTCCCCCACCCAGAGTACATTCGGTGCCCTTGCTCACTGCTTCTTCCAAGTGGTGGTCATACTTGAAATAAAGTTGGTTAATAAAATGTGTGATTTGTACCCATGTGAGATTTATGATGGTATCCACTGGATTGTGTGAAGAATATTCCCAATCTACTATTTGTCGCATTGAAACCATTTGGAACAAATGATTGTAATTATATAACAGGATGGAGCCGACAGACCACGTGACTGAGGACAGCAGTTTGGGTGCTGTTGAAAACAATGATTTCTCTTCAATTTTATCAAACCCAGTTACAATCCCTGTTGAATTTATTTAAATACAGATTTTCATCATTCGTACCCATTTAAAATTAGTTAAAAAGAATGATTTGTCGTTTAACAACTTAATTTGGATTTCTTGACACATAAATATTCAACAAGAAGCACTGATAACATTATCGAGGGGAATCAACGGCAAAGAATTATTGAACCCAGCAGTTTGAAAGAGATGAACATTATATAATCAGTGGAGATGGTCATTAAACCAGAGAGCTTCATCAGTCTTATTATTTCTGTAGTACATGTTAATTTATCTCCCACATACAGTGTGTCTCAGTAGTCTCCTGATGATACTTTGTTAATTTTCAATCTTTACTTCAATCTCACTCTCTCACTCTCTCTCTCTCACTCAATGTCCTAAAGCAACATTGGGGGTGGGGGGAAGGGGGTGGGGTGAGGGCGGTGGGGGAGGAGGAGGGGGGTGAAGGGGGCAGAGGGGTTGGGGGGAATAGTGCTCTTAGTCTTACACTTTCAAACTGTCTTCAACACTTGCTTTGTGATATTCTGAAACACTCAACAATGTTTCCCTCTGCTCATCCTCCAAAGGCTGAGTTCAGTTCGATGGGGTGATGATACTTTAGCAAGAAGCCATTCTTTATATATGAACTCATCATCATCATAGGCAGTCTATCAGAATCGAAGAAGACTTGCTTCCACTCTTAAAATGAGTTCTGAGGTGGCTGAACAGTCCAATACGAGAACCACAGCCCCTGTCACAGGTGGGACAGATAGTCGTTGAGGGAAAGGGTGGGTGGGACAGGTTTGCCGCACACTCTTTCCGCTGCCTGCGCTTGATTTCTGCATGCTCTCGGTGACGAGACTCGAGGTGCTCAGCGACCTTCCGGATGCACTTCCACTTAGGGCGGTCTTTGGCCAGGGACTCCCAGGTGTCAGTGGGGATGCTGCACTTTATCAGGGAGGCTTTGAGGGTGTCCTCGTAACGTTTCCTCTGCCCACCTTTGGCTCGTTTGGCGTGAAGGAGATCCGAGTAGAGCGCTTGCTTTGGGAGTCTTATGTCTGGCATGCGAACTATGTGGCCTGCCCAGCGGAGATGATCGAGTGTGGTCAGTGCTTCAAAGCTGGGAATGTTGGCCTGGTTGCGGACGCTAATGTTGGTGTGTCTGTCCTCCCAGGGGATTTGTAGGATCTTGCGGAGACATCGTTGGTGGTATTTCTCCAGCAACTTGAGGAGCCTACTGTTTCTGGTCCATTTGTCTGAGCCATACAGGAGGGCGGGTATTACTACAGCCCTGTGAACCCTGTGAACGTTTGTCAGCAGTCTATTTTCAGTGGGGCTTCACAGTCGCATTCACACCCAGGACACACACGTGTATTTCCAGCTGGATTGCATTCGGAAAGTGTTGCAGGGCGCTTTCGAAGGCAAAGACATGTGCAGAGCATGTGTATGAATTTATGTATAAAATGGCTGCCAAATATAAAATGGCTGCCAGAGATTCTGCAAAGCATCAGGGGAACTCAACTAGCTGACTTGACCACATTCCTAGGTAACAGATACAATTGTGTTTTTCACACAGGCATACACAATTAAGCCCTAATCAGCACTTTCCGAAGCCCGGACCAGATGTTTCTGTCTAATGATACATAATGGGACTCCTGTAACAGGGTTAAGATAAGAAGTCCTAGGAACACATCAGACCCAAGGATAATAGATAAGGATGGGCCTGACCACATCACGAGACCATGAGAAATTCTTAGCAAAACCATGAACTGATCATACAGCCCCCTTGATGCTTAGGGGTCAATTCCATTGGCCCAAAAGAAACCTGTATGCAATCTATAATCGTTGTGATTGGATTGCGTCCAGCCGAGATGGGTTCAGTTATTGTAGCCAAGTGTTGTAAAACGTATAAGTATCGATGAATTTCTTTGTTCAGCGGAGAGGAGTGCCTGGAGTAGCCCAGAGGCTTCCTCCTCGCCAGCGTAATAAAGACCGTTTTGAAATTGGAACCGACCCAGAGTGGCGAGTGATTCTTTCAGGAAAACATTCCCGCTAACAGAAAGCATAATTCAAAGCTGAATGTTGCTTACCTTTCCTAGTTCATGTGTTAATTGGACTATCCCCTCTACTGATAACTAGAAACTGCGCTCAGACTAAGATTGAACCTAAAGGAGGCGAAATTTCCCTCGGCCCCAAGGGGGCGGTGACCTTCCGAGGCCGGGATTTTTATTGCGGGGCCTGCAAGTCCCCCCCCCCCCCCCGCCCCCCAGGCGGAATCGGACATTCTGCCCCTCAGAGGAAGCAGAGCGCTGTCTCCGCCGTTACTTTTCCTTTGAGAGCAGTCCAGGGGCGGTAGGCCATTGCTGAGACTGGCACTGCGCGGATGCTCCGGAATGTCAGGCCGACCCAAGAGTGGGCCGACAAATAAAGATGGCGGCCTGGGGCCTTTCAGGCCTTCCCTTTAAACAGGACGTCAGTCAGCTTCGCGACCCGCTGGGCAATTTCCCCCATGGGGGCGTTCGGGGGTCGGCGCGGAGCTGGGAGGGCAGGGGTTGCCGTGCCGATAACGCCATCGCCGGTTGCGCAGTGGCCCGCGCTCATGGCCTCCCGCGAGAGGTGGGCGCCGGAGGGACTGGAGTGCATCACTGCAACCGGGAACAGAATTTGAATTTGATTTAATTTGATTTGATTCGACAAAGTTTCCCTTTTATGTTAATTTGTGTTTTGGTGCCCTCAAAAAAACAAGAGGGCGCTTGAATGAAAGTTTCTGCCGAAATAGTTGCGCAGTGGCCCGGGACATTAACCGCGGGGCGTGGTGCTTCCAAGGCCTGCTTCCCAAATCTACGACAAATCCAGGACAATTTCCCGGGAGGCGGTAGTGCGCCCTTGCCCCAGGCGATAACTGCCTTGTGCCTCATTAGCGCCCCTCAGAGGCAATTTTGCCCCCAAAATCTCTTCGTTCCACATTGGGCACTAGCTAAGACTACATCAAAACCTCGAATGAATAGCCAGCAAATAAATGACCTGATTTATCCACTCTACACTCAATAATCCCTGTAGTGTTCAACACTATAATATTATAATTGCTTATGTATTCGTCACAGGGAGTATAGTATTAGCGGTAATGTAATCTGGCTGAGAGGTAAAGCAAGGAGATGGCTGCTGAAACATTGATCTGAACAGGAATAGCCAGACTTCAAACTTGTAAAAATCATAGCTGCTCTTCTATTTTAGTGGAAGCCAATTACAATCAAAAGATAAATACAAAATGAGGGAGGTCATTTGGCCTATCTTAGCTTATTCATCAAGGAAAGAATATATGGTCCACCTAATATATCATTTGTTTTGTTCAAATATTAGGTTTAACATCCATTACCCGACCTGGAGGTGCTGATTACACTTCAGCAAAAGGTTCTTCCTGACTTTAGTATTAAATTGGTTTGTCACTGATTGTAGCCTGATTGCCATCTCTTACCTTGCAGTCGTGGATTTACCGTTTCAATCCAAGGTGCCGAAATTGCCCCTTTCTCCAAGGCCTCTGGCCGCCGTTTCTCCGTGGAGGGGGCCGCCATTTTGAAAATTGCCCTTCCTCAGTTTTGGGGCGGTGTCCGGGACCGCGCCGCCTGTTTTCCCGCCGTGGCGTGCACACGCCGACCCCTTATCGACTGGCGGGGACCCCTTGCCAAAATTGCCCCCCCGGGAAGTTGCCCCTTTCCAAGAATTGCCCCGCGGGAGTGGCCCCGCCACCTGTCGGTGCCACTGACAGCTTTTGCTGTGGGTACATTCTCTGTGGATGGACGGCGCAGACAGCCTTAAAGGGGAGGTGGCGCTGCCGGCATCGCCAAGTTATTTATTTTTTTGTCGGCCGACTGCCAGGTCGAAACCCTCCCTGGTGGCCCAGTGTTTGCCACTAAAGTGGCTGCAGAGTTCCCAGCGGCCCTCCCCTTTAACTGAAGGGGAGGGACGTTATGACGCGCCAGCGCGATGATGTCACGAGTGCACCGCTGATGCCTTGCAGCGTCGTTCACCCCGCCCCACCCCCCCACTTCGGCCCCGCTAGTGATGGCCACTCCGCCCCGCTCCAAAAAAAAACCCCAAAGTGCTTCGAAAACGGTCGGTGCGTCTCATTTCAGGTTTTGGCCCCCCCCACCCCCCCCAAGTGTCCTTAGTAATGATGGCTAACCAAGAGGTACTGGGGTCTCGGCGACGAGACTCGAGGTGCTCAGTGCCCTCCTGGATGCACTTCCTCCACCTAGGGCGGTCTTTGGCCAGAGTGGAGGAAGTGCATCCGGGAGGGCGCTGAGCACCTCGAGTCTCGTCGCCGAGAGCATGCAGAAACCAAGCGCAGGCAGCGGAAAGAGCGTGCGGCAAACCAGTCCCACCCTCCCTTTCCCTCAACGACTATCTGTCCCTCCTGTGACGGACTGTGGCTCTCGTATTGCACTGTTCAGCCACCTAAGGACTCATCTTTGGAGTGGAAGCAAGTCTTCTTCGATTCCGAGGGGCTCCTATGATGATGATGACTGGGATAATGAAAATTGGTTGGGTTCTATACCAGGTGGGTGATGCGCTCTGCTGGATTACCGTCCGTGCAGTGAAGTTTACTCCACTCTGGAGTGAATTTTTACTTGTACTGTGTTTGGGAGGGGGCAGAGGGGCAAGGTGCTGTCGTCAATCGCCCACCGTTTTACACCCCTGCCCAACTGAAGTCAACGTAAAGGAAAATTGGGTGGTGTGTAAAGTGGGCAGCCGATCCGATTTCTGCCCGGCCGTTAACAGTGAAAGTTCATCCCTCTGGTTTTCCCTCTTCACGAATTTTCAGCTTACTGGAAATTTGCTAGGAATAATGACTGAACCCAACAATTCTTTCTATGTTTCTATGACAGGACTGACATATGAAGAAAGACTGGATCGACTAGGCTTATAATCAATAGAATTTAGAAGAATGAGAGGGGATCTCATAGAAACATATAAAATTCTGACAGGATTGGACAGGTTAGATGCAGGAAGAATGTTTCCGATGTTGGGGATGTCCAGAACCAGGGGTCACAGTCTAAGGATAAGGGGTAAGCTATTTAGGACCGAGATGAGGAGAAACTTCTTCACTCAGAGAGTTGTGAACATGTGGAATTCTCTACCACAGAGAGTTGTTGAGGCCAGTTCATTCGATATATTCAAAAGGGAGTTAGATGTGGCCCTTACGGCTAAAGGGATCAAGAGGTATGGAGAGAAAGCAGGAAAGGGGTACTGAGGCGAATGATCAGCCATGATCATATTGAATGGTGGTGCAGGCTCGAAGGGCCGAATGGCCTACTCCTGCACCTATTTTCTATGTTTCTATGTTTCTATGATCATTATTCACCCAGGGAGCTTCACCCATCTAGTCATTTCTGTAGGACCTGTTAATTGAGGATTCCCACACATTGTGGCTCAGTACCTCCTTTCATCCAGGTCCCTGTTGCTTTCATGACTCACTATAAATACATTTGTTCAATAAGTAAGAAGTTAATGGCAATTAATATTGTTTTCAACAATTTACTTACCAGTGCCCATGACATTATTCAGATTGGTGTTCTACTTCATTCCAACTTTACAACCAAGCCGAGGTATTGAAGGTTGGTGCCTTATGATCAGTACTGTACTTGGAATAGTTACAAGGAATCACAATTAACTTTAAGGATTAGGGCCCCAGATGGCTCGGTGGGTAAATGCATCACATGGCGTGGCACTGGATTCTGCAGACTTATCTCTGGACTGTGTTGAGTCACTTCATCTCGGCTGGAGTGGTTTTTGCTTTAACTAGCCTCACAGACTTTCTGGGTCAAGAATAGACTAGCGAATGCTGCGCAAAGAAAATATTTAGGAAGGGTGATGGGTCCCACAGTTAAATAGCTGACAGTCACTAACCAAGCTCCCAGGTGAAGACTGACCACTCTGGAAAACGACTAGATGACTGCCATGCGCCTTGGCCTCCAACTGCCGCAGGGTCACTTGAAGAAAAGCGGTGTAGAGCGAAACCTTTGTCTTTTTCCCTTTTTTTAATAAGCAACTTTCTTTCTGATTTGCGCAGAAGCTGAGATAGCTGTGGTTTGGCAAGTTCTGATGATATACTTTGCAATTGGTTGGAACAATCTACAAGTCCAACAGCAGGAGGGTGCTGAATTGAACTCCACTGAAGCACTGAGTCAATGATTGAACCTGCATTGAAGAGACTGCAGATCCATTGTAGTTGTGTGACTCAGTATCCCCTTGTGACCAGTTGTTCAAATGATATGTTATCAGAACTCACTATCCAGTCATTATGATACTGAGCCAGCAACCCAGAGGTCCCAAGTTCAAATGCCAATATGACAAGTTGTGAAAATTGTTATGTATTTAACCCGAAGAAGATACCACCAACTTTGACCCTCCAACATACACACAAGTGGCAACTGACATCATGTTTGACCACGAAGCCGAACTCACCATCCCCAGCAGCCTGGCAAGGCTAGCTGCCCAGCAGCCCAGCGAAGAACTAACCAACTCACCCACACCCGCATTTGTACCGAGACAATCGACAAGGGAGCGAAAAGCTCCAGATCGTCTCAACATTTAAATAAGTGTACTATTGACTTCACGGGGTTAGGGTTAGGGTTAGGGTTAGGGTTAAGGGAGCGATGTTATGTATTTAACCCCTTGTAACCTGTATTACACTACCACCAGAGGGCCGACCTGTTGGAATCCCAAGGGATCCCAGCATCCCTTGGGAGCACGGTATATAAGCAGGCCACCCACGAGGTAGCTGCACTCTGGAGTATTATTAAAGGAGCTACGGTCACACTTGCTCATTGTACACAGTACTCAGTTTCATTCTTTATTATGAATGCATCAAAAATGAATTTGATAAATCTGGTAATTTGTGGGGTAGCACGAGAAGAATAACCATGGAAACAATCAGTTTGATGTAAAAACCTAATTGGTCACTAATGTCCTTCAGGGACAGGAACCTGCCATCCCTACTGAGTCTCCAGTCCCACACTACATGCTTAACTCTTAATACACTCTAAAGTGCCCGAGCAAGCCATCCTGTTGTAAACAATTGATACAAAGACCAATAGTAAGGTTGGATGGATCTATTGACAGTGGCCCAGGCATCATACCAGAATAAAACTAATAGCCTAGTTGTCCCTGAAAAGTCCTTCTCACTAACATCTGAGGCTGCTGTCAAAGCTGGAGAGCTGTTCCATAGATGAGTCAAGCCTTATGTTATCTTACGCACAGAGTCATTCCAATCAGCCTACATTGCAGATTCCTCCATCATGATGTCGAACCACCAACGATGTCGCCGCAAGATCCTACAAATCTCCTGGGAGGACAGACGCATCAACATTAGCGTCCTCGACCAGGCCAATATCCCCAGCATCGAAGCACTGACCACACTCGACCAGCTTCGCTGGGCAGGCCACATCGTTCGCATGCCAGACACGAGACTCCCAAAGCAAGCGCTCTACTCGGAACTCCTTCACGGCAAGCAAGCCAAAGATGGGCAGAGGAAACTGTACAAGGACACCCTCAATGCCTCCCTGATAAAGTGCAACATCCCCACTGACACCTGGGAGTCCATGGCCAAAGACCGTCCTAAGTGGAGGAAGTGCATCTGGGAGGACCTTGAGTCTCATCGCCGATAGCATGCAGAAATCAAGCGCAGGCAGCGGAAAGAGCGTGCGGCAAACCAGTCCCACCCACCCTTACCCTCAACGAATATCTGTCCCACCTGTGACAGGGACTGTGGTCCTATTATTGGACTGTTTAGCCACCTAAGAACTCATTTTTAGAGTGGAAGCAAGTCTTCTTCGATTCAGAGGGACTGCCTATGATGTTGAACAAAGTTAAGGAAACCTCTTGCTGAACAATACCAACTCCACCACTTGCCCTACTCAGCAACTATAAGACGAGTACTTCTCCATGTTGAACATCACAAGAGGATGGAATGTGCTTTGGGCGGGGGGACTTCAATGTCCACCATAGACTATGTTGGTAGTACCACCAATGACCGAGCTGGCTGAGTCTTGAATGACTTAGCTGCACAATGGAGCCTATATCTAGGAGACAAGAAAAGGCAAATCAGAAAGTAAAAAGTAAAAAAAGACTTGCAAGACTTGAAGTGCCTTTCATGACCTCAGGTCATCCCAAAGTGCTTTACATTCAATGAAGTACTTGTAATGTCGGAAACACGGCAGCCACTAATGACCAGATAATCTGTTTCTTGGTGATGTTGATTGAGGGATAAATATTGATCAGCACACTGGGAATAACTCACCTGCTCTTCCTGAAATAGTGCCATGGGATCTTTTACATCCACTTGATAGAGCAGACAGGGCCTCGCTGACAGACTTACTGAAGGACGGAAGATTATCGGAAGAAGGAAAGATAAAGAAGGTAAAGAGCTCAACAGTTTTAAGGTCCTGGCATCAACGAGGATCAGAAATGTTCCTTTGGTGCCTCTTGTTAGATATTATCATCATCACAGGAAGTCCCTCAGAATCATCATAGGAAGTCCCTCAGAATCGAGGAAGACTTGCTTCCACTCTTAAAATGAGTCCTTAGGTGGCTGAACAGTCCAATATGAGAACCACAATCCCTGTCACCGGTGGGACAGATAGTCGTTGAGGGTAAGGGAGGGTGGGACTGGTTTGCCGCACGCTCTTTCCGCTGCCTCCGTTTGATTTCTGCATGCTCTCGGCGATGAGACTCGAGGTGCTCAGCACTCTCCCAGATGCACTTCCTCCACTTAGGGCGGTTTTTGGCTCCCAGGTGTCAGTGGGGATGTTGCATTTTATCAGGGAGGCTTTGAGGGTGTCCTTGTAACGTTTCCTCTGCCCACCTTTGGCTCGTTTGCCATGAAGGAGCTCCGAGTAGAGCGCTTGCTTTGGGAATCTCGTGACTGGCATGTGAACAATGTGGTCTGCCCAGTGGAGCTGATCGAGTGTGGTCAGTGCTTCAATGCTGGGGATGTTGGCCTGGTCGAGGACGCTAATGTTGGTGCGCCTGTCCTCCCAGGGGATTTGTAGGAACCTTGCGGAGACATCGTTGGTGGTATTTCTCCAGCAACTTGAGATGTCTACTGTACATGGTCCATGTCTCTGAGCCATACAGGAGGGCGGGTATTGCTACAGCTCTGTAGACCATGAGCTTGGTGGTTGATTTGAGGGCCTGGTCTTCAAACACACTTTTGCTCAGGTGGCCAAAGGCTGCGCTGGTGCACTGGAGGCGGTGTTGAATCTCATCATCAATGTTTGCTCTTGTAGATAAGAGGCTCCCGAGATATGGGAAATGTGTCACGCATGCCTTCCTCTCAGGCCTGCAACGTGATCAGATCCCAATAGCACTACCTATATCAGCCTGTAACATGCTGTTTGGGGCTACACCATACTAATGATTACAGACCAGTTCCAGTTCCTGGAAAAAACATTTTTTTAAATAAAAGGAACAGGCATAAAAATATACATGAAGGATAGCTGCCTGGTTTGAATGAGAAATCTTCCCATGAATCATACTTTTATGCAGCTTACATTTCGGTTCAGCTGCCTGTTAATGTTCCTTTATCTGAAATACCAACTCAAGACCAAGTGAAATGTGAAGTATTAGTTCAATGGTTTCTCAGCAGCTGAATTTTTCAGACTTGCTGCTGCTGGCAGCTCCAGTGCATATTTTAACATCTGTGGAGATCACAATAATTCAATCGTCTCCCGCTGTTCAGATTCAGCTTCCTGGATTTCTATTCATAAATTTGACATGTTTCAATTCCTTCAAATATTTACAAAGATTAAAACTCATTTCTGCTCAATGGGAATGTTTCTTCAACTGGTGGTTGATGTCTGTGTCCAACAGAAATTAAACACTGTTAAGACCATAAGAACATAAGAAGTAGGAGCAGGGAGTATGCCATAAGGCCCCTCGAGCCTGCTCCGCCATTTAATACGATCATGGCTGATCATCGACCTCAACTCCATATCCCTTGATTCCTCTAAACTCCAAAAATCTATCTCTCTCAGCCTTGAATATATTCACTCAGCATCCACAGCCCTCTGGGGCAGAGAATTCCAAAGATTCACAACCCTCTGAGTGAAGAAATTCCTCCTCAGCTCTGTCTTAAGTGGCCTACCCCTTATCATGAGGCGGTGTCCCCTAGTTCTAGACACTCCAGCCAGGGGATAAAAAACTTCTGAGCATTTACCCTGTTAAACCCCTTCAGAATCTTGTATGTTTCAATGAGATCACCTCTCATTCTTCTCAACTCTAGGGAGTATAGGCCCATTCTACACAATCTCGCATCATAAGACAGTCCTCTCATTGCAGAAATCAATCGAGTGAACATTCGTCAAGGAAAGTATATCCTTTCTTAGATAAGGAGACCAAAACTGTGCACAGTACTCCAGGTGTGGTCTCACCAAGGCACTGTACAATTTGTCATGTATCTTACATTATTATATATAACTGTATCCTAACATGCTATACATGACTGTAATAAGATATGACCTGTAACCACCAGCATACCTTACCACCAGGGGTGCACTTGCAAGAGACAGGTATATAAGGACAGGTCACAGGCAAGTGCAGCATTCCAGAGCTGTGAAATAAAGGTGCAGGTCCAGAGTGACCTTGACTTCACTACATGCCTCGTGTGAATAAGTACTGAGGAGACAGGACTTTACAGTGGCGACGGGTTACGGGATTACAGAATCCACAGAATGGCGAACAACGGATCAGATGAAAAGTACAATGCGGGAGACAATTGGGAGGACTTTATAGAAAGGCTCCAGCAAAGCTTTGTAACCAAAGACTGGTTAGGCGACGATAAGGCAGACAAAAGAAGAGCCCATCTCTTGACCAGCTGTGGCTCGAAAACATACGCTTTAATGAAGGATCTGTTGGCACCCGAGAAACCAGCAAGCAAGTCATTTGAAGAATTGAGCACACTGGTAAGAGACCACCTGAAGCCAACGAACAGCCTACACATGGCCAGACACAGGTTCTATAACTACAGACGCTGTGTGAGCCAAAGCATACCCGACTTTGTGGCGGAACTTCGGAGGTTGGCTAGCTTATGTGAGTTCTGCGATGAACTGAGGAGAGAAATGCTGAGAGACTTTTTTATTGAAGGAATAGGCCACGCAGGCATATTCCGAAAGCTCATAGAGACCAAGAACCTGACCTGAGAGGCAGCAGCACTGGTTGCACAGACATTCTTGGTAGGGGAAGAAGAAACAAGGTTGATTTACAATGCTGGTACGACAACTATCGAAATATTGGAACAAGAAGTTCACAGCACTAAACAAGCTGCTACCCCCAAACACAGACAAAACCGTGAGAACAGGCTCTCGACAGCAGGCAGAAGCCATCAAGGGCCACAGGAACGGCCGTTCACACCTCATCAACCCACAATGCGAGCAATCAACTACAAACTGAGAGAAGCTCAAGAGAGATCAGCCAGACGCAGTTCATTTTTTGGGAACTCTTTGAACAATGGAACAGGTCTGTGCTGGAGGTGTGGGGGTGGGCACTCGGCAAGGGAATGTCGATTTCAGCAGGCTGTTTGCAGAAATTGTGAATATACAGGGAATTTGGCCCGAATGTGCAAAAAAACAGCAGCTCGGCTGGTATAAGAATCGGATGGGTCGGAAAGTGAACCAGAAGATGGTGGGAACAGTACCCGGGACACCGGTGTACAGCGGGTCAACACGATCAATGGCCGCTGCTCCTATAATAGGACGTCTCCTATAATGATGAAGATCCTACTCAACGGGATATCTGTCAACATGGAGCTGGATACGGGAGCGAGTCAATCTCTCATGGGTGCTCAACAATTTGAACAACTGTAGCCGCATAAAAGAGTCAGACCAAAACTCACAAGGGTCGACACCACACTAAGCTCCTATACCAAAGAAATCGTACCAGTCCTCGGCAGCGCCATGCTCTCTGTCACACACAAAGGGACAGTGAACCGACTTCCCCTGTGGATTGTCCCCGGAGACCCCCCCAGCACTGCTGGGGAGAAGCTGGCTGGCAAAACTAAACTGGAAATGGGATGATGTCCATGCCATGTCATTAGAGGAATGGACCTCCTGCCCAACAGTTATAAAGCAATTTGAACATCTCTTTCAGCCAGGTGTGGGCACTTTCAAAGGGGCCAAAGTCAAAATCTACATCACACAGGATGCTAGACCAGTCCATCATGAGGCCAGAGCTGTACCCTATGTGATGAGGGAAATGATTGAACACGAACTAGACAGGCTTCTGCGGGAAGGCATTATTTCACCTGTGGAATTTAGCGACTGGGCAAGTCCCATCGTCCCAGTCATGAAGCCTGATGGATCTGTACGAATCTGTGGGGACTACAAATCTACCATAAACAGAGTCTCCCTATAGGACCAGTACCCGCTGCCCAGAGCGGCGGACTTATTTGCCACATTGGCTGGAGGTAAACTTTTCTCAAAATTAGACCTCACATCTGCGTATATGACGCAAGAATTGACCGAGGAATCCAAGCTACTCACCACCATCAACACACATCGAGGCCTTTTCATGTACAATCGATGCCCATTCGGCATCAGGTCGGCAGCTGGCATATTCCAGCGCAACATGGAGAGTCTGCTCAAGTGGATCCCCATTTCAAGACGACATACTTATCATGGGCAGGGACACCGACTCCCATCTCCGTAATTTGGAGGAAGTACTAAAGTGGTTGGATCGGGTAGGCCTACGAGTCAA
The DNA here is from genome assembly GCF_044704955.1 of Pristiophorus japonicus. Taxonomy (NCBI): domain Eukaryota; kingdom Metazoa; phylum Chordata; class Chondrichthyes; family Pristiophoridae; genus Pristiophorus; species Pristiophorus japonicus. The sequence continues at coordinate 171,897,283 of NC_091990.1, forward strand.
GAAATCCAAGTGCCTGTTTCTCGCACCCGAGGTTGAATTTTTGGGCAGAAGGATTGTCGCTGATGGAATCTGCCCAACAGAGTCCAAAACAGAAGCAATTCGCCTGGCACCCAGGCCCTGGAATGTCTCAGAACTGCGCGCCTTTCTCGGGCGACTCAATTACTTTGGGAACTTTATGCAGAACTTAAGCACGCTGCTGGAGCCTCTCCACGTGCGACTCAGGAAGGGGTGCGATTGGTTTTGGGGGGACACCCAGGAACGCGCCTTCAATAAGGCATGCAACCTTCTGTGTTCCAACAGTGTTCTGACTTTCTTTGACCCAGGTAAAAAGCTAGTTCTCAAATGCGATGCATCAGCGTATGGGGTCGGGTGCGTTTTGCAACATGTCAATAGTGCGGGCAAATTACAATCCATAGCTTATGCCTCCAGGTCACTTTCGCGGGCAGAACGCGGGTACGGAATGGTTGAGAAGGAGGCGCTCGCGTGCATGTACGGTGTCAAAAAGATGCACCAATACCTTTTTGGGGCCAAGTTCGCGTTAGAAACCGACCACAAGCCCCTCACGTCCCTCCTATCTGAGAGCAAGGCAATAAACGCCAACGCCTCGGCGCGAATTCAACGGTGGGCACTCATGCTTGCGTGCTACGACTATACTATAAGGCACAGACAACTGTGCCGACGCGCTCAGCAGGCTACCCCTGGTGACCACGGAAGGGTCTGACGAACAGGACTGTGAGATAGTCATGGCAATCAATGCCTTTGAGTCCACAGGTTCGCCCATGACGGCTCGCCAAATCAGAGCCTGGACGGCCAGCGACCCCACGTTATTCTTCGTAAAAATATGTGCTCGTGATGCCTCCCCAAGGAATTAAAAGCCTTTCACAGGCGCATGCATGAGCTATCACTACAAGCAGACTGCCTGATGTGGGGCAGCCGAGTAGTCATGCCTCTGCGAGGCAGAGAGGCATTTGTCCGGGAGCTCCACCGCGAGCACCCGGGGATCGTTCTCATGAAGGCCATAGCCAGATCCCACGTCTGGTGGCCTGGTATTGACGTGGATTTGGAGCTCTGCGTCCGAAGGTGCACCATTTGTGCCCAACTCAGCAATGCCCCCAGGGAGGCTCCACTGAGCCCCTGGCCCTGGCCTACCAAACCGTGGTCGCGGGTGCATGTAGACTATGCGGGCCCGTTCATGGGCAAAATGTTCCTCATAGTTGTAGATGCATTTTCAAAGTAGATCGAATGCACCATTTTAAACTCGAGCACAACCTCCACCACTGTGGAGAGCCTCGCAACCATGTTTGCAACGCACGGAATCCCTGACATATTGGTCAGTGACAATGGTCCGTGCTTCACCAGCACAGAATTCCAAGACTTTATAATTGACCACGGCATAAATCACGTCAAGACGGCACCGTTCAAGCCGGCCTTCAACGGCCAGGCAGAGAGAGCAGTGCAAATCATTAAACAAGGCATGCTTAAAATCCAAGGTCCCACGCTGCAGAGTCACCTGTTGTGACTGCTGCTGGCATACAGATCTCGTCTGCACTCATTGACTGGGATCCCCCCCGCGCAACTGTTGATGAAAAGGACTTTAAAAATAAGGCTCTCATTAATTCTCCCAGACATGCACAAAATCATTGAGGCAAAGCGCCATTAGCTGACTGAGTATCATGACAGAAATTCGAGGGGAGATGGAATGAGATAGGGGACAAAGTGTTTGTACTAAACTATTCCAGGGGTCCCAAATGGCTTGCAGGGACAGTAACGGGCAAGGAAGGAAACTGGTGTACAAATGGACAATGGCAAAACCTGCCGGAGGCATGTAGACCAAGTCAAAAGCAGATTTACCAACAACACTGCAGAACCAGAGGGTGACTACAATGTGGAACTCGCACCACACCTGGTGGACAGACAGAGGGAACAACCTGAGGAAAGGGCAATCCCAACAGTCAACAACAATCACACCAATCGAAACAGACAGCCCAGGTGAGATACCAGCAACCACACCCAAAGAAAAACAGACACCAAGGCAAACAACTGAACCACAACTCAGACGCTCCACGCGAGAGCGTAGACCACCTGAGAGACTGAACCTATAAAGGCAATAAGAACTTGGGGGAGGGTGATGTCATGTATCTTACATTATTATGTATAACTGTATCCTAACATGCTATACATAACTGTAATAAGATATGACCTGTAACCACCAGCATACCTTACCACCAGGGGTGCACTTGCAAGAGACTGGTATATAAAGACAGGTCTCAGGCAAGTGCAGCATTCCAGAGCTGTGTAATAAAGAAGCAGGTCCAGAGTGACTTGACTTCACTACATGCCTCGTGTGAATAAGTACTGAGGGGACAGGACTTTACACAATTGTAGCAAGACTTCCTTACTCATATACTCCTAACCCCTTGCAATAAAGGACAACATGCCATTTGCATTCCTTATTGCTTGCTGTACCTTGCCTGCTAGCTTTCTGTGTTTCTTGCACAAGGATACCCAAATCTCTCTGAACACCAACAGAACACCATATTTGTTATATTGTTTGAGGAATAAATATTGGCCGGAACATCAGGACTAAGTCCCCTGCTCTTCTTTGAAATAGTGACATGGGATCTTTTACGTGCATCTGAGAGGACAGACGGGGCCTCGGTTTAACGTCTCATCTGAAAGACGGCACCCCCCGACAGTGCAGCATTCCCTCAGTGCTGCACTGGAGTGTCAGCCTAGATTTTTGTAAAGTACTGGTGCTCTAGAAAGAGCAGAAGTGCAAAAAGTGAGTAATTTAGCGGGAGTCGTTAGCGGCGCTGCGCCCGGGTGTAAAGTTCGCCCGGGGGTCGCTGACAGGAGGCGCAAACGACCCCAATTTCTCACCCTACGTCTCTATATGTATAAAGTTAAAATGCCCCCTGGGAAAAGCTAACACTAGCTCTTATTCCAAATTTTATGTGATTTTGAGTACATTTGGATAGCGATTTAAATATTGTCAGGATGAATATGCAGAATGTATGCTCAAACTGTTAAAGAAATCCCTGTTGTGATCTTTTAAAGCATCAAGTGATAGTGAGCAGGATATCTCTGTCATTGGGAATCAGCAATGGCTCATTCAGCATTAACATGATTTCCCAATTCATTTCTTATTCTTTGTGGGATATTCTGTGCAGATTAGCTGCCATGTTTCCCTACATTACAACAGCGATTACACATCAAAAGTATTGAATTGGCTGTAAAGCGTTTTGGGACTTCCTGAGGTTGTGAAAGGTGATAAGTACATGCAAGGCTTTCTTTCTTTCAGGCCTGTAATGCTCGACACCACCGAGTTAGGTGATACCAAGTTTGGGTTTTGAGAGCCTGCAGGAAAGTCATCCACATCACCATAGGCAGCCCCTCGAATAGAGGATGGCTTGCTTTCACGTCAAAAAGTACACAGGTGTTTCAATGAAGGACCTAATATTCCAGACCCCGAACTAAATCCTGAAGGGTGGAAGATGCCTGTGCGTGGATTTTTTTAATGTGTGGTGACCGTTGCACACCAGCCACCACACGGGCTTGACAGAGCTAGGCCTTGGTCCCGTGGCAAGGATCAACCAAGACGACTGGAGACCAGCTCTGCTGCACGGACCTAGTGCGCACACATATCGCAGTGTGGGCTGGTCCGTGCTGCCCCTGGGCCCTCGCCTCTTCTGGTCCCCGAACTCACGCCTGTCCTGGACCCCGATCAAGTCCCTCTACAATCTCTCGCTGCTCCTTCGCCCCGACCTCGCCGCTCCTGCTGTACCTGCCCGCGCTCCAATCACCGACCTGGACCTTGATGAGGTCACTCTTCGCTGCCGTCGCTCTCCTGCACCAGCACGCGCTGTACCTTGCCGTGGTACGCCACCACGCTGTCCAGGGGCTGCCGCTCGCTGCTCCTTTTATGGCCCCGACCTGCCGCTGATGGCCTCTCGCAGGTCGGAACCGTCATAAACGCTATCGCTGAAGGGAGCGAATTCTGTTGCTTGAACACTTAACGTGTCTTTGTAGGCCAGTGATCTTATTTGTTGCTTGCTGCCTTGTACACTTTGGTCAGGAAACAAATCTGCAGATTGCCCATCACTTTCCCTGCAACTGCAACGGCGAGGAAGCACGTCGTGAGGTAGTGTTGCTGTTCCCTGCCTCCAGAGGCCAGTAGACCGAATCATTGACATCACAGCATTATCTCCAGCTAGTGCAGCCTTGTCACAGCGAAGGCACACAGGCAGTACATTACAGATCCTGCTGTCCTTGGGCTGTGCACCTGGAAGCAACCCCTTCTTTTCTCTTATACTTTCCAGCTCCATTCCTATCTCCAGCCTTTGTCAGCTTTCTTCCAAAAGATTCATTAATATTAATAAAACCCACACAAGCAGGCTAAACGTTGCTAATGTAGCAATCATGCTCGTATGAACCAGTAATACTTTAGACCTGACAATGCTCATTGTTAAACTTTATGAGCCTTACATAGAAACATAGAAAATAGATGCAGGAGTAGGCCGTTCGGCCCTTTGAGCCTGCACTACCATTCAATATGATCATGGCTGGTCATGCAACTTCAGTACCCCATTCCGACTTTCTCTCCATACCCCTTGGTCCCTTTAGCCGTAAGGGCCACATCTAACTCCCTTTTGAATATATCTAACGAACTGGCCTCAACAACTTTCTGTTATTGTTAAACACGATGGGGGTGGGGGGATAAATTTGATAGCTGCCAAAAATGGGCATGGGGAACGTGATGTGTGAGTAACCCATGTCCATTCAATGCCAATTACGTGCTGCCTGCATCATTTCCATAATTGTGGTGTGCAGCCAGTGCTAACCGTGCTGTTCATTGGCTGCATGGGGCCCAAAATTGTGTAAGATTATGCACCACTTAAAGCTAGCCTGCACTACTTAAATCCAGCCTGCACCTCTTAAAGGGGAGTTGTATTGTGGCTGGAGCAGGTGGTGGAAGGCCTTCTACAATTGATTCTCATGCAGGAAACACAATAATGGCACAGCATGGGAGCGAACGAGCTGCAAGGTTTCCTGATGCTGCACTGGAGGCCTTGGTGAAAGAAGGAGAGATGTGCTGTATCCAGAGAGGGCTAAGAGGCCCTCTCGACAAACTCTCAGAAGGCAGTGGAAGCAGATCGCCACGGAATGATCTCAAACGAGTGGTAAAACTCAGTGAATGTTTCTTCAAATGCCATATCTTACCAACTGCACCACGAGCCTCAGAAACTGTGCACTGCACCACACCTCCATCACTCACCTACCAACAAATTCGATCAATCGGGATATTCATAGCTTCACCTCACCCTCACACGCCAAGCAACGCTACAAAACTCATACCCACATCGCACAGCTTGTGCACACCGCCAGCTATTCAACCATGACAGCCACATCTCCCAAACAGATTGTACCACACTCACTGACACACTTCCCTCTCCCTTGCAGGACAAGGTGGTGCACAACCAGAGGCAGCAGGAGCTAACTCGCATGGGACAGGTGTGCCTGCATGTACTTACCCCATGGAGGAGGCAGGACTCGCCATCATTGGAATGGCCATTGCTGAGGCCGTGGCCAGCAGCAGGGGTCAAACCATAGAAAATTACGATATCCTCAAAACCTCATCCTCCTTCTCAAATCCCACTTCCCCCTCATCCCACAATCTCTTCTGATTTAGAAACCTATAAACATAGAAAGTAAGTGCAGGAGTAGGCCATTCGGCCCTTTGAGCCTGCACCACCATTCAATATGATCATGGCTGATCATGCAACTTCAGTACCCCACTCCTGCCTTCTCTCCATACCCCTTGATCCCTTTAGCCGTAAAGGCCACATCTAACTCACTTTTGAATATATCTAACAAACTGGCCTCAACAACCTTCTGTGGTAGAGAATTCCACAGGTTCACAATTCTCTGAGTGAAGAAATTTCTCCTTATCTCGGTCCTAAATGGCTTACCCCATATACTTAGACTGTGACCCCTGGTTCTGGACTTCCCCAACATCGGGAACATTCTTCCTGCATCTAACCTGTCCAACCCCATCAGAATTTTACATGTTTCTATGAGATCCCCTCTCATTCTTCTAAATTCCAGTGAATATAAGCCTAGTCGATCCAGTCTTTCTTCATATGTCAGTCCTGCCATCCCAGGAATCAGTCTGGTGAACCTTTGCTGCACTCCCTCAATAGCAAGAATGTCCTTCCTCAGATTAAGAGACCAAAACTCTACACAATATGTAGAAGCATACGTTCTCCCCCTTCCCTAATCACAAGCCTACCCTTGTGCCTTTCTCTTTGCAGATGTCCAACAACTGCTACGTGGCTAGGCAACAAGACAATGATGATGAAGGAACACCGTCACTCGATTTGGAGGGTAGCATTGAAGTGGGACCTGCATGTGGTGAGACACCGGGCACAAGTAGCCTGGGAAGGGGGAAAGATTAGCGCAGGTGCCAGTTTGCCAGAGGGTGAGGTTGCACACAAGTTCTGCTACAGAGGACTCAGATAAGGACCTCGATGGGGCAGGCTACAGAAGAAGGCTGATGGGTATGCACAATGAAATGCTTGGTGCATTGGGAAGCCTGCCAGAAAGCATTTTGATGGCGTTCAGAATGCGGGTTAAAGGCGGATCCACTGTCAAAATCCAAAATCCTGCTGTAAACCTGCCTCCTTGTCAGTTTCCCCCAAGTGCCGATCTGTCAGTCCTCTACAAACCTGACACCAAGTGGGTCAGCTATTTTTGATAGTTAAAAGCTTGTTAAATGGTAGTTAAGCAGGAATTTACCATGTACTTACCGTTTCACCAGGTTTTTGACGGGTTTCCCATGATCACGTCAAGTACGTAGGTCGGATGTTAAGACAGCTGCAAATGCTCTATGCAAGCTTTCATTTCATAGGTCTTCACTTTCGAAGGTTAGAAGCAGTTGTTTACAGCATTTAGAAGACAGATTGTCCTTTATGCAGCTAGCAAGTGTTTGGAGCAAATTCTCTATCCAGTGTCACCTCATTGGAGCAACCTCTCTCACCACTTGACAGATCGCTTCTGTCATCTTAACCTCACCTGCCATCTATTCCATAAATATCAGTGCCCTTGAAAAAATCTCACCTTGATCCTCAGATTCCCAACACGATCAGACCCAACGCCAGCATAACTGGGCACACCAGCAGCACCAACACCCACACCAACCTTCTCTGCAATCAAATGGACACAGGGTATTATCACCATGCACATTGCTGCCCGGGACGCCAGCAATGGCCTCACCATGTCCACATTTGCTTCACTTAACACTGTACACCCTGGCTGCCACATGATACGCCAGGTTGGCACCACCCCATACCAGCACCATAAAGCATCCCTACAATGTCCAAGCCATTCCTTTCACACACATCACCATTGGGCGGGGGCGGTGGGGGGAGGGGGAACGTTATATATTATTATTTACTGGACTCAATAACTTTCAAAGGTGCACACAAATCTGTCCAAGAAGGCAAAGTAGTGAAAATAAAGATTTCAATGCTTGACAACACATTAACAGAAACTTGATGTTGCATCCTCCTCCCACAATTTAAATACGCTGCAAATACAGCCTGCTGCACCCTAGGAATGCCTGATTTTTCAAGCAGTTCCGGTGGCAGGCGTCTAATGCGGCATTAGGGCGTAATTTTGCATCCGGGACACTAGCAAAGCATTGCACGCTGATTGACGTCATGGTCTCAGTGAAACTAAAGGGTGGGGCGGTAAGTTTTTGTCCGGCTTCAAACCATGAGCCGAATTTGCCAACTGGGCGGTAAAAACTGGATGTCCGCTGTAATGCCTAGAAGCACCCTTGAACTCTCCTCTAGGGCATTACCAGAGGCAAAAGGGAGCAGAAAATCCAGCCCTCTGGGTTCTTGCTCCCAACTCTATCCCTCTCCCCAGCTGGTCACTCAGTCGGAACCAGATGATCCACAACCTCAGTGTTCTGTTAAACCCTGAGATGAGATTTTAATCCTATATCTTATCTATCAGCAAGATACCATACATCTACCCACAATGTCCACCTTGGCCCATACCTCACTCCTCCACCGCTGAATCCCTATCACTTTGCTGTTTGTGGGAGTTTGCTGTGCTCAAATTGGCTGCTGTGTTTCCCACAGTACAACAGTCACTACACTACAAAAGTACGTCATTGGCTATAAAGTGCTTTGAGACGTCCAGTGGTTGTGAAAGGCGCTATATAAATGCAAGTCTTTCTTTCTTTACTACGGGCAAGTACCTGGGATAAGTGCTTTAACCAACAAAAGTACTACAGCACCAAGGAAAATATATTAGTGGCATTGACAGTCTAGCTCTGTAGGTTTGGAGAAGACTTTGTTCATTCTTAGCAATACCAAACAGAGGTAGATAGTGATAGACAAGTGAAGGGAACATTTCCTACAACTTGACAGCATTTCAAATGTTATGTCTGCTCAGTGGTGAAATATTGTAGCCCTGTTTCATCAGGAGAAGATCTATCTCTTGCTCGTTGGCCTTAATCTAACCCAAAGCCAAGTAGACCAGTAGACCTGACGAGGATAGCCTGTTTCAGGTCAGACTCCTTCCATTGCATCTGACAGATTAGACTGAGTTACAGGAAAGTCATGACAGGAAAGCATCCTGAGAGATGCTGGTACGATAATCAGACCACACCATTTATATTAGGAAAACAAGAGTTGCTGCAGCTATGCCTCAATATTCTATTTTAATCCAAGAACTCTGTGTTGAATGTCACCAGAGAAACTTTAGAGATCTATCTGTATAATCCTTTGGAATGTTATTCTTTGTATAGAAAAGTTCAAATGCAATATTAATTAAGACTGATCGAATTGTAAGATTTCTAAATCTCCGGCATTAAATTTGACAGTGAGACAATTCTTCTAAAACAATTGGAACAGTTTATTAAAACAACACACACACAGGCACATCCATCTTAGTTACAACAGATACAATGAGGTTATAATAAAGAGTGATATATGTTACTTCCCTTTGGCTGGCTGTTTCAGGAGAGAGAGAAACATCTTTGGCTGAGTTCTTTATACCTCTCAAATGACATTGTTCCTCCGAAAGCCTCACGAATTGGACCTTGGTTCCAGGGCAGTTCCTTATTGGCTCTCCTCACATAAGTGGCTGTCTGGCCTAGCTCAGCCATCTCTTGATTAATTTAAATGGCTTTCCAATACACACAATCCATGCGGCAGCTCTGTGGACTTCCATTTTGTTTCTTTCAAAACTCAGCCCACGCTGGCAACCTGCGGGCTTTCATTTTGTTTCAACACAAACAGGCCTTTCCATATAACCTACACTTTTAACATTTACACATACACACAATCAATTGTAATCATTAATAAACACTTTTATTCTTACAGAATGTCAACACAGCTCAGTTGCACTCTCGCTAAAGCAGAAGTTTGTGGGTTCAAACACCACTACAGGATTTCAGCACATAGTCTAGGCTGACACTTCAGAGAAAGACTGAGGAAGTGCTGCAGTGCCAGAGGTGCCAGCTTTCACAAGAGATGTTAAATCGATGCCCAATCTGCCCTCTCAGGTGGATATAAAATACCCCAAGTTATCATTCGAGAAAGAACAGGGGATTTCTCCTGGTGTCCTGATCAATACTTATCCCTCAACCAATAGCATTAAACATATATTAACTAGTTTTGTTTGTGGGATCTTGCTGTGCACAAGTTGCTGCTCATGATTGACTGCTCTAATATAACTGCACCAAAATTAACTAAATGGTTGGAAAGTGCTTTTGGATATCCTGAGGAAATGAAAGGTGTAATATAAATGCAAGATCGTTCATCTTTCACTTTCTTTCCTATGCTGGTGCTGACCTAGAGCAATGTGAGAGCAGTGCGCCAGAAGTGCACTGGACATGGGGCATGATCACGGGGAGCAATCACACTGGTCCAGAATTTGTGGTCGGAGGCTTCCCACGGGCGGAATCCTCCGACCGCAAAAATTTCTACCAAAATACCTGTTGTTCCCGGAGTTTTGGAGACTTCTGGTCCTGGGCCTCTATGCAAAGGCCTGCATAGAGGCCCACCTATCCCAGCAGCCTATGCGCTTCATACGCATCACTGGGATCATGTGGGCCGGCCCAATCTCCAATCACCATAAGTCATCATCATCATAGGCAGTCGCTCGGAATCGAGGAAGACTTGCTTCCACTCTAAAAATGAGTCCTTGGGTGACTGAACAGTCCAATACGAGAGCCACAGTCCCTGTCACAGGTGGGACAGACAGTCATTGAGGGAAAGGGTGGGTGGGACAGGTTTGCCGCACACTCATAAGAATGAATGGGAAGACCCTCAAAAACACACAAGCACTTAAGATACATTTTTTTTAAATCACATATTTAAAATGAATCAATATGGAATTGAATTAATTATTTAAAACAAAAATTTAATTTTTTGAAAAATAACGACCTATTTTAAAGGATCTAAAAATAAATGTAACTTATTTAATAGGGTATTAAATGTTTAAATTATTACAAACAATGTGTTATTCTGTGCTTTAAAAGTCTTACGCTGATAAAAGCCAGCATTATTTCAAGGGCATTCATTGGACAGGAGTTGGGCAACTTTACATTCGGATAAGAGGATTCTTGACAGATCACAAGTTCCAAGTTTAGGCGCATGCACGTCACACACTGTACTGTCTGTAAGCTTGTAATGCTTGTAGCTCCACACTGTGGATGTGGATGTATTGTGTACTGCAGCTGCACAGTTAATCATTAAACAACAGGAAGCTTTCCGGAGAGTTCCGAGAGAGCAGCCTGCATGTTAGGAAGCTATGTGTGCTATGCTCTGTGAAGATATCACATTTGGCGACGAGGATGGGATATTTTTTGGATGTTTAAAGCTTAAATTTAGTTAGTGAAGGATTCAGCCAGCCGACAGAAGACTTTGGAAGTTTCTGTCTTTGAAAAAAAAGCTACAAAATCCAAGGTAAAAATAGAGCACACAGTGTGAACAGCTAGAGATTACAAATAGCAGGTGTAATTGGATATTTGGGTGAATATAGACACAACCAGGAGCGTTTTAAAGCATATGTGGATCGGCTAGAAATGTATTTCTCGGCAAATAACATAATCGAAGTTCCAGACAATGTAGTCCAGAACCAGGCTGTGTTGGAATGTAAGAAAGTGATCTTCTTATCAGTGGCAGGTCCGGCATTATACAAAACCCTTGTAAATCTGCTTATGCCTGACGAGCCAAAGGACACAACGCTTAAAGAGACTTTAACAAAGCTGGAGCAGCACTATAACCCCAAACCGTTAGAAATTGCTGAAAGCTATCGTTTTGGGATTCGGAATCAAAAGGCGGATGAAAGTATCACTGATTACATCATAGCATTAAAAAAGCTATCGATGTACTATAATTTTGGAAACTTTCAAAACCGAGCATTACGGGATGGTTTTGTTAGTTGGGTGAAAAATGATGCGATCAGAAGGAAGTTATTGACGACGGATGACTTAACTTTTGAGATTGCTTGTCAGACAGCAAGGTTGATGAGCATGGCTGAACAATATTCCCAAGAATTAAATAATAATTACGGTCGTCAGTCAACCGAGGTAAATCACCTGCAGGTTCAAAGTAAAGGACGGCCATGGCCGAAAGTCTCAGAAACTGCAAATTCTACCAGAGCGTCGAAGTCATGCTATAGGTGCCTGGGACAACACATTGCTCAAAGTTGTCCATGCGTGAAGGCAGAGTGTTTCTTCTGCAGAAAGACTTGGCATCTTGCAAAGAAATGCTGATTGAAGGGTAAACCAGTTTATAAAGCTGTGAGTCGAAATCCAAAGAGACTTCATCACATGGAAGAACAACAACAGGACGAGGAGATGTTAGAGGTACACGTCATCAGGAGCATGAGGTTAACGGACAGCAATTCAGAAAGCATCAAAATCCACATAGATGTTGCGGGATTCAAGATACCAATGGAAATTGACACGGGTGCATCTGTGAGTGTAGTACCGGAGTCACTGTACCACGACAAATTGCGTGATTTCCAACTGGAGAAATCCAAGATAGAGCTGCGAGGCTACTCAGGAGAGAAAATTCCTGTAGTCGGCTGTATCACCGTACCGGTGAAATATAAAGATCAATTTCAGAACTTGCCTATAATAGTAGTGAAAGAAGACAAGTCTGCCTTACTAGGAAGAAATTGGTTGAGCTCACTGAAGCTGGATTGGAGTAAGATTTTCTCTGTGGAAGCGAGATTTTCATCAACAGATGAGGTTATCAAGAAGTATCCGAAGGTGTTCTGTGAAACAGGCAGTCTGATCCAAGGCTTCAAGGTGAGTGTCAGGGTACAGAAGGACGCTAGATCGGTTTACTAGAAGCCACGTTCTGTACCATATGCACTCAAGGAGAAAGTTGAGCAAGAACTCAAAAGACTAGAGACTGAGAACATTATTTGTAAGATAGATCGATGTAATTGGGCTACACCCATTGTTTTTGTACCTAAGTCTGATGGTAAAGTAAGATTGTATGGTGATTATAAGGTAACCGTAAACCAGGTTCGAGAGGGTAATGTCCCCAATACATTGCGGAATATAGAAGTTTTGTTCACAACACTGACAGATGGTCAGATCTTCTCAAAACTGAATCTTACGAATGCCTACTTACAGCTTGAACTAGATGAGGAGTTCAAGTCATGTTTGACTATAAATACTCATCGAGGCCTATATCAATTTAATAGGCTACCGTTTGGAGTGTCTTCCGCCCCTGCCATATTCCAAGGGGTAATGAACCAGATTTTGCAAGGTATTGAATTGGTTGTATGTTATTTGGATGACATACTAATTTCAGCACCAAATAGGCAAATTCATAATAAAATATTGAATGAAGTCCTCAAATGGCAAGAGAAGCACAGAGTACAAGTGTCTGCTCGTAAGTGTGAGTCATTTAAAAACTCAGTGGAGTACTTAGGGTACAGAGTAGACAAAGATGGGTTACATCCAACCATGGAAAAAATTGGATGCAATTAGAAATGCACCCACTCTCAGGAATGTCACTGAACTTCGTTCATTCTTGGGTCTTTTGAACTATTATGGGAAGTTCCTACCAAATTTGGCTACAGTATTAATCCAATGAAATGAACGTTTGAAAAAACAGGTCCAGTGGAAGTGGTCAAAAGAATGCGAAACAGCATTCAAGGAGTGTAAAAACAAATTGGTAGAGAGCACCATGTTAGTTCACTACGACATATCTAAGGAGATTAAGCTAGCATGTGATGCCTCTCCGTATGGAGTTGGGGCAGTAATCTCTCATGTATTAAGTAGTGGGGAGGAGAGACCAATTGCTTTTGCTTCACGCACTCTCAGTGCCAGTGAGAGAAATTATGCTCAAATTGAAAGGGAAGCTTTGGCATTAATTTTTGGGGTCAAGAAGTTTCACAAATGCTTGTATAGTCGTAAATTTACCATCGTTAAGGACCATAAGCCCCTAACAGCAATACTCCATCCAAAGTCCCCAGTTCCAACATTAGCTGCAGCCCGAATGCAGAGATGGGCTTTGATTTTGTCAGCATATACATATGATATTGTATACAGACGATCAGCTGATCACAGTAATGCTGACGAAATGTCTAGATTGCCTTCCCCATCACAAGTTACACCTGATAGGGAAGAAGTGTTTTACTTTTCATACATTGATGAATTGCAAGTCACAGCTGAAGAGATTGGTAGAGCAACCAAACGTGACCCAGTGATGTCAAAGATTTATGTGTATATTGCAAATGGATGGCCAAACCAGGTAACAGACAAAGATACACATCCGTTCTTCATTCGTAGGAATGAATTATCAGTCGATAAAGATTGTATCATGTGTGGTGCAAGAGTGGTTATACCAAATAAATTCAGGTCCAACTTATTAGGAGACCTCCATGACCAGCACCTAGGAATGTGCTTGACCAAGAGTTTTGCACGCAGTTATTTATGGTGGCCATGTTTTGATAAAGATATAGAGTACGACATGTCAATTGATAAGCAAGCAACCACCACCAGTACCATTACAGCCATGGAAATGGCCTCCCAGGGTGTGGCAAAGGCTACATATTGATTTTGCTGAGTTAGATTGACAACAATTGTTCATTGTAATTGATAGCCATTCAAAGTGGGTTGAGATGTTTCCAATGTGGAAAATAACAACAAGTAAAACATTGGACATTTTACGAAAATTATTTTCTGCATTTGGCCTCCCTGAAGAAGTTGTTTCGGATAATGGACCACAATTTCGTTCAGAAGAACTTGCACAATTCACGAGCAAAAATGGTGTGAAACACACCAAGGTTCCACCATACCATCCTGCTTCGAATGGTGCAGCAGAGCGCACTGTACAAATTGTCAAACGGGCCCTCATAAAACAAATGTTAGGTCCAAATCCAAAAAAACGACAGTTGTCATTGGATCTCAAATTGGCTAATTTTTTGATTACATATCGAAATACTCCTCATACAACTACTGGCAGAACACCAGCAGAGTTGTTTCTCAAACGACAGCCACGAACCAGATTCTCATTGTTAAAGCCAAAGTTGCCACAGTCTGTAGAAGAGACACAATTAAGACAAAAAGAGAATCACGATAAAGGGAGAGTAAAAGAGGGAAGAGTGAAATTAAACCAGAAGGTGAGAGTGAAGAACCATCACCATACATGGTTAAAGTGGTTACCCGGAAGAGTGGTGAAGATATGTGGTCCTCGCACATATTTGGTAAAGATGTTTGATAATGGACAGGTTAGGTTTGTCCATATTGATCATATTTTACCTACAGACATGGAAGGAGTTGAAGGTGGGAATGATTCAATTCTTTCTGACTTTTCAGATAGTTTTTGTTATGTAATGATGTGTGTATCGTCCCAGTACCGTAAATGTAATGTAAGTACTATGCCACACCACAGAGGGCGCTGTGGTGGGAAACCTGGTAGTACCTGCAACAGGTGCTATATAAGGCTGACCACCACACCTGAGAGGCACTCTGGAGCTGAACAATAAAGGACGAAGGTCACAGCAGTTTGATTTACACCAAACCGTGTGGAGTCAGTGATTTGTGTGCTACATACACCACATTGGCGACAAGGAAGCGGACGAACTCCACGCAACCATGGCTACTCTGGGCTCGCTAAAGGATGTTACCGTGGGCAATGATTGGGAGGCCTTTACGGAAAGGCTCGAGTACTACTTCACAGCAAACCACCTGACGGAGGACACATACGCAATCAGAGAGAAGCGTAAGGCGATATTGCTCTCCAGTTGTGGAGATGAGGTTTACTGTCTCATCAGGGATTTGCTGGCACCGCGAGCGCCAGGGACAAGTCATACGAGGAGCTGACTGAACTCATTCGTGACCAACTGAAACCGAAGGAGAGCATCCTCACGGCCAGATACAAATTTTACCATCACTGCAGACCTGAGGGCCAGGATGTCACCAAATATGCTGCGGACCTCAGGAGACTTGCGGAGCCGTGTGATTTTGGCGCACACCTTGACGAGGCTTTGCGGGACGTTTTCGTTATGGGGATTGGCCACGAGGGCCTCCTTCACAAGCTGCTGGCCACGGAACCCACAGTCACTCTGACAAAGGCCATCACCATCAGCCGGGCATATATGACCTTGACTTGCAGCACCAAGCAAATAATCCACACAGTCTCGAACCCGGCAGGCACTGTCCACAGGATAGCGCCCACCACTGCAGAACATGACTCTGCCCGGGGCAGAGAGCACGGACCTCGGGATCCTGGAACTCAGAGTCCGCTGAGGGGGGGCCAATCAAGCAGCACCATGCTGGCGTTGTGGAGGAAGCCATGGGGCTCACCGGTGCAGGTTTGTGGAGTACACGTGCAATACCTGCCACGTTAAAGGCCACCTTCAGCGTATGTGCAAAAGAAATCAGACTCACCATGTGGCTGAGGAGATGGGGGATGATCTACTGTTCAGCGAGGAGCAGGCAGAAGATGATGAGGTGTTGGGACTGTATACGTGTGCCGACGATTCGCCCCCAGTGATAAGGGAAGTAAAAATCAACGGAGTCCCAGTGAGTATGGAAGTGGACACGGGCTCAGGTCCGTCGTTGATGAGTCGGAGAACTTTTGCTAAACTGTGGATTAACCCAGCTGCACGACCCAAGCTGGTCCCGGTCACGGTGAAGCTGCGTACCTACACCAGGGAACTAATACCTGTTCTTGGTAGAGCGATGGTGCAGGTATCCCACGGGGACGAGACGCACGCTTTACCTCTGTGGGTCGTTGCAGGTGATGGGGACACTACTCAGCCGGAGGTGGATGGGGACGGTCCGTGGGAGCTGGGAAGACTTCACCACTCCACAGGCTGCTGCTCCCTGGGGTGCTGCCGTGCCCCGGGTCCCCAGAGAGCAGCGCCGACCGAGCTGGAGCTGCAGCCTCAATCCACCCACAGGCAAGTCCCAGGCCCGGATCTCACACAGAGACCCTGCAGCCTCAATCCCCCCACAGGCAAGCCCCAGGCCTGGACCTCACACAGAGATCCTGCAGCCCCAGCCCCCACAGGCAAGCCCCAGGCCTGGACCTCACACACAGATCCTGCAGCCTCAGCCCCCACAGGCAAGCCCCAGGCCTGGACCTCACACAGAGACCCTGCAGCCCCAGCCCCCACAGGCAAGTCCCAGGCCCGGATCTCACACAGACACCCTGCAGCCTCAGCCCCCACAGGCAAGCCCCAGGCCCCGGACCTCACACAGAGACCCTGCAGCCCCAGCCCCCACAGGCAAGTCCCAGGCCCGGATCTCACACAGAGACCCTGCAGCCCCAGCCCCCACAGGCAAGTCCCAGGCCCGGATCTCACACAGAGACCCTGCAGCCCCAGCCCCCACAGGCAAGTCCCAGGCCCGGATCTCACACAGAGACCCTGCAGCCCCAGCCCCCACAGGCAAGTCCCAGGCCCGGATCTCACACAGAGACCCTGCAGCCCCAGCCCCCACAGGCAAGTCCCAGGCCCGGATCTCACACAGAGACCCTGCAGCCCCAGCCCCCACAGGCAAGCCCCAGGCCCGGATCTCACACAGAGACCCTGCAGCCTTAATCCCCACAGGCAAGCCCCAGGCCCGGATCTCACACAGAGATCCTGCAGCCCCAGCCCCCACAGGCAAGCAGCCCTGCACAGAGGGGCCTAGTGCGGGGGGAGTGAGCCGGCGGGGTGCGAGGGATCCAGGATGGCCGGCGGTTCGGAAGAGCCCCGCTGAGGAGCTGGTAGCGTCGGGCGGCGACAGCCGCTGGAGGTCGGCGGCTACGGAGGCCGCGGGGGACGCGGCAAGTCAGGTGGCAGCGGAGGGGAGCGGAGGCTGCGACGGCGGAGGGCATCCAGAGCGGCGGAGAAGAAGATGGCGGCGGCATCGTGTCGGAGCAGCAGAGCATCAAAGATGGCGGCGCCCAAGGAGAAGCCTCGTGGAATCCTCCTGCATCAAAGATGGCGCCTTAAAAAGGAAATGCACCCGGGAGTCTTAAAAGGGCCTTACCAAGAGGTGGTCCCCACAAAGGACTTCTGTAAGGCAGAGCGAGTCTAAAATGAGCTATGTTAATGTGAGATAGTGAATTTATAATAATAATTACTTTTTTAATGCTGAATGGCCATTGTATTTGTGTAAAATAATGAATGAAGTACAATTAATGATAACGGCTAACAAGGAAATTAAGGATCCGTTACCAGTCAATAACCAGTTAATGTAGCAGATAATATGTACCATACTAACGCATTGTCTATGCCTACCTGCCTTCCATTGGACAAGTGTGATGTTATGTAATGATGTGTGTATTGTTGTCCTGCGTCCTGGTGGGGGGGGGGAAGGTGATGTTATGTAATGGTGTGTGTATCGTCCCAGTACCGTAAATGTAATGTAAGCACTATGCCACACCACAGAGGGCGCTGTGGTGGGAAACCCTGGTAGTACCTGCAACAGGTGCTATATAAGGCTGACCACCACACCTGAGAGGCACTCTGGAGCTGAACAATAAAGGATGAAGGTCACAGCAGTTAGATTTACACCAGATCATGTGGAGTCAGTGATTTGTGTGCTACATACACCACAGTTTTGATATACCAACAGCAAACCCTAAATCCAATGAACTGGAAACAAATCCAGGAGAGAATCAGAATGAAAGTCTGAGCCCGAGTCAGGGAAACAAAGAGCCTGAAGTTAGAGTGAGTGCAAATGAAAATCAAGGAAATCCCATGGAGGAAAATGTTCCTCAGGATGAGCCTCAAATGACTGCTAGGTCGGCCCGACAAGTATGCCCCCCCGGGTTCGGCCGGGCCGCCAACAGGCAGCCTTGGCAACCCCTCACGGGTGCCAGGTCGCTGGCCCGGCCAAAACCCTCCCTGGTGACCCAGTGGACCTAACTTAAATAATCGCAGAGTTCATAGCGGCCCTCCCCTTGAAGTGAAGGGGAGAGGCGAGGTGATGCAGAAGCGTCGTGACATCATCATCGCTACGCTGATGACTGACAGCGGTGGAGTCTCCGAACCGCCGCACTCCCACCGCCATTATGACCGACTTCAAGTCTGCTTGAAAAAAATGACAAGGAGCTGAATTTCGCGCAAGAGGCCACCTCATCCCCAACGGCGGAGAAAACACAAAAGCGGTAGGTGCGACCCGTTTCGGGCGGGTCTGAATTTCTACCCCCAAGATGTCTTACTGCTATTATATAGGGCCCTGGTGAGACCGCACCTGGAGTATTGTCTACAGTTTTGGTCTCCTTACCTAAAGAAGGATATACTTGCCATAGAGGGAGTGCAGCGAAGGTTCACCAGACTGATTCCCGGGATGGAGGGATTGTCCGATGAGGAGAGTTTGAGTAGACTAGGCCTATATTCTCTAGGGTTTGGAAGAATGAGAGATGATCTCGTTGAAACATACACAATTCTTACAGGGCTTGACAGGGTAGATGCAGGGAGGATGTTTCCCCCGGGCTGGGGAGTCTAGAACCAGAGGTCACAGTTTCAGAATAAGGGGTCGGCCATTTAGGACTGAGATGAGGTGAAATTTCTTCACTCAGAGGGTGGTGAATCTTTGGAATTCTCGACCTAATAAGGCTGTGTGGGCTCAGTCTTTGAGTATATTCAAGGCAGAGAGCGATAGATTTTTGGATTTAAGGGAATCAAGGGATATGGGGAAAGTGCAGGAAAGGAGTTGAGGTAGAAGATCAGCCATGATCTTATTGA
This sequence comes from Pristiophorus japonicus, assembly GCF_044704955.1. Lineage (NCBI taxonomy): Eukaryota > Metazoa > Chordata > Chondrichthyes > Pristiophoridae > Pristiophorus > Pristiophorus japonicus. The sequence goes on from NC_091990.1 coordinate 171,916,510, forward strand.
ATGGCGGAGCAGGCTCGAGGGGCCGAATGGCCTACCCTTGCTCCTATTTCTAATGTTCTTATGGAGTAGGCTGGGATTGGGAATTGAGAGTCAGATGAGGAGTTTGGGCCAGGGTGGATTTTTTTTGAGTGCTATATTTTGATTGGAGTTTAATCTCAAATTATTTTTGTAAAGTGATCCTATTCAGCCCTGATCTGCTCAGCTCACAGGTCTTGCAGATGAGCTTTGGCTGCAAATGGTTGTATCGTAGACCCGACCTGGTCTGGGCTGGCCTCTCTTTGCCATCCACTCTGTACCTTTTTCACATTCTTCCCATTTCTCACCAGCTGTGCCTCTTGATAGCTGCCTTTCCCCACTGTCCTCCTAACCAGGTACCGCTCCAGGCTGCTCACTGCTAGTGCCACTGTACAGGAGGCCACAGAATCTCTCCGCTTTCCCGTGTAGCATCTTGATTCATTTCTTATTGCACTTGGGTTACAGTGAATGGGTGGAGAGCAGGCTGAAGCCCAGACACATTACCAGGCAACAGAGGGCCCTGAGACATCCCCTATTGCCATTTCTGGATTTGCTTGGGGTCCCTGACTCTGTCAGTGCCCTGTGCAATTGCAAGGCCCTAACATCACTCTTGTTCTGTGGGGAAGCAATTTTCAAGTCAACTAATTAAAATTTAGAAACATAGAAATTTACAGCGCAGAAGGAGGCCATTTTAATCCATCATGTCCGCGCCGGCCGACAAAGAGCTGCACGGCCCTCAGTCAGCAGCCCTGAAGGTTACATATAAACCTACGAACAATGAACAATGGCAGAAAGGCAAAGAGCACCCAGCCCAACCAGTCCACCCCACACAACTGCGACACCCCTTATACTGAAACATTCAACACTCCACCTTAACCGGAGCCATGTGATCTCCTGGGAGAGGCAAGAACCAGATAAAAACCCAGGCCAATTTAGAGAGAAAAAAAAATCTGGAAAAATTCCTCTCCAACCCATCGAGGCTGTCATGTGTGCATGTTAATGTATGTACTGTAACACTAGACCACTGTATGTACCTTCACCCTGTATACACTATACCTGTACCACCAGAGGGTGCTGTTGCTGGAGACCTATGGGTCACCTGCACACTGCAGGCAACCCAGTATAAAAGGGAGCTCACCTCTTGGTGTCCTCAGTCTCGGAGCTGCATTAAATGACTAAGAGCACTACAGTTCAAGTACTATACCCTTGCCTCGTGGAGTCATTATTAGAGTGCTTGTATATACTACACAGGCGATCGAAACCAGTCCAGGAGATCCTCTCAGTGAACACGCTTTGCTTTAAATACCCAACATTCAATTGCAACTCTTTCCCAAATCCTTTCTGTGGAGAGATGGTCAGAAAATGCCAAAATGTGACAGACGCATTCAATGAGTGTTGATGTTTGCGACCTGCTCCCTTCCTGCCCCCATTCACTTACCGTAGTGCTGCGTACTGTTGCGGCGAGTTGCCGGTGGCAGCCTCCTGCAGTGCCTGCACCCCTCCCGCCCACCGGCCTCACACCATTGACGGCAGGCTCAGGTGGGAGTCGGGCCTGGTGTGTTTAAATGGGGTCCGGAAGTTAAAATGGGCCGGGGCCTCACGTCGGCCAACCCCACACTCACCGCTCATCCCCAGTTAAAATGGGGGCTTAATTCTCAGGACTATAAAAATGGATTGGTCCTTCCGATGTTCATGCCACTGACCCTTTCGCACTTCCGTTCGCATTGACTCTGGAGCATCCTGTGAAGCAAAAGGTTGGCCATATTTCCTACATCATCATCATAGGCAGTCCCTCGAAATCGAGGAAGACTTGCTTCCACTCTTAAAATGAGTCCTTAGGTGGCTGAACAGTCCAATACGAGAGCCACAGTCCCTGTCACAGGTGGGACAGATAGTCGTTGAGGGTAAGGGTGGGTGGAACTGGTTTGCCGCACGCTCCTTCCACTGTCTGCGCTTGGTTTCTGCACGCTCTCGGCGATGAGACTCGAGGCGCTTAGCGCCCTCCCAGATGCACTTCCTCCAGTTAGGGTAGGTGGGCAGAGGAAACGTTACAGGGACACCCTCACAGCCTCCCTGGAAAAGTGCAACACCCCCACTGACACCTGGGAGTCCCTGGCCATATTTCCTACGTTACAACAGTGACTAAACTTCAAAAGTACATCATTGGCTGTAAAGCGCTTTTGAGACATCCTGAGGTTGTGAAAGGTGTCATATAAATGCAAGACATTGGCCCAGAAATTCCGCTTTCTCCTTCCCGCGGGCATTCGACTAGATTTTAGAGAAAAAGTACTCACCTACCTGAAGGTGCTGAACCCGCTTGACTGTCCGATGCACAGGCCTCCTCTCCCTGTGCATCGCAGCGCGCGCATGTCAGGACGTGCGCAGGCCTGGAGCTGGAGTCACATGGCTCTGGGCGGCCAATCAGGTAAAGGATATTCTCATTCATAGTAATAGGAGTTCCGTCAGTCCAAAACTCCTATTACTATGAATGAGAAAACCCCCCAAACACCCAAAACACAATAAAAAATAGAAAATATACACTTCATATTTAAGATTCATTTAAATTAAAGTTACTAATGTCATAAAAAAAATATATTTTCTCGATTTTTAAAAAAGTTTTTTGGATTATGCCTTAAAATAAACTTACCGTAGTGGGGAGGGTTTTTAACAATAAAATGTGTTTTTATAACTTTATTTTAAAATCTTTCTGTGTATTATTAAACACTTGCGGCTGTAAAAATAAGCTATATGCCTGCTTTTTCAGGCACAAGATTTTTGAGGACATTTGCTGGGCAAGATATGCGTAAATATTGGAAATCTTGCCCTGCAAGTGTCCTCGCTCCCGATCTGCGCGAGATCTGTCAAGCCAGAAACTTGACAGATCGGAAAGGCCGATTTTCAGCGCATCGGAATTTCAGGGTGGCACTTTGTGTAACAGAACCAAGTGTTGTACTCGACTTAAAATGGTAAAAATCCATTCATGGCACATTGTGACAGCTGTTTCCCAGGGTTGTGTGTTGTCTCGCTTTCTATTCACTGCTTCCCAAGAGCCAGCCCGAAGGTTGACACTTACTGACAAAGTGCATACCTGTACTGTGTCTTTGTAAGAGAACATGGCTTCTCCAATGACTTTGCTCTACTGAAGAGCTGACTGGAAATTAATACTAGCAGCTGAAATCTAACAGTCCTTTGCTATGTTTGACAGCCAGCATAAACAGGAGCAGGGATTACCGCTCAGACTGTGAAATATTTACTCAGTGCTGATTAACCATTGCTGTCTGGAGTCAAGAATAATTAGTTTTCGTTACTGTGAGAATTGCTTCTAAAATCATTAGTGATTCATTGATACATTTTTTGGAGGAACCTCCTTGATGGATGTGATCAAGTGTAGAATGCTTCAGAAGTAAATAGCTACATTTAAGTATCTATCTTTCCAAACCTTCCCATTTCTGTAGGAAGGAAAATTGATCTTCATCTTCTTTGAACATTCTTTTGTCACCCAGTAGTTTAAAATCCACTTCACCTATTGTTGATGACGTGTTTAATTGTCTTTCTGTCATCAAAGGAATATGTTCCCTGTCAGGACATGCCATACTGTGGCCCATCCATCCTGGTTTACATCAGTGAGGGGCACTGTAGATGGATGGGAAGAAGTTTACGGACATGTTTGCAGAACATTCAGTCTTAATCACTGAAGGTTCTGCCACTGATGTCGGAGCGGGGGGGGGGGGGGGGGGGGGCGGGGGGAGGGAGCGATGCACTGCAGGTCCGAGTTGGAAGAATGCACAGCATGAACTGGGCTGCAGAGTTGGAGGGTGTTGTGAAGAGCAGGTGGGGTGAGGTGATGGTTTTGTCAATGAGGAAACGGGTTTGGAAATCAACAGGGTAGTATATCCTACTTCTCGCATCTGTGCAAAGCTCAGTTGTCACCCAGAACAAAGAGGAAATAAAGTCACAATTCCATTATGTCAGATCTCTGCCCCTACTCAAATGCCTCAGGACTTTCCCTGGTGGCAGAAGCAGAGCCTACGCCAGCAATCGCCTGAGAAGTCACTTTTAGAGTGGAAGCAAGTCTTCCTCGATTTCGAGGGACTGCCTATGATGATGATGCCAGCAGGAGGCTGAGTGTTAGTATTCTGAGAGGTGCGAGGTGTGTTCATTCCCTCCCCCATCTCACTTTCACCCTCATTTTCTCCTGCAGGGGTGCCCGGAGAAAGCTGGCAATGGGGCTTGCGCTGGGACCCTCTGCTGACTGGAGAACTCGTGGACCTCCTGAAAATGAATGTCAGTAAAAAATAATTCTGGCCCCTTTCTCTCCAGATGATCCTTGGGCCTTGAGGCCTAGTGGTTGCTGCTCTCTCTCAAGCCTGCAGCTAGGTTTCTGTTTCTACCCCTCCATTCCCCAAGCCCAGCACTAAGCCCACTCAGGAGAATGGCCTGCATTAGGGTCATGCAAAAGGGCAGTCCAGGAAAATTGTGGCCTTCCCAGCTGGGCAGGCTCAGCACAGCTACAATATGCTGTTTCTGCTCATCATCATAGGCAGTCCCTCGGAATCGGGGAAGACTTGCTTCCATGCTTAAAATGAGTCCTTAGGGGGCTGAACAGTCCAATGCGAGAATCACAGTCTCTGTCACAGGTGAGACAGACAGTGGTTGAGGGTAAGGCTGGGTGGGACTGGTTTGCCGCATGCTCTTTCCGCTGCCTGCGCTTGATTTCTGCATGCTCTCGGCGATGAGACTCGAGGTGCTCAGCGCCCTCCCGGATGCACTTCCTCCACATAGGGCAGTCTTTGGCCAAGGACTCCCAGGTGTCAGTGGGGATGTTGCACTTTATCAGCATGCCGATTGGGGGCGTAGGGAGGACATCCCTGGAGATGGAGCACGCAGTGTCCACCGGTACGCTCGCGGCCTTCCGCGAGAGCTGGGCACCGGAGGGACTGGAGTGCATCATCACCCCCGGCAACCAAATTCTAATTTGATTAGCTTAATGTTCCAAAGTTTAATTTGTTAATTTGCCCGTTGTAGTGCCCATTTATTAAGGGGGAATTTGATTTTATGTGTTCCAAAAATAGTTGTAGGGAGGAAATAAGGTCCTAGTGTATTGCAAGACGGAGACTTATTGGGGCCAGTAAGGATAAGGATGATGGGCGAATGGAATTTGTCAGATGGATTCAGGTGGCACCGCTAACGTTGCTGGAGGTTATGGTGGCCAGTGAGGGATTCATACCTTAAACGTAAGTTTATAAGGATCATTTTCATGTGGTTGGCAGAGTAATTTCTGTCTCAGTATGAAAAATGCTTTTTACTGCATGTCTTGATGATGTCTCCGAGAAATATTTACCATATTTAATGGAGATGAGATCAGAATTAAGAAGATTTAAAAAAAAATGTATGCAGGTATTTGCAGCTAATTGGTTTTATATCAATTAGGTGAAGTATAAACAAATGAATTGTGAACTATGATTTACATTTTATTTGCACTGCCGACGATAATATGTGACCTTGTCGTTCACGAATTATCACCTCAGCCTATTTGTTCTCAATGACTACTGAATCCTAACCCGCAATCCTCAGCATCAGTTAGCCCAATTATCCCGGGGCGATGTGGATGAGCTGTTTATGCAGAGCGGCCGATAAACTTGTCTGGAAGTCCAGAAGATATTTTTTGCAGAAAGTAATTAATGATGATGGTGATGGCAATTTTAGCAACCTGCAGTGATGAGTTCTGCCAGTTTAGGTACTCACTCAAATTATTACTTTAGTTAACCAGCTTTAACAATTTTAACACATACTCCACTTCCAGAGTTCAGACAAAGTTCATTCATTATTTTCTTTATTTGGTAACTAATTGGCAACTAGATCCCTTCGTCTTCATGGGACTCTGTCGGTCTCCACTGCATTTGCAAGTCTTCAGCAAATTGAGTTAACTCACTGAGCAAACAGCTTTCAAATTAAATTGCAACCCTAGTACAAAGAAATATTATTCAAATACATTAATCCAGCACATGCTCTGGTTTTAAATAGTGACTTTAACAAAAGGTTTCTAAAGCTAGGGATTCTTGAATGCACATGGACCAGCGGAAATTATAATTCTATCACATCAATTCATAAAAGGAGGTCATCATCATAGGCAGTCCCTCGGATTCGAGGAAGACTTGCTTCCACTCCTGAAGTGAGTTCTTTGGTGGCTGAACACTCTCTGTCACAGGTGGGACAGACATTTGCTGAGGGAAGGATTGGGCGGGACTGGTTTACCGCACGCTCCTTCCGCTGCCTGCACTTGACCTCTTCACGCTCGCGGCGTTAAGGTTCGAAGAGCTCAACGCCCTCCCGGATGCACTTTCTCCACCTCGGGCAGTATTCAGCCAGGGACTCTCAAGTGTCAGTGGTGATGTCGCACTTTACCAGGGAGGTTTTAAGGGTGTCCTTGTAACATTTCCGCTGCCCACCTTTGGCTCATTTACTGTGAAGGAGCTCCGCATAGAGCATTTGCTTGGGGAGTCTTGTGAATGGCATGCGTACTATGTGGCTTGTCCAGCAAAGCTGATCGAGTGTGGTCAGTGCTTCAATGCTGGGGATGTTAGCCAGGACGAGGACACTGATGTTGGTACGCCTGTCCTCCCAGGGGATTTGCAGGATCTTGCGGAGACATCGTTGGTGATCTTCTGTACATGATCCATGCCCCTGATCCATACAGGAGGGCGGGTATTACTACAGCCCTGCAGACCATGAGCTTGGTGGTAGATGTGAGGCACTGGTCTTCGAACACTCTTTTCCTCAGGAGGCCAAAGGCTGCACTGGTGCACTGGAGATGGTGTTGAATCTCCGCATCAATGTCTGCCTTTGCTGACAAGAGGCTCCCAAGGTATGGGAAATGGTCCACGTTGTCGAGGGCTGCGCCGTGAATCTTGATGATTGGAGGGTAGTGCTGCGCGGCGAGGACAGGCTGGTGGAGGACCTTTGTCTTACGGATGTTAAGCGTAAGGCCCATACTTTCATATGCCTCGGTGAATACATTGACTATATCCTGGAGTTCAGCCTCAGAATGTGCACAGACACAGGCATCGTACGCATACTGCAGCTCAACGACAGAGGTTGGAGTGATCTCGGACCTGGCCTGGAGGCGACGTAGGTTAAACAGCTTCCCACTGGTTCTGTAGTTTAGTTCCACTCCAGCGGGGAACTTGTTGACTGTGAGGTGGAGCATGACAGCGAGGAAGATTGAGATGAGGGTTGGACCGATGACGCAGCCCTGTTTGACCCCAGTCCGGACGTAAATTGGGTCTGTAATGGATCCGTTGGTAGGGATCATGGCCTGCATGTCATCAAGCAGCAGGTGAAGGATGTTGACAAACTTTTGGGGACATCCGAAACGGAGGAGTACGCTCCATAGACCCTCACGGTTGACAGTGTCAAAGACCTTTGTAAGATCGAAAAAGGCCATGCATAATGGGTGGCACTGCTCCCTGCATTTTCCCTGCAGCTGTCGCGCTGCAAAGATCATGTCCGTTGTGCCCCGTAGGAGACAAAATCCGCACTGCGACTCCGGGAGGAGCTCCTCGGCCACAGGGAGAAGACGGTTGAGGAGAACTCTAGTGACAACTTTCCCAGTGGCTGATAACAGGGAGATTCCCCTGTAGTTGCCGCAGTCGGACTTGTCCCCTTTTTTAAAGATGGTCACGATCACTGCATCTCTGAGATCTCCCAGCATGCCCTCCTCTCTCCAGATGAGAGAGATGAGGTCATGTATCCGCGCCAACAGCACCTCTCCGCAATACTTTAGTGCCTCAGCAGGGATTCCAGCCGCACCCGTTATTCTTGAGCTGTTTTATGGCTTTGGCAACTTTGTGCAGCGTTTGGGTTTCACTGAGGTGGTGGCAGGTCGCATACTGCGGGATGGAGTCGAGAACACTCGAGTCAAAGGCAGAGTCTCGATTAAGGAGATCTTCGAAGTGCTCCTTCCAGCGGGCCCTGATAGCCTCGGTGTCCTTGATGAGTGTTTCCCCATTCTTGGCCAGGAGTGGGGTGGGGCTGTTGTAGGCATTAGGCACCTGCTGAATATATCTAAACTCATATAAGTTTAAAACGGCCACATATAAAATGGCTGCCCAAGCATAATGGGAACCCCGTTAGTCAAGTAATGAACTGGGACTGACCGAGCAATGACCGAGCAATGACCCTGTGAGGCCCACTACCAGGAATGCCTTGGATACAATGAACCAGTGATTTCACACAGCCGAAAAGAGAGATAAGGGGAGAATCTGTCTCACATAACGAGGTCATTAATCAGCCCGAGCTGACAAAACCCGAACATGCAGTTCCTGAGGTATCAGGGAAATTCTATTGGGTTAAAGAAACCTATATGTAATCTATAATCCTTGTGTGTCTAGCCGAAGTGGGCTGAGTAACTGTAAAGAACTATTGTAAAACATATAAATATCGATGAGTTTCTTTGTTCTGCGGAGAGAAGCCTGGACTCAGTCCTGTGACTTCCTCCCCGCTGGCATTAATAAAGGCCGCACTGGCATTGGAACTGACTCTGAGTGTTGAGTGATTCTTCAGATAAACACTAACACTAACAGTGGCGTCACAAACAGGATTTCGGGGTCGCTGGGCGCCCTTGGAAAAACCCGGGTGAGTATACAAAACGATTTTTAATTATAAAGGGTGCGGAAGGTGGATGCTGGTTGATCGACACGAGGGGACGATCCAATATCTCAAACACCTAGCCTGAGCCTGAATTAAGAGGACTTTAGTCCCACGTGACGGCCACGAATTAAGTAGGTGCCGGGAACACGCTTGGACCGTGGGATCGTGATACTGAAAGACATCTTCCGGACCCAGTAGTGTAATTTGAGATATACCCCGGGGTAGAACCAAGCGGTGTACAGCGGCTAACGGAATCCAAACATGTGAACAGGGTTGGACCAACGGGCAGAGCGGTGGTAGGTAGTCGTTAAGGATACGTAGAGCGCTGCGGGAATTGCTTAAACGCATTTTAAGAATTGTATAAGTTTGTATAACAGCAGACTTGTGACCTGACAGCAGCCCAGAGATGGTCTACTACAAGTTGTGCGAGGTAAAAGGCAAACCTCTGAGAGTAGATTCCTAACGGTTCTAGTCCTACCCAGGAATGGCCATGAAAGCAAGTAAACTTGAGTGGGGATCAGAAGGGTCCATTACCCGCCATCTGGCGGAAAAGCAAAAGAAACTAATCGAGAAAATGATTAGAGCAGGGTGGGATACACAGGACCTGCCAGCAGCCCAACGGGAATGGTGGGAGAAGGAACGGAAAGTCAAAAAGAAAAAAAAGACTGTGGTGTTGATACTGCGAGCCCATGTAAATTAACATAGGAAGTTAAGATAAAAAAAAACTGACAGTGATTGTCTTAAGTGAAGTATGGAAGAGGAATAGAGCCAGCCAAAACAATTAATAGGAAAGAAGAGAGACTTTTGTGAACGTCTGTTTTAAATGAGAAGTGCCTGTGTGATTTTTGACTGCAGAATGAATATTTATGTTTTCATGTTCCGAAAGCCTGGTTGGAAGAGGAATGCAAGTGTCTGTTTATTTTAGAAACAGAGTGAAAGTTTTTTTTAACCCTTTGTAGTGTTGTCCTATATGTGGGAAGTTTTAAGACATTTAAGTTAGAAACGCAGGTTTGGATTTATTCGGATGATAAGTAACGGAGCTAGGAAATGTACAAAGGATAGGTTTGTTGAGCAAAAGATTTATTTGACACGCTCACTTACTTGCCGAAAGAAAACATGCAATGATTGATTGGGTTGAAAGACATAAATTTAGCCTCAGAATGAGATAAAGAATGCTTTTAAAAAAAAAAGAGCTTCGAGCAAAAAAAAAAGTTTTAAATAAAGATTGAAATTACAAAGTTTGAATTGGGATTTTGAGATATTCAGAGAAGGCACAGAAAATACTGAGGTGGATTCAAAAAAAAATAATTATTAAATTAAATCTGATCAGGTCAAAGTCCTGGGCGAGTGGCGAGCTATCTGCGAAGGTGTAAAAGGGACTTTTGGAAAATATTAAAAACAGCAAGCTTTAGTAACGACTTTGAAACTGGAGCATTTTGAGATAACGAAAAGCAGCCCTCAAACCCTCAAAGCTAGACTCCATTCCAGTTATGGAGAAAAAAGAAAAAGATAAAGACGCCACTTTGAAAGTAAACAAATGATTTTAAATTAACAACTTTATGGAGTTACGAACCCTCCGTGTAAAATACAAAATCTAATTTGAAGAAAGAAAAAAAAAGATGTAATGGACTAAATAAGTGCTGAAAAAAAAAATGTGTTTGTGATGGAAAAAGGCATAACTTACTAAATACTAGTTGATGTTTGCTGTGAAAAGGATATTGGTTTAATTAGAAAAAGAAAAAAAGTTTGGAAGAGGTAAAAAAACACTCAACATTGATAATGATTTTAAATTATGAGAAAGTGTCAATGCAGTTTGAAAAGATTTCCAAAATGGACAGTGTTTATCAAGAAAAGTCCCGAACAGTCTAAACAAGCAGGAGGGTTTTGAAGATAACGAGGAGACAGAGAGAAATTTAAAAAAAAAAATTGAATTTCAGTAAACAATATTGCTATTAAAAATATGTGGTCTCGTTTTATATCAATTAAAAAAAAAGATTTCTTTGGCAAGTACTTGAATTAGAAGTTAAGAAAACATGGGAGTTTATTCTAAAATGCGGTCTTCCCTGATGAGAACATTTTTATTATTTATGCTGTTTAACGGATTCCTAATTTCTAAGTAAGTTTTGAAGGCACAAAGACTTTTTTTTTCAGATGATTACGTGAAGTCACGTAATGACATCAGGTTTTCTTACAAACCTGGAAAGGAGTTAACCCTTTCCATTGACAGCCGTTTAAGATACTGAACATTATTAGTTTGGATTTCTTAATAGAAAAAAAAAGACTCACCTAACAGAGGAATACTGTACAGAACAGTCAAGGAAAATATACAATGTATTAAGTAAAGTTGTAATGCAGCAGGCTGCCGATGCAATGGGTGCCAGTAGATTCCGAGGACAGGGGTCAGCCCTCAGGATAAAGAGGGAAATAGTTAATGACATTGCTACCGTTTTCAATACAGGGACCTCCGTAATAAACTCGATAGACATACAAGGGTTAAATGAGAGGGTGGAACAGCTTAGAGGGGTGATGAAGGGATTATTAGAGAGGGTGGAGCAAAACCAGGAAGACCAAGCCAACCTAGGAAAGGAGGGTGCCGAAATCCAGTTGGATGGCATCTCAGTCCTGGAAGCTCACGCCAAAACCATCAATCACCTCATTGATAGAGAAAAAGAAGATACAGGAAAGCAAAGACATGGGGCAACTCTGTCACGCTTATGGTCTGTGGATGGTGGGACAGATCCGCCACAATCTCGACTAGATCCAACACGGGGAAGTACCCAATTGGATAGACAGTTCACATCTGGCTCAGTTGGCTAACCAGAGGGGGACACTGGATAATTGTACTCTGAAGGGACTGACCCGAGTATACCCAGCAATTCCAGATTGCCAGATGGGTAGGAATACTGGGATAGGGATAGTCCTGATGATCCCTATAGCCACGCCGGACTCAGGGCCGTTCCCCCTGTACCAACTAGAGAATATCGGAGTAATACGGGAAAATGTCTCCATGTGTTACTATCTGACCACCACCTTCGCCGTTCGTCGAAACAACATACTTACCAGGATTTCCCTAACAGATTGCAAGCAAAGGGGGGAGATCACAGTATGCCCACACCCGGTAGGCCGAGGTGAGCTAGACGAGTGCGGGTTTAACCGAACCGACGGGAGTGTACTAGAAATAGTGCCCGCACACAGGCACTTCGCGAGGGCAGGCTACGGAGGGAAGGGAAGATACTGCGTCTCTACCACAGAGCATTCATACCAGTATAATGACCTGCAGTGCCCTATACCATAGCCAAACTTTTGCTTTATGCTGCTACGACCTGTCACGATCGGGCAAGCACATATCACCCAGGTTAGGCGCCGGAAGTCCGAAGTTATTGAGGTAACCGATCAGCTCCATGATCATTTACAGGATTATGACGAGCCAGACCAGGTCCCTATCCCACATCTAACCGAAGTATTATGAGAGTTGAGGCTCAGAGTGGGTCAATCCGTAAAGCTCTACCACCAACTGCAAACTAAAATCAAAGTACTGGAAGAAGATATTGATGTAGACTTACAAAGTCAGAGTTGGTGGAGAAAGGTCTGGGACTGGGGAATAAATGTGAACATCCATCCTTGGATTCGAATAATTTCACACATACTGGTCGGGATACAATTGATCTTAACGATAACATGGGGCATAATGGCCTGCCAGGCATGCAGGCACCAAGCACAACGAAGAGGGACCCATGATCGGTCCCCAAATACTAAACAAGCCTGTCTAATGAAGGGGCAGGAGGATTTGGCCTTTGTCAATTTGATTTAAGCAACCAGGACTCCTGAAACCGCGTGACTGGCCAGCACATTGAGGCAGGGAGTTCCGGGCCGTGCACAGAATCTAATAAAAGTAGGGCGGTCGGTTAAAGGGGGTCTAGGACTAGTCCCTTTACCGAAAAGAGAGAATTGTTGTTGGCATTAGGCACCTGCTGAATATATCTAAACTCATATAAGTTTAAAGCGGCCACATATAAAATGGCTGCCCAAGCATGATGGGAACCCCGTTAGTCAAGTAATGAACTGGGACTGACTGAGCAATGACCGAGCAATGACCCTGTGAGGCGCACTACCAGGAATGCCTTGGATACAATGAACCAGTGATTTCACACAGCCGAAGTCCAAGGAAGAGTGATAAGGGGAGAATCTGCCTCACATAACGAGGTCATTAATCAGCCCGAGCTGACAAAACCCGAACATGCAGTTCCTGAGGTATCAGGGAAATTCTATTGGGTTAAAGAAACCTATATGTAATCTATAATCGTTATGATTGGATTGTGTCCAGCCGAAGTGGGCTGAGTAACTGTAAAGAACTATTGTAAAACATATAAATATCGATGAGTTTCTTTGTTCGGCGGAGTGAAGCCTGGATCCAGTCCTGTGACTTCCTCCCCGCTAAAAGGCCACACTGGCATCGGAACCGTCAATAAAGGCCACACTGGCATCGGAACCGACACTGAGTTTTGAGTGATTCTTCTGATAAACACTAACACTAACAGGGGCCTTGGTAGCTTGGACCGTAAATGGCCTTGACTGCGATGAAGAAACCTCGCATATCGTGGCTGTCGGCCAGTTGCTGACTGCTGCCAACGGACTGGATGCAGATGGTGCATGCGCACTGCCGGTCTGTCACGGGAGTGACTTCCTTAAAAAAAACGATGTGACTGTTTGTACTAATGAATGTCTCGTCCTTCTGCGCCTGCGTCCTCTGGACCCTGCCCCCCACCTGAAACCCAAAGCGGATGTGAGGCCCTGCAATTGGCCACATTGATTCCGACCATGTTGCCTGACTGAGCTGCAAGCGCTGAGCCCTGAGGCGGAGTGGGGGGGGGCGGGGGGGGTGTGTTGGTGGGTAGAGAGAGAGCCTGGTTGTTGGGGTGGTGGGGGGGTGAGGGGAGAGCCACACATTCCGGGTGGGGGGGAGAGAGGGAACTCAGGGAAGACAGATTACGTTCTTCCAACCCTCTTTACACTCACACCTGATTTCTCGGAAAGGTGGGGATGGGGTAAGGGACTTAGGCTGGGGAGGGATACACTTGCGCTGGGGTAAGGGACTTTGGCTTGGGGAGGGAGGTGTCCTCTCTCACTTCTGAAGTTCAAATGGATCATGTTACAATGTGCAAAGTTAGGCTGGGCGGTTCCAGTTACACATTCCAGAGAAACTTGAGGGTGTGGTTTATCCTCCAAGGGGACCAATCAGAAACTGGTCATGTGACAATGGAGAGCCAATCAGGGAAACGGCTGCAATTCGTTTAGTACAAATAAACGCATCCTTAAAAAAAATGTAAATGTTGGAAGGGAGCTGGCTTCTTTAAAAATGCTCTATGGTTAAAAAAGAAAGCTTCTGGTTCCAGATTAATGCGCAGTACGCTTCCGGTTGTTAGCAGTAGTCACTTTGTTCATAAAATAATGCACATTGGTATGATCTCATCACTTAGGGTCCCAATGCTCTGCTATTTTAAAAAGTATTTCCATAAAGAATAGCCAGCACATGAGGTTAGCAAATCAATATGAGGCAGCGTGTTAATATCCTGATTAATAATGTACAATATATATGAAGGATCTGCACTGGGGCCTCAGCTTTTCGCTGTATATCAATAATTTGGATGAAGTAATAGAGAGTTGTATAACCGGGATTGCAGATGACACAATGTGTGGAGGTATCGTAGGTTGTGTAGATGGGAGCATCATCATCATGGGGTATGGTGAGAAAGCAGGAATGGGGTACTGAAGTTGCATGTTCAGCCATGAACTCATTGAATGGCGGTGCAGGCTAGAAGGGCCGAATGGCCTACTCCTGCACCTATTTTCTATGTTTCTATGTTTCTATAGGCAGTCCCTCGGAATCGAGGAAGAATTGCTTCCACTCTAAACATGAGTCCTTAGGTGACTGAACAGTCCAATACGAGAACCACAGTCCCTGTCACAGACGGGACAGATAGTCGTTGAGGGTAAGGGAGGGTGGGACAGGTTTGCCACACGCTCTTTCCGCTGCCTGCGCTTGATTTCTGCATGCTCTCGGCGATGAGACTCGAGGTGCTCAGCGCCCTCCCGGATGCACTTCCTCCACTTAGGGCGGTCTTTGGCCAGGGACTCCCAGGTGTCGGTTGGAATGTTGCATCTTATCAAGGAGGAAGTTATAAAGGGACATAGACAGACCATGTGAGTGGGCTAAACGATAGCACATGGCGTTCAATGTGCAGGTGAGAGGTCATCCATTTTGGATCTGAGAAAGAGTAATTGGAATATTTTCTTAATGGTTGTTGTTGCTTCATATCTTCACATTCTTCCCTTGGAGAATAGAGTGAAGTAGTGGGAGGAGTCAAAGGGTGATTAACAGTCTGTCAGGCCACAACATCATGATCCATGTTCCATCTATGGTCGTAACTAAAAGAAGAAAGAAAGACTTGCATTTATATAGTGCCTTTAACGACCACCGGACATCTCAAAGCGCTTTACAGCCAATGAAGTATTTTATGAAGTGTAGTCACTGTTGTAATGTGGGAAACGCAACAACCAATTTGCGCACAGCAAGCTCCCACAAACAGCAATGTGATAATGACCAGATAATCTGTTTTAGTCATGTTTATTGAGGGAATAAAGAATGGCCAGGACACTGGGGATAACTCCCCTGCTCTTCTTCAAAATAGTGGCCGTGGGATCTTTTACGTCCCCCTGAGAGAACAGACAAGGCCTCGGTTTAACATCTCTTCTGAAAGACAGCAACTCCGACAGTGCAGCACTCCATCAGCACGGAACCCACACTCACCTTCTGTCTCAGAGGTGAGTGTGCTTCCCACTGAACCACAGCTGACACTCTAAATTTATACCAGCCGATAGGATGGTTAGCCTTATATAGCAGGAGGATTTTATGCGCTGCCACAACCCACAGGATGAGGGGGTGCTATCACACACCCATCGGCACGGGTATCCTACTGGGATTCAACCCAGAATTCAGGACCGGAGCTCCAGGTTCACCTCGCTGACACTGACTGGAGTGGGCTTTGAACCCTGCATCTTCTGACAGACAGGTGGGACTGCCATCACCGAGCCAAAGGCTCACTCCTTCTTAGTGGTGAGAGACGAGGAGCTGTGGATGAACAATGGGGTTTGGGTGTCGATGTGCACAGATTATTAAAAGCTTAGTGCACAGGTATAAAAAGCAACCGTAAAGGCTAATGTAATGTTAGCCTTTATCTCAAGGCAGTTGTACAAAGCTTTGATCAGACCCGATCTGGAATACTGGGTTTTGTTTCCGGGTGCCGAAGATATACTCGCCTTGGAGGTGGAACAACACAGATTTACCAGAATGGTAGAAAGGTGAAAGGGCTAAATTATGAGGACAGGTTGTGTAAACTTTGTTTGTATTCACTCTCATTTTGAAAGTTGAGGGGCGATCTAATCAATTTCTTTAAAATGATAAAAGGGATACAATATCATCATCATAGGCAGTCCCTCGAAATCGAGGAAGACTGGCTTCCACTCTAAAAATGAGTCCTTAGGTGGCTGAACAGTCCAATAGGAGAACCACAGTCCCTGTCACAGGTGGGACAGATAGTCGTTGAGGGAAGGGGTGGGTGGGACTGGTTTGCCGCACGCTCTTTCCGCTGCCTGCGCTTGATTTCTGCATGCTCTCGGCGACGAGACTCGAGGTGCTCAGCGCCCTCCCGGATGCACTTCCTCCACTTAGGGCGGGCTTGGGCATACAATAAGGTAGATATATAGGGCCCAAATTTAGCCCTCCGTTTTTTTCGGCGCACCTCCGAGCCCCTGCCGACGTTTTACCTCAGAAGCAGCAGCAAAAAAAATCTGCGCGATCATGGCCGCTTCTTGGGCCATCTGTGGAGCTGGTGTGGCGCAGAACAAAGAGACTGCGCGCACGTGCAGTAGCTCCTGGCAGGCCGTTTCGGCAAATGCGCGCTGCAGGCTGTGTGGGAGGGGCCCGAAGCACGCCCACCCTATCCCGGGCCGAGTGGCCTGCCGCACACTCTGATATCGAAGGATCGCAGACCGGTGCGAGCAATTGACTTGGTGTCGAGCCAGGATGGCAAGGAGAATTCACAGGACACCGAAGAGGAGAGCATTGACAGCCAAAAGTGCCCAGTGTGTGAGCGCGTCTTCCCGCTCAACCTGGAGGACTTTGATTTCGAGCAGCATGTTGTGAAGCACTTTGTTTACGAGTGTCCAGTGTGCCAAAGGACCTTTCCAGAGAACAGACAAGCTGCCTATGAAGACCATGTGCAGTAACATTTTATGGAGGCCAACTGAGGGGCAAACAACAAACCAGTTTGAGTTCTACTTTATAAAGATGCCGCCGAGACCAACCTTTACTCTCCCCCCCTCATCGGCGGCTCGCTGCGTTCCCTAAGGTAGGACTTCTATTTTCTATTTATTATTTACTGATTGATTTTGGTGCTTTAGGTGCAGGTTTCCTTCTATTTTTTTATGTGTTATTTATTGATTGCTTATTACTTTGGTCTTGTTGCTTTAGGGGCAGGGTTCCTTCTATTTTATTTGTTAATTAATTGCTTATTACTTTTTGTGCTTTGTTTGGTGCGTGGTGATGCTTTAAATGTAGTTACTTGCGCCGATTCCTTTCTGTGCGGACAAAATTGGACACATACGCTGCCCTAAGTTAGTTTAGTACAACATTTTTCTGGCCAAATTGGCATAAATGGTGTAAGTGGCCCCCTTTTGAAAAAAAAAAACTGACCTAACAAAAAACCCAACTAACTCACTTACACTTGCGCAAATTAAATGGCTATATTTGCAACTAAAAAGATACACCAGAAAAATCAAGTTACACCAAAAAAAACGGTGCAACTCATGGGGAAATTTGGGCTCAGAAGAGAAACTATTTCTCCTAGTGGGGCCACAATGTTAAATTTAAAAGCCATTTAGGAGTAAAGTCAGGTAGCATTCCGAATGACCTCGTTCTGTGCAACAGTATTCTATGATTCTACGACTTTAGCTATATTCTCACAAAGCAAAGTCAACACTATCAAATCACAAGGATTTTTGCCACTTTATTTGATGAATGCAGTGCCTTTAAGAGAGGCCAGGCCTAAAATATTGCAGTGCACAGCAGGAGGATTAGATAAGTGGATGTGAGGCTTAATTAATTCTGGGACTTGAAGGATTGCAGACTGGTATCGAGTGCAGCAATGTTTTTAAGCTGCAGAGTCCATTAAATATATATATTTTGAAAGAACTTTCTTGGTTTGAAATTTTTCAGCACCAACTCGCTCAATTAACAGAAGCCACAGCTTCAATCGCCGCAAACAAAATCATTTTCCTTTTGCACAGCGTGATCACCCGGGCCAAATACAGTGGGGCTGTCATCATTAGTCATGCTCTGGCTGGCTGTCGTGGTTACAAATCTGTTTTCTCTCAGGTTTTTCAGAATACGGTCAAGTCTGCTCTTCCACAGCAGCACACAAACAGTATAATATTGCTAAGGCTTTGGGCGAGTTAGTTGCACCCAGTAATATCACTAATCAGGCGAATAAGCAGTTTTGCAGAAGGTTGATTTTTGCATGTCAGTAAGACAAATAATCCTAACATGTCTGGAGGAGAGGCCATTGAAATATATAGCAATTTAATAGCAAATAAATTATTCAGGATCATTTTCTGATGTTTGGTGCTGTTGCTTCTCCTGTTGAATCTTTGAGCAATGATGCTGAAGGTTTTTGAAATGAGCTTGCCCAATTACATCTTGTTTGAAGCCATACTGAATGGGGCCGAAATTCAGGGTCCCGGGAGGGACCGTCACCGTGGTTTTTTGCCAGCCAATCGGCAAAATCGATTGGCCGACTCATTCTGGTCCATTGCCCCCCCCCCCCCCCCCCAACCGACCGATGCACATTCAGCCAGGGGGCCTTTTCAGCGGTGAACACTTCCGCCAAAATCAGCCGACTGAAGCCGCGGTAAGGGGCTTGCGGCCACGGTGATGTCATCAGGGCACGCACCGCTGCCACACGGCCATGCCACCCATACTGAGGTATAAAAAGGGAGGGTTTATTTTGTACAGTGACCCCGCCAGCTTTTTGGGTCGGTACACTTTGCCGTGATACTCGACACCGCTGGAGGAGGACAACGGAAGATCCCCGCGATCGGGGGCATTTTTGCTGCAAACTTTTTGATCTTGGTTTTTTTGTATTTGTTTAACCAGCCGAGCGCTCTTTATAATTTTTGGGAGCATGTTCAGGACTTGGAGCTCTGACTCATTAGTGGAAGCCTGTAGGCCTCATTCTGTGCATCAGAGGCCTGCGTGTCAGGGTGCAGCCTTTACACACACAATGGGATCGGTGTTGGTAGGGGAACGCCTTGTCCACCTTGTCAGATGCAGGGCAGCACGCAGGAGAAGGCAGCGAGCAAGGGAGGCAGCAGCCATGCGTGCCCAACCGAGGGAAGGGCCTCCAGATGTGCGCAGACCTGCACGTAGAGAGGGTGTCCAGGAGGGAGTTGGCGTCAGGAGGAGGGCCAGGTATGCTGACCCCCGCCCACCACCACATACTGGGCCAGGTGCCTTGCCAGCAACAGCCTGCAGAGGCGTGCGACCATGAGGCGGACCAGGGAGATGGCCATCATCCAGCTGCCATGGGACGTGACCAGCACAGAGCTGGGGGAAGGAGGCCCTACCCTCAAAGGGTCTACAGACGTCAGTTCTCCTTCCTGGAGCTCAGTGATGAGCAATGTTTGCAAAGGCTCAGATTTAGAAAGGACGTACTGAGGGAGCTCTGCAATGTCCTGCGCCAAGATCTGGAGCCCACCACAAGGCTTAGCACCACCCTTACCGTTGAAACCAAGGTCACCATAGCTCTGAACCTTTATGCTACGGGGTTTTTCCAGTCTATGACTGCAGACTTTGCCAACATTTCTCAATTCTCTGCCTATCGCTCCATCTGGCAGGTCACCGATGCTGTGCATAGGAGAACAATGGACTACACCTCATTCCCGATGACCAGGGAGAAGCAGGTGGAGCGGCAGGCCGGATTTGTCCGCATTGGCTCCAGGGTGCAGGGTGCGACCGACTGCATGCACGTTGGGCTGAGGGCGCCACAACACCACCCCGAGGTCTTTGTCAACTGCAAGGGTTTCCACTCCCTCAATGTACAGCTAGTGTGTGACCACCAGCGTCGGATCCTGGCAGTTGATGCGAGGTACCCAGGCAGCAGCCATGATTCGTTCGTTCTGTGCCAGACCAGTGTGCCCGCCCTCTTCACCGGCCCAAATCAGGATTGTGATTGGCTGCTTGGCGACAAGGGATATCCTCTGTCCACTTGGCTGCTGACTCCTCCACGGAACCCCAGGACTGTGCCAGAACATACGTACAACGAAGCTCATTGTGGCACCAGGTGCATCATCGAGCAGTGCATAGGCATCTTTAAGCAGAGGTTCCGCTGCCTGGATCGCTCTGGTGGCGCCTTGCAGTACTCTCCTGAACCAGTCTCCATATTCGTGGTGGTCCGCTGCATGCTGCATAACCTGGCCCTCACGAGGGGCCAGCCGCTGGAGCCAGCAGTACCACCTGATGAGGAGAAGGTGCAGGAGGCTGAGGAGGCGGAGTATCCCCGTTGCCACCCAGCCTGGAGGCATTGTCGAATCGCAACCCTGCAAGTGAGATGCAGACATGTCTCATTGCTGCTCGATTCACATAATCTCATCCACACATGACCCTTCAGCTCCCACAGAGACTGGAGGGAAGCGAGAGACTGGGGGGTGGGAGAGAGAGAGACTGCGAGGGGGAGGAGCGAGAGATGGGGGGCAGAGAGAGAGACTGGGCGAGGAGAGAGAGAGAGAGAGACGAGGGGGGAGAGAGAGAGACTGGGGGGGAGAGAGAGAGAGACTGGGGGGGGGGGTGACAGATAGAGACTGGGCGAGGAGAGAGAGACTGGTGGGGGGGCGAGAGAGACAGATTGGGTGGAGAGGAGAGAGACTGGGGGGAGAGAGAGAGAGAGACGTGGGGAGAGAGAGAGACGGGGGAGAGAGAGATGGGGAGTGGGAGAGCGAGACGGGGGATGTGGAGAGAGAGAGAGAGACTGGGGGAGAGCGAGAGATGGGGAGGGGAGGAGAGGGAGACGCAGGGAGAGAAAGAGATGGAGGGAGAGAGAGATGAGGGGGAGAGAGAGAGAGAGAGAGAGACAGACGGGGATGGGGGGTTGGGGTGAGAGAGAGATGGGAGGGGAAGATAGAGAGATGAGGGGTGAGAGACTTGGGGGAGAGAGACAGAGACTGGGGGAAGAGATAGGCGATGCGGGAGAGGGGGATCGGAGAAGAGAGAGCGGACTCAGGGAAGATGGATCACGTTCTTCCAACCCCACCCCCAACCACTTTACACCCACACCAGATTTATCAGAAAGCTCGGTGCATGTGTGACAAGGGACATCATTGGAGTGAATGAAAGCAGGAAGTCACGACACTGTCACTATTCACTTCACGCCCAATAAACCTTTAACAATCTGTGACCCACTAACAATGCCCCATTTGCGGGGCGGTGGGGAGGGGGTAAGGTCAGGAACTTGGGCTGGGGGCGGGGGTGTAGGGGGCATGAACTTGGGCTGGGTTGGGGAGCTCTATCCTGTCTGGAGTCGGCAGTCAGAATGGCTCGAATTACACTTTGCAAAGTCACTGATTAATTAAACATTCCAGAAAAACTGCTGGGTGTGTCTTAATCTCCAAGAAGACCAATCAGCAATCAGGTCATGTGATCACAGAGACCCAATCAGAGCATTTTTCTAGTGCAAATAGTCCATCATTTAAGTAACATGTAGGAATAATGAATTTTTCATGTCGCTCATGCTTATTCACTATCCAAACGCGTTTACCAAATGCCAATGACTTCTCCACAGGCAGCAGTGGGTCTGGAACACATTCCAAGTGGCCATTTCTACGGAAGTAGCAAGCTATTTCAACATGTGAGGCATCACAGCTGAGTCTGATCCTGTCCTCACCTAGTCCGGAATTTTCCGGGGTTGTAGCGGGCGTGATGGGCGGTGTGTCGGGTGGGAAAGTGGTTATTTTTGACAGCAGGTCAGGAACCCGCTGTTATCCCATCCCCACGGGCCTTTCCCACCGGCACGTCTTGTCATCGCGGAGCGGACCCGATTGGCAGCAGTGGGCGATCCAATTAAAATCATTATCAGGTAGTTTACAGGCACTTTTAAAATTTCCCTGGATGGCCAAGGGATTCACGCAGCTCGGGAACCACGTCTGTGATCCTGAGACGGGAGCTCCGTGGCCATTGCTCCAGCTGATGACTTGACAGCATCAAATGTGCAGTAAAAGTTCCTTCCTGACTGATGATCACGTTCCTCGGGCAGAAGCTGTTGCTCGGTTTGTTTCCAGCACTGATTCTGCAGGCTGCAAGTGTTTCCAGCAAAGTCTCCATCCCGTCTCACCTCACCAGAACTCGCTCACCATTGACAGAATGCTTCTGTCATCTGTGCATCACCTGTCATCTATTCCATCAACATGGGTGCCATTTATACTGTCTCAACTTGGCCCTCAGAATCCCACCGCGATCAGCCCCAACACCAGCAGCACCAGGCACATCAGCAGCATCAACAACATTGCCAACCTTCTCCGCAATCACCTGATGCTGCACAGGACAGAGGACATTAGTACTCGATCACATTGCTGTCCGGGACACCAGGGATGGCCTCATCATGGCCAGATTTACTTCACTTTATACTGTACACCCATGATGTGCCAGGTTGGCACCACCGCACATCAACACCATAAAGCATCCCTACAATGCCCAAGCCATTTCTTTCACACTCATGACCATTGCCGGGGGGGGGGGGGGGGTACCATTATGTCTCACCATTCATTGCCACTTACTAAGCTACTTCCAAAGGTACACACAGATCTGTCCAAGTGTGTGTGAAAGTGTTAAAAATAAAGATTTTATGTGTGACATACATTAACAAAAACTTTACATAAACATTGGATAAAACACCCAAGTGCTTACCCGTGTGTGTTATTAGTTGGTATGATTGCACTAGGATGGGGGTGAGTGTGAGGGGTGGCTAGTGAGATGAGGATGTGATTATGTAGATAGAGAGGGAGGGATGGGCGGAGGTGCAAGGTAAGTTGGTGTGAGTAAGGATGTTCACGAGTAGGGCAGGGAGGGCAGAGTGATGAATGGCACAGCAGGATGAGGTTGAGTGTGGCTTTGTACTGTAAGGGGTTTTCACAGGGTTGTTGTGCCTTGGGTGTCTCTCTCTAGGCTTCTGCCCTCACAGCTTATGCCTGGCCTGTGAGGTACCCTGAGTGCTGCAAGAGCACCCCTGGAGAGACTGTGTCCACAGCTTATGAAGGGGGGGTTTTGAGACTCGTGCATCCCCACAGCTTATGCCTAGCCTGTGAGGCACCTGTGAGTGTCAAACACTCCTAACTCCTTCTTCCCTAGCCTGTGACACACAGTTGAACATTTTCGAGGTGCTCCTAGCTTCCCTTACACGGTTCTGACATAAGACTCATGATCAGGAGATGTAATATAATAGAACTGAGACAAGGTGATTCCAAGAGGAACTTTAGGCTTCCAATTTATTTGACAAGGTGTAACTCAACAAACAGCAATACACCAACAAAACAATCCCCCTAAATCCCACTAAAACAGACCTAACGAAAATCTTTACACCAGTTTAGCAATACAATGCCCAACCTCCCACCTTTCCTGGCCTAACTGAGTTGGGAGTTCTGGGGACCAGAGGTTATACTCACTACTGTGCCTTCCACAGTCTGGTGGTTTGTTACTTCTATCTTCGGTGTCTTCGGACACTGGTTTTCCTTCAGTGTCGAGAGGCTTGCTGGTTGTGGTTATTGGATGACGAGGGCAGGGAAAATCATCACTTCTTTTTCACTACATCAGAAACGCCTTTTTTATAGCCAGATTATCCAGTCCGCCTCTCCTGCTGAAGTCGGTTCTTCTCATTGGTGGACTTTTTGATTTTGAAAAATGCAGCAGTTTTAGATTGGGGTTTTTTTTCCACTGATGTTAACCTACTTAAGGTTTGAGTGGGTGTTGATTGCATTGGCTTCCTGTAGCCATTGTGCTAGTCTGGCCTGAGCCAGATATTTCTATGCCTGATGAAAAAGGTGTTGGAATATGTGGCATTGTTTAAATGCTAATGTTTTCAAGGGGCAAGTTTCGAGGGTATACAGTTCCTAGACAATTTGATTAGTTCCAATGTCCAAACTGGTCCTTTAGATATTGACCCCACCCCTTTTCTTGCAGACCCAACATACACCTTTTAAAAATCCCAAATTCGATTAAAGTTCGTAGTTTCTTCCATGTGCACTTTAGGATTTCAAACTTTCTGGTAGATAGTTCCAAATTAAATTCCCTTTCCTATGAGTCCAAACACTGGGGGAGGGTCTCCATGAATGCACCCCCTTTTATCCCCTGCACACCTCGTCTGCCCCGATAAAATTCATTTGTGTCCCAAAGTTTTCCTTCCATCGGTTTCAATTCACAGCACAGATTGATCCCACAGCCCTTTTCCTTCTGGGTAAAATGAGGGGATTTTCATCCTCCCCTACAGTACTAACGCTTCCTGATCTAGTGAGATAACTGAAGCACTGCACCCAGGTCCTCCTGACCACATCCCTGCTGGTGACTTCCTCTGCAATCTGCAAACCAGGCTGTGTGGTCTCCTGGGGCGGACTCTCCTGCCAATCAGAAGGGAACAGGATCTCCCTGCGTGCTCTGACTCCCAACATAAACAGATGGAGGGAGTCATTGAGTGCAACCCTTTGCTTCTGTGTAGTCTTCTTCTTTCATATGATAGTATCAAAGCAAATCAAATCCAAGTCAGATATCTAGGCCAAAGCTTCCGGTGTAACTGCGTGGATATCTTGTAGGCTGCCTGCAAATTCCCTCTGAGGGCTGTGCTCGATGATGTGCTCCAGGGTCTGATTAGGAGCTCCACAGTCGCATGATGGGGACGCTTTAACCTTCCACCTATGGAGAAGGTGGCAGCATCGACCGTGAGCGGTTCTGAGGCGGTCGATGGTTGTCCACTGTTTGCGAGGAAGGTTTGATCCTTCAGGTTGTACTGTGGGGTCCTCGATAAGGAATCCATTCCGTGTGTCGCAGTTCCTCCCAGCATTTCGCCATCGGTCATCAAGGCTGAGGGGAGAACGTTGAAGGGCTTCAGCGATGGTCGAAAATGGCCTTCTGGATTTGAGACGGGTTGGTGGTAGGTTGTTCAAGTCGGCCTGGATCGGCATATCATTTGCTGGTGTAGCGGTTGTATTCTCTGTAGAGTGATTGTCAGTGTTTGCAGCACTCCAATACTGTAGTGCACTGACAGTATTATGTTAGATGAAACTTCAAATCTAATGTGGCCATGGTCCCTTTAATGTTCCCCCGCTGAAAACGCGTCAAGAATTATGTCACCAGACCCATTTTTTTCCTAGCCTGGGAAGACTGAAGTCAATTGTAGAAATCCCATCATTACCTCGGTTGAGATTAGCTAACTCAGCATAAACCAGGATTGATTCTGGGAACTTCCTGGTCTGTTTGGTACAGTGTCACACCAGGTAGCACAGTTACCCACTGATCCAGAAAAGCTTTGAATATTAATCAGCAGAGAGACCAATAGCACTTTGCAACTCAGCTCATCTTTACAAGTCAGCAAGCACTTGAAAGTCATTTACTTCAGTCACTTAATCATCTGTACCTTTATCATCAGCAGACTGATCACCTTTATCCCTGTCCTAAACTTGATGACTGCAGAGTAACTTAAAAATGCTGTGCACCTGCATAATTTGGCTTCAGTTTTGCATGCTTGAAAGCTAAAATTGTTCACTTGACATTGTAACTCAATATGTTTTGAACAGTTTAGTTGAAAACTGGATATTTATTATTAGATTTTCATTATCAAAACTACAAAGCAGCCACCCCTAAATTGGAAGACCCCTCTGTAAGTCCAGCAGGAGTATGGTGGGAGGGCCACAAATTAGGCATGCACCTTGCAGATTTGGATCGCAATGTCTGCCAGTTTCCACAGGGCTTTGAAAAGGGCAGATTCTCTACCCTTCTATATCATCATCATCATAGGCAGTCCCTCAAAACGAGGATGACTTGCTTCCACGCCGAAAAGGGATGAGTTCACAGGTGTTTCAGTGAAGGACCTAATATTCCGGATCCCGAACTACATCCTGAAGGGTGGAAGATGCCTGTGCGTGGATTTTTTTAACGTGTGGTGGCCGTTGCACACCAGCCACCACATGGGCTTGACAGAGCTAGGTCTTGGTCCAGTGGCAAGGGTTAAGCAGGATGACTGGAGACCAGCTCTGCTGCACGGACCTAGTGCACGCACATATCGCAGTGTGGGCTGGCCCGTGCTGCCCCTGTGCCTTCGCCTCTTCTGGGCCCCGAACTCTCACCTCTCCTGGGCCCCGATCACGTCCCCCTACGAATTCTTGCCGCTCCTTTGCCCCAACCTCGCCGCTCATGCAGTACAGGATGCCTCACTCGTGGGACCAAGGTGAGGCATCTTGTCCTTATGCCGCATCCAGTCCTTGCAAATTTTCAGCCCCAGACTTACCAGTTCCATCATCATCATCGGCAGTTCCTCGGAATCGAGGAAGACTTGCTTCCACTCTAAAAATGAGTTCTTAGGTGACTGAACAGTCCAATACAAGAACCACAGTCCCTGTCACAGGTGGGACAGACAGTCATTGAGGGTAAGGGAGGGTGGGACAGGTTTGCCGCACACTCCTTCCGCTGCCTGCGCTTTGTTTCTGCATGCTCTCGGCAATGAGACTCGAGGTGCTCAGTGACCTCCCAGATGCAGGGATCCCCTGCGGTCATCCCCCTGCAAAACAGGTACACCGTTTTGAGTACTGTTGAGGGGGATGACTCATCAGGGGGGAGCAGCAGCAGCCAAGTTCATGGCACTGTGGCTGGCTCTGCTGCACAGGAGGGCAGGAAAAAGAGTGGGAGAGCGATAGTGATAGGGGATTCAATTGTAAGGGGAATAGATAGACGATTCTGCGGCCGCAATCGAGACTCCAGGATGGTATGTTGCCTCCCTGGTGCAAGGGTCAAGGATGTCTCGGAGCGGGTGCAGGACATTCTGAAAAGGGAGGGTGAACAGCCAGTTGTAGTGGTGTATATAGGTACCAATGACATTGGTAAAAAACGGGATGAGGTCCTATGAGGCGAATTTAGGGAGCTAGGAGCTAAATTAAAAAATAGGACCTCAAAAGTAGTAATCTCAGAATTGCTATCAGTGCCACGTGCTAGTCAGAGTAGGAATCGCAGGATAGCTCAGATGAAAACGTGGCTTGAGGAGTGGTGCAGAAGGGAGGGATTCTAATTCCTGGGAAATTGGAACTGGTTCTGGGGGAGGTGGGACCAGTACAAACTGGATGATCTGCACCTGGGCAGGACTGGAACCAATGTCCTAGGGGGAGTGCTTGCTAGTGCTGTTGGGGCAGAGTTAAACTAATATGGCAGGGGGATGGGAACCTATGCAGAGAGACAGAGGGAAATAAAATGGAGTCAGAAGCAAAATATAGAAAGGAGAATAATAAAAGTGGAAGGCAGTGAAACCCAAGGCAAAAAACAAAAAGGGCCACATTACACCAAAATTCTAAAGGGGCAAAGTGTGTTAAAAAAACAAGTCTGAAGGCTCTGTGCCTCAATGCGAGGAGTATTCGGAATAAGGTGGATGAATTAACTGCGCAGATAGCAGTTAACGGATACGATGTGATTGGCATCACGGAGACATGACTCCAGGGGGACCAAGGCTGGGAACTCAACATCCAGGGGTATTCAACATTTAGGAAGGATAGACAGAAAGGAAAAGGAGGCGGGGTGGCATTGCTGGTTAAAGATGAAATCAATGCAATTGTAAGGAGGGACATTAGCCTGGATGATGTGGAATCGGTATGGGTGGAGCTGCGGAATTCCAAAGGGCAGAAACCGTTAGTGGGAGTTGTGTACAGGCCACCAAACAGTAGTAGTGAGGTTGGGGACAGCATCAAACAAGAAATAAAGGATGTGTGCAATAAAGGAAAAGCAGAAATCAAGGGCGACTTTAATCTACATATTGATTGGGCTAACCTAACTGCTGGAAATGCGGTGGAGGAGGATTTCCTGGAGTGTATTAGGGATGATTTTCTACACCAATATGTTGAGGAACCAACCAGGGAGCTGGCCATATTAGACTGGTTGATGTGTAATGAGAAGGGACTAATTAGCAATCTTGTTGTGCAAGGCCCCTTGGGGAAAAGTGACCATAATATGGTAGAATTCCTTATTAAGATGGAGAGTGACAAATTTAATTCGGAAACTAGGGTCCTGTACTTAAGGAAAGGTAACTTTGACGGTATGAGGCGTGAATTGGCTGGAATAGACTGGCAAATGATACTCAAAGGGTTAATGGTGGATAAGCAATGGCAAAAATTTAAAGATCACCTGGATGAACTTCAGCAAATGTACATCCCTGTCTGGAGTAAAAATAAAACTGGGAAGGTGGCTCAACCATGGCTAACAAAGGAAATTAAGGATAGTGTTAAAGCCAAGGAAGAGGCAGAAAAATTGGCTAGAAAAAGCAACAAACCTGAGGACTGGGAGAAATTTAGGATGCAACAAGGAGGACTAAGGGTTTAATTAAGAGGGAGACAATAGAGTACGAGAGGGAGCTTGCAGGGAATTTAAAAACTGACTGCAAAAGCTTCTACAAATATGTGAAGAGAAAAATATTAGTAAAGACAAACGTAGGTCCCTTGCAGTCGGATTCAGGTGAATTTATAATGGGAAACAAAGAAATGGCAGACCAATTGAACAAATACTTCAGTTCTGTCTTCACGAAGGAAGATACAAATAACCTTCCGAAGGTACTAGGGGACAGTGGGTCTAGTGAGAAGGAGGAACTGAAGGATATCCTTATTAGGCGGGAAAATGTGTTAGGGAAATTAATGGGATTGAAGGCCGTTAAATCCCCGGGGCCTGATAGTCTGCATCCCAGAGTGCTCAAGGAAGTGGCCCAAGAAATAGTGGATGCATTTGTGATCATTTTCCAACAGTCTATCAATGCTGGATCAGTTCCTATGGACTGGAGGGTAGCTAATGTAACACCACTTTTTAAAAAAGGAGGGAGAGAGAAAACGGGTAATTATAGACCGGTTAGCTTGACATCAGTAGTGGGGAAAATGTTGGAATCGATCATGAAGGATGAAATAGCAGCGCATTTGGAAAGCGATGACAGGATCGGACCAAGTCAGCATGGATTTATGAAAGGGAAATCATGCTTGACAAATCTTCTGGAATTTTTTGAGGATGTAACTAGCAGAGTGGACAAGGGATGTGGTGTATTTGGACTTTCAGAAGGCTTTTGACAAGGTTCCGCACAAGAGATTGTTGTGCAAAATCAAAGCACATGGTATTGGGGGTAATATACTGACGTGGATAGGGAACTGGTTGGCAGACAGGAAGCAGAGAGTCGGGATAAACGGGTCCTTTTCAGAATGGCAGGCAGTGACTAGTGTAGTGCCGCAGGGCTCAGTGCTGGGACCCCAGCTCTTTACAATATACATTAACGATTTGGATGAAAGAATAGAGTGTAATATCTCCAAGTTTGCAGATGACACTAAACTGATTGGCGGTGTGAGCTGTGAGGAGGACGCTAAGAGGCTGCAGGGTGACTTGGACAGGTTAGGTGAGTGGGCAACTGCATGGCAGATGCGGTATAATGTGGATAAATGTGAGGTTATCCATTTTGGGGGCAAAAACACGAAGGCAGAATATTATCTGAATTGCAGCAGACTAGGAAAAGGGGAGCTACAACGAGACCTGGGTGTCATGGTTGATCAGTTACTGAAAGTGGGCACACAGGTACAGCAGGTGGTAAAGAAGTCCAATGGTATGTTGGCCTTCATACCTAGGGGATTTGAATATAGAAGCAGGGAGGTCTTACTGCAGTTGTACAGGGCCTTAGTGAGGCCTCACCTGGAATATTGTGTTCAGTTTTGGTCTCCCAATCTGAGGAAGGATGTTCTGGCTATTGAGGGAGTGCAGCGAAGGTTCACTAGACTGATTCCAGGGATGGCTGGACTGTCATATGAGGAGGGACTGGATCAACTGGGCCTTTATTCACTGGAGTTTAGAAGGATGAGAGGGGATCTCATAGAAACATATAAGATTCTGACGGGACTGGACAGGTTAGATGCGGAAAGAATGTTCCCGATGTTGGGGAAGTCCAGAACCAGAGGACATAGTCTTAGGATAAGGGGTAAGACATTTAGGACTGAGATGAGGAGAAGCTTCTTCACTCAGAGAGTTGTTAACCTGTGGAATTCCCTGCCGCAGAGAGTTGTTGATGCCAGTTCACTGGATATATTCAAGAGGGAGTTAGATATGGCTCTTACGGTTAAGAGGATCAAGGGGTATGGAGAGAAAGCAGGAAAGGGATACTGAAGGAATGATCAGCCATGATCTTATTGAATGGCGGTGCAGGCTTGAAGGGCCAAATGGCCTACTCCTGCACCTATTTTCTATGTTTCTATGTTTCCACTTAGGGTGATCTTTGGCCAGGGACTCCCAGGTGTCAGTGGGGATGTTGCACTTTATCAGGGAGACTTTGAGGGTGTCCTTGTACCATTTCCTCTGTCCACTTTTGGCTCGTTTGACGTGAAGGAGTTCCAAGTGGAGCGCTTGCTTTGGGAGTCTCGTGTCTGGCCTGCGAACAATGTGGTCTGCCCAGCGGAGCTGATCGAGTGTGGTCAGTGCTTCAATGCTGGGGAAATTGGCCTGGTCGAGGATGCTAATGTTGGTGCGTCTGTCCTCCCAGGGGATTTGTAAGGTCTTTCGGATGCATCATTGGTGTTCCAAATTTAAGTTCCCAATCAAATGTGTCATCACTCTTCACCTGCACATGTGAGCAAGGATGGTGAGGGCTGAACACAAAGGGGTGTCATATACCGGATGGCTTTTCAAGTGAAACATGTTTAAATAAAAAGTTATAAAAAAAATTAACAGCTATTATAGGTCAAGCCTCATGGCTCCATAAGGGCAGTTGCTGACAGTAATTTTTTCATGCTGTGAGCCAATGTCAGTATAGGAGAGGCAGGAAGCATCCGCCTGGAGGGATAAAGTAATAGGCCCAGAGATAGATGTAACAGAGTCTTTGGGTGAGATTAAAGGAATGAGTTAGAATTCTGATCCAAATATGGCCTGCTGGTTTCCAACTTAACTGATCTTAGCTTAATCATTTCCTCCAGCACATTGAGCGGTGAATACTAATTGATATATCTTCTGAAATGAGCTAATGAATGCTTAAAATACACTGCTCAAAAGATCACGGCTGTCTTTCAGACCCAGTCGGTAGCATTCTTGCCTCTGGCTGTCAATTTGAGCCCCATACTTCGACATCTTAATCTAAGCTGACACGTACAATACTAAAGTAATGCGGCATTGTCAGGAGGCGCCTATCCTTCAGATGAACTATGACCCTGTCTGTTCTGATGGGCTGAAGTCGATTTTAAAGTTCCCATGACAGTATTTGAAGAGAATGCGAGTTCTAAGTCCTAGCAAACATTCCTTCTTCAGTTCGTGCTGGTCATTCTCTCATTACTGTTCTTGAGATCATGCTGTTTTCAAAATGGCTGCTGTGTTTGTCTGCACACTACAGTCAATTATCAAGCACTTTATGATGGGTCTGAAAGATATGATAAGGTGCAACTTAAAGGCAAGATTTTTTTTGTTAGTTTTCCAAAAAATACATGTGACTGATATATTTTGCATTTGTTTCCTGTGGTATCTTGAGACACAACTTGCTCAACCATGGCTGCTGAATAACTGTGGATAGCACATGGTTTTTATTGTTATTACATCATTAGTCCACTAGATGGAGTAGTCCACTAGCGAGCTCTATTACATCTCCCTCCTTATTGAAGAAGTTAATGACAACAAAATAATCATTATACATAACTTGCATGGTGTACACAAACAAAAGAGATGAACTTACTTTTCCATAATTACTAATCAAACTTAACCACTGGTGTTCTGTTTCAAAGGGTATACCTCCTTTCGTGAATAGACCCTTCCAATCTTGTTGTCGGACTTAGACTCATTCTAGGCTGAGCCTGAGGAGAGGTTTTCTCCAAAGATTGACCCTGAGCTACATTTGGACTCTCTACACTTTCAGACTGTTTGTCTGCCTGACTCAGACTCAGACTTAAATTCTGGCTTACTCCTGAACTTGTTTCTGGTACATCTGCTGTAGGATTTGCCATTGGTACTCTACATGTAACCAGACTATCTGACTCATTAGTATAAATTGAATCATCCCAACATTCAACTCCTTGCACATCTCCGGGTAAAATATCATCAATGTGAATAAACCTAACCTTCCCATCATCAAACATCTTGACATGTGCGAGGACCGCATATCTTCACTACTCTTCCTGGTAACCACTTTAACTATTTATGGTGATGGTTCTTCACTCTAGCTGTTTGACTCAATTTCACACTTCTCTCTCTTACTCTACCTCTATCATGACTCTCTTTCGGCCTTGATTGTTTCCCTTCGACTGACTGTGCCAGTTTGGCTTTAATAACGAGAACCTGGTTCATGGCTGTTGTTTGAGAAACAACTCTGCTGGTGTTCTACCAGTAGTAGTATGAGGAGTATTTTGATAAGTAATCAAAACATTTGCCAGTTTGTGGTTCATCGACAACTGCTGTTTCTTTAGATTTGGATCCAACAGCTGCTTGATGAGAGCACGCTTTACAATTTGTACTGTGCACTCTGCTATACCATTTGTAGCAGAATGGTATGGTGGAACTTTGGTATGTTTCACAATGTTTCTGTTCAAAAACTTGCTCCCCACATGATACAATATTTATCCACAGACAATTCATTCTTACGAATGAAGAATGGATGAAATGCTTTGTCTGTTACCTGATTTGGCCATCCATTTGCTATGTAATCATACACCTTTGACATAACTGGGTCATGTTTGGTTGCCCTACCAATCTTTTCAGCTGTACCTGGCAGCTCATCAATGTATGAAAAGTAGAACACTTCTTCCCTATCGAGTGTAACTTGTGATGGGGATGGCAACCTGGACATTACATCAGCATTACTGTGATCAGCTGATCACAGTTTGTGGTCAATGTCCTATGTATATGCTGACAAAATCAAAGCCCATCTCTGCATTCAGGCTGCAGCTAAGGTTGGAATTGGAGACTTTGGATGGAGGATTGCTGTCAAGGGCTGATGGTCCATAACGATGGTAAACTTAGGACCAAACAAGTATTTGTGGAACTTCTTGACCCCAAAGATTAATGCCAAAGCTTCCCTTTCGATCTGCATATAATTCCGCTCACTGGCACTGAGAGTGCATGAAGCAAAAGCAATTGGTCTCTCCTCCCCACAATCTAGTACATGAGAGATCACTGCTCCAACTCTGTATGGAGAGGCATCACATGCTAGCTTAATCTTCTTAAATACATCACAGTGAACTAACATGATACTCCCTACTAACTGGCTTTTACACTCTTTGAATGCTGTGTCGCATTCTTTTGACTACTTCCAAGGCACATGTTTTTTCAATAGTTCATTCAGTGGATGTAATACTGTAGCCAAATTTGGTAGGAACTTCCCATAATAGTTCAAAAGACCCAAGAATGAATGAAGTTCAGTGGCATGCCTGGGAGTGAGTGCATTTCTAATTGCATCCAGTTTTCCCATGGTTGCATGTAAACCATCTTTGTCCACTCTGTACCCTAAGTTCTCCACTGAATTTTAAAAATAACTCATACTTATGAGCAGACACTCGTACTCTGTGCTTCTCTAGCCGTTTGAGGACTTCATTCAATATGTTGTTATGAATTTGCCCGTTTGGTGCTGAAATTAGTATGTCATCTAAATAACATACTACCCCTTCAATTCCTTTCAAAATCTGGTTCATCACCCCTTGGAACATGGCAGGGGCAGAAGACACTCCAAACGGTAGCCTATTAAATTGATATAGGCTTAGATGAGTATTTATAGTCAAGCATGACTTGGACTCCTCATCTAGTTCAAGCTGTAAGTAGGCATTCGTCAGATCCGACTTTGAGAAAATCTGATCCCCTGCCAGTGTGGTGAATAAATCTTCTATATTTGGCAATGTATTGGGGACATTACTCTCTAGAACTTGTTTTATGATTACTTTATAATCACCACACAATCCTACCTTACCATCAGACTTAGGTACAACAATGGGTGTAGCCCAATTACATCGATCTATCTTACAAATAAAGTCTCGAGTCTTGAGTTCTTGCTCAACTTTCTCCTTGAGTGCATATGGTACAGAACGTGGCTTGCAGTAAACCGATCTAGCGTCCTTCTGTACCCTGACACTCGCCTTGAAGCCTTGGATCGGACTGGCCGTTTCACAGAACACCTTCGGATACTTCTTGATAACCTCATCCATTGATGCAAACCTCATTTCAACACGGAAAATCTCACTCCAATCCAGCTTCAGTGATCTCAACCAATTTCTTCCGAGTAAGGCAGGCTTGTCTCCTTTCACTACGATTATAGGCAAGCTCTGAAATTGATACGACCTACCACAGGAATTTTCTCTGACGAGTAGCCTCACAGCTCCATCTTGGATTTCTCCAATGGGAAATCACACAATTTGTCGAGGTATAGCGACTTTGGTACTACATTCACGGATGCACCAGTGTTGAATTCCATTGGTATCTTGAATCCCGCAACCTCTGTGGATTTTGATACTTTTCGAATCGCTGTCCGTTAACCTCGTGCTCCTTATGACGTGTAACTCTAACATCTCCTCATCCTGTTGTTGTTCTTCCATGCTATGTAGTCTGTGGGAATTTCTACTCATAGCTTTCAAAGCTGGTTTACCCTTCATTCGGCATACCTTCGCAAGATGCCTAGTCTTTCTGCAGAAGAAACACTCTGCCTCACATATGGACAACTTTGTGCAATGTGTTGTCCCAGGCACCTATAGTACGACTTTGGTGCTCTGTTAGAATTTCCAGTTTCTGAGACTTTGGGCCCCCACCGCCTTTTACTTTGAATCTGCAGGTAATTCACCTTGGTTGACTGATGACTAATTATTATGAAATTCTCGGGAATATTGGTCGGCCATGCCTATCGACCTCGCCGTCTGACAAGCTATATCAAAAGTCAAATCAGGCGTTGTCAATAACTTCCTTCTGATCACATCATTTTTCATCCTGCAAACAAAACGATCCCGCAATGCTCGGTTTTGAAAGTCTCTGAAATTACAGTGAAAACATAGCTTTTTTAATGTACAATGTACTCACTGATATTTTCATCAGTCTTTTGATACCGTATCCCGAAATGATAGCTTTCAGCAATTTCTCACAGTACCGAGTTATAGTGCTGCTCCAGCTTCGTTAAAATCTCTTTAAGCGTTGTGTCCTTTGGCTCGTCAGGCACAAGCAGATTTATCAGGGTTTCATATAACTCAGGACCTGCTTCCGATAAGAAGGTAGCTCTCTTCCATTCCAGCACAGCCTGGTTCTGATCTGCATTCTCTGGCACTTCGATTATATTATTTGCAGTGAAATACATTTCTAGCCGGTCAACATACACCTTAAACCTTTCCTGGTCACATTTATATTCACCCAAGTGTCCTATTACTGCTATGGGTGCCGCCATTTTGTCTCTGCAGTGCAGACAATGTGCTCGTTTTTTTTTTTACCTCGGATTTTGTAGCAATTTCCAAAGACAGAGAAGCTTCCAAAGTCTCTCTGTCGACTGGCTGAATCCTTCACCAACAAAATTTCAGCTTTATATCATCCGTAAAATCCCATCTCATCGCCAAATGTGATAAATTTACAGGACACAGCATACACTGCTTTCTATAATGGCGGACAGCATCTCAGAAGTTCTGGAAGCTTCTGGTCAGCTGACTCATTTATTCAACTTTAGTTGCAGTAACACAATACGTCCACATCCACAGTGTGGAGCTACAACATTACAGGCTTACAGACATTACAGTGCTGAAATAAGTATGTTAGCTAAATAACACACTACCCCTTCAATCTCTTACAAAATTTGGTTCATCACCCCTTGGAATATGGCACTCCAAAACATTCCAAATGGTAGCCTATTGAACTGGTATGGGCCTATGAGTCTTTATAGTAAAGCATGACTTGGAATCTTCATCTAACTCAAGTTGTAGGAAGGCGTTTGTTAGATCTAACTTTGAAAAGATCTGGTCACCTGTCAGCATTGTGAACAAATCTTCCACATTTGGCAACATATTGGGGAGATTACCCTCTCGAACCTGATTTATGGTTACCTTATAATCACCACACAAACTCACCTTACCATCTGACCTAGGTACAACAAAATTGGGTGTAGTCCAATTACTCAGATCTACCTTTAGATAATGATCTCAGTTTCTAGTCTTTTGAGTTCTTGCTCAACTTTCTTTATGAGTGCTTATGATACAGGACAAAGTTTGCAGTAAACTGGTCTTGCGTCCTTCTGACACTCTGACACTCACCTTGAAGTCTTGGGTCGGACGACCTTTTCATGGAACACCTTTGGATACTGCTTGATGACATCATCGTTCAATGCAAATTTTGTTTCCACATGAAAAATCTCATTCTAATCCAGCTTCAGTGATCCCAACCAATTTCTACCTATCAAGGCAGGCTTGTCTCCTGCCACTACTATGAGTGGCAAGCTCTGATACTGATCCTTGTATTTCACTGGTATGGTGACATTTCCTGCTAAAGGGATTAGCTCCGCTGAGTAGTTTTCAAGCATCGGATCAAAATCCTGTCACAACATCCCTTGAAAACAAAGACCTTGTGATGCATGAATCACATGTTGGCACCATCTTCTCCCTCCCACTCCAATGTTTGCTTCTTTAAAAAGTGAAGTTAATTCATTAAAAATGATCCGTCACTAATAAAGGTTACAAGGAGACTTCTACAATTATTGTTTTGAAGCAGGTAATCTGGTTTTTGAGTGAGGTACCAAAAGTGTTCAATTTATAATCCTGATATGCTGGGCTAGAAATTGCGCAGCGCACCGTTTGGGGTGCTAACTTTTGCGGGAGTGCCAGCGGATGTGAACTTCTGGTTTAGCGCTCCAGGAGGGAATTAGAGCACCAAGTCAAACGCTACCCAGAGCGCTAAACAAAGCAAGAAGGGCTGTAGCGGCAGAGTGCTGCACACTGACCCGCGCAGCGCAGCTGGAATCGTAGGCTCCTTCTCTTAAAGGGAAGGGCCAATGCTGAGACCGTTTCAAGGAAAGGCTTCAATTGGTAGACGACAGCACGAGTGATCCGCGAAGATCAGCCCCAAGCACTCGAACAGCGTGCAGGGCTCATCAATCGTGGCATGGGAAAAATTCAAAAAGGGACACAGTGGAGTGAAAGTGTTTTTTTTAGCCCGCCTGACCACCGATGCCTTTAATTACCGCTTCCCAAGTGGCCGGCCGAGCTCACATTGCCTCCTGCAGCAGCTTTTGTTAACGCCCGGCAATGCTGCAGGGGGGCAAAAACAAATTTATGATCCAGGGTGCTAACGGGGCACTGTGCACCGGATGACGTCATGATCTCCGGGACGCAGGAGAGCGGGCTGTAAGGTGTAGTGCCGCGCTAACCTGCCATGCAAGTTCGCGGGCGTCGGTACTTTCGTCACGCCCGGTCAGCACAACACGAGCGCCGGTTATCGCCCCCCGCCCCCGATGCACTAACGGAAGGTGCAAAGGAAGCCAATTTCTCCCCCTTAATTCTAAAACAATGTGCTGTACAAACAAGTAACAAACACATTACAGGTTGAGCGTCCGAAATCCAGAGTTCCAAAATTCAGAATGTTCCGGAATCCGGACAACGGGCCAATCCATTGCGGGGTTGTCCGAAAACCGGAAAATGTTCCGAAAACGGGACTTACCTACCGCCTCGACGAACCGACCTACTCCCAGCCCTCGGTGGCCTGACTTCCCCCCGGTCCTCGGCGGCCCGAACTCACTCTGGCCCTCGGCGGCCTGACCTCGCCCCGGCTCTCGGCGGCCTTACCTCACCCCGGCCCTCGGCGGCCTGACCTCACCCCGGCCCTCGGCGGCCTGACCTCGCCCCGGCCCTCGCCGGCCTGAACTCGCTCCGGCCCTCGGCGGCCTGACCTCGCCCCGGCTCTCGGCGGCCTTACCTCACCCCGGCCCTCGGCGGCCTGACCTCTCTCCGGCCCTCGGCGGCCTGAACTCACTCCGGCCCTCGGCGGCCTGACCTCGCCCCGGCCCTCGGCGGCCTGACCTCGCCCCGGCCCTCGGCGGCCTGACCTCGCCCCGGCCCTCGGCGGCCTGAACTCACTCCGGCCCTCGGCGGCCTGACCTCGCCCCGGCCCTCGGCGGCCTGACCTCGCCCCGGCCCTCGCCGGCCTGACCTCGCCCCGGCCCTCGGCGGCCTGACCTCGCCCCGGCCCTCGGCGGCCTGAACTCACTCCAGCCCTTGGCGGCCTGACCTCCGGCCCGACCTGACTTCGCCGCGACTTCGCCCACCCCCACCCGACTTCGGCCTGACCCCGGCCTCCCTCCCTCCCCCTTACCTCGGCGGGCCGACCTCGCCCCCTTACCGTGGCTGCTCGACCCCACCTACCTCGGCCCAGGCAAAGACGTTCCAAAATCCGGAAATACGCGGAATCCGGAACCGCCTCGGTCCCAAGGTCTCCAGATTTCGGAAGCTCAACCTGTACTATTTTTACATGAAGCTCCTTTCTCGTCTATTTTAAAGATGGTGTTTTTAAAAGGCCACCAAACACAGAACTATCAGTTTTAAAGACACATTGGAGCATTTATAATATGGGACTATTTGAAGGGCAATGGTTCACATCGGCTCTCGGTCTCACATACCCAAGAACTGCTAAATACTGGAGACAATGCATCAGTTGCTTCTTATACGAACAAGTAATGAACAAAGACGAAGCAATCTGGTCTACCTCCACACAACCTGTTGATGATGTTATGCGAAAGGGTAACTTCCTATCTGACCCCAGTTGCCAATATAAAAGTAAACAAAATGCATGAAGGATAATTTTTTAAAGTTCGCACTTTTGGTCTGGAGCCTCAGCCACCGGCTGCACAAAGTGGATATTTGTACGTGCCTGGTGATGGTGAAAAACTGCAGGCAGCAGGTGCCGGAATTGCTGATACAAGCAGTCAATGGCTGAGGCGCCTCACCGTAATCATCCTTGTATCATTTGCAACAGGACAGAGCTCACCGTCCATCACAGACACACAAGCCTATTATTTTGTTCAGCTTCTCATCTTGGGATAGATTTTATGATTTAGCAATCCTGGTGCTGAACTTTAGGCAACAATAGCACATATTGGGATTTACAGATGTGCAAGCCCGTGCATCCAATTCACGGCCGTGAATCAGGTGTGCTGACTTCCGAATGTTCACTCCAGACTTGCAATGCTCCATGTAGGGAGCATTAAACTGCAAAGATTACTTCAAGGTGAGAAGCTGCAATTCCATTCCTCTTTTAAGTGAACCTGTGGAATTCTTGACCACAGAAAGTTGTTGAGGCCAGTTCGTTAGATATATTCAAAAACGAGTTAGATCTGACCTTTACGGCTAAAGGGATCAAGGGGTATGGGGAGAAAGCAGGAATGGGGTACTGAAGTTGCATGATCAGCCATGATCATGTTGAATGGTGGTGCAGCCTCGAAGAGCCGAATGGACTGCACCTGCACCTATTTTCTATGTTTCTATGAGTCTATTTCTATGTTTCTATGAGTCCATTTTTCTTATTTTCCCATTGAGCGGAAGAACAGTTCAGTGGTGTCTTTTCACACAACCACTCTGATACCGAGCATCTGTTAGACTCCTGTCACTTTAGGTCAACATGGTCGCATTAGCTTGGATCAATGACGCCCAACTGCTTATTTGTTTTCATTGTTCCTGCACATGAACTCCACGGTCCTCAACGTATAGCTTTTAGTATCCAGGACATGTCCTTGGTTTAACACCTCACATCCAATCCAGACGCCCTCTTCACAGCCGTCGCTCTCCAGCACGCGCTGTACCTTGAAGTGTTGCTCCTTTGAAGACCCCGACCTGCTGATGGTCCTTGCAGGTCGGGGCCACTGTGCCGAATGCCGGGTCAGGCCGCACGCTGCTCCTTTAAAGGCTCCAACCTTTGTCCAGGTCGGTGATTGGAGCGTGGGCAGGTACAGCAGGAGCGGCGAGGTCGGGGCGCAGGAGCGGCGAGTGATCGCGGAGCGATGTGATCGGGGCTCAGGAGAGGCGTGAGTTCGGGGCCCAGAAGAGGCGAGGGCCCAGGAGCAGCACGGGCCAGCCCACACTGCGATATGTGTGCGCGCTAGGTCTGTGCAGCAGAGCTGGTCTCCAGTCAGCTTGGGTAATCCTCGCCACTGGACCAAGACCTAGCTCTGTCAAGCCCCGTGTGGTGGCTGGTGTGCAACGGCCACCACACGTTAAAAAAATCCACGCACAGGCAACTTCCACCCTTCAACCTGTAGTTCGTGATCCAGAATATCAGGTCCTTCATTGAAACACCTGTGAACTGATCCCTTTTTGGTGTGGAAGCAAGTCATTCTCAATACGGGGGACTGCCTCTGATGATATGATGATATGACAAATGCCTCAACAAAAGGTTCGCACCACCAACGTTGCTACAACTGCCCCAGTGCTGCAGCACGCAACCACCTTAGATGAGCCACTCATTGATTTGGGGCTCAAAACGACAATCCTCCGATTCAGAGAGTGCTGCCAACTGAAGCAAACTGACAGCTTGATTTATTGTCAACTGTCGAGAATGCATAATAAGAACAAGCAAATGCATACACAGTGAGGGCAGTGACAGATAGCATCCAATGCACAAGCACATTTCCCTCTTGAGTGGATTGCAAGTCATGACTGATTTATTAAACTGATAGCTAACACTACAGGCAAACAAAACTACTGGTTCTTTGGTGTTGGTACTGGTGTGCGGGATCTCGCTGAAGTATAACATTGTTGATCGATGCACTTCAAGGCAATGCATGCATAGAGCTAGAATAGTCCAGAATTAATAGTACAATCATGGTACTGATCAATTCTAGTGGCACGTCTTACACAGCCAGTCAACCCTGTTCTATAAATATCTAGATTTACCCCTGCACCTTACACATTCATTGCTTATATTCCCGATGCAATAGCAATGGGACATTCAGTCCTGTTATGTACAGACACAAAACAGAAACGCTGGAAACACTCTGTTGATCAAACAGCATCTGTGGAAATAAAACACAAGTTCCAGCATTTTCTGTTTTGTTTCAATTTTTCAGCATTTTATGCTTATTGTTTCCTGTTTCTTTCAGATCTAGTTATATTCCTAATGCAGTCAGTAATGGGACATTGAGTTTTATTATATACAGGTCTGTAGTCAGTTCTGCGAAATGCACGCCTGAATTTGATTACCGACACATTCAGTATTGGAAAAAAGATTGAGACAGTCAATTTTGTTAAATGGATGCAATTCCTCACACTGTGCAGGTCTGGTTATGGGTGATTTTCCTATCTACCCTCATCCATGGTACAAAGCAAGATTGCACTGTAATCTGATCTAATGGTTTGACATAAAGGGGGCTAAGTTCAATAGCCCCCGACAACGGGCACGAGGTTAGAATCATAGAAGTTTACAGCATGGAAGGAGGCCATTTTGGCCCATCGTGTC
Source organism: Pristiophorus japonicus (assembly GCF_044704955.1). NCBI lineage: Eukaryota > Metazoa > Chordata > Chondrichthyes > Pristiophoridae > Pristiophorus > Pristiophorus japonicus. The sequence continues at coordinate 171,957,911 of NC_091990.1, forward strand.
CGTGCCGGCCAACAAGAGGCTATTCAGCCTAATCCCACTTTCCAACTCTGCAGGTTACAGCACTTCAAGTGCACATCCAAGTATTTTTTAAATGTGGTGAGGGTTTCTACCTCTCCACCCTTTCAGGCAGTGAGTTCCTGACCCCCACAACCTTCTGCGTAAATAAATTTCCCCTCAAATCCCCTCTAAACTATCTACCAATTACTTTAAGTTTATGCCCCATGGTTGTTGACCCCTCTGCTAAAGCAAATAGGCCTTTTCTAGCCACTATATCTAAGCCCCTCATAATTTTATACACCTCAATGAGGTCTCCCCTCAGCCTCCTCTGTTCCAAGGATAACAAACCCAGCCCATCCATTCTGTCCTCATAGCTAAGAATCTCCACTCCCAGCAACATCCTCATAAATCTCCTCAGTACACTCTCCAGTGCAATCACATCCTTCCTGTAATGCGGTGACCAGAACTGCACGCAGTACTTGAGCGGTGGCCTAACCAGTGTTTTATACAGTTCAAGCATGATCTCCCTGCTCTTATATTCCATGCCTCAGCTAATAAAGGCAAGTATTCCGTATGCCTTCTTAACCACATTATCTACCTGGCCTGCTACCTTCAGGGATCTGTGGACCTGCACTCCAAGGTCCCTTTGTTGCTCTACACTTTTCAGTGTCCTACCACTTAATGTGTATTTCCTTGCATTAGGCCTCCCCAAATGTATTATCTCACACTTATCCGGATTAAATTCCATTTGCCACTGTTCTGCCCACCTGACCAGTACATTGATATCTTCCTGCAATCTATAGCTTTCTTCTTCATTATCAAACACACAGCCTATTTTTGTATCATTTTCAAACTTCGTAATCATACCCCCTATATATTCAAGTCTAGATCATTGATGTATACCACACAAAGCAAATATTGGGGTACTCAGCTACCCTCCAATCCATGGGAACTGTTCTAGAATCTAGGTAATTTTTGAAGATAACAACCAATGCATTCACCATTTCCAAAGCAACCTCTTTCAAAAGCCTAGGATACAGACCACCAGGTCCAGGGCATTCATTGGCCTTCAGTCCCATTCATTATTCCAGTACTATTTTTTTTCCAGTACTATTTTTTTACCAATACTAATTTCTTTCAGTACCTCATTCTCAGTAGACCCCTGATACTTCACTATTTCCGGGAGGTTTTTTGTTTCTTCTTCTGTGAAGACAGGCACAAAGTATTTGTTTAATTTCTCTGCCATTTCCTCATTCCCCATCATAATTTCTCCTGTCTCAGCCTGTAAGGGACCCACATTTACTTTCTCTAATCTTCTCTTTTTTTACAGACCTATAGAAACTTTTACAGTTTGTTTTTATGTCTAGTTTACTCTCGTATTCTATTTTTCCATTCTTTATCAATTTCTTGGTCCTCCTTTGCTGAATTCTAAAATCCTCCCAATCCTCAGTCTTACTACTCATTTTTTGCTCCATTTTTATGGGCACTCTTCCCTAAAAGCACCTTTACTAGAAGCTTATTAATTACCCTTTTCTCATTGCACAATACTAGATCTAAAGTCGCCTGTTCCCGAGTTGGTTCTTCAACATACTGATCTGGTAAACTATCTTGTATACATTCCATGAAATCATCCTCCACACTATTACTGAAAATTTGGTTTGCCCAGTCTATATGTAGATTAATGATTTGTACTCTGCCCTTTTATACAACTACTGTTTGGGGCCCTTATAAACAACTCCCGCCAATGTTTTCTGCCCCTTGCTGTTTCTTAGCTCCATCCAAACTGATCCTATTTCTTGATTTTACGAGCGAAGATCCTTTCTCTCTTACTGGCTTTATCCCATCCTTTATTATAAAGGCTACCTCTCCACCTTTTCCATTTTACGCATCTCTTCTAAAAGTTAAGTATGTATGATTAACCCGCGCCCGTTCAATGTAATGAAGGTAACACGCCAACTTCGTGCTGCCTGCTCATTTCAATGATTTCAGTGCGCAGCACGCATTAGCGGGGGGCTCAAAATCGTTCCTTGCTAGCACTGTAGTGCTTAAATCTGGCCTGCATCTCTTAAAGGGGAGGTACATTGTGCAGGCGCTGGAAGTCGTTCAGGAAGTGAATCTGACATAAGAACATCAGAAATAGGAGAAGGAGTCGGCCAAACGCCCCTCGAGCCTGCTCCGCCATTCAATACGATCATGGCTGATCTGATCATGGACTCAACTCCACTTCCCTGCCCGCTCCCCATAACCCTTTACTCCCTTTCGCTCAAAAATCTGTCTATCTCCACCTTAAATATGCGCAGAAGAGGAGACAGAGAGAGAGGGAGCTCAGAGGGACTGAAGGGGTGGCTGGGCGTGATGTGGCTGCTTTGGGAGGAAGGAGGGAGACTTTAGAGCTTCACAGCAAATAGGCAAACAAAAAGTAGGTGTTACCAGCCACATATTAGCTTGAATTTGGCCTATAATGGAGAGAGAGGAGGAGGCATCACAGCACGCTATGGAGACCGATGCTGGAGAGAGCAGTGAGCTAGGAGAGGAGCACATTGGAGGCCACAAAAGAGCCAGGAGGTTCTCGGACAAGGCGAATGCCTCCCTCCTGCAGGAGGTCGAGTTACGCTGGGGTGATTTGACACAGGGAGGGCATGGGAAGCCCACCCCAAAGGCCTACCAGAGGATATGGACCGAGGTAGTAGAGGTGGTCTCGTCGGCGACCAACAAGGTGTGTGAGGGCAACCAATGCTGAAAGCGATGGAATGACCTTGTGGGATCCGCAAGAGTAAGTATTACATTGATTTACATGTACTTATGTATTTATATGATTTGATTTGTAACAGTCATGAGTGACTATGAGCAGATGTGAGGTCTTGCACTTTTACCGGGAATGTTTTACTCAAGGCTTGCGGTCACGGTGTACGTCTTTCGGTAAAGAATGATAATAATCATAATACTCATGATTACATCTGTCGGTTATGTGTTGTATCAGTGTTTGTGACAGTACCTAGCAATGATATCACGCAATGATCTCATGCCATGTCATCCTGTCACCTTTTACAGAAGAAGCTATCGATGATGAGGTTCGTGCAGAGGCAAATGGGTGGGGGCCACCAGTCCCCAGCAACATCACTGAGGTGGAGGAGCGTGTGCTCACACTCATGGGGAAGCACCGCTGGACAGCCACGGACACATCTACAGACCCGGAAGCGATGCCACATGAGTAAAGCTTACACCATTGCGTGATGTGAAGTCAATAGATACCACACCCACTCATATCCGAACAATCATATATGACAGATGATTTCTAAAAGTATCAGAGAAATAATGCTGGCCCAATGAAAATCATTGCAATGCACAATGTGTTGATGGTCATGAAATGTGATGTCTGTGATGATTTTGATAGCGGTGGTGCTTTTGTCGTGCATATGCTGTGTGTAGCGCTGGACTCACCTTGTCACCCGAGCACCCCCTTATCCTCTAATAACCTCATTTGTGTTTTGCAGCTCAGCCAGCAGCACGGCCCCAGGCAAGACCACAGAGGCCAGAAGATGGGGGCGCGGGACAAGAGTTTGAACTGCACACACACAGCAGTGTGTCAGCGTTGTCACTCCTATCAGCGCACTTTTAGGTAAATCTTTCAGATATCAGCTCCTCACGTAAGAGTGGGATTTAACAAATGCCAGCCACACAATTGGCGTTCATTCCGGTTAGTTCCACTTTTTGTGGGCATTTTTTTCAGCGAGCGATATTGTGGGCGATATGTGTGCGAGGTGGTGAAATTGACACTGGCCGATCTCATGGCCGCTAGTTTGGGTGAACATGCTCTTTGCAACAAAAAACAGTGGGCGGGCGTTAATATTGAATCTCGGCGTTAATTCCGTGCGGAAAGTAACGTTGGGCGATATTATGGCCATTGATTTCGCCCATTCTGCTGATTCCGCCCAAAAAATGTGGGCAGGCGGTAATATTTTTTGCCGGTGTTAATCACATGAGGAAAGTAACGCTCAGTGATAAGTTTCCTAAAAATGTCCGTCAGTTTGCATTTTGTGCCAAAATGGGCCCTATCTGGGCGTTATACGTCATTTCAGCGGTAAAATGGGCGTTAAGTGGGCATTGAGCCCTATGAGTGGAAATATCCTCTCTGCATCCACCTTGTCGAGCCCCTTCATTATCTTATAAGTTTCAATAAGATCACCTCTCATTCTTCTGAACTCCAATGTGTAGAGACCCAGCCTACTCAATCTATCTTCATAAATCAACCCCCTCATCTCCAGAATCAACCTAGTGAACCTTCACTGAACAGCCTCCAATTCAAGTATATCCTTCCTTATAGACAGAGACCAAAACTGTACGCAGTACTCCAGGTGTGTCCTTACCAATACCCTGTACAGTTGTAGCAGGACTTCTCTGCTTTTACACTCTATCCCCCTTGCAATAAAGGCCAACATTCCATTTGCCTTCCTGATTTCTTGCTGAACCTGCATACTAACTTTTTGTGTTTAATGTACAAGGACCCCAGGTCCCTCTGTACTGCAGCACTTTGCAATTTTTCTCTATTTAAATTATAATTAGCTTTTTTAGTATTTCTGCCAAAGTGGGAAAGAGAGAAGAATGGCACAACGCGGAAAGAGCGAGCTCCAAGGTTTTCAGATGGTGCACTGGAGACACCTGTGAACTCATCCCCATCATTCACCTACCAAAATTCCCTATCAATTGGGACACATGCCTAGCATTTATAGCTGCACCTCACCCTCATACACTTAGCATTTCTGAAAGTCTCTCACCCACATCTCACAGTTTGCACACGCTGCCAGCTATACAGCCATGACAGCCACGTCACCCAAACACATTGTAGCATAGTCACAGAAGAGGCGAGGGCCCAGGGGCAGCACGGGCCAGCCCACACTGCGATATGTGTGCGCGCTAGGTCCATGCAGCAGAGCTGGTCTCCAGTCGTCTTGGTTAACCCTTGCCACTGGACCAAGACCTAGCTCTGTCAAGCCCGTGTGGTGGCTGGTGTGCAACGGTCACCCCACGTTAAAAAAATCCACGCACAGGCATCTTCCACTCTTCAAGATGTAGTTCTGGATCTGGAATATTAGGTCCTTCATTGAAACACCTGTGAACTCGTCCCTTTTTGATGTGGAAGCAGGTCATCCTCGATACGGGGTGCCGCCTAAGAAGAATCTTAGTCACAGACACACTGCTCTCTCTCGTAGGGCAAGGTGGCGCACAATCGGAAGCAGCACAAGCTAACTGGCGGGGGAATAGGTGCGCCTGTATGTCCTAATCCCTAGAGAGGAGACGGTGCTGCCCATTACTGGTGGAATGGCCATTGCTGAGGCCATGGCTAGTGGCGGGGCTGAAACCATTGAAGGTAACGGTATCCTCATACCGAATCCTCCTTCTCACATCCCACTTCCCCTTCAATCCACATTAGTTTCTGATCTACAAGCTGCAGATGGTGTAAGCATACACTTCTTATTCCCCCCCTCCTCCCCCCCCACCTGCCACCCTCTCCCCACGCATCAGAACCTTACCCTTTGTGCCTTTCGCCTCTCAGATACCCAAGAACTGCAATCTGGCCAGGCACTGGCAGAAGAGCAAGAAGAGAGTGTTGATTAACACACACCATCACTTGATTTCACACTGGCACCCACCAGGACAGATTCTGACCTACGCATATGTTAGAGGATAGCGTAGAAGCAGGATCTGCATGTGGTGAGACACCAGCCACGAGTGGCCAACAGCCAGAGCAGATGACAAGGATACCGTAGGTGCCAGATCGCTGGAGGGTGAGTTCTGCTGCAGAGGATTCAGATGAGGAATGCGATGGGGCAGGCCACAGAGGAAGGTTGATGGGTACCACAATGAAATGCTTAGTGCATTGGGAAGCCTATGTGCAATGTTTAGGTGCGTGGAGGAGTCCGGTACCTACTTGGCACAGGGCTTTGCGCAGAACTTGGAGCCCATCCCTTTCAGCGTGGAAGTGGTGGCTAACTCCATTAGCGTACTTGTGGACCAATCATATCCTTTGCTCCACGGCTGTTAGTTATAACCGACTTGGCGGACCTCCTCCAGTCTGTGACCGTTTTCGGTTGATCTATGATGCCATATTCTGCAAAGATGAAAATGGAACTTTTTAAAGAGAGGGTCCTTCTGAACACACACACACACACACACACGAATCACATTTACAGATGTTATTGCTGTGCATAAATATAAATATAATTAAAAACGTAAATAAATTTAAATTAAAAATATTACTTACAGTCACTGCTTTTTGAACTGTGCACTGGTTCTCGGGGTAATGGACATTACATTGAAATCTCACCATCATCATCATAGGCAGTCCCTCGGAATCGAGGAAGACTTGCTTCCACTCCTGAGGTGGCTGAACAGTCCAATGTGAGAGCCACAGTCTCTGTCACAGGTGGGACAGATAGTCGTCGAGGGAAGGGGTGGGTGGGACTGGTTTGCCGCATGCTCTTTCCTCTGCCTGCGCTTGACCTCTTCACGCTCTCGCCGTTGAGATTCGAAGAGTTCAACGCCCTCCCGGATGCACTTTCTCCACCTAGGGCGGTCTTTGGCCAGGGACTCCCATTTGTCAGTGGGGATGTCGCACTTTATCAGGGAGGCTTTGAGGGTGTCCTTGTAACGTTTCCACTGCCCACCTTTGGCTCGTTTGCCGTGAAAGAGCGCCACGTAGAGCATTTGCTTAGTGAGTCTCGTGTCTGGCATGCAAACTATGTGGCCTGTCCAGCGGAGCTGATCGAGTGTGGTCAATGCTTCAATGCTGGGGATGTTGGCCTGGATGAGGACACTGATGTTGGTGCGCCTGTCCTCCCAGGGGATTTGCAGGATCTTGCGGCGACATCGTTGGTGTTATACCTCCAGCGACTTGAGGTGTCTTCTGTACATCGTCCATGCCTCAGACTGCAACCTGGTCCCAAACTTTTGCGACTACAGAGGGTTTAAGTTTCTTTTAAAGCTCCCCTTGTTTTCAAGAACTTCCCATCTACTCTCAATTAAGCAGGGGCTCAATTTCTTCCGCGAGAAATCTCTTGCCGCTTACAGCTTCCCTTCTCCGTCTCTGCCCCTTCTCTGCGCCCTTCCCTTACATCCATCACTTGATAGAAGCTGTATTTCCTACCTGCAAATCCACTTCTGCCACCAATGGATTTGCATCGTTGATCCAGACAGACCTTACACTTGCTGACTTGTTTCCTTTTTACAGCGCATGCGCAGTTTTTTTTTTAAGCGCATGTGCAGTGCACTTTAGGCACACACTGTTGGATCCGCCCGCCGAGATGGACCGACGCTACATTTAGGTTTCGTTTCCCCGAAACTAGCGGGGGGGTTTTTTCGGCGCTGACGGTGTTGAAAGAAACGTGCGTACATGTAAGTGGACGACATATTGGGGAAAATAGGGGCCATTGTTCCTCACTGAGCTTCAGGTAGGGGAGTTGCTCCCTGAACACCCTGGGTGGATATGGCCTTCTGCTGTGAGCCTTACTCCCCCTCCTCCACCAGCCTCTTCCAGAAGCTAGTCCCGCTCTGTGTGCCCTCTGTTCATTCTCCAAGGCCTGCTGTATTCCAAGGGGAATTCCAACAAGTGCACCTATATCTGGCAGCAAATGATTTGTGCAGAGCCTTGGAATCAGCACCTGCCACACCATTCCCTGTGGACTTCAGCAACTTGAAACAACGATAGAGAGCACCAAACTCTTAGAGAATCATAGCAACAGCAAGAAGAAATTAACCAGCAACTAACCTGTAAGTAGTTGATGATCCCTTTAAATAGCACTAGTGGGAGGTTCCCTCCTGCTGTTGAACACGTGTTCAGCAGTGTGAGGTGAAGAAAGGGCATTAACTGGAGTCTTCACCTCCAAAAAGGCTGCGCTGGCGTTAAATCAGCGTTGCATGCTGATTGACGTCATGATCGGCCTGCCCTGCACACCGGCAGCGGACACGCGCTGCACGCGCGCTAACGCCCTCACTAATATATGCCATCCGGTGCGATTCCCCCACAAGTGTGCGCGGCGCCGCAGATGCCATTTTGGAAGTCGAAGGGCACTCATAGCGCAACGGATCTGAATATTGCGCTGAGAGTCCTTTGTTCCAATATTAATCCCATGTAAACGTTTGTTGAGTTCTATACTATGTGGTGTGACATTGTGCTTCAGGAAAGGATTACAGAGCATTGTGTAAAGAAGACCAAGTAAATAGGCTGTGACATGTGTTGCTTACCCTCACACGATAACATTATTTCATGCCTCAAAAGCATTTTTAATGATCTGTATGAGATTGCTGGTTAAATTAATTTGCTACTGACAGCTTGTCAACTGGAGCGAATGATCTGATCATATTTTCCAGATCCTTTTCTATTCCTTATTTTCAAATACTTACCAATTTCTGTTCAATCAATGTTATTGGCCCAAAAATTCCGGCCTCCCGGACCCGTATGGAGTGTCTATGGACCCGGGAAGGCATCGCAAAAGCCGGTTTTCAGCGTGCAATGCGCATGCGCTGAAAACCGGCTTTTCCGATCTGTCAAGCTGGAGCTCGACAGATCCTAGACATATCGGGAGCGGGGACATCTGCAAGGGCAAGATTGCGGGATTTACCCATATCTTGCCCGGCAAATGTCCTCAAAAATCTTGCTCCTGAAAAAGCTGCTGTAGAGCCTACTGTTAAAGGCATAAGTGTTTTAAAACACACAAAAACACGATAAAATAAAATAAAATAAACACATTGTATTGTTAAAACTCTGCCCACTAAGGTAAGTTTATTTTTAACCCGAATTACAAAACGTAAAAAAAAAATCGGAAAAATATATTGTTTTTTTCTAAGGCATTTATTAACTTTAATTTCAATTAGTTTTAATTATGTGAAGGCTGTTTTTTATTTTTTATTAGTGTGTGTGTTTTTTTTCCCCCTTAATAGTACTGGGAACTGGTAGATACGCAAGTCTCAGTGCTATTAATGGGAACCTGTGAAATACCTACCTGATTGGCTGAGCAGTCACACGTGACTGCACCGTCTGTGTGGGAGCCCTCCGGACGGGAGCGTGCTTCGCAGCGTGGGAGGAGAAGGCCTCCCCATCGGAAATCAGCACGCCTCCTATACCACCAGGTACTTCCGTAAAAAATATCCAGCGAGAAGGCAATTGCCTGCGGGAAGACACCCAGAGGGATTTCTGGGTCATTGTCTTTGCCTTAATAGTCACGTGATAAAGTATTACATGTTCTAAATTAATCTATGTCCAAAAAAGATTTATGAGTTTATTAGCCCTTGTTACTGATTCACCAACCTTTCACTATTTACCTTCTCAAAACCTTTCAAGATTTTGAACATTTCTATTAGGTTTTCTTTAACCTTCTCTATTCCAGTGAAGAAGACCCACTATGTTGAACCTTTCTTTATAACTTCTCAGTCTTGGTATATGATTCTAGTGAATCTTTACTGTACACTTTCCATGGTTCTGATAGCCTTCCTATGCAATGGTACGCAGAACTGCATTCAATATTCCAGGATGACTCGGCCGCACAAAACTACAGGTCCCACTGTTGGCCCATTTGAGACCTTTCTCCCCATCACCTCAAGATCGCCTCAACCCCTCTCCCCATCCCCAATAGGTCCTACCTGCTGACCAGCTCTGTGCAGACTGCACGCTGCAGCTCGCGAGTTAAATTCAAATGGTTCAGGCCTTCCAACGCTGGCTTCGAGCGTCCTCGAACCGGTCAACACCCCCAGCATCGAAGCACTGACCACACTTGATCAGCTCCGCTGGGCAGGCCACATTGTTCGCATGCCAGACACGAGACTCCCAAAGCAAGCGCTCTACTCCGAACTCCTTCACGGCAAACGAGCCAAAGGTGGGCAGAGGAAACATTACAGGGAGCCCTTCAAAGCTTCCCTGATAAAGTGCGACATCCCCACTGACACCTGGGAGTCCCTGGCCAAAGACTGCCCTAAGTGGAGGAAGTGCATCCGGGAGGGTGCTGAGCACCTTGAGTCTCATCGCCGAGAGTATGCAGAAACCAAGCGCAGGAAGCAGAAAGAGCGTGCGGCAAACCTGTCCCACCCTCCCCTTCCCTCAGTGACTATCTGTCCCACCTGTGACAGGGACTGTGGCTCTCGTATTGTTCTGTTCAGCCACCTAAAGACTCATTTTAAGAGTGGCAGCAAGTCTTCCTTGACTCCGAGGGACTGCCTATGATGATGATGAGCGGGTGCTGTGGACACACTGCTGCCTTCATGCCTGTTTTTGGGCCAAAGTTAAAAATGACCTCCGGTCTGTTTCTATCTACTTGGTGCCAACCTTCATAATTTTAAACACCTCCATCAAATTATCCCATCCTTTCCTCCGTTCTAATGAAAACATCCCCAGTTTTTCAACTCTATTTGTATTTCCTTGTACCAGACAGGATCCTGGTAAATCTGTGCTGTTCCCTCTTTATTACCTCACCATCTTTCCCATAGTGCGGAACCGAAAACAGCACGCAGTGCTCCAACTGTAGTTTTATGCAGAATTATCAATATATCTCAACATTTTTATCTATACCTCTTGGCATGAAACCCTGTATTCCATTAGCCTGTTTTAACAACCTTATCCACGTGAGGTCCTCTTCCATATCACCCAGTCTTCCTCCATTCAAAGATTGGGCCCGACTTTGGTGGACATATCACCCACTATCGCTTGCAGAATGCCCGCATACGAGAATTGGAAGTTTTGTGGAAGAACAGCTGCGTACCACTGACATAAGGCCCACTGCGACTTTGGTAGGTGACATACCGACAGGCGGTATGCATACCATCCGCCCACACAGAGCACTCTACAGACCTCCCAAATCATAGACAATCTCTCGGAATCGAGGAAGACTTGCTTCCACTCTTAAAAATGAGTCCTTAGGTGGCTGAACAGTCCAATACGAGAACCACAATCCCGGTCACAGGTGGGACAGACAGTGGTTGAGGGAAAGGGAGGGTGGGACAGTTTTGCCGCACGCTCTTTCCGCTGCCAGCGCCTGGTTTCTACATGCTCTCGGCGATGAGACCGCCCAAAAGTCCAACATTGTTAGAATACCGCCGACAGACCACCGGAGCTGCACACCATCTGACAAAAGGAGGTTTTATGCCTTTTGGTATGTCGGTGGTATGTCAACTACAATGATTCCTCCCGCACCCCCCAGCGATCTTTTCCTCCCTCCAGCAATCTATTTCTCTCCCCTAATCCAGAGATATAGTCCTTCCCCCCCCAAGAGATCTAATCCCCACAGAGAGATCTAGTCCTCCCCCAGAGATCTAATCCTCCCAGAGAGATCTAATCCCCCTCCAGAGTTCGATTCGCACCCCCCTCCAAAAAAAACAAATTCTTAAATAAATAACAATAATAAATTGTATTCTCACAACAGCCTAAGTATTATAAATCAAAAACACTGCACAAAACCATTAAAATCTAAACTTACCTGGAGACACATACCTGCGATCTCTGCAGTCCCTGGCAGTTGCTGGTCTCTGGACTCCTCTTCTCATGGTGGGAGAGAAGGGGAGGGGGGGAACGGAGGTCGATAGAAGAGCCTTGGTGCGCAGAACTCGGGACAACTTACCCTGCCCCGCCTGAGCAGCCCGTCCATCCATCGCGCTCCGCTGACGCACCATTCAGGACCACACGGACCGATGTTGCCAGCACACTGTCCCAATGGTACTGGGCGGTGAAGATTGACCGACCACCGCTAGAACCGCCGAGAATTGGGCCGTCCACCAAAGTCGGGCCCTATAACTATTACTTTTTAGATTTTTTTTACCAAAATGTACCACCTCACACTTACTAACATTGAATTCCATCAGCCACTTTCTTTCACATTTCACCTTCTCAATGTACAGTCTATTCCTTATAATTCAAACTCAGTTCATTTGAATCACCCACTAATTAATTTTCTTTCAAGCACAATAAACTTGCTTTTATTAAACTTCCTTAATGTTACTTACTGGATAATTAGAATTTTTGAACAAAAAGGACTTTGCATTAACAGAAGTATTTCATTTGGCTCATTTTAGCTTGCTAGAAATCTCAAGGTTTGCTTTAAGATCACAAAACAATTGTTTGCTTTTAGTTTTTTTCTAAATCAGCCGATATCCAAATGGGGCATCGGTGTAGGAGCTCGAGAATTTAATCTTGAAATGAATTTAATAAAATTCCACTGGTTACATATTCCATCCACAATTTAACCCATGGGAAATGTAAGGTTTCTTGTGTGAGCAATAGTCCTCTATTGTCTTGTTTCCCAAATCCCCAAATCCCTTCCTGCCTTCTGCAGTATTAGTACAGAGTCTGTGAGTAACTGCTATTGAATTTGTTAAAAGTCCAATTAAGCAGGCATTTTAAGATTTATTTGACCATTATTCCACAGAAAGGATTTTGAAAAAGAAGTGTTATATTTAAGGGTTGTCTTTTAAAGCAAAATTTACCTAATTTTTTACATAGCACTGCCACAAAAGATCGTTAAAGTGCCAATGAACGAGACTTTGATGTAGTTTCCCCAAAGATTGTATAAAACAAGCAATTCATTATCCTGACTTGGTGATCATTACATGCCTCAGTCCCATTGGGCCTAATAGTTACTGGGGCAGGATTTCCAAGCATGGAAGCACTTCTGGTCGGAAAACTCGGAAGTGCGGAAGCCAGCCTCATTGCCAGGCTTGGCTCCCTGTCGGTTACAGAACGCTGCAGAAGAGGCCGCGCACAGGAACAGATAGATATCCTGCTCCTTGGAGTAGAGATCGCAAGGGGAGGGGTGGGCACAGCATCGTTTGGATGGTCGGGGGTGGGGGGGTGGTGATCACGGTGGGATTGGATAGAGGTCGGGGAAAGGTGAAGGGATTCCCGGTGGAGTCAGTGAGTGCGCAGGGAGCTTGGTGATCATGGGGGTGTTGGTGAGCATGGGGCGTGGTCTGATTGTGGAGGAGTGGGGTTGGTGATTGGGGGTTTCCGATCACGTGGTTGGCGTTGGGGGGGGGGTCTAATCGCGAGGGGAACAGGTGGTAATCACGGGGGAGGTTCTGATCACGGGGGGGGGATGGGAGGTTCTGATCGCACGGGGAGGAAGGTCTAATCACGGGGAGGGACACAGGTTAGCGTGGGGCGGGTCGGGTGCAGAGGGAAGTACTCCTTCTCTGCCTGGTGCACAAGCAATGCTGGAAAAGCATTTACCTCTTCTATGTAGCAATCCTCGCCTCCCTTTAGCTGCCATGTTTCCCGAGGCCCGGGAAACCCACCCGGTCGGCCAGGGGTAAAGCTGGAAAAGAGATAAAATCTGAGGCATGAAGCTTCATTAAAATATTTAAATAAATGACTCATTTCCTGGGACCAGCTTGGTCGCCCTCCCCTTGACCCGCCTCCATTAAAACAGGAAGAGTGTGGGTTCAAGGCGGGTTTGCAACTTTAAAATTTTAACATCCCACCCAACCCAAACCCATCCGTTTTTGGGGGTTAGCATTATCTCCATTGTTTTATAATTTCATGCTCTGAGACACTCAGCAGGCAAGACACTAAACTCACAGGTGTGTGCGTAAGACGTGTCACCATTATCATCAAGCCCATTGGTTACGTTGCTGTATATTTTCACATGAGAAGGTCAAACTGAAGAATCGTACGATGCAATTCCAGAATGATTATGTAACTAGGATCAGCAAGTTACTGACAGGACCACAGATCTGTGCTGAGACAACTGATATTTGAACTACTGTTACCAAGATCTATGTTTCAGTTTTCCACAGAGAAGAGGCATTGAAATTCAGTACCGCTGAACATCAGGTGAATTTACAGAAGCAAAATACTGCGGATGCTCAAAACTGAAATAAAAACAGAGAATGCTGGAAATACTCAGCGGGTCAGGCAGCATCTGTGGAGAGAAAAACTGGGTTAACGTTTCAGGTCAATGATCTTTCATCAGAACATTAAGTGTTTTTACAGGTCATGATGAATCAATCAGGAAGGCCAATGGAATCTTGGCCTTTATTGCAAAGGGGATGGAGTATAAAAGCAGCGAAGTCTTGCTGCAGCTGTGTAAGATATTGGTGATGCCACACCTGGAATACTGCGTGCAGTTTTGGTTTCCATATTTACAAAAGGATATAATAGCTTTGGAGGCAGTTCAGAGAAGGGTTACGAGGTTGATTCCGGGGATGAAGGTGTTGACTTATGAGGAAAGGTTGAGGAGGTTGGACCTCTACTCATTGGAATTCAGAAGAATGAGAGGTGATCTTATCAAAACGTATAAGATTATGAGGGGGCTTGACAAGGTGGATGCAGAGAGGATGTTTCCACTGATGGGAGAGACTAGAACTAGGAGGCATGATCTTAGAATAAGGGGCCGCCCATTTAAAACAGAGATGAGGAGAAATTTCTTCTCTCAGAGGGTTGTAAATCTGTGGAATTTGCTGCCTCAGATGCTGGGACATGAAATAAATTTAAGACAGAAATAGACAGTTTCTTAACCGATAAGTGATTAAGGGGTTATGGGGAGCAGGCAGGGAAGTGGACCTGAGTCCATGATCAGACCAGCCATGATCGTATTAAATGGCAGAGCAGGCTCGAGGGGCTGTATGGCCTACTCCTGCTCCTATTTCTTATGCTCTTATGTTCCTAAAATGACTCTATAAAATGTGAACTCAGGAGTTAGCAGTTTCGACTGAGAATAAGCTTTCACGGGCAACTGTAACAGTAAGCAGATATTCACCATAGCAAGAGGTAAGCATGTGCCACAGTGTTCAGCTACGTTGGCAAGTTATGAGCCTAGATTTTCTGCTGGACTCTTGATTTTGTAGCAACAAACAACTGGGCAGCGGCAGAAAATGGGACAGATCTTCACCCACAATAACACGTGCCATCATCATCATAGGCAGTCCCTCGGAATTGAGGAAGACTTGCTTCCACTTTTAAAATGTGTCCTTACATGGCTGAACAGTCCAAATACGAGAACCACAGTCCCTGTCACAGGTGGGACAGATAGTCGTTGAGGGAAGGGGTGGGTGGGATAGGTTTGCCGCACGCTCTTTCCGCTGCCTGTGCTTGATTTCTGCATGCTCTCGGCGATGAGACTCGAGGTGCTCAGCGCCCTCTCGGATGCACTTCCTCCACTTAGGGCAGTCTTTGGCCAAGGACTCCCAGGTGTCGGTAGGGATGTTGCACTTTAACAGGGAAGCTTTGAGGGTGTCCTTGTAAAGTTTTCTCTGCCCACCTTTGGCTCGTTTGCCGTGAAGGAGTTCCGAGTAGAGCGCTTGCTTTGGGAGTCTCATGTCTGGCATGCGGACAATGTGGCCTGCCCAGCGGAGCTGGTCGAGTGTGGTCAGTGCTTCAATGCTGGGGATATTGGCCTGGTCGAGGACGCTAATGTTGGTGCGCCTACCCTCCCAGGGGATTTGTAGAATCTTGCGGAGACATTGTTGGTGATAGGGAAAGCCAACTCCAGTGGTACACTCCTCCTGACAAAATGTCTAGAACATGAAGTTGTCATCACCAGCAGCTTTTTCTGCCAGAGGGACAAATACAAGGCATCGTGGCAACACCCTCGCTCCAAACACTGGCACCTGCTCAATTATGTTATAGTCCGAGCCAGGGATCGCAAGGATGTGTGTATCACTTGCGCCATGACAGGAGCTGATGACTGCTGGACTGACCACCGCCTAATCCGATCCATCATTGACGTCAACATAGCCCCAAAGCGGAGGGGGCAGCAGAAGCAGTGGCACAAAAAAGTCAATGCCGGGGCACTTAAAGACCCAGCTAAGAGAACCCTATACAATCAGCGCCTCACAGCTAACCTGGCAGGCCTTGATGACCCCGAGATGCAGAATGCTCACAGCATTTGGTCTGCCCTCCAGGCCTCCATAACAAGTGCCTGCGAAGAGACATGTGCCAACCATCCAGGGGTATTCAACATTCAGGAAAGATAGAATAAAAGGAAAAGGAGGTGGGGTAGCATTGCTGGTTAAGGAGCAAATTAAGGCAATAGTTTGGAAGGGCATTAGCTTGGATGATGTGGAATCTATATGGGTAGAGCTGCAGAATACCAAAGGGCAAAAAACGTTAGTGGGAGTTGTGTACAGACCTCCAAACAGTAGTAGTGATGTTGGGGAGGGCATCAAACAGGAAATTAGGGGTGCATGCAATAAAGGTGCAGCAGTTATAATGGGTGACTTTAATATGCACATAGATTGGGTTAACCAAACTGGAAGCAATACGGTGGAGGAGGATTTCCTGGAGTGCATAAGGGATGGTTTTTTAGACCAATATGTCGAGGAACCAACTAGGGGGGAGGCCATCTTAGACTGGGTGTTGTGTAATGAGAGAGGATTAATTAGCAATCTCGTTGTGCGAGGCCCCTTGGGGAAGAGTGACCATAATATGGTGGAATTCTGCATTAGGATGGAGAATTAAACAGTTAATTCAGAGACCATGGTCCAGAACTTAAAGAAGGGTAACTTTGAAGGTATGAGGCGTGAATTGGCTAGGATAGATTGGTGAATGATACTGAAGGGGTTGACTGTGGATAGGCAATGGCAGACATTTAGAGACCGCATGGATGAACTACAACAATTGTACATTCCTGTCTGGCGTAAAAATAAAAAAGGGAAGGTGGCTCAACCGTGGCTATCAAGGGAAATCAGGGATAGCATTAAAGCCAAGGAAGTGGCATACAAATTGGTCAGAAATAGCAGCGAACCCGGGGACTGGGAGAAATTTAGAACTCAGCAGAGGAGGACAAATGGTTTGATTAGGGCAGGGAAAATGGAGTACGAGAAGAAGCTTGCAGGGAACATTAAGACGGATTGCAAAAGTTTCTATAGATATGTAAAGAGAAAAAGGTTAGTAAAGACAAACGTAGGTCCCCTGCAGTCAGAATCAGGGGAAGTCATAACGGGGAACAAAGAAATGGCGGACCAATTGAACAAGTACTTTGGTTCGGTATTCACTGAGGAGGACACAAACAACCTTCCAGATATAAAAGGGGTCGGAGGGTCTAGGAAGGAGGAGGAACTGAGGGAAATCCTTATTAGTCGGGAAACTGTGTTGGGGAAATTGATGGGATTGAAGGCCGATAAATCCCCAGGGCCTGATGGACTGCATCCCAGAGTACTTAAGGAGGTGGCCTTGGAAATAGTGGATGCATTGACAGTCATTTTCCAACATTCCATTGACTCTGGATCAGTTCCTATGGAGTGGAGGGTAGCCAATGTAATCCCACTTTTTAAAAAAGGAGGGAGAGAGAAAACAGGGAATTATAGACCGGTCAGCCTGACGTCGGTAGTGGGTAAAATGATGGAATCAATGATTAAGGATGTCATAGCAGTGCATTTGGAAAGAGGTAATATGATAGGTCCAAGTCAGCATGGATTTGTGAAAGGGAAATCATGCTTGACAAATCTTCTGGAATTTTTTGAGGATGTTTCCAGTAGAGTGGATAAGGGAGAACCAGTTGATGTGGTATATTTGGACTTTCAGAAGGCTTTCGACAAGGTCCCACACAAGAGATTAATGTGCAAAGTTAAAGCACATGGGATTGGGGGTAGTGTGCTGACATGGATTGAGAACTGGTTGTCAGACAGGAAGCAAAGAGTAGGAGTAAATGGGGACTTTTCAGAATGGCAGGCAGTGACTAGTGGGGTACCGCAAGGTTCTGTGCTGGGGCCCCAGCTGTTTACACTGTACATTAATGATTTAGACGAGGGGATTAAATGTAGTATCTCCAAATTTGCGGATGACACTAAGTTGGGTGGCAGTGTGAGCTGCGAGGAGGATGCTATGAGGCTGCAGAGCGACTTGGATAGGTTAGGTGAGTGGGCAAATGCATGGCAGATGAAGTATAATGTGGATAAATGTGAGGTTATCCACGTTGGTGGTAAAAACAGAGAGACAGACTATTATCTGAATGGTGACAGATTAGGAAAAGGGGAGGTGCAAAGAGACCTGGGTGTCATGGTACATCAGTCATTGAAGGTTGGCATGCAGGTACAGCAGGCAGTTAAGAAAGCAAATGGCATGTTGGCCTTCATAGCGAGGGGATTTGAGTACAGGGGCAGGGAGGTGTTGCTACAGTTGTACAGCGCCTTGGTGAGGCCACACCTGGAGTATTGTGTACAGTTTTGGTCTCCTAACCTGAGGAAGGACATTCTTGCTCTTGAGGGAGTGCAGCGAAGGTTCACCAGACTGATTCCCGGGATGGCAGGACTGACCTATCAAGAAAGACTGGATCAACTGGGCTTGTATTCACTGGAGTTCAGAAGAATGATAGGGGACCTCATAGAAATGTTTAAAATTCTGACGGGGTTAGACAGGTTAGATGCAGGAAGAATGTTCCCAATGTTGGGGAAGTCCAGAACCAGGGGACACAGTCTAAGGATAAGGGGGAAGCCATTTAGGACCGAGATGAGGAGGAATTTCTTCACCCAGAGAGTGGTGAACCTGTGGAATTCTCTACCACAGAAAGTTGTTGAGGCCAATTCACTAAATATATTCAAAAAGGAGTTAGATGAAGTCCTTACTACTAGGGGAATCAAGGGGTATGGTGAGAAAGCAGGAATGGGGTACTGAAGTTGCATGTTCAGCCATGAACTCATTGAATGGCGGTGCAGGCTAGAAGGGCCGAATGGCCTACTCCTGCACCTATTTTCTATGTTTCTATGTTTCTATGTTTCCACCATCACTGCCAGTGACCAGCAAAAGCCGTGATCCACCTTTCAGCATGTGTGTACCAATGAACTATTCATGGTGTGCTGATGTGATATACCACCATCACTTCTGCCCATTCTGCACAGGCGTCCAGTGTTGCTAGGCAGCATGAAGAAGGTGGAAAGGAATTTAAAGGGCCTAGGTTCAATGTTAGCAGATGCAGTTAAAAGCTTATTACACTGCCATTATTGTTGCTAATTTGTTTTCCTTCTGATGCTAACAACTTTGTCGCCTTTGTATCTTATACTGAAGGACGGCCATATTGCTCCTTCTTCCCAATTCCAGACAGGACATAATGGGGTAGAAATCAGACACCACTGCTCCCATATTTTGCAGAATGAAGGAAAAAGGCACCAATTTCCTGGTGTTGTCTCCTGCGCCCTAAAGGCACCTGAAATACATGTTAAGTTGGGTGCCATTTAGGCATTAGGCCCCTTGCATATGTTAATGAAGGGTGTAAAAGGGTCCAAGTTGGTGCTGCTCAGTGCAGCGAGCTGCCTCTGGCTACATTATTGGCATCCGCAGCTCGCCGGGAATTTGCTGATGAGGTTTCAGACCGAATTTCGGTCGCGCCTTGTTCCTCTGGCTTCTGGCGCGTGCCAACCGTTCTGTGCCCGAAAATGGGCTGAAACCAATTTCTCGGCCAATGCCATTCCCACTGAGTCTTCCCCTCTATCTTTGGTTCTCGAAGACAATGAGAAACAGCAGGATAGTAGACTGCTGTGGCTAAACCCGAACCATGTGGCATAACGCACCAGCGTATACCGAGGTGCCCCTCTCAATGCTTGTCAAAGGAGTAGTGCCTGTCGATGATTTTCCAAAAAAAACCATCACAGCCTTTCTCCACCACAGCCAGCACTCTGCCAGTGCAGCCTTGGGCCGCCTGAGGAAAAGAGTGTTTGAAGACCAGGCCCTCAAATCTGCCATCAAGCTCATGGTCTACAGGCTGTAGTGATACCCGCCCTCCTGTATGGCTCAGAAATGTGGACCATGTACAGTACACACCTCAAGTCGCTGGAGAAATACCACCAATGATGTCTCCGCAAGACTCTACAAATCCCCTGGGAGGACAGGCACACCCATGTTAGCATCCTTGACCAGGCCAAAATCCCCAGCATTGATGCACTGACCACACTTGATCAGCTCCGTTGGGCAGACCACATTGTCCGCATGCCAGGCACAAGACTCTCAAAGCAAGCGCTCTACTTGGAACTCCTTCACGGCAAACAAACCAAAGATGGGCAGAGGAAACGTTACAAGGAGACCCTCAAGGCCTCCCTGATAAAGTGCAACATCCCCACTGACACGTGGGAGCCCCTGGCCAAAGACCGTCCTAAGTGGAGGAAGTGCATCCGGGAGGGCACTGAGCACCTCGAGTCTCATCGCCGAGAGCATGCAGAAATCAAGAGCAGGCAGCGGAAAGAGAATGCGGCAAACCTGTCCCACCCACCCCTTCCCTCAACGATTATCTGTCCCACCTGTGACTGGGTCTGTGATTCTTGTATTGGACTGTTCAGCTACCTAAGGACTCATTTTAAGAGTGGAAGTAA
Organism: Pristiophorus japonicus; assembly: GCF_044704955.1. NCBI lineage: Eukaryota > Metazoa > Chordata > Chondrichthyes > Pristiophoridae > Pristiophorus > Pristiophorus japonicus. The sequence continues at coordinate 171,978,185 of NC_091990.1, forward strand.
GTCTTCCTCGATTCCGAGGGACTGTCTATGATGATGATGATTAATGCTACAGCTGCCATTTTTCTTCTCCCTTCTTAGGCCATCCCTCGGAGTCGAGGATGACTTAATTGATGTCCTCGAGGATGTCGAGGACAGATAGCTGCCCTTATCTTCTATGTCATGGCATAATTCCAAGCTACTGCTGGAAACGTAAGTAATATTAACCAAACCGCAGTGCATAGAAACATGAAACAAATCACAAGGTGCATTATTCAATTTCATCTTAATTCCCATGGACAATGGTAACAAGACAAGACGCTATACTTGTACAGAGTGGCAGGAATCTCAGTGGTCTGAGACTCGTACATCGTTGCCCACTGGGCCATACACGCTCATTTTCTCAATGTCTCTCCCTGTGTCAGTAGGACAGGATTCCACTCTCTCAATGTTCTACTCATTGTGACCAACAGCAAGTCAATGCTCACTTCCCTTCAAACTGCCATGATGCTTTCATGTTGAAGAAATCTAACACGCCAGCACTCTGACCTAGATAGGCAAGTCCCTGGGTGGCTTAGATGAGATTAAGACTATCCTCTCCAATCACATTGGTGTTTTCCCAAGAACCCAGCTAACACTACTATGTCTTTGCAAGATTCTACAAATCCCCTGGAAGGACAGACGCTCCAACATTTGTGTCCTCGACCAGGCCAACATCCCCAGCATTGAAGCACTGACCACACTTGATCAGCTCCGCTGGGCAGGCCACATTGTTCGCATACCCAACACAAGACTCCCAAAACAAGCGCTCTAATCGGAACTCCTTCATAGCAAATGAGCCAAAGGTGGGCAGAGGAAACGTTACAAGGGCACCCTCAAAGCCTCCCTGATAAAGTGCAACATCCCCACTGACACCTGGGAGTCCCTGGCCAAAGACCGCCCTAAGTGGAGGAAGTACATCCGGGAGGGCGCTGAGCACCTTGAGTCTCATCGCCAAGAGCGTGCAAAAATCAAGCGCAGGCAGCAGAAAGAGCATGCAGCAAACCAGTCCCACCCACCTTTTCCCTCAACAACTATCTGTCCCACCTGTGACAGGGACTGTGGTTCTCGTATTGGACTATTCAGCCACCTAAGGACTCATTTTAAGAATGGAAGCAAGTCTTCCTCGATTCCGAGGGACTGCTTATGATGATGGCTATAACAAGCTCCATTCATCCAACGAGAGTCATCCCTGAGCATACCAATGTCGTGCTTCAACACCTTGGAGCAATCTGGGTGGTATCCTACAATATAGGTGTAAGGTCTCGAGAATTGTGGTAGCTCAGTGCATGCTGAGACCCCAGAGGATGAACGGTCCCAGTGGTAGACGCAGAAGCCTGAGTGGGTGTGGGGACAGCCTGTGGCCAGTTGGAAGACGCCTTCATGCCACACTGACACAGGATACCCTCTCTTTACATTCACATCTTGCCATTGCATTAAAAGTCCTTCCTATCTGCTCCGCCCCCTTCCAACTACCATTGGCTGCAATGGTTTATCAACAAAATGCAGAAGATTTGCACTTCAGGGGTCCAGCAACTTCGCAACTTTGAAAATACACGAATGGCTTGAGTAAATGAAAAAAACCCTTAGGCTGGGTGTTTCCCAGGGCTTTCCCAATCCGCCACTGTAACTCCGGCACAAGAATGGTGGAAAACTGTTGACATGTCTCACTGGGATTTTCACCGATCTCCCATCAAAATGATAGTGGCCGACTGGGAGCACCCGCGAGAAAATTTCCTGCATTAGCGTCTTTCAAAAGCAAGCTGAATGGTGTGAGCTGAGAAACATAGATTTTCTTTCCGAGCAGATGAGATGTAATGGGCCAAATGGCTTCCCTTGTCTGTATTTATCTTGTAATTTGTGCATACTTACATGCTTCATCACTTTTATATTACTTGTCGTGCAAAATAATGAACATTTTTAAAGGTACGATAAACATGAAACATCAGCTTTTGTAAGATCACAAACAACAGAATGTAAACTAACACTGCTAACTAAGCATTTGATGTGATTTAACTCCTCCAGGAGTCAGGGAATAGATATTTTGTGGTTGTTAATAAGATTCATCAGTTGGGCTGCAGGAAGTTTCCCCATTAAAGTAATTTGATGTAGGTGATAGTGTCATGTATCTTACATTATTATATATAACTGTATCCAAACATGCTATACATGACTGTAATAAGATATGACCTGTAACCACCAGCATACCTTACCACCAGGGGTGCACTTGCAAGAGACAGGTATATAAGGACAGGTCTCAGGCAAGTGCACCATTCCAGAGCTGTGAAATAAAAGGTGCAGGTCCAGAGTGACCTTGACTTCACTACATGCCTCGTGTGAATCTGTACTGAGGGGACAGGACTTTACAGATAGCATTTTATTCACTAAAGGCAGAAGGCTTGTACTTACGGGGTTGAGCAATTGCAGGGTCTTAACATAGAAACCTTCGAGCCTGCACCACCATTCAATATGATCATGGCTGATCATGCAACTTCAGTACGCCACTCCTGCCTTCTCTCCATACCCCGTTAGCCGTAAGGGCCACATCTAACTCTCTTTTGAATATATCTAATGAACTGACCCCAACAACTTTCTGTGGTAGAGAATTCCATAGGTTCACAATTCTCTGAGTGAAGAAGTTTCTCCTCATCTCAGCCCTAAATGGCCTACCCCTTATCCTTAGACTGTGACCCCTGGTTCTAGACGTCCCCAACATTGGGAACATCCTTAGTGTCATCTGCAAACTTGGAAATATTACATTCAATTCCTTCGTCTAAATCATTCTGGGTGTTTTCCCAATAACCCAGCTAAGCACTACTATAACAAGCTCACACATTCAGCTGAACAAATCAGAAAACAAAGTACCAATGGTGCACACACAGTCACAAAGATTTGAAGACTTTAGCTCAGTAAGTACATGGTTCGCAATTTAACAAGTGTCTCTCAGCATTATTGCCGATGCAATATGATTGGATGTTCACTGTGCATGCATTATAGCGCATTCAAAACATCCACGCGATCAAAGCAGTAAAATACTGTGTGGTAGCAGGTGAGTAATATTTTGCGGAAATCAAAAGTAATCCACAGATTAGTCACATTTAGTGCGCAGAGATCAAATTCCAGACATAATTGTGCCGATACTAAAGCTGCCAAGATTGTGTTGTTATGACAATATACTTGGCCAGAATGGTACAAGTGAAAGGTTACCATTGCTGTTCATTTGGTCCCCCGCCATCAGCATCTTGGGGGTCACCACTGACCAGAACTGGACCAGTTATAGCAACAACATGGCTACAAAAGCAGGGCAGAGAGTGGGTAGATTGCCATGAGTGATTCACTTCCTGTCCCTCAAACCTCTCCACCACCTATGTGATTCGAGCCATGAGTGTAATGGAATACTCACCATTCACCTGGATGGCTGTAGTTACAACACTCAATAAGCTCAACACCATCCAGGGGAGAGAAGTCCACTTGATCAGTGAACTTTACATTGAACTCAATATCCACTTTCTCCACCACCAACACGAGGTACTTTAAAAACATAAGAACATAAGAAATAGGAGCAGGAGTAGACCATACGGCCCCTCGAGCCTGCTCCACTATTTAATACGATCATGGCTGATCCGATCATGGACTCAGGTCCACTTCCCTGCCCGCTCCCCTTAACCCCTTAATCTCTCATCGGTTAAGAAACTATCTATCTCTGCCTTAAATTTATTCAATGTCCCAGCTTCCACAGCTCTCTAGGCAGCGAATTCCACAGATTCACAACCCTCTGAGAGAAGAAATTTCTCCTCATCACAGTTTTAAATGGGCGGCCCCTTATTCTAAGATTATGCCCTCTAGTTCTAGTCTCCCCTATCAGTGGAAACATCCTCTCTGCATCCACCTTGTCAAGCCCCCTCATAATCTTATCCGTTTCGATAAGATCACCTCTCATTCTTCTGAATTCTAATGAGTAGAGGCCCAACCTCCTCAACCTTTCCTCATAAGTCAACCCCCTCATCCTTGGAATCAACCTAGTGAACCTTCTCTGAACTGCCTCCAAAGCAAGTATATCCTTTTGTAAATATGGAAACCAACATTGTATGCAGTATTCCAGGTGTGGCCTCACCAATACCCTGTATAACTGTAGCAAGATGTCCATGCTTTTATACTCCATCCCCTTTGCAATAAAGGCCAAGATTCCATTGGCCTTCCTGATCACTTGCAATACCTACATACTCATATTTGGCCCTGCAACCTCTGTCACCAAGAAAGACAAGAGCAGCACAATTATGAGAGCATAATTCCTCTCCAAGTCGTATATCATTATGATTTTGACATATATACCCTGTTCCTTCATCATCGTTGGTTCAAAATCCAGGAATTACATACATAACACCATCAGTACAAAGCCTGCAATGGTTGAAAGCGAAGGCCCACTACCTCCTTCTTAGCACAGTTACGTATGGGTAATAAATGCAGCCTTTCCTGCATTGCCCACATCCCGAGAACAATGAACAAAAATCAAAGTCCTATCCTCAGCGACCTACACTGGCTCTCTATTCCCAATGGATGGGAATTTCCTCGGTGCTGCTCTTGCTCCACCACCATCACTTCGGTGGACTCCCCATTTACACGTGTAAATGGAGATTCCGCTGCACTACCAGTGAAGTTACTGCGCTGGAATGGGCACTTGATCAGCTCCGCTGGGCAGGCCACATTGTCCGCATGCCAGACACGAGACTCCCAAAGCAAGCGCTCTACTCGGAACTCCTTCACGGCAAACGAGCCAAAGGTGGGCAGAGGAAACGTTACAGGGACACCCTCAAAGCCTCCCTGATAAAATGCAACATCCCCACTGACACCTGGGTGTCCCTGGCCAAAGACCGTCCTAAGTGGAGGAAGTGCATCCGGGAGGGCGCTGAGCACCTCGAGTCTTGTCACCGAGAGCATGCAGAAATCAAGCGCAGGCAGCGGAAAGAGCGTGCGGCAAACCTGTCCCACCCTCCCTTTCCCTCAACGACTATCTGTCCCACCTGTGACAGGGACTGTGGTTCTCGTATTGGACTGTTCAGCCACCTAAGGACTCATTTTTAGAGTGGAAGCAAATCTTCCTCGATTCCGAGGGACTGCCTATGATCATGATGGGAATGTGAACAGCTCTGAGGAGATTCATGGCCAAGATTTAAAATTTGAATCCTATTTACAGTTTTCAAACCCTTGTATGGCCTGCCCCACCCTATCTCTGCAACCTCCTCTAGCCTTCGGCCCCTTCCTGCACCTTTTGATCCTCTGGTGCTGGCCTGTTGTTCATCACAACGCTAACTACGCCACACTTTTGGTGGCAGAATTTTCAGCAACACACTGGAACCCCCTGCCTCAGGCTATCTGTCTCTCCACTGCTTTCCCCATACCTTTTCAATCGACTTACAGACACCAAATTAATGGAAGCTGTTATTGTTGTTGAAGGTGAGTGTTTGTATATCTGCAGTTCAATACCTGCCATGATTAGGTTGCTGGGATGTAAATAGCTGCTACTGAAATGTGTCTCCTTCATTAATTGACTGTGCTGTTAAATTCCAAGTGGAACAACATTGACAACAAACTCATTGATGACAGTAATGGATTGACTTGTGGATTGGAATGTTCATTGGGTTAGTAGACTGGCTCTGAGTCATGAATTCTAATCCAGTCAATTCTGAGGTGAATAATTGAAAGACTCTCTTTGATAACGGCCTAACAATGGTGTTGAAGACAATGAGGAAATTCAGCGGCATTGTTTTCCTTCTTGTGAACCATTCCACAAGAGCGTGTGAGGATTTGATCCTTGCCAAAATTGTTGGGAAGTATTAAGGTTTCTGCAGAAGCTGTTGCACCGAGTGTATTCATTTCGGATACTTGAAAAATGTGGTCTTTATTTTAGAACAGCACGGATCGTGTGGCGATGTGAAAGTAGTGTTTAAAATTATGAAAGGATGGGACAGGGCAGATAGGAACAGACTGGTCCATTACTTGAAGGGCCCAAAACAAATGAAGAGAATTAAATACATGATTAATCTCCTTCAGCCTCACAACACCCCGCACCCGTCCCAACGCCCCCGAGATGTCTGCGCTCCTCTAATTCTGCCCTCTTGAGCATCCCTGATTATAATCACTCAACCATCGGTGGACAAGCCTTCTGTTGCCTCGGCCCCAAGCTCTGGAACTCCCTCTTTTAACCTCTCTACCTCTCTTTCCTCCTTTAAGATGCTACTTAAAACCTACCTCTTTGACCAAGCTTTTGGTCACCTGCTCGTAATTTCTTCTTCTGTGGCTCGGTGTCAAATTTTTTGTCTTATAACACTCCTGTGAAGGGCCTTGGGATGTTTTGCTATGTTCAAGGCGCTATATAAGTACAAGTTGTTGTTGTTGTTGCTGAAGAGATTTGAAACAGAGAGTGATGTGGGAAGCACAGGGTTAATGGGAATGTTGTTTTAAAACCCTGTAGCCATGTTACAAGGCATGATGGGTAGCTTGGCCAAAACAAACAGAAGCGTGGGCCCCGAACTTGGTGGACTCACGGCCCGCTGCCACCCGCTGCCACCGAGTTTTCTGGGCGGTGCCAGATTGGTGGAGGCCTCCCACCGGCGGGGAGGGGAGGGCCGCTGGGTACCGCCCGCTGGAGCGCAACGCACATAAGTGTCCTCCCGCCCGCCGAGCTGTCAGTTTGCTCCCGGCGGGAGTCGGCGGCAGCAGGGAAAAGGACTGCTGCGTGGAGACAGGTCTAACCTCGACAATAAGTTTGAAGACCTGCAAAAAAAGGTCAGTAAACTTCTTTTCTTTCTTTCTTTTTTTTTTTTTACAGAGATTCAGGTGGATGGGGTCCCCTGAAGGTTATCCAGTGGGTTTTCTTTGTGTAAATTTTTATTTTTATGTGCTCTCCCCGCACCCCCCCCCTCCCTGGACCCGACTCAATCCTCGGCGGTACTTTGCCAAGGAACGCATTTGCCGCCGAGATTGGGAGCTCCCGCCCGCTGCTGCCCAGACGCACGGCATAAGTCGTTTTTTTGCCGCCGGGCGGTCTTTCCCTGACTTTCTAATGAAACTCCCGCCCAAAGTAGCATCAGGATCTCTGTGGTTCTTTGGGTGCCACTTGGGTGGAACTTAGCTTCCAGCAAGTTCGGGCCCATAGTGTCAGCAGTTAATAAGTAACAGTTGGTATAAAGACGTTTCATGTTATCTTGTTACGCAGGCAATGGCCAAACATAAGACAGTTGAGATAACAAAATACATTTGCTGAGAGCTTACACGATTAACAATTGACAGTTGCTCGGTTGTTGATCACGTTAGCTTGTCAATTGTCGAGTTTCACTTCTGCTTAATTATGTATAAATACAATGCCACAACTACTGCAAAGTTGGGAGACTTCGGGATTTGACTTTAGAATGTCGAACGCCCTCCCCGCATGCTTGTATTAAAGAATTCTCGTATTGTGGACTATAACTGACTTCGAGTGGTATTTTTCCCACCACAGCGAGCAAAAGATAGTTACAGAGTTGTGAGGCTGTGGAATTCACTTCCAGGGTTAATGGTGTGGCAGAAACACTGTCAACATTCAAGATTAAATTGGATAGGTGGCTGAAGGAAAGGGGAATATGGGAACAGGGCAGATAAATGTGAAGAGTACTAATTGCTTGCATGGAAGTAAAATATCGACATGGACTGGTCGGAATGAATAGCCTGTTTCCGTCCTCTATCTCCTTGCATGTATCTATGTAAGGGTTCTACATAATTTCTGTTTGAGCAGTCCCTAATCTATTCAGGCCCCTAGGCATTCTATAGGCACTACACTTGGTGAAGCCACAATGATGGTTATTGAGGGAAATAGAAAAATTGACACTTCTGCAGAAGAGGTGTTTTTCTGAGGCTGATGCTGAGGCATATTGTCAGGACTCAGTCATGAGTGAGTTCTACATATCTATTGATGTACTTGAGCTATACAAGAGACACCGGAACTATGGGGTTAATTATTTCAATGTTTGCAGATTCCTTGGTGCAGACAATACTGAAGCTGTGGCAGCAAGAGCAATGAGCAGGTATTAGAACTAAATCAGAAAGGGTTTTATGTTCTATGGGCCATGCTCGAATAGCATTAAGAATCCTTAAGACGACATTATCAACAAAGCAAACCCTCCTACTAGCATTTCAGACTGCAAGTGCAAACATGAAATATTTATAAAGTTATGTTAAACTCGACTATAACAATTTCTAAGAAATAATTGCATAGCTATACTGGATTTTTGCAATGATTTATGGAAATACGTTTGTCTGTTGATATATGTCAGATTATCTGAAGCGATGCTTGCTGTAGCAACTTAAGGTATTTAAGGGCAGATAGTGTTCACCTGGGAGTTTAAAGGCGAAAATATGAAGGATATTCCAAAACCTGGATTTTCTGACTGACCGAATGTGAGATTAGTGGGGGAGGCGGGAAGGGTGTGATTCGCTCCCACCCAACATTATGAGCACGAATCTCACCATAATTTCTGAGGTCAGCCTCATTGTTATCTTGGGCTAGCTCCAGGTATCAGCAATGCCTCTGATTGGGAGCTTTCCATTAAGGGATGCAGGAAATTGCATTCTGGATTTAAAGGCCTGTTGCAGATGATAGGGCAGGTATCATCATTCACAGAAGATACCTGGCATGTCTGCAGGATAGCAGAGAGTGTCCAAATTGACAAATGGAACAGAGGAAGTGCTTTTTCAAAAAGTGAGGCAGAGAAGAGAAAGTCTTTCGGGTGTAGAACGCTGTGCTATTACTTTCTTAATATCACCGTATTAAAGAAATTCATCTCGAGAAACATTAACGATGGTTTATACTGTGCAGCATTAACTACTTCTTTAGTCCCTTGGTGCAAAAATGCACCTAGAGGGCACTGTTTAGGATAAGTAGCTTCTTGCTTCATATATTGCAATGCTTGAGAAACGTACAGCTTCCTAGTTATTTGCCTTAGAGTTTGAGGGACATAAGGATGTCACATTTATTATCAATCTGAAGTCTCTGTACACAATTACTGGAATGTATGAGATGTCAAGGGACCCTGTGCCCAGAGGAAGACAGCTGTGTCAAAATTTCAAATGGCAAATTTAACTCAGCGACACAGGACACAAAACAACACGGATAATCAGCTTGCTCCATCTCACAGTGTGACACAATGTTTGGTATATATTTCTATTGCAAATGGATCAATTTGAAAAGTGGGTAGAGGCAGCAGGACGATTCCAGGTTCTATTCCTGATCAGTAGTGAGATACATAGAAACATAGAAAATAGGAGCAGCAGTAGACCATTCGGCCCTTCAAGCCTACCCCGCCATTCAATATGAACGATCCTCTATCTCAACACATTATTCCCTCTTTTTCACCCATACCCCTTGATGCCTTTTGTTTCTAGAAATCTATCTATCTCCCCGATCTGAGGTGGTTAAGCATCTGTGATGCTACAATTTGCCTCAGTTCTCTTAGACTTATCTGAATGCCGGAGACACGATCCTGCGGGTCACCCCCCACCCCCGCTCCCCCCCCCCCCCCGCCCTCACATGCCCCCATCCACCCTGCCCCCCCCCCCCCCCCCTGCACAGTTAGGTGGTGCATTTGGCCGAGTGCAGGTGGGGCTTCGATGAAAGTTATGATACTGAGGTCCGGTCCGCCTCTTGGATTCCAGACTCACCAGGAGTGCCGCCTGTCTTGGGGCTCGTGCGCACTGTACATAAGAACATAAGAAATAGGAGCAGGAGTAGCCCATACTGCCTCGCATGCCTGCTCCGTCGTTTAATAAGATCATGCGTGCATACAGAGGCTGAACTCCAAGCCATAGTCAACGTATTTACTGAGGCGTACGAAAGCATGGGCCTTGCGCTAAACATCCGTAAGACAAAGGTCCTCCACCAGCCTGTCCTCGCCGCACAGCACTGCTCCCCAGTCATCAAGATCCACAGCGCAGCCCTGGACAACGTGGACCATTTCCTATACCTCGGGAGACTCTTATCAACAAGAGCAGGCATTGACGACGAGATTCAACACCGCCTCCAGTGCGCCAGTGCAGCCTTCGGCCACCTGAGGAAAAGAGTGTTTGAAGACCAGGCCCTCAAATCTGCCACCAAGCTCATGTTCTACAGGGCTGTATGGCTCAGAGATATGGACCATGTACAGCAGACATCTTGAGTCACTGGAGAAATACCACCAATGATGTCTCTGCAAGATCCTGCAAATTCCCTGGGAGGACAGACGCACCAACATTAGCGTCCTCGACCAGGCCAACATCCCCAGCATTGAAGCACTGACCACACTTGATCAGCTCCGCTGGGCAGGCCACATTGTTCACATGCCAGAAACAAGACTCCCAAAGCAAGCGCTCTACTCGGAATTCCTTCACAGCAAACAAGCCAAAGGTGGGCAGAGGAAACATTACAAGGGCACCTTCAAAGCCTCCCTGATAAAGTGCAACATCCCCACAGACACCTGGGAGTCCCTGGCCAAAGACCACCCTAAGTGGAGGAAGTGCATCCGGGAGGGGGCTGGGCACCTCGAGTCTCATCGCCGAGAGTGTGTAGAAACCAAGCGCAGGCAGCGGAAAAGTGTCGGCAAACCTGTCCCACCCACCCCTTCTCTCAACGACTATCTGTCCCACCTGTGACAGGGACTGTGGTTCTCGTATTGGACTGTTCAGCCACCTAAGGACTTATTTTTAGAATGGAAGCAAGTCTTCCTCGAATCTGAGGGACTGCCTATGATGATGGTGGCTAATCTTTGACTTCAACTCCACTTTCCTGCATTATCCCCATATCCCTCAATTCCCTTAATAGCCATTGTAAAATTTTTCGAGGAGGTAACCAGCAGGGTTGATGAGGGCAGTGTGTATGATGTAGTGTAAAGGGATTTTATCAAAGCTTTTGATTAGGTCCTATATGGCAGATTGGTCACAAAAGTAAAAGCCCATGGGATCCAGGGCACAGTGGCAAGCTGGATCCAAAATTGGCTCAGAGGCAGGAAGCAAAGGGTAATGGTTGATGGGTGTTTTTGTGACTGGAAGACTGTTTCCAGTGGGGTTCCACAGGGCTCAGTGCTGGGTCCCTTGCTTTTTGTGGTATATATCAATGACTTGGATTTGAATGTTGTGGGTATGATTAAGATGTTTGCAGATGACACTAAAATCGGCTGTGTGGTTGATAATGAAGAAGAAAGCTGCAGATTGCAGGAAGATATCAACGTACTGGTCAGGTGGGCAGAAAAGTGGCAAATGGAATTCAATCCGGAGAAGTGTGAGGCAAGGGAATACACATTAAATGGTAGGACACTGAAAAGTGGAGAGGAACAGAGGGACCTTGGAGTGCAGGTCCACAGATCCCTGAAGGTAGCAGGCCAGGTAAATCAGGTGGTTAAGAAGGCATATGGAATACTTGCTTTTATTTGTCGAGGCATGGAATACAAAAGCAAGGAGGTTATGCTTGAACGGTCTAAAACACCGGTTAGGCCGTAGCTGGAGTACTGTGTGCAGTTCTGGTCACCACATTACAGGAAAGTGTGCAGAGGAGATTTACAAGAATGTTGCCTGGACTGGAAAATTTTGGTTATGAGGAAAGATTGGAGATGCTGGGTCTGTTTTCTTTGGAGTAGAGGAGGCTGAGGGGAGACCTGATTGAGGTGTATAAAATTATAAGGGGCCTGGATAGAGTGGATAGGAAGGACCTGCTTTCTTTGGCAGAGAAGTCAACAACCAGGGGACATAAACCAGGGGATTTAAAGTAATTGGGGGGAAGTTTAGAGGAGATATGAGGGGAAATGTCTTCACCCAGAGGGTGGTGAGGGTCTGGAACTCACTGCCTGAAAGGGTGGTAGAGGCAGAAACCCTCAGCACATTTAAAAAATACTTGGATGTGCACATAAAGTATCGTAACCTACAGGGCTACGGATCAAGAGCGCGAAATTGGGATGAGGCTGGATAGCTCTTGGTCGGCCGGCACGGACACGATGGGCTGAAATGGCCTCCATCCGTGCTGTAAATTTCTATGTTTCTATGATACCTCTTATCCTGGGACTGTGTCTCCTCATTCTAGACAGTCCAGCTAGGGGAAACAATGGGCTAGATTTTCCATTATTTTTGCATTCCGCCCACTTAATGTCCATTTTAACGCTGAAATGAGAGCGCCCACATTTAGCCAAAAAATGGAAACTGACGCCCATTTTTCAGACACTTATCACCGAGCGTTACTTTCGCCATGTGTGTAATGCCGAGAAAAAATAATACCGCCCGCCCACTTTTTTGGGGCGGAATCATCAGTATAGGTGAAACCAACGTCCATAATATCGCCCAGCGTTACTTTCAGTACGTAATTAATGCCGAGATTTAATAATACTGACCACCCACTGTTTTTTGTCGTAAAGATCACACTTGCCAGAAACTAACGGTCATCCTTACTTTCGGCACCTCGCACACATCTCGCCGACAATATCGCTCGCCGAAAAAAATCGCTGGGAAAAAAATTGAACTAACCGGAACTACTCACAGCGCCATGTTCTAAATCGCAGGTCGCATCATTTAAAAGGCGGCTCTGCTTCAACCTCGGGGGAGTTCGGATGTACTCTGGAGGTGTTTGGAGGTGATGTGAACATCTGAAGAAACATCTTTTCATACTGTGGACGATTGGAATTTACTAGCTGTCTTAGTGAGGACATTTATTCTTTGTGAACAATCGGTGGAAAACAGATAGCTGTTGGAATGGGGCCTGTCATTTCTCACCCTCTCTTGATGACCACTCACATGCTGCAGACTCGAGCTGGCAGAAGGTGCGCTCGACAGCATCATGTGCCCAATGTAAGATGTGACAGACTGATGAGGAGGACCAGACGTTACACCACCCGCAAGTACAGAGAGAAGCATTCTTACCTCAACTTGTGCGACACCACCTGCCTTCGGAGACTGGGCTTCCACAAAGAGGTTATCACTGAGGTATGCCAGCTCATCAGGGGAGATCTGCAGCCTGCCAGCACCATCAGGACTGCACTGTCCATTGAGGTCAAGGTCACCGCGGCACTGTCGTTCTATGCGTCGGGTCCCTTTCAGGCCTCAGCTGGCAACATTTGTGCTATATCTCCGCATGCCACAAATTGCTGCATTAGGCCGGTCACTGAAGCACTGTACGCATGCAGGAGGGACTTTTTCAGGTGCCGCGGCACTCTGGGGCCACTGGGAGCCCTCATCCACCAGTGTTCCTGGCTACCAGCTCCAGGGTCTGCTCCATTCCTTCCAAGTTATGCATTATTTGTTGGACAAAAACTCGGTGCCAAGTATGTTCTTGGTGCTTAGTAGGCTTTTTGCTGTTGGTGAATTTCCCTCGTGCCTCCCACAACGGCCAAACAAGCACACACCACAGCCACACACCCTTTCAGTCCCTCTCTGCTCCCTCTCTCTCTGTCTCATCTTCTGTGCATGTAATGATGACCCCTGATCCCCTGAATCGCAGGAATCGAGCACTGCCATGTCGTTACTAAAGATGGCGACATTTTACGGCAGAAGGTCAGAGAGATTTAACGCTACCGCCCATTTCATATTGCTTGCGGTAACACCCAATTTTTAAAATGGAGACTAGGGGCTTTGAAAATGGGCGACAAGCCAGCGATCTGAAAACCTATTTTACCACCCACGCCGGAAATAACGTCCATTTTTGGGTGATCTATACAAAAGTGTAAAATCTAGCCCAATGTTTCAGCATCTACCCTGTCAATCCCCAGTCAGAATCTTGTATGTTTCTATTAGATCACCTCTCTTTCTTCTAAACTCCAGAGAGAATAGACCCATTCCATACAATCTCTCATCATAAGACAGCCCTCTCATCCCAGAATCAAGTGAACATTCATTGCACCATTTTCAAGGGAAGTATATCCTTCCTTAGGTAAGGAGACCAAAACTGTATGCAGTATTCTAGGTGTGGTCTCACTAAGGCCCTGTACAACTGTAGCAAGACTTCCTGGGGCTGAAATTGCCCCTCTCCTCAAGGCGTGTTACCACCGCAATCGGCGTCACGCTGCGGAGTGGAGTGGCCGGCGACTTTTCGTGGAATGGCTGCGTGCTAGCCCAATTACCCTCCCAAGTTTTCCCGGCGGTGCCCCAATCCCCCCCCCCCCACCCCCTTACCGTTCCGCTGCTGCCGATCGGTGTTAAGCCGTCATCACCGTGCACACCCCGATCTGACCCCCTCCGACGGTGACATTTCACTCCGAAAATCTTCGGCCCGCCCGGCGGTGCCAAAACCTGTTTTTCCCGGTGGCCCGTTGAGGCTGCGGCCTTCTGCAGTGGCGGTGCGACTTCCCTTAAAGTGGGCTGAAGTTTTGAAATCGCGGAGGCTCTCCCCTTTAAGGCAGAGCCGTGGTGACGCGCTCCATGATGACATCATCGCAGCGGTGACTCCGCTCCGTCCCAAAGTTCCGCCCCCAGTTGCTGTCACCGCCGTGTCTTTGCCCCTCAGGTGTAGTCACCATCCCCATTAGGATAGACTTCTGGATCAAAACCAGAAAAAAAAAAAGAGCTGAATGTTGCGCAAGAATTAACCTGAGCTGTAGCTGCAGTGAAAACCATCGAAACAGGGTGGGAGTGCCCCGTTTCGGGCAAGGGACAATGTCTACCCCCTTACTCTTGTACTCCAAACCCCTGGCAATAAAGGACAACATGCCATTTGCCTTCCTTATTGCTTGCTGTACCCGCATGCTCGCTTTCTGTGTTTCTTGCACAAGGACACCCAAATCTCTCTGAACACCAACATTTAAACATTTCTCACCATTTAAAAAAATATTCTGTTTTTCTATTCTTTCTACCAAAGTGAATAACCTCACATTTCCCGACATTATACTCCATCTGCCACCTTACGGCCCACTCACTCAGTCTATCTATAGCCCTTTGTAGATGCCTTGTGTCCCACCTAGCTTTGTATCATCAGCAAACTTGGATACATTGCGCTCGGTCCCTTCATCTAGGTCATTAATATAGATTGTAAATAGTTAAGGCCCCAGCACTGATCCTTGCGGCACCCCACTAGTTACTGCCTGCCAATATGAAAAAGACCCGTTTATCCCTATTCTCTGTTTTCTGTCCGTCAACCAATCCTCTATCCATGCTAATACATTATCTCCAATACCAAAATCCCTTACCTTGTGAAATAACCTTTTCTGTGGCACCTTATCAAATGCCTATTGAAAATCCAAATATACTCATCATCATAGGTGGTCCCTCGATGAGGAAGACTTGCTTCCACATGAGTTCACAGATGTTTCAATGAAGGACCCGATGTTCCAGTCCTGAACTCCAGTTGAAGGGTGGAAGATGCCTGTGCGTGGATTTTTTTAACGTGTGGTGACCGTTGCACACCACACGGGCTTGACAGAGCTAGGCCTTTATCCAGTGCCAAGGGTTAACCAGGACGACTGGAGACCAGCTCTGCTGCACGGACCTAGTGCGCACACGTATCGCAGTGTGGGCTGGCCCGTGCTGCCCCCGGGCCCTCAGCTCTTCTGGGTCCTGTACCTTCATTTGCCGCACATCCACCACGATCTCTCGCCGCTCCGCCGCCACAATCTCTCACCGCTCCTCCGCCACGATCTCTCGCCACTCATCCGCCACGATCTCTCACTGCTGCTCCACCACGATCTCTCGCCGCTCCTCCACCATGACCTCTCACCACTCATCCTCCACGATCTCTCGCAGCTCCTCCGCCACGAACTCTCGCCGCTCCTCCACCACGACCTCTCGCCGCTCATCCACCCCGACCTTCCTGCTCCTCCGTTGTACCTGGGCCCTGCTGATGTTCCTGCCCACATTCCAAACGGCGACCTGGGTTTTGATGACCACCCAGTCACCCACCTCAAAATTGTCGCATACTTGGAGCAGCTCACACTGGAAGTTGTAGTGCTCCAGCTCTTTTATAGCCCGACCTGCGGAAGTGTTCTCTACGATTTATATGGGAATAATAAATCCCAAAATATATTCCCCTATGCAAGGGTCTTTTGCATCACAGTTTCCTCCCCTATATAAATCCCCGTGATTTATATGGGACTAACACACCCCAGAATACAAACCCCTATAAAAGAGTCATTTGCATCGGCACAATCTGACACAGTTAAATCCATCCGCGATTTGACTGCTACACATAAAGTTACCTAGACCCAATCACAAAACCCTTTCTATGATGTGACTGGAAACATGCAATCATCAATTCCCCGACTGTCTGCTGAGGTTGACTGTAGGCCCAGATCTTAGTTGCAGCTTATGTCCCAAAGACACACTGCTGTCTTTTGCTGTTTTGATCCAAATATACTACTCCCCCTTTGTCTACCCTGTTAATTACATCCTCAAAAAATGTTCCCTTTCATAAAACCATGTTGTCTCTGCCTAATCATGTTATGATTTTCTAAGTGCCCTGACATGACTTTCTTAACAATGGATGTCTACATTTTCCTGATGACTGACATCAGGCTGTTTTCTCTCTCCCTTCTTTCTTGAATAGCGGTGTTACATTTGCTACCTTCCAATCCGCTGGAACCGTTCTAGAATCTAGGAAATGTTGAAAGATCCAAGCCAATGCATCCACTATCTCTGCAGCCACCTCTTTTAGAACCCTAGGATGTAAACCGTCAGGTCCAGGGGATATGTCGACTTTTAATCCCATTAGTTTCTCTAGCACTTTTTCTCTACTTATATTAATTACATTACCCTGATTAGACCCTTGGTTCCCCACCATTTTTGGTATGCGTTTGACATCTTCGACTGGGAAGACAGATACAAAATATTTGTTTAACGTTTCTGCCATTCCCTTATTCCCCATAATAATTATTTACTGCCTCATCCTCAAAGGACCAATGTTTACTTTTGCTACTCTCTTCCTTTTTACATACTTGTAGAAGCTCTTACAATCTGTTTTAATATTTCTTGCTAGTTTTCTCTCAGTCTATTTTTTCCTTTTTTATCCATTGTTTGGTCATCCTTTGATGGTTTATGAAACTCTCCCAATCCTCAGGCTTACTATTATTTGTCGCAACATTATAAGCTTCTTCTTTCAATCTAATGCTATCCTAAACTTCTTTAATTAGTCACGGATGGATCACTTTTCCCGAGGAGTTTTTATTTCTCAATGGAATGTATTTTTGTTGAGAATTATGAAATACTTCTTTAAATGTGAGGCACTGCTTACCTACTGCCATACCTTTTAATCTATTTTTCCCAACCAACCTTAGCCAACTCGCCCTTCATACCTATGTAATTGGCTTTATTTAAGTTTGAGACTCTAGTTTTGGACTGAGGCAAGTCATTCTCAAACGCAACGTGAAATTCTATCGTATTATGATCACTCTGGCCCAGAGATTGCTAATTAACCCCGTCTCGTTACACAATAAAATATCTAAACTAGCCTGTTCCCTGGTTGGTTCCATGACGTATTGTTCGAGGAAAGTGTCCCAAATGCATTCTATGAACTACCTTTGCCAATTTGATTTGTCCAGTCTGTATAAAGATTAAAGTCCCCCATGATTATTGCATTATCTTTGTTACAAGCTCCTGTTATTTCTTGATTAATATACTGTCCAATGGTATAGCTACTGTTAGGGGGCCTATAAACTGCACCCACTGGTGTTTTCTGTCCCTTGTTATTCATTAATCTCCACCCATACTGATTCTACTTCCTGATCATCTGAGCTAAGATCCTTTCTCTCTACTGCCCTTATGTCAGCCTAATTCACCCCTCTACTTTACCATTCTGCCTGTCTTTTCGAAATGTCAAGTACCCTGGAACATTTAGTTCCCAACCTTGGTCACCTTGCAACCATGTCTCTGTAATGGCTATTAGATCGTGCCCATTTATTTATATTTGTGCCGTCAATTTATCTATCATGTTACGAATGCTGCGTACATTCAGATAAAGAGCCTTTAATTTTGTCTTTTTATAATGTTTCCCTACTCTGACCCTATTTGCTGGCGCACTCTTATGTTTGCACACTCTGTCCCTTCCTGTCACACTCTGGTAATCATTACCTGTTATGTTTTCGGTACGATCTCACAAACACACAGGCTCTAAGATGGCTGATAACTTCAGGAAACCAGACAGGTGACTCCTTCTTTATTGTTGTAAACAGCAATGGCTGCAATGCCACAGTAGTCCACTGGGTGGAGCTATATATATTACACCTCCCTCCTTAATGAAGAAGTAATTATAACAAACAATCATCGTACATAACTTGCATGGTTATACATAACAAAAGATATGGACTTATTTTGCCATATTTACAAATCAAGCTTAACCACTTATTTTCTGTCTCAAAGAGGATACCTTTGCTCTCGAACAGAACCTTCCAAACATGGTGTCGAACTTAGTCATTCTGAGGAAAGTTTTCCAGGGGATGCCCTTGATTTACATTTGAACTCTCTATAACTTCAGACTGTTTGTCTGCCTGACTCGGACTCAGACTTAAATTCTGACTTTCTCTTGGACTTATTTCCAGTACATTTGATGTAGGATGTGCTACTCGTACTTTACACATCAAAACTATCTGATGAGTCAGACATAATCGCATCATTCCAACCTTCAACTCCTTCCATGTCTGTAGGTAAAACATGATCAATGTGAACAAAGCTAACCTGTCCATGCTCAAACATCGTGACCAAATATATGCGAGGAGCACATATCTTCACCACTCTTCCTGGTAACTACTTTAACCATTTATGGTGATGGTTCTTCACTCTCATGTTTGATTTAATTTCACACTTCTCTCTTTTACTCTACCTCTATCAAGATTCTCTTTCTGTCTTAATTGTTTATCTTCTATAGACGTGCCAAGTTTGGTTTTAACAACACGAATCTGGTTCATGGCTGTCGTTTGAGAAACAACTCTGCTGGTGTTCTACCAGTAGTTGTATGAGGAGAATTGCAATATGTAATTAGAAAATTAGCCAATTTGTGGTCCAATGACAACTGTCATTTCTTTGGATTTGGATCCAACATCTGTTTGATGAGAAAACGTTTTACAATTTGTACTGTGTACATTTGAAGCAGGGTGGTACGGTGGAACCTTGGTGTGTTCCACACCATTTTTGCTCGTGAGCTGTGCAAATCTGAACAAAATTGTGGTCCATTATCAGAAACAATTTCTTCTCGGAGGCCAAATGAAGAAAATAATCTTCGCAAAATGTCCAATGTTTTAATTGGTGTTATTTTCCACTTTGGAAACACCTTGACCCACTTCGAATGGCTATCAATCACAATGAACAATTGCTGTCCTTCTAGCTCAGCAACATCGATATGTAACCTTTTCTACACCCTGGGAGGCTATTTCCATGGCTGTAATGGTACTGATGGTGGTTTCTTGCTTGCCAATTGACATGTCATACACTGACTAACGATGAACTCTATACCTTTATCTAGACCTGGTCACCATAAGTAACTGTGTGCAAAACTCTTGGTCAAGCACATTCCCAGGTGCTGGTCATGAAGATCTCCTAATAATTTGGACTTTAATTTATTTGGTATAACCACTCTTGCACCTCACATGATACAATCTTTATCGACTGATAATTCATTCCTACGAATGAAGAATGGATGAATATCTTTGTCTTTTACCTGCTTGGCCAGCCATTTGCGATGTAATCATACACCTTTGACATAACTGGGTCACGTTTGTTTGCTCTACCAATCTCTTCAGCTGTGACTGGCAGTTCATCAATGTATGAAAAATGGCCTGGAGATGGAGCACGCGGTGTCCACCGGTACGCTCGCGGCCTTCCGTGAGAGGTGGGCGCCGGAGGGACTGGAGTGCATCATTTGATTTAAGTTGACTGTCCAAAGTTTAATTTGTTTAATTGTGTCGGTTTTAGTGCCCCCCTTTAATCAGGGGGCACTTGTATGAATGTTTCAACTTTAAAATAGTTGTATGAAAAATTGAACACTTTTTCCCTATTGGGTGTAACTTGTGATGGGGAAGGCAATCTAGACATTATTGTGATCAGCTGATCATTTGTGCTCAATGTCATATGTAGGGCCCAAGTTTCCACATGATTTGCGCCTGATTTTTAGGAGCAACTGGTGGAGAACGGGCTATCTTAGAAATCGCAATTCTCCACATTTTTTTTTCTGCAGTTCTAGTCAGATAGAACAGTTCTACTTTGGAACAGAATTTTTTCTTCAAAAGGGGGCGTGTCCGGCCACTGACGCCTGATTTGAAAGTTTCCACAGTGAAAACGTACTCCAAACTAAAGTAGAATGGAGCAAGTGAAGATTTTTGTAGAACTGAAAAAACCTGTTCGACACATTAAAAAATCAGGCGCAGGTTACAAATTAGGCGTCCAGAACGAGGTGGGGGGGGGGAGGGAAGTCATTAAATTCTATAATAAATCCTTATTTATACTTATACAAATAATATACAAATAAATCCAACCTGAATAAACATTTATAAGCAAAGAAAAGATTAAATAAACCAACTTCCTACCTGTGTGAAAGTGCTTCAGGCAGGCCTTTCGGGACCGAAGGCTGAACGGGCCGGCCCGAGACTTCGGGCAGGGCCCGTCCCCAGCACCAGATTTACAGGTCGGTGGCGTTGGGTCGGGTCGGGGAGATTCGGTTCGGTTCGGTTCGGGTGGGGGGGAGGGAGAGAGAGGGGGGGAGGAGAGAGAGAGAGAGAGGGAGGGAGAGAAGGGGAGAGAGAGGGAGGAGGTGGGGGGGGGAGGGAGAGAGAGGGAAGGGGGGGGGAGGAGAGAGAGGGAGGGAGGTCAGGTCGGATCCAGTCCGGCAGCGGGAGTCGGGTCGGGGGGCGGGAGCGCGGGTCGGGTCCAGTCGGGGGGGGAGCGGGTGTCGGGTCTGGTCCGGAGGTGGGGGGGGGGAGCAGGAACTGGCCGCGGGAGGAGCCTTATTCACGCAGCCCCAGTGAGGCCATTCAGCCAGGGCTAGGGACTGCGTGCTTCGGGCCCCTCCCACACAGTTCGGCACCTGGAGCTACTGAACTTGCGTGCCCACTGTAGCGCGCATATGCAGAGGTCCCGGCACTGTTTTCAGCGCAGGGACCTGGCTCCGCCCCCCTACAGCTCGTGCCGGCTGCGCCGAGGGCTAGAGGACCTGCAGGGAGGTGGAGAATACTGAGGATTTTTTTAGGCGTACTTTGTGGCACGAAAAACGGGCGTCCAGGTCGGGACTGCACCGTTCTAGGCGCGTGTGGAAACTTGGGCCCGTAGATGCTGACAAAATCAAAGCCCATCTCTGCATTTGGGCTGCAGTTAATGTTGGAACTGGGGACTTTGGATGGAGGATTGCTGTCAGGTGCTTATGGTCCGTAACGATGCTAAACTTCTGACCATACAAGTATTTGTGGAACTTCTTGACCCCAAAAATGAATGCCAAAGCTTCCCTTTCGATTTGCGCATAATCACTGGCACTGAGAGTGCGTGAATCAAAAGCAATTGGTCTCTCCTCTCCACTACATAGTACATGAGAGATCATTGCCCCAACTCCATACAGAGAGGTGTCACATGCTCGCTTGATCTCCTTAGATACGTCATAGTGTCATAGTGAACTAACATGGTGCTCTCTACCAATTGGCTTTTACATTCATTGAATGCTGTATTGCATTCTTCTGATCACTTCCAATGGGCCTGTTTTTTCAATAGTTAATTCATGTAACACTGTAGCTAAATTTGGTAGGAACTTCCCATAATAGTTCAAAAAATGATCGAAGCTAAGTGACATTCTTGGGAGAGGGTGCATTTCTGATTGCATCCAGCTTTCCCTTGGTTGGATATAAACCATCTTTGTCTACTCTGTGCCCTAATACTCCACTGAGTTTTGAAATAACTCACACTTGCGAGCAGTCACTCATACTCTGTGCTTCTCTCACCATTTGAGGACTTCATTCAATATGTTATGAATTTACCTGTTTGGATGACATACTAATTTCAGCACCAAATAACATACTACCCCTTCAATACCTTGCAAAATCTCGTTCATCAGCCCTTGGAAAATGGCAGGAGTGGAAGCCACTCCAAATGGTAGCCTATTAAATAGATATAGGCCTAGATGAGTATTTATAGTCAAGCATGACTTGGACTCCTCATCTAGTTCAAGTTGTAAGTAGGCATTCATCAGATCCAACTTTGAGAAGATCTGACCACTTGTCAGTGCTGTGAACAAATCTCCTATATTGGGCAATGTATTGGGAAGATTATCCTCTCGAACCTGGTTTACAGTTACTTTATAATCAGCACACAACCTTACCTTACCATCGGACTTAGGTACAACAACAATGGGTGTAGCCCAACTACATAGATCTATCTTAGAGATAATGTTCTCAGTCTCTAGTCTTTTGAGTTCTTGCTCAACTTTCTCCTTGAGTGCATATGGTAAGGAATGTGGCTTGCAGTAAACTGGTCTCCATCATAGGCAGTCCCTCGGAATCGAGGAAGTAAACTGGTCTAGCGTCCTTCTGTACCCTGACACTCGCCTTGAAGCCTCGGATCGGACTGCCTGTTTCACAGAACACCTTCGGATACTTCTTGATGACATCATCCTTTGATGCAAATCTCATTTCAACACAAAAAATCTCACTCCAATCCAGCTTCAGTGATCCCAACCAATTTCTTCCTAGAAAGGCAGGCTTGTCTCCTGCCACTACTAAGGGAGGCAAGCTCTGAAATTGATCCTTGTATTTCACCGGTACGGTGATACGAACTACCACAGGAATGTTCCCTCCAGAGTAGCCTCGCAGTTCTATCTTGGATTTCTCCAATGGGAAATCCCGCCATTTGTCGATGTATAGCGATTCCGCTACTACACTCACTGATGCACCAGTGTCGATTTCCATAGGTATCTTGGTTCCTGCAACATCTACATGCATGATGATACTTTTCGAATTGCTGTCAGTTACCCCCGTGCTCCTGATGTGCAGCTCTAAAACCTCCTCGTCCTGTTGTTTTTCTTCCATGCTATGTAGTCTCTGGGAATTTCTACTTATAGCTTTGAAAGTTGGTTTACTCTTCAGTCGGCATGCCTTCGCAAGATGCCCAGTTTTCCTGCAGATCAAATCACTCTGCCTTCACATATGGACAACTTTGAGCAATGTGTTGCCCCACGCACTGATAGCATGACTTCAATGCTCTGTTACCATTGCTAATTGCTGAGACCTTGGGGCCCAACTATCTTTTACCTTTAACCTGCAGGCTATTCACCTCGGTTGTCTGATGACTGGAAATGGTACGAAATTCTCGGGAATATTAGTTAGCCATGTCCATTGACATAGCTGTCTGACAAGCTGAATCAAAAGTCAAGTTAGGGGTTGTCAATAACTTTCTTCTGATCGCTTCATTTTTCATCCCACAAACAAAGTGATCACGCAATGCTTGGTCCTGAAACTTCCAAAATTACAGTGAATAGATAGCTTTTTTAATGCTACAATGTACTCTGATACTTTCGTCGGTTAACTGATCTTGAAATACGAAACGATAACTTTCAGCAATTTCCAGGGGCTCAGGACTGTACTGCAATCTACTTAAGTGATGTGTCCTTTGGCTTAACAGGCACAAGAAAACTTTTCAGGCTTTCATACACCTCGGGCCGGCTTCAATTAAGAAAATAGCCCATTTTCTTTCCAACACCACCCGGTTATGGTTTTCATCATCGGGGAATTTGATGATACTACTTGCGGTGAAAAATATTTCTGGCCGCTCCACATACATTCCGAAACTTTCACAGTCATGTTGAAACACCCCAAGCACCCTATTATTCCAATAGGCGTGGCCATCTGGACTCTAGCAGTTCAGCCAAGTGTGCTTGGAATTTACCTGGATTTTTAGCTATGCTGCAAAACAAAGAACCTCTCAAATTCTCTGTCGGTTGGTTGAATCAACCACCAACAAAAATTTCAGCTAGGTTATCCAATTATCCCATTGTCCGTCGCCAATGTTATGTTTTCGGTATGATCTCACAAACAGACAGGCTCAAAGATGGCTGATAACTTCAGGAAACCAGTTAGACGACTCCCTCTTTTTGTTGTAAATAGCAATGGCTGCAATGCCACAGTAGTCCACTGGGTGGAGCTATATATATATTACATTACCCCTATCGCTACCCTGCATTATTACCTTGTCCTTTCTCTTTAACTTTCTAAATTTCCCCTCACCTGAACCCTCTATTTAGTTTAAAGCCCTATCTACAGCCCTAGATATTCGGTTCGCCAGGACATTGGTCCCAGCATGATTCAAGTGAAGCGAAGCCCGTCCCAATGGAACAGTCTCGCTCTTACCCCAGTACTGGTGCCAGTGCCCCATGAATCGAAACCCATTTCTCCCACACCAGTCTTTGAGCCACGCATTCAACTCCCTGATCTTATTGATCCTATGCCAATTGCTCATGGCTCAAGTAGTAATCCAGAGATTATTACCTTTGTGGTTCTGCTTTTTAATTTAGCCCCTGTTCATACTCCCTCAGCAGAACCTCTTTCTTAGTCCTACCTATATCCTTGGTACCTACGTGGATCATGACAACTGGATCCTTCCCCTCATACTCCAAGTTCCTCTCCAGCCCTGAGGAGATGTCCTTAACCCTGGCACCGGGCAGGCAACACAGTCTTCAGGATTCACTGTCGGCTGCAGAGAACAGTATCTATCCCCCCAACTATACTGTCCCCCTACCACTACTACATTCCTTTTAATTCCACCCATTTGAATGGGCCCCCATACCATGGTGCTGTGGTCAGTTTGCTCATCCTCCCTGCAGTCCCTGCTCTCGTCCATTCAGGGAGCAAGAACTTTGACCCTGTTGGACAAGAGCAAGGGCTGAGGCTCCTCCAATGCTACCTTGTGGATCCCCATACCTGCCTCATTCATAGTCACACCTTCCTGTCCCTTACCATGGATCAAATTTGAAATATTTAACCTAAGGGGTGTGACTGCCTCCTGGAACAAAGTGTTCAGGAAATCTTCCCCCTCCCTGATGCATCGCAGTGTCCGAAGCTCGGACTCCAGCTCATCAATTGTGAGCCAAATTTCCTCGAGCCATCACCATTTACTGCAGATGTGGTCACCATGGATCCCGCTGGTATCCACTAGCTCACACATGCTACAGCTGTAACACATCACCTGCCCTGCCATCTCCATTGTATTTTATTTAACTAATTAAGTTTTTTAAGTTTTGAAATATCACCCAATTATCTATTTATGGTTTGAATCTATAATTACGGCTCTTAATTTAAACCAATGCCCGAGTTTTTAGAGAAAAAGCGAGAAATACTCACCAACCAATCATGTACCTGCTTTCCTGTGATGTTACAATTTGATTTTTGTCCCCTCACCGGTCCATTTTCTCTGCTCCTATCCTCGCCGCGACTGCTCCTCTGATCCTGGTGCTGGTCTCGGGCGCTCGCTCTATTCTTGATCGCCGCTGCTCCTCTGAACCCGCTGAATATTGTCTCAGGGACGTGGATTCTGACCCAGCCCAGTCTGATAGACTGAAGCCTCTTCTATCCAATGTTAGTTACGGTCCTCTGCAAATGGAGCGTCGCAGTCGAAAACCAGCTCCTCTCGTGGTGTGGACTAATTTGACACTTTGGGCCAGACTTTCGGCTTCATTTTCGGTGATTTTCTCGGCGGTACAGCTGGTTTTCCGCCCGGCGAGAGTTCCCAGGTAAGTTTTTGAACGTTATCGGCCACATCTGAAGTCGCCCGCCGGGACCAGACCGCCCACGAGCAACGCCGAGAACAACCGCCAGAGCGCAAGTTTGGGCTCAACCGCCGACATCCAGATCACCGAGAGACCCCCCTGTAAACGCTGCTTAAACAAGGCGGTAAGGGGGGACCCTGCAAAGAAAGGTCAGTTAAAGGTTCTTTCTTTATTTTTTTTTAATTTTAAAATGGCGATTAGGTTTAAAACTGCCTTGGGAATGCTTTGTACCTTTTATTTTAATGATAATTTTTTTTTTAATGTTCTCCCCCCCTCCCTAGGCCCAACCGCAGCCTCGGACTAAATTTTACTACTCACCGTCCATTCCGGTAATGACCGCCCATGTTGCTAACTTTCCACTTACCCGCCGAGAACACCCGCCGACAATGAGTGTGCCACGCCCATTTTATCGCCTGGCGATTCGTTTTACTGACTTTAAACATAAAAATGGAAATTCTCGCCAGCTTTTCTCGCCGAACGTTAGTGGTTCTTCTCAGCGGGCAATCGGGCGTTGAGGGCCTTTCGGGAAAATCTAGCCCTACATCGGCGATCTCACTTAGAAAGGCTATCGGAGAGCTATGACAGAACTTTTAGGTGGAGTTGGAGGCAGGTAGGGTGCCGGGGATGGTGGGGGGGGGGGGGGGGGAGGCGGGTAGGGGAAGCGGGGGCGGAGGGAGGGGGGGGGGTGGGGGAGTTGGAATGCGGATGGGAAACCCCGGAGAACGGAGTTCCCGCAGGCTCCAGATCATCGGAGGGGTCCGGGTGCCAGGGATCGTCGGGGAGTGGGGGTGGTCGGAATATCGGATGGGGGGGGTTCGGAGACCGGTGATCGGTGGGGGCGCAGTGGAAGATTGGCTTTGGGAGGGAGATTAGAAGTCAGGGTCTGGGGTTTCGGAGGCTGGGGGTATGGATCAGAGGCCAAGGGGGAGATCGGAGTCTATGAGGGGGCATCAGAGACTCGAGGAATCAGAGGCCTTGGGTTAGAGGGGGGGGGGAGGCGGAGGTGAAGTCGGAGGCCGGGTGGGTGGCGGCGGGGGGGGGAATCGGAGACCTCAGGTGGATGTTGGAAGCCAGAGTGCTGGGAGAATTCGAGGCCTTGGGATCAGAGGGCGCGGGGAGGTCAGGGGGAGGTCGGAAGGGTCGGGGTGTGTGCGGTCACACAGGATTGGCGAAGCAGGAACGTCGGATCCAGTAGGTAAGGAGAGAGGCACTCAGCTCCTGGATCCAGCAGTTCTCGCCTTCCTTTAACGGCAGGGTTCCCAGTGGTCCGGCAAACCCAGCAGCCCACATTTAAACTGGAACTTCTCCATGAGGCACGCAGCCGCTTTATAATCTTTACAGTGCCAACCCACCTCCTGCAAGCAGGTTAGCTGCCCACCCTCCCCATCCCATCTGGTAAAATCGGAGATGTTTGAGGCAGTTTGAGGTAGAGATTCAGATTTTTAACACTTTAACCTCCCACCTGACTCCAACCCACCCAATGTTTGGGGTTAAAATCTTACCCACCCGCACCAGTGTGGGAAATGGAAATATTCTCACTCATCATCATAGGCAGTCCCTCGGAATCGAGGAAGACTTGCTTCCACTCTTAACATGAGTCCTTAGGTGGCTGAATGGCCCAATACGAGAACCGCAGTCTCTGTCACAGGTGGGACAGATAATCGTTGAGGGAAGGGGTGGGTGGGTGATTTCTGCATGCTCTCGGTGATGAGACTCGAGGTGCTCAGCGCCCTCCCGGATGCACTTCCTCCACTTAGGGTGGTCTTTGGCCAGGAACTCCTAGGTGTCAGTGGGGATGTTGCACTTTATCAGGGAGGCTTTGAAGGTGCCCTTGTAATGTTTCCTCTGCCCACCTTTGGCTTGTTTGCTGTGAAGGAGTTCAGAGTTGAGCGCTTGCTTTGGGAGCCTTGTATCTGGCATGCGAACTATGTGGCCTGCCCAGCGGAGCTGACCAAGTGTGGTCAGTGCTTCGATGCTGGGGATGTTGGCCTGATCGAGGGCACTAAGGTTGGTGCGTCTGTCCTCCCAGGGGATTTGTAGGATCTTGCGGAGACATCATTGAAGTAGTAGGCCACACTCGATCAGCTTCGCTGGGCAGGCCACATAGTTCGCATGCCAGATACGAGACTCCCAAAGCAAATGCTTTATGCGGAGCTCCGCCACGGTAAGTGAGCCAAAGGTGGGCAGCGGAAGCGTTACAAGGACACCCTCGAAGCCTCCCTGGTAAAGTGCGACATCACCACCGACACCTGGGAGACCCTGGCTGAAGACCGCCCGAGGTGGAGAAAGTACATCCGGGAGGGCGTTGAGTTCTTCGAGTCTCAACACAAAGAGCGTGAGGAGGTCAAGCACAGACAGCGGAAGGAGCGCGCGGCAAACCGGTCCCACCCACCCCTTCCCTCGACGAATGTCTGTCCCACCTGTGACAGGGTCTGTGGCTCTCGTATTGGACTGTTCAGCCACCAGAGAACTCACTTTAGGAGTGGCAGCAAGTCTTCCCTGATTCCGAGGGACTGCCTATGATGCGTAGGAGATGCTCTTCTGAGACTGCGATTTAATAAACCAGTCTGGGCAAAGTAAAGGTTTACTTTGTCGCGAACCTGTTGTGCACCAGACCTGGCAATGCTTGATGCTGACACAGAATGAAGAATAGACAGGTTTTTAATTCCCCCTCACAGTGCCTAAATTCACTTAAACATCGAATATATATATATTTTTTAAAACGTAATTACAAATGCTTACAAAGTAATTGATTTTTTGACAAATGCACAGAAAATAGTAAACTATAATGCAGTAAAGTCAAACATATATTTTAGTGCTAAATCTTGATCACACACAGCTCAGTCTCCTCTCAGCTTCAAACTTTTATTATTCCGTCATGCACTCTCAGGTAGCACCTGCACACATATCAAAAAATAACATTGACAAGGCCTTACAGAGATTACAGTGTCGGCGCGTGTGAATGCCTCATCTTTTACACATTAATCACAGTCTTGTGCAGAAGGGCGTTGTGTGTGAAGATTTATTTCCAACATGGATACCTCGATTAGCACTGCCACAGAAAAAATCCATTTTAATCTGTGAACCTTAAAAAAAAATCAGAAAAGCCTTGCCATTGTGCTGCTTTCATTTATTCAAATTCTGCAGTCAATTATAATGGCAATATACATGTAAATCTGGTGTGATGTTACACTTACTCTTTTTGTGAAGGGCAAAAAAAACTGTTTAGACTTCCTTGACGTTGAATTTAAGAAGGATTATCTTTAGATCAGCAGGCAAAAATGATTGATCCAGGCGCTGAACACCAGAAAGCGTTTTCAAACAGAAAACCTGTTGAAGTCATTGAAAAATGAATATAGTAACTTCCACACACCATGTGAAATTTCAGACACTTGTCATCAGTTACCACGACCAAGAAAGCCTGTTAAAAAAATATCGAATATAAAGGTGAAATTAACCACTCCCCTTGTGTATGATTCATCATCCAGTACTCAGTACTGATTAAAATAGTGTTAACTGTCAATCATCAGTGTTTATAATTGTAATAAATCCTTGAGATACCTAACTGCAAAAGAGGAACTCATAAGTAGAATACCTTTTTTTAAATCTTTGTCCAATTCCTTTCCTCTGGGTCCCTTTGTCCTCCTTCTCCCGAATCTGTTAACTTCTCTCGAGCCTTTGGAACCTAATTAGGTGCAAAGTGCACGATTTCTTATAAAATAAGAAAACACAGAACAAGAGAGAGAATTTTTGCTGTTAGTACTCTCAGGACCTCTTCACAACTTATAGAGCATAGATTTATTAAGCAGAAGTGTCTTAAAGTGCTTCACATGCCAGTGAATTACTTTTGAAGTGTTCCGACTGCTGTCATGTAAGAAAATGTGCTCAGTCATTTTTCACTAGCAAAAGCAATGAGATGAATTAGACTTTGATTGAGGAGAATTAGTTAGGACAAGTCTTCTTCAAATTGGCACCATAGGATCTTCAATATCCACCTTTGATAATGTAGCATCAGCTGACTTTATGCAAAAAAGCTCTTAGGTATTGTTTGAAGACAGAAACTACTTTCTGAAAAGGCAACAGTCCTATTGGATCAATCATGCTTATATTCACTGGAATTTAGAAGACTGAGAGGGGATCTCATAGAAACATATAAAATTCTGACAGGATTGGACAGGTTAGATGCAGGGAGAATGTTCCCGATGTTGGGGAAGTCCAGAACCAGGGGTAAGCCATTTAAGACCGAGATGAGGAAAAACTTCTTCACTCAGAGAATTGTGAACCTGTGGATTTCTCTATCACAGAAAGTTGTTGAGGCCAGTTCGTTAGATATATTCAAAAGGGAGTTAGATGTGGCCATTACAGCTAAAAGGGATCAAGGGGTATGGAGAGAAAGCAGGAATGGGATATTGAAGTTGCATGATCAGCCATGATCATATTGAATGGTGGTGCAGGCTCGAAGGGCCGAATGGCCTACTCCTGCACCTACTTTCTATGTTTCTATGTTTCTATTACCTGAGCCACATAGACACTCAAAAATAACCATATAATTTGTCGTCAAAATAAAGATGAGGCTAATGACACTTGCCGCTATTAATGCACAAATGCTACAGCAACTTCAGACAAGGAGCAGACGCGCGGTTAAACATGGAAATCTAAACATTGCTGTCCGAGATGCGCCACTCCACCATTAGCTTCACGTAAATGGCATCTCGCTGTCTGGCTCACCATTGAATGCATTGAATGGCGTGAAGTTTCTATATTTGCGCAGTAGATACGAACTATACTCGCAACAAAGTTAAGTCTTCACCATTGTCCATAAGTATCCTTTTAATAACATGATGTCTTAACTGCTACCAACAACCTCTCGGACATTGAAAATTAACTTTTACAAGTGTGGAGGCTCATTCCTTCAGGTTTTAAATGTTGCTGGAAATTTTAAAAATGTCAACTTTTAAATTAAAACGACTTCGTTTTTTACTTTTCCTTTCTGTCTCGTTTCTTTTTTTTCCTCTCTCTTAATCCAATCTTTCAATCTTTATTTCTCTTTCTGTACCTGATTTGCCATTGAATTCACCCACTTTGCAGTTCCCTTTCAGCCCTTGCGCTGTTAATTTCACAACCCTTCAATCTGATGGGTTAAGGAGATACGCAGTTGCTTTCCTGCTCACTCAGGTCCCAGATGCATGGTCTCTTTCGCCGTGACATTATCAGCTCGCACTGTAAGAATAAGAGTGTTTATTAATGATTAAAGTTGATTCTGTGTATGTATAAATCTTAAAAGTGTAGATTAATGGAAAGGCCTGTTTGTGCTAAGATAAAATGGAAGCCCACAGATTGCCAGCATGGGCTAAGTTTTGTAAGAAACAAAATGAAAGCCCCCAGAGCTGCCGCATGGGTTTTGTGTGTGGAAGCCATTTAAACTAATCAGCGATGGCTGAGCCAGAGCAGACAGCCACATGTGTGAGGCGAGCCAATAAGGAGCTGCCCTGGAACCATGGTCCAATCGTGGGGCTTTCGGAGGGACAATGGATTTGAGAGGTTTAAAAGAACTCAGCCAAAGACTTTTCTCTCCCTCCAAATTAATCCGGGACACAACCAAAAAAAATCCACACACAGGCATCTTCCACCCTTCAGGATGTAGTTCAGGACCTGGAACTTTAGGTCCTTCATTGGAACAACTGTGAACGTATCCTTTTTTGGTGTGGAAGCAAGTCATCCTCATTTCATTTTGATGATGATGATGGTTTCTCTCCCTGCTGGACACAGCAAAAGACCTCCTGTTGAAGACCAAACACATCAGCATGCCCTGTGTTCAAACCAGCCAGCCAAAGGAACGTAACATATATCGCTTTTTATTATAATCTCATTGTATCTCTGTTGTAACTAAGATAGATCTGTAGGATATTTGACGACTGCTGTTAAATGCATGCATGCGTTTTTAATCAACTGTGCCAATTGTTCTGAAAGAATCATCTCACTGTGAAATGTAAGCCAAGAGAGATTCAGAAATCCTACAACACTTTCAGCAACTTGCGGTTCAAATATCATCATGATTCAATGGGAAAGGACAAGTCTAACTAACGACGGATGTTCATTGCTCTGTGACAGCAAATTATAAACCCGTGGTGTTTCAAAGAAGAGCGAACTCAGTGAAATGTCTCCTGCCTCCTTAAGACAATGAAGCAAACATTCCAGGATATTGATCTAATGTTATGACCTATTATTACATCGGACCTAGAAGTCCTTGATTTTGCCACTGAATGCAAAAAATGGAATGTATTCAATTCCCTAGCACTGACATCTCACTTTGATGAACACAGAATTCAGGAAGGGAAAGTTGCTGAAGTGTAGGCATTATAATTGTTTTATACATTTCAAACTCTCTTGAAAGATGGTTAATCAAGTTAAGTTAAATTGGCAATTATGTGTGTTTTTTTTTTAATCCTTAATGGCAGTTTCTGTCTTTTATCAGTTTCTACCATTCCCAGTAATGTATATTTCCCCTTCTGGGTCAGAGGAAGCAATCGCTAGACAAAAGGAATACACCTGGGTCAATGAGCTGAGCTGCATTAAGCAGAGGGAAAAATGCATATCATGTTTGACGAGCTTGAGTAATTAGGCCATGAGGGTCATTGAGTACTGATGCAATAGCTGCTACAGTGGTTTCTGACCAAGAAAGTTACTTTGAAATCTATTAACTAAATTATGCTAAATAAGTCAATGATAAGGCTCAATAGTCCAAGGATCTGAAGCAATTCAACCATCATTGAGATACGAAGATCACATTCGACCTGCAGCCTGACAGATTCTGTTATTGCACACACTCAGCAGTAGGAATCCAGGAATGATACTTGTTAAGATACATCGTATATTTTTATCCCTGGAGTTAGTCTGCCTGCATAACTTGTGAGAAATAGTGCCATGTGATTCTTTACGTCAACTGAAGAGCAGACGGGGCCTCGGTTTAATTTCTCATCCGAAAGACAGCACACTGCGATATGTGTGCGCACTAGGCCCGTGCAGCAGAGCTGGTCTCCAGTCGTCTTAGTTAACCCTTGCCACTAGACCAAGACCTATCTCTGTCAAGCCCGTGTGGTGGCTGGTGTGCAACGGCCACCCCACGTTAAAAAAATCCACGCACAGGCATCTTCCACCCTTCAGGATGTAGTTCAGGATCCGGAATATTAAATCCTTCGTTAAAACATCTATGAATTCATTCATTTTTGGCAGGGAAGCAAGTCATCCTCATAACGAGGGACTGCCGAAGAAGATAACTTGTAAGAGAGACTTGCACCATTGGAATAACTGGAATAAAAAATGACTGCTTCCAAATGCATTATTCTCTTTCGTTTTTGCATTTAGTTTTAGCTTTTTGACTTCATTTGCTCGGTTTGTGTCACAAATGTACAAAATTATGGAATCGCTTCCCGTGGAAGTGGGATTGGGTTGATGGGGGGGGGGGAGGGGGAGAGGTGGGGAGGGAGACACAAAATGAAGAATGTGTGAATACCAAATAGTGAGAATGACAATGTGTTGTACTGAATTTACATCTGCACTATTGTATAGTTATTATTTTGGGCTCCAATGTGTGTATTTTATCACTGCACTGGCGCACTGAAGGCGCTGTTGAATCTCGTCGTCAACACCGCCTCTAGTGCGCTAGTGCAAGCTTCGGCTGCCTGAGGAAGAGTGTTCGAAGACCACGCCCTCAAATCTGTCATCAAGCTCATGGTCTACAGGGCTGTAGTAATACCCGCCCTCCTGTATGGCTCAGAGACATGGATCATGTACAGTAGACACCTCAAGTCGCTGGAGAAATACCACCAACGATGTCTCCGCAAGATCCTGCAAATCCCCTGGGAGGACAGACGCACCAACATCAGTGTCCTCGACCAGGCCAACATCCCCAGCATTGAAGTACTGACCA
This sequence comes from Pristiophorus japonicus, assembly GCF_044704955.1. Taxonomy (NCBI): domain Eukaryota; kingdom Metazoa; phylum Chordata; class Chondrichthyes; family Pristiophoridae; genus Pristiophorus; species Pristiophorus japonicus. The sequence goes on from NC_091990.1 coordinate 172,011,829, forward strand.
CACTTGACCAGCTCTGCTGGGCGGGCCACATTGTTCGAATGCCTGACACAAGACTCCCAAAGCAAGCGCTCGACTGGGAACTCCTTCACAGCAAACGAGCCAAAGGTGGGCAGAGGAAACGTTTCAAGGACACCCTCAAAGCCTTCCTGATAAAGTGCATCATCCCCACCGAAACCTGGGAGTCCCTGGCCAAAGACAGCCCTAAGTGAAGGAAGTGCATCCGGGAGGGCGCTGAGCACTTCGAGTCTCATCGCCAAGAGTGTGCAGAAATCAAGCGCAGGCAGCGGAAAGAGCGTGTGTGGCAAACCAGTCCCACCCACCCCTTCCCTCAATGACTGTCTATCCCACCTGTGACAGAGACTGCAATTCCTGTATTGGATTGTTAAGTCACCTAAGAACTCATTTTTGGAGTGGAAGCAAGGCTTCCTCGGCTCCAAGGCACTGCCTATGATGATGATTTTATCATTCACGGTTTGGTCTATTCAACTGAAGCATGCAAATAGGAAGTCTATTCTATTGTATCGCTTTACAAAATAAAACATTTTTAAAGCATTTTTTCTGTGAGTTTTAATGCTCGATAAATTGTGGGTGCTATGCTGGGAAAGCAACCTTCCTTTCAGACACCCACTGGTGAAATTTAACAGCCAAAAATGGGTGGGTTCGGGTCAGGTCAGATGTAAAAATTTTAAAAACCTCAAACCCGACCCTAACACACCTCCAACCCGCCCACAGCTGGGTTTATGGGTTTAACGGAGCAGGATGAGGGGTGGGCAGCCAACCCACTCCCAGAGGGCGGCTTGGCAATTTAAATATTTTAATGAGACTGATATAACCTGCTTTGCAGTTTTAACAGTGGCCGGCCAAAATCCGGCAGCTGAAGGTAGGAGAAGACAGCTTTGGGCGAAGGTAATTGCCTTTACAGCACTGCTTGTGAGCCAGGAGTAGCAGGAATGGTTTCCCCCTACACTCTATGCCCCCTTCAGAACCCCCCCCCCGCATAGAAGACCCTCAGGGTTGGGCATAGGATCCACCGGGATCGGACTACCTCCCCCGGGGTTGGAGGTCAGACCCCCTACTCGGGATCAGACTCCACCTCGGGGCAGGGCTCAGATCCACCTGCCCCTGCAGCCTGCTCTGGCGTTCTCCCCACCCAATTGGAAGCCAAGCCTGTTGTGATATCTCCAAATGTGATATCTTCACAGAGCACAGCACACACAGCTTCTTAACATGCAGGCTGCTCTCTCGGAACTCTCTGGAAAGCCTGTTCTGTTTAATGATTAACTATACAGCTGCAGGACACAATACGGCCACATCCACAGTGTGGCGCTACAAGCATTACAAGCTTACAGACATGACACTTCTCCCTCCTTAATGAAAAAGCCATCAGAACAAACATCATAAATAACTTTCATTTTTAACACATATTTACAAATTTAACTTTACCACTTGTTTTCTGTTTCGAAGAGGATACCTTTGCTCTCGAACAGAACCTTCCAAACATGGTGTTGATTTCACACTCATTTGAGGCTCATCCTGAGGAACATTTTCGTCCATGGAATTTTCTTGATTTTCATTTGCACTCACTCTAACTTCAGGCTCTTTGTTTCCCTGACTCGGACTCAGACTTTCATTCTGATTCTCTCCTGGATTTGTTTCCAGTACATTGGATTTAGGATTTGCTACTGGTATATCAAAACTATCTGAAAAGTCAGAAAGAATTGAATCATTTCCACCTTCAACTCCTTCCATGTCTGTAGGTAAAATATGATCAACATGGACAAACCTAACCTGTCCATTATCAAACATCTTTACCAAATATGTGCGAGGACCACATATCTTCACCACTCTTCCGGGTAACCACTTTAACCATTTATGGTGATGGTTCTTCACTCTCACCTTCTGGTTTAATTTCATTCTTCTCTCTTTTACTCTCCCTTTATCATGATTCTCATTTTGTCTTAATTGTGTCTCTTCTACAGACTGTGCCAAATTTGGCTTTAACAATGAGAATCTAGTTCATCACCCCTTGGAATATGGCAGGGGCGGAAGAAACTCCAAACGGTAGCCTATTAAACTGATATAGGCCTAGATGAGTATTTATAGTCAAACATGACTTGGACTCATCTAGTTCAAGCTGTAAGTAGGCATTCATAAGATCCAGTTTTGAGAAGATCTGACCACCTGTCAGTGTTGTGAACACATCTTCTATATTCGGCAATGTATTTGGGACATTACCCTCTAGAACCTGGTTTATCGTTACCTTATAATCACCACAGAATCTTACTTTACCATCAGACTTAGGTACAACAACAATGGGTGTAGCCCAATTACATCGATCTATCTTACAAATAATGTTCTTTTGAGTTCTTGCTCAACTTTCTCCTTGAGTGCATATGGTACAGAATGTGGCTTGTAGTAAACCGATCTAGCTTCCTTCTGTACCCTGACACTCACCTTGAAGCCTTGGATCGGACTGCCCGTTTCGCAGAACACCTTCGGATAGTGCTTGATAACCTCATCCGTTGATGAAAATCTCGCTTCCACACAGAAAATCTTACTCCAATCCAGCTTCAATGAGCTAAACCAATTTCTTCCTAGTAAGGCAGACTTGTCTCATTTCACTACTATTAGAGACAAGTTCTGAAATTGATCTTTATATTTCACCGGTACGGTGATACGGCCTACTACAGGAATTCTCTCTCCCGAGTAGCCTCGCAGCTCTATCTTGGATTTCTCCAGTTGGAAATCACGCAATTTGTCGCGGTACAGTGACTCCGGTACTACACTCACGGACGCACCCGTGTCAATTTCCATTGGTATCTTGAATCCCGCAACATCTATGTGGATTTTGATGCTTTCCAAATCGTTGTCCGTTAACCTCGTGCTCCTGATGATGTTTAATTCAAACATCTCCTCGTCCTGTTGTTGTTCCTCCATGCTATGTAGTCTCTTTGGATTTCGACTCATAGCTTTGAACGCTGGACTCACAGCTTTAAAAACTGGTTTACCCTTCAGTCAGCATGCCTTCGCAAGATGCCCAATCTTTCTGCAGAAGAAACACTCTGCCTTGTATGGACAACTTTGAGCAATGTGTTGTCCCAGGCACCTATAGCACGACTTCGACGTTCTGGTAGAATTTCTAGTTTCTGAGACTTTCGGCCATGGCCGTTTTTTACTTTGAACCTGTAGATGATTTATCTCTGTTGACTGATGACCGTAATCATTATTTAATTCTCGGGAATATTATTCGGCCATGCTCATCGACCTCGCTGTCTGACAAGCAATCTCAAAAGTCAAGTCATCCGTCGTCAATAACTTCCTTCTGATCGCATCATTTTTCACCCCACAAACAAAACGATCCTGTGATGCTCGGTTTTGAAAGTTTCTAAAATTACAGTGCATCGATAGCTTTTTTAATGCTATGATGTAATCAGCGATACTTTCATCCGTCTTTTGATTCCGAATCCCGAAACGATAGCATTCAGCAATTTCTAACAGTTTGGGGTTATAGTGCTGCTCCAGCTTCGTTAAAGTCTCTTTAAGCGTTGTGTCCTTTGGCTCGTCAGGCACAAGCAGATTTACAAGGGTTTCGTATAATGCCGGACCTGCCACTGATAAGAAAATCACTTTCTTACGTTCCAACACAGCCCGGTTCTGGACTGCATTGTCTGGAACTTCGATTATGTTATTTGCAGTGAAATAAATTTCTAGCCAATCCGCATACATTTCAAAACATTCCTGGTCGTGTCTATATTCACCCAAATATCCCAATACACCTGCCATTTTAAATCTCTAGCTGTTCATGTCATGTGCTGTTTTTTACCTCGGATTTTGTAGCTGTTTTTTCAAAGACAGAAACTTCCAAAGTCTTCTGTCGGCTGGCTGAATCCTTCACCAACAAAATTTAAGCTTTAAACATTCAAAAAATCTCCCATCTCGCCGCCAAATGTGATATCTTCACAGAGCATAGCACACACAGCTTCCTAACCTGCAGGCTGCTCTCTCGGAACTCTCCAGAAAGCCTGTTCTGTTTAATGATTAACTATACAGTTGCAGTACACAATACGTCCACATCCACAGTGTGGAGCTACAAGCATTACAAGCTTACAGACATTACACCTGTCAATCAGGCTGACCTCCAGGTGGGGAACCTGTCAAGGAGAAAAGATGCATGCTACGGAGTTAAAACTTTACAGCAGGTGGGGATTCCATCAGAAATTCCCTCCGCCCCCCCCCTCCCCACCACATAACCTGTCTCTGTTAATATCCAGACCCAAGTGTCAGCAGCAAGTGCTCCAAGGTCAGGTATAGCATGATTAGATGGAGAGTACAAGTCCTCTCCCACAGTGTGCCTCAGCACCACCAGGCAGCAATATGACATGTTTTATATCTCCCACAACAGCCATCCTGTGATTTTAAATGGGTGAGATGGCTAATGTGGTACCAAGTAGTGTCACATTAGGGTGCTACATGCAAGTACAGCAAGCAATTAGGAAGGAAATGGTAAATTAACCTTTATTGCAAGGGGTTGCAGAATACGAGTAAGGAAACATTGCTACAATTATATAGGGCTTTGGTGAGAGCACAGCTCGAGCACTGTGTACAATTTTGGTCACCTTACCCAAGGAAGAATATGTTTGCCGTAGAGGGAGTGCCTTAATGGGAGGACCTGCTTATGAGGAGAGATTGAGTAGACTAGGCCTATATTCTCTGGAGTTTAGAAGAATGAGAGGTGATGTCTTTGAAACATACAAAGTTCATGCTTGACAAATCTAGAATTTTTTGAGGATGTGACTAGTAGAGTGGACAAGGGAGAACCAGTGGATGTGGTGTATTTGGACTTTCAAAAGGCTTTTGACAAGGTCCCACACAAGAGATTAGTGTGCAAGATTAAAGCACATGGGGTAATGTATTGACGTGGATAGAGAACTGGTTGGCAGACAGGAAGCAAAGAGTGGGAATAAACGGGTCCTTTTCAAAATGGCAGGCAGTGACTAGTGGGGTGCCGCAAGGTTTAGTGCTGGGACCCCAACTATTTACAATATATATTAATGATTTAGACAAAGGAATTGAATGTAATATCTCCAAGTTTGCAGATGACACTAAGCTGGGTGGCAGTGTGAGCTGTGAGGAGGATGCTAGGAGGCTGCAGGGGGACTTGGACAGGTTAGGTGAGTGGGAAAATGCATGGCAGATGCAGTATAATGTGGATAAGTGTGAGGTTATCCACTTTGGTGGCAAAAAAAGGAAGACAGATTATTATCTGAATGGTGACAGGTTAGTAAAAGGGGAGGTGCAACGAGACCTGGGTGTCATGGTACATCAGTCACTGAAGGTATGCAGGTACAGCAGGCAGTTAAGAAAGCAAATGGCATGTTGGACTTCACAGTGAGAGGATTTGAGTACAGGAGCAGGGAAGTCTTGCTGTAGATGTATAGTGCCTTGGTGAGACCACAGCTTGAGTATTGTGTGCAGTTTTGGTCTCCTAATCTGAGGAAGGACATTCTTGCTATTGAGGGAGTGCAGCGAAGGTTCACCAGATTGATTCCCGGGATGGCATATGAAGAAAGACTGGATCGACTGGGCTTATATTCACTGGAATTTAGAAGAATGAGAGGGGATCTCATAGAGGCATATAAAATTATGGCTGGATTGGACATGTTAGATGCAGGAAGAATGTTCCCGATGTTGGGGATGTCCAGAACCAGGGGTCACAGTTTAAGATTAAGGGGTAAGCCATATAGGACTGAGATGAGGAGAAACTTCTTCACTCAGAGAATTGTGAACCTGTGGAATTCTCTGCCACAGAAAGTTGTTGAGTCCAGTTCGTTAGATATATTCAAAAGTGAGTTAGATGTGGCCCTCACAGCTAAAGGGATCAGGGGGTATGGAGAGAAGGCAGGAGTGGGGTACTGAAGTTGCATGATCAGCCATGATCATATTGAATGATGGTGCAGACTCGAAGGGCCGAATGACCTGCTCCTGCACCTATTTTCTATGTTTCTATGTTTCCTCGAGGGCTTTACAGGTTAGATGTAGGGAGAATGTTTCCTCTGGTTGGAGAGTTGAGAATCAGTGGTCATAGTCCCAGGATAAGGAGTTGGCCATTTAGGACTGATCTGAGGAGAAATTTATTCACACAAAGAGTTGTGAATCTTTTGAATTCTCAACCCCAGAGGGTTATGGGTGCTCAGTTGGAGTGTATTCAAAATTTAGATCGCTAAGGGACATTAAGGGAATGAAGGGATAGGGTGGGAAAGTTAGTTGAGGTGGAAGATGATCTTACTAAATTATGGAGCAGGCTCGAAAAGCCACATGGTCTACTCCTTTTCTTAATTTATGTTCTTATAACAACACTTTTACAGGAGCTGCTACATTTTCCTTTACTTCTGAATGTTATGCTTTAAAACTGATGGAGTCACTCTGTCGAACTTGTGAAATCTCATACATTCGTGCTTGAAGCAGTCATCTGGTGTGGCTGCTTTAAGAAATACAGATATTCGGTTGTTACAAACAATCCAAGTCAGAGTGTTTGTAATAACAGATTGGGATAGGGTGTATCGGTAAAGCTAGAATGAGATAAATCAGCAGGCATCGTAGAATATAATTTAATCAAATTGAAATGTGACCTATCCAGTTATCATAAATCCGTAGGCCCTGATTCAATGCCCTGCATGCTATAAGCTGTTATAAAACAGCATGTACTCCAGCTCATTATGAGCAGGACAACAAATGTAAAAATGAAATTCACAAGTGTTAAGTCCTGACTCTAATGTACTGACTTACACGAGTCACATGCTGAAGTCAAGGTCACTCAGGACCTGCACCTTTAATTCCAGCTCTCCAGTGCTGCACTTGCCTGAGACCTCCCTTTATATACCTCAGTGGGACAGGTATGGCGTGTCTCCTGCAAGTGCACCCCTGGTGGTAAGGTATGCTTATTGTTACAGGTCATATCCAGTTACAGTCATGTATAGCATGGTAAGATACAGTTATATACAGTAATGTGAGATATATGACATCACCCTCCCCCAAGGTCTTATTGCCTTTATAGATTCAGTCTCTCAGGTGGTCTGCGCTCTCGCGTGGAGCGTCTTAGTTGTGATTCAGTTGTTTGCCTTGGTGCCTATTTTTCGTTCGGTGTGATTGCTGGTATCTCGCCTGGGCTATCTGTTTTGTTCAGTGTGATTGCTGGTATCTCGCTTGGGCTGTCTATTGAGACTACCCTTTTCTCAGGTTGTTCCACCTGTCTGTCCACCAGGTGTGGTGTGAGTTCCACATTGTAGTCTGCCTCTGGTTCTTCAGTGTTATCAGTGAATCTACTTTTTACTTGGTCTACATGCCTCCAGCAGGTTTGGCCATTGTCCATTTCTACAACCAGTAGCATGTTTCCCCCTTTGTCTGTTACTGTCCCTGCAAGCCATTTGGGACCCCGGCCATAGTTTAGCACAAACACTTTGTCCCCTATCTCATTCCACCTCCCCCTCGAATTTCGGTCATGGTACTCAGTTAGCTTTTGACGCTTAGCCTCAACAATTTCATGCATGTCTGGGAGGATTAACGAGAGCCTGGTCTTTAAGGTTCGTTTCATCAATAGTTGCGCAGGGGGGAACCCCAGTCAACGAATGCGGACGAGATCTGTATGCCAGCAGCAGTCGCGACAGGCCGCTCTGCAGCGTGGGACCTTGGATTCTGAGCATGCCTTGTTTAATGATCTGCACTGCTCGCTCCGCCTGGCCATTGGAGGCCGGCTTGAAAGGTGCCGTCTTAACGTGATTTATACCGTGGTCAACTATAAAATCGTGAAATTCTGCGCTGGTGAAGCACGGAACGTTATCACTGACCAATATGTCAGGAATGCCGTGCGTTGCAAATATGGTTTTAAGGCTCTCCACAGTGGTGGAGGTGGTGCTTGAGTTTAAAATGGTGCACTCGATCCATTTTGAAAATGCTTCAACGACTACGAGGAACATTTTGACCATGAATGGGCCCGCATAGTCTACATGCACCTGCGACCACGGTTTGGTGGGCCAGGGCCAGGGGCTTAGGGGGGCCTACCTGGGGGGTATTACTGAGTTGGGCACAAATGGTGCTCCGACGGACGCAGAGCTCCAAGTCCGCGTCAATGCCAGGCCACCAGACATGAGATCTGGCTATGGCCTTCATAAGGACGATCCCCGGGTGCTCGCGATGGAGCTCCTGGACAAATGCCTCCTTGCCTCGTAAGAGCATAACTACTCGGCTGCCCCACATCAGGCAGTCTGCCTGTAGTGAGAGTTCATACATGCACCTATGGAAGGGTTTGACCTCCTCGGGGCAGGCATCGCGAGCCTCTGCCCAGTCGCCGGTTAAAACGCATCTTTTAACTAGAGATAACGTGGGGGTCGCTGGTCGTCCAGGCTGTGATTTGGCGAGCCATCATGGGCGAACCTGTGGATTCAAAGGCATTGATTGCCATGACCATCTCACAGTCCTGTTCGTCGGACCCTTCTGTGGTCACCAGGGGTAGCCTGCTAAGCGCGTCGGCACAGTCTGTGCCTTATTGTGTAGTCGTAAGCCGCCAGCATGAGTGCTCACCGCTGAATGCGCGCCAAGGCGTTGCCGTTGATTGCCTTGCACTCGGATAGTAGGGACGTGAGGGGTTTGTGGTCGGTTTCTAATGCAAACTTGGCCCTGAAAAGGTATTGGTGCATCTTTTTGACATTGTACACGCACGCGAGCGCCTCCTTCTCAACCATACCGTACCCGCTCTCCGCCCGCGAAAGTGACCTGGAGGAATAAGCAATGGGCTGCAATTTACCCGCATCATTGACGTGCTGTAAAACGCACCCGACCCCGTACGCTGACGCATCACACGTAAGGACTAACTTTTTACCTGGATCAAAAAAAGGCTAAAACACTCTTGGAACATAGAAGGTTGCGTGCCTTATTGAAGGCGCGTTCTTGGGCATCCCCCCAAAACCAATCGCACCCCTTTGAGTAGCACGTGGAGAGGCTCCAGCAGCATGCTCAAGTTCTGCATAAAGTTCACAAAGTAATTGAGTAGCCCGAGAAAGGCGCGCAGTTCTGAGACATTCCGGGGCCTGGGTGTCAGGTGAATCGCTTCGGTTGGGCGAATCCCATCAGCGGCAATCCTTCTGCCCAAAAATTCAACCTCAGGCGCGAGAAACAGACACTTGGATTTCTTAACTCTTAGGCCTACCCGATCCAATCGACTTAGTACTTCTTCAAGATTGCGGAGATGAGAGTCGGTGTCCCTACCCGTGATGAGTATGTCATCTTGAAACACAACCGTCTCCGGGATGGACTTGAGCAGACATTCCATGTTGCGCTGGAATATAGCAGCTGCCGACCTGATGCCGAACGGGCATCGATTGTACACAAAAAGGCCTCGATGTGTGTTGATGGTGGTGAGTAGCTTAGACTCGGTCAGTTCTTGCGTCATATACGCAGATGTGAGGTCAAGTTTCGAGAAAAGTTTTCCTTCAGCCAACGTGGCAAATAGGTCCTCTGCTCTGGGCAGCAGGTATTGGTCCTGTAGGGAGACTCTGTTTATGGTAGACTTGTAATCCCCACAAATTCGCACGGATCCATCAGGCTTCATGACGGGGATGATGGGGCTTGCCCAGTCGCTGAATTCCACGGGAGAAATTATGCCTTCCCGCAGAAGCCAGTCCAGTTCGTTTTCAATCTTTTCCCTCATCACATAACGCACAGCTCTAGCCTTGTGATGGACCGGTCTGGCATTCTGTGTGATGTAGATTCTAACTTTAGCCCCTTTGAAGGTGCCCACACCTGGCTGAAAGAGATGTTCAAAACGGCTTAGAACTGTTGAGCAGGAGATCCGTTCCTCCGACATGATGGCGTGAACATTATCCCATTTCCAATTAAGTTCTGCTAGCCAGCTTCTCCCCAACAGGGCTGGGAGATCCCAAGGGACAATCCACAAGGAAAGTCGGTGCACCATCCCTGTGTGTGTGACTGAGAGCATGGCACTGCCAAGGACTGGGATGATTTCTTTAGTATAGGTCCTTAGTTTGGTGTCGATCTTTGTGAATTTTGGTCTGTTGCTTTTGTGCAGCCACAGCTGTTCAAATTGTTGAACGCTCATGAGGGATTGACTGGCCCCCCGAGTCCAGTTCCATGTTGGCGGGTATCCCGTTGAGTAGAACCCTCATCATAATTGGAGGCGTCTTGGTGTAAGAACAGTGGACATTGATCGTGTTAACCCGCTGTACCTCGGCGTCCCGTGCACTGTGCCAACCGTCTTCTGGTCCGCTTTCTGACCCTTCCGATTCGTATACCAGCTGAGCTGCTGTTTTTCTGCACATGTGAGCCAGATGCCCTGTGTAGTTGCAATTTCTGCAAACGGCATGCTGAAATCGACACACCCTGGTTGAGTGCCTTCCCCCACATCTCCAACAGAGATCGTTTCCATTGTTTCCGAAGGATGAGCTGCATCTGGCTGATCTCCCTTGAGCTTCTCTCAATCTGTTGTTGATTGCTCACATTGTGGGTTGATGAGGTGTGATCGGCCATTCATGTGGCCATTGATTTTGATGGCTTCTGGCGCCACTGTCTGCTGTTGGAGGCCTGCTCTCCTGCCTTTGTCTGTGTGTGGGGGTAGCGGTTTGTTTCACAATGTGAACCCCTTGTTCGGATGCCTCGTTGGTTGTTGTAACCGAAGTATAGATCAGCCTCGTTTCTTCTTCGCCTGCCAAGAACGTCTGTGCGACCAGTGCTGCTGCCTCTAGAATCAAGTTCTTAGTCTCTATAAGCTTTCAGAATATGCCTGTGTGGTCTATTCCTCCAATAAAAAAGACTCAGTACTTCTCTCCTTAGTTCATCGGGGCACTCACATGAACTAGCCAGCCTCCGAAGTTCCGCCACGAAGTCGGGTATGCTTTGGCCCACACAGCGTCAGTAGTTGTAGAACCTGTGTCTGGCCATGTGTAGGCTGCTCGCTGGCTTCAGGTGGTCTCTTACAATGTGCTCAATTCCTCAAATGACTTGCTTGCTGGTTTCTCGGGTGCCAGCAGGTCTTTCATTAAAGCGTATGTTTTTGAGCCACAGCTGGTCAAGAGATGGGTTCTTCTCTTGTCTGCCTTATCGTCGCCCAGCCAGTCTTTGGTCACAAAGCTTTGTTGGAGCCTTTCCATAAAGTCATCCCAATTGTCTCTAGTATTGAATTTCTCATCTGAGCTGTTGGTAGCCATTCTGTGGATTCTGTGATCCAGTAACTCGTGTCGAAATCTCGGCCGCCGATAAACGACTCCGACACCTTCAGCTCCAGCAGAAGTTTCTTTAATTTACTTGATAGCAAGGGAAAGGTCTCACTCAGTCAGTGGCTAAGTGAACACCTTCGTAATAGTACAATTTCACGAGATATTTATATAGTAAAACCCAAGTTATGGCCTCTCCCTGTGTATTGGCTCTGTCTCGCAGTCAGTGAATACAGATAAAGAGTTAATTACTACATCCTTGTCCTGACATGGTTTCCAGATATTTCCTTTTGTCAGGGTTATTAGTTGGCCAGCCGGCCATCACTCGATGAGAGTGTGATATTGAGCTATTACCTGCATTGCATTGTGCCAGGATTGTCCAGTTTCCTAGTCAGTTATCTTTTTGCATCAAATGGATGAGGTCTCTACAAGAGATAATGGCTGGTGGTTTGAGTCCTTTGAAAAGGGTGGGGTGGAGTGGAACTGGTGTAGTATAGACAATAGGAGAGCACCATGGGGGATACTTGTCTCAGCAGGACTTGCCTCCTAGCTGTCTGGTGGCTATCAGCCATTTCAAGCCAGGTTTAGCTGTTTATGCAAACCGACTGCTTGTTGCCGAAATTCCTGGAAGGACCAGGACTCCATTTTGTTTTATATTAAAAAGGGCACAAAACTAGAGTGTGGTACAGCTTAGATAAAAATACATTTCCTCACTTGTTGCCACTGTTAAGTCCTGACTCTAATGTACTGACACATGCTGAAGTCAAGGTCACTCAGGAGCTGCACCTTTAATTCCAGCTCTCCAGTGCTGCACTTGCCCGAGACCGCCCCTTTATATACCACAGTGGGACAGGTATGGAGTGTCTCCTGCAAGTGCACCCCTGATGGTAAGGTATGCTTATTGTTACAGGTCATATCCAGTTACATTCATGTATAGCATGGTAAGATAGTTATATACAGTAATGTGAGATACATGACAACAAGAGAAACTCAAACTGTGATATTTTCAAAAATCCATAACCTATAGAGAAGGTGGAGGAACTTATAACGCTGACTGATGCAATCCAATTTTTCACTTGCCATCACATTAGGCATGGTAGCTTTCATGGGATAAGCAGCAGTGGGTGACGTGGGGTGCAGGCAGAATTCCGCTGGTTGCTTTGTATATAGACATCGCAAATCTGAAGATTTCCTCTGATGGGAATTTCTAACAAAATCGTGTTCAAGTACAAGCTGAAGGAGATTGCATAAATGCATAACTACACATAGAAACAGGGGCCATTCTTCCTCAGTGGGTTTCTGTTGGAGCTTCAATGGTCACAAGACATTAGTTGTGCTTGTTTATTTTAGAAGGCTGACTGCAAGCCATCACACCCGAATTTCATGCAATGTGCTTTTTGCTGACATACGTGATTGATCTCTTAATGGTCTGTGAACAGCTAAAGGTGGTGACTTTTACTGAATTTTAATGTGCAGTCATAAATCTGTGGATGAAATATGTTCTGAGCAAAGACATTTGGAATTCGGAGCGTAACAGATTCAATTAACTGAATTATAAAATACTTGTGCTAAGTGAACTGATGGCACAGTGGGTTAAACACTGATCTTTCATTTCTGGGACATGAATTCAAATTCAGCTCAAGCTGATGGGGTGATGGTCTCCTATGTCAATCGGCTGAAAGGCTGCTATGTGAATAGAATTTGGGTCATCTTAAACCAGTTTCTACAGCATGAGGCTCACGTCACAAAACTGCACTAATTGTCGATACACTGGCAATCTCACTCAGATCGCAGAATGGGGTGTGGTTTGGAAAAATGTCATGGGGTGTGGAGGTACTGCTTGGGTTGGGCTGAAGTACGCTGTTGATGCGGAACAAAGGAAGAGTTCCTCTGCATCTAACTGGGATGCTTGATGCCAACACTGAATGCCTAACATCACTAATCCAGGTGCACACAATTCTATTCTAGTGTGATTCAAAAAATTAAGCGCAACTCATTTCCTTCAGTTAGTTCTTTATGTAATAGACCTTAATTTAGAATATATATATATAAAAAACATATTGAACTTTTACTACATTGATTTCTAAATCAGACATATTTTTCTGAAAAATAAAGTGAATTCAGTGCTATTTAATTGTTCAGGTAGCTATCAGTGATATCAAACCCCCAGGTCATCGCTGCAGGAGTTCCTCAGGGCAGTGACCTAGGTCCAACCATCTTCAGCTGCCCCACCAATGACCTTCCCTCCATCATTTAGGTCAGATGTGGGGATGTTCGCTGATGACTGCACAGTGTTCAGTTCCATTCGCAACTCAGATAATGAAGCAGTCTGTGCCCACATGCAGCAAGACCTGGGTGACATTCAGGCTCATCATCATCATAGGCAGTCCCTCAGGATCGAGGAAGACTTGCTTCCACTCTGAGCACGAGTCCTTAGGTGGCTGTACAGTCCAATATGAGAACCACAGTTTCTGTCACAGGTGGGATAGATAGTCGTCGAGGGAAAGGCTGGGCAGGGACCCTGGTTTGCCGCACACACTTTCCGCTGCCTGCGCTTGATTTCTGCATGCTCTCAGCGACGATACTCGAGGAGCTCAGCGCCCTCCCAAATGCACTTCCTCCACTTAGGGCGGTATATGGCCAAGGACTCCCAGGTATCAGTGGGGATGTCGCACTTTATCAGGGAGGCTTTGAGGGTGTCCTTGTAACGTTTCCTCTGCCCACCTTTGGCTCGTTTGCCATGGACGAGTTCCGAGTCTCGTGTCTGGCATGCGAACTATGTGGCCTGCCCAGCAGAGCTGATCAAGTGTGGCCAGTGCTTCAATGCTGGAGATGTTGGCCTGGACGAGGACGCTAATGTTTGTGCATCTGTCCTCCCAGGGGATTTGCAGGATCTTGCGGAGACATCGCTGGTGGTATTTCTCCAGCGACTTGATGTGTCTACTCTACATAGTCCACGTCTCTGAGCCATACAGGAGGGCGGGTATTACTATGGCCCTGTAGACCATGAGCTTGGTGGCAGTTTTGAGGGACTGATCTTCAAACACTCTTTTCCTCAGGCGACTGAAGGCTGCATGGCGCACTGGAGGCGATGTTGGATCTCATCATCAATGCCTGCTCTTGTTGATAAGAGGCTCCCAAGATAGGGGAAGTGGTCCATGTTGTCCAGGGCCACACCGTGGATCTTGATGACTGGGGGGCAGTGCTGTGCGGCGAGGGCAGGCTGGTGCAGGACCTTTGTCTTACTAATGTTTAGCGTGAGGCCCATGCTTTCATATACCTCGATAAATACGTCGACTGTGTCCTGGAGTTCAGCCTTTGTGTGTGCACAGACGCAGGCGTCGTCCGCGTACTGTAGCTCGACGACAGAGGTTGGGGTGGTCTTGGATCTGGCCTGGAGACAGCGAAGGTTGAACAGCTTCCCACTGATTCTGTAGTTTAGCTCCACTCCAGCGGGGAGCTTATCAACTGTGAGGTGGAGCATGGCAGCGAGGAAGATTGAGAAGAGGGTTGGGGTGATGACGCAGCCCTGCTTGACCCCGGTCCGGACATGAATTGGGTCTGTGATGGATCCATTGATAAGGATCACGGCTTGCATGTCATCATGGAGCAGGCGGAGTATGGTGACCTACTTTTGGGGGCATCCGAACGGAGGAGGACACTCCATAGACCCGCACGGTTGACAGTATCAAAGGCCTTTGTTAAGGTAGCTATCAGCGCTATTAACCCCCCAGGACATCGCTGCAGGAGTTCCTCAAGGCAGCGATCTAGGCCCAACGATCTTCAACTGCTTCACCAATGACCGTCCCTCCATCATTTAGGTCAGAAGTGGGGATGTTCACTGATGACTGCACAGTGTTTAGCTCCATTTGCAATTCCTCAGATAATGAAGAAGTATGTGCTCACATGAAGCAAGACCTGGATGAAATTCAGGTTAATAAGTGGCAAGTAACATAAGTGGCAATGACTATCTCCACCACCCTTTGACATCCAACAGCATTACCATCGCCGAATTCCCTACCATCAACATCCTGAGGGTCACCATGGACCAGAAACTTAACTGGACCAGCCAGATAAACACTGTGGCGACAAGAGCAGGTCAGAGGCTGTGTATTCTGTGGCGATTGTCTCAACTCCTGACTCCATTTACAAGGCAGAAGTCAGGAGTGTGAGGGAATACTCTCCACGTGCCTGGATGAGTGCAGCTCCAGCAACACTCAAAAATCTCGACACCATCCAGGCCAAAGCAGCCCACTTGATTGGCACCCCATCCACCTCCTTAAACATTCACTCCCTCCACCACCGGCGCACCGTGGCTGCAGTGTGTACCAGCTACAAGATGCACTGCAGCAAACTCGCCAAGGCTTCTTTGGCAGCATCTCTCAAACCCGCGACCTCTACCACCTAGAAGGACAAGGGCAGCAGGCACATGAGATCACCATCACCTGCAAGTTCCCCTCCAAGTCACACACCATCCTGACTTGGAAGTATATCGCTGATCATTCATTAACATGGGTCAAAATCCTGGAACTCTCTCCTTAACAGCACTGTGGGAATACCTTCACCACAGAGACTGCAGTGGTTCAAGAGGTGGCTCACCATCACCTTCTCAAGGGCAAATAAGATGGGCAATAAATGCTGGCATTGCCAGCGACACCCAAATCCCATGAACAAATAAAAAAAAGTTGCAACATGGAAACAGGTAATTCGGCCCAAGCAGTCTAGGTGGGCTTTTACCCTTCACATGAGCAAATATTCCTATTCATATTTACCCACCCTGTTCCCATATCCCTTCAACTCCCTTTCCTTCATTCAATCTAACATTAAATGATTACATCTTTTCTGCCTCAACTACTAACCCTGGAAGTGAATTCCACAGCCTCACATCATCATAGGCAGTCCCTCGGAATCGAGGAAGACTTGCTTCCACGTCCAAAGTGAATCCTTAGGCGGCTGAACAGTCCAATATGAGAGCCACAGACTCTATCACAGGTGGGACAGATAATCGTTGAGGGTAAGGGAGGGTGGGACTGGTTTGCCGCACGCTCTTTCCGCTGCCTGCGCTTGATTTCTGCATGCTCTCGGCAATGAGACTCGAGGTACTCAGCGCCCTCCCGGATGCACTTCCTCCACATAGGGCGATCTTTGGCCAGGGACTCCCAGGTGTCAGTGGGGATGTTGCACTTTATCAGGGAGGCTTTGAGGGTGTCCTTGTAACGTTTCCTCTGCCCACCTTGGGCTCGCTTGCCGTGAAGGAGTTCCATGTAGAGCAATTGCTTTGGGAGTCTCGTGTCAGGCATGCGATGCATCACAACACGCCATATGTTGAAGTTTCCTTTGTTCTCTAATCGAAATCTCTTGCATTTAATCTTGCATCCGCAACCCTTCATTCTCGACCTCTCAACTATTGGACATAGTCTGCTTCCATATACGCTGTCTCAGGCTTTCATCATTTTAAACACTTCTATCATATCGCCCCATAATCTGCATTGTTATAATGTAAAAGACCCAATTTTTCTCCTAAGTCTTTTTTCATGTTTCTATTTATTCATACCAGGCAGAATCTTAGTGAAACTGTGTCCTCTCTAAATCCTCAATGTCCTTTCTGTGGTGTGGAGACGAATACTGCACATAGTACTCGAACTGAGCTCTTACGGTTTTATATAGGTGCATCATTACCTCTTGGCTTTTTTATTCTGTATCTCATGATAAAACTTAGAATTCCATTAGCTTTATTTAATGGCCTTATCACCGCTGAGGTGTTGCCTTTAATATCCTGTGAACCTGTACCCCCAATCCCTCTGCTCTTCCACAGTCTAGTTCCACTCAAAATATAATTACTGCTGCTAATTTTAAACAAAATGCATCATTTATTGACATTCAATTCCATCTGCCACTTTTGAGCCCATTTCCCCATCTTATAAACATCCCTCTGCTGCTTATTTTGGTCTTCTAAAGAATTAATGATAGCTACTATCTTGGTATAAAACTTCTACACCACTCCCTTGAGGCCTATTTTCCAAATTATTGATATACAGTGAACAGAAGTGGCCCCAGAATTGCATCCTGTGGGACACCATTATATGTTTGCAACCACTTCGAAAAACTGTCCTTCACTCCTCCTCGAAGGATAAAGGGTAAGCCATTTAGGACTGAGTTGAGGAGAAACTTCTTCACTCAGAATTGTGAACCTGTGGAATTCTCTACAACAGAAAGTTGTTGAGGCCAGTTTGTTAGATATATTAAAAAGGGAGTTAGATGTGGCCCTTACGGCTAAAGCGATCAAGGGGTACGGAGAGAAAGCAGGAATGGGGTACTGAAGTTGCATGATCAGCCATGATCATATTGAATGGTGGTGTAGGCTCGAAGGGCCGAATGGCCTACTCCTGCACCTATTTTCTATGTTTCTGTTTCTATGTTTTTTAATTCACTTCCAGCCAATTTTTAAACTCAGTTTGCTATCCTCCCCTAATTCCATGGGCTAGAACCTCCACTTTTGTGCTTATTACCCAATTTCCAGTGTGGGCGGTAAAAAAGGGTTTTCAGATCATTGGCTTCTCGCCCATTCTCAAAGCACCTAGTCTCCACTTTTGAAAATGGGCGTTACTGCGAGCGATATAAAATAGGCGGTAGCGTAAAATTTTTTTGACCTGCTGTAAAGTGAGGCCGTCCTTAGCAATGACATGGCAATGCTTGATTCCCGTGATTCTGGAGGTCAAGGGTCACCATGACATGCGCAGAAGAGGAGGCTTCGAGAGAGGGAGCTCAGAGGGACTGAAGGCGTGGCTGGGCGTGGTGTGGCTGCTTTGGGAGGAAGGAGGGAGACTTTAGAGCTTCACAGCAAGTAGGCAAACAAAAAGTAGGCATTACCAGCCACATATTTGACCGAATTTGGCCTATAATGGAGAGAGAGGAGGAGTCATCACAGCACGCTGTGGAGACTGACGCTGGAGAGAGCACATTGGAGGGCACAAAAGAGCCAGGAGGTTCTTGGACAAGGCAAATGCCTCCCTCCTGCAGGAGGTCGAGTTACGCTGGGGTCATTTGACGTGGGAAGCCCACCCCAAAGGCGTACCAGAAGATATGGACCGAGATGAGGTCCGTGCAGAGGAGAACGGATGGGAGGCCACCAGTCCCCAGCGACATCACTGACATGGACGAGCGTGTGCTCGCACTCATGGGAAAGCACCCCCGGACAGCCACGGACGCATCTGCAGACCCTGAAGTAATGCCACGTGAGTAAAGCCTACACCATTGCGTCATGCAAAATCAATAGGTGCCACACCCACTCATATCCAAACAATCATATATGATAGATGATTTCTAAAATTGTCATAAAAATAATGCTGGCCTAATGAAAATCATTGCAATTCACAATATGTTGATGGTCATGAAATGTGATGTTTGTGATGATTTTGATAGCGGTGGTGCTTTTGTTGTGCATCTGCTGTGTGTTGCGCTGGACTCACCTTGTCACCCTAGCACGCCCTTCTCCTCCAATAACCTCAGTTGTGTCTTGCAGCTCAGCCAGCAGCCCGGCCCCAGGCAAGACCAGAGAGGCCAGAAGTTGGGGCGCAGGGCAGGAGTTGGCAGACGATCCTACTACATCTGGTGCTCAGGAGCTCCGATTGTCGCCCGTCAATCCGCTGGGTCTGTTCTAGATGGATGAGAGCGCGGACTTCGAAGAACCTGCCTCGCCACACTCCAGAAGCCATTCCAAGGCCATCTAGTGGTCCTCTAGAGGTACCAGCCCCAAGCACCTCAACCACAGGGCACCCCATTTGTCCCCAGGACAGCGCCGACCACGCAGAAGCCTCGTGGATGTGGCAGGTCTGTTCCACGAGTGCGACATGACAGCGGAGAGATGGTACAGTTGACCAGGAGGACTGTAGACATTTGTGACCAGCTCATTGAAGCATTGGGGGCATATCGCGACAGCTGGCCACCATGACCGAGTAGATTCCGCGCATGGCAGAGGCCCTGGATGCGATAGCCAGGAACTCTGCTGGCACAGGCCTCCCAGTGGTCTCCGAGTGCGGCACTCCACCCCTAGGTTCCACACCACCAATGCGAACGACAGATGAGAGCAAGGACCAAGATCTTGCTTCTGCATCAAAGAATGTTGCTCCCTCGGCACCCGTGCTCCCATACCCATGCAATGACCACATCTGCCTTCATCCCCCACAATGAGGCACCGCCTGAGGAGCTCCTCGGCCAGGCGCCATGGAGCGAGGAGGGAAAGGGGTAGAGCTGGAGAGAAGGAGAGGGGGGAAGGAAAGTGAGGTGCATGTGTGCAGGTGATGGCTGTGTTATACCACCATCTGGGTGTATGCAATCTGTTGCAATGTATGGTGGCTGGGGACCACGCTCCTGCTTTGTCTTTGTATTCTGTATTGCTGGACATGTTGAACATGTTATTGATGTCAGTGGTGGAAAAAGTGGGGTGTGGGCGGGGGTTGGGTGTTATTGGCTGCGACACTTATGATTTCAGACCAATGTTGGTAATACATTTTTGTTATTGAACATAACCTTGTTGCGCAGTGTCTCAGATAGCTGGACCAATACACACTGGTAATTCCTTACCATGAAAGGGTTAAATACAACTTAACTTCAATCAACGTAAACTTTAACTGGCACCAAGGTGATGGGCATCATTGATGTCTGAGCTGTACACACACAGCAGTGTGTCAGCATTGTCACTCACATCAGCGCTCCTTCAGACAAATCTTTCAGATATCAGCTCCCCACCTAAGAATGGGATTTAACAAATGCCAGCCACACAACTGCCGTTCGTTCCGGTTAGTTCCACTTTTTGTGGGCGTTTTTTTGAGCGAGCGATATTATGGCCGATGTGTGCGAGGTGGTGAAATTGATGATGGGCGATCTCCGTGGCCACTAGTTTGGGTAAATATGCTCTTTATGACAAAAAACAGTGGGCGGGTATTAATATTGAATCTCGGCGTTAATTCTGTGCGGAAAGTAACGCTGGGCGATATTGTGGGTATTGATTTTGCCCATTCTGCTGATTCCACCCAAACAAAGTGGGCAGGCGGTAATATTTTTTTCCACCGTTAAGCATATGGGGAAAGTAACGCTCGGTGATAAGTTTCCTAAAAATGCCCGTCAGTTTCTATTTTGTGCCAAAATGGGTGATATCAGGGCATTATACGTCATCTCAGCGGTAAAATGGACGTTAAGCAGCCGTTAAATATGCAAAAAAAAAGTGGAGGTTCTAGCCCCATATCCCTTAGTCTTCTTTAGTGACCTCCTGTGTGGTACCTTGATCAAAGCTTTCCTTAAGTATCTGTTTACTACAAATGTAAATGTAGATTATTTTCCTCAATCTGGTTCAGTAAAATTACTGAGTCGAATACCTATTGTGCTTTAAACAAAGCAGTCTTTATTTTACCGGCCGGCAAGACTTATCAGACAGAAGATATACTCTCTCGATAGAGCGTACACACTCCCTACGGATAAGTGAAGTTACATTGTCAAGGCACGATGGTTATACATTTTCGGCAAAAGATAAGAAGATAGGGCTAGAGTGACATCCCAGCTCAGCCCATCTCTTTTGATCCCTCCTTCCCTTTGTCCACTCTTAAGCCGACCCAAGCATGGTCCGATTTTAAACAAAGACCTTCTGTCAATGTTTCAGGTTAATAACATGATTTAATAAGACCTTGAGGTTTTTCTGCAAGCTGTGGGTTTTGTTTCAATGTGTGTTAGTGTTGTAACATTTCGCAGTCTCGAGTCTGAGATGTCATGGCTATTCCTCCATGAATTGTTTGTTAGCTTATACTGTCCCTATACAATTCCTACGTTCTCAACTTCAATGTCTCTATACATTTTTAAACATTCACACATTCACTGCATTTCCTCCATTTACCATGTCTGTTACCTCCTCAAAAATGCAATGAGTTTATCAAGCATTATCATTCTTTTGGAAATCCATGTTGGCTACTATTATTTTCTCTTTACCTAGATATCTGATGATGTCATCCTTAATTAGAGGCTCTAAAATTTTCCTTGTCACAAATGTCAAGTTGACTGGCCTGTAATTCTCCAGATTAGCTGTCTTCTTTTAAACAGGAGTACTACATTGACAACTCTCCAATCCTCTGGCACACCCCCACACTCAATAGAAACCTGAAATATAATGTATAATCTCTCTCCTCAGGCCCTGGTGTTATTCCTTCCTTTAGACTTACATTTTCCTTTTATCTCTCATAATATTGCTTATCTTACTCTCAACTACTTCAGCATTCATCTCCACTGCGATATCCTAATGATGCTCACTTATTAAATACTTCTGCCATTTATTGATCATAATCTACAAACTGACAAACCTCTCCTCTCAGGGATCCCAATTCACTTTTGATTTTTTTTTTTAAAACTGATATCTTTATAAAATAGTTTACTGTTCCTTTTGATGTTTTACATATTTTCCTTGTACTCTCCCGCTTGCCTTTCCTCACTCTTAACCTCGACTAATTTTCTCATATTCTCCAAGAGGTTTTTTCATCATTATTATTCTTTTAGTCCTTATAGGCCCTCTTCTTCCCTTATAATTGGTTTCTAATCTATCTGTATCGATAAACTACTTGTAGTTACTGTTAAGTCTTGAATAAAGAGTCAGACTAGATACTGCAAGCTCAAAGTAAGGTGTGACCGCAGTCCTTTATTACAGATCTCAGAGTGCCTCTCCAGCCTGTGAGGCCTCCTTATATACCAGGTGCTCCCAAGGGATTGTGGGATCCCTTGGGACTCCAGGGGATACGCCCTCTTGTGGTTAGACATGGTATTTACAAGTTTACATACATAACAGTTACCTTCTTTATTAAATGGCACATATGTAGATTGTATCTTATAAACTCTTTTTTTTTTAAATTGCACTGTTGATCTTTTGCCAATTTCCCCTTCCATCTCACCTCAGCTATCTTGCTCCTTATTTATCTAAAATCTGCCTTAATCTAATCTTGTAATGCAACATGTTCTGTTTCGATATTGTACCTTGGCCTGAGAGACCGTGTAAACATTAGTTAAACTTTAAAAATGAAGTAGTTACGAATCCCCCCTTTTGGGAACCAGTGGATGTGGTGTATTTGGACTTCCAGAAGGCATTTGACAAGGTGACACATAAAAGGTTACTGCACAAGATAAAAGTTCACGGGGTTGGGGGTAATATATTAGCATGGATAGAGGATTGGCTAACAAACACAAAACAGAGAGTCGAGATAAATGGTTCATTCTCTGGTTGGCAACCAGTAACTAGTGGGGTGCCACAGGGATCAGTGCTGGAACCCCAACTATTTACAATCTATATTAACGACTTGGAAGGGAGAGAGTAACGTAGCCAAGTTTTCTGACGATACAAAGATGGGAGGAAAAGCAATGTGTGAGGAGGAAACAAAAAATCTGCAAAAGGACATAGACAGGCTAAGTGAGTGGGCAAAAATTTGGCAGATGGAGTATAATGTTGGAAAGTGTGAGGTCATGCACTTTGGCAGAAAAAAATCAAAGAGCAAGTTATTATTTAAATGGAGAAAGATTGCAAAGCGCTGTAAGTACAACGGGACCTGGGGGTGCTTGTGCATGAAACACAAAAGGATAGTATGCAGGTATAGCAAGTGATCAGGAAGGCCAATGGAATCTTGGCTTTTATTGCAAAGGTGATGGAGTATAAAAGCAGGGAAGTCTTGCTACAGCTATACAGAGTATTGGTGGGGCCACACCTGGAATACCGCGTGCAGTTTTGGTTTCCATATTTGCGAAAGGATATACTTGCTTTGGAGGCAGTTCAGAGAAGGTTTATTAGGTTGATTCCGGAGATGAGGGAGTTGACTTAGGAGGAAAGGTTGAGTAGGTTGTGCCTCAACTCGTTGGAATTCAGAAGAATGAGATGTGATCTTACTGAAACATACACGATTATGAGGGGGCTTGACAAGGTGGATGCAGAGAGGATGTTTCCACTGATGGGGGAGACTAGAACTAGAGGGCAAAATCTTAGAATAAGGAGGCCACCCATTTAAAACAGAGATGAGGAGAAATTTTCTCAGAGGGTTGTAAATCTGTGGAATTCACTGCCTCAGAGCTGTGGAAGTTGGGGCATTGAATAAATTTAAGACAGAAATAGACAGTTTCTTAAACGATAAGGGGATAAGGGGTTATGGGGAGCCGGAAAGGAAGTGGAGCGGAGTCCATGATCAGATCAGTCATGATCTTGTTGAATGGCGGAGCAAACTCGAGGGGTCATATGGCCGACTCCTGTTCCTATTTCTTACGTTCTTATGTTCCCTGAAGAAAGGTGATGCGCTGAACCATTGAGAGAAGAAGATACCAGAACAAGAAGCTATCAGGTAAGGTAGCATAGTGGTGATGTTAATGGATTAGTAATCCTGAGGCCTGGATTAATAATCCAGAGAAGGTGAGTAAAATTCCCACCTTGGCATTGCATTATGAATTTGAATTCAATTTTTATTCAAGTCTGTAACTGTCAACCAATTGGTTTACTAATGTAATTTAAGGAAAGAAACCTGCTGTCTTTAACCGGCCTGGTCTACATATGTGATTCCAATCCCACACCAATATGGTTGAATCTTGACAGCCCTCTGAGGTGGCCTGGCAAGCCACTCAGTTGTATCAAACTGCGATAAAGAATAACAAGATGGAAGCAGTTCAAGAAGAAGGCCTTCTCAGGGCAACTAGTGATGGGCAATAAATGTTGGTCATGCTAGCGCTGCCCATCTCCTGATAATAAATAAGTTATACCAGGTTTGATTCCTGGGTTGTCTTGAGCTGACTGATCTTGACTATGTTAGCAGTTGGAGGCATCACAACTGGTGTCATTTTCCTGGGTCAGGGAGGTGAAATATCAACTAGGGGTCACGTTCCTTATTATTATCTGTTGGGCATCGGGAGAGAATAGGGTCAGTGTTGGCTCTGATCTTTTTAGAAAGCCAAACTTTTCATCTTTTACTCTTCTGAACTGGGGCTTGAAATTTACAAACAGTTTACCCACCTCAGAGGTTTACGAACAGCTACAATTACCTGGAGTACTTGAGCAGTGGCTTTAAATGGACAGCTTTCGGTCGCCTGAGGAAGAGTTTTTTTTGAAGACCAGAACCTCAAATCTGGCACCAAGTTTAGAGTCTCCAGGGCAGTAGTGATATCCGCCCTCCTATATGGCTCAGAGACGTGGACTATATACAGCAGACATCTCAAAGCGCTGGAGAAGTACCACTAGCATTGCCTCCGCAAGATCCTGCAAATCCCTTGGGAGGATAGACGCACCAACGTCAGTGTTCTCACTCAGGCCAACATCCCCAGCAGTGAAGCACTGACCACAATCGATTAGCTCCGCTGAGCAGGCCACTTCATCCACATGCCCGGCACGAGACTCCCCAAGCAAGTGCTCTGCTCGGAGCTCCAACACGGCAAGCGAGCCCCAGGTGGGCAGAGGAAACGCTTCAAAGACACCCTCAAAGCCTCCCTGATAAAGTACAACATCCCCATCGACACCTGGCAGTCCCTGGCCAAAGGCCGCCCTAAGTGAAGGAAGAGCATCCGGGAGGGCGCTGAGCACCTTGAGTCTCATCGCCGAGAGCATGCAGAAATCAAGCGCAGGCAGCGGAAAGAGCGTGCAGCAAACCAGGCCCCCCACCCACCCTTTTTTTCAACCACTGTCTGTCCCACCTGTGACAGAGACTGTAATTCCCATATTGGACTGTACACCCACCTGAGAACTCACTTTTAGAGTGGAAGCAAGTCTTCCTCGATTCCGAGGGACTGACTATGATGATGATAAAGGGACAAGTCGGTTTAGCAGATATTTTTGAAATATCCTGCAACACTCAGATATCGGCAGGCGGTGGGTTTAGCGAACTAAAACTAGTCACTTTGACCTGACTGTTGCAAGCTCCAATAAGGCGCTCTGTAAATGGAGATTACTTATTTAAAAGAGAGACACGGGGGAATTTTCTGTGGAAATATCCATAGGGGTTGGTATTTACAACCCTTTTAAAACTAACCTTTGCCTATCAAAGCTTTAACTAAGTCAAAGGCGATCACAAGAATATAGCAAAAAGTAAAGGAAATTTAGCGGATGACTGCAGGAGTCGAGCTGCTCACATCTCTGTGCATGAGTCATGCTGGGAGTAAGGCTAGAGACAGATCTGACAACTTTCATCTTTATCCAATCGCATGTACCTCTGTTCCATACTGATTCAGAGATTAATCTAGTGTGCTTCAATTGAGGCAGTATTTACTGCAGCCTATTCCATGAGTCATTGACTCAAATTTATTCCATAAGTAAAGCTTAGTTCCTGTCTTCTTTAACTTATCTTTAATGCATCTTCTGTCTTTTTTTTGCAGCAAATACTTCTCTATACCAAACTTATTGATTCTCTTAATGTATATATAATATATATATCCACCTACTGTCGTGTATGTAGGCACCTTTAGTAATGACTCCACGAGGCAGGGTATGATACTTAAATTGTGTAGACTGTAGTCCTTTATTTGCAGCTTCTCGAGTGAGGACACCAAGCTGTGAGCTCCCTTTTATACTGGGTTACCTGCTGTGTGCAACAACACAACAAACAAGCACGCATATATGACACCTACTATATAATAAAAATTGTGTGTGTGACTGTTACGTATGTAATAACTCGATAGACTGAATACTGTAAACTCATTCAGGTGCAAACCTGGTTCAACTTTATTCAGACCCAAAGTGCCCATGGTGGCTTGCTTTATATATCTGGCCCACACACACACACGTGTGTGCAACCTAATGACCTCCGATAGTGGCACCTCCTGGTGGATAGTAACCCCAAACATACATACACGACAGTGACAATCTGTGGAATTCGCTGCCGACACAGAGCTGTGGATGCTGGGACATTGAATAAATTGAAGAAATAGACAGTTTCTTAAATGATAAGGGGATAAGGGGTTATGGGGAGTGGGCAGGAAGTAGAGCTGAGTCCATGATCAGATCAACCTTGATCTTATTGAATGGTGGAGCAGGCTCGAGGGGCTGTATGGCCCACTCCTGTTCCTATTTCTTATGTTCTTATTCCTTTCATGTGGCACTTCTCTGCAGCACTTCATTATAGGCAAATCAATTCTAAGCAAAGTTCTTCTAACATTTTGTTGTGTATGCAATAACTCAATAGACTGAATACTGTAAACTCCGAACAGGTACAAAACCTGGCTCTACTTTATCAGGGCCCAAAGCAATCACATTACAAGATGGCTGGCTTTTTATACCTGGGCTGCACACATGTGCGCACAGCCCAATGACCTCTGACAGTGGCGCCACCTGGTGGCTAGTAAACCCAAGCATACATACATGACACTATCCCTCTTTAAGATATTAGTAACGGTCTTTTTACAAATTGAAATGGTCCGGGGCTTTCTGCTCCCAAGTTGAACGTCTCAGTTCAACTTCAGCCTTGGGCGAGCGTTCGGAGTCTGTCATGACTGGGGGCTGGGTAGCTGATCTGATGGGAGTGGCAATGATCATGTCAGGGATTGAAAGTCCAGATTCATTGACCATGTCAGTGATTGAAAGTCCAGATTCATTGATGACAGCGGAGTCCTCTGATGACCGAGGGTAGATTGGTTGGTCACTGATTGTGTCTTCCTCAGACTGTTTCGGTTCATCTGTGCGCTGCAACTTTATCTGATCAACATGTTTCCTGCATGTCTGCCCATTCTTGAGTCTAACGGTAAACACTCTGTTACTCTCCTTGGCTGTAACAGTACCGGCGATCTATTTGGGACCTTGGCCATAATTCAGTACCGTACACAGGATCATTGATAGAAATGTCGCATGACAGTAGCGCGATCATGATACCCTTGCTAACTTTGACATCTGTATTCGACACGATTATTCAAGTCAGGGTGGACAAGAGAGAGCTGGTCTTGAGACCTCTCTTCATCAATAGTTCAGCAGGGGAGACCCCGGTAAGTGTATGGGGTCTTGCTTGTCACGCATATTGCTTAGTTACAGGACGAGTCTGCAGTGAACCTTGAGTTACAAGTTTCATACTCTGCTTGATGGTTTGGACGCACACTCTGCTTGTCCATCGGATGCGGGTTTGAATGGTGCTGACCTCACATGTTTGATACTATTGAGTTTCATGAACTCTTGAAACTCCATACTGGTGAAGCAAGATCCGTTGTCGCTTACTATGATGTCAGGCAGACCACTCTTAGCAAACATGACACGAAGGCTCTCAATGGTAGCTGTGGATGTGCTGGATGACATGATTGTACACTCTATCCACTTGGAATAAGCATCCACCACAATTAAGAACATCTTTCCCAGGAAGGGACTTGCAAAGTCGATGTGGATCCTGGACCATGGTTTAGATGGCCACGACCACAGACTCAGCAGCGATTCCGCTGGTACTTTACTCAGCTGCATGCAAGTGTTGCACTGATGCACACATGATTCCAGATCAGTGAATTCTAGGCCACCATACACGAGACCTGGTAATGGCTTTCATCATGAAAATACCGGGATGTGTGCTATATAGATCATGCACAAATTTCTCTGCCTTTCGTGGGCATAACAACACGATTACCCCACAGTATACAATCTGACTGAATGGCTAGTTCGTCTTTGTGACGGATGTAAGGTTTGGTCTCCTCACACATTTGCTTGGGTATGGCAGACTAATCACCACTAAGGATACAATGTTTCACAACCGATAATATCGGGTCCTGGCTGATCCGGGTCTTAACTTGTTGGGCCGTGACAGGGGTTCCTTCACTTTCAAAAAATCCATGACTACCAGTAGGTCTGCAGGTTGTGGCGTTTCCACCTCTGGTGTTGGCAATGGTAGATGGCTCAATGCATCGGCACAATTCTCAGTGCCAGGTCTATGGCAAATGACATAATCATAGGCAGATAATGTCAGCGCCCACCTCTGGATGCGGGACGATGCATTGGTATTGATACCTTTGTTTTCCGAAAACAATGAAATGAGTGGCTTGTGATCTGTTTCCAGCTCAAACCAAAGACCAAACAGGTAGGGATGCATCTTTTTATCCCATACACACAGGCTAATGCTTCTTTCTCTACCATGCTGTAAGCTCTTTCTGCCTTTGGAAACTTTTTGAAGCATATGCAACAGGTTGTAATTTGCCAGACTCATTAGCTTGTTAGAGCACGCAACCAACTCCATATGACGAAGCATCACGGGCCAAAACTAGATGCTTACACGGATCATAATGTACCAGCAGCTTGTTAGAGCAAAGCAGATTAGTAGCTTTCTCAACAGCTCTATCTTGAGATGCACCCCAAACCCAGTTGTTGCCTTTTCTTAGCAGCTAATAAGGTGCTCAATCAAGGCAAGAAATTACCGAAGTAGTTGAGTAGACCAAGGAACGAATGCAGCTCCATCACATTCTGGGGCTTGGGTGAATTTGTGATGGTCTTGGTTTTCGAGTCCGTAGGCCTGATACCATCAGCAGCAATTTTCCTCCACAGGAATTCGACTTCCGGTGCCATGAAGACGCACTTCAAACATTTCAGTCTGAGTCCCACTTTGTCCAGATGATGTAGAACCTCTTCCAGGTTGTTCAGATGTTTGGTGGAGGCACGACCTGTGACCAGTATGTCATCTTGGAACATGACGGTTCTGGGGATGGACTTCCGTAGACTCTCCATGTTCCACTGAAATATAGCAGCAGCCGAACAAATTCCAAAAGGGCACCTATTGTAGATAAACACTCCTTTGAGTGTTGATGCGCTTAAGTTTCTTCGATGTTTCGACCAGCTCCTGTGTCATGTAGGCCGACGTCAGTTCCAGTTTTGTGAACGACTTCGCCTTGGCTAGCGTTACAAACAGCTCATCAACCTTCAGTAACAGGTACTGATCCTGTTTCGAAACTTGGTTTATTGCAACCTCCACAAATCCTAACAGTGCCATCACTTTTCAACACGGGAATAATGTGGCTGGCCCATTCATTAAATTCGACCGGTGATATGATCCCTTCATGCTGGAGTCTGTCAAGTTCAATTTCGACCTTCTCCCTCATCATGTACAGAACTGCCTGAGCTTTATGATGGACGGGTCTTGCATCCGAGACCAAGTGGATCTGCACCTTGGCTCCCATGAAGTTGCCGACGCCTGGTTCAAACAGAGAGGAGAACTTGCTCAGCACTTGAGCACATGGAGTATCCTCAGATGACGACGACAATGCTTTGATCTTGTTCCAGTTCCATTTGATTTTTTCTAACCAGTTCCTGCCGAACTCTGTTGGACCATTGCCTGGAACAATCCATAATGCTAAATCGTGAACCACACGATCATACAACACCTTGATTACTGCACTGCCAATCACCATTACGAGTTCTATAGTGTACATGGCATTGACTGGACTCAGCTTAGGCCTCACAGCCATAGTATCCAACAGCTTGTTGAATGTCCTCTGGCTCATTATTGATTGACTCGCACCAGTGTCCAATTCCATCGATACCGGCACACCAGTAAGTTTTACATTAATCATTATCAGTTGGCTCTTTGTTAGGAATGAATACAGTCCATACACTTCCTCCTCTGGTCTCTTGGATTGCATGTCCAGATCCGCGCTAGACTGGTCATCATCCTGCGTGTGGTGTGTCGCAGCACGCTTGCTCAGTTGTGGACACATGCGCTGGAGATGCCCCACTCTCGAACAGCCTTTACAAATATACTGTTTAAACCGACACTGATGATGCTGATGATTTCCCCCACAATGCCAACACGTGATATTGGATTCATTTCCGTTGGCGGACTTTGAGCAGCCACAGGTTTCGCGTATGCAGTCGGGTAGGCCCTGCCATATGCAGCTCTGCCAAATGACGATACTATCTTGTTTACAGTACTTGCCGAGTTCCGATTTTTCAATGATATCTGCTTTAAGTTTTTGTCCGTCGTCATGCATGATTGGGTAAGCGTGATGGCCTTGCTCAAATCCAACATCTCAGCCACCAGTAGCTTACGCAGGATCACCTCATGGTTGATGCCAATTAGAAAGAAGTCCCGCAGCATGTCTGCCAACGCAGTTTCGAACTTACACGGTCCAGCTAGACATCTTAGGTCAGCAATGATTTCTGATACATCCTGGCCCTCAGAATGAACGTGCGTAGAGAATCAATATCTTGAGATGATGATGCCTTCATCTGGTTTGAGATCATCATGTACCAGAGCACACAATGTTTCATAGTCCTTGTCCATTGGACTCAAGGGCGAGAGGAGATTCTTTATTAGTCCATAGATTTTCAGACCGCAAACCGTGAGGAGGATCGCCTGGCGCTGAACTGTGTCTGCTTCTTTCTCCATTTTGTTGGCCACGAAGTACTGGTTCAAGCGGGCTACAAAGTCTGCCCAATCTTCTCCCTCCACGAATTGCTCCAGAATTCCAATTGTGCTCATTTTTGCATGTGAGGGTTCTTGATACCTCGTCGCCAAATGTTGTGTATGCAATAACTCGATAGACTGAATACTGTAAACTCTGAACAGTTACAAACCGGACTCTAATTTATTAGGGCCCAAAGTGATTACATTACAAAATGGCTGGCCTTTTATACCTGGGCCGTGCACACGTGCGCACAGCCCAATGACCTCCAACAGTGGCGCCATCTGGTGGCTAGTACACCCAAGCATACATACATGACACATTTATATAAAAAAACAAGAATAGCATCCATTTGAATTTGCAGAAGAATTCTCCCATCAATACAAAATGCTTATCAGCACAGGAGCCAGAATGTCTAGCCCATGACTTAAAACTAACATTATCAATCACGCTTTTAAAAGGAACAAAAAGCCAGACATTTTAACCTAAATTCTGATTTGCAACCTGAACATCAAGTAAACTCCAGCAGCCTCGCCTTGCACAGATACTTCACTAATCATCCTGCTTGTAGTGGATGTGCATATTCCAATGTCGCTCGCTTCCAGTGCTGCAACTTGGCAACATTGCTGCTTCTCTGGTTGTGTGATGGGGTGGGGAAGGGGAGAGGGGAGAAGCCAAAGGACGACAGCCACAAACTTGGTGGGGGTGCAGTTCAATGACAAAAGGTGGTCAGAGGGAGACTAGAACACATTCTATTGGGGCATCCTCCCCGTCAATGCTCTCAGATCATTACCTGTCCCGCCCCGCCCCCTCAAACTGTCAATCCCTAATTACCCCATTCAGTAATTGGAGATTTGAGATAATTTTTTAAGATTTCTAAATCTCTGGCATTAAATTGACAGTCAGACTGATTCTTTTAAAACAATTCGGAACAGTTTATTAAAACACACACACATGCACATTTATCAGCAGTCGTCTACTAGTTACAACAGATACAAGGTTACAATAATGAGTTATAAAAAGATATACGTCACTTTCCTCTGGCTGGCTGGCTGGTTGGTTGGTTGGTTGGTTGGTTGAACACACGGCCTGCTGTCTCAGCTGGTCTATTGAGCGGGAGGTTTTGCCGTGTGCCCAGGAGAGAAGGAGAGAGAGTGAGAAAGTCTTTGGCTGAGTTCTTATACTCCTTAAGTCCATTGTTCCTCAGAAAGCCCCAGGATTGGATCTTGATTCCAGGGCAGTTCCTTATTGGCTCTCCTCACACATGTGGCTGTTGGACTAGCCCAGCCATCCCTTGATTAGGTTAATTGCTTTCCAATTAACACAATACACAAACAGGCCATGCTGGAAGCCTGTGAGCTTCCATTTTGTTTTATCACTGCAGCCTTTCCATACAATCTATACTTTTAACATTTATACATACACAGAATCAGTATTATCATTAATAAACACTTTTATTCTTACAAACTTCTAGATCTTTTCATCCCAAGCGCTAGAATCATACACCCAGAACTCATGGTACTCTAGCAATAATCTCAGACTCATGAAATATGTTTCCCCATGGTACAAGACTCAGCACTATCTCTGAGATACTGTCGCCCCTTTCTCCTCATGTTTCTACATTGATTTTTCTTACCAGGCCCTAACTCTATTTCTGTATTCCAGAACCACACTTTGCATTCCTTGGGTCTACCTTTCCAACCTCTCAGGATGTCTCTCACAGTAATGTCAGAACCTGGGACACTAGTCAAAGAGCCGCACTGCATGAACCACTCCCAGTACTTCCGTATCTCACGTTCCCGCCCATGTTCCCTACCCTGTCAATGCCTTCCCTGCTGATCAGAGGTTCAGGTAGTGCCCTCACAAACACTTACGCACCATGAAGCCATCCTCCCTCCATGCTTTCAAAAATCTGGATCATGGTCCCTCGTGCTTTCTTTAAGGTTGGTGCATACACACACAGATGCCAAATTAAACTTGACTAATTTTGGTCAGTATGACTCAGTTGCATACTGGGAGGTGCCTTCTGGGCTCTGCCAATCGGAGACCAATATATCAGACAGTTAAACTCTCAATCTATACATTGTATGGGTAGGTACAAAGGTTGATATCTTGGAGGAGAACATTATCCAATCCCTCAGGTTACTGGTGTGAGGTTGCCTGGTGTAGGGATGTGTATTCCACTTTACTGTGGTGTCATGTTTTGTGCTGATTCTGGAATTGCAAGATGACTTTGATGTAATCATTTAATTGTGTAAATGTTCCTGACATTTTATTGCTTTGCTTTTTACCTTCATGATTGTAGTAGTTCTCCCTGGTGTCTTTAACAAATATTTAATATTTGACTTTTTACTTCATTCAGTATTAATTGCTTGGTGTTACTGTCATGCTTCATTGATGTAAGTACGAGTTTCTTTGCCAATTTTGTTTTGTATACATTCGATTAAATATGAGTATTTCAAACTTTGTTGTACAAACTAGCCCGAATGTTGGGGAAGTCCAGAACCAGGGGTCACAGTCTAAGGATAAGAGGTAAGCCCATTTAGGACCGAGATGAGGAGAAACTTCTTCACTCAGAGAATTGTGAACCTGTGGAATTCTCTACCGCAGAAAGTTTTTGAGGCCAGTTCGCAAGATATATTCAAAGGGGAGTTGGATGTGGCCCGTACGGCTAAAGGGATCAAGGGGAATGGAGAGAAAGCAGGAATGAGGTACTGAAGTGCATGATCAGCCATGATCTTATTGAATGGTGGTGCAGGCTCGAAGGGCCGAATGGCCTACTCCTGCACCTATTTTCTATGTTTCTATGTTTTTAAACTCAATTTTCCTCTCTTTAAAAAGTACAATTCTCTTTTTCATTATCTGGGTCCCTGTAATTTTTAGTTGTGGAAGATTTCTGTTCATTTACAATTGTAAGCTGGTTTACAATGATGGAGTATGTCAAATTCTGCTTTTAAATGTGATTGGACCCAGTTTAGTGGTGATTTGTTGATTGAACTCTTTGATTCTGTCCATTTGACTATGACAATTGTAAATTGGTAGTGTTGAATATAGCTGATTTTCACTGTATGTGTTACTGCAGTTAAATATTAATATATTAGACTGAAGAAAATGTCCTACCAAACATTCAATATATTGAGCTTTCTTGTTCCCTGAGAGTTTGTAGTACTGATGCACATGATTGGTCAGCTTGATTGAAATTGATAAAGGCTCGATACTCATTTCTGATAGCTCTATATACAATTATTTAATCTCTGTAAGGGGGAGATGGGAAGGCTACCTCGCCCACGAGCGGGCCCACTGATATAGAGGGTCGAAACTCGCCCCAGCCCACATAGCAATTCTCGAAGTTAGCAGACAGAGACGGATGGCAAAGTATAACGATCTTTATTATAAACGTCCGGGAACATCCCTCATCACAGCCGCCTGTGAGTGGAGATGCTCCCCGAACAACACAATCATACAGCTTTTATACATTTCAAAACCGCTCTGTTCCCGGACAAAACCTCCCTAGATTTCTAATTGAACTACCTTATTAGTGCTACTTCCCTAATTGGACTACCTTATTAGTGCTACTTTGGATTGACAGGCCAAGACCCTCGTGACCGCTTTAGGCCGTGACTAGAATGACTTCATTAGGTCGGAATTTGTTATACATTTCCTTGGTGCCTGTGAGTCGCCTTGAGCCTCTTCGCAAGGTCTTATCAATGTCAGTTTAGGTTCTCACATCGTATCCTGTCGGAATATTATTGAATTGATAACTTCTGGAGCCTTGGTACAAGGCCAAAGAGAGGCCTTTTACCTCCTTATGAGCCATTGCAGGAACCAGCACTTTAACCCTTGTCCCGCTGGTACCCCTAATGCCAAATTTCTCTTACAATTCCTCCCTTTTGGCCCTTGGCTATACACCAAGCTGGCCATATTTCCCGATAACTATCTCCCTGTAGGCGAGTTCCAGATAGGTTCGTTCACCTGGGTGGCCATCTCCCAAGCTTCGGGACCTTCTGAAACCTTCCCACAGAGTTATATAAGGTAAGTCCTTCCTGTAGGACTGCTTAAATTTTCATCCCTTATGGCCTTAATCATAGTGCGTGCCCTGACGTATCATTTGACCTGTTTAATTCATGCACATGTTAATCCCATCATGACCATCAGAACCAGGCCCTGTATTACTATAAGTACATGTGATATTATTTTTATCCATGGGTGAATTTGATTATCAAGTCCAATGTCCCACAGCTTTGAGTACCAGGGCTGATCAGCCAGCATTGCGTTAGTGTCTCTCTGTAAGTTGTCTATTTCTTCCATCAGCAGGATATACTGTCATCTTTGATTCTGGATTCCTTGCACCAGACGTAATTGTTCCTCATTTAATTCCAGTATTGTTCCGTGGATGATTTCCGTTGTCTCGGGATGTATACGGTTAAGTTGGCTGCCCCTGTGCTCACGCACCACTTTCCGTTCCCTTGCGGGGCAGCGATGGTCTCCAGATCGTGTTCAAGAGGAGTAATACTCAGCATACATCCGTTTATCTGGTGGAATCCGCAATCATCATTCGTCATTCGTGGCGTACCTCGACATAAAGCCACTTGGTTATTTTTATAACAGTCGGTTATGGCAATGCCTCTGGTACTATTGTTAACTTTAATCGCCCATCTGGCAGGCTGATGGTAACGCAACCGAGTTTGGTTTCTCACTTCACCGATATTATCGATCTGGTATGAGGGGTCTCCCTTTGTTACATCATATGGGCCACCTGTAACAGTTCCTCTTCCGCGCCATCTCCCCACCGCGCATGTAGGGCTTGGTTATCCAAGTCCCTCCTCAAGACTACGCCATTAAGTTGTTAGCCCGGTCAGATATTGCATACAGGTCTATGGAATTCATCGTCGTAACCCCTGCCACATCTCAGGGTAGTGGATTCTGGGCCTTCGAGGATCCGTTGTGTCAGGTTCTGGTATAGACTTTATAGTTTCATTCCCACAGAAGCTAGGAAGAATGATATCCATTAGAGTTAGGTTAAGTAGTCGCTGATGCATCCTAATTATATCCTTTCTTTAGATTCTTTTATTACTAGCCCCCCTTTGGCTTCAGTCTTTATGGACGGGCTTATGGGGGGACTTGCGTGGTTGTGCTGGGAAGATTTGTTGTCCCCAGGGTGGTTGTTGGGGCAGTGGTAGGGCTTCACACTCCATCCGCCCCCCTTTTTGCTCCGTTCTGTTCCCACCCTTCTGTTTCTCTTGTGGGGTGGATTTGGCTGCTTGTTTTGCAGCTTCGCCCGCCCAGGCATGAGCTTCTAGAGCTGAAATTCCATCCAGTTGGATTTCTGCGCCCTTCCCCCTATTGGCGCCCATAGCATCGGCAGCCTGCTGCATTGCAACCTTACTTAATACACTATACATAGCCATGCATTAAAATAAGTTCTGTCCTTGCTCCAGTCCTTGGCTGCTGGGATGCATATTGCGGCAGTTAAATTAAACAAAGCTAGTTCATGTAGTTGTGTCTTTCCTGCGTGTGCTATATCTCTCGTGGTCCATCTGTATTATCCAGTGCTTGCGTGGGCCTCAAGGTCCCCAGTATCCTGAGTCTCCAGAGTCGAAGTAGCCGCTGCGGTCCCATCTCGGTGAGTGTTTTATCTGCAAATTTTAAACAGATAGCCTGGTCGTCACCAGGTGTTAGGTTCTGGTCGACTCATCTTTTATCCATGCATGTTGAGGTCACTCTGTGAAATCGGAGGTAAGGGTTAGGTTGGGTTTGTGGACTACACTTATCCACCGTGGGCTCTATTTCCATAGGTGATGGTGCTATGGCTGCGCACTGCACTATCCATCTGGTCCCATTTAAAAAAAAATAATCTCTTCCAGCTTATTTATCTTAGCCTTTAACTCTTGCATTTGTTTTGTTTGAGTATCTTTCTTTTATTTGTATCAGGCGAGTATTATTACATAGGCTAGTTCTGTTTTTATTTTTATTCTGACTACCCCACCATTTCCTCTATCTGTCAGGTGAGCCTTTTTTATTCTATTTAGAAATCCAAATTAATAATGTCCAGTATAAAACAGCTGTCAATGGAAAGGGTTAACTCCTTTACAGGTTTATAAGAAAGTCTGATGTCATTATGTGACTTCACGTAATTATCCGAAAAATTCTTTAGTACATTACGTCTTTTTTTTTCAGATCTCCTTTCTTCAAATTAGGTTTTGTATTTTACACGGAGGGCTGCTTTTCGTTATCTCAAATTCCAGTTTCAAGGTCGTTACAATGTCTCTTCTAAACTGCTAAAGCTTGCTGTTTTCTGCTCAACAAACTTATCCTTTGTGCATTTCCTAGCTCCATAACTTACCGAATAAATCCACACCTGCCTTTCTAACTTAAAATGTCTTAAAACTTCCCACATACAGGACAACACAACAAAGGGTTAAAAAACTTTCACTCTGTTTGGAAAACATGAAAAGTTCATTCCGCAGTCAAAAAATCACACAGAGACTCGCACTCAACGACAGACATTCATTCAACAAAGCTTATTAATTGGTTGGCCAGTTCTATTCTTGGATCCATTTGTCACTTAAGATAGTTATTATCAGCTTTTTTATGGCCTTACGTAATTACGCAAGTTACAATTAGTGATTGGTCTTATTCGCCTTTTTACTAGCCGTGTTACCCATCTTCTTCGGGCTATGAGAGTCTTGGATACTCCCTTAAATTCGTGTCAGGTATGCAGGACGCTATTTATATGTTTTCCCTTGGCGCCGTGCACTCGTACCACTGCACACTTTGGGTCAATATATCCCGTCACTGCTCAGGGACGTTGTCTCTATTCCCTCTCTCTCTCCCGTCCCAGCACCGTGCGCTCGTACCACTTCGAGTCAATAGACCTCCCTCTCCCTCTATATCTTCCCTTGCGTCGTACCCTGATCGCACTGCCGTTCTCCCGTCCCAGCACCGTGTGCTCATACCGCTTCGGGTCAATAGACCTCTCTCTCCCTCTATATCTTCCCTTGCGTCGTACCCTCGCACTGCCATGCTACCGCCACGCGCACGTTTTAGGATGCACCTTTTGACCCTCCTTTCACCCCTAGATCGTCCTTGTCCTCCGTCTCCGTCCCTCCGGGACTCACTACAGATGGTTCTTTTGTACGGATGTCCTTCCCTTGCGGTTTACAATGCCACAGCTTTAACTTGAAGGTGGTAAATTAAAACATACTCACCCCAAAAGCTGGGTCATTGTTCCGTTCGGGAAGTCCGCACCCTGCTCACAGCGCCAAATGTAAGGGGGAGATGGGAAGGCTTCCTCTCCCACGAGCGGGCCCACTGATATAGAGGGTCGACGCTCGCCCCAGCCCACGTAGCAATTCTCGAAGTTAGCAGACAGAGACGGATGGCAAAGTATAACGATCTTTATTACGAACATCCGGGAACACCTCTTATCACAGTCGCCTGTGTGTGGAGATGCTCTCCGAACAGCACAATCATACAACTTTTATACATTTCAAAACCCCTCTGTTCCCGGACAAAACCTCCCTAGATTTCTAATTGAACTACCTTATCAGTGCTACTTCCCTAATTGGACTACCTTATTAGTGCTACTTTGGATTGACAGGCCAAGACCCTCGTGACCACTTTAGGCCGTGACCAGAATGACTTCATTAGGTCGGAATTTGTTATACATTTCCTTGGTGCCTGTGAGTCGCCTCGCGCCTCTTCGCAAGGTCTAATCAATGTCTGTTTAGGTTCTCACATCGTATCCTGTCGGAATATTATTGAATTGATAACTTCTGGAGCCTTG
Source organism: Pristiophorus japonicus (assembly GCF_044704955.1). Lineage (NCBI taxonomy): Eukaryota > Metazoa > Chordata > Chondrichthyes > Pristiophoridae > Pristiophorus > Pristiophorus japonicus. The sequence continues at coordinate 172,050,190 of NC_091990.1, forward strand.
GTACAAGGCTGAAGAGAGGCCTTTTACCTCCTTATGGGCCATTGCAGGAACCAGCACTTTAACCCTTGTCCCGCTGGTATCCCTAATGCCAAATTTCTCTTACAATCTCCCTCTATAAATAATGGAGCATCATTGAGAATGTTTTAAATGCTGTTAGGTTGTGTCCCATTATAATAATCACTGTATAAGCCGCAACAAAGGATCAGTATTCATTGATGTTTCTCCCAGATTTTTTTCAATGCTGATTTGGGTGGTACTGGGGGAGTGGGGAGATGGTAAACATCATCATCTCATCATAGGCAGTCCCTCGGAATCGAGGAAGACTTGCTTCCACTCTAAAAATGAGTCCTTAGGTGGCTGAACAGTCCAATACGATAACCACAATCCCTGTCACAGGTAGGACAGATAGTCATTGAGGGATAGGGAGGGTGGGACAGGTTTGCCGCACACTCTTTCCACTGCCTGCACTTGATTTCTGCATGCTCTCGGTGATGAGACTTGAGGTGCTCAGCGCCCTCCCGGATGCACTTCCTCCACTTAGGGCCGTCTTTGGCCAGGGACTCCCAGGTGTCAGTGGGGATGTTGTACTTTATCAGGGAGGCTTTGAGGGTGTCCTTGAAACGTTTCCTCTGCCCACCTTTGGCTCGTTTGCCGTGAAGGAGTTCTGAGTAGAGCGCTTGCTTTGGGAGTCTCGTGATTGGCATGCGGACAATGTGCCTACCCAGCGGAGCTGATCAAGTGCGGTCAGTGCTTCAATGGTGGGGATGTTGGCCTGGTCGAGGACGCTAACGTTGGTGCATCTGTCCTCCCAGGGGATTTGTGGGATCTTGCGGAGACATCGTTGGTGGTATTTCTCCAGTGACTTGAGGTGTCTACTGTACATAATCCATGTCTCTGAGCCGTACAGGAGGGCGGGTATTACTACAGTCCTGTAGACCATGAGCTTGGTGGCAGATTTGAGAGCCTGGTCTTCAAACACTCTTTTCCTCAGGTGGCCGAAGGCTGCACTGGCGCACTGGAGGTGGTGTTAAATCTCGTCGTCAATGTCTGCTCTTGTTGTGTAATAAAAGGCTCCCGAGGTATGGGAAATGGTCCACGTTGTCCAGGGCTGTGCCATAGACCTTGATGACTGTGCTGTGCGGCGAGGACAGACTGGTGGAGGACTAATGTTTAGCGTAAGGCCTATGCTTTCGTTCGCCTCAGTAAATACGTTGACTACAATGAATGTCTGGGATATTGGCACATAGTACTAATTAGAGAATGAAGAAAGCTGCCATTTATATAGCACTTTTCATATCTTCAGAGTATCCTGAAACACGTTGCAGCTGATGAATTACTTTTCAAGTGCAGTTACAGTTGTTATGTAGGCTGGGTTGTCATGTAGCATTGAGTGTTATCGACATATAACGGAAGATTGAAGATTAGTATGGAGGTGTTGGAATCACAGTCGGAGGGCAACAGATTGTGATCATGTGTTAGCTGAAGGAGGATCGATGCTGTCGATGTCAGAAGTAGAGGCACCTGCCAGAGCTGACAGATTTGGATACTATAGGGGCACTGTGGATACAGTATGTAAGTTTTACTGTTGTACATTTCTCTGATCCTTCAGATCACGCTATCCTCATCCAAAAACAGGTCTTCAAAATTTTCCATGCACTTGTTCAGGTATTATTAAGGCAAAATGAAGTGACTTCTCCTATATTCGTGCTTAGATTATTAATTATTAACTGTATCTATCGTACCTACGCACGAGTTGCCTAACCCAGTAAGGCTATCTTTGTACATGGCTGTGCTATTCCTAAACTCAATTAGTTTAAATATTTTCTAAAAGCAATCTCAATGCCAGCCTTGTGTTTACGCGGAGCCGGCCTCTCTAAATAATTGACCTTGTCCTGCGAATACCTCCCAGTTGTCGCTGAAGTGCAGCTTCTCCTCCTTGCAAAGATCCTGAAGCCCCATGTCGAATCCAACAATCTGCTGTTTCTCTCCAGTGATCTGTTCATAACTGGTAGTAGCCATGAGACTACTACCCTCGCACCAAGTCTCATCGCCGAGAGCATGCAGAAACCAAGCGCAGGCAGCGGAAAGAGCGTGCAGCAAACCAGTCCCACCCTCCCTTTCCCTCAACGACTATCTGTCCCACCTGTGACAGGGACTGTGGTTCCCGTATTGGACTGTTCAGTCACCTAAGGACTCATTTTAAGAGTGGAAGCAAGTCTTCCTCGATCCCGAGGGACTGCCTATGATGATGACCCTCGCATTCCTGTTCTGCAAGTCACCTACAAGATTCCTGTAGGTATCCTGAAAAGCAAAAGGCCATGTCATTAATACCAATATGTAAACCCACCCAAAAACCTCGACACTTGCCTCGCATCAGGTTGTCCACTTGGCCCTCAAGACCAGGCACTCTGGCCCCTGGGAAACAAAGGACTGTTCAGGATCGAGCCTTGCATCAGCACAAGCTATCTGTATATTGCATGATGGAGTCCCCTATGAGATTCGCACATTGCATCTCCTGTGTCCTTGGTGACTGCCTTTGTTGTCTTCCTCTCACTGTTTCCCTTGTCTTTTTTGTGAGGCTGGTGTGAGCAATGAGGGCTGCCAGTCTGGGTGTTGCTGAGGTCATTGCATGTAGAATCCCCTCGAGGGCCAAGCCTGTTTGGAGATGCAATGGAATCTAAAGTCGATAAGGCTCCATTAACTTCAATGGAAGATTACATTTAATTTAATAAGTTATATATGTCAGTGTTGTACGAAATGTTAACCACATGTGGCTAATTGGGATTCCAGATGTGTCTGGTTGCATTTTTGAATAGTAAATAAAAACTGAGTAATAGACACCATGTGATCGTGGCAGAGGTTCGGCGAATGTTTGGTGCGGAGGAGTGGTGAGAGATCGTGGCGGAGGAGCGGCGAATGAGGGTATGGGGCCCAGAAGAGCCAAGGGCCCAGGGCAGCACGGGCCAGCCCACACTGCGATATGTGTGCGCACTGGGTCCGTGCAGCAGAGCAGGTCTCCAGTCGTCCTGGTTAACCCTTGCCACTGGATCAAGACCTAGCTCTGTCAAGCCCGTATGGTGGCTGATGTGCAACGGTCACCCCACTCTTAAAGAAATCCACGCACAGGCATCTTCCACCCCCGCAATTGGAGTTCAGGACTGGAACATCGGGTCCTTCATTGAAACATCTGTGAATTCGTGGAAGCAAGTCATCCTCGTTCGAGGGACCGCCTATGATGATGATGATGATTCACATGTCGTATGCATGTCCACATTAAACATATTGTACATTTTTTTGTTAAATGGTAAGACGAAAGGCAAAGTGTGCAAGGGGGAGAAATTGCGTAGTGCCCTGTTTGGGGCCAAAACATTTGCGGTAACGCAAAAGTATCGGCGGGCTCTATGCGAGGGAATCCGATACGAACCAACGTGAAGTGCTACAACTTCCCTTGGAACGCTAAAGCTGGTAAGAGTGGTGGTGGTGGTGCAGCATTGCTGGGAACAGTGGCTCCTTCCCTCCCTGAAAGGGAAAGGCCATTGCTGCAGACTCTGCATGGAAACGAGTTCCCTCGTCGCCAATGGCAGCAGCGATCCGCGACGAACAGCCCCAAGCAATCTTGCAGAGTGCAGGGCTGATCGATCGCAGCTGAAGAAAATACTGAAAAATTGAAGTGAGGGATTCAGAAACATTTTTCATTGACGCAACCATCATTGCCTTTAAAAAACGCTCCCCAAGCGTCCAGCCTCCCTAACAACGCCTCCTGCAGCTGTTGGTGTTTTCACCCGGCGACGCTGCAGGGGGAGGAACCAAAGTTCGGGTCTGGGGCGCTACCGGGGGCGATGCGCAGCACGATGATGTCACGATCTCTGGGCGGAGGATATTGTTGCGCTAGGGTTTACCGCCATCGCCACCCTCGATGGGAATATCGTGGGCGTCAGCACTCTCATCATGCTCAGTCGCATAGCCGGTAGCGTCCTGCTATCGCCCCTGGAGGTGATAACGGGGGCCACAAAGGTTGTGAATTTCTAGCCCCCAGTGTTTTTTTAATAATTGTGTGCTTGAGGCAAATAGCATAAATGCATTTAAAGGAAAACTAGATATGTAAATGATGGAGGAAGGAATAGAAGGATATATTTATAGAATGAGACTAAATAAGTTTGGAGTAGTCATGTGTGGAGCATAAACGCATAGACCTGTTGGCCAAATGGCCTTTCTCTGTGCTGTAAAATTTTATGTACATTCTGAAATAAACTTTGCTGTTACTGACCAACAGGGCACCAATGCTTTGATGTTCTGAGGGCTGATATATTCAATTTTGTCAAATTCTATTGTTAACAAAGCTGACTTAAATGGTCCATTTGCTGTGCAAAAGGTCCAATTTAAAGTTTGTCTTACTCAATTAGAAACATAGAAACATAGAATATTGGTGCAGGAGTAGGCCATTCGGCCCTTCGAGCCTGCACCACCATTCAATATGATCATGGCTGATCATGCAACTCCAGTACCCCATTACTGCTTTCTCTCCATACCCCTTGATCCCTTTAGATGTAAGGGTCACATCTAAATCCCTCTTGAATATATCCAATGAACTGGACTCCACAATCTTCTGTGGTAGAGAATTCCGCAGGTTAACAACTCTCTCAGTGAAGAAGTTTCTCCTCATCTCAGTCCTAAATGGCTTACCCCTTATCCTTAGACTGTGACCCCTGGTTCTGGACTTCCCCAACATCGGGAACATCCTTCCTGCATCTAACCTGTCCAATCCCGTCAGAATTTTATATATTATAAATATATAAAAGGTGGTGTGAAGCCCATGTGTACTATAGGTACCTTCCTTGATATAGTCTCACACCACTTGCTCAAATTTGGTTTGGGTATATTTACACCTGAATTATATCACACAATATGTGCAGTGTGACTCATATGTCAGTGACTCACTGGCACCTTTCAATAACCATCTACACAACACAAATGCAAAATATTGCAGATGCTGGAATCTGAAATAAAAACAGAGGATGCTGGAAATCTCAACGGGTCAGGCAGCATCTGTGGAGAGAAAAACAGAGTTAACGTTTCAGGTCACTGACCCTTCATCAGAACTGGAGAGTGTTTGAAAAGAGCACATTATTAAGCACTGAAAGGGGGAGGGGAAGAAAGAACAAAAGGGAAGGTCTGTGATAGGGTGGAAGGCAGGAGAGATTAGAGAGACAAAAGGGATGATGGGCCGAATTGAAATGGTAATGGCAGGAGTTAGAAAAATGTTAGTCTGGATAGGACGTGAATGGCGGAATAATGACCAGCTGCCATTGGAGACAGAGAAAAAAAGAAGGGAAAAAAACATAAGATTTTGGGGGGGAGGCGGGGGTGGGGGAAGGGAGCCAAAGATGGCCGGAGGTTATGCTCTGAAATTGTTGAACTCGATGTTGAGTCCAGAAGGCTGTAAAGTGGCTAAACGAAAGATGAGGTGCTGTTCCTCGAGCTTGCGTTGAGCTTCGTTGGAACAGTGTAGGAGGCTGAGGGCAGAGAGGTCAGAGTGGGAGTGGAGTGGAGAATTAAAGTGACGGGCGACCGGAAGCTCAGGGTCACATTTGCGGACTGAACGGAGGTGTTCCGCAAAACGGTCACCCAATCTACACTTGGTCTCCCCAATGTAGAGGAGACCACGTTGTGAGCAGCGAATACAGTATACTAAATTGAAAGAAGTACAAGTAAATCGCGGTTTCACCTGAAAGGAATAGTTGGGGCCCTGGATAGTGGGAAGGGAGGAGGTAAAAGGGCAGATGTTGCATCTCCTGCGCTTGCATGGGAAGGTGCTGTGGGAAGGGGAGGGGGTGCTGGGGGTGACTGCGGAATAGACCAGGGTGTCGCAGAGGGAGCGGTCCCTTCGGAATGCTGAGAGGAGAGGGGAGGGGGAGATGTGATTGGTGGTGGGATCACGCTGGAGGTGGTGGAAATAGCGGAGGATGATCCGTTGAACGTGGAGGCTGGTGGGGTGAAAGGTGAGGACAAGGGGAACCCTGTCCTGGTTCTGAGAGGGAGGGGAAGGGATGAGAGCAGAGGTGCGGGAAATAGAACGGGCACGGTTGAAGGCCAGGTTAACCACGGCGGAGGGCAATCCTCAATTGGGGAAAAAGGAAAACATGTCAGAGGCACTAGTGTGAAAGGTGGCTTCGTCAGAGCAGATGCGGCGGTGATGGAGAAACTGGGAGAATGGAATGGCGTCCTTGCAGGATGCGGGGTGGGACGAAGTGTAGTCCAGGTAGCTGTGGGAGTCAGTGGGCTTATAGTGGATACTGGTCGATAGCCTATCCCCAGAGATGGAGACGGAGAAGTCGAGGAAGGGAAGGGAAGAGTCGGAGATGGACCATGTGAAGGTTAGGGAAGGGTGGAAATTGGATGCAAAGTGAATGAAATTTTCAAGTTCAGGGCGAGAGCAGGAAACGGCACCGATACAGTCATCAATGTACCGGAAAAAGAGGTGAGGGAGGGGACCCGAGTAGGACTGGAACGGGTCAAGCAGCATCTGCAGAGAGAAAAATAAATGTAACATTTCGAGTCGATGACCCTTCGTCAGAACTGCTGAATCATCTACACTTGTTATCAGCAGCCAGGTGCAAAAAGAAAATTGCCAATAAGGCATTCTTGATGGGTTCAATTATCGTGTACAACCTGCTCTTTCAGCGCTTTCACTTCGAGCCTTTCGCTGCAGATTCAGATTTTAGAGCTGTTAGATGAGGAGAAACTTCTTCTCTCAGAGGGTTGTAAATCTGTGGAATTCGCTGCCTCAGAGAGCTGTGGATGCTGGGTCATTGAATAAATTTAAGACAGAAATAAATGTTTTTCTGTTCTTATCTCTTTCTTCCCATTTACTTACAGAGGTTTTGTTTACAATTGTCTCTCCTTTTTTTTTTAGAAACGTTCTGTTCCATTTTATAAATAATTAATATTTTTGTGCCAATCACACTCTAATTCCTGTTCCCTCTTCCTCTCTCGCTAGACTCTCCAGATCTAATGGATGATTATAGCTCCACAATCCTCTAATTATAACCTTCGGAATTATTCAGAACAGTTCTGCCAGGGAAAAAAGAAGGGACTGGTGTGTAGATCGGCGATTTGTACGTTAATTATTCTTTAATTGCCCTAAATGAGTACAGATGTTAACTTCCTTCGTTGACTGCTACAAAAAAAATCTTCTTGATGTGTACAAAATAAAAAAATAGCAATCGCAGTAAGCTTAAAGTAAGGAAAGACTAAGATACCACACATGTTCTAGCCAGAGAAGCATGTCATTTGTGTGGGACTGATACGTAAAAGTATAATCATAGGTGATTTAAAAAGATTATCTCTGACATTCTGAATGTGTAATATTAACAAAGGAAAGTTTTGAAAAGAATCTGGATTGAACAGCCCACGTGTAGCCCACAGATATAGCTGTGGGATGCATGACAGAAAAATTACACATTACAGTTACAGTACATTTTAGGTAGCCCCGAGATTTGGAATGCTAATTATATGTTGGAACATTTACTGTTGATAAACGCGCTTATATGTTTAAAGAGTTGGTTATTAGGATTGTCAATCCAGAAAATAATATTTGTATTGTGCTGTGATTATTTATAGTGTTCAGAAAAACTCAAATGAGAGTTTACTTGCAATCCTGGTGAATTTAGTTTTGTGTGTGGGATAAGGGGTTTGCACGGCAAGGCGTTAGCAGAGCCCAAACAGAGCTGTGATTGGAAGGGCAAAAGTCTTCTGTAGGGCAATGGATAGTTAGAGTCACAATGCATAAGAATTTCAAGCACCGAATTATAAAAAACAGTTGAACCTGCAGAGCTCAGCCTTCACATACCGCCCCCCCCTCCAAAGCAGCAGTAGGCTCACCTCAGTCCACGACCAGGCCAACATCCCCAGCATTGAAACACTGACCACACTCGATCAGCTCCGCTGGGCAGGCCACATCGTTCGCATGCCAGACACGAGAATCCCAAAGCAAGCGCTCTACTCAGAACTGTCATGTATTTAACTGTCATTGCAACCCATGTATAAACTGACCTAAGTTGTACACTGTGAGAACATTGACCACTCGGTGGTGAACTTGTGGGAGACACTCCTAACCTGGACTTTCAGGTATAAAAGGGGAAGCTCCACTCACCTTCATCACTTCAGTGCTGGCTAATAAAGGTTACTGGTCACAGAGTGACCTTCTCTCAAGTATGGGCCTCGTCTGCATTTATAGTGAATAGTAAGGACATATCATTGGCGACGAGAAACTGGGATTTAAACCACGCGAGCATGGCCACTAGCAGCACAGACAAGAGGTACTGTGTTGGTGATGATTGGGACGATTTTATTGAGAGACTACAGCAAAGTTTAGTCACTAAGGAATGGCTGGGACAGGATTCGGCCGACAAACACAGGGCTCATCTCCAGAGGTTTGTGGATCCAGAACGTATTCCCTGATGAAGGACCTTTTAGCGCCAGAGAAGCCGGCGGACAAGACTTTTGAAGAGCTCAGTAAGTTGATCGGGGAACACATTAAACCGGCGAGCAGCATGCACATGGCGAGACACCGGTTTTACACGCACCGGCGCCGAGAAGGGCAAAGCGTTCCAGACTTCGTGGCAGACCTCCGGCGACTGGCGAGCCTATGTAAGTTCCCAGATGCATGCAGAGCGGAGATGCTGCGAGACTTTTTTGTTGAGGGCATTGGGCACGCTGGGGTTTTCAGGAAACTGATTGAGACCAAAGACTTGACCTTGGAAACGGCGGCTTTGATGGCCCAGATATTTATCTCAGGGGAGGAAGAGACCAGAATGATGTTTGACAAAAATCTTGGTTTAAATGCAGCAAATGGACAGGGAGTCAACGTTGTTAACACGGCACACAGTTCTCCAGGCAGACAGGGGCAATCGGGCATGACCGAGCATGTAGTCGAACCCAAAGGGGGAATTCAACAGAGACAATGGCTAACTGAACGGCGATTCATGCCATCTCAAGGGACAATGTGGCCAGTAATGGGGCCATCAACACCTGTCAATGGTGCGCTTAAGAACAGTTACAAAGACAGTCAGAGACGATCGACTGGTAATGGACCTTTTGTTTCCAACAACAGTTCATGTTGGAGGTGTGGAGGCAAACACACAGCCAGAGCTTGCAGGTATCAGCAATATACCTGCAGAAACTGCAACGTCAGCGGTCACTTGGTGCATACGTGCAGGAAGCCTGCAGTCAGGTTGATGTACGAGCAGGACGGGGACGATGTAAGCCCTACGAGGCCAAATGGACACTGGGAGAAATCGCTGGAAGCTGAAGTTCAGCGAGTTCATGTGGAGCACATATACAGTTCATACACCAGGACGCCACCAATATTGATGAAAGTGCTCCTCAATAGCATTCCAGAATCAATGGAGCAAGACACGGGGGCCAGCCAGTCCTTGATGAGTATCAAACAGTTCGACAAGTTGTGGGCGTCCAAGGCCAGGAGGCCAAAATTATTGCCAATTGACACACAGCTACGGACATATACAAAGGAGATCATTCCGGTGCTGGGCAGCGCCACGGTAGTCATGACCCACAAAGATTAAGAGAACAGGTTGCCACTCTGGATTGTCCCTGGGGACGGTCCCGCACTGCTGGGGAGGAGTTGGCTTGCTGTCATGAACTGGAAATGGGGCAATGTCAATACAATTTCTTCTGTGGACAAATTTGGCTCACTATTTCTACCTGGCATTGGCACTTTCATAGGAACCAAGGTAGCGATTCACGTAAGCCCGGACACCAGGCCAGTACACCACAAGGCCAGGGCGGTGCCATACGTGATGCGGGAAAAGATCAAAGGCGAATTGGACCGCCTGCTGAGGGAAGGCATCATCTCGCCAGTCGAATTCAGTGACTGGGCGAGCCCAATTGTGCCGGTGCTCAAGGCGGATGGGTCGGTCAGGATATGTGGTGATTACATAAGAACATAAGAACATAAGAATTAGGAACAGGGGTAGGCCATCTAGCCCCTCGAGCCTGCTCCGCCATTCAATAAGATCATGTCTGATCTGGCTGTGGACTCAGCTCCACTTACCCGCCCTCTAATATTCCCTTTTACTGTTTTTTTTCCCAAGGTGGGTGACCTCACACTTTCTGAGGCCACCATCAATCGGGTGTCACTCCCAGACCAGTACCCGCTACCAAATGCGGAGGACCTCTTTGCGACGCTATCCGGTGGCAAACTTTTTTCAAAATTGGACCAGACCTCAGCTTACATGACCCAAGAGCTGGCGAGTGAGTCGAAGAAGCTGACCACCATCACGACACACAAGGGGTTGTTTGAGTACAACAGATGTCCGTTCGGGATTCGCTCGGCTGCTGCGATCTTCCAACGAAAATTGGAAAGCCTCCTCAAGTCGATTCTAAGGACAGTGATTTTTCAAGACGGCATCCTCATCACGTGTTACGATACTGAAGAACACCTCCACAACCTGGAGGAGGTGCTGCGCAGACTGGTCCAGGCAGGTCTGCGACTGAAAAAGGTGCAGTGCATCTTCTTAGCTTCTGAGATAGAATTCCTGGGGATGAGGGTAGCAGCAGACAGGATCAGACCGACTGCATCCAAAACGGAAGTGATCCAGAGAGCACCCAGACCCCATAACACGATGGAGCTGCGTTCGTTCTTGGGGCACCTGAACTATTTTGGTAACTTTCTTCCCAAATTGAGCACGCTGTTAGAGCAGCTACACGTGCTCCGATGCAAATGTCGCGAATGGGTCTGGGGGGACAGCCAGGAAAAGGCTTTTGATACAGCACGAAATTTGTTATGCTCCAACAATCTGTTAACGCTATATGACCCATGTAAGAAACTAGTTTTAACGTGCGATGCGTCGTCCTATGTGGTTGGGTGTGTGTTGCAGCAAGTGAATGCCAAGGGTCAGTTACAGCCGGTAGCTTATGTCTCCAGAGCTCTGTCCCATGCAGAACGGGACTACGGGATGGTAGTAAAGGAAGTGCTCACATGTGTATTTGCTGTAAAAAAAATGCACCAGTACCTGTTTGGCAGGAAATTTGAGCTGGAGACAGATCACAAACCCCTAACGTCCCTTTTGCCCGACAACAAGGTCATAAATTCAAATGCATCGGCCCGCATACAGAGGTGGGCACTCACGTTAGCCGCCTATGACTATACAATTTGTCACAGACCAGGCACTGAAAACTGCGCCGATGCACTCAGCAGGCTCCCACTAGCCACCACCGAGGGGGCAACCGAGCATGCTGCTGAGATGGTCATGGCTGTTGAAGATTTCAAAAGCGAAGGCTCACCCGTGACAGCCTGTCAGATTAAAGTCTGGACAAATAGAGAACCGCTACTGTCTTTAGTCAAGAAATGTGTCCTGAATGGGGACTGGGCAGCCACGTACAGGGCATTCCATGAGGAATTTAAACCATTTCACAGGCGCAAGGATGAACTCTCGATTCAGGCCGATTGCCTACTATGGGGAAACCAAGTAGTCATGCCTCAGATGGGCAGAGAGATGTTCATCAGAGAACTCCACAATGAGCACCCGGGCATTGTCATGATGAAGGTAATTGCCAGGTCACACATTTGGTGGCCAGGGATAGATGCAGACCTGGAACTTTGTGTTCGCAGGTGCAACACCTGTGCCCAGCTGGGCAATGCGCACAGGGAAGCCCCCCTTAGCCCCTGGTCCTGGCCCGCCAAATCCTAACCTGGACTTTCAGGTATAAAAGGGGAAGCTCCATCCACCGTCATCACTTCAGTGCTGGCTAATAAAGGTTATTGGTCACAGAGTGACCTTCTCTCAAGTATGGGCCTCATGTGCATTTATACTGTATCGTAAGGACATATCAAGAACTCCTTCACGGCAAACGAGCCAAAGGTGGGCAGAGGAAACGTTACAAGGACACCCTCAGAGCCTCCCTGATAAAGTGCAACATCCCCACTGACACCTGGGAGTCTCTGGCCAAAGACTGCCCTAAGTGGAGGAAGTGCATCCAGGAGGGCGCTGAGCACCTCGAGTCTCATCACCGAGAGCATGCAGAAATCAAGCGCAGGCAGCAGAAAGAGTGTGCGGCAAACCAGTCCCTCCCAACCCTTACCCTCAACGGCTATCTGTCCCACCTGTGACAGGGATTGTGGTTCCTGTATTGGACTGTTCAGCCACCTAAGGACTCACTTTTAGAGCGGAACCAAGTCTTCCTTGATTCCAAGGAACTGCCTATGATGATGATGGTGATATCATCCTCAGAATGGCACATTTTACATAAGCGTTAGAAAAATTCAAAGATGAGGAAAAAAAACACATTTGGCTCACTGAGCTCGTCCTCTCTGCCATCTATAACTTCTGGTTCTATTATTTTGTCTTATTTTGAAAGTAATATTCAGGATTTACCTTATCTAAGCCATTTCATATTTCAATTTTTTCTTTAATAGGTTCACCTTTAAGAGTCTTTCCTCCAGTTGTAAAAATCAAGCTTGTTTTAATCTTTCCTCATTGCTCACCCCCATAGACTGGAAATTAGTCTTGTTGCTCTTCCTTACACCCTCTGCTATGTTGCACATTCTTGAGATGATCTTACTAGAAACATCAACCAGAGGAAAGCTTCATGTTTTTGGTTACAGTGCCACTACATGTGATGACAAGAGAAAATTGTCACCGTTGAATTGCACACAGTATTCCAAGTATGGCCTGGTTAATGCATTGATGGTAAGGTTTGTTTATCACATCTATGGGAGAGGTTCCTCAGTGCTTCATACAGAGCAAATTAGGTTTTAGAATGCGATTACTGTTCTGCGGGAAAGTGCATTAAACAATTCACATACTTCAGATCTCGCAAAGAGAGAAATGATCTGTTAATCTGATTTTGCTTGAAGAAGGAATGTTGGCGAACTCTGTGTTCTCCCAGTATCAGCAAATAATGTCATAAATATTTAGCATCCACCAAACTGCCAGAATGGACAGAATGTGCAACAGCTTGAATGCTTAACTTAAACTTAAATGAGAGCATTAATATTTAGCTTTTGGGTGGAAGTCCAACCCAATATTTGATTCACTCAAAGTAAAGCTTCAAGGAAAGCTGCATTATGGCATATGAGGGAATCTTTGGCCAGATGGCCAGCTGGTACTCAAGCTGGGGAGCTGTCATTATACCACCAATATACCTTCAGGCACATCTATCAAGGGGAACGAGCTCCAGAGGCTCCAGAGCAGCATGAAGCCAGTTAAAATCTGCTTTATGTGCACATGCAAAAAGCCTGCGCCACAGATGCGATATTACTGGTGACAATCAAGGCCACCTCCTTACTCAATATTCCAGGCTAGCACAGCTCACCTATAGTCACAGCCATTTTGCTGCTCAAAGATGTAACAGGAGGTTGATGCATTGTTCAGCAGGATCAACACTTCCATCTCTTCCCCACTGAAAAGCAAAGGCTGCATAATGGATCTGCCTTATTGCATTGCATTGCTTTGCTGGTTTTCCTAAAGCCTCGGGGTCATTAATAGCATTCGTGTTGTCCGACTGCTTTGTATGGAGCAGCACCGCTCCTTCGCCCCGACCTCGCCGCTCCTGCTGTACCTGCCCACGCTCCAATCACCGACCTGGACCTTGATGACATCACTCTTCGCTGCCGTCGCCCTCCTGCACCAGCTCGCGCTGCTCCCTGGAGCGGCACGCCTCCACGCTGCTCCCGGGCCACCGCACCACCGATCCTTTTAAGGCCCCGACCTGCCGCTGGTGTTCCCACAGCACAGGCATCTTCCACCCTTGAGGATGTAGTTCGGGTCCTTCATTGAAACACCTGTGAACTCGTCCTTTTTTGGCGTGGAAGCAAGTCATCCTCGTTTTGAGGGACCGCCTATGTTGATGATGGCGCAGCAGTAAATATATAACTAGCTGTTAGGCAACACTTTGTGACACTTAGCTCACATGGCAGTGCCTCTATTATCATCCATAAATCTAGGGGTTCAGATTCTATGACACCCCATCAGTTACACAGACAGCCTGTTTGCTGGATGGAATCTCCTTTGTTATCCAATTGCCATATCTCTTTAAATGGCCACTTCCTTTTAAATGACTATAACAGTCCTTTAAGTATTGTAGGGATTTAGGAAGTCCTGCTGCCCAGCATGTGAGCTTCCAGGGGCAGCCTACTCTGTGGGCGGGCGTTTGCAATGATATGTAATTAAGCCCAAACCGAGGAGTGTCCCAGTAAGCACTTCTTTTACCTGATTTCACGCTCCAGGTCAAAAGCTCGCGTCTTTTAATTTGGTATATTGGAGACAATATATGCCCAGTATTGAAGCACTGACCACACTTGATCAGCTCCGCTGGGCAGGCCACATTGTTTGCATGCCAGATATAAGACTCCCAAAGCAAGCGCTCTACTCTGAACTCCTTCACGGCAAGCGAGCCAAAGATGGGCAGAGGAAACGTTACAAGGACACCCTCAAAGCCTCCCTGATAAAGTGCAACATCCCCACCGACACCTGGGGGTCCCTGGCCAAAGACCACCCTAAGTGGAGGAAGTGCATCCGGGAGGGCGCTGAGCACCTCGAGTCTCGTCGCCGAGAGCATGCAGAAATCAAGCGCAGGCAGCGGAAAGAGCGCGCGGCAAACCTGTCTCACCCTCCCTTACCCTCAACGACTATCTGTCCCACCTGTGACAGGGACTGTGGTTCTTGTATTGGACTGTTCAGCCACCTAAGGACTCATTTTTAGAGTGGAAGCAAGTCTTCCTCGATTCCGAAGGGACTGGCTATGATGATGATGATGGACGGGAGTACAAAGCAGAAGTCTCATTCGAACAGCTGAAGCTTCCTTCAACCCTGATCCACTCGCAATGAGCATCCCTGATCCAAGGCTCTGTGAGCACAAGGGTCGCCAAAAGCTTACCCTAATTTAGGGTAAATAATACCAGATTGAAACTGTTTTGCTGCTATACTAAGGGTCAGAACGTGATGCAATTATTTGCATTTGGCTGGGACCATGACATGCCCTGTCCCCTGAATGGGACACAGTCCCCGGGAGTATTTATTTCATAGAATTCTCCGAATGTAACATCATACAGTCTTGCTGCAAACGATATTTTTTGTTCCAAGTGCAGAAAGAATAATTGTAGGATGCAGTTTTGTCCCATAACTCACCAGGGATGAATTATGAATATTGTTCTCCAATAATGGGATAAAAATAGCATTTTCTGCATTTATCCACTGAGTCATATATTTATAATCATAGTTTATTGAAGAAAATGATTATTCCTACACTTTTCGTTCCACGTCTGTAGAAGCTATTAACTGTTACCACACCAAGAGAGTTTTGTATTCCAATGGGTTTACTGGGTCACTGACAATATTACTCATTTTATAGCAGCACTTATTCCTGGGTTTATATGTAAAGGAAATCTCTTGGTAAATACATTAGGCACAAGTCAAATTCATTCAGATTAAGAGTATGATGTCAATCTTATCTCTGTGGTAGTATACTCTAAGTCAGAAGGCTGTGGGTTCAAATCCCAGCCCAGAGATTTGAGCACATAATCCAGACCATAAGAAACATAAGAACATAAGAAATAGGAACAGGATCCATAACCCCCTTCAGCCTGCTCCGCCATTCAATCAGTTCATGGTTGATCTGATCATGGACTCAGCTCCACTTCCCTGCCCGCTCCCCATAACCTCTTATTCCTTATCGTTTAAGAAACTGTCTATTTCTGTCTTAAATTTATTCAATGTCCCAGCTTCCACAGCCTTTGAGGCAGCAAATTCAACACTTCAGTGCAGTAATGAGGGAGTGCTGCGCTGTGGGAAGTGCCATCTTTCAGATGAGACGTTACACGGAGGTCATTTCTACCTTCTCAGATGAATATAAAAGATCGCATGGCACTATTTGATGAAGGTAATTTCTCGTGGTATCGTGACCAATCCTGCTACAGTTATATTCAGGGCCTTGGTGAGACCACACCTGGAGTATTGTGTGCAGTTTTGGTCTCCTTACCTAAGAAAGGATATACTTGCCATAGAGGGAGTGCAGCGAAGGTTCACCAGACTGATTCCTGAGATGGCAGGACTGTCGTATGAGGAGAGATTGAGTCGACTAGGCCTGTATTCACTAGAGTTTAGAAGAATGAGAGGGGATCTCATTGAAATGTATAAAATTCTGACTGGGTTGGATAGACTGGATGCGGGGAGGATGTTTCCCCTGGCTGGGAAGTCTAGAACAAGGGGTCACACAGTCTCAGGATAAGGGTAGTAAATTTAGGACCAAGATGAGGAGAAATGTTTTCACTCAGAGGGTGGTAAACCTGTGGAATTCTCTACCACTGAAGGCTGTGGAGGCCAAGTCACTGAATATATTTAAGAGGGAGATCGATAGATTTCTCAACACAAAAAACATCAAGGGGTATGGGGATAAAGCGAGAATACGGTGTTGAGATAGAGGATCAGCCATGGTCATATTGAATGGCGGTGCAGGCTCGAAAGGCCAAATCTTTTCTATGTTTCTATGATGGGGAATGCTGTAAGAGCATTTACCTCTTCCACGCAACTGTCCTCATCTCCCTTCAGCTGCTGGGTTTCCAAGGCCCAGGAAACCCGGCAGATGAGGGTTAAACAGGAAGACAGATAAAAAAAACAGGCGCGCAGCCTCATAATAATATTGAGCGGCTTGGTTGCTTTCCCACGGTCCCACCTCAGTTGAACCCGGAAGTGAGTGGGTTCGAGGCGGGTTGGGTTTGGGGTTTGAGAATTTAAAAATGTTCACATCCCACCCAACCCAAACACACCCAATTTTTCAGGGGTTACAATTCCTCCCATTGTGTGCAAAATTCGTTTCCTAAACGACGACAATAATGTCTTGAAAAGTACTTCATTGACTATAAACTACTTTGGGACTTCCTGAGGGTGTTATATAAATGCAAGTTCCATCTTTCTCCCTGCTAAGAGGTCTCCATTGATAAATAGAGAGTTTAGAGCAAAGAATGAGGTGTAAAAAAGATCCTATGATAAGTATAGAGGAATAATATAGAAGAAAACGATCAGAAATGCGGAAAGGCTAAGAGGAAGTACGACAAAGACTACATCAAGGGAAATAACAAAGGCTGTTATAAGCACATAAGTAAAAGGATAATTAAAGAAGGTGTGGGACCAATTACAGAGGAACTGAGAGTGAAAGGATGGCAGAGGTGCTGAGCTTTGGTTTGTATAGAGGAAGGTAAAGGTAGGTCTGTAGGCATATCTGAGGTGGAAGAGCAACTGCTAAAGATAAATACTGAAAAGGAAAGTTAATGGAACCAAATGTACAAATGTCACCAGGCCCAGACACTACACATCCCACAACAAAACAGTTGGCAAGAAGATAACAAAATGGCTAAACATATTTTTCCAAAGGTCTTTGGAAACTGAAATTTTAGGGTATCACCTGTTTCACTCTCTGTGCAAGAAAGGAGAAAGTGACAAACCAAGAAACTGTAGGTCAGTAGCCTTAACTGAGGATAAGTGTTTGAAAGCAAGAAAAGATAAAAACTGTGATGCTTCACGACCAGTCCCAAGCCTCGCTAGATGCGAGTTTGGGTTGGAGATGTGCTTGTGTCTTGTTGTACTCTGTACTGGCTGCAGAGTCTCAAGTTTTTTGCCCTTAAGTTTCCATCATATGGGATTATATTAGTGAATGTCTAGAAAGGTATAGGTTAGTGAGGGACAGTCAGCATGGATCTGTGGAAGGAAGTTTGTGCTTGAATAACTACAATTGAAATTACTGAGGAAATCGATGAGTATATGGAGAAGGGGAATGATATGGTGGCTGTATATATGGACTTTCAGAAGGCATCTGATATGGTGCCCTGTCTGCTTTCTCAGGTGGACGTCAAAGATCCCACAGCACTATTTCGAAGAAGAGCAGGGCAGATATCCCCGGTGTCCTGGGGCCAATATTTATCCCTCAAACAACATCGCTAAAACAGATTATCACATTGCTGTTTGTGGGAGCTTGCTGTGCACAAATTGGCTGCTGTGTTTCCTACATTGCAACAGTGACTACACTCGAAAAGTACTTCATTGGCTGTAAAGCGCTTTGACACATCTGGTGGTCAAAAAAGGCGTTATATAAATGCAAGTCTTTCTTTCACATTTTGGAAAAATTAAGGCATAATGTATAAAACAAAATGTTGCCATATGGAAGAGATGTCTCAGGAGACAGAAAGCAGAGAATAAAATGAATAGATGTTTTTTTGATTATTATGATGTGAGTGGTAATGTCCCTCAGGGGACTATATATGTGTCATTTTTCATTTGTATAGACAATTGGGATATAGACACAAGAGGAATTAAATCACAGTTTCCTGGTGATACCAAATTATTATAAGGAGATTGCAGGAAGTTGCTTGGCAAGTTAGCAGAGTAAGTACGTGGGTTGTAGATGCCGATAAATGTGAAGTAGTGAATTTCAGAGAAATTAACTATGAAAGGAAGTACACCTTAAATAGTATGATCCTTTTCAGAGAGAACCAAGAGAGCAGTCTGCGATTGGATACATGGATCTTTAAAGGTTGGCGTGCAAGTAGAAATCGCCACAAAAACGGTAAATGGACTTCTGGCGTTTAACTGTAGGCATGATGAATAAAGAGCAAAGAAATGACACAATTTGTACCAAGCAGTGATTCGTTGGGTTAGAGTACTGCAGTTCTGAGAACCCAGTATATCATCATCATAGGCAGTCCCTCGAAACGACAATGACTTGCTTCCACACCAAAAAAAGATGAGTTCACAGGTGTTTAAAAGGACTTAATATTCCAAATCCCAAACTACATCCTGAAGGGTGGAAGATGCCTGTGTGTGGATTTTTTTTAATGTGTGGTGGCTGGTGCCACCATACGGGCTTGACAGAGCTAGGTCTTGGTCCAATGGCAAGGATTACCCAAGACGACTGGATACCAGCTCTGCTGCACGGACCTAGTGCGCACACACATCGCAGTGTGGGCTGGCCCGTGCTGCCCCTGGGCCCTCGCCTCTTCTGGCTGCAAACTCGCGCCTCTGCTGGACCCCGATCACGTCCCTCTACAATCTCTCGCCGCTCCTTCGCCCCGACCTCGCCGCTCCTGCTGTACCTGCCCACGCTCCAATCACCGACCCTGGACCTTGATGATGTCACTCGTCGCTGCCGTCGCCCTCCTGCACCAGCTCACGCTGTACCTTGCCGTGGTACGCCGCCACACTGCCCAGGGGCCGCCGCTCACCGCTCCTTTCATGGCCCCGACCTGCCGCTGATGGTCTCTCGCAGGTCGAGGCCTCCACGCCCCGTGGCTTCTCCAACCTGTGAGAGGCCATCAGCGGCAGGTCGGGGCCATAAAAGGAGCGGAGAGCGGCGGCCCCTGGGCAGCGTGGCGGCCCCGTTCCCAGTATAGGAAGGATGTTAGAGCCATGGAAAGGGTACACCAAGTTTCACTAGAATGATGTTGAAAATGAACAGTTATACTTATACGGAAAAGCTCAATAACTGGAGCTATGGGCACTGGAACAGGGAAGATAAATAAAGGTTTTCAAAATTATGGAAGGGTGAATATTGAAATCTTCTTTCACCTGATTGTCAAATTGGAAACAAGGAGTCAATTACTTGGAATTATTGGTAAAAGAATGAGGGGGGAAGTCAGAGGGATTTTTAACAAGAGCATTATTAGAACATGGAATGCATAACCACAAGTGGCTATTGAAGCAGAGATATTTGCATAATTTAAAGAATATCGGACAAGTATTTGAAAAAGAGATAACGTAAAAGGATGGAGAGAGCAGGGTGATGGGATTAACGTAGATAACTCCATTGAAAGTTAGCATTGGCAGTGACACTGTTCTCAATGGCTGTAATTTCATTGATTCCACAAATTGATGCGATTACATCCAAGATAAGACCAGGCCAATCTTTTGACTTGTCGCACTCAATTGACTGAAAAAGTAGCATTTGAAATCGGCTATTTAGCCAATCTGTTGCTCTTGGAAAGATATTTTCACAATTCACAAACACACAAATTCATTATGGATTTTTTTTGGAGCGGTTGAAGAGATTACGATCTATGTTGGATAATATACAACTGGATTGAGACAGTTCTCAGATACATGTTGAAATTGAGTTTTCTTGTGAATCAAAATAGAGAGGCCTTAACATAAACAAAAAAGATGCTATGAATGGAAGACAGCATTTCAGCTCCAAACTCTAAGGTGCGAACTAGGAGACACAGAAAGATAAGAAAAGTATGCTTTACCTAATTTAAAAAAAAAATAGAATGTGTGACACTAAACAGAGACAATGAAAAGTTAAAATAAAAGAGAAATTGAAGCAAATCAAATTGGGGAAAGGGGACACAAGGCGGGATGATGTAAAGTGTTTACATTTTTTACTTGTATTTGAAATTGTGTTCTAGGTGTTTATTTTATATTAGAAAGTTAATATCGTTGCAAGATAGCCATTCCTGAATATGTGAGTTGTTAAACATTTAAGAACGGTCAAACTATGGTGTCTAAACTTGCCAGCATTCTGAGTGGTTTTATCCTCCTGGGTCTGCTGTTCTATTGCAATGGTTAATTCTATCAAATTCCTGTTTATGTTTTTATCCACAAGATCACAGATAAACATAGCTGAGGAACACCACTCGGCCCATTTTAGTTCATCCATTGGGATAGACCTTACACTCTTTCATTGCAGCATCTCATTGTTTCCTCATTGACAGAAACGTAGAAACATAGAAATTTACAGCGCAGAAGGAGCCTATTTCGGCCCATGGTGTCCGCGCCGGCCGACAAAGAGCCGCACGGCCCTAGTTCAGCAGCCCTGAAGATTACATATAAACCTATGAACAATGACGGAAAGACAAAGAGCACACAGCCCAACCAGTCCGCCTCACACAACTGCGACACCCCTTGTACTAAAACATACTCCACTCCACCCCGATCGGAGCCATGTGATCTCCTGGGAGAGGCAAAAAAAAACAGATAAAAACCCAGGCCAATTTAGGGAGAAAAATTCTGGGAAAATTCCTCTCTGACCCATCCAGGCGATTGAAACTAGTCCAGGAGGTCACCCAGGCCGTATTATATTCCCTGGGTTTGTTTCCACTACTTTACCCACAAGTCCATTCCATACATTGATCATTTTTTGTGTGAAGAAAAACTTCCTGACATCAGTCCAAACTTTGCCTTTTGATGATTTTGAACCTGTGTCCCCTGTCCTAGGATTGGGTGCATCCCCACAGGGATACATTTTGTATAAAGGTGAAAGCCATAAAGAGTTGGAGTAGCTTTCAGCCACAGTGCTAGTTCAGCAAATGTAAGGATATGTCTGGAAGTCCACTGCTTTCGGGACAAAGCTGTGGAAATATTTCTACGGGAAGCGGAGACGATGAAGGGTATCATTTTTCCCATGCATGACCATTGAGTTTGTAAGTTGGTGGGGTAAAGAGCACAGCAGGAAGTGGAAGATAAATAAGGACCTGGGTACAGTGCCAATAAATTCAATGTCCGCCTTGGGAGGAGGGTAAGGCAGAAAGAAGCTCATATTGTGCCACTGCACCAACTATTACCATCTGGATCGCTTTCTTCTTACCCATACATCACCACTTTTGGCCACCTTCTCTTTGGTGCTCATGATGGCAAACCATCTCCCTTGCCCACCATCATCTCCTTCAACACAAGGATGTCTGGGACAACTCATTGCCACTCCCTCCATGACCAGACCTCACTCGCTGCACAGTTCTATCTTCACAAACCCTTCACACATGGGGGTGGGCAGGTTCAATGCATCGCCTGATAATCAATATCTGCTCCTGCTTTTGCGTACCACAGGAGGCAGATGGTCACAGCTGGAAGGGGGTAGCTGCACTGGGTGATCTGACCCCAGTTGAGGAGAAGGCCCTGCAAATTCAGAGTGGGACTTGGAGGAGGAGACAGAAGATCTTTATTTTCCAAGCTGCCTCCTCAGAGTCATCTGCAATTCTGACCAACTGCCATTAAGTTTCTGAATCCAAGTCATTGGCGTAGATTAAAAAGAGTCGTGATCCCAGTCTCAATCCCAGTCCCTGGAACACCCCAGCACTCAGCAACAGCACAGGGCCCTGTAAATTCTCCGTGAGTTATCTTCATAATTAAACAATGGCTTTAATATCTGTTCGAAGGCACTTGGGCAGTGAAGTTATTTACAGGTGAAACATTTAATTGCACAGTTTGTTCATCACAGTTTAGTTTTTAGGGAAAGCAAATGTTATGTTAGCCTTTGTTACAAAGGGATTAAAGTATCAGAACAAAGAAGTCTTATTGCAATTAAACAGGGTATTGCTGAGGCCACACCTGGAGTACTGTGTACAGTTCTGGGGGCCAAAATTCAGGGTCCAGATAAGGTCCGTTACCGACATTTTGTGATGGCCATGCGGCAGAATCGAGTGGCCAGGGCGTTACAGTCCATTGGCTGCCATGACCCAAATTTAGCTCGGGGATTTTTCGGCCTGTCCCCACTTCAGCCCTGCTGCTGCCGACCGCCGCAAGTGCGTCATTAAAGTGTGGACTGCCGCTCTCCTGCACCTACATTGCAATCTGCCCCAAATTTACCTCCAAAAATCAACGATTCCGCCACGCGGTGCCCGGAAAAGCTTTTTCTGTCGGGGCACCTTGCTTTGTGTGTATGCGGCACGGCAGAGGGAAGGGCGCACTGCCGTGGCCGCCATGTTGATTTTTGCCGGCCGACTTCCCGATTGGCCGGCCACTTATTGCCCCGCATTCGGCCTAACTGCCAACAGACAGCCTGGCATCCTCTCCTACTGGCCCAGTAGCCCAACCTATGAATCACCAATTCTCTCTCCTTTAAATGGGGGGAGAGACATGGTGACACACACGCGCACTGACATCACCACCGCTCCGCCATTGAGTGATCGCGGCGGAGACTTGGTCCCGTACCAATTTCCGGCCCTCACCAGCACTTACCACTGCATTTCCGCCCCCATTATGACCGACTTCCGGTCTTATGCCAAAAAAAGTTCAGTGGACAAAATTGATCGGAAGCCCGCCTCATCGCACCCGGTGGTAAAAACAGGTAAAAAATCATCGGTGCGCCAGGTTTCTGGTGGGCCTGAATTTCAGCCCCCTGGTCTCCTTACCTAAGGAAAGACATACTTGCCT
The DNA here is from genome assembly GCF_044704955.1 of Pristiophorus japonicus. Taxonomy (NCBI): domain Eukaryota; kingdom Metazoa; phylum Chordata; class Chondrichthyes; family Pristiophoridae; genus Pristiophorus; species Pristiophorus japonicus. The sequence goes on from NC_091990.1 coordinate 172,073,346, forward strand.
TAGAGGTTGCAAAACAAAGGTTCACTAGACTGGTTATTGGGATGAGGGGATTGCCATATGTGAAGAAATTGAGTAGACTAGGCCTATATTTTCTGGAGTTTATAAGAATGAGAGGTGAAAGAAACATATAAAATTCTTAAGGGGCTTGGTAGGGTTAATGCTGGGAAAATGTTTGCCCCTGGCTGGGGAGCCTGGAACCAGAGGTCACAGTCTCAGAATAAGGGGTCAGCCATTTAGGACTGAGATGAGGAGAAATGTCTTCACTCAAAAGCTCGTAAATCTGTGGGATTCTTCGCTCCAGAAAGCTGTGGATGCTCAGTCTTATAATCAATTCAGAGATCGATAGATTTTTGGGGACTAAGGGTAATATGTCTTTGCTACACAGTACAAATGCACACGAGGCCCATACTAGAGAGAAGGTCACTCTGTGACCAGTAACCTTTATTCCAGCACTGAAGTGGAGAAGATGGGTGGAACTTCCCCTTTGATACCTGAAACTCCAGGTTAGGAGTGTCTCCCACAAGTTCACCACCTAGTGGTCAGTGTTCTCACAGTGGACAACTTAGGTCAGTTTATACATGGATTACAATGACAGTTGAATACATGACATCACCTCCCCCCCAAAGTCTTATTGGGATCACAGGTTAAGTCTCTCTGGTGGTTTACGTTCCCATGTAGAGCGCCTGAGTTGGGGCTCTGGTTGTTGGGCGCTGGCCTGAGTGTCTGCTGGTTGCGGTGCCTCAGGCCTGTCCGGACTGCCCACAGTGACTGGGCTCTCCACTTGGTTCCGGTGTTCAGTCACCTGTGGTGGAGTGAACTCTATATCGTGTTCTTCCTCTGCTTCTTCTATGGGGTTGCTGAACCTCCTTTTTGTTTGATCCACGTGTTTGCGGCAGATTTGTCCATTGGTTAGTTTAACTACCAGAATTCTATTCCCCTCTTTGGCAATCACAGTCCCTGCAAGCCATTTGGGCCCTGCAGCGTAATTAAGGACAAAAACAGGGTCATTGACATCAATACATCGTGCCCTCGCATTCCTGTCATGGTAGTCACATTGAGACTGACGCCTGCTCTCAACAATTTCTTTCATAGTGGGGTGTATAAGGGATAATCTGGTTTTGAGCACCCTTTTCATTAGCAGCTCTGCAGGTGGAACCCCTATGAGCGAGTGTGGTCGGGATCTATTGGCCAACAGGAGGTGTGATAAGCGGCTTTGTAGGGAACCCCCTTGGATTCTGAACATCCCCCGTTTGATTATCTGCACTGCTCGTTCCGCCTGGCCGTTTGAGGCCGGCTTGAACGGTGCCATTCTGACATGGTTGATTCCATTGCCTGCCATGAAGTCCTGGAATTCAGTGCTTGTGAAGCACAGGCCATTGTCGCTGACCAAGACATCCGGTAGACCAAGGGCAGCAAACATTGCTCGGAGACTTTCTACTGTGGCAGAGGATGTGCTTGAATTGAGAATGTCACACTCAATCCATTTGGAGTAGGTGACTACTACAACCAAAAACATTTTTCCCATGAAAGGACCTGCGTAGTCCACATGGATGCATGACCATGGCTTGGCGGGCCAGGACCAGGGGCTAAGGGGGGCTTCCCTGGGCCCATTGCCCAGCTGGGCACACGTGTTGCACCTACGAACACAAAGTTCCAGGTCTGCATCTATCCCTGGCCACCAAACGTGTGACCTGGCAATTGCCTTCATCATGACAATGCCCGGGTGCTCATTGTGGAGTTCTCAGATGAACGCCTCTCTGCCCAGCTGGGGCATGACTACTCGGTTTCCCCATAGTAGGCAATCGGCATAAATCGAGAGTTCATCCTTGCGCCTGTGAAATGGTTTAAATTCCTTAGGGCATACCCCGTACGTGGCTGCCCAGTCCCCATTCAGGACACATTTCTTGACTAAAGACAGTAGCGGGTCTTTATTTGTCCAGACTTTGATCTAATGGGCTGTCACGGGTGAGCCTTCGCTTTCGAAAGCTTCAACAGCCATGACCATCTCAGCAGCATGCTCGGTTGCACCCTCGGTGGTGGCTAGTGGGAGCCTGCTGAGTGCATCTGCGCAGTTTTCGGTGCCCGGTCTGTGCCGAATAGGTGGCTAACGTGAGTGCCCACCTCTGTATGCGGGCCGACGCATTTGCATTTATGGCCTTGTTGTTGGCCAAAAGGGACGTTAGGGGTTTGTGATCTGTCTCCAGCTCAAATTTCCTGCCAAACAGGTACTGGTGCATTTTTTTTACAGCATATACACATGCAAGTGTTTCCTTTTCTACCATCCCGTAGCCCCTTTCTGCCTGGGACAGACTTCAGGTGACATAAGCTACCAGCTGTAACTGACCCTTGGCATTAACATGCAGGACATTCTAAAAGGGAGGGTGAACAGCCAATTGTCGTGGTACATATAGGTACCAATGATATAGGTAAATAATGGGATGAGATCCTACGAGATGAATTTAGGGAGCTAGAAGTTAAATTAAAAAGTAGGACCTCAAAAGTAGTAATCTCAGGATTGCTACCAGTGCCACGTGCTAGTCAGAGTAGGAATCGTAGGATAGCTCAGATGAATATGTGGCTTGAGCAGTGGTGCAGCAGGGAGGGATTCAAACTGGTGCATCGGAACCGGTTCTGGGGGAGGTGAGACCAGTACAAACCGGACGGTCTGCACCTGGGCAGGACCGGAACCAATGTCCGAGGGGGAGTATTTGCTAGTGCTGTTGGGGCGGAGTTAAACTAATATGGCAGGGGGATGGGAACCTATGCAGGGAGACAGAGGGAAATAAAATGGAGTCAGAAGCAAAAGATAGAAAGGAGAATAGTAAAAGTGGAGGGCAGAGAAACCCAAGGCAAAAAACAAAAAGGGCCACATTATACCAAAATTCTAAAGGGGCAAAGTGTGTTAGAAAGACCAGCCGGAAGGTTCTGTGCCTCAATGCGAGGAGTATTCAGAATAAGGTGGATGAATTAACTGCGCAGATAGCAGTTAACGGGTATGATGTCACTGGCATCACGGAGACATGGCTCCAGGGTGACCAAGGCTGGGAACTCAACATCCAAGGGTATTCAGCACTTAGGAAGGATAGACAGAAAGGAAAAGGAGGCAGGGTGGTATTGCGAGTTAAAGAGGAAAGGAATGCAATAGTAAGGAGGGACATTAGCCTGGATGATGTGTAATCTGTATGTGTGGAGCTGTGGAATTCCAAAGGGCAGAAAACGCTGGTGGGAGCTGTGTACAGACCACCAAAAAATAGTAGTGAGTTTGGGGACAGCATCAAACGAGAAATAAGGGATGTGTGCAATAAAGGTACAGCAGTTATCATGGGCGACTTTAATTTACATATCGATTGGGCTAACCAAGCTGGTAGCAATGCGGTGGAGGAGGATTTCCTGGAGTGTACTCGGGATGGATTTCTAGACCAATATGTCGAGCAACCAATTAGAGAGCTGGCCATCCTAGACTGGGTGATGTGTAATGAGAAGGAACTAATTAGCAATCTTGTTGTGCGAGGCTCCTTGGGGAAGAGTGACCATAATATGGTAGAATTCCTTATTAAGATGGAGAGTGACACAGTTAATTCGGAAAGTAGGGTCTTGAACTTAAGGAAAGGTAATTTCGACGGTATGATGCGTGAATTGGCTAGAATAGACTGGCAGAGGATACTTAAAGGGTTGATGGTGGATAAGCAATGGCAAACATTTAAAGATCACAGGGATGAACTTCAGCAATTGTACATCCCTGTCTGGAATAAAAATAAAACTGGGAAGGTGGCTCAACCGTGGCTAACAAGGGAAATTAAGGATAGTGTTAAAGCCAAGAAAGAGGCATATAAATTGGCCAGAAAAAACAGCAAACTTGAGGACTGGGAGAATTTTGTAATACAGCAGAGGAGGACAAAGGGGAATTAAGAGGGGGAAAATAGAATATGAGAGGAAGCTTGCAGGGAACATAAAAACTGACTGCAAAAGCTTCTATGAATATGTGAAGAGAAAAAGATTAGTGAAGACAAACGTAGGTCCCTTGCAGTTGGATTCAGGTGAATTTATAATGGGGAATAAAGAAATGGCAGACCAATTGAACAAATACTTCGGTTCTGTCTTCACAAAGGAAGACACAAATAACCTTCCAATTGTACTAGGGGAAAGTAGGTCTAGTGAGAAGGAGGAACTGAAGGATATCCTTATTAGGCGGGAAATTGTGGTAGGGAAATTGATAGGATGGAAGACCGATAAATCCCCGGATCCTGATAGTCTGCATCCCAGAGTACTTAAGGAAATGGCCCTAGAAATAGTGGATGCATTGGTGATCATTTTCCAACAGTCTATCGACTCTGGATCAGTTCCTATGAACTGGAGGGTAGCTAATGTAACACCACTTTTTTTAAAAGGAGGGAGAGAGAAAACGGATAATTCTAGACCGGTGAGCTTGACATCACTAGCTGGGAAAATGTTGGAATCAATTATTAAGGATGAAATAGCAGCGCCTTTGGAAAGCAGTGACAGGATCGGACCAAGTCAGTTTGGATTTATGAAAGGGAAATCATGCTTGACGGATCTTCTGGAATTTTTTGAGGATGTCACTTGTACAGTGGACAAGGGAGAACCTGTGGATGTGGTGTATTTGGACTTTCAAAAGGATTTTGACAAGGTCCAGCACAAGAGATTGGTGTGCAAATTCAAATGCATGGTATTGGGGGTAATGTACTGACGTGGATAGAGAACTGGTTGGCAGACAGGATGCAGAGAGTTGGGCTAAACGGGTCCTTTTTAGAATGGCAGGCAGTGACTAGTGGAGTGCCGCAGGGCTCAGTGCTGGGACCCCAGCTCTTTACAATACACATTAATGATTTAGATGAAGGAACTGAGTGTAATAACTTCAAGTTTACGGATGACACTAAACTGGGTGGCGGTGTGAGCTGTGAGGAGGACGCTAAGAGGCTGCAGGGTGATTGGACAGGTTAGGTGAGTGGGAAAATGCATGTCAGATGCAGTATAACGTGGATAAATGTGAGGTTATCCATTTTGGGGGCAAAAACACGAAGGCAGAATATTACCTGTATGGAGGCAGATTAGGAAAAGGGGAGGTGCAGTGAGACCTGGGTGTCATGGTTGATCAGTCACTGAAAGTGGGCATGCAGGTACAGCTGGCGGTGAAGAAGGCAAATGGTATGTTGGCCTTCACAGCTAGAGGATTTGAATATAGGAGCAGGGAGGTCATACTGCAGTTGTACAGGGCCTTAGTGAGGCCTCACCTGGAATATTGTGTACAGTTTTGGTCTCCTAATCTGAGGAAGGATGTTCTTGCTATTAAGGGAGTGCAGCGAAGGTTCACCAGACTGATTCCAGGGATGGCTGGACTGTCATATGAGGAGAGACTGGATCAACTGGGCCTTTATTCACTGGAGTTTAGAAGGATGAGAGGGGATCTCATAGAAACTGTAAAGTCCTGTCCCTGCAGTACAGACTCACACGAGGCACGTACTGAAGTCAAGGTCACTCAGGACCTGCATCTTTATTACACAGCTCTTGAATGCCACACTTGCCTGAGACCTGTCCTTATATACCTGTCTGGGACAGGTATCCAGTGTCTCCTGCAAATGCACCCCTGGTGGTAAGGTAAGCTTGTGGTTACAGGTCATCTCTAGTTACAGTCATGTATAGCATGGTAAGATACAGTTATGTACAGTAGTGTGTGATACATGACATCACCCTCCCCCAAGCTCTTATTGTCTTTTTGGTTCAGTCTCTCAGGTGGTCAACGCTCTCGTGTGGAACGTCTTAGTCTTGGTTCAGTTATTTGCCTTGGTGCCTGTTTTGCTTTCGGTATGATTGCTGGTATCTCGCCTGGGCTGTCTGTTTCATTCAGTATGATTGTTGGTGTCTCGCCTGGGCTGTCTGTTGGGATTGCCCTTTCCTCAAGTTGTTCCCTCTGTCTGTCCACCAGGTGTGGTGTGAGTTCCACATTGTAGTCTGCTTCTGGTTCAGCAGTGTTGCTGGTGAATCTACTTTTGACTTGGTCTACATGCCTCTGGCAGGTTTGGCCATTGTCCATTTGTACCACCAGTAGCCTGTTTCCTTCCTTGCCTGTTACTGTCCCTGCAAGCCATTTGGGACCCCTGCCATAGTTTAGCACAGACACTTTGTCCCCTATCTCATTCCATCTCCCCCTCGAATTTCAGCCATGGTACTCAGTTAGCTTATGGCGTTTTGCCTCAACGATTTCATGCATGTCTGGGAGGATTAATGAGAGCCTTGTCTTTAAGGTCCGTTTCATCAATAGTTGCGCGGGGGAACTCCAGTCAATGAATGTGGACGAGCTCTGTATGCCAGCAGCAGTCGCGACAGGCAGCCCTGCAACATGGGACCTTGGATTTTGAGCATGCCTTGTTTAATGATCTGCACTGCTCGCTCCACCTGGCTGTTGGAGGCCGGCTTGAATGGTGCCGTCCTAATGTGATTTATGCCGTGGTCACTCATAAACTCTTGGAATTCTGCGCTGGTGAAGCACGGACCATTATCACTGACCAATATGTCAGGAATGCTGTGCGTTGCAAACATGGTTCCAAGGCTCTCCACAGTGGTGGAGGTGGTACTCGAGTTTAAAATGGTGCATTCGATCCACTTTGAAAATGCATCTACAACTACGAGGAACATTTTGCCCATGAATGGGCCCGCATAGTCTACATGCACCCATGACCACGGTTTGGTGGGCCAGGGCCAGGGGCTCAGGAATGCAGAGCTCCAAGTCCGCATCAATCCCAGGTCACCAGACGTGGGATCTGGCTATGGCTTTCATGAGAACGATCCCTGGGTGCATGTGGTGGAGTTCCCGAAAAAATGCCTCTCTGCCTCGCAGAGGCATAACTACTCGGCTGCCCCACATCAGGCTTGTAGTGACAGCTCATGCATGCGCCGATGGAAAGGTTTGATCTCCTCGGGGCAGGCATCATGAGCCTCTGCCCAGTCACCAGTTAAGACACATCTTTTCATTAGGGATAACGTGGGGTCGCTGGTCGTCCAGGCTCTGATTTGGCGAGCCATCATGGGCGAACCTGTCGACTCAAAGGCATTAATTGCCATGACTATCTCACAGTCCTGTTCGTCAGACCCTTCCGTGGTCACCAGGGATAGCCTGCTAAGCGCGTCGGCACAGTTTTCTGTGCCTGGTCTGTGCCTTATGGTGTAATTGTAAGAGGCCAGCATGAGTGCCCACCGTTGAATGCGCGCCGAGGCGTTGGCGCTTATTGCCTTGCTTTCGGATAGCAGGGATGTGAGGGGCTTGTGGTCAGTTTCTAACGCGAACTTGGCCCCGAAAAGGTATTGGTGCATCTTTTTGACACTGTACATGCACGTGAGCGCCTCCTTCTCCACCATTCCGAACCCGCGCTCCGCCCGCGAAAGTGACCTGGAGGCATAAGCTATGGGTTGTAATTTACCCGCACTATTGACATGTTGTAAAATGCACCCGACCCCATACGCTGACGCGTCACATGTAAGAACTAGCTTTTTACTTGGATCAAAGAAAGCCAAAACACTGTTGGAACACAGAAGGTTGCGTTCCTTATTGAAGGCGCGTTCCTGGGCGTCCCCCCAAAACCAATCACACTCCTTTCTGAGTAGCACGTGGAGAGGCTCCAGCAGCGTGCTTAAGTTCTGCATAAAGTTCCTAAAGTAATTGAGTAGCCCGAGAAAGGCGCGCAGTTCTGAGACATTCCGGGGCCTGGGTGCCAGGCGAATTGCTTCTGTTTTGGACGCTGTTGGGCGGATTCCATCAGCGGCAATCCTTCTGCCCAAAAATTCAACCTCAGACGTGAGAACCAGGCACTTGGATTTCTTAACTCTTAGGCCTACCCGATCCAACCGCTTTAGTACTTCCTCCAAATTGCGGAGATGGGAGTCGGTGTCCCTGCCTGTGATAAGTATGTCGTCTTGAAATACAACCATCCCCGGGATGGACTTGAGCAGACTCTCCATGTTGCGCTGGAATATAGCAGCTGCCGACCTGATGTCGAATGGGCATCGATTGTACATGAAAAGGCCTCGATGTGTGTTGATGGTGGTGAGTAGCTTGGATTCCTCGGTCAATTCTTGCGTCATATACGCAGATGTGAGATCTAGTTTTGAGAAAAGTTTTCCTCCAGCCAATGTGGCAAATAAGTCCTCCGCTCTGGGCAGCCGATATTGGTCCTGTTGGGAGACTTTGTTTATGGTAGATTTGTAGTCCCCACAGATTCGTACGGATCCATCAGGCTTCATGACTGGGACGATGGGACTTGCCCAGTTGCTAAATTCCACGGGTGAGATAATGCCTTCCCGCAGAAGCCTGTCCAGTTCATGTTCAGTCTTTTCCCTCATCACATAGGGTACAGCTCTGGCCTTGTGATGGACTGGTCTAGCATCCTGTGTGATGTAGATTTTGACTTTAGCCCCTTTGAAGGTGTCCACACCTGGCTGAAAGAGATGTTCAAATCAACTTAGAACTGTTGAGCAGGAGGTCCGTTCCTCTGACGACATGGTGTGAACATCATCCCATTTCCAGTTTAGTTTTGCCAGCCAGCTTCTCCCCAGCAGTGCTGGGAGATCTCCGGAAACAATCCACAGGGGAATTCGGTTCACTGTCCCTTTATGTGTGACTGAGAGCATGGCGCTGCCAAGGACTGGGATGATTTCTTTGGTATAGGTCCTTAGTTTGATGTCGACCCTTGTGAGCTTTGGCCTGTCTCTTTTGTGCGGCCACAGCTGTTCAAATTGTTGAGAGCTCCCGTATCCAGCTCCATGTTGACGGGTATCCCATTGAGTAGGACCCTCATCATTATTGGAGGCGTCTTGTTGTAGGAGCAGTGGCCATTGATCATGTTAACCCACTGTACCTCGGTGTCCTGGTTACTGTCCTCACCATCTTCTGGTCCGCTTTCTGACCCTTCCGATTTGTATACCAGCCGAGCTGCCGTTTTTCTGCACATGCGGGCCAGATGCCCTATGTAGTCACAGTTTCTGCAAACAGCATGCTGAAATCAAGACGCACTTCGCCTTTTTGAGTCACAGACCTACCCGGTCCAGTCTGCGTAGCACCTCCTCCAGGTTGTGGAGGTGTTCTTCAGTATCGCAACCTGTGATGAGGATGTCGCCTTGAAAAACCATCGTCCTTGGAATCGACTTGAGGAGACTTTCCATGTTTCATTGAAAGATCGGGGCGGCCGAGCGAATCCTGAACGGACATCTGTTATACTCAAACAGCCCCTAGTGTGTCGTGATGGTGGTCAGCTTCTTCGACTCACTCACCAGCTCCTGGGTCATATAAGCTGAGGTCAGGTCCAATTTAAAAAAAAAAAATTTGCCATCGGATAGCGTCGCAAAGAGGTCCTCCGCTCTCGGTAGCGGGTACTGGTCTTGGAGTGACACCCGATTGATGGTGGCCTTGTAATCACCACATATCCTGACCGACCCATCCACCTTGGGCACCAGCACAATCGGGCTCGCCCAGTCACTGAATTCGACTGGCGAGATGATGCCTCCCCTCAGCATGCGGTCCAATTCGCCTTCTATCTTTTCCCGCATCACGTACGGCACCGCTCTGGCCTTGTGGTTTACTGCCCTGGCGTCTGGGTTTATGTGAATCACTACCTTGGTCCCCATGAAAGTGCCAATGCCGGGTTGAAATAGTGAGTTAAATTTGTCCATGACCTGTGAGCATGATATTCGCTCCACAGAAGAAATTGCATTGACATCGCCCCATTTCCAGTTCAGGAAAGCAAGCCAACTCCTTTCCAGCAGTGCGGGACCATCCCCCGGGACAACCCAGAGTGGCAACCTGTTCTCGGAGTCTTTGTGGGTCACGACTACCATGGCACTGCCTAGCACCGGAATGATCTCCTTTGTATATGTCCGTAGCAGTGCGTCAATCGGCAATAATTTTGGCTTCTTGGCCTTGAACGCCCACAACTTGTCGAACTGTTTGATACTCATCAGGGACTGGCTGGCCCCGTTTCTAGCTCCATTGATATTGGGATGCCATTGAAGAGCAATTTCATCATTATTGGTGGTGTCCTGGTGTATGAACTCTATATGTGCTCCACATGAACTCACTGAACTTCAGCTTCCAGCGATTTCCCCCAGTGTCCATTTGGCCTCGTAGGGCTTACATCGGGCCTGTCCTCCTCGTACATCAACCTGGCTGCAGGCTTCCTGCACATACGTGCCAAGTGACCGCTGGCGTTGCAGTTTCTGCAGGTATATTGCTGATACCTGCAAGCTCTGGCTGTGTGTTTGCCTCCACACCTCCAACATGAGCCATTGTTGGAAACAAAAGGTCCATTACCAGTCGATCGTCTCTGACTGTCTCTGTAACTGTCCTTAAAAGCACCATTGACAGGTGTTGATGTCCCCATTACTGGCCACATTGTCCCTTCCGATGGCATGAGTCACCGTTCAGCTAGCCATTGTCTCTGTTGAATTCCCCCTTTGGGTTCGACTACATTCTCGGGCGTTTCAGATTGCCCCTGTCCACCTGGAGAACTGTGTGCCGCGTTAACAATGTTGACTCCCTGTCCATTTGCTGCATTTAAACCAAGATTTTTGTCAAACATCATTCTGGTCTCTTCCTCCCCTGAGATAAATGCCTGGGCCATCAAAGCCGCCGTTTCCAGGGTCAAATCTTTGGTCTCAGTCAGAGTCCTGAAAACCCCAGCGGCTGCGATGCCCTCAATAAAAAAATCTCGCAGTATCTCCGCTCTGCATGCATCTGGGAACTTACATAGGCTCGCCAGTCGCCGGAGGTCTGCCACAAAGTCTGGAACGCTTTGCCCTTCTCGCCGCCGGTGCGTGTAAAACCTGTGTCTCACCATGTGCATGCTGCTCGCCGGTTTAAGGTGTTCCCCGATCAACTTACTGAGTTCTTCAAAAGTCTTGTCCGCCGGCTTCTCTGGCGCTAGAAGGTCCTTCATCAGGGAATACGTCCTGGATCCACAAACCATCAGGAGATGAGCCCTGCGTTTGTCGGCCGAATCCTGTCCCAACCATTCCTCAGTGACGAAACGTTGCTGTAGTCTCTCAATAAAATCGTCCCAATCATCACCAACACAGTACCTCTCATCTGTGCTGCTAGTGGCCATACTCGCGTGGTTTAAATCCCAGTTTCTCATCGCCAATAATATGTCCTTACTATACAGTATAAATGCACACGAGGCCCATACTAGAGAGAAGGTCACTCTGTGACCAGTAACCTTTATTCCAGAACTGAAGTGGAGAAGATGGGTGTAGCTTCCCCTTTTATACCTGAAAGTCCAGTTTAGGAGTGTCTCCCACAAGTTCACCACCTAGTGGTCAGTGTTCTCACAGTGTACAACTTAGGTCAGTTTATACATGGATTACAATGACAGTTGAATACCTGACAAAAGGAATTAAGGGATTTGGGGAAACTACGGGAATGTGGAGTTGAAGTTGAAGATCAGCCATGATCTTATGAAATGGCGGAGCAGGCTCGAGAGGCCAATTGAACCACTCCTGCTCCTATTTCTCATGTTCTTATGTGACTGATAAGCACTCGAAAAAAAAGTAAGTAAACATAAATCTGATATTGCATTCCTGAAGCCCAGGATCGTCTTGAAGAGTTATTTTACAAACAATACGGCAATGAATCCCTCCCAGACCAAACACAATAGAAAGTAGCTAATCCATTATTCTGTTGAAATCTTCTCATGTGGCCCAGTGCACAGAACAGCTGATTGTGCACTGGGCCACATTAAATTGAACCAACATCAATATTTTACATTTCAGGTGAAGTCAAACAAAGCTCCACCTCCATTAGCAAAATGGAAACTTTTCCTCAAATGCGTTTTGAGTTTGCTTAAGTTTTCACTTTCTAAATTCTAATCAACATTTTGAGTTTAAAAAAAAAAAATTCTCCACAAATCTGTGTTTTTGGTTGGTGCGCCGTCAAGTTGCTTTATATCCTCGATTTTTATATCCGCGATTATCCCCGGCCTGCGAGCACCATCGGAGCAGGCCGGGGAGTGGGAGGAGCAGCCTGGCGGCTTACCACTCCAGGGAGTAGCATGTGCTGGAGCAGGAGAGCAACGGCAGCGAAGAGGGACATCATCAAGGTGGAGGTCGGTGATTGGAGCGCGGGCAGACACAGCAGGAGCGGCGAGATTGGGGCGAGAGATTGTCGAGGGATGTGATCGGGACCCAGGAGAGGCGTGAGTTTGTGGCCCAGAAGAGGCGTGGGCCCAGGGGCAGCACGGGCCCAGCCCATACTGCGATATGTGTGCGCATGAGGTCCGTGCAGCAGAGCAGGTCTCCAGTCGTCTTGGTTAACCCTTGCCACTGGACCAAGACCTAGCTCTGTCAAGCCCATGTGGTGGCTGGTGTGCAACGGCCACCACACGTTAAAAAAAATCCACACAGAGACATCTTCCACCCTTCAGGATTTAGTTCGGGACCTGGAATATTAGGCCCTTCATTGAAACACCTGTGAACTTTTTGGCGTGGAAGCAAGTCATCCTCGACTCGAGGGACTGCCTATGATGATGATTATATACCAGTCTGTTTCTCTTCACATCGTGAGCTATTGTTCCAACAATGTGAAGTGCTTTCAAGAGCACACTGATGCACACAGGAGAATGAAGCAGGCAGCTGATGAGACCACCCGACAGCAATCAGGTCAAGATAACCACAGCCAACCACCTGGCCTCAAGCTCCACTGGATGGTTTGGGAATTTTTTGAGCTTCACTGTTTTTAATGTTGGCCAAGAGCTGATGCTCCCACTCACACGCTCCTGAGCTCCCACTCCACTCTCCTGCATTCCCATGCACTCCCCCAGGCTGCCACCCGTGTTCTCCCAACATTAAAATTTAATTCAACATTTGACGCAGCTCTGTGTTTACTGCTGCGGCATCTTCCACATCAAGAAGTCACTGTTTTTAAACAGGTAGAGATTGAAGAGTCTACACCCATAACAGTAACCCGTCTTCCCTCATCATCATCATAGGCAGTCCCTCAGATTCGAGGAAGACTTGCTTCCACTCTTAAAATGAGTCCATAGGTGGCTGAACAGTCCAATACGAGAGCCACAGTCCCTGTCACAGGTGGGACAGACAGTCGTTGAGGGAAAGTGTTAAGTCCTGACTCTAATGTTCTGACTCACATGAGACACATGCTGAAATGAAGGTCACTCAGGACCTGCACCTTTAATTCCAGCTCTCCAGTGCTGCACTTGCCTGAGACCTCCCTTTATATACCTCAGTGGGACAGGTATGGAGTGTCTCCTGCAAGTGCACCCCTGGTGGTAAGGTATGTTTTTTGTTACAGGTCATATCCAGTTACATTCATGTATAGCATGGTAAGATACAGTTATATACAGTAATGTGAGAGACATGACAGAAAGGATGGGTGGGACTGGTTTGCCACACGCTCTTTCCGCTGCCTGCGCTTGATTTCTGCATGCTCTCGGCGATGAGACTTGAGGTGCTCAGGGCCCTCCCGGATGTACTTCCTTCACTTAGGGCAGTCTTTGGCCAGGGACTCCCAGGTGTCGGTTGGGATGTTGCACTTTATCAGGGAGGCTTTGAGCGTGTCCTTGTAATGTTTCCTCTGCCCACCTTTGGCTCGTTTGCCATGAAGGAGTTCCGAGTAGAGCGCTTGCTTTGGAAGTCTTGTGTCAGGCATGCGAACAATGTGTCTTCTCTCATAGGCAGTCCCTCGAAGTGAGGATGACTTGCTTCCACGCCAAAAAGGGATGAGTTCACAGGTGTTTCAATGACGGACCTAATATTCCAGATCCCGAATGACATCTTGGAGGGTGGAAGATGCCTGTGCGTGGATTTTTTTAACGTGTGATGACCATTGCACACCAGCCACCACATGGGCTCAACAGAGCTAGGTCTTGGTCCAGTGGCAAGGGTTAACCAAGGTGACTGAAGACCTGCTCTGCTGCATGGACCTAGCGCGTACACTATCGCAGTGTGGGCTGACCCGTGCTGCCCCTGGGCCCTCGCCTCTTCTGGGCCCCAGACTCACGCCTCTCCTGGGCCCCGGTCACTTCCCTCTACGGACTCTTGCCGCTCCTTCGCCCCTCCTGCTGTGCCTGCCCGCACTGCAATCAGTGACCTGGCTTCGCATCCGTCGCCCTCCTGCAGCAGCACGCGCTGCTCCCTGCAGTGGTATTCCCCCGCACGCTGCTCCCTCCAATGGCCCCAGCCTGCTGATGGTCTTACAGGCCGGGACTGGGCCGATTTTCAGGCCGAGTATCTTCTCGATCCTGATGCTGTTTCACCTGTTGCATATTTCCAGTATTTTCTATTTATCCTTCAGATTTCCAGCATTGGGATTTTATTTTAACTCCACTGCTTTCAAAACTTGGACAAGTGAATGGAATGAAGTACTCTGATTGCAAGACTGCTCACATATGCTGATTATTTTCACTTCTGCACTCTAAATAATTTAATGTCCCGTCATGTCTGATAGTACATAATACTGTAATGAGTCATTAATGCACAGCCTTATGCCGAAGTGTATGAATATCAATATTTCTCAATGATGTACAGAGTTCAAAGTCATTTGTTCAGAATTCTTTTATTCATATCTAGGCTGATGAATCATCCCCATGCAAGAGCACTGCAGACATCATTGAATCTGAGGAGGAGGGAGATGATGAGGGGGAGGACACTGATACCTTGAGCAGCCATCAGTCATCTGAGGGGCCCAACAAAGTCAGCGGAGGTAGGTGGCCATCCTCTGATCGGTACCTCCACAGGGCCACCTTGAATGTGTGAGGAGGACACAAGAAATCTGCAAAAGGACATTGACAGGCTAAGTGAGTGGGCAAAACTTTGGCAGATGGAGTATAATGTTGGAAAGTGTGAGGTTATGCACTTTTACAGAAAAAAATCAAAGTGCAAGTTATTATTTAAATGGAGAAAGATTTCAATACAGCTGGACCAGGGGGTACTTGTGTATGAAACACAAAAGCTTAATATGCAGATATAGCAAGTGATCAGGAAGGCAAATGGAATCTTGGCCTTTATTGCAAAGGGGATGGAGTATAAAAGCAGGGAAGTCTTGCTACAGCTATATAAGGTATTGGTGAGGCCACACCTGGAATACTGTGTGCAGTTTTGGTTTCCATATTTACGAAAGGATATACTTGCTTTGGAGGGAGTTCCGAGAAGGTTCACTAGGTTGATTCCGGAGATGAGGGGGTTGACTTATGAAGAAAGGTTGAGTAGGTTGGGCCTCTACTCATTGGAATTCGGAAGAATGAGAGGTGATCTTATCGAAACGTATAAGATTATGACGGGGCTTGACAAGGTGGATGCAGAGAGGATGTTTCCACTGATAGGGGAGGTTAGAACTCGGGGGCAAAATCTTAGAATAAGGGTCCGCCCATTTAAAACTGAGATGAGGAGGAATTTCTTCTCTCGGAGGGTTGTGGATCTGTGGAACTCACTGTCTCAGAGAGCTGTGGGGGTTGGGACATTGAATAAATTTAAGACAGAAATAGACTGCTTCTTGAATGATAAGGGAATAAGGGGTTATGGGGAGCGGGCAGGGAAGTGGAGCTGAGTCCATGATCAGATCAGCCATGATCTTATTGAATGGCGGAGCAGGCTGGAGGGGACATATGGCCTTCTCCTGCTCCTTTTTGTTATGTTCTTATGAAAGAGGATAAGATCATGCAACAGAGAGAGAGTGTGGTGTATAGTCTGAAATCATCACCTGGAAACTTTCACTCTCTCCCCCCTGTTCTGTATTTAACCCTTTGTAACCTGCATGATACCTGACCACCTGCTGGAGTCCCAAGGGATCCCATCATCCCTTGGGAGCACAGTATATAAGCAGGCCACCCACGAGGTACCTGCATTCTGGAGTTTTATTAAAGGAGCTAAGGTCACACTTGCTCATTGTACACAGTATTCAGTTTCATCCTTCATTATGAGTATACCACGTGCAATGGCCACCACTACCAGACACTTCCGGCTGAGGCACAGAATGCCTGTGTGAAGACATAGGACACGTAGGGGGTGAGAATATGTTTTGGCATAACGACATTGGGCACTGCGGTTCCTCAGGAACAGGTGAAGGTGAAAATTACCCTCAGGGCATCACCGCAGAATATGCTCCTGGGAGAAGGGGTCGTCACTCTGGTTGACAGGCCTGCTAGCCAATCTCTGCTTGGGAAGGTGTCCTCTGTTTCCTGGGGTCAGAATTAACAAGAAGGAAGGATAAGCTCATGTTGGGGAAGCAGTTGGATTTTGAACAGAGCTGGAAGCTGCAAATGCAGGAAATCAGGGCTTGCACCTAAAAGTTGTCTAGAAAGGCATAAGCAATGAAAGGAGCAGGGCTCGTGGTTTATTATTTTTTCTATTTTTCAAGGAGTGAGAGGTTGGTTTAAGGAAGTGAAATATGTTTTGTCTGTTACTCTGCAGGGTTGAATTTCTGCACAGGTTCTCCCAACCATCCACTGTAACGTCGACAGAAGATCGAATGGAAACTCCGTAGAAACACCTGTCCCTTTTACTATTGCTGCCGATAACCAGTTTCACTGACCTTGTGCTTGTGTTAAGTTACCGGGAAACATTACCTGTCTATTCCTGGTTTACAGGCACAAGACAAGGCATGTTTGAAGTGTGCTTTTTGCTGTGGGGCTGGCTCGTGGTCAACTCGCTCACTCTTTGAGTAATTTGGCAGCTTGTACACAGACCGTGCACTCCTGCTATGATAAAATAATGTTTCAGTGCTGGATGACAGCGCTAATCTACATGCACAACTCGTTTGCTACCAAATCCTAGCAGATGGCCTCATGTCAGTACAATACCCCCTGAAACGACAGGCACGCACAATATAGTCCTGAAAATAAATTAACACTGCTACATTGGGGTCAGTAACTGTAGGTTAGAAATAGCACTAAACACCTTTCTCTTAAAGAGAACGCCGCATTCATGAAAAAAAGTGTTTGCCAAACGTCCTTTTTTTTGGTTTGGTGAGGCAGAAGAGCTGCCATGTGACAGGCTCAATTCACTGAACCCGCGTTCCCAACGGGAAAAGCACATGCTGCGGACTTGGGGCTACAATGTTGTAACTCTCTGTCTCACCGCCGAGAGCATGCAGAAACCAAGCGCAGGCAACGGAAGGAGCATGCAGCAAACCTGTCCCACCCACCCTTTCCCTCAACGACTGTCTGTCCCACCTGTGACAGGGACTGTGGTTCTCGTATTGGACTGTTCGGCCACCTAAGGACTCATTTTCAGAGTGGAAGCAAGTCTTCCTCGATTCCGAGGGACTGCCTATGATGATGATCACTGTCTGAACGTGGCTCCCTACTTGCTCCACTGAATTTGCCTCATCAACTACAGAGGATGCAAAATGATGATGGGGGTTGATAGGGTAAATGTAGAGAAGATGCTTCCACTTGTGGGTGACTCCAAAACCAGAGGCCATGAACATGAGATAATCGCTAATAAATCAAATGTTTCAGGAGGAGCTTCTTTACTGGTAAGAAGATGGATTCGCTACCACAGGGAGTCGTTGAAACATAGAAACATGGAATCATAGAAAATAGGTGCAGGAGTAGGCCATTCAGCCCTTCAAGCCTGCACCACCATTCAATATGATCATGGCTGATCATGCAACTTCAGTACCTCATTCCTGCTTTCTCTCCAAACCCCTTGATCCCTTTAGCCGTAAGGGCCACATCTAACTTCCTTTTGAATATATCTAACGAACTGGCCTCAACAACTTCCTGTGGTAGAGAATTCCACAGGTTCACAATTCTTTGAGTGAAGAAGTTTTTGCTCATCTCGGTCCTAAATGGCTTACCCCTTATCCTTAGACTGTGACCCCTGGTTCTGGACTTCCCCAACATCGGGAACATTCTTCCTGCATCTAACCTGTCCAATCCTGTCAGAATTTTATATGTTTCTATGAGATCCCCTCTCATTCTTCTAAATTCCAGTGAATATAAGCCTAGTCGATCCAGTCTTTCTTCATATGTCAGTCCTGTCATCCCGGGAATCAGTCTGGTGAACCTTTGCTGCACTCCCTTAATAGCAAGAATGTCCTTCCTCAGATTAGGAGATCAAAACTGGACACAATACAAAGCCAACAGCACTGAGGCATTTAAGGGGAAGCTGGGTAAATATCCAAGAGAGAAAGGACTAGAAGAATGTGCTGATGAACTTCATGAAGTGGGGTGCTGTACGTAATTCTATGGAAGATACTTCTTTTTCTCCCTTTCTTTCCTGCAAGTGGTGACTCTTTGCTGGATTATGGATATACGAAGCCTTCCGGTATTTCACCCAATTTTCATGTGTGAGGCTTGACATAGAGTTCCGTCAAACTAATTGACTGCAGGAGATATTACAGCTGAGACCAGTCCCATCCTCATTCAAAATTGACACATGTGCCCTTTTTAACAGAGGTTGCCAGAAAGCAATCAGGATCAGATTTTACAGTTAGATTTTATTGCTATTATTTGTTTGATACATTTGGCCCGGATTTTGTTATCAGTAGAGAAGGAATGGTGCTTACCGTTTACTGCGCTGACAGTTGCCCACAATGCTTATGGAGGGAGTCACAGCACACAGGGAGATTCTCTTGCCTTCCAATGGATGGAAGGGACCTCCCCATGAGACCAATGCAGTCTGGCTGCACATTGCACAGGAGGGCACAAGCAGGGATGTGGTCAGGAGGACCTGGCTGCAGTGGCACAAACCTTTCAATGATCTCAGTAGATCACGAAACATTACTGCAAAGTCACATTCAACCTCATCCTGCTGTGCCACTCATCACATCCCCATCACTCTGCCTTCCCTACCCTACTCCTGCACATCCTTACTCACACCAACTTACCTTGCACCTCCACCCATCCCTCTCTATCTACATTATCACTTCTCCATCTCACTCGCCACCCCTCACATTCACCCTCATCCTAGTCCAATCATACCAACTAACAGCACACCAGGGTAGGCACTTGAGTGTTTTCGCCAATGTTCATGTAAAGTTTCTGTTAATGTGATGTCAAACATTGAAATCTTTATTTTCAACACTTTGCATTCTTGGACAGATCTGTGTGCACCTTTGGAAGTGGCTTAGTGAGTTGCAGTGAATGGTGAAACATAAGGGTACCTCCCACAATGGTGATAAGTGTGAAAGGAATGGCTTGGGCGTGTAGGGATGTTTTATGGTGTTGGTGTGGGGTGGTGAAAACCTGGCGCATCATGTGGCAGCCAAGGTGTACAGCATCAAGTGAATTAATCTGGTCATGATGGGCCATCCCTGATGTCCCAAGCAGCAATGTGGTCGGGTGCTGATGCCCTGTGTCCTGTGCAGCATCAGATGATTGCAGAGAAGATTGGTGTTGTTGTTGGTGCTGCTGGTGTGCCTGGTGCTGCTGGTGTTGGAGCTGATCATGGTAGGATTCTGAGGGTCAAGGTAATAATTTTCAAGGGCACCAATGCTGATGGCATAGATAGCAGGTGAGGTTGAAATGACAGAAGCGATCTGTCAATGTTGAGAGAGGCTCTTCCAATGAGGTGACACTGAATAGAGAATTTGTTCCTTGCACTTGCACGCTGCATAAAGCTCAATCTGTCTTCCAAATGCTGTAAGCAACAGCTTCTAACCTTGGAAATTAACACTTTTGAAATGAGCCGTTTTATCATCATCATAGGCAATCCCTCAGAATTGAGGAAGACTTGCTTCCACTCTCAACATGAGTCCTTAGGTAGCTGAACAGTCCAATACGAGAACCACAGTCTCTGTCACAGGTGGGACAGATAGTCGTTGAGGGTAAGGGAGGGTGGGACAGGTTTGACGCACTTTTTTTCTGAAGCCTGCACTTGGTTTATGCATGCTCTCGGCGACGAGACTCGAGGTGCTCAGCGCCCTCCAGGATGCACTTCCTCCACTTAGGGCGGTCTTTGGCCAGAGACTCCCAGGTGTCAGTGGGGATGTTGCACTTTTTTAGGGAAGCTTTGAGGGTGTCCTTGTTAAGTTTCTGCTGCCCACCTTTGGCTCGTTTGCCGTGAAGGAGTTCCAAGTAGAGCACTTGCTTTGGGAGTCTCGTATCTGGCATACGAACAATGTGGCTTGTGCAGCGGAGCTGATCAAGTGTGGTCAGTTCTTCAATGCTGGGGATGTTGGCCTTGTTGAGGACATTAATGTTGGTGCGTCTGTCCTCCCAGGAGATTTGTCGGATCTTGCAGAGACATAGTTGGTGGTATTTCTCCAGCGTTTTATAGACCATTTGCAGCTGTCAAGTTAAGAAATCATCCCATGCTGACACAACACCCGACCTGCTTACCTGACGTGATTCCCGAGCAGAAGGGAAGCTGTTGCTGAACTCTTAAAGTCTAAAGGTGAGCTTAAAATAGTTTGTGTGCCTGTTAACAAGCTCTTAATAATCTAAATGGCCTCCCCCACCACTTGGTCTGTTCAGCGCTGACAGACCCGGCATCTGGGAGATTCGCATAGGATTAGGGTTAGGGTCCCGACACATTGTCAATCACTTCAACTTTGACAGCTGACCTGCCTCCGATCCCGTGCTCTCAGTGTCGGTAAAATTCTGGCCGCAGAATCTAAACCAGAAAGTATAAATTAGACTTCAAATCGTGCACAGAAAGGGAAATGAAATTGGAAAGAAAGATGGGGTTAAGAGCGAGAGATAAACGAGACAGACAGAAATTTAAAAAAAAATGTCTTTACATTTTTTTTAAATTTCCAACACTAATTAACTTCTGAAGGAATAAGGCTCCACACTTATATAATTAAATTTTCAGGGCCAGAGATGTTGTTGGCAGTTGTTATCACTTATCACTCCGTTAATAATTCACTTACTCCTGAATGCAGCAGCCCTAACTTTTTCTGCCTAACTTTAGCGGCTAACTAGTGAGTAAGTACCCCAACTTCATGCCATTGCATGTATTTCAATGCCAAGTCTATCGACAAGGTTCTGTTATAGCACAGCCATTGGAGGAGCAGGGTAACTCGGACCGCAACTTCCGGATTTCCGCGTTTAACTGCGCTTGTGGGTACTCCAGAAATTGCTGTCCGATATACTCCATAATGTTAGGCTCACCGTTATCATTAACGCAAAATCCGTGTCAATGTATTTGAGATACTCATACTGTACAGTATAAAGGGTGCATTGGTGCAGCATGAATACAAGTGAGCTTTGCTGTGTGAGTTAGCATTTGGTTGACAGTGGGGAATTATGCTAGTGTTGAGGAGTACTGCTGTGCTTACCTGCTGAGTAATCCACTGGGGTTTACTGTCCCACCCACTTACCCCAAGAGGTACTGAGGTATGACCTTCACCACTGCCCTGATAGCAGCTAATTCAGAACAGACTAGGGACCTTCCAGGTCTCTGGCACGCCAGGTGGTGCCTTTAACTACTAAGCTTTTGGAAGAGTCCAGCAGTTACACATTTTACTAATTCATACCACAGCAAGATGCTCCTTTTAACTTTGTAGCATGGGAGAGGGGTAAATTATTTACAACATCTTTTCATTCAAGCCTTGCTGAGCCATTCTGTACTTGAGGGGAAGGTGGTCTACGTCTAGCTTTCCATCAGTGCTCTCTTTGTTTTATCTACTACTCAACCTGTGAGAATGAAGTGGCATGACTAATCCTCTCATTCTTTTTTGTTCCTGCCCCTGGGAAATTGCTGGGCCTCTCTGCTCACCTCAGCATGGCAGCAGCTCCGAAATAGGTCCAATTCATCATGTCAAATCTCAGGCACCGTACTAATTCATGGCAAATTACATTGGTTTCTGACATGTGGACCTCCTTCTCTTAACAAACTAAATAGAAACATAGAAACATAGCAAATAGGTGCAGGAGCAGGCCATTCGGCCCTTCGAGCCTGCACCACCATTCAATATGATCATGGCTGATCATGCAACTTTAGTATCCCATTCCTGCTTTCTCTCCATACCCCTTGATCACCTTAGTCGTAAGGACCACATCTAACTCCCTCTTGAATACATCGAACGAACTGGCCTCAACAACATTCTGTGGTAGAGAATTCCACAGGTTCACAATTATCTGGGTGAAAAAGTTTCTCCTCATCTCGGTCCTAAATGGCTTACCCCTTATCCTCAGACTGTGACCCCTGGTTCTGGACTTCCCCAATATCGGGAACATTCTTCCTGCATCTAACCTGTCCAGTCCCGTCATAAATGTAAATGTTTCTATGAGATCCCCCTCTCATTCTTCTAAATTACAGTGAGTATAAGCCTAGCCGATCCAGTATTTCTTCATATGTCAGTCCTGCCATCCCGGAAATTAGTCTGGTGAACCTTCGCTGCACTCCCTCAATAGCAAGAATGTCCATCCTCAGATTTGGAGACTAAAATTGCACACAATATTCAAGGTGTGGCCTCACCAAGGCCCTGTACAACTGCAGTAAGACCTCCCTGCTCCTAAAATCAAATCCTCTCGCTATGAAGGCCAGCATGCCATTTGCCTTCTTTACTTTCCATGGTTTGCCTTTCCATGTGTGGCGGTATGAGTAAGCTATACAAAGTCTATACAACAACAACAACTTGTATTTATATAGCGCCTTTAACGTAGTGAAATATCACAAGGCGCTTCACAGGAGTATTATGAAATTAAATAAATTTGACACCGAGCCACAAAAGGGGAAACTAGAGCCGGGCTTGGTCAAAGAGGTAGGTTTTAAGGTGCATCTTGAAGGAGGAAAGAGAGGTAGAGAGGTGGAGAGGTTTAGACAGGGAGTTCCAGAGCTTAGAGCCCAGCCAACAGAAGGCACGGCCACCGATGATTGAGTGATTATAATCAGGGATGCTCAAGAGAGCAGAATTAGAGGAGCGCCGCCATCTCGGGGGGTTGTGGGGCTGGAGGAGATTACGGAGATAGGGAGGGGAGAGGCAACGGAGGGATTTGAAAGTTCAATTTTAGCATCATCATCATAGGCAGTCCCTCGGAATCGAAGAAGGCTTGCCTCCACTCTTAACATGAGTCCTTAGGTGGCTGAACAGTCCAATACGAGAACCACAGTCCCTGTCACAGGTGGGACAGACAGTCGTTGAGGGAAAGGGTGGGTGGGACAGGTTTGCCGTACACTCCTTCCGCTGCCTGCGCTTGGTTTCTGCATGCTCTCGGCGATGAGACTCGAGGTGCTCAGCGCCCTCCCGGATGCACTTCCTCCACTTAGGGCAGTCTTTGGCCAGGGACTCCCAGGTGTCGGTGGGAATGTTACAACATCCCCACTGATAAAGTGCAATGTTATACAGTGCCATACTGACCAGGAAGATCCCAAAGTGGGTAGCTGGTGCTGCTATAATTTCAGTATCTGACATGTCTTACTATGGGTACCAGAGTCCTTCATTCACCTCCCCACTCCCTCCCCCACAAAAAAAGATTCTGTTACAGACAAAGATTATTCACCGAGCAAAATACCACCTTCAATGGATATTGGAACTACTTCAAATTATTCACCAGGGCTCGGATTCAAATGATTATTTTTGCCTTCGAGTTGGAAAAGCAGTGAATGAGTTGGCTATGGTTGACTCAGTCCACCACTGTACTCCAGCTGCGTGAAATGATTAGTAGTTAGTTGTTTTTATTCCCTCCCAAAGCAAATTACATCCTGTGCACCAAAATATTAAAATACAATTATGAAATCAAATCCACCCTTGAAATTAAGCCTTATTACACAAATTACTGAACAGCAGCGTGCAGTTGCTGTGATGCTATGGTTTCTCTCACGTTATTGTCGTCCACTCGGTCATTGATCACTCCACAGAAATTAAATGGGGAGAAATTAGCAGCCCTGAGATACCTCAGTGAGTTAATGCTTTGTCCAAGATCATCATCAACATAGGCAGTCCCTTGGAATCGAGGAAGACTTGCTTCCACTCCTGAAGTGAGTTCTTTGGTGGCTGAACAGTCCAATACAAGAACCTCAGACTCTGTCACAGGTGGGACAGATAGTCGTTGAGGGAAAGGGTGGGTGGAACAGGTTTGCCGCACGCTCCTTCCGCTGCCTGTGCTTGGTTTCTGCATGCTCTCGGCGATGAGACTCGAGGTGCTCAGCGCCCTCCCGGATGCACTTCCTCCACTTAGGGTGGTCTTGGGCCAGGGACTCCCAGGTGCAAGTGGGGATGTCGCACTTTATCAGGGAGGCTTTGAGTGTGTCCTTGTAGCGGTTCCTCTGCCCACCTTTGGCTCGTTTGCCATGAAGGAGTTCCGAGTAGAGCGCTTACTTTGGGAGTCTCGTGTCTGGCATGTGGACTATGTGGCCTGCCCAGTGGAGCTGATCGAGTGTGGCCAGTGCTTCAATGCTGGGGATGTTGGCCTGAATGAAGACACTGATTTTAGTGCGCCTATCCTCCCAGGAGATTTGTAGGATCTTGCGGAGACATCGAGATCATACAGAGTCAATAGCCCGGTCTGTAATGATTGGCTGAGCATCGCGGCGGTAAAGCTGTCCCACTCCTGTCATGTTGTGGCAGGAAGATCAAATGGTAGCGATCATGTCTGGAATCATGATCGACAACAACTTTCCACACAGTTCTCCATTCCGCTCTGATGGATAAGCGCACAGCATATTTTTAACCCTCGCAGATCCAAGTCAAGTCAGTTAAGTACATACAGGAATTTGATATAATTCAAACAATTCTAGTTAAAGAAAAATTTGCTTTTGCCAATGCACAAAGAATTTGCTTCCAGACATAAATGCTACCATTTGATCTTTCCTGCCACAACATTGTGAGGCAGGTTGTGCTTTCAGTGGCTGGGTTAACATTGTTAAAAGACACCATTTTTTTTGCTTTGGTTCTCTATTTGATACAAGCTAATTTATTTGAGAGTAAATGGACAGTCTTGTGGTCGATACATATCTTCACAATTCCCGCCCAAGTTTCGTTTGACAAGTTTACTTGAAACCTCCAGGAATGGTCATGTCCAAAACAAACGTAAAAGCAGATCATTAAGATACAGATTAGCAGTCAGAACTGCAGGCCACAGTCCGTCCTGGAATCACGCTCAACAACTCCTGTAACTGGGTCTGGCCTAGCACGCTTCACAAAGTGGGTTAAATCAAATAATTCAACTGACATTGAACAAATGCTGCACTTCACTTAAATATCATTGCACCTGGTAATACCGGGCTTTGAGCAGGATTCTGAGTGAGCTACGATTCTAAAATGTAAAATCAAAATTATTTTAAATAAAAGTCAATTCTTTCCTATTTAGTTCTGCATCTTATGATGTAAAGTAGCAGATTTAAAGATTATTAAGATGTCCAATGAATTTTCTTCTTCAGTAAAGCAAGCTTCAGAACTCAAGCCAAGAACCCATCTGTTACCTCACTTGTATCCACCCCATTTGGTTTGGGATTTGGCAAGCGATGATGGGGCCGATTATACAATCTCACTGCAGTGAAAGTGGGACGATTGCTCTCCACATGTAATGCACATCACCAGTGTACTGAGCGGACCTTGCCTTAAAGGGCTGCCCATTGGTGGATTGCATTTTGTTCGTTACAATCTACTATGGCAGAAAGAAAGGTAAGGAACAGGATTGTTTATTTTGAGGATGCTACTTTAGATACATTATTCAACAAGGTATTGGCAAAAGGCTGATACTTTGCTTGCTTTTGGTATATGGTTTTCGGATGAACGGCAACAGCTCAGTCAACCACTCATCTATTTGAAAATGCCTGTGTTGCTGCAAGGGACCACTTTATTGCTGTCATCGAAATATATTTTTAATGCCACACATGAATCTTTTAAGTAAGAACAACCAACTGCAATTCCAACATAAATCATGCTGCATGTTGATGGATTCACATACGATGGCTGGTAAGCAAGCGCTCTACTCGGAACTCCTTCACAGCAAACGAACCAAAGGTGGGCATAGGAAACGTTACAAGGACACCCTCAAAGCCTCCCTGATAAAGTGCAACATCCTCACCGACACCTGGGAGTCCCTGGCCAAAGACCGCTCTAAGTGGAGGAAGTGCATCCGGGAGGACGCTGAGCACCTCGAGTCTGATCGCCGAGAGCATGCAGAAATCAAGCACAGGCAGCGGAAAGAGCGTGCGGCAAACCAGTCCCACCCACCCCTTACCCTCAAAGGCTATCTGTCCCACCTGTGACAGGGACTGTGGTTCCCATATTGGACTGTTCAGCCACCTAAGGACTAATTTTTAAGGGCGGAAGCAAGTCTTCCTCGATTCCGAAGTACTGCCTATGATGATGATGCATATGGATCACACTGTCTCTGCTCTCCCGAATTCTAAAACATCTTTTTGTATCTACTTGCAGGAGAAGGTCATTCATAACAGGTGAGAGCAGACGTGAACCAGATGGTAACCTCCCCACCTTTGCCCAATGACTCCCTACAAGGAGAAGCTCTCCAAATTCTGAGCCGGAAGCAATAGAGGGAGTGGAGGATGGAGAATACCACTCTTTATGTTTGATCTGTTTCCCTCTACTTATTCATTCATTTGCACACTTGGATACACTGCATCACTGCAGGACAGCACACATTGTCTTGGTATAAAATGTATGTTTGAAGGGGTATATTCTGGGCAGCATTGTTTCTCTTCTGATCCTTCAGGTGTCCATGTGAAGGCACCCTAACCCGATCTAGCGAGAAGGAAGAATCGTTGCTTCAATATCTCAACAGTGTTTTCTACCAAGGTCCTGGTGAAAACATGGGCCTTACAGCGCATGCTATTGGGGGTAAAATATTGACGTGGATAGAGAACTGGTTGGCAGACAGGAAGCAAAAAAGTAGGAAATACGGGTCCTTTTTAGAATGGCAGGCAGTGACTAGTGGGGTACCGCAAAGTTCAGTGCTGGGACTCCAGCTATTTACAATATACATTAATGATTTAGACAAAGGAATTGAACGTAATATCTCCAAGTTTGCAGATGACACTAAACTGGGTGGTGGTGTGAGCTGTGAGGAGGATGCTAAGAGGCTCCAGGGTGACTTGGACAGGTTAGGTGAGTTGGTAAATGCATGGCAGATGCAGTATAATGTAGATAAATGTGAGGTTATCCACTTTGGTGGCAAAAACAGGAAGGCAGAATATTATCTGAGAGGTGCAACGAGACCTGGGTGTCATGGTTCATCAGTCATTGAAAGTTGGCATGCAGCTTCAGCAGGCGGTGAAGAAGGCAAATGGTATGTTGGCCTTCATAGCGAGAGGATTTGAGTATAGGAGCAGGGAGGTCTTACTGTAGTTGTACAGGACCTTGGTGAGGCCACACCTTGAATATTGTGTACAGTTTTGGTCCTACTCTGAGGAAGGATATTCTTGCTATTGAGGGAGTGCAGAGAAGGTTTACCAGACTGATTCCTGGGATTCCAGGACTGACATATGAAGAAAGATTGGATCGACTAGGCTTATATTCACTGGAATTTAGAAGAATGAGAGGGGATCTCATAGAAACATATAACATTCTGACGGGATGTCAGCAATTTTTGGCATGGTTTTTGTGTCTTCCACTGTGAAGACCGAAGCAAAATAATTGTTTAAGGTTTCAGCCATGTGAGAGATGATATTGGTTCGAATGAACAAAACGTTGAATCATTGTGGGTGGAGATTAGAGATAGTAAGGGGAAAAAGTCACTGGTGGGCGTAGTTTATAGGCCCCCAAATAATAACTTCACGGTGGGGCGGACAATAATCAAGGGAATAATAGAGGCATGTGAAAAAGGAACGGCAGTAATCATGGGGGATTTTAACCTACATATCGATTGGTCAAATCAAATCGCATGGGGTAGCCTTGAGAAGGAATTCATAGAATGCATACGGGATTGTTTCTTCGAACAGTATGTTACAGAACCTACAAGAGAGCAAGCTATATTAGATCTGGTCCTGTGTAATGAGACAGGAATAATAAACTCTCTCCTAGTAAAAGATCCTCTCGGAATGAGTGATCACAGTATGGTTGAATTTGTAATACAGAGGGTGAGGAAGTAATGTCTCAAACGAGCGTACTATGCTTAAACAAAGGGGACTACAGTGGGATGAGGGCAGAGTTAGCTAAATTAGACTGGGAACACAGACTAAATGGTGGCACAATTGAGGAACAGTGGAGGACTTTCAAGGAACTCTTTCATAGTACTCAACAAAAATATATTCCAGTGAAAAAGACGGGCAGTAAGAGAAGGGATAACCAGCCGTGGATAACCAAGGAAATAAAGGAGAGTATCAAATTAAAAACCAATGCATATAAGGTGGCCAAGGTTAGTGGGAAACTAGAAGATTGGGAAAATTTTAAACAACAGCAAAGAATGATTAAGAAAGCAATAAAGAAAGGAAAGATAGATTACGAAAGTAAACTTGCGCAAAACATAAAAACAGATAGTAAAAGCTTTTACAGATATATAAAACGGAAAAGAGTGACTAAAGTAAATGTTGGTCCCTTAGAAGATGAGAAGGGGGATTTAATAATGTGAAATGTGGAAATGGCTGAGACCTTAAACAATTATTTTCTTTGGTCTTCACAGTGGAAGACACAAGAACCATGCCAAAAATTGTTGGTCACGGGAATGTGGGAAGGGAGGACATTGAGACAATCACTATCACTAGGGAGGTAGTGCTGGACAGGCTAATGGGACTCAAGGCAGACAAGTCCCCTGGTCCTGATGAAATGCATCCCAGGGTATTAAAAGAGATGGCGGAAGTTATAGCAGATGCATTCGTTATAATCTACCAAAGTTCTCTGGACTCTGGGGAGGTACCAGCGGATTGGAAAGCAGCTAATGTAACGCCTCTGTTTAAAAAAGGGGGCAGACAAAAGGCAGGTAACGATAGGCCGGTTAGTTTAACATCTGTAGTGGGGAAAAAGCTTGAAACTATCATTAAGGAAGAAATAGCGGGACATCTAGATAGGAATAGTGCAATCAAGCAGACGCAGCATGGATTCATGAAGGGGAAATCATGTTTAACTAATTTACTGGAATTCTTTGAGGATATAACGAGCATGGTGGATAGAGGTGTACCGATGAATGTGGTGTATTTAGATTTCCAAAAGGCATTCGATAAGGTGCCCACACAAAAGGTTACTGCAGAAGATAAAGTTACGCGGAGTCAGAGGAAATGTATTAGCATGGATAGAGAATTGGCTGGCTAACAGAAAGCAGAGAGTCGGGATAAATGGGTCCTTTTCGGGTTGGAAATCGATGGTTAGTGGTGTGCCACAGGGATCGGTGCTGGGACTACAACTGTTTACAATATACATAGATGACCTGGAAGAGGGGACAGAGTGTAGTGTAACAAAATTTGCAGATGGCACAAAGATTAGTGGGAAAGCGAGTTGTGTAGAGGACACAGGGAGGCTGCAAAGAGACTTAGATAGGTTAAGCGAATGGGCTAAGGTTTGGCAGATGGAATACAATGTTGGAAAATGTGAGGTCATCCACCTTGGAGAAAAAACAGTAAAAGGGAATATTATTTGAATGGGAAGAAATTACGACATGCCGAGGGACCTGGGGTTCCTTGTGCATGAATCCCAAAAAGTTAGTTTGCAGGTGCAGCAGGTAATCAGGAAGATGAATGGAATGTTGGTCTTCATTGCGAGAGGGATGGAGTACAAAAGCAGGAGGGTCCTGCTGCAACTGTACAGGGTATTGGTGAGGCCGCACCTGGAGT
This sequence comes from Pristiophorus japonicus, assembly GCF_044704955.1. Taxonomy (NCBI): domain Eukaryota; kingdom Metazoa; phylum Chordata; class Chondrichthyes; family Pristiophoridae; genus Pristiophorus; species Pristiophorus japonicus. The sequence continues at coordinate 172,102,980 of NC_091990.1, forward strand.
ACTGCGTGCAGTTTTGGTCACCTTACTTACGGAAGGATATACTAGCCTTGGAGGGGGTACAGAGACGATTCACTAGGCTGATTCCGCAGATGAGGGGTTTAACTTATGATGATAGATTGAGTAGACTGGGTCTTTACTCGTTGGAGTTCAGAAGGATGAGGGGTAATCTTATAGGAACATTTAAAATAATGAAAGGGATAGACAAGATAGAGGCAGAGAGGTTGTTTCCACTGGTCAGAAAGACTAGAACGAGGGGGCACAGCCTCAAAATACGGGGGAGCCAATTTAAAACCGAGTTGAGAATGAATTTCTTCTCCCAGAGGGTTGTGAATCTGTGGAATTCTCTGCCCAAGGAAGCAGTTGAGGCTAGTTCATTGAATGTATACAGATAGATAGATTTTTAACCAATAAGGGAATTAAGAATTATGGTGAGCGGGCAGGTAAGTGGAGCTGAGTCCACGGCCAGATCAGCCATGATCTTTTTGAATGGCGGAGCAGGCTCAAGGGGCTAGATGGCCTACTCCTGTTCCTAATTCTTATGTTCTTATTATGTTCTTATGGACAGGTTAGATACAGGAAGAATGTTCCCGATGTTGGGGAAGTCCAGCACCAGGGGTCACAGTCTAAGGATAAGGGGTAAGCTATTTAGGACCGAGATGAGGAGAAACTTCTTCACCCAGAGAGTGGTGAACCTGTGGAATTCTCTACCACAGAAAGTTGTTGAGGCCAGTGCATTAGATGTATTAAAAAGGGAGTTAGGTGTGGCCCTTACGGCTAAAGCGATCAAGGGGTATGGAGAGAAAGCAGCAATGGGGTACTGAAGTTACATGATCAGCCATGATCTTATTGAATGGCGGTGCAGGCTCGAAGGGCCAAATGGCCTACTCCTGCACCTATTTTCTATGTTTCTATTATATTGCATGACAGTTCCTGTTAAAGGCTGCCAGAAAATCACTCCATTACAGGTGAATTGGGGTAAATTAAAGGCTCAGCGTTATTTCTGCAATTGCTTCCCTTAGACAGATCGATCAATATCCTTCCACAGCTTGGTTCAGCTGTTAATACTCTTGCCCAAGTCAGAGGTTTTGGATTCAAGCTTCACTGCAGCATTTCAACACATAATGTAAACTGATAATCCAACACTGGGCTGAGATTAAAGCATGTGACTGGAGCTCATAATCAGACCCTGGAGCACATCATTGAGCATTGCCCTCAGATGGAATTTGCAAGCAGCCGACAAAATATCCATGCTGTTACTCACGAAGCTTTGGCCTGGATATCTGACTTAGATATTGACATTTGATTTGATTTTGCTGCTACCATATGGAGGAAGTAGTACTGAGATGCTGTTCTTAGCTGAGGGATTAAATTAAACCTTGTGTGTTTGTTCTGGTGGAAGTTAAAGATCCTGTGGCATCTTATTCATCGGAGAGCAGAGAGTGCGATGTCTGAATAAACAATCAAATTGATGTGCTCCTACCTAGCTGCTTTTATTTCAAGACCCTTTCGAATATTCCATCAAAGAATAACAAACGAATACAAGAGAAGGCCTTGAAGTGTATTGTGCTTACTCCCACCAGGAGGCCAGCTTGTGTTCAGTTAACAATCATCGTCATATGCATTCCATCGGGGTCGAGAATGACTTGCTTCTATACTAAAAATTAGTACTCAGGAGACTGATTAACTCATTCTAAACGGTGGAAGATGCCTGTGCTTGAATTCTTTTAATGTGGGGTGGCCGTTGTACACCAGCCATCACATGGGCTTGATGGAGCAAGATCTTGGTCCAGTGGCAAGGATTACCCAAAACGACTGGAGACCAGGCTCCGCCCCATGTGCCATTACATACACACAAACTCAAATATACTCCTACTGTCCTCCTTCCCAAAGGACCTCAGTCAGAGGAGCAGTTTGGAGCATGAGGCTGGAGCAGCGGACAAATCAAAAAAATGCCTGACTTCATGGGACAGTCAAAGGTGCAGTTTGGAGTTTAGAGTTTGGAGCACAAGGCTGGAGCTGTGGGCAAAGTTAACAATATGCAAGTACCGTGCATATCAGAGAGTTTCCCCGATGTCTTGCTCAATATTCCTCCCTCAACTAACACCACCAAAAAACAATCTAACCGGTTATCCCGTCACTGTGTATGGGATTCTACTGTGCCCAAATTAGTTGCTGTATTTGCTTAGATAACAGTTACTGCACTTCAATGTAATTTGTTGCATGTAAAGCACTTGAAGCATTTCCAAGAAATGCGATAAGGTGCTGTATAAATTGAAGAATTGTTCAATTTTCAAACCTGGCCCATAATCCGGTGATATATCTGGGAACACACTCCCCCCGAGTAACTGGTGAGGGGCTGCAGGGATCAGTGCTGGGACACCAACTATTTACAATCTATATTAACGACTTGGAAGAAGGGACTGAGTGTAACGTAGCCAAGTTTGCTGATGATACAAAGATGGGAGGGAAAGCAATATGTGAGGAGGACACAACAAATCTGCAAAAGGATATAGACAGACTAAGTGAGTGGGCAAAAATTTGGCAGATGGAGTATAATGTTGGAAAGTGTGAGGTCATGCACTTTGGCAGAAAAAAAATCAAAGAGCAAGTTATTATTTAAATGGAGAAAGATTGCAAAGTGCCACAGTATAGCGGGACTTGGGGGTACTTGTGCATGAAACGCAAAAGGATAGTATGCAGGTACAGCAAATGTTCAGGAAGGCAAATGGTATCTTGGCCTTTATTGCAAAGGGGATGGAGTATAAAAGCAGGGAAAGCTTGCTACAGCTATATAAGGTATTGGTGAGCCACACCTGGAATACTGCATGCAGGTTTGGTTTCCATATTTATGAAAGGATATACTTGCTTTGGAGGCAGTTCAGAGAAGGTTCACTAGGTTGATTCCGGGGATGAGGGCATTGACTTATGAGGATAGGTTGAATAGATTGGGCCGCTACTCATTGGAATTCAGAAGAATGAGAGGTGATCTTATCGAAACGTATAAGATTATGAGGGGGCTTGACAAGGTGGATGCAGAAAGAATGTTTCCACTGATAGGGGAGACTAGAACTAGAGGGCATGATCTTAGAATAAGGGGCCACCCATTTAAAACAGAGATGAGGAGAAATTTTTTCTCTCAGAGGGTTGTAAATCTGTGGAATTCGCTGCCTCAGAGGAAGCTGGGACATTGAATAAATTTAAGACAGAAATAGACAGTTTCTTGAAGATAAGGGGTTATGGGGAGTGGGTAGGGAAGTGGAGCTGAGTCCATGATCGGATCAGCCATGATCGTATTAAATGGCGGAGCAGGCTCGAGGGGCCGTATGGCCTACTCCTGCTCCTATTTCTTATGTTCTTATGTAACATGAACTTCAGAAAACCTAACAGACACTGAGAGCATAAACTATAGTTTCCAGTTTGAATTAAACCGTATGGTTTTTCTCCTTTTTTAATTGATTTAAATGTCATTTTAACACTGAGTTACCCTTAAGAGCAGTAAAGCTCGGTGTAAGCTATGTGTTGATGTGACAAACAATAGTAGTCTGATGGTGTGCGTGTGTTCATTGATCAGAAAGCACAGTTAACCCTGCTGGGAACAGAGATGGATTTTATTGAAACAAAGCTCTCCAGTGAATTTGTTTTCAATAACCCAAATATTAAAGGAACATGCGGATGTGGTGAAAGCTGTACTGGGTAACTATGTTAAATACAGGAAATACTTATGTATTATGTCTATAAGATGACCAATTTTGAGAGCAACTCTCGTAAGATTGAGTGGTAGCTGTCATCTGGGAAAAATGGAAAATAAGAGGCGTTCATATATTTGAAGATAGATTCTAGAGATCCTTTGTTACAAGTCGCTAAACTATACAGACTGATGGATAAAGCCCATTAATATTTAATCTAATGCTCAGATCAGAAAATCTACTCTCTTACTTTTTTGAAAATAATTTAAGTTAGTCAAGCCTCTGTATTCAGATATTACAGGGAAATTAAGATGAGTTCAGAAGGTAAGAATATGAATAGGTAATTCCTAGTTATGCATGTTTCACTTAGAGCTGTGCAAGTCTGAAATAGTCAATAAACATAGCACAGTGCATACCACATATCTATATCTGTCTGAGTAACGATACAGTCCTGATAATAATATCACCTCAGGACTGTCTTGTATACATCCATACTGTAATGTAATCCCTGCAAGGTAGGAATTGATCATTTCAACAGGCTACGCAATGCAGGAATGAATCTGTTGGTGTGTTCTGCACCCACCCACATGAACAAGTCACAAAATGTAGTATCACTGATGCAAATTGTGAGTTCAGAAAAGAGATTATAGAAGCATGTTGGTGTAAAACATTGTACCACTAAGCTCTGGAGAAAGATGGCAGGACTGATATATGAAGAAAGACTGGATCGACTCGGCTTATATTCACTGGAATTTAGAAGAACGAGAGGGGATCTCATAGAAACATATAAAATTCTGACGGGATTGGACAGGTTAGATGCAGGAAGAATGTTCCCGATGTTGGGGAAGTCCAGAACCAGGGGTCATAGTCTAAGGATAAGGGGTAAGCTATTTAGGACCGAGATGAGTGAACCTGTGGAATTCTCGACCACAGAAAGTTGTTTGAGGCCAGTTCGTTAGATATATTCAAAAGGGAGTTAGATGTGGCCCTTATGGCTAAAGGGATCAAGGGGTATGGAGAGAAAGCAGGAATGGGTTACTGAAGTTGAAGGATCAGCCATGATCATATTGAATCATGGTGCAGGCTCGAAGGGCCGAATGGCCTGCTCCTGCATCTATTTTCTATGTTTCTATGTTTCCTTGAGTGTTTATAATTGAAAGGTTACTCGATCTAGCCATGTTTGTACAGTGGATGTGGAAAAGTCCAGAACAACCACATGAACACTTTGCCAAGAAATTGGCCTCCTTTGCGCCCCCCCATTAGTGCTGGCTTTGAGAGTGGGCTCGATGAGAGTAGTGACCCCGGTGAAATTCCCAGCGAGATTTGCGATGCCAGTCACCCTAGCGCCACAACCTCCTGTGCCCAGAGATCATGACGTCATCATGCCGTGCATCGCCCCGTGAGCACCCTGGACCCGAACTTCAGTTCCGCCCCTTGCAGCATCACCGGGCGACAGAACCGACAGCTGCAGGAAGCAACGTTAGGGAGGCTGGCCACTTGGGGTGCGGTATTTAAAGGCGACGATGTTTGCGTCAATAAAAAATATTTCTGAATGCCTTACATCAATTTTTCAGTATTTTCTTCGGGCGAGATCAATCAGCCCTGCACTCTGCTAGATTGCTTGGGGCTGATTGTCGTGGATCGCTGCTGCTGTTGGCTACGAGGAACCTCGTTTCCATGCATCATATCATAGGCAGTCACTTGGGATCGAGGAAGACTTGCTTCCACTCTTAGCATGAGTTCTTAGGTGGCTGTACAGTCCAATACAAGAACCACAGTCTCTGTCACAGGTCGGACAGATAGTCGTTGAGGGAAAGGGTGGGCAGGGAGCCTGGTTTGCCGCACGCTTCTTCCGCTTCCTGCGCTTGATTTCTACATGCTCTCGGCGACGATACTCGAGGAGCTCAGCGCCCTCCCGAATGCACTTCCTCCATTAGGGTGGTCTTTGGCCAGGGACTCCCAGGTGTCACTGGGGATGTCGCACTTTATCAGGGAGGCTTTGAGGGTGTCCTTGTAACGTTTCCTCTGCCTACCTTTGGCTCGTTTGCCCTGGACAAGTTCTGAGTAGAGCACTTGCTTTGGGAGTCTCGTGTCTGGCATGCAGACTATGTGGCCTGCCCAGCGGAGCTGATCAAGTGTGGTCAGTGATTTAATGCTGGGGATGTTGGCCTGGACGAGGACGCTAATGTTTGTGCCTCTGTCCTCCCAGGGGATTTGCAGGATCTTGCGGAGACATAGAAACATAGAAACATAGAAACATAGAAAATAGGTGCAGGAGTAGGCCATTCGGCTCTTCGAGCCTGCACCGCATTCAATGAGTTCATGGCTGAACATGCAACTTCAGTACCCCATTCCTGCTTTCTCACCATACCCCTTGATCCCCCTAGTAGTAAGGGCTACATCTAACTCCTTTTTGAATATATTTAATATATTCTCCAGCGACTTGAGGTGTCTACTGTACATGGTCCATGTCCCTGAACCATACAGGAGGGCGGGTATTACTGCAGCCCTGTAGACCATGAGCTTGGTGACAGTTTTGAGGGACTGATCTTCAAAAATTCTTTTCCTCAGGCGGCCGAAGGCTGCACTGGCACACTGAAGGCGTTGTTGGATCTCATCAAAATGCCTGCTCTTGTTGCCTGCAGCGATGGCCATTCCCTTTAAGGGAATGAAGGAGCCGCTGTTCCCGGCAATGTTGTCCTCAACGTTGGGCAGCGCTGCACTGGCATTGCCCTCTTGCCCGTGTTGGCACTCCAAGGGAAGTGATAGCGCTTGACTTAGTGCTCCACTTCCTTTCTGGTGCGCTAAACCGGGTTTTCGCATTGGCGTCCCTCGCATCCAGTCTGGCGATACTTTTGTGCTGCAGCAAAAGTTATCCACCCAAACGGGGCACCACGCAATTCCTCCTCCTCAAATGTAAACTGCATCGCACCAAAGTAAAACCAGTCAAACCAGGACCACTCCCCTTGTCTGTGTTCTTACTGCAGTAGAAGATAGCCCTATCATGGTGATTGTTCAGCTAAGAGTATCAAAGAATGTTAGAAACAAATCACTGCTCATAATGTATCAGTCATCCAACTGTAGAGCTCTACATAAATATCCAGAGTTACATGGTGGCCCAGATAAATATCCACAAAATTATATCCTATTCATTCGCTAGATCAAAAGGGCACACTGCCAGATAAACAACAGTAGACCTTCTCTGTCCTCTACAATGCTTTCAGTTTATGCAACTTGATAATGAGTAACAAACAAATTACTATAGTCTATTTTCAAGGTATACCAATTCAAGACTTTGCTGATTCAGGCTGCAGGAAAATGGCTTTACGATTAGAGTGAACTTGGTAAGAAACAGCTAGAATATTTTGACCCAATGTTCACAGAGCAGGGAATATCATCAGATCCCAAGGATCTCAACACAATCCATGAGGCCACAACCCCAGTAACATGACAGAGGCATGTTACTTACTGTTCACATTTTATTCTGAAGTTGGCTAGAGTTACAGAGCCATTGTGAGAACAGTTAAAGGTAGTACAGGTTGAACCTCCCTTATCCAGAACGCCCGTATCCGGAACCACCCCTCGTCCAGAACCATTCCCGGCCACCGGGTGGTGTATGCGCAGAACTCCGGCATGAACAAATGGAAGTCCTTCCTCGCTGCTGGCTCCCGCAATCGCTGGCCTGACCCCGCGATCCACGGCCACATTCATGATCTCCCAGCCCCAAGCCAGCCAGCCCCGATATCCCCTTGCTCAGTACCTGTACCATCCAATTTAACGTGACCACCCCTCCACCAGAAAAATCCCTTAGCCAGAACCGACTAGGTCCCAAGGGTTCCAGTTAAGGGAGGTTCAACTTGTGTCTTCAGGTGGGAAGACAAATACGATCATGTCCTACTTTAGATCAAGCAATCATCTTCTAGTCACACAGTGAGGGCTTATTTTGATACTGATAGCTAATGGAGATCCATACTAATATCACGCAGTGCAATTTAAAATCTCTTACATTTTAAGTGTATGTTTTAATACAAATTAGTTTGTTATAAAGATACATTTTACTGTTATGTTAATTTTGGTACATGGCACAGTACATGAACTGAGATCGTAAAACACCGGCAGACCCAGGAAGCCTGGAATTTTCTATGGAGCTTCTGACAATCTAATGATTAAGACGTGGTCACTTAAAATACCTTCCTGTACTTGATAAGGCGATGATTATCATATTGCAAAACTCAACAAGCCTTTATCTAAACAATTCATTATCTAGCTGTTCAGCTTGAGCTAGTGATTAGTTGCAGTTGTCACTTATTGCCTTGCAGCTCATAGTGCTACTGATTTTTATTCAAATGGCAGTTTTTATGATTTTTACCTACTTACAATGCCATCCCACACCAATAATGCCCCTCTGAAAACTACTTAAATTGGCCTATCTTAAAATCATTCTTCGATCTCTTATTTCCAACTCTTGTCCATCTTCTGCTCAGGGACTTGTTTCTGTGATGTCAGTAATATCAACATTTTGACTGCACATACCCTCCATTCCAAATGCTTCTTGCAAGAATATAAAAGCATTTAGGCATAATCTTCCATCAATCCTCATCAGTAGCTGAACCTTTCACCGTACCCTGAACAACATTTTCCTTCTTCTATAAGTTGTGCTATTTTTTTCATTGAAAGTCAGGTTCCATTACCATGAATTTTATAGATAATTTTTAGAAGCTTTATTTTTCTCAACTGCACTGACATACATCAAGAAGTGGTGGGCATGTTAAACTTGAAAGACCTAATTAAATTATTAATTGCAAATGACTGTTAACATGGTTTAACTAATACATTCAAGAATTAGATTCAATGCAAGAGATTCATTGCTCAAATAAAAATTCGCATGCATCAATAAAATATAAAATATAATCAAAAAAATCAGCAACTTACTCTTGCTGCAGTCACCAAGTTACTCGAGCGATTTCTGTACTGCTCACCCCTCCTTGCCTCATGAGATGCAGAAGAAACCATGGCTGCAATCTCCAACCTGATTTTTCGGTAGACATGGGGTGGCGGTTTCCCATGTGTCAATTCGACCCACCTTGCATTCACCTCATTGACCAGGGCCTCGTTTGCCTCATCATTAAAGGGTTTGGCCCTTTTCCTCTCCGATTCTGTCTCCATGCTCATTTTCAAAATGTATATACTTTTATATACTGTTATATACTGTTATATACTATTCTCCAATTCTTTAGATACTATTAATTTGATTTAAATTTCAATAAGAATCACTGCTAAATATAACCATTCCAACTTTCCTGCTTCTCTCCTCTCTTTCACTCTCTCTTTAACCCCTCCCTCTGCCTTCTGGATGTCTGCATGACCCCTGACCACCCAAAACGTGGGAAAGCCAGTTGGACGAAAAAAAACAATCTCACACATGCGCAGAAGCCCATTGCTAGGGAAGCTTTTGACTTCCTCTTTTGGTGGGCGAACGCAACTTCGCTGAAAAATCAGATCATCAATTCCACATTACAGGCCCAAGGCCGAGTGGAAAATCGCAAAAAAAAATGGGCGATGTACCAGCGATTAGTAAGGCTGAGACGTTCTACATCGCTGGAACAAGGCTAATTTTTGTGGGCAATGGCCACCTAGTGGAAAGTCTAGCCCATAGAAAATAGGAGCAGTAGTAGGCCATTCGTCCCTTCGAGCCTGCACCGCCATTCAATATGATCATGGCCAATCCTCTATCTCAACATCATATTCCTGCTTTCTCCCCATACCTCTTGATGCCTTTTGTTTCTCGAAATCTATCTATCTCCCTCTTAAATATATTCAGTGACTTAGCCTCCACAGCCTTCTGTGGCAGAGAATTCCACAGGTTCACCACCCTCTGAATGAAAACATTTCTCCTCATCTCGGTCCTAAATTTCCTACCCCGTATTGTGAGACTGTGATCCCTTGTTCTAGACTTCCCAGCCAGGGGAAACATCCTCCCCAGTCTATCCAATCCAGTAAGAATTTTATATGTTTCAATGAGATCCCCTCTCATTCTTCTAAACTCGAGTGAATGCAGGCCTAGTCGACCTAACCTCTCCTCATACGACAGTCCTGCCATCCCAGGAATCAGTCTGGTGAACCTTTGCTGCACTCCCTCTATGGCAAGTATATCCTTTCTTAGGTAAGACCAAAACTGCAGTCAATACTCCAGGTGCTGTCTCACCAAGGCCCTGTATAACTGTAGTAAGACATCCTTGCTTCTGTACTCAAATCCTCTTGCAATGAAGGCCAACATATCGTTTGCCTTCCTAACTGTTTGCTGCATGTACATGTTTGCTTTCAATGACTGGCGTACAAGGACACCCAGCTCCCTCTGTACATCGACACTTCCCAAGCCATCACCATTTAAATAATACTTTGTCCTTATGTTTTTCCTACCAAAGTGGATCACTTCACATTTATCCACGTTATACTGCATCTGCCATGTGTTTTCCCACTCACGCAACCTATTTAAATCGCCTTGCAGCGTTTTTGCATCCTCCTCACAACTCACAATCCCACCTAGTTTTGTGTCGTCAGCAAACTTGGAAATATTACATTTGGTTCCCTCATCCATATCATTAAATAAGTGTCTTGTAAATGTTTTGCCAAATTTTTATTTTCGCAGCGGTATCGGCCTCGGACTAAAGTTGGCAAAACTCGCGGTTTGCGCATCGAATCCTCGTGCAACGCCGATTTTTACTAAAGGCTGAATTTCAGGCCTGATAGCGATTGTAAAGCGATAACGGTAACGTTTGCCAAAAAATACCGTTATCGCTGGGAACCAAATTTCTAGCCCGTAAAGTATTATTGCCTCAGCTGTCATAATCAAATGGAAGAAAACTTCAAAAATGCAGGAGAAAGGAATGCCAGAGGGAAGAAAATAAAAGATCCATGTGTGTATCTAGTGGGTATCTATGCCATTCAGACCAGGATAATGGCTAATCCCTGATTCATGCCCAGTTATCTGAACTCAGTCAAAGTGGTGATAAAATTGATGAAATTGCTCCTGGAGTAATTGCTGTGCCCACCAGTGATCCCAGTCCCGAGGCCCCCTCTCCCTGTGCATCGCAGCGCGTGCACATCGGGCTATCCGTAAGCTGGAGCTGGAGTCACATGGTGCTGGGCAGCCAATCCAGGTACAGTATTTTTTCATTCATAATAATGGGAATTCCACAAGTAGAATTTCTCATTTGTATGATTGAGAAACACCTCTCCAAACACCAATACACCAATAAAAAAATAGAATACACCACATATTTAAGATTAATTTAAATTAATGTTAATAAATGTCTTATAAAAAAATATATTTTTAGCCAATTTTTAAAAAGTTTTTTAATTATGGTTTAAAATAAACTTACCTTAGTGGGCAGTGGTTTTAACATTAAAATGTGCTTTTAAAATTTTTATTTTACTATGTTTTGTATGTTTTTAAACTCTAACGCTGATAAAAGTAGGCTATGCATGTGTTTTTACTAGGCGCAAGAGTTTTCAGGACATCCGCTGGGCAAGATATGGGTAAATACCGCAATCTTGCCCTTGCGATTGTCCTGGCTTTGGAGATATGGACGATCTGTCAAGCCAGAGCTTGACAGTTCGGAAAACCCAGTTTTCAGTGCATGAACATTGTGCGCTGAAAACCGGCTTTTGCTATGCCTTCCCGGATCCGTATACACTCCGTACGGACCCAGGGAGGCCGGGATTTTTATGCCATTGTAGTTGTTTTGTTTGACCAATGTACATTTATCAGTGCCATTTTTCTACACAATTCAAACTGTAAGCATAGGTAAATAAAGCCATGAAAAGAGTAATCGAATTTAGGTTTGATAAATAAGGCCATAAAGTTCAAGTGCAAAGCAGTAATGATGACTTAGTACACCGCAATGGCTAGGTGACAACCCTCTGCTTAAAGATCTTTCACCATGCTCTTTATGTGCAGTTGTGGGTGCCCTATTATCGGGCTCAGTTTTCCCCAGTGCCGTTTTTTGGCGTATTTGAATAGTTACGCCTGATTTTTGGAGGCCCGACTATGCCAAGAAAAAACTTTAAAGTTTCTCCGTTCTAATTTTTGAAATTGACGGCACAGCCTATCCTTTAAATTTGGGGCATGGAGCCTAATGTCGCCACCAAAAAGTGACGTTTTCTACGTGACTGCTATGGGCGCGCATGCCCAGTCCACCTCCCAGTCTGCATTCAGCCATTTTTAAAGGGCCAGTTGTGTGTGAGAATTTTAATTCTGAGTGGAAAAAATCGGAGCTGTAATATGCAACGTGGCTCAAGGACCAAGAATTTCTCACAGGATGAAGTGGAGGCACTAGTTACTGCGATTGAGGCCAGATGGCATGAGCTGGACACCAGCCGAGGTCACATAAAAGTTTCACTAAAAGGAATGAAGAAACGCTGGAACCAACTTGCAGAAGATTACTGTGCAATGGTCACCACCCCGAGGTCTCGAGGCCAGTGCAACAAGAAGTGGCAGGACCTTGGTCAAGTCGTTAGTGTAAGTAATATTTTCATTTATTCACTGGAATTGCAATTGTAAATGTGACCAGCTGTATATGTCCCACCCGGCAGAAAGACACCCTCTCTAAAAAGTTATATTTTCATCTTTGCAGAGGAAGGTGACACACAACAAAAGAAAGAGAACTCGAACAGGAGGAGGCCCGGCAAATCTGCAGCCACTGAAACCTGTGGAAGAGAGGGTCGCTGCTTTGATGGGTCCTGCCTGGAGAAAAGCAACCACCACTGCACAAGCTGGGCCCACACTCGAGGGAAAGGGTAAATCCTGCAAATTCCACAGTCTGGCATTGCTAAATGTTAAGTACTGCGCGGGCTAGCCATACTTCGGTTCACGCGGATGTCTCCATCAGCTACACTTTGGTTGATGCAATGTGCCATCATTCATCATGGTCCTTCAAATCAGCCTGCTGCCTGCGCTGTGTGAGCCTACTCATGCCACCCACCCTGCCCCCTCCTCTGCTGCTAACCATTTGTCTGTTCTGTTATATTTTGCAGAACTTGAGGCCAACCCTGACGAGGCTGAAGCCGATGCAGAAGAAGATTCAGACATGGAAGAGCCTGATGCGGAAAACATCTTCCACACCAGGAACTTGGGGGTGAGGGGGAGGGGAATGGGGAGGATGAAGCTGTTATGTTTGTATAATATAAGTATACTCTCTGTACACTCAATGTACAGTTACATAAGACTACTGGATGTACCTTTGCACTGTATACACTATGCCTGTACCACCAGAGGGTGCAACTGGTGGAGACCTAGGGGTCACCTGTACACGACAGGTAACCAGGTATAAAAGAGAGCTCACCATACTGTACCCTCACCTAGGAGCTGCAATAAATGGATGAAAGTCACCAGTTCAAGTACATTACCTTGCCTCGTGGAGTCATTACTAGAGTGCTTACAGACTCAATAAAGCCCACATTGTTGTACTCACTCTGGGGAGGTGCAGGTGTTGCCCATTTAGGTGCCAGCCCCTTTCCTGAGTAGTACGAGTGTTGGGTCATTCCGTCTGAGGCTGCATGTCCCAGTGGGATGCAGCAAGCCACACCCAGGGCCCCACCGTCCGAGGCTGCGGGTCCCTGTGGGATGCAGCAAGGAACACCCAGGGCCCCACCGCCCAAGGGTGCGGGTCCCTGTGGGCTGCAGCGAGGCACACCCAGGGTGAGGAGGGGAAGGAGAGCTCGACAACACTCTCCTGAGGTGCAGGATCTGACAGATGTGGTTCAGATGATGGCAATGAGTGGCGAGAGCATTGACCTTACGCGAACACTCCTGGACACCATCAGTGGGATGGGTGATGAGGTATCGAGACTGTCAGGAGAAGTAACAACACTCTCGCAAGAAATGGGAACAATGTCAGTGAGCATTAGGGAGGGAATGTCGCAGGTTGTTGATACACTGTCGGTGAACATGAAGGAGGGAATGTTGGAGGTAGTTGACCCACTGTCAGGGCACATGAGGGAGGGAATGTCGGAGTTAGCTGCTGCAATAAGGGAACACGCCCAGACCCCGCGGCCATTGACAGAATCGAATTGCCACTCCCAATCCAATCCCCAGACCAGCCTCTGAAGAGGCCCAAGCCGGGCCTTCCACATTACCGCCTGCCCACATCCCCCAAGAAGAAGTGCGCATTACCTGAGATGTTTGAAAGAATAAGCTTGGTACCAACCCCAGAAACACTGTGCCACTGCCTACGGGCAGGGGTGAAGTCACCAAGACCAAGCGCAGCGGGCGGTCTTAGAATAAGGTGGAGGAGAGATGGGTGCAGCCTTTCTTTGCTGCTGTTGTTGTTATTATTGTTGTTATTGTTGTAACTGTTCTCAACTTTAAAGTTTTTTGTCAGTTACGTAAATTTACAAGTTTACAAATTTGTAAGTGATCTTAAAGTTTTTAAGTGATCTTAACTGAATAGTTTAAAGTTTGATACAAGAATATTTTTATTAAAGTTAAGTTAAGCACAAACAAGTGTTTGTTAAACTTTTGAATAAAATATATTTTAAATTATAATTGAATCATTTACATTATTTGTTCCATTATTAACACAACACAACATTACGGAACAAGTCCAAACAGTAAACATGCTCCATGTGGAATAGTATGCGCTGAGCCTTCAGGCAGCAAAGCGTTCACAAATGAGCTGCTGGCGCAAGGTTCGAGCAATCGTTAAACGGGCACGACGGCCCGCCCTCCTCCGCCGTCGTGCTCCGGGTTCAGGTAGCTGCATGGTTTCTTCATCACCTGCATCTTCCTCATCATCAGCCACTCTCACCTCAGGTGGTTCTTCTACTACCAGCTGCTGCTGCCTCACGATGGCTAAGTTGTGCAGCATGCAGCACACAACAGTGAACTGTCCGACAATCTCAGGGGAGTATTGCAAGTAGCCTCCGGAATGGTCCAGGCATCGGAAATGCTGTTTCAAGATGCCAAAGGTCCTCTCTAATATGCTGCGCGTCGCAATGTGTGACATGTTGTATTCCCGGTCCACCTCCGTCCGGGTTACGCGTAGGGGCATCATGAGCCAGGTGAAGAGTCCGTTCCCCTTGTCTCTCAGTAGCCAGCTCTGCCCTTCTTGCTGCTGCTGAAACATGGCAGATATAACGCTCCCGCGTAGGATGAATGCATCATGGGTGCTGCCAGGGTATCTCGCATCAACTGACATGATGCGATGCATGTCGTCACATACGAACTGCACAGTTATGGAGTGGAAGCCTTTTCTGTTCCTGTACATCTCAGAATCCTCCAAAGGTGCTTGCAAGGTGATGTGAGTACAATCAATGCAGCCCTGTACCTTTGGGAAGCCAGCAATCCTGGAGAAGCCCACAGCCCTGTCACGCATTGCCTGGGTGGTCATGGGGAACTTTATGTAGTTATTCCTCCGGGCATATAGTGCAGCAGTCACCTGCCGAATGCAGATATGTGTTGCATGTTGAGAAATGGCACACACATCCCCAGTTGTGGCCTGTAATGATCCAGATGCATAAAATGAAAGTGCAGCTGTAACCTTCACTTCAGCTGACAAAGCTGTCCTCCTGATGCTTCTAGGGTGCAGGTCTGCTTTTATTAACTCTCAGATCTCGGTTACAACTTCTTTGCGGAAACGCAGCCTTCTCACACAGTCTGTATCACTCAGGTGCAGGTATGATCGCCTGTCTCGATATACCCGATGTGGGTAAGACCTCCTGCCCCTTCCTATGTACTCTGAGGTTCCTCAGGTGATGCTGCCTAATCAATCTTCTCCTCTGCAGCACCATCATGCAGGAGGCTTGCACGAGGCATGGCATTGTCAATATTGCCCCCATAATTTAATTGTCGCTTTGCAATAAATTGTAGCATGCAGAAAACAAGCGCAGGCAGCGGAAGGAGCGTACGGCAAACCAGACTCCCCACCCACCCTTTCCTTCAACCACTGTCTGTTCTAACTGTGACAGAGACTGTAATTCCTGTATTGGACTGTTCAGTCACCTGAGAACTCACTTTTAGAGTGGAAGCAAGTCTTCCTCGATTTCAAGATACTGCCTATGATGATGGGCTTTGCACCAACCTCAAAACAGCAGGACAAAGCATTCACAGCTCCTCTTTCCTCTCTCTCTCCAAGGTGCACGCCCTGGATCACACCCTGGTCTGTGCATGCATAATGGGCTTGCTTAGAATGGGAAGCTAGGCATTCAATGAAGACATTTGGGGCAACAAAGTCTGATGCAATTCCTGAATTTTAGAATTTTTTCAAAGTCCCACCTCACCACCGAACGTCTCCTCAGTGGGCTCGAGGGTCAGAACGTTGGCCGGCAGAATTGGTCCCTCGCCCGGACCCAGGGTCTTGGGGCTCGGCTCCCCCTCCCCCACTGCCCTCTCCTCCACCCCCACCCTGGGCTTCTTTTAACGCTGCTGAGATGAACATTATTGAGGATGAAAACAGAGCTTTTAGAAATTGATAATTTATAGCCTAAGGGTTTTGATTCCTTATATAAGTGGCTAGCAGTTCAGTTCGGCTTATACCGCCCCACCCCAGGCTTTCCTTGTAGCCGAGCCCCGAGCCCCTATGTCCGAGCGAAGGAGCGATTCTGCCGGCCGACGCTCCGACCCGCGAGCCCGCTGAGGAGAGGTTCGGTGGTGAGGTGATACTTTGAAAAAAATCAAAAATTCAAGAATTGCATTCGGCTTCCAATTTCTCCCTTTTGACTTTGAAAAAAATTAACATTAATGATGCTTATTCTCTGTCTTCTTGACTCTCTCCAAAGCTCCTGCTAAACACAATGGCGTCTTTCTGTTCCGATTTTGAAACGTGCGCTGGTTTTTCTAAGTGCTCAGAAGGTTTTGGGGGAGTGGTCACATACGCCATCCTAGGAAAGATGTAAGTTGGCCAAACTTGCTTAAATCTGAAAAACTGGCGCAGACATCAGGTTTCGCCCACGATGACGCAAAAAAACGTGACCCAAAAAAATCGTAACTAACTAAGTTACGCTGGCACAGAAACTTTGGGGAAACTTGGAGATTTTAAGTTACTCCAAAAAAAAAGGTGCATGCTAAAAAAATGGTGCAGATAATTGGGGAAAATTGAGCCCATAGAGAGTACATTAAAGCCATAGAGAACATATCTTTCCATTCACCAGAATGAAGATCAAGAAACAAAATGGTGCGGTTGTGGAATTTTAAAACAGACACAGAGAATGCTTGAAGCTCACAGCAGATCAGGTAACATTTGCTGAGAGAACAGAGTGGTTTGTGTTTCAGGTGTGGAACCCGTACTGAAGGAGGATCTTCACCGGAAATGTAAACTGTCTGTTCTCTCCACAGATGCTAACTGACCTGCATTTTCTGTTTTTGGTTCACCAGAATGATAGTGGAGTTGAGGAACTAGTTCTGAGTTAAAACCTTGAGCAACTGACTCGTATCGCTGGAGCAGAGAAGGTTAAATAAAAGTTTTTTTAAATTATGAAGAATTTTAATAAGGCAAATAGTGAAGATTAATTCCTTTGCTCAGGGAGCCAATGATGAGGGGTCATCAATTGAAAATTGTTGTGGAAGCAGTTGAAGCAGAAATTATTGAATCATTTAAGGAAAAAGATGGATAAATATTTGAAGCAAGACTCATCATAGACAGTCCCTCGAAACGAGGATGACTTGCTTCCACGCCAAAAAAGGATGAGTTCACAGGTGTTCCAATGATGGATCTAATATTCCAGATCCTGAACTACATCCTGAAGGGTGGAAGATGCCTGCGCGTGGATTTTTTTTGGTGGCTGTTGCACACCAGCCATCACACGGGCTTGACAGAGTGAAGTCTTGGTCCAGTGGCAAGGGTTATCCAGGACGACTGGAGACCTGCTCTGCTGCACGGACCTAGTGCGCACACATATCGTAGTGTGGGTTGGCCCGTGCTGCCCCTGGGCCCTCGCCTCTTCTGGGCCCCCGAACTCACGCCTGTCCTGGGCCCCGATCACATCGCGCCACAGTCTCTCGCCGCTCCTTCGCCCCGACACCTCGCCGCTCCTGCTGTATCTGCCCACGCTCCAAGTACCGACCTGGATGGAGGTCCCGACCTGTGTGAGAACACCAGCAGCAGGTCGGGGCCATAAAATGAGCAGTGAGCGGTGGCCTGTGGGCAGCGTGGAGGCCACTTAAGGGAGCAGCGACGGCAGCAAAGAGTGAAGCAGGACTATGAGAAGAGTGTTGGGAAGCAGGATAATTTTCCAATTGCTCTAGCAAAGGGCCAGCACAAACATAATGGGCTGAATATCCTCTCTCTCTGTGTTGCACACATCTAATTGCTTAACCAGTCTAAATCGTTATGCAAACATTTTTACTGCATCTTTTGTTTTTACTGCTATCTTTATGCTAATGCCATCAGTAAATTTGAAAGGTTTACATTTGCCGGGTAATTTGTATTTCTGGCAGGAGCCTTGCCTGCTGATAGTGCATGTCATAAATCCTGCAGATAATTGTCGGTCTAAAATGGTTGGAAAACCTTGCCCGGCACAATGTGTACTCCTGGCTGGTGAGCTTTGCTGCCACGAGCATGGTCAGAAAATTATCTCTTTGGTGTCCAGCTCTAAGTCACCAACATAGGTTGCAAACAACACAGAATCCAAAGACTGAAACCAGTGGGATTCCACTCACCATCTCACCTCAGCCTAGCATTGCACTTCTCCGTAGTACTTTCTATTTCAATTAAAAAAAAAATTATTCTTGCAATATTGGTGTTGCTGACAAGGCCGGCATTTATTGCCCATCCCTAATTGCCCTTGAGAAGGTGGTGGTGAGCTGCCTTCTCGAACCGCTGCAGTCCGTGTGGTGAAGGTGATCCCACAAGGCTGTTGTGCAGGGAGTTCAAGGATTTTGGCCCAGCGACGATAAAGGAACGGCCGATATATTTCCAAGTCAGGATAGTGTGTGACTTGGAGAGGAACTTGGAGGTGATGGCGTTCCCATGTGCCTGCTGCCCTTGTCCTTTGAGGTGGTAGAGGACGCAGGTTTGGAAGGTGCTGTTGAAGAAGCCTTGGCGAGTTGCTGCAGTGCATCTTGTAGATGGTACACACTGCAGCCACGGTGCGCCGGTGGTGGAGGGAGTGAATGTTTAAGGTGATGGATGGGGTGCCAATCAACCGACTTTTTATCTACTTCTATGTTCTACTCTGGATTGCTATGGATTTAGTTTAATTTAAATACTACTGGAGTTACTAGCTGGCAATGTAAAAGCCAGGTCAATATTGCCGTATTCCCAGGACCCCATATCCTAAGTACCAAAGGACATATCATTTAACTAGAGGTAAACGGTGCTACCATTATTGTAAGCATCAGCATAAACATCGACACAGACTTCAGGGTTTTGGATTTTATGTTTTGGACGTGGCTTTCCATATTTCAATTTACTACAGAAGAGCTGACAGCATGACTGGGACAGACCCAGGCATGTTCCACAGGAATACACATCAGGTGGGCAGGGATAGTCTGAGATGGGTCAATGGCTGAAAGCAGGAACCTCATGGCAGGTAGCTGGCTGATGGAGGACCCTTTGTCATGTAATGGGAACCCATCAGTGAACGATCAGATAAAGTAGTCAGTGCTCAAGCCATCATCCTGGGATAGCCCCGGAGCGTGGGAGCCTCAAGACAAAGGAAGCTATTGGCCACCCAGGCTCAGGAAGAGCCCGGTAATAAAGGCACAGACCAGAGAGTGATTCATGCTCTTTAGTTGGACTGCCTCAGGCAAAGGACTGGTTTTTGGCGCGAAGATTCAGCAAGCATTTTTTCAGGTATAAGAGATGGCAGTTTGCTGCCATATCTCTCTCTCTCCTCTTCTACGCTTGCTTGCTTCGTTCAAGGCATGCAAGGACCAAGCACTCCATCTGGGATGGAGAGAAGAAACCATCATCTACGAGCAAAGAGAGCCTTGCTATTTCAACTGGGAAGCTGACCTTTAGACTGGGACTTGGAAACCACAGACTGGTACAGAACCAGAAGATACACCTCACCGGGAGAAGCAGCAAGTAAGCCAGAGGGGTAACTGGTGAGCATTATCGCAGCCCACACATCCTTTAGACCACCGCATAGTGTGAAGGGGTGTCGTGTGTCCCAACCAAGCCTTAGGGGTATAGTGGGAAGGTTCTGCAGAGATCATAGGCGTACACACAATCTGTTGGACAGATTCGGTTGTACCCTAGTGAATCAAGCCGGGGTGGTTTTAGTCGTGGGTACTTTGCATTAGGGGCCTGTTCAGATGGGTCAGTGTTGTGTGTTATACTGTGTTTGTTTTACACCACCAGGGTGTGTTTTACTGGAAGCAGCTGTGTGTTTTATTGGAATAAAAGCATTGTGACAGTTGAGACCGAAAGATCTGTCTATAACTGAGTATTCTGTTCACTATGGTAATTCCTGGGTCTAGAACTGTTGTAAGGGGGGTGATTCAAAACCACCAATGGCAAAACCACTTACAGTATAGAAAATGTAATTATTAATATACAGTAACAAAACTAATATGCTAGTAAGTAAAGAAATACAGAAATCTGAAGATTCCCTTTGCAGATCCGAGATAATGGGAACCTACAAGTTAATGCAACAATAGTTATAGAATCATAGAATCATACAGCACCGAAAGTGGCCGTTCAGCCCAACGCACCTGTAGCAACTCTTTGAAAGAGCTGTCCAAATAGTCTCACTCCCCGCTCTTTCCCCATAGCCCTACAATTTTTCCCCCTGAAGTATCTATCCAATTCCCCTTTTAAAGTTGCTACTGAATTTGCTGCCACCACCATTTCAGGCAGCGCACTCCAGATCACAACTCGCTGCATGTCAAGCTCAGATTTTTCTCCTATTTTAAGTGTATATAGTCTGAGGTAGATTTGCACCTTGCCACCCTAGCATAGAATTGACACTGCAGATTGACTGCCTTTCTATAACAGGGCGGTTTATATAACAGGCGGCCAATTCACAATGCCAGGTTTACGCCTGGTGACATGTCGAAAATCTATCGCTATGTTTGCTTGCTTCCAGCTCATCGGTGATTTACAATAGTCAGCAAGGTTTACTTGCGGTAACAAGGTCAAGCTGAGAAGCGTGTATAAAATTAATTGCAATCCAACAATGGCAACCACGGTCGACCTGGAAACTGGGAAAGGAGAATGCAACAACTATCTGACCAGATCCTACTTATAATAAGAAGAACACTATGGCCCCTATTTTCGCCATCATTGGGTGCCCTTTTTTTGGCGTAATGGGTCAGTTAAAATTTTTCCCAAAGTTTTGGTGCCGGTACTGAGTATCAGCACCAGAATTTTGGCGCCCGATATTTTCGTGCTGGTACACATTGTACAGTGATTCTGTACAGTTTCTGGCCATTTAGGCCATCTTACCCATCACCAATTTTTTTTAAAACAAAGCACAGAGACCTTGAAGCCCGTTTTTTAAAAACCTACCTGAAGTTAATGAAATCGGTGCTGGCCTGCTGCAATCCCTGGCGAGTGATACTTAAAGAGTTGTTGGTGGATAGGCAATGGCAAACATTTAAAGATCACATGGATGAACTTCAACAATTGTACATCCCTGTCTGGAGTAAAAATTAAAAAGGGAAGGTGGCTCAACCGTGGCTAACAAGGGAAATTAAGGATAGTGTTAAATCCAAGGACGAGGCATATAAATTGGCCAGAAAAAGCAGCAAACCTGAGGACTGGGAGAATTTTATAATACAGCAGAGGAGGAAAAGGATTTAATTAGGAGGGGGAGAATAGAGTATGACAGGAAGTTTGCTGGGAACATAAAAACTGACTGCAAAAGCTTCTATAGATAATTTGGCTAGAAAAAGCAACAAACCTGAGGACTGGGAGAAATTTAGAATTCAACAGAGGAAGACAAAAGGTTTAATTAAGAGGGGGAAAATAGAGTTTGAGAGGAAGCTTGCAGGGAACATAAAAACTGACTGCAAAAGCTTCTATGAATATGTGAACAGAAAAAGATTAGTGAAGACAAACGTAGGTCCCTTGCAGTCAGATTCAGGTGAATTTATAATGGGGAACAAAGAAATGACAGATCAGTTAAACAAATACTTTGGTTCTGTCTTCACGAAGGAAGACACAAATAACCTTCCGGAAATACTAAGGGACCGAGGGTTTAGTGAGAAGGAGGAACTGAAGGAAATCCTTATTAGGCGGGAAATTGTGTTAGGGAAATTGATGGGATTGAAGGCCGATAAATCCCCGGGGCCTGATAGTCTGCATCCCAGAGTACTGAAGGAAGTAGCCCTAGAAATATTGGATGCATTGGTGATCATTTTCCAACAGTCTTTCGACTCTGGATCGGCGCCTATGGACTTGAGGGTAGCTAATTGTTAGATCTCTTAATTTCCAATGAAATACGAACTCTGATTGTAGTTTTAATGTCACTTTATTTTTGGCAACAGTAACAAGTTCTTGGCTTTAAGCCAGGTCTTTGTCCTTCTGAGACCACATGGTCAAAATGGCTGTACTTATACCTGGATCAATTTACAGAAAAGAACTCGCCTTCTTTGACCTTGTTGGCTCAATTAATAGTCTTTTAACCTTCTAATTGGCTCGCTACCCAAAGTCCTAAAATGTCAAGTTGATTGATGACTTAATGCAACATGCTGAACTGCATGTAGCAGCCTTGACTTGGTGGTCTGTGAATTTTCACAGTCTGTCTAAATGCAGCCTGTTTGAATTCTCTATCACTAATGTAACACCACTTTTTAAGAAGGGAGGGAGAGAGAAGGTGGGTAATTATAGACCAGTTAGCCTGACATCAGTAGTGGGGAAAATGTTGAAATCAATTATTAAAGATGAAATAGCAGCACATTTGGAAAGCAGTGACAGAATCGGTCCAAGTCAGCATGGATGTATGAAAGGGAAATCCTGCTTGACAAATCTTCTAGAATTTTTTGAGGATGTAACTGGTAGAGTGGACAAGGGAGAACTGGTGGATGTGGTGTATTTGGACTTTCAAAAGGCTTTTGACAAGGTCCCACACAAAAGATTGGTGTGCAAAATTAAAGCATATGATATTGGGGGTAATGTACTGACGTGGATAGAGAACTGGTTGGCAGATAGGAAGCAGAGAGTCGGGATAAATGGGTCCTTTTCAGAATGGCAGGCAGTGACTAGTGGGGTGCCGCAGGGCTCAGTACTGCAACCCCAGCTATTTACAATATACATTAATGATTTGGACGAGGGAATTGAGTGTAATATCTCCAAGTTTGCAGATGACACTAAGCTGGGTGGCGGTGTGAGCTGTGAGGAGGACGCTAAAAGGCTGCAGAGTGACTTGGACAAGTTAGGTGAGTGGGCAAACGAGTGGCAGATGCAGAATAATGTGGATAAATGTGAAGTTATCCACTTTGGTGGCAAAAATACGAAGGCAGAATATTATCTGAATGGCGGCAGATTAGGAAAAGGGGAGGTGCAATGAGATCTGGGTGTCATGGTTCATCAGTCATTGAAAGTTGCCATGCAGGTACAGCAGGCGGTGAAGAAGGCAAATGGTATGTTGGCCTTCATAGCTAGGGGATTGGAGTATAGGAGCAGGGAGGTCTTAATGCAGTTGTACAGGGCCTTAGTGAGGCCTCACCTGGAATATTGTGTTCAGCTTTGGTCTCCTAATCTGAGGAAGGATGTTCTTGCTATTGAGAGAGTGCAGCGAAGGTTCACCAGACTGATTCCTGGGAAGGCAGGACTGACATATGATGAGAGACTGGATCGACTGGGCCAGTATTCACTGGAGTTTAGAGGGATGAGAGGGGATCTCGTAGAAACATATAAAATTCTGACGGGACTGGACAGGTTAGATGCAGGAAGAATGTTCCTGATGTTGAGGAAGTCCAGAGTCAGGGGACATAATCTAAGGATAAGGGGTAAGCCATTTAGGACTGAGATGAGGCGAAACTTCTTCACTCAGAGAGTTGTTAACCTGTGGAATTCCCTACAGCAGAGAGTTGTTGATGCCAGTTCATTGGATGTATTCATAAGGGAGTTAGATGTGGCCCTTACAGCTAAGGGGATCAAGGTGAGAAAGCAGGAAAGGGGTACTGAGGTGAATGATCAGCCATGATCTTATTGAATGGTGCTGCAGGCTCGAAGGGCCGAATGGCCTACTCCTGCACCTATTTTCTATGTTTCTATGTTTCTATGTAAGGTCCTCCACGCCAGACTGAACAACAAACTCCAAGCAGCACACGCAACGAATGATTTTTTTTTCCAGCACACGCGCAGTAATTTTTTGGCGCACACTATAAGCTCCACCCCCCGAAATGGCCTTGGGTAGTGCGCCGCTAAAAATAACTTTTACTTCGTGGAAAGTGCCGTTTTTTTTGCCACTCACGGGGGGAGGGGGGTGATGATATGTTATCGTACGTGGGCGCCAGAAATCTTTATTGTGGAAAATAGGGGCCTGTAAGCTTTGTGAGAAAACAGTGAGTCAGAATATTTATATCCTCCCATAGGGACCAGCATGTTCACACAATAATAAAAAGGTCAATCCTGAACAAGTGTTTTCATAAAATAAACTATTACTCATAGATCCAGGCAGCACGGAAACTAATCCAGTATAAAGAGCAGCAACACTTTAGCATCAGCAAACTTCCTGATATCTGAGGAATGATTTGAAAATTATGCTCATTGCTCACATGCATTAATCCTATTGAAATTTGAGAATCAGCAGTGAATAGCTGTGGTAGAAATGATTTGACGTAAAAATAAATGTACTTTTACAAGGACTGAAGGTACCCCTTTGTCAAGGTGTGTGTTTACAAGGAGATCAACCTGTGGTGCTTTTGTGAACATTTTAATAATAGGGAAATGTACCATACTTCACTTCAAAGCATTTAAGGTTACCACTGGGTACAAAAATATTCTATTTCCTGTGCTATTATTCCTTATTTTGCTGAACACAGTTGCATACAAAAAATAGCTTCTATAAAATATACATCTTCCATATCAGTATTCTTTCAGTATTCCATAATGGCATTTCCAATTCAGTGCTGAAGTCTAGTCAATTGAGCATTGCGAATCTAAGCCCATGAAGAGCTGGTTTAAAACTGGCTAAACTCATTTCAAATAGGATCCATTAGAAAGTAGAGAATTTGATGCCATCAGTCTGGCCTGATTTGAGATCCAGAACCCAGATTGATCCTTGGAACTCACTCTTAAATTCAAAACTGATCAATGATAAGGCCTAATGCACAAGTGCAATGAAACTGCTATCCACCATGTTCTATTTCAACCCCATGGCAAACACAAAATATTACATTTTTATATCATGTTTTTAAAATAATTATTTTCCACAGGATATTTTGTCTTTTACAGTTGACGGTAGAGCAAGAGGGCACTGCCAGAAGCAAATGCAACAGTGACAGATGTCTACTTTCACCCCGTCGGTTGACAGCAAGTCTTTGGAGGCAGTTCAGAGAAGGTTCACAAGGTTGATTCCGGGGATGAGGGCATTGACTTATGAGGAAAGGTTGAGTAGGTTGGGCCTCTACTCATTGGAATTCAGAAGAATGAGAGGTGGTCTTATCGAAACGTATAAGATTATGAGGGGGCTCGACAAGGTGGATGCAGAGAGGATGTTTCCACTGACGTGGGAGACTAGAACTAGAGGGCATAATCTTAGAATAAGGGGCCGCCCATTTAAAACTGAGATGAGGAGAAATTTCTTCTCTCAGAGGGTTGTAAATCTGTCGAATTCACTGCCTCAGAGAGCTGTGGAAGCTGGGACATTGAATAAATTTAAGACAGAGATAGACAGTTTCTTAACCAATGAGGGATTAAGGGGTTATGGGGAGCAGGCAGGGAAGTGGACCTGAGTCCATGATCAGATCAGCCATGATCTTATTGAATGGCGGAGCAGGCTCGAGGGGCCATATGGCCTATTCCTGCTCCTATTTCTTATGTTCTTATATTCTTATTGAGAAATTGAATTGGGTAGATGCAGCCAAGTCACAGATTTCTCACAGCCGAGTGCAAACTCTGGGAACCTCAGTTGAGCAATTACTGGAGACGTGGAAGTTTAACATTGCGTGATATCCCCACTCTGTAAGCGGGAAGAATATCTGTAGAATTCAGGCTGCGTCTCACAGTAAGAGGACATGCGAAGGGATAGTTGCTTTAATCGTTCCTGACATGAAATAAAACTAAAAGCACCAAATAAGGTGGGAAGAAATATTTCTCTCATTCCATCCAAGTGATTTGTAATGAAGGTACAGTCTTGTAAACTCATGTCACCCACTTAGCTTTCATATTTAACACAATCTTCCTTCCCAGACTCGGAAAGATGCTAATGTGTGGTGAGTACCAAGACAGCAATAAACTTGGTCTAGCAGCCAGTAATTCACTTCCACAATGCACAACATACTAATCTGTCTGGAATTTATACCCACACGATTCTACTCATGGTTTAACAGAATATAAATACATTTTTCAGCCTGTGCCTCAGCTTCTCTGCAACACAGCCAGAAAGTGAAAGCTGGCACAGTGCCAGAAAGGACCAGCACCCCATCCTGTCCCCCGACAGGCAACATGAATATCTCGCCACCAAAAGCTCTACCTGAAGGAGTCATCATAGGCGGTCCCTCGAACGAGGATGACTTGCTTCCACAAGAGTTCACAGATGTTTCAATGAACGACTCGATGTTCCAGTCCTGAACTCCAATTGAGGGGTGGAAGACGCCTGTGCGTGGATTTTTTTAACGTGTGGTGAACGAAGGACATTCTTGCTATTGAGGGAATGCAGCGAAGGTTCACCAGAATGATTCCCGGGATGGCAGGAATGACATATGAGGAGAGACTGGATCAACTGGGCTTGTATCCACGGAGTTTAGAAGAATGAGAGGGGATCTCATAGAAACATATAAAATTCTGACGGGATTGGACAGGTTAGAGGCAGGAAGAATGTTCCTGTTGCTGGGGAGTTCCAAGACCAGGGGTCACAGTCTAAGAATAATGGGTAAGCCATTTAGGACTGAGATGAGGAGAAACTTCTTTACTCAGAGAATGGGTAACCTGTGGAATTCTCTACCACAGAAAGTTGTTGAGGCCAGTTCCTTAGATATATTCAAAAGGGAGTTAGATGTGGCCCTTACGGCCAAAGTGATCAAGGGGTATGGAGAGAAAGCAGGAAAGGGGGACTAAGGTTGAACATCAGCCATGATCATATGAATGGTGGTGCAGGCTTGAAGGGCCGAATGATCTTTTCCTGCACCTATTTTCTATGTTTCTATGTTTCTATGTTGCACACCAGCCACCACACGGGCTTGATAGAGCTAGGCCTTTATCCAGTGGCAAGGTTTAACTAGGACGACAGGAGACCTGCTCTGCTGCACGGACCTAGTGTGCAACACATCGCAGTGTGGACTGGCCTGTGCTGCCCCTGGGCCCTGTGTCCTGTGTGAGAATACCACCGCAGGTCGGGGCTATAAATAGAACTGGAGCGCCGGGCCCTGGAACATCATGGGCGAAGGTACGGCGAATGAGGGTACAGGGCCCAGAAGAGCTGAAGGAGTACATCGATAATCACTAACTGCTTTTGATGGGGATCTGTTCCCCATATCCACAAAACAATCCTCTCCTGACTAGTCTTCCATGCACCTTGTTAATCTTCAACCTGCGCCCTCTCGCTTTGCACTCGCTGATACCAAATTGCACATCTGATTGCTCTTGAGGATTTGCTTTCTGCAATAAATCTGAGCAACACTAATTTGATAAATGGGAAATTAATTTAGGTGATTCCAACAAGCATTTGACTCACACGCGGCAGATTCTCCCCCAACCTGCTACAATTTAGCTCTGGCAGCACAGGGGTTAACACCTTTGGCTACAATTCTCGATTCACTATTTTAACAAGATGTGGCTGACTGCATCAAAATGATGCACAGAGGAATCTTATGTGAATGCACTGTTTGGTGCACTATCAGAGGAAATTAACACACATCTAATAAGTAAAACATTTCAAACTGTGCAGCACAGAACACTTGTCGGTTTACCTGCTGTTTGTAAGGCCAAGATCACCCTAAGGATGAGGGCAGTGGATTGCAGGGCTATCTGGAGATGAATGGGAAGAATCCTTGCCCCAGAGACAGCTCTACCCCTGCAGCTTCTATCAGTGAGCCAGACCAGTTGTCAATCACCAGCTTGACCCTGGAGTGTTGTGGCATCAGCTTATCCAGTCAACTGCAGAGGGCTGCCTGAGTTCTGAATTCTCACTTCCAGGCGTGTCAACTTGAAAACACCTCAACCCCAAAGAGGCCCACCTTACTTCTCCTCTTCCTACCCCCAAGTCACTAACCATAGCGTGACTTTTCTTCCAAAAATATAGGCATGACTTTAATATTAATGAGATATAATATTTCACTGGGTTACATCAGTTAGGTAAAATTAAGAGTAAGGGGGCTATGGGGAGTGGGCAGAGAAGTGGACCTGAGTCCATGATCGGATCAGCCATGATCGTATTAAATGGCGGAGCAGGCTCAAGGGGCCATATGGCTTACTCCTGCTCCTATTTCTTTGTTCTTATGTTGTTATGTAACCTTTTCTATTTAATGGATTAAATATATTTCAAAGACCTTAGTTACTTGGAAAGAATACTAGCTGGGTATACGACCATTCCCTGAGATGCTATCATTTGATTGGAATCCTCTTTATGGTTCAAAGAAAGTATTTGTGGGTGGTAAGTGATGCCTGTACACTCAAAGTACACCCTGTAGAAGGCTTCCCCTACATGCACGACAGGTTGTGGGTGGGGTTTTAGTAATTATAGTGGGAAAATAAGCACATAGAAGGGCTTTATTTAATAATCAGGGGCACAGTGAGTTTGAAAAAAAATCTTCCTCTACTCTATTTAGCTTTTTCCTGCAACAATTAGTTCTGATTGGACGCCCACTGTACTGCTTCTTAACTACTGTGTTATAATGGTTGATTAAGTAAAAACACTGGGTCGCCCACATGGAGCTCAACGTCTCAATGTGACTGTTGTCACATAAAATGCAAAAATATATAAGTCAGAGTAGCAGAGCAGCCATCAGCAACCATACCGCCCTAATTATAGCCTCCTGTCTCAGAAGACATTGCCTTCTTGTCAGACTTGTCAACCAGTCAGCATCTCCTGGTGATTAGCCTTTTAGTTCACCAACAGTGCATCACCAGAGCGAAGGAGAATGGAGACATTTGCAGAAGCGGCGAAGCAAATTAGCTGAAGACAGTGGGCCATCTACTAATTCTAGCCTTAGATGTCTACCCATTGCAGACAGTGCCACCTGCCCATTGCAGGCAGAGCCACCTGCCCATTGCAGGCAGAGCCACCTGCTCATTGCAGACAGTGCCACCTGCCCATTGCAGGCAGAGCCACCTGCCAATTGCAGACAGTGCCACCTGCCCATTGCAGGCAGAGCCACCTGCCCATTGCAGTCAGAGCCATCTGCCCATTGCAGGCAGAACCACCTGTCCATTGCAGACAGAGCTACCTGCCCATTGCAGACAGTGCCACCTGCCCATTGCAGACAGTGCCACCTGCCCATTGCAGGCAGAGCCATCTGCCAATTGCAGGCAGTGCCATCTGTCCATTGCAGGCAGAGCTACCTGCCCATTGCAGCCAGTGCCACCTGCCCATTGCAGCCAAAGCCATCTGCCCATTGCAGCCAGTGCCACCTGCCCAACCCTACGACCAGAACCACCTGCCTGTTGCAACCAGTGCCACCTGCCCATTGCAGCCAGTGCCACCTGCCCAACCCTACAACCAGAGCCACCTGCCCATTGCAGCCAATGCCACCTGCCCATTGAAGCAGAGTCACCTCCCCATTGCAGCCAGTGCCACCTGCCCAACCCTACAACCAGAGCCACCTGCCCATTGCAGCCAATGCCACCTGCCCATTGAAGCAGAGTCACCTCCCCATTGGAGCTAGTGCCACCTGCCTAACCCTACAGCCAGAGCCACTTGCCCATTGCAGCCAAAGCCATCTGCCCATTGCAGCCAATGCCACCTGCCCATTGAAGCAGAGTCACCTCCCCATTGCAGCCATTGCCACCTGCCCAACCCTACAGCCAGAGCCACTTGCCCATTGCAGCCAAAGCCATCTGCCCATTGCAGCCAGTGCCACCTGCCCATTGCAGGCAGAGCCACCTGCCCATTGCAGCCAGTGCCACCTGCCCATTGCAGCCAGAGCCATCTGCCCATTGCAGCCAGTGCCACCTGCCCATTGCAGGCAGAGCCATTTGCCCGTTGCAGCCAGTGCCATCTGACCATTGCAGGCAGAACCACCTGCCCATTGCAGGCAGAGCCATCTGCCCATTGCAGACAGAGCCATCTGCCCGTTGCAGCCAGTGCCATCTGACCATTGCAGGCAGAGCCACCTGCCCATTGCAGCCAGTGCCACCTGCCCATTGCAGCCAGAGCTACCTGCCCATTGCAGCCAGTGCCATCTGCCCATTGCAGCCAGTGCCATCTGCCCATTGCAGCCAGTGTCACTCGCCCATTGCAGCCAGAGCCACCTGCCCATTGCAGCCAGTGCCATCTGCCCATTGCAGCCAGTGCCACCTGCCCATTGCAGCCAGTGCCACCTGCCCATTGCAGCCAGTGTCACTCGCCCATTGCAGCCAGAGCCACCTGCCCATTGCAGCCAGTGCCATCTGCCCATTGCAGCCAGTGCCATCTGCCCATTGCAGTCAGTGTCACTCGCCCATTGCAGCCAGAGCCATCTGCCCATTGCAGGCAGAGCCACCTGCCCATTGCAGGCAGAGCCATCTGCCCATTGCAGCCAGTGCCATCTGTCCATTGCAGCCAGTGTCACTCGCCCATTGCAGCCAAAGCCATCTGCCCATTGCAGCCAGAGCCACCTGCCCATTGCAGCCAGTGCCACCTGCCCATTGCAGCCAAAGCCATCTGCCCATTGCAGCCAGTGCCACCTGCCCATTGCAGGCAGAGCCACCTGCCCATTGCAGGCAGAGCCACCTGCCCATTGCAGGCAGAGGCATCTGCCCATTGCAGCCAAAGCTTGTAATTCCAATTTTTGAAGAACAATTGCCCAATCGATGCTGCTGACTAAAACATATCGGACCCTACGTAATTAAGCTATGTTATTGCTAGTTCAGAATCTATAGAGATTACCAAGGGAAATAAGAAATATCATGTTAATTAATGAAAATGTCAGTTGATGCCTCTTAACGGATACTGCTATGTCGTAGAGGATGAAGGTTTTCTTTAAGTGAATGCTAAGAGAACTTGTATCCTTGGACATTCAGCTTGCTGCTTCGTTTCCCTTAGTAACATGGTTACATTCCATACCATTGGTCAGTTGGTAACAATCAGAGAGTAATCCTGTCAGATCAGGGAGGCTTCACCATTAAAGAGTCAAAGTTCCCTTCCCCATCACACCCCCATGGATATTCAGGATTATCCATCAGGCATTTGGAAAATTGTCACAAATTTACAGATTAAATTTACTGAAACTTCAGTGAAAGAATTTAATGTGAAGTGCAACAAATTTGGCAGTGTCACCACTCACACTGGTGACAGTTCTCAACAAATAACAATTATTCGTACTAAATTCTAAATAGCTTTCAATAAGTAGAAATAACAATCTCACTGACAGATGCATGCGATCTGTATTCAGAATTGGATATATTGGGGTTTCACCAAACTAATTCTTCCGACCAAACCATTTTTATCTCTGTAGTTTATCAACATGACAAATAAAGTAGACTAACATTGGTAAATGAGTCAAAATGCATAAACATTCAAACTTATCCAGGCTGTATTTAATATAAAACTAATATAAGCACATCAACATGTAAATGTTTTTAAATGAATATATTATGGAAATCGGAGTGGGAATGGGACATTTCTGTGATTGATTGAGTTAGGATGATGCTAAATCAAGTTTACTTGTTTGGGGCAATGGGCTGCAAGAATGAATTTTCTGCGTTTGCTGGTAATTTTATTTTCCTTTCATTTATTTCGCTGACAGCTCAAGGATACTGGGCGTGTATCATTCCACAGCAGCTGTTGCTCACTCAGTGATGGGCAAAGTAGGATCATGCTAATTGTCAGTGCCAGGAAGCAGTCCCACCCAATTCTTGATCCGAGCTGCATTGCATATGTAGGTGTCTCTGTTGACTAGGCCCTAAGCTCTGGAATTCATTCCCTAAAAACCTCTCCGCCTCTCTCGTTCTCTCTCCTCTCCTTTAAGACGTTCCTTAAAACCTACCTCTTTGACCAAGCGTGTGGTCACCTGTCCTAATAGCTCCTCAGATGGCTTGATGTCAAATTTTGTTTGATAACACTCCTTTGAAGTGCTTGTAATGTTTTACGGCGTTATATAATTGCAAGCTTTTGTTGCCATTACCAAACTCCCACACTGCCATTATTCTTTAATTATAAATGAATATTGAGATTGGGAGAAAAAAAGAAAAGTTGTGTTGGAAAAAAAAGTGGAATGAAAGCACATGTAGAATAAGGTGGAATAAGGTGAAAGAAAGAGACGAGAGATAAAATTATTGAAAGCTATATATATCTTATTAAAAACGTTACCTCTCTGCGCACTTCCTGTCTGCAATACGTGACATCCTGTTGTCACATCTTGTCACAATTTTAGGGTCAACCTTATTGCATTATATATTTCTGTGTTCACATTTGTAATGTGTTTTGCCTCTCTAATCTTGTCACAATTATTGAGCTATTGGATGGTGGTGAAGGGGATTTGAAAACCTTTCAACTGGAATTACCATGAGGATTCTCCTTATTTTCTTTGAGGGAAGCTCAGAGGAAACCCAGGAGAAACAACATAAACAGTCACTGCCTCTGTATTGTCAGACTGTTTTCTGATATGCAGTTGTGGACCAGCCCGAATTAACCCCCGTTAAACATTGTCTTCAGCCCCAGTCACAATCCCTGCACACACACCACCAATTCTATCCCACCCCTTGATGATGATCTCAGGTGACCCAAACTGTTTGCAATGTCAGTGTTGTCATGTATTCAACCATCATTGTAACCCATGTATAAACTGACCTAAGTTGTACACTGTGAGAACAATGACCACTAGGTGGTGAACTTGTGGGAGACACTTCTAACCTGGACTTTCAGGTATAAAAGGGGAAGCTCCACCCACCTTCATCACTTGAGTGCTAGAAAATAAAGGTTACTGGTCACAGAGTGACCTTCTCTCAAGCATGGGCCTCTTGTGCATTTATACTGTATAGTAAGGACATATTAAGCATCCTATTTATATGAAAAGGACATGACTTGCAAAAACATCAGCATGTGTAAAGGGTGCCCGGAAAGAAATCTGGTACATTAATCCCACCCCTTCTTGACGTGGTATGGCGACATACACCATTGCCTTGTTATGATCTGGAATTCACTACCTGAAAGGATGGTGAACGCAGGTGCAATAGTAACTTTCAAAACAAAATTGGATATTGTTAAGTCTCGAATAAGGCAAGGTAACTGAGTACTGTAGACATAAGTAAGTGTGACCTTAGTCTCTTTATTCTAACTCCAGAGTGTTGGTACAGCATGGGAGGCCTGCATATATACAGTGCTCGCAAAGGATGCTGGGATCCCTTGGGACTCCAACAGTGGTGGTCGGATGCTGGTTACATAGGGTTGCATACATAACAGATATATACTTGAAAAGGAAAAATTTGCAGGGATATGGGCAAAGAGCAGTGGATTGGGATGAATTAGATAGTTCTTTCAAAGTGCCAGTACAGGCATGGTAGGCCAAATGGCCTCCTTCTGTCATGTAAAATTCTCTGATTCTATGACTTCCTCATCACGCAATCTCCTGAGTGAAGTCAAATAAAACAGGGGGTAAAATAGCTGAGGCTAATTTAGGACAAAGCATTCTCCGACTCCCTAAAGCAATTAAGCAAAGTTCCCGGTGACTGAAGTGGCCTTTGGCTAAGTAGTAGCCTCTGAATCAGAAGGTTGTGGGTTCAGAACCCACTCCAGTGATTTTAGCATGTGATCTAGGTGACACTCCAGTGCAGTAACGAGTTAGTGTTGCCCTGTTGAAGGTAGTGCCTTTCAGATGAGACAATGAACCAAGGTCCTGTCTACCTTCTCAGGTGTACTTAAAGGAGCCCATGGCAAGAGAACGGGTGGCCAATATTTATCCCTCAATTAACATCACTAAAACAAATTATCTGGTTATTTATCTCGTTGCTATTTGTTGGACCTGGCTGAATGAAATTTGGCTACCGAGTTTCCTTATATTGCAACAGTGACGACATTTCAAATGTACTTCATTGTTTGTGAATTCCTTTGAGACATCCAGAGGATGAGAAAGGTTACATATAAATGCAAGTTGTTCCTTATTTACTTAACTTAATGTTCAAAATCATGATGGGTCTGGACAGAGTAGATCGAGAGAAACTGTTCCCATTGGCAGAGGGGCCGAGAACCAGAGGACACAGATTTAAGGTGATTGGCAAAAGAACCAAAGGCGACATAAGAAAAATCTTTTTTACGCAGCAAGTGGTTAGGATCTGGAATGCACGGCCTGAAAAAGTGGTGGAGGCAGACTCAATCATGGCTTTCAAAAGGGCGTTGGATAAGTACCAGAAAGAAAAATATTTGCAGGGCTACGGGGAAAGGGCGGGGGAGTGGGTTTGGCTGAGGTGCTCTTGCAGAGAGCGGCATGGGCTCGATGGGCCGAATTGTCTTCTCCCGTGCTGTAACCATTCTATGGGCCCAAGTTTGCCCCCACGCTTAGACCGGCGCAGCTCACGGAGGTGCGGCAACTTTTTAGAACAAAAACCGCGCCTAAAAGTTACCTTACTATTCTCCCCACAGCCAGAACGATGAAGGTCCTTGGCGTAACACAGCGCAAGGGGTGGGGGGGCGGAGCCAGGTCCCAGCGCTGAAAACAGTGCCGGGACCTCTGCACATGCGCGCTAGAGTGTGTGCGCATGTGCAACAGCTCTTCGCCCTTGAATCTGTGTAGGCTGTGTGGGAGGGGCCCGAAGCACACCGCCCTTAGCCCTGGTCGAATGGGCTCCCCGCCACGACCTGTGGGAACAGTGCCTGCCGTGTTCAGCCAGGAGTACTATAAAGAACATAAAGTCTGGAATAAATGAGTTTAAGGTAAGTTTCTGGAGAGAAAATGACTGAAGGGTATGAGAAAAAGCTGGGTTTCTGGGGCTGAGATTATTTAAAAAGGGTTGGGCTTATTCCTAAACATCTGTCTCTTCTCCCCCACCCCATGGAGTTGTGTGTTTTTGCATTCATTTCTGAAGAAGCAATTACAAGCTTTCTCACAGTGGCTCAGCCATTTGGGGGTTTACAATAACAAAGCTAAAAATGTATTGTCGTGCAGACAGCTTCAAATAATTTGATAAACTATACAAAAATCACTTGAGGGTGTAAAGATCCTGTGTTAGTGGATGTTTTGAAGTACTTTATGCAGCTTTTATCTCCACCTACCTGTTGCGTGTAGATTTGTGTTAGTTGACTTCGGATTCTGTAAAAGCAATCAATATGGTAACGGCGGGGCAGTTCTGAAGCATGTCTGATCGAGCAGTAAGCTTGTAATCCAAGGCGTACGTTCGGAGGAACTGGCTGAGATAGTCAGTTGTGATTAGACATGTCAACAGTTAATTAGCAAATTTACTATGTCAAAAAATAGTTATGGTGTGGGATGGTATAATCATTTTCAAAATATTATAGTGATTGATTTATTGGTTGATTTATTGACTTAATTATTTATTTATCATTTATTATTGATGATGGCTCTTTATTTGTAAAAGTGAAGTGTTTAATGCTTGTCAACGTCCCTTGCCACCCCACCATCTCTCGTTCCCTGTGCTTAATTTCTAAAGTGTAGGCAAGGTTTTTCTGAGCGTACAAAAATCTACACTTACTCCATTCTAAGTTAGTTTGGAGTAAGTTTTCGCTGCCTAAACTTGCAAAACAGGCGTAAGTGGCTGGACATGCCCCCTTTTGAAAAAAAAACTGTTCTAAAATGAAACTATTCTAACTGACTAGAACTGGAGCAAACTAAATGCCGAGAATTGCAATTTCCAAGATGCTCCATTCTAAACTAGTTGCTCCAAGAAAATAGGACCAACTCAGGCCGAAACTTGAGCCCATTCTATGGTTCTAGAATGCATAAACACTTTGAATCCCGGTTCAAATCCCGGTTAACCCACAATTCACCCTCCATAATTATAAATGACCTACTGTTACAGGGTCCTGTTCAGCTCCCTTTTGAAGGGTTGAAGGGAATCTATAATTGTTGTGTATCAGTAAAGCATGCACTCCCATGTTCCGCCACCAGGGAACTCATCCCCTGAAGTCCCAAGGGATCCCAGCATCCCTTGGGAGGACTGTATATAAGCCGGCCCCTAAGACCTGTTCCTCACTCTGGAGTGTCTTATTAAAGACTGAGGTCACTGTTACTTTAACCTCCCTGTGTACAGCCTCATCTGTGATCGGAACACAATAACTGGCGACGAGTATACGAATCCAACGCAAAGATGCAGCAAACTGTGGGCATCCTGGAGAAGTTCGCTGAGGGTGAGGACTGGGAAGCCTATGTCGAATGGCTAGACCAGTACTTTGTAGCCAACGAGCTGGACAGAGAAGGAAGCACTGCAAAAAGGAGAGCGGTCCTCCTCACAATCTACGGGGCACCGACCTACAGCCTCATGAAGAATCTTTTGGCTCCGGTGAAACCCACAGATAAGTCGTATGAGGAGCTGTGTACACTGGTTCGGGAGCATCTTAGCCCGAGGGAGAGCGTGCTGATGGCGAGGTATCGGTTCTACACCTGCCAGCGAGCTGAAGGTCAGGAAGTGGCGAGCTACGTCACCGAGCTAAGGCGACTTGCAGGACAATGTGAGCTTGATGGCTACCTGGAGCAAATGCTCAGAGACTTTTTTGTACTGGGCATTGGCCACGAGACCATCCTACGAAAACTTTTGACTGTAGAGGCACTGACCCTCAGTAAAGCCATTGCGATAGCACAGGCATTTATGTCCACCAGTGATAACACCAAACAAATCTCTCAGCACACAAGTGCTAGCAATGTTCATAAATTAACTGGAGCTGTGTTTGCGAGCAGAAATGTACAGGGCAGAACCCACGAGTCTGCAACTGCCAGCAGGCTTCAGGTGACCCAGATGACTCAGAGTCCCCAACAAAGGATGAATGCAAGGCAATTCACACCTTGTTGGCGTTATGGAGGCTTCCATTCAGCCTATTCATGCTGCTTCAAAGGGTATGTTTGCAAGAGCTGTGGAACAATGGGCATCTCCAGCGAGCTTGCAAATGAGCTGCAAGCTCTGCAAAACCTGCGAACCACCACGTGGCAGAGGATAATCGGTCCATGGTGGATCAAAGCAATTTCGAGCCTCAGAGAGAGGAGGCAGATACTGAAGTACACGGGGTGCACACATTTTCGACGAAATGTCCACCTATAATGCTAAATGTAAAATTGAATGGCTTACCCGTAGCCATGGAACTGGACACTGGCACGAGCCAATCCATCATGAGTAAAAAGATGTTTGAGAGACTGTGGTCCAACAAGGCATTCAGACCAGCCCTGAGCCCCATCCACACGAAACTGAGAACGTACACCAAAGAGCTTATCACTGTCCTGGGCAGCGCCATGGTCAAGGTCACCTACGAGGGCACGGTGCACGAACTGCCACTCTGGATTGTCCCGGGCAATGGCCCCACACTGCTTGGATGGAGCTGGCTGGGCAAAATCTGCTGGAACTGGGATGACATCCAAGCGCTATCACATGTCGATGAGGCCTCTTGTACCTAGGTTCTCAACAAATTTCCTTCCTTTTTGAGCCAGGCATTGGAAACTTTTCCGGGGTGAAGGTATGGATCTACTTGGTCCCAGAGGCACGACCCATTCACCACAAGGCGCGAGCAGTACCTCACATGATGAGGGAGAGAGTGGAAATCGAGCTGGACAGGCTGCAACGCGAGGGCATCATCTCCCCAGTGGAATTCAGCGAGTGGGCCAGCCCGATTGTTCCAGTACTCAAAAGTGATGACACGGTCAGGATTTGCGGCGATTATAAAGTAACTATTAATCGCTTCTCGCTACAGGACAAATATCCGTTACCTAAGGCAGACGACCTATTTGCGACGCTGGCAGGAGGCAAGATGTTCACGAAGCTCAACCTGACTTCGACCTACATGACGCAGGAGTCGGAGGACTCTTTGAAGGGCCTCACCTGCATCAACACGCACAAGGGACTGTTCATCTACAACAGATGCCCGTTTGGAATTCTGTCGGTTGCAGTGATCTTCCAGAGAAACATGGAGAGCCTACTCAAGTCGATACCACACACGGTTGTCTTTCAGGACGACATATTGGTCATGGGTCAGGACACCACCGAGCACCTACAAAACCTGGAGGAGGTCTTCCAGCGACTGGATCGCGTAGGGCTGCGGCTGAAGAGGTCGAAATGCGTCTTCATGGCAACAGAAGTGGAGTTTTTGGGGAGAAAGATCGCGGCGGACGGCATTCGGCCCACAGACGCCAAGACAGAGGTTATCAGGAATGCGCTCAGGCTACAGAACGTCACGGAACTGCGGTCGTTCCTGGGACTCCTCAATTATTTTGGTAACTTCCTACCGGGGTTAAGCACTCTTTTAGAGCCCCTACATGTGTTATTGCACAAAGGTGAGAACTGGGTATGGGGGAAAAAAACAAGTAATTGCTTTTGAGAAAGCCAGAAACATTTTATGCTCCAACAAGCTGCTTGTATTGTATAACCCATGTAAAAGACTTGTGCTAGCATGTGACGCGTCGTCATAGGGAGTCGGGTGTGTATTATAACAAGCTAACATTGCGGGGAAGTTGCAACCTGTCGTCTGTGCTTCCAGGAGCTTGTCTGAGACCGAGAGGGCCTACAGTATGATTGAGAAAGAGGGATTAGCGTGTGGGTTGGGGTAAAGAAAATGCATCAGTACCTGTTTGGACTCAAATTTGAGCTGGAAACCGATCACAAGCCCCTCACATCCCTGTTCGCTGAAAACAAGGGGATAAATACTAACCTCAGCCTCAGCCCGCATACAAAGGTGGGCACTCGCGCTATCAGCGTATAAATATACCATCCGTCACAGGCCAGGCACCGAGAACTGTGCGGATGCTCTCAGTCAGCTACCATTGCCCACCACGGGGGTGGAAATGGCGCAGCCTGCAAACTTGTTGATGGTGGCGCAGCCCGCAGACTTGTTGATGGTCATGGAAGCATTTGAAAATGATAAATTACCTGTCATGGCCCGCCAGATTAGGACTTGGACCAGCCAAGATCCTCTGCTGTCCCTAGTAAAAAACTGTGTACTGCATGGGAGCTGGGCCAGCATTCCTGTTAAAATGCAAGAGCCAATCAAGCCGTTCCAGCGGCGAAAGGACGAGCTGTCCATTCAGGAAGACTGCCTGTTGTGGGGTAACCGCGTAGTGCTACCAAAAAAGGGCAGGGAGACGTTCATCTCGGATCTCCACAGCACACAACCGGGTATAGTAATGATGAAAGCGATAGCCAGATCCCACGTGTGGTGGCCTGGTATCGACTCTGACTTAGAGTCCTGTGTATGGAAATGCAGCTTGTGTGCTCAGTTGAGCAACGTGCCCAGAGAGGCACCATTAAGTTTGTGGTCCTGGCCCTCCAGACCATGGTCGAGGATCCATGTCGACTATGCAGGCCCGTTGCTCGGTAAAATGTTCCTGGTGGTGGTGGATGCTTTTTCAAAATGGATTGAATGTGAAATAATGTCAGTAAGCACCGGCACTGCCACCATTGAAAGCCTGAGGGCCATGTTTGCCACCCAAGGCCTGCCTGACATACTAGTCAGTGACAACGGGCCATGTTTCCCCAGTGCCGAATTTAAAGAATTCATACCCGCAATGGGATCAAACATGTCACCTCGGCCCCGTTTAAACCAGCCTCCAATGGGCAGCAGAGCGGGCAGTACAAACCATCAAACAGAGCCTTAAACGAGTCACAGAAGGCTCACTCCAAACCCGCCTGTCCCGAGTACTGCTCAGCTACTGCACAAGACCCCACTTGCTCACAGGGATGCCCCCGGCTGAGCTACTCATGAAAAGGACACTTAAAACCAGACTCTCGTTGGTTCACCCCAACCTGCATGATCAGGTAGAGAGCAGATGGCAGCAACAAAATGTAAACGATGGTCGCGCCACTGTGTCACGGGAAATTGATCTGAATGACCCTGTGTATGTGATAAACTATGAACGTGGTCCCAAGTGGATTGCGGGCACGGTGATAGCTAAAGAAGGGAATAGGATGTTTGTAATCAAACTAGACAATGGAAAAATTTGCAGAAAGCACTTGGACCAAACGAGGCTGCGGTTCTCAGACTGCTCTGAACAACCCACAGCAGACACCACCTTTTTTGAGCCCACAACACACACCCAAAGGATCAACGACACCACGCCGGACCAGGAAATCAAACCCATCACGCCCAACAGCTCAGCAATGTCAGGCTCACCTAGCAGCCCTGCAGGGCCAACAACACGCCAGCCCAGCGAGGGCACAGCCAACACACCAGAACAGACATTTGTACCGAGGCAGTCCACCAGGGAAAGAAAGGCTCCCGACCGCCTCATCTTTTCAATAGTTTTCACTTTGACTTTGGCGGGGGAGTGATGTTGTGTATCTGTAAAGCATGCACTCCCATGTTCCGCCACCAGGGAACTCTTCCCCTGAAGTCCCAAGGGACCCCAGTATCCCTTGAGAGCACTGTATATAAGCCGGCCCCTAAGTCCTGCTCCTGACTCTGGAGTGTCTTATTAAAGAATGAGGTCACTGTTACTATAACCTCCCTGTGTGCAGCCTCATCTGTGTTAGGAACACAATCATAATCACTTTAACTTTTCCAATGGGCGATGACTCTCTGGAAAGTAATCCTTCTTCACACCAACTTAACTCTTTGCCCAAGGATGTTATATGGGATGCCCTCTAGTTCTGTCCTGAGAACTAAAAGCCCTAAGACTAGGTAGAATATTGGTCAAGCTCCTCTGTACCTTCTCTAGGGCTTTGATATCAATACTTAATACAATATTCCAGGTATGGTCATTATAAATAACAGTGTTTTGCAATGGGATGCATCACAATTTGCAACAAGTCCCTGTGAAGGAAATGCCAATCAATGCCAAATTGGGGCATTTTTGAGTTGTGGACTTGTGCCTATTATAAATGCGACTGAAAATGCCCCCAAAGTGAGTTATTTTGGACCATGCAGCCAAGACAGAGAGTAGAACTTTTCATCCCATGTGTCTAGGCTGTATTGACACACATAAGCTAGTAAGGATTGTGTTGTAGCCTGTTTACACATCCAATTTGACTAAAACTGGCGCACGGTTCCACATTATTGTGTTCTTTAATGGCTCGCAATGACTGCCATGTTTAGATGTCAGTTAATCACTCCTGCCTTCCACCCTTTCACAGACCTTCCCTGACATTCCCCATCTCCTCCCCACCTTCTTTCCCAGCTTTTGTACTTGCCAGGGTCACAGGGGCAGCACGGACCAGCCCACACTGCGATATGTGCGCGCACGAGATCCGTGCAGCAGAGCAGGTCTCCAGTCATCTCCATGGACAGCGTGGAGGCATACCGCTACAAGGTACAGCGCGAGCTGGTGCAGGAGGGCGATAGCAGCGAAGAGTGACGTCATCAAGATCCAGGTCGGTGATTGGAGCGTGGGCAGATACAGCAGGAGCAGCGAGGTTGGGGCGAATGAGCGGCGAGAGACTGCGGAGGAACGTGATCGGGGCCCAGGGGAGGTGCGAGTTCGGGGCCAGGGGCCCAGTGACAGCACGGACCAGCCCACACTGCGATATGTGTGCGCACTAGGTCCGTGCAGCAGAGCTGGTCTCCAGTCGTCTTGGTTAATCCTTGCCACTGGACCAAGACCTTGCTCTGTCAAGCCCCGTGTGGTGGCTGGTGTGCAACGGCCACCCCACGTTCAAAAAATCCACGCACAGGCACCTTCCACCCTTCAGGATGTAGTTCAGGACCTGGAATATTAGGTCCTTCATTGAAACACCTGTGAAATCCTTTTTTGGCGTGGAAGCAAGTCATCCTCGTTTCGAGGGACTGCCTATGATGATGATGATGATGACTTGCTTAAAAACTGTTCAATCTCTAACTTCTTCCCGCGTCTGATGAAGGGTCGTCGGCCTGAAACCTTATCTCGGTTTCTCTCTCCACAGATGCTGCCTGGTCTGTTGACTATTTCCAACATTTCATGTTTCTAATTCAGCCATGTACATAGGGTCTAGTCAAGGTAACACGAGGAGCAGGTCAGGAGTGAGCAACAAATAACGAGGAATTCACATCTGATGGACCACAAACTTCATTGGACTTAATACAATATGATAACCTGTATCAGCATCCTGCAGTCTCGCCTGTTCATAGGGAAAAGTACACAGAGGCGGCTCGTTTCTAAATGATCCATTGCCAAAATGATAATTACATTTAAACTATAATCTCATGTAATGGAGACAAAGAGAGTCGAAATCGTTCTAATCTATGAGATGCTAAAAGTTCCTCAGTCTGAAGATCACAGTAATGATCTGTTGGTACAGACCTGAATTAACCTGAACAAAATGAGACAAAGGACCTCAAAAACAAAGAACAAAACAAAAAGCTGTATCACATCATGACAACTACTTCAGAAACAATTACACTGCAGAGTTATTGTACCCATTCGTCAGCTCAATATGCATTAAGCATTGATTGAGATTTAACATGCGTGTATGTGGGGGTGCTAAAAGAAAGAAAAAAGGTAAGCGGTGAATATTTAGTGCAGGTACGAGGGGGAGTCAGGAAGGAATCATTCATCATCATCATCATCATAGGCAGTCCCTCGGAATCGAGGAAGACTTGCTTCCACTCTTAAAATGAGTCCTTAGGTGGCTGAACAGTCCAATACGAGAACCACAGTCCCTGTCACAGGTGGGACAGATAGTCGCTGAGGGAAAGGGAGGGTGGGACTGGTTTGCCGCACGCTCTTTCCGCTGCCTGCGCTTGGTTTCTGCATGCTCTCGGCGATGAGACTCGAGGTGCTCAGCGCCCTCCCGGATGCACTTCCTCCACTTAGGGCGGTCTTTGGCCAGGGACTTCCAGGTGTCAGTGGGGATGTTGCACTTTATCAGGGAGGCTTTGAGGGTGTCCTTGTAATGTTTCCTCTGCCCACCTTTGGCTCGTTTGCTGTGAAGAAATTTTGAGTAGAGCACTTGCTTTGGGAGTCTCGTGCCTGGCATGCGAACAATGTGGCCTGCCCAGCGGAGCTGATCAAGTGTGGTCAGTACTTCAATGCTGGAGATGTTGGCCTGGTTGAGGACGCTAACATTGGTGCGTCTGTCCTCCCAGGGGATTTGTAGGATCTTGCGGAGACATCGTTGGTGGTATTTCTCCAGTGACTTGAGGTGTCTACTGTACATGGTCCATTTCTCTGAGCCCCAAAGCGGCGAGGGCAGCAGAAGCAGTGCCGCAAAAACATCAATGCCGGGGCACTCAAAGACCCGGTTAAAGAACCCTATACAGTCAGTGCCTCACAGCTAACCTGGCGTGCCTTGATGACCCCGAGACGCAGAATGCCCACAGCGCTTGGTCTGCCCTCCAGGCCTCCATATCCAGTGCCTGCGAAGAGATGCTCGGTCACTCAACCAGAAAGCAACAGGATTGGTTTGATGAGAATGACCAGGAGATCCAAGAGCTACTAGATCGCAAGTGGAGGGCATTTCTGAATCTTAAACTACAACTCAACTTGGGAGCAGCAAGGCAGCATTACAGACGGCTTATGGCCGAGGTCCAACAAGAAGCCCGGGTCCTAAAGAACAGATGGTGGATGGTGTAGTGTCCTTACACACTACTATAAATTCACACGAGGCACATTCTGCAGACAAGGTCACTCTGTGACCCGAACCTTTATTCACAGGACCAAGAAGTGATGACCCTGCTTGGGACCTCCCGTTATATACCTGGATGACCAGGTGAGGAGTGTCTCCCACAAGTTCATCCCCTGTGGTCAAGGTGTGCATTTCTTAGGTGTATACAGTATTGCAGTGTTGTTACATGAAGGTTACAGTTTC
Organism: Pristiophorus japonicus; assembly: GCF_044704955.1. Lineage (NCBI taxonomy): Eukaryota > Metazoa > Chordata > Chondrichthyes > Pristiophoridae > Pristiophorus > Pristiophorus japonicus. The sequence continues at coordinate 172,146,781 of NC_091990.1, forward strand.
ATGAAGGTTACATACATCACATCACCTCCCCCCCAACGTCTTATGGGGTCAAAGATTAAGTCTTTCAGGCGGTCGACGCTCTCTCGTGGAGCGCCGCAGTTGGGGCTCTGGTTGTTGAGCCTTGGCATGCGTCTGTCACCTGTGGTGATTCCGGCCTGTCCGGGCTGGCCGCAGGGACTGTGCATGCTGCTGAATGTTCTTGTTGCTCATTCACTGGCGGTGGTGTGGGCAACATCTCATGATCTTCCTCAGGTTCCTCAGTGTCCATGCTGAACCTTTTTTTTACTTGGTCCAGATGCTTGCGGCATATCTGTCCATTGTTAAATCTGGATACTATGACCCTATTCCCCTCTTTGCCAATTACAGTACCCTCAAGCCACTTGGGCCCCAAAGCGTGATTAAGAACAAATACAGGGTCATCGATTTCTATACATCTCCCCTTTGAGTTACGGTCATGGCACTCATTTTGGGACTGGCGCTTGCCCTCAACAATGTCTGACAAGACTGGATGAATGAGGGACAGCCGAGTTTTAAGTGTACATTTCATGAGTAGTTCCGCAGGCGGGACTCCCGTGAGCGAATGCGGTTGTGACCTATAGGCCAGCAGGAGGCGCGATAGGCGGCATTGAAGGGAGGGTCCTTGAATCCGGAGCATGCCCTGTTTTATGATTTGGACCGCACGTTCCGCCTGGCCATTGGAAGCCGGCTTGAACGGTGCCGTCCTGACATGTTTGATGCCATTACCCGACATGAACTCCCGGAATTCAAAGCTAGTGAAACACGGGCCGTTGTCACTAACCAGGATGTCCGGTAAGCCGTGGGTCGCAAAGACCACACGCAGACTCTCCACAGTGGTGGATGTCGTGCATGAATTCAATATGATGCACTCAATCCATTTCGAATACGCATCAACAACAATGAGGAACATTTTTCCCATGAACGGGCCCGTGTAGTATACGTGAATATGTGACCATGGCCTGGTGGGCCAGGGCCACGGGCTGAGTGGGGCCTCCCTGGGGGCATTGCCCAGCTGGGCACACATCGTGCACCTGCGAACCCAGTGTTCCAGGTCTGAGTCAATCCCCGGCCACCATACATGTGACCGGGCAATGGCCTTCATTAGCACGATGCCTGGGTGCTCGCTATGGAGTTTCCTGATGAACGCTTCCCTTCCCTTCTGGGGCATGACTACCCTGCTGCCCCACAGTAGGTAGTCGGCTTGGATGGAGAGTTCATCCATCCGTCTGTGAAACGGTCTGACCTCCGTGTGCGGGCGACCAATCGCCAGTCAGGACACATTTCTTAATCAAGGATAGGAGGGGATCTCTGTTTGTCCAGATTTTGATCTGGCGGGCTGTGATGGGGGAGCCTGCGCTGTCAAAGGCTTCAACGGCCATGACCATCTCAGCGCTTTTCTCTGCTGCCCCCTCAGTGGTGGCCAGTGGAAGCCTGCTGAGCGTGTCAGCGCAATTTACGGTGCCTGGCCAATGCTGTATGGTGTAGTCATACGCAGCCAGCGTGAGAGCCCATCGCTGTATGCGAGCTGACGCATTGGCATTGACAGCTTTTCTGTCTGACAACAGGGATGTTAATGGTTTGTGGTCCGTTTCTAACTCGAAACTTCTGCCAAAAAGACACTGGTGCATCTTTTTTACCCCGTAGACACATGCGAGTGCTTCCTTTTCAACCATCCCATAACCCCGTTCTGCTTGTGAGAGCGACCTGGAGGCATAAGCCACAGTTTGGAGTTGGCCCTCATCTTACTCGGGTATTGGTCTTGTAGTGACACCCGGTTGATGGTGGCCTTGTAGTCGCCACAGATCCTGACCGAGCCATCCGTTTTTAGGACAGGGACGGTGGAGCTTGCCCAGTCGCTGAATTCAATGGGCGAAATTATGCCCTCTCTTAGCCACCTGTCCAACTCACTCTCAATTTTCTCCCGCATCACATATGTCACAGCTCTGGCTTTGTGGTTCACTGGTCTGGCGTCCGGGGTGATGCGTATCACTACTTTGGCACCTTTGAAAGTCCTGACACCAGGTTGAAATAGTGACTCAAATTTCTGTAGGACCTGTGAGCATGAACTTCGCTCCACAGTTGAAATGGCGTGCACATCCCCCCATTTCCAGTTCATCTCGGCTAGCCAGCTCCTCCCCAAAAGCGCGGGACAATTTCCTGGGACAATCCAGAGTGGTAGCCTGTTCTCTGATCCATTATGTGTGACCACCAACATTGCACTGCCTAGCACTGGGATGATCTCTTTGGTATACGTCCGTAATTGCGTGACAATGCGTTCTAGTCTGGGTCTGCTAGCTCTGAGTGGCCATAGTTTCTCGAATTGTTGGACACTCATAAGTGACTGGCTGGCCCCTGTGTCCAGCTCCATGCGTATCGGGATGCCGTTTAAAAGGACTTTCATCATCATAGGTGGCGTTTTGGTATATGAGCTGTGGATGTTTGCCACATGAACCCGCTGAACTTCAGCGTCCATTGCTTTGTCCCAAGCATCAACCTGCCTTGCAGACCCCTTTTCGGGTTCATCTGCCTCATAAATTAGCCTCGCTGCGGGCTTCCTGCACATTCTGGCTAAATGTCCACTGAAGTTACAATTTCTACAGATAAATTGTTGAAACCTACAAGTTTTTGCAGCATGTCTGCCCCCGCACCTCCAGCATGAGCTGAGATTGTTGTGAACAAAAGAGTTGTTACCAGGCATTCCTCTGATTGTCTCTCTGATTACTCTTGAGCACTCTGTTAGTGGGTGTCAATAGCCCCATCCCGGGATGCATTGTCCACCGTGATGGCGTAAATGTCCGTTCAACCTGCCATTGTCTCTGTTGCTGTGAGAGGACCCACTCTAGAGTCTGTTGCTGCCTGGGTGGTGTCAAATCGCCCTTGCCTGCCTGCGGGGTACTGAGTCGCGTTTACAATGTTAACTCCCTGATCTATCGCCACGTTGGAAGCAGAGTTGGTTATCTTGGTTTCCTCCTCCCCCGCCATGTCCAATAAAGAAACTCCTTAACATCTCCCCCCTGCAGGTGTCTGTGAACTTACAGAGCACTGAAGGTCCGCAACGAAGTCCGGTATGCTCGGTCCTTCCCGACGTCGGTGTATATAGAATCGATGCCGGGCCATGTGTATACTGCTCGCCGGTTTGAGGTGCTCACCGATCAGTTTGCTGAGCTCTTCAAAGGTTTTTTCCGCCGGTTTCTCGGGTGCGAGCAGGTCTTTCATCAGCGCGTACGTCTTAGGTCCACAGCTGGTCAGTAGATGCGCCCTTTGCTTGTCAGCCGCTGCATCTCCCAGCCAGTCCTTCGTGACAAAGCTCTGCTGGAGCCTCTCAATGAAATCGTCCCAGTCCTCACCAACACAGTACCGTTCCTCTGTGCTACTGTGGCCATTCTCGTGAGTCATTGATTCCCGTTTCTCATCGCCAAATGTAATGTCTTTACACACTACTATAAATACATACGAGGCACATTCTGCAGACAAGGTCACTCTGTGACCCGAACCTTTATTCACAGGACCAAGAAGTGATGACCCTGCTTGGGACCTCCCTTTATATACCTGGATGACCAGGTGAGGAATGTCTCCCACAAGTTCACCCCCTGTGGTCAAGGTGTGCATTTCTTAGGTGTATACAGTATGAAGGTTACAGTTACATGAAGGTTACATACATGACAGGTGGCATGCAGGCACATGTTGCCAGTGCGGTCTATTGTCTGTCAAATTCAAAATCAGACAGGGCACAGGTGTCTGGAGAGGGGACAGAGCTTATAAATCTTTTAATGGACAAGGGGGGAGAAATTCAGGGTGTTTGTGCCTCCCGTTAGTGCCCATGGGCGCGGCACCACTGAGCGCGGCACCACTGACTGCTGCGTAATTCCGTGGGAGTTTAGCGGCAGCACTAGTCAGTAGCGCCCCACTCCTACGGTTAGCGCCCTGCTCCGTTGCACCCGCGGTGACAACGTCATCACCGTGCGCAGCGACCCATTTTCGCCCCGGAGCGAAAGTTCAGTAGCGCTCCTGAAGCTGCAAAGGGCGATGCCCGCAACACCCTCACAGGAAGTGTACCGGGCTGTTGGCCCCTCGTGGGGCGATTATTAAAGGGGAGGTTGTGAAGGGGGAAAGAAATGGCCAACTTACCACTGGCGGCCCTCTTGACAGTACATGGCGGGGTCGGTGCTGCGATCTTGCTGCCACAGCCCCCCCACCACCTGGTGGTCCAGTGATGGCCCCGTATCCCGGCCACAGAGTCGGCAGCTTTGGGGCCCCCCCACGGTTAATGACGGGCAGGGCCCTGTCTATGCGCCAGTGCTACGCGTCTCACCACGTAGCGTTGCGAACTTCGCGGAGGCTTTGCGTCGCGTTCCCACCCCCGAGGTGAAGTGCAGCGATATATTTTGCGCTGCACTTCCTCTCGGGGGCAGTAACCTGAATATAGGTCACGGGGTGGGTACTTCCGCGCCCGGCGCAGGAACCCCTGCCTCGCGGCTGTTACCGCCGAATTTTGCGGCCAAAGTACCAAAGTACCAAACAAACTATATCTTCAAAACAATCAGGATTCCTTTAAAAACAAGTAGAAATCGATTGAAAGATTGGCTTTGCTGAATGGTAGGGGAGGAACACACCAAGCTCCTTCACTGTGTAATTTGTTCGTAACCTGGTACACTGCTGCCAGTGTTGAGCAGAGGAAATAAGGTGTTGACATGTGGATGCAGTTTGACACTTTTCGATGTCGTCGCAGCTCGTGCTGCTCCCTGAGGTGGTACGTTGCCACACTCCTCCGCTCACCGCTCCTGTTATGGCCCCGACCTACCGCTGGTGTTCTCACACAGTTTGGGGCAATCAAGGTCCAGGTCGGTGATTGGAGCGTGGGCAGATACAATAGGTGCGGCGCGGTCAGGGCGAAGCAGCGGCGAGAGATTGTAGAGGGATGTGATCGGGGCCCTGGGGAGGCGTGAGTTTGGGGCCAGGGGCCCAGGGGCAGCACGGACCAGCCCACACTGCGATATGTGTGCGCACTAGGTCCGTGCAGCAGAGCTGGTCTCCAGTCGTCCTGGTTAACCCTTGCCACTGGTCCAAGACCTAGCTCTGTCAAGCCCGTGTGGTGGCTGGTGTGCAACGGTCACCACACGTTAAAAAAATCCACGCACAGGCATCTTCCACCCTTCAGGATGCAGTTCAGAATCTGGAATATTAGGTCCTTCATCGCAACACCTGTGAACTCATCCTTTTTTGGTGTGGAAGCAAGTCATCCTCGTTTCGAGGGACCGCCTATGATGTTGATGACAGTTTGACTCACCGCTGCGCTTGCAACAAACTTCTCAAATGGATTTTAAAACTAGGACTTCGCTGTCAGGTTTTCACGTGGCCATCACAAAACTGGACAATCCGGTTCAAAACTGGGCGGATGGAATTTCACGCTTTCAAGTGCTGTAAGTAGAAAGGGAAAATCAGAATGCGAGTCACTCCTGGGCACTATGGCAGACTGCTTAGCATCTGGTTTCAGGGTGGTATTAGGTGAGGGTCTGGGGCAAAGTGGCCTGGCAGCCATCTTGGCTTCAGGTGAAGTGAGGCAAAGGGTAACCAAAGAAAGGAGGTATTAATCTCCACGCCATCCCTCAGCCAGTGAAAACATACAAGAACAAAAGAATTAGGAGCAGCAATAGACCATTCGGCCCCTCGAGCCTGCACCGCCATTCAATGAGATTATGGCTGATCTTCGACCTCAACTCCACTTTCCTGCACTATCCCCATAATCCCTTGATTCCCTTAATATCCAACAATCTATCGATCTCTGTCTTGAATATACTCAACGACTTGAGCCTCTACAGCCCTCTGGGGGAGGAGAAGTCCAAAGATTCACCAGCCTCTGAGTGAAGAAATTTCTCCTCATCTCAGTCCTAAATGGCCAACCCCTTAATCTGTGAATAGAAACATTTTCTGCTTTTCGATAAACGAATTAATGACTTTGCATGCCAAGATTTTGTAACTAGCTTTACTAAAAAAATAAGTTGGAGTAAATTATTACACACAGCCATATCTTGTAGCAAATTTAGATTAGTATATACAGAATAAACACACATTGGCCCTTTTAATCTAGGATTTACGGTCAGCCTATGCACACGCTTAAGTTTTTAATTTGCACTTGATGCCCTGTTTAAATTACCATGGGACATGACAAGTAAGAAAACAAAATAAGCCGAACACCACCAGCAAAAGCAAGTCTGTTTTGTAACATTCAGCCTGTTCTCAGTGGCCATGCTCACTCAGTGTTTGAGATCACCTTCCCTTTGGAAAACCACTGTAATTACCTGAAAGCCATGCTGGGTACATGTATAAACTGTACTGCTTGCTCCTGAAAGTAGAACAGCAGGGATTAATATCTTTCTCGGAGGTTGGTTGAACTTGTTGACCTCCTGAGGATGACTTTTCGCAATGTGTGCCTGCTACCGAAACCATTTCATCATTATCGGCTATAAAAACAAAGAGTGCTGGAAGTACTCAGGCAGCTTTTGTAAAGAGAGAAACTGAGTTCATGTTTCAGGTTGATGACCTTTCGTCAGAACTGGAAAAAGGTAGAGATATAACAGGTTCTAAAAAAGTGCAGAGGCAGGGAAAGGGTTGTCTGTTATTGCTCTGACTGTCTTATACTGCACCTCCAATATCTTGGGGCTCAATTTTCCCCAAGGCCGTTTTTTGGTGTATTGCCACAGTAATGCCTGTTTTTTGGCCCCAACTACTCCAAAAAAAAAGTACCAAGTTTCCCTGTTCTATTTTTTTGAAATTGGCGCCGCACAGCCTGTCCTTTAGCCTCGGGGGGTGGAGCCTAATGTCTGCGCCGAAAAAACGATGCCCCCCCCCCGGTCTGCATTCGGCCATTTGTAAAGAGCCAGTTGTGTGTGAGAACTTTAATTCTCAGTGGAAAAATCGGAGCTGCAATACAAGATGCAAGGACCAAGAATTTCTCACAGGATGAAGTGGAGGCACTGGTTACTGTAATTGAGGCCAGATGGCACGAGCTGGACACCAGCAGAGGTCACATAAAAGTTTCACCAAAAGAAATGAAGAAACACTGGAACCAACTTGCAGAAGGTTACTGTGCAAGGTCTCGAGGCCAGTGCAAAAAGAAGTGGCAGGACCTTGGTCAAGTAGTTAGTGTAAGTAATATTTTCATTTATTCAATGGAATTGCAATTGTAAATGTGACCAGCTGTATATGTTCCACCCAGCGGAAAGACACCCGCTCTAAAAAGTTATATTTTCATCTTTGCAGAGGAAGGTGGCACACAACAAAAGGGAAATACCTCGGACAGGAGGAGGCCCGGCAAATCTGCAGCCACTGACACCCTTGGAAGACAGGGTCGCTGCTTTGATGGGTCCTGCCTGGAGAAAAGCAGCTACCACTGCACAAGCTGGGCCCACACTCGAGGGAGAGGGTAAGTCCTGCAAATTCCACAGTCTGGCTTTGCTAAATGTTAAGTACTGAGCGGGCTAGCCATGCTTCGGTTCCTGGGGATGTCTCCGTCAGCTACGCTTCGGGTGATGCAATGTGCTATCATTCATCGTGGTCTTTCAAATCTGCCTGCTGCCTGTACTCTGTAGCTGCCAATTTGTGGTGGTAACAAGCCTTAAGGAAAGGGGCAATTTCGGCCCCAAAGAGCCTTGAAGGATGGTTTTCTGAGTTGTGCTAATGCCTGGGAACCGCATCTGGCTGATGTACATTTTAGAGAATCATTTGCACAAAACCCACAATTCTCCATCCATTAAAATGAATGGGTGGAAGATCGTGGGTTGCATGCTTGTGATTTTCTGAATTCTTTAATACATTCTTGGAATGTGGGCATCACAGGCCAGAGCAGCATTTATTGCCCATCCCCTGTCACCCTTTAGACAATGGTGGCCGGCCTCCATCTCTTGCTGCAGTCTGCGTGTTGAAGGTGCTCCCACAATGCTGTTAGGTAGGCAGGTCCAGGATTCTGACGATGAAGGATAAACACAGTCAGTGGGGAAGATCCCCGGCCACTGGCGTGAGCTCAGAAATTTGTCCACTTGGTGTACACGGCTACAATCCATCCTTCATTAAATGAAAGTCCTGTTCATGTGGATAGTCTTTCCTTTTCTTGTATTTTGCATTTAGTATGTCTATTAGAAATTGTAATGTAGAGAGACCTTTCTGCCATCACAACTTGGGGCCTTAGTGTATTAAGTCTTTGTCAAGATCTAACACTGAAACATGAGGTGAGCTCTCTGATGTAAGGACATCAATATGCTGGAAATGTACCCAATTATGAGTCAATATATATTATCATCACTACATCCAACCCAATTACAGTGGCAAATGAAGGTAAACTGGTTATCAGGGAAAAACTATTTCAAAATAAGCACAAGCACCTTGAACAAGATCATTGAACATATCTGTTTGATCCCTGTGTCTGCCGTGTAATGTTACATTAACTATTGCCACTTACCATGACCAAAGTGTTAATTCTTGTCCAAGCCAAAGGATTGTATACTGATGTTTCAGCTGCTCGATTTAGTGAAAAACTAAAACTTAAGTGTACCAGAGAAACTGAAATGTGGACCTGAGCTGAAGATTATATGGTGATCTGCTTAAATTATATACATTTTGCTTCCTGATTAGTACATTGTGTTCTGGAGTTAATGTTGTCTGTAATGGAAATTTGCCTGGAGCAGTGCTGGGAGAACGCTGCTCGATCTCCGCACTGGGCAGGTGCTGCCTGAATCTGAGATAATCTTACTTGGCAAAGGAAAATCTGACATCTTGTGAACAGAACCTCCCTCCCTGCCAACAAACACCGCGAGTAGCTCTGCAGAATTCCATACTCTACCCTTGCAAGTCAAAGGAGGTTGTGGAGAAAATGTAGAGTATTGAGCAGTGCATCAATGATATCTTTACATAGTCAACATATCCTCTTCTACGATGGTGATTGGCCTCCCCTCCTTCTTCAGCGACGACTGGAGCTCTCTTTCCCCACTGGTGACCTGGCCTCCTCTCCTCCTCCAGCACATGGTGAGTACCATGGCAGTGACCCCCCCTGACCTTCCACTACAAACCCCAGTGGCCACTGACCAGCCCAATGCCTGCCCCCAACCAAGCCTTGGACCACCTACCATCAAGGGCGCTACTCAGTGCCGAGCTTGCGGCCAACATCTCGCCGTAGATAGATAGATTTCAAGAAACAAAAGGCATCAAGGGGTATGGGGAAAAAGCGGGAATATGGTGTTGAGATAGAGGATCAGCCATGATATTGAATGGCGGTGCAGACTCGAAGGGCCGAATGGCCTACTACTGCTCCTTTTTTTCTATGTTTCTATGTTTCTTTGGAGGCAACTAGGCCCATACAGCAGTGCCTGGTCTCCAGTCATCTTGGACCCCCTTGCCACTGGACCAAGACCTTGCTCAGCTAAGCCCGTGTGGTAGCCGGTATGCAACGACCATCCCACGTTAAAAGGACTCACGCACAGGCATCATCCACTCCTTTAACATTGCAAAAACAAATGCATTAATATAGTATTTTAGCACAGCATATGATTTCAAAGTTTACAATGAAATGCTTTTGGAATGCAGTAACAGTTGTTCTGTATAAAAGCAGAGAAGTCCTGCTACGACTGTACAGGTTATTGGTGAGTCCAAACCTAGAGTACTGCATATAGTTTTGGTCTCCGTATTTAAGGAAAGATATACTTGCATTGGAAGCAGTTCAGAGAAGGTTCACTAGGTTGATTCCAAAGATGAGGGGGTTGACTTATGTAGGTAGGTTGAGTAGGTTGGGCCTATACACATTGGAGTTCAGAAGAATGAGAGGTGATCTTATCGAAACATATAAGATAATGAGGGAGCTTGACAAGGTGGATGCAGGGAGGATATTTCCACTCATAGGGAAAACTAAAACTAGGGGACATAGTCTCAGAATAAGACGCCGCCCATTTCAAACTGAGATGAGGAGGAATTTCTTCTCTCAGAGGGTTGTAAATCTATGGATTTATCTGCCCCAGAGAACTGTGGAGGCTGTGTCATTGAATATATTTAAGTCGAAGATAGTTAGATTTTTGAGCGATATGGGAATAAAGGGTTATGGGGAGTGGACAGGGGAATGGAGCTGAGACCATGATCAGATCAGCCATGATTGTATTAAATGGCAGAACAGGCTCAATGGGCCAAATGGCCTACTCTTGCTCCTATTTCTTACGTTCTTCTTATGTTTTTATGTTCTTACAAATTGTAAAATGTGCCCTCATCAAGCAAATGTTTGATCCAAATCCAAAGAAACAGCAGTTGTCATGAATCACAACTTGCCAAATTTTCTAATTACTTATCGTAATAATCCTCAGACAGCTACGAGTAGAATACCAACAAAGTTGTTTCTCAAACGACAGCCACAAACCAGGTTCTCATTGTTAAAACCAAACTTGGCACAGTCAGTAGAAGAGAAACAATTAAGACAGAAAGAAAAACATGATAGAGGTAGAATAAGAGAGAGAAGTGTGAATTTGAATCAGAAGATTAGAGTGAGAATCTTCACCATAAATGGTTAAAGTGGTTAGTTACCAGGAAGAATAGTGAAGATACGTGGTCCTCGCACATATTTGTTCAAGATGTTTGATCATGGACAGGTTAGGTTTGTTCAAATTGATCATATTTTACCTACAGATGTGGAAGGAGTTGAAAGTTGGAATGATTGGATTGTTTCTGATGAGTCAGATAGTCTTGTTACAAGTAGAGTACCAGTAGCAAATCCTACATCAGATGTACTAGAAACAAGTCCACAAGAAAGTCGGAATTTGAGTCTGAGTCTGAGTCAGGCAAACAGTCTGAAGTTGTCGAGAGTTCAAATGTAGATCAAGGGTTACCCTTGGAGACAAACTCTCCTCAGGCTCAGCCTGGAATAAGTCTGAGTTCGACACCACGTTTGGAACGTTCTGTTCGAGAGCGAAGGTATCCTCTTTGAAGCAGAGAACCTGTGGTTAAATTTGATTTGTAAATATGGCAAAATAAATCATTTGCCTGGAAATCGCGGCCTCCCCGGCCCGTAGGGAGTGTGTACGGAGTGTGTACGGACCCGGGAAGGCATCGCAAAAGCCAGTTTTCAGCGCACAATATCAGAAGCGTGGAAATTTGCAAGGGCAAGATTGTGGGACTTACCCATATCTTGCCAGCAAATGTCCTCAAAACTCTTGTACCTTATAAAAGCAGGTGCATAGCCTAGTTTTACAGGCTTAAGAGTTTTAAAACATACAAAAATATAATAAAATTAAATCAAAAAACTCATTTTACTGTTAAAAACTCTGCTCACTAAGGTAAGTGTATTTTTAACCCTAATTACAAAACTTTTTTAAAGATCGTAAAAATTTATATTTTTTCGAAGGCATTTATTAACTTTAATTTCAATGAATTTTAATTATGTGAGGTGTGTTTTTTATTTTTTATTATGGTGCTTAGTGTGTTTGTTTTTTTTTCTGATTAATAGAAATGAGAACTTGTAGATATGGAGTTCCATTGCTATTAATGAGAATGCTGTGGAATACTGTACCTGATTGGTTGAGCAGTCACACGTGACTGCACCGTCTGCATGGGAACCTGGAGGACACGAGCGCGCTTCGCAGCGCGGGAAGAGAAGCCCCCCCCACCAGAATCCCACGCTCCTCCCGGACCACCAGGTAAATCCATAGAAATGTTTCAGGTCGGAGACATCCTCCCGCGGAAAGCCTATGACTGGAATTTCTGGGCCCAGATCTTTTGTTGTGTATAACCATGCAAGTTATGTATGATGATTAATTTGTTATAATTACTTCTTCATTAAGGAGAGAGAAGTGTAATATAGTGGACTACTGTTGTAATGCAACTGTATATTAATAAAAGGTCACCTGACAAGTTTTTGGTAGAACCATCTTGTAGTCTGTGTTTTTATGATGTCGTAAAGAAGATATTACACATGACATGAAATAACCTCATGTTTTTCTTCAGAAATAGCCTTAGCATCTTTAACATCCACCTGATCCTGTGGAGCAAACTTCTGTTAGCTTGGTTTGACATCTCATCTGCGGGAAGCACCTCCAAAAATGCTGTAGTGTATGGAGAAAGAGTCAGACTGAATACTGTGAGCTCAAAGTAAAGTGTGACCTTAATCTTTTATTGCAGGTCTCCAGAGTGCCTCTCCAACCTGTGAAGCCTCCTTAAATACCTGTGCTCCCAAGGGATTATTGGATCCCTTAGGACTCCAGGGGATGAGCCCTCTGGTGGCTGTACAGAGTAAATACAAGTTTACATATATAACAAATGCAGCAGTGCCACAGGGACCCAGACCTACAACCTTCTAACCCAGAAGTTAAGGTGCTACAAACTGAGCCAAACTTGTTGTTGGGTGAGGATTTTGTAATACTTGCATTCCTAAGTAATGCTTAGATCTGGTTTTGTGTTTCAACGGTTCTGTCCTTCTCCAACCAACCTACAAGCAAGCAACAACACACAAATATATTTCACTGAGTTTATTAGAAAATACAGAGAAAGAAAAAAAAGGAAGAAAGAAAGAAAGAAAGAAAGAAAGAAAGAAAGAAAGAAAGAAAGAAAGAAAGAAGGAAAGTAAGAAAGTAAGAAAGTAAGAAAGAAAGAAATGAAGGAATAAAGGAAGAAAAATAAAGAAAACTTGCATTTGCATCGTACCAAGGGAGAACTATCTTGCTCTTCTTCAAATAGTGCCGGCCATGGGATCTTTTACACTGAGAGGGCCGATGGGACCTCGGTTTAACGTCTCATCTGAAAGATGGATCCTCAGACACTGCAGCAGCGATATTGACTTTTTTAAAATCTTGTTCAACTAGTACTTTCCTCATCGACTAGAGAAGTGATTTGTCATGTCTTATTCTCTTCAGCAGCTCCAGTCGGGCAAACTCTTTGAAGATTTCAGATCAATGTCAATAAGTTGAAAAATGCAGAATGATAAATATCCCTGAAACAGTAATTGGAGCTATGGGAATTTAAGTGACTGTTCAATTGAAAAAGCTATTAATCAGATACGTATGGGAACAAATTATTTGAACTGAGTGGCTTGGCTCCGCCCTCAACCAAACTACTCGGTGACCAGCCAAACACAACATGTATCGCATTAAGATGGAGCAAAGTTTTTCTGACTAAAGCTATTTTTTTTAGAACCATAGACGTTTACAGCACGGAAGGAATTTATCCAGCCCATCATGTCTGTGCTGGCTGTTTGCTAAGGCAATCGAAAACCAATGCTGCTGCCCCATAACCCTGTATGTTTCTCTGCTTTAAATATTTATCCAATATTCTTTTAAAAGATACAATAGTTTCTGTCTCAGCCATTCCCTGTGGCAAAGACTTTCATTTCCCAACAATCCTCCGTGTAAAGACTTTTCTCCAAACCTCTCCCTTAGTGATCCTTTTAAATGTGATGGTCTTTGTCATTCATTGACATTCAAATCAGAAAACAATATGATTTCCTTATTCACTATTAAAACCATGCTAATGTTTAAAAACTCTATTAACAACAACAATTTGAATTTTTATAGCATCTTTAATGTAGGAGAACGTCCCAAGGTGCTTCACAGTAGCATAGAAACATAGAAAATAGGTGCAGGAGTAGGCCATTCGGCCCTTCGAGCCTGCCCCACCATTCAATAAGATCACGGCTGATCATTCACCTCAGTACCCCTTTCCTGCTTTCTCTCCATACCCCTTGATCCCTTTAGCCGTAAGGGCCATATCTAACTCCCTCTTGAATATATCGAACTAACTGGCCTCAACAACTTTCTGCGGTAGAGAATTCCACAGGTTCACAATTCTCTGAGTGAAGAAGTTTCTCCTCATCTTGGTCCTAAATGGCTTACCCCTTATCCTTAGACTGTGACCCCTGGTTCTGGACTTCCCCAACATCGGGAACATTCTTCCTGCATCTAACCTGTCCAATCCCGTCAGAATTTTACATGTTTCTATGAGATGAATCAGATGAAAATTGACACATAGCAAAAGAAAGAGATAGTAGGTAGGGTTACTAAAAGCTTGATGAAAGAGATAGTTTGTAAGGGGTGTTTTAATGGAGGAGAAAGAGTTAGAGAGGTGGAGAGGTTTAAGTAGGGAATCCAGAACTTCGGGCCGAGACAGCTAATGGTGAATGAAAGGGAGTAGTAGTTTCTTAAGAGGCCAGAATTGGAGGAACCCAGAGTCCTGGGAGGCTTGTAGGGCAGAGATAGGGAGAGGTGAAAACAAGGGTGAGAATTTTAAATTTGAGGCGTTGGTGAACCTGGAGTCAGCGAGTGAAGGCTTGATGGGTGAGTGAGATTTGGTGCAAGTTAAGATACGGGCAGAGTTTCAACTAAGCTGAGATTTATGGAGGGTTAAAGATGAGAGGTCAGCCAGAAGAGCATTGGAATAATCAAGTGTGGAAGTTACAAAAGCAAGGATGAGGGTTTCAATAGCAGATAGGCTAAAACAGGGGCATTATTACGGAGGTGGAAATATGCAGTCTTTGTGATGGAGGGATATGGGATCAGAAGCTTAGCTCAGGGTAAAATAACATGCCGAAGTCGAGAGCAGTCTAGTTCAGCTTGAAACAGTGATCAGGGAGGAGGATTGCATTGGTGGCAAAGGAATGGAGTGTCAGCTGTGGCTCAGTGGATAACACTCTTGCCTCTGAGTCAGAAGGTTGTGGGTTCATAGTCCCACTTGAGCACAATAATCTAGGCTGATACTCTAGTGCAGTATCACGGGAGTGCTGCACTGTCAGAGGTGCCAATGAGACGTTAAACCGAGGCCCCACCTGCTCTCTCAAGTGAATGCAAAAGATCCCATGGCACTATTTCGAATAGGTGTCCTGGCCAATATTTATCCCTCAATCAACATACAAAAATAGATGATCTGATCATTATCACATTGCTGTTTGCAGGAGCTTTCTTGTGCATAAATTGGCGGCTGCATTTCCTACTTTCCAACAGTGAATACCCTCCAAAAGCATTGTCTGTACTGCACTGTAAAGCGCTTTGAGACGTCCGATGGTTGTGAAAGGTACGATATAAATGCAAGTCTTTGTGTTTTTGTGGTGCTAGTCGATGTCAATGATTTCAGCCATCCTGTAAGGAATGGATGTTATTCCATAAGATAATTGGCTTTCATGGGAATTAAGCATACAATGATAATCATTATTGCCAATAATCAGATATATACAATTACTATTATTAATAATAATGACATATATACTTAGGGTCACACTTGAGGTTCAAGGTCCCAGAGAATTCAACACATCACACGTGTTGAGCTCGAGACGATCGGCTGGCCAAGCCTTGTTGAATTCTGAATTATCTACTCTAACACCCCTCTTTTTAAACCTTTCTTTCACTCTGGTTACATGAGAATCCACATGTTTCAAAGTATTACCTCGCCCAATTTCCTGGATTACAGATGAGTTATCTCTTACCTTGTGCAGATGTATCCTTGGAAAAGTCAGGGCTGAATTTTGGCCACCATTCTGCGCCGTTTTATTTTGGCCTGCGATCCTTTTTTGGAGCAGGCTAAAATCTGCAAGTTTCGCAAAAGTTTCTGCCCCATTCTAAAGTAGGTGCGTCCGATTTTTTTAGTTCCCGATTTTTTTACTTCACTGGGGGCGGGAACTGTTGGGTGCGCCATTTCTGGCCATTAAGCGAGTTTGGCCAAGTACGATTTTTTTCTGAAACGGCGCTCTGCACCCTTGTGAAAAACCTTCCCTACACTTAAGGAAATCAGCGCAGAGAAGAGAAAATCAGCGGAGAGAAGACGTCATTGCTTTCGCCAAGCTGAAGACATGTTATTGCATAAGATAATTGGCTTTCATAGGAATTAAGCATACAATGATAACCATTACTGCCAATAATCAGATATATACAATTACTATTATTAATAATAATTACACATATACTTAGGGTGACATTGGGGGGGGGGGGCCATGGTGCCTTTCGGCCTGGGATAGGAGTGGCACCGGGGGTAGGGCCCTTTGGCCAGCGATGCTGCCGGCTGGCGCTCTGTGCCTTGAGCCTGGTGATCAGCGGAGAGTGGAGAAAACCAGTTTGTTGCTGAGCAAGCAATAAATATTGAATGTTGCCCCCAGTCTTCATGTTATGGCGTGTATTTTGTGCTGTGTGTGTATGTGCCCCAAATCTCTGCCTTAAGCATTGCGCCACCATAGAAACCGAGCCCACTGATACGCATATGCAGACGAGGGTGTGTCCATGGACGAGGGTGTCAACCTTTTGCAGGGAGCAGGAAAAGGTGTGAGTGCTTTGTGTGAGTAGTTTCATTTCATTTGCAACCAAGAAAAAGTAATGGGCGCGATCCTAGCAATGCCTCGTGGAGTAAGAGCGTTTTGCTTCATGGCTGTACAAAGGAGAAAATTAATAAGACAACAATATTTCAGGAACCAGAGAGCTCGAAGAATGATGGCATGCAAAGAAATCCTTTCAATTGGTAATTCCTTACTAAAGCAAAATGTACAGGAAAAACACCAAATGTGAGGGAGTTGCAAAGACCATCTTCCTCAGGAAATGGGCAGTAACTCTGCCTGACTTATCAGTCGACAGGTTAATACCTGCAATAATAATGCAAATATATTTCAATTCCAACTCCTGCATTTACCGTAGTGCAGCCAGTGGTGATAAGCCCATAGGGTGTTCCTCAGAACACTTTCCTGATCCTCAAAAGCAGTAACCAAGGGCAGCTCTGCACAAAATTAAGGATAGCACGGAGATTCCTGGAAGGTACAAAGTGCTTCACTGTCAATAAATTACTTTTGAAGTGTAATCACTGCTGTCATGTAGGGAAACGCAGCAGCCAATTTGAGCACAATAAGCTCCCGTAAACAGGGAGAGGCGCTCATACCTGCACCTGAGAGAGGCAGACTGCATTTGCAGGCTGTGCTTTTGGAAGGAGGTGATCACTGAGATCTGCCAACTGATCAGGGCAGACGTGGAGCCGAGAAGTGGGAGGAGGACTGCACTACCCATAGAGGTCAAGGTGACTGAAGCACTAGCCTTCTATGCCTCCGGCTCATTCCAGGCTTCAATTGGGAACATATGCTGCATCTCGTATCATGCCGACATATAGCTGCATTCAACAGGTCACGGCTGCACTGTATGCCCCCAGAGACAACTACATCAAGTTCCCCATGACCGCCTCGAGCCTGCTCCACTATTTAATCTGATCATGGCTGATCTGATCATGAACTCAGCTCCACTTCCCTGCCTGCTCCCCATAACCCCTTTTCCCCTTATCATTCAAGAAACTGTCTATTTCTGTCTTAAATTTATTCAATGTTCCAGCTTCCACAGCTCTCTGAGGCAGTGAATTCCACAGATTTACAACCCTCTGAGAGAAAAAATTCCTCCTCATCTCGTTTTAAATGGGCGGCCCCTTATTCTAAGATCATACCCTCTAGTTCTAGTCTCCCCCATCAGTGGAAACATTCTCTCTGCATCCACCTTGTCAAGCCCCCTCATAATCTTATACGTTTCGATAAGATCACCTCTCATTCTTCTGAATTCCAATGAGTAGAGGCCCAACCTACTCAACCTTTCCTCATAAGTCAACGCCCTCATCCCCGGAATCAACCGAGTGAACCTTCTCTGAACTGCCTCCAAAGCAAGTATATCCTTTTGTAAATATGGAAACCAAAATTGCACGCAGTATTCCAGCCGTGGCCTCACCAATACCTTGTATAACTGTAGCAAGACTTCCCTGCTTTTATACTCCATCCCCTTTATAATATCAATTGCTGTACCTGCATACTATCCTTTTGTGTTTCATGCACAAGTACCCCCAGGTCCTGCTGTCCTGCGGCACTTTGCAATCTTACCATTATCACAGTCACAGAGGATATTATTTTTGCCTTTGATTCAGTGTTTCAATGTTGTGGCAGGGGCGAAAACCTGATTAGAGAGATTCAAGATTGAAGTTGCAGGAAAGATGGGCACAGATTTGGGAGGAAACTACATGTTCAAGGACTTTGGAGAAGAACTGGAGGTTGGAGATGGGGCAGTAGTTACATGTCTTCTTAGTTTTCTTAGCTCCAGTGGAATAGTTCCAGTATCTCAAGTCTTGCCTCATAACTATATTTTCCTATCCCTGCCATCATCCTAGTCAATCAATGTAGTATGCTCTCTGTGACTTAAAACCATTTTTTTGGGAATGGGAACACCTAAAACTGCTCGTACACTGTAATTGTAATCTAACCAATGTTTTGTATAGATTCGTCATGACATCTTTACTCCTGTATTCTATTCCCTTATTTATAAAACCCCAAAAAACGTTAGCCTTCTTTATGGCTTTATCTACTTCCACTGGCACTTTTGGGAAATCATGCACATGAAGCCTCTAGGTCTTTCTGTTCATCCACATATTTCAGCAGCTTTCTGTTGAGCGCATAATCTTATTCCTTCTTTTCCTTCCAAAATGTATAACCTCACACTTATCCACATTAAATTGTATTGGACCTGTTATGTATTTAATAACTCGATAGAATGAATACTGTAACCTAACACAGGCACAAACCCAGCTCTGCTTTATTAGGGCCCAAAGTGATTACATTACATGATGGCTTGCCTTTTATACCTGGGCCATCAGCGTACAGCCCAATGACCTCCGACAGTGGCGCCACCTGGTGGCTAGTAACCCCAAGCATACATACATGACAGGACCCTTGATGCCTGTTCTACTAACTTGTCCATGTCTTCCTAAAGTCTTTTACAGCCCTCATCTCTATGGGGTCAAGTTTCGGCCTGAGTTACTCCTATTTTTTTGGAGCAACTAGTTTACAATGGAGTATCTTAGAAATTGCAATTCTCGGCCTTTAGTTTGCTCCAGTTCGAGTCAGTTAGAACAGTTTCATTTTAGAACAGATTTTTTTTTTCAAAAGGGGACGTGTCCGGCCACTTACGCCTGTTTTACAAGTTTAGGCAGCAAAAACTTACTCCAAACTAACTTACAATGGGGGCGTGTCTGGCCACTTGCGCCTGTTTTGCAAGTTTAGGCAGCAAAAACTTACTCCAAACTAACTTACAATGGGGGCGTGTCTGGCCACTTATGCCTGTTTTGCAAGTTTAGGCAGCAAAAACTTACTCCAAACTAACTTACAATGGGGGCGTGTCTGGCCACTTACGCCTGTTTTGCAAGTTTAGGCAGCAAAAACTTACTCCAAACCTTGCCTACACTTAGAAAATCAGGCGTAGGTTACAAATCAGGCATAGGGAATTGGGGGGGGGGTGGGGAATTAACCATTAAACACTTCACTTTTAAAAATAAAGAACCATCATCAATAATAAATGATAAATAAATCAATAAATAAGCCAATAAATCAATCCAAATAAATTAAAAAATAAAAAATGTTAAAAATTTTTTTTAAATCACTCAATAAATAAAAAATTATTTCTACTCACCTACTGCAGCACCAGGGAGAAGGGTGGAGGGGGGAGGAGAAGAGGGGGAGGGGGAGAAGAGGGGGGGAAGAGAAGAAGTTGGGGGAGAAGAGAAAAAGGGGGGGAAAGAGAAGAAGATGGGGGGAAGAAAAGAAGATGAGGGGGAAGAGAAGAAGGTTGGGGGTGAAGAGAAGAAGGTTGTCGGGAAGAGAAGAAGGTTGTGGGGGGGAGAAGAGAGGAAAATGGGGGGCGGGGAAGAGAGAAGATGATGAAGAAGCCTCGCACGCAGCTGATGCCGTGATGTTACTGCCGCCGCCGACTCTTCGGGCAGAGCCCGTCCCAGCGGGATGCAGGGCGGGCAGGCCCCGTCGACGTCGAGGAAGCCAGGCCCCGCCGAGGACTTCGGGCAGGGCCCGCATGCAGCCGATGCCGGGCTGCCGACGTCTCTTCGGGCGGGCCCCGCCGCCGAGGTAAGATGCGCAGGCCACTCGGCCAGGGATAGGGGCGACGTCCCTTCAGCCTGGGATAGGGTCATCGCCCTGGAGACAGGACGCCGGCAGCTACTGCGCATGCGCACAGCCTCCACTGCGCATGCGCGCAGCTGCCGGCACTGTGTTCGGCGCAGGGCTGTAACTCCGCCCCCAGCAGCTCCTGCTGCGCCGCGCCGAGGTGGAATTGGGCCTACAGCAATCTGAGAATCTCGAGGTAAGTATTCGGCGCAATTTTTGTTCTATAAATTAGGCGGGCCTCTCCGATGTGCGCCGTTCTAGCGGGCGGCCGAAACTTGACCCCTATTTGCCAAATCTCTTACTTTCGTGCCATCAGCAAACTTTGAGATCCTGGTCTCTATGCTAAAATCCTTGTGTCCTTGTACACAAAACACAAAAAGTTAATATACAGGTACAGCGAGCAATTAGGAAGGCAAATGGCATGTTGGTCTTTATTGCAAGGGGGTTGGAGCACAAGAGTAAGGAAGTCTTGCTGCAATTATACAGAGCTTTGTTGAGACCTCACCTGGATTACTGGGCATAGGTTTGGTCTCCTTACCCAAGGAAGGATATAGTTGCCTGAGAGAGGATGCAACAAAGGTTCACTAGATTGATTCCTGGGATGAGAGGGTTGTGCTATGAGGGGAGATTGTGTAGAATGGGCCTATGCTCTCTGGAGTTTAGAAGAATGAGAGGTGATAGTATTGAAACATTTAAGATTCTGAGAGGGCTTGACAGGGTGGATGCTGAGAGGTTGTTTCCCCTGGGCTGGAGAGTGTAGAACTAGGGGGCACAGTCTCGGGATAAGGGGCAGGCCATTTAGACCTGAGATGAGGAGACATTTCTTCACTCAGAGGGTTGTGAATCTTTGGAATTCTCCACCCCAGAGGGATGTGGATGGTCAGTCGTTGAGTATAGTCAAGGCTGAAATCGATGCATCTTTGGTCTCAAATGGAATCGAGGGAGACGGGGATCAGGCAGAACAATGGAGTTCAGGTCGATGATCAGCTGTGGTCTCATTGAATGGCGGAGCAGGTCCGAGGGACCATATCGCCTAATCCTGTTCCTATTTCTATGTAATCCAAATCACCTATATATATATATATGTATATACCAAGAACAAAAGTGAATGCAGCATTCACCCTTATGGTATACCCCTTCCAACCCTTCTCCAATCTGAGCAACATCCAAGTATTTTAACTTTGCATTTGCTCTGTCAACCTACTTGCTATCAAAAGCTGCAATGTTTTCTCTTATGCCATGCACTTGAATTTTTTTA
Source organism: Pristiophorus japonicus (assembly GCF_044704955.1). Taxonomy (NCBI): domain Eukaryota; kingdom Metazoa; phylum Chordata; class Chondrichthyes; family Pristiophoridae; genus Pristiophorus; species Pristiophorus japonicus. Next base: position 172,167,966 of record NC_091990.1, read on the forward strand.
ACAGGTCTCGTGAGACCCTTCATCAAATATCTTCTGAATCGGGACGGATTAAAGAAGCCAGTACCTTGGTAAAAGGAAGACACAAATAACCTTCCGGAAATACTAGGGGACCGAGGATCTAGCGAGAAGGAGGACCTGAAGGAAATTGATGGGATTGAAGGCCAATAAATCCCCAGGGCCTGATAGTCAACATCCCAGAGTACTTAAGGAAGTGGCCCGAGAACTAATGGATGCATTGGTGATCATTTTCCAACAGTCTATCAACTCTGAATCAGTTCCTATGGACTGGAGGGTAGCTAATGTAACACCACTTTTTAAAAAAGGAGGGAGAGAGAAAACGGGGAATTATAGACCGGTTATCCTGACATTGGTAGTGGGGAAAATGTTGGAATCAATTATTAAAGATGAAATAGCAACGCATTTGGAAAGCAGTGACAGAATCGGTCCAAGTCAGCATAGATTTATGAAAGGAAACTCATGCTTGACAAATCTTCCAGAATTTTTTGAGGATGTAACTGGTAGAGTGGACAAGGGAGAACCAGTGAATGTGGTGTATTTGGACTTTCAAAAGGCTTTTGACAAGGTCCCACACAAGAGATTAGTGTGCAAAATTAAAGCACATGGTATTGGGGGTAATGTATTGACCTGGATAGAGAACTGGTTGGCAGATAGGAAGCAGAGAGTCAGGATAAATGGGTCCTTTTCAGAATGGCAGGCAGTGACTAGTCGGGTTCAGTGCTGGGACCCCAGCTATTTACAATATACATTGAGGGGAGGAGCAGCGTCAGCGACAGTCCAGGGTCAGCGGCCTACAAAGGCCCAGCGGCAGTCGGTGAGTGAGCAGTGCGGGGAGGAGGGACAAGAAATCAAAAAGTGACGTCACAGCCAAGCTGGTAAGTGGTTGGCTGATCGGCTGGTGAGTATATGTCTTTGATTTTGTGTTCTAATAGATAAGAGGATAAATTACTAAATAGCTGTTTAGTGTGTGTAGTTGGAGTCAGTGTTTTTGCTGGGTAATTTAAGGGTAGCTAGTGGGATGGCAGGGCAGCTCGTTCAAACGGAATGCAACACCTGTGCCATGTGGGAATTTCTGGATTCTTCCCGCAACGGGGATGACCACATGTGCAGGAAGTGTCTCCAGCTCCTCCAACTTAAGCGCCGAGTCTCGGAGCTTGAGCGAGGACTGGAGGCACTGAGGAGCATCCGAGAGAACGAGAGGTACGTGGATAACTCGTTTCAGGCGTTGGTCACCCCATAGATTAAAAGGGTACAGGAGGATAGGGAATGGGTGACCGTAGCACACAAGAGTATGGCGAGGCAGGTAGTGCAGGAGTCCCCTGAGGCTATCCTGCTCCCCAGCCGGTACTCTATTCTGACTACTGGCGAGGGCCAAGTCCACAGCACTGTGGGTGGCTCAGCTGCACAGGGCGGGAGGAAGAAGATGGGAAGGGCTATAGTGACAGGAGATTCAATAGTTAGGGGAGCAGATAGGCGCTTCTGCGGCAGCAAAAGTGACATCAGGATGGTGTGTTGCCTCCCTGGTGCAAGGGTCAATGATGTCACTGAGCGACTGCAGGGCATTCTGGGGAGGGAAGGGGAACAGCCAGTGGTTGTGGTCCACATTGGTACCAACGACATAGGTAGAAAGAGGGGTGATGTCTTGAAAGCTGAGTTTAGGGAGTGAGGAGTAAGATTGAAAGCCAGGACCTCAAAGGTGGTAATCTCGGGATTACTGCCAGTGCCACGTACTAGTGAGGGTCCAATGTTCTCGCGGATGGTTTTGATAGTGCGGTTGGGAGGGCTTTAAACTAGCTTGTCAGGGGGATGGGAACCCAGGAGAGGGCTCTGAGCTAGTTAGAGTGGGTGAGAGCGCAGATGAACAGGACCCCAAGAAAGAATGCAAAAGGCAGGAGGCAACAGAGCAGAGTAGCACTGGGGTAAGTGTAAACCACAAGGTGATAGGAAGGGACAATATGTATGAATATAAAGGGGCTGCAGGAGGGGTCAAAACTAAAAATCATGGTTTAAAAACTGGTATTAAAACACTTTACCTAAACGCACGCAGCATTTGAAACAAAGTAAATGAGTGGACGGCACAAATCATTACAAATGGGTATGATTTGGTGGCCATTACAGAAACGCGTTTGCAGGGTGGCCAAGACTGGGAATTAAACATACACGGGTATCTGACAATTCGGAAAGATAGACAAGAAGGGAAAGGAGATGGGGTAGCTCTGTTAATAAAGGATGATATCAGGGCAGTTGTGAGAGACGATATTGGCTCGAATGAACAAAATGTTGAATCATTGTGGGTGGAGATTAGAGATAGTAAGGGGAAATAGTCACTGATGGGCGTAGTTTATAGGCCCCCAAATAATAACTTCACGGTGGGGCGGACAATAATCAAGGGAATAATGGAGGCATGTGAAAAAGGAACGGCAATAATCATGGGGGATTTTAACCTACATATCGATTGGTCAAATCAAATCGCACGGGGTAGCCTGGAGGAGGAATTCATAGAATGCATACGGGATTGTTTCTTAGAACAGTATGTTACAGAACCTACAAGAGAGCAAGCTATCTTAGATCTGGTCCTGTGTAATGAGACAGGAATAATAAACGATCGCCGAGTAAAAGATCCTCTCGGAATGAGTGATCACAGTATGGTTGAATTTGTAATACAGATTGAGGGTGAGGAAGTAGTGTCTCCAATGAGTGTACTATGCTTAAACAAAGGGGACTACAGTGGGATGAGAGCAGAGTTGGCTAAAGTAGACTGGGAACACAGACTAAACGGTGGCACAATTGAGGAACAGTGGAGGACTTTTAATGAGCTCTTTCATAGTGCTCAACAAAAATATATTCCAGTGAAAAAGAAGGGTGGTAAGAGAAGGGATAACCAGCCGTGGATAACCAAGGAAATAAAGGAGAGTATCAAATTAAAAACCAATGCGTATAAGGTGGCCAAGGTTAGTGGCAAACGAGAAGATTGGGAAAATTTTAAATGACAGCAAAGAATGACTGAGAAAGCAATAAAGAAAGGAAAGATAGATTACGAAAGTAAACATGCGCAAAACATAAAAACAGATAGTAAAAGCTTTTAGTGATATATAAAACGGAAGAGAGTGACTAAAGTAAATGTTGGTCCCTTAGAAGATGAGAAGGGGGATTTAATAATGGGAAGTGTGGAAATGGCTGAGACCTTAAATAATTATTTTGCTTTGGTCTTCACAGTGGAAGACACAAGAACTATGCCAAAAATTGCTGGTCACGGGAATGTGGGAAGGGAGAACCTTGAGACAATCACCATCACGAGCAGGGTAGTGCTGGACAGGCTAATGGGACTCAAGGTAGACAAGTCTCCTGGTCCTGATGAAATGCATCCTAGGGTATTCAAAGAGATGGCAGAAGTTATAGAAGATGCATTCGTTATAATCTACCAAAATTCTCTGGACTCTAGGGAGGTACCAGCGGATTGGAAAGCAGCTAATGTAACGCCTCTGTTTAAAAAAGGGGGCAGACAAAAGGCAGGTAACTATAGGCCGGTTAGTTTAACATCTGTAGTGGGGAAAATGCTTGAAGCTATCATTAAGGAAGAAATAGCGGAACATCTAGATAGGAATAGTGCAATCAAGCAGACGCAACATGGATTCATGAAGGGGAAATCATGTTTAACTAATTTGCTGGAATTCTTTGAGGATATAATGAGCATGGTGGATAGAGGTGTACTGATGGATGTGGTGTATTTAGATTTCCAAAAGGCATTCGATAAGGTGCCACACAAAAGGTTACTGCAGAAGATAAAGGTACGCGGAGTCAGAGGAAATGTATTAGCATGGATAGAGAACTGGCTGGCTTTCTGTTGGGATGAATGAGTCCTTTTCGATTGGAAATTGGTGGTTAGTGGTGTGCCACAGGGATCGGTGCTGGGACCACAACTGTTTACAATATATATAGATGACCTAGAAGAGGGGACAGAGTGTAGTATAACAAAATTTGCAGATGACACAAAGATTAGTGGGAAAGCGGGTTGTGTAGAGGACACAGAGAGGCTGCAAAGAGATTTAGATAGGTTAAGCGAATGGGCTAAGGTTTGGAGATGGAATACAATGTTGGAAAATGTGAGGTCATCTACCTTGGAAAAAAAAAACAGTAAAAGGGAATATTATTTGAATGGGGAGAAATTACAACATGCTGCGGTGCAGAGGGACCTGGGGGTCCTTGTGCATGAATCCCAAAAAGTTAGTTTGCAGGTGCAGCAGGTAATCAGGAAGGCGAATGGAATGTTGACCTTCATTGCCAGAGGGATGGAATATAAAAGTAGGGAGGTCCTGCTGCAACTGTACAGGGTATTGGTGAGGCCGCACCTGGAGTACTGCGTGCAGTTTTGGTCACCTTACTTAAGGAAGGATATACTAGCTTTGGAGGGGGTACAGAGACGATTCACTAGGCTGATTCCGGAGATGAGGGGGTTACCTTATGATGATAGATTGAGTAGACTGGGTCTTTACTTGTTGGAGTTCAGAAGGATGAGGGGTGATCTTATAGAAACATTTAAAATAATGAAAGGGATAGACAAGATAGAGGCAGAGAGGTTGTTTCCACTGGTCGGGGAGACTAGAACTAGGGGACGCAGCCTCAAAATACGGGGGAGCCAATTTAAAACCAAGTTGAGAAGGAATTTCTTCTCCCAGAGGGTTGTGAATCTGTGGAATTCTCTGCCCAAGGAAGCAGTTGAGGCTAGCTCATTGAATGTATTCAAATCACAGATAGATAGATTTTTAACCAATAAGGGAATTAAGGGTTATGGGGAGCGGGCGGGTAAGTGGAGCTGAGTCCATGGCCAGATAAGCCATGATCTTTTTGAATGGCGGAGCAGGGTCAAGGGGCTAGATGGCCTACTCCTGTTCCAAATTCTTATGTTCTTATTAATGATTTAGATGAAGGAATTGAGTGTAATATCTCCAAGTTTGCAGATGATACTAAGCTGGATGGCGATGTGAGCTGTGAGGAGGATGCTAAGATGCTGCAGGGTGACTTGGACAGTTTCGGTGAGTGGGCAAAGGCATGGCAGATGCAGTATAATGTGGATAAATGTGAGGTTATCCACTTTGGTGGCAAAAACAGGAGGGCAGAATATTATCTGAATGGCGAAAGATTTGGAAAAGGGGAGGTGCAACGAGACCTGAGTGTCATGGTACATCAGTCATTGCAAGTTGGCATGCAGGTACAGCAGGCGGTGAAGATGGCAAATGGCATGTTGGCCTTCATAGCTAGGGAAGTTGAGTATAGGAGCAAGGAGGTCTTACTGCAGTTGTACAGGGCCTTGGTGAGGCCTCACCTGGAAAATTCTGTTCCGTTTTGGTCTCCTCATCTGAGGAAGGACGTTCTTGCTATTGAGGGAGTGCAGCGAAGGTTCACCAGACTGATTCCCGGGATGCAGGACTGACATATGAGGAGAGACTGGATCGATTGGGACTGTATTCACTGGAGTCTAGAAGAATGAGAGGGGATCTCAAAGAAACATATAAAATTCTGAAAGGATTGGAGCGTTTAGAGGCAGGAAGAATGTTCCCGATACTGGCGAAGTCCAGAAGCAAGGGTCACAGTCTAAGGATAAGGGGTAAGCCATTTAGGTCTGAGATGAGGAGAAACTTCTTCACTCAGACAGTTGTTAACCTGTGGAATTCTCTACCGCAGAAAGTTGTTGAGGCCAGTTAGTTCAATATATTCAAGAGGAATTTGGATATGGCCCTTACGGCTAAAGGGATCAAGGGGTATGGAGAGAAAGCAGGAAAAGGGTACTGAGGTAAATGATCAGCAATGATCTTACTAAATGGTGGTGCAGGCTCGAAGGGCTGAATGGCCTGCTCCTGCACCTATTTTCTATGTTTCTATGTCAGACAAAAATGCTTCCCTTGTGTTACGGGTAGCTACTCGGAGGATGTTTCAGATGGATTCAACAACTTGCATTATAATGCCTTTAAGGTAGAAAATTGTCCCTAGGTACTTCGCAGTGGTGACAAAGGAATAAAGATTTTGGTGGGAGTTGAAAACAATGGCTTCGATCTACAGGTTATTCATTAGAAAATGCTGGCTCATTCACAAATTGTTTCAAATAAACTGCTTTAAAGCCCAGAGACAGTTGTAGGGTAAAAGGAATTCGTCAAAATATAGATCTGGCCTTTCCATTAGCTGGCCATCAAATTATACAAATCCCAGCCAGATCAATACTGCTACTTCCAGATGTGCATTACTTCCAGATGTGCATTACAAATCCCCTGGGAGGACAGACGCATCAACATTTGCGTCCTCGACCAGGCCAACATCCCCAGCAATGAAGCACTGACCACACTTGATCAGCTCCACTGGGCAGGCCACATTGTCTGCATGCCAGACAAGAGACTCCCAAAGCAAGCGCGCTACTTGGAACTCCTTCACGGCAAACGAGCCAAAGGTGGGCAGAGGAAACATTACAAGGACATCCTCAAAGCCTCCCTGATGAAGTGCAACATCCCCACCGACACCTGGGAGTCCCTGGCCAAAGATCGCCCTAAGTGGAAGAAGTACATCCGGGAGGGCGCTGAGCACCTCGAGTCTCATCGCCGAGAGCATGCAGAAATCAAGTGCAGGCAACGGAAAGAGCAGTGGCAAACCAGTCCCACCCACCCTTACCCTCAATGACTATCTGTCCCACCTGTGACAGAGACTGTGGCTCTCGTATTGGACTGTTCAGTCACCTAAGGACTCTTTTAGAGTGGAAGCAAGTCTTCCTCGATTCCGAGGGACTGCCTATGATGATGATGATTACTTCCAGAACCCATCAATAATCTATCAGACTTCAGCATGAGCCATCCTTCAATGCCCAACTGACTACCATCAACACATCTCCATTCTGTGCACCACATTCACCTCCATGACAAATAAAGCCGAGCAGTGGTATAAGAGAAGGGCAAAATTCGTGGGAAACCTCCCCAGTGATTGGACGCATTGGAAAGGAAATTTAATTTGTAACTATCTGCCAGAAAGTTTGAAGTCCTAAAATGCTCATGGAAGAAACTACGAACTTTAATCGAATTTGGGATTCTGCAAGACAAATTAAGTCTTTGGGCAGGTCGAGAGAACTAAAGAAGCCAGTTTGATTATTGAAACTGTCTGGGGCATTGAGACTAAAGTGAATTGTCTGGAAAATGGATACTCGAAAACCCTTCTCCACAAGAGACATTAACATTGCAACAATTAACTCAGAGATGGCCAGCCATCAACCTGAACCTGGAAAGCCATTTTCCGCCTATGCATAAAATCAAAAGGCTCACTCTAGCCTGCATGCAAAAACCCAAGCACAAAGAACATTGCGATTACCAAGCTAATATTTCTATCAACAGATTTAGAAGATTAACCCACCCGAGACATATTAACTTTTAACGAGCCTGCCAAAATATTACAAAGAATTTTGGTCTGATTGGCGCGAAGATTAGGATAGCTCCTGCAGTATAACTGGCCCCTGTTTTAACAAAGGGTATGCCATACTACGCCTATGCCATGAAGAAGGGAGATAAACCAATGCGCCAGTTGTAAACTAATTTCTCCAGCCTCGATGTCCTGAAATCGAAATTGAAGGAAGAACATCACCATCGCGGCAGCAACCGACCACAGCCAACGTGGTACCACTAAAAACCACCGTGATCAACCAACTTCGAAGCAAATCTTTACAAGGAAGAAACCGAAGAATCGAAAGTTTCCACTCTACAATCTAGGCCTGACTACCAACAGGTGAAAACGTTACCTAAAAGAACATTGAAATCTATTGCTAATGAAAGAAAACGGGTACTTACCCCACAAATCCACAACGCGCCCTACCGCATCAGCGGACTCAACCCAACTGAAGATTGCGCAGTAAGAATTCCTCTCTGACGTTTGGGGTGTGGCAAGCAGAACCTACAGAATCCAACGAACCCCGAAATCGCAAACTACCGCTAATTGACCAGAAAGGATTGGTAAGCATAGTCCCTGTCTGCCCTGGAGTCTAACCTCGGTATTGGGAGGTTGCAGGTGTAATTTTCATTGCAACCCCTTTGAATGTGTGATGTACTGTTCTTTGTTAGTGTAATTATAAGTGTGACATTGTATTTTCTTATCCTGAATAAAATCAAAGTTCTTTTGCACCAAACCAGTGGTCTTTTGCACTTTATCACATCCCCCAGATAAATCCAGAGTCGAGAACCCAAGGGAGTGGGAGCGATTCAAACCGCTCAAGTAGGTCAGAGGTGAATCTGACCCCCAGGACCACCACGGCTGCCTGTTCTAAGAGAAGAAATGGCAAGAAACATAGAAACATCGAAACATAGAAACATAGAAAATAGGTGCAGGAGTAGGCCATTCGGCCCTTCGAGCCTGCACCAGCGTTCAATAAGATCATGGCTGATCATGCACTTCAGTACCCCATTCCTGCTTTCTCTCCATACGCCTCGATCCCTTTAGCCGGAAGGGCCACATCTAACTCCCTTTTGAATATATCTAACGAACTGGCCTCAACAACTCTCTGCGGTAGAGAATTCCACAGGTTCATAATTCTCTGACTGAAGAAGTTTCTCCTCATCTCGGTCCTAAATGGCTTACCCCCTTATCCTTATCCTTAGACTGTGACTCCTGGGTCTGGTCTTCCCCAACATCGGGAACATTCCTCCTGCATCTAACCTGCAGGACTCCTCCTTAGATATGGTAGTGGGAGTGGTGCCAGAGAACTAGGGAATTACAAATGTTACACCCCTATTCAAAAAAGAGGAGAGAGATCAAACTGGCCATCGCAGGTCAATCAGCCTAACATCAGTGGTGGAGAAACTTTTAGTGACATGAATCTGGGGCAAAATTAATTGATACTTAGAAAAATGTTTGGATAATAAATGAAAGCCAGTGCTGATTTGTTAAAGGCAAATTGTGCTTCACTAACTTGATTGAGTTCTTTGATAAAGATGGTAGATGATGATGGAAGTGCAGTTGATGTTGTGCATATGTACGTTCACGAGGCGTTTGATAAAATATCACAGAATTGACTTGCTAGCAAAATTGAAGCCCATGGGATTCATCATAGGCAGTCCCTCGTGTCGAGGATGACTTGCTTCCACACCAAAAAGGGATGAGTCCACAGGTGTATCAATGAGGGACCTGATATTCCAGATCCTGAACTACATCTTGAAGGGTGGAAGATGCCTGTGCGTGGATTTTTTTAACGTGTGGTGACCGTTGCACACCAGCCACCACACGGGCTTGACAGAGCTCGGTCTTGGTCCAGTGACAAGGGTTAACCAAGACGACTGGAGACCAGCTCTGCTGCACGGACCGAGTGCACACACATATCGCAGTGTGGGCTGGGCCCGTGCTGCCCCTGGGCCCTCGGCTCTTCTGGGCCAACTGCTCGAATGCAAAAATTAGACTCTCGTCTCAGCTGCGGTTGAGAGAGCATCTCCCTGCACGTGTTTGAATAAAGATTGCTTGAAGCCTCTCTGTCTATATTGGGGCATAGAGAAAATCCCCAACACCCAACAAATAGCTGACCACCCAACTTCCCTTTCAGGCTGCCATTGCCATGAGATTAAAGGGGGAGTGGCAGCATGGTCCAAAATTGGCTAAGCAACAAAAAGCAGAGAGTAGTGGTGACCGATTAATTTTCAGACTGGAGGGAAGTGTGCACTGGTGTACCCCAGGGGTCGGTGTGGGGACCACTCCTCCTTTTGATATATATTGATGACTTGGTTATAAAGGGCAGATGAGATGAAACTTGGAAATTTAATAAACAGTGAGGAAGATAGTAAAGGACTTGAAGAGATCATAGTCAGCCTGGTAAATTAACAGACACAAAGCAGATGAAATTTAATGCAGAGAAATGTGAAGTGATTCATTTTGGTCGGAAGAATGAGGAGAGGTAATATAAACGAAATGGTACAATTCTAAAGGGGGTGCAGGCCATGATGGTGGAACAGGCTCAAACATAGGAACATAAGAAATAGGAGCAGGAGTAGGCCATACGGCCCCTCAAGCCTGCTCCGCCATTTAATAAGATCATGGCTGATCCGATCATGGACTCAGGTCCACTTCCCTGCCCGCTCCCCATAACCCCTTATTCCCTTATCGGTTAAGAAACTGTCTATCTCTGTCTTAAATTTGCTCAATGTCCCAGCTTCCACAGCTCTCTGAGGCAACAAATTCCACAGATCCACAATCCTCTGAGAGAAGAAATTCCTCCTCATCTGAGTTTTAAATGGGCGGCCCCTTATTCTAAGATTATGCCCCCTAGTTCTAGCCTACTCCATCAGTGGAAACATCCTCTCTGCATCCACCTTGTCAAGCTCCCTCATAATCTTATACGTTTCGATAAGATCACCTCTCATTCTTCTGAATTCAAGGGGTCAAATGGCCTACTCCTGTTCCTATTTCTTATGTTCTCAGGAACAGACACCTGGGGGTGTACGTACACAAATCGTTAAATGTGCCAGAAGAAATTGAGAATGCTGTTAAATAAGCTTTATAAATAGAGGCATAGTACAAAAACAAGGAAGTTATGCTAAATCTTTATAACATGCTGATTTGTCCCCAGATGGAGTATTGTGGCCAAATCTGGGCACCACATTAATTTCAAAGCATTAGAGAGGGCACAGAGGAGATTTACTAGAATGGTACAATGGACATCAGTTACGCGGAGAGACTAGAGAAACTGGGGTTGTTCTTCTTAGAGCAGAGAAGTTTAAGAGGAGATATGTGGTCCTAGAAATAGTGGATGCGTTGGTGGTCATTTTCCAACATTCTATAGACTCTGGATCAGCTTCTATGGATTGGAAGATATCTAATGTAACACCGCTTTTTAAAAAAGGAGGGAGAGAGAAAACAAGGAATTATAGACCGGTTAGCCTGACATCGGTCGTGGGGAAAATGTTGGATTCAATTATTAAAGACCATTCGTGGGAGTTGTGTACAGACCTCGAAACAGTAGTAGTGATGTTGGGGAGGGCATCAAACAGGAAATTAGGGTGCATGCAATAAAGATGCAGCAGTTATCATGGGTGACTTTAATATGCATATAGATTGGGCTAACCAAACTGGAAGTAATACGGTGGAGGAGGATTTCCTGGAGTGCATAAGGGATGGTTTTCTAGACCAATATGTCGAGGAACCAACTAGGGGGGAGGCCATCTTTGGCTGGGTGCTGTGTAATGAGAGAGGATTAATTAGCAATCTCATTGTGCGAGGCCCCTTGGGGAAGAGTGACCATAATATGGTGGAATTCTACATTAGGATGGAGAATGAAACAGTTAATTCAGAGACTATGGTCCAGAACTTAAAGAAGGGTAACTTTGAAGGTATGAGGCGTGAATTGGCTAGGATAGATTGGTGAATGATACTTAAGGGGTTGACAGTGGATGGGCAATGGCAGACATTTAGAGACCGCATGGATGAACTACAACAATTGCACATCCCTCTCTGGCGTAAAAATAAAAAAGGGAAGGTGGCTCAACCGTGGCTATCAAGGGAAATCAGGGATAGTATTAAAGCCAAGGAAGTGGCATACAAATTGGCCAGAAATAGCAGCGAACCCGGGGAATGGGAGAAATTTAGAACTCAGCAGAGGAGGGCAGGGAAAATAGAGTACGAGAGGAAGCTTGCAGAGAACATTAAGACGGACTGCAAAAGCTTCGATAGATATGTAAAGAGAAAAAGGTTAGTAAAGACAAACGTAGATCCCCTGCAGTCAGAACCAGGGGAAGTCATAACGGGGAACAAAGAAATGGCAGACCAATTGAACAAGTACTTTGGTTCGGTATTCACTAAGGAGGACACAAACAACCTTCCGGATATAAAAGGGGTCGGAGGGTCTAGTAAGGAGGAGGAACTGAGGGAAATCCTTATTAGTCAGGAAATTGTGTTGGGGAAATTGATGGGATTGAAGGCCGATAAATCCCCAAGGCCTGATGGACTGCATCCCAGAGTACTTAAGGAGGTGGCCTTGGAAATAGCGGATGCATTGACAGTCATTTTCCAACATTCCATTGACTCTGGATCAGTTCCTATGGAGTGGAGGGTAGCCAATGTAACCCCACTTTTAAAAAAAGGAGGGAGAGAGAAAACAGGGAATTATAGACCGGTCAGCCTGACATCGGTAGTGGGTAAAATGATGGAATCAATTATTAAGGATGTCATAGCAGCGCATTTGGAAAGAGGTGACATGATAGGTCCAAGTCAGCATGGATTTGTGAAAGGGAAATCATGCTTGACAAATCTTCTGGAATTTTTTGAGGATGTTTCCAGTAGAGTGGACAAAGGAGAACCAGTTGATGTGGTGTATTTGGACTTTCAGAAGGATTTCGACAAGGTCCCACACAAGAGATTAATGTGCAAAGTTAAAGCACATGGGATTGGGGGTAGTGTGCTGACATGGATTGAGAACTGGTTGGCAGACAGGAAACGGAGAGTAGGAGTAAATAGATCCTTTTCAGATTGGCAGGCAGTGACTAATGGGGTGCCGCAAGGTTCTATGCTGGGGTCCCAGCTGTTTACATTGTACATTAATGATTTAGATGAGGGAATTAAATGTAATATCTCCAAATTTTCAGATGACACTAAGTTGGGTGGCAGTGTGAGCTGCGAGGAGGATGCTATGAGGCTGCAGAGTGACTTGAATAGGTTAGGTGAGTGGGCAAATGCATGGCAGATGAAGTATAATGTGGATAAGTGTGAGGTTATCTACTTTGGTGGTAAAAACAGAGAGACAGACTATTATCTGAATGGTGACAGATTAGGAAAAGGGGAGGTGCAACGTGACCTGGGTGTCATGGTACATCAGTCATTGAAGGTTGGCATGCAGGTACAACAGGCGGTTAAGAAAGCAAATGGCATGTTGGCCTTCATAGCGAGGGAATTTGAGTACAGGGGCAGGGAGGTGTTACTACAGTTGTACAGGGCCTTGATGAGGCCACACCTGGAGTATTGTGTACATTTTTGGTCTCTTAACTTGAGGAAGGACATTCTTGCTATTGAGGGAGTGCAGCGAAGATTCACCAGACTGATTCCCGGGATGGGGGACTGACATATCAAGAAAGACTGGATCAACTGGGCTTGTATGCACTGGAGTTCAGAAGAATGAGAGGGGATCTCATAGAAACGTTTAAAATTCTGACGGGTTTAGACAGGTTAGATGCAGGAAGAATGTTCCCAATGTTGGGGAAGTCCAGAACCAGGGGTCACAATCTAAGGATAAGGGGTAAGCCATTTAGGACCGAGATGAGGAGAAACTTCTTCACCCAGAGAGTGGCGAACCTGTGGAATTCTCTACCACAGAAAGTTGTTGAGGCCAATTCACTAAATATATTCAAAAAGGAGTTAGATGTAGTCCTTACTACTTGGGGGATCAAGGGGTATGACGAGAAAGCAGGAATGGGGTACTGAAGTTGCATGTTCAGCCATGAAATCATTGAATGGTGGTGCAGGCTCAAAGGGCCGAATGGCCTACTCCTGCACCTATTTTCTATGTTTCTATGTTTCTATGTAAGATGTAATAGCAGCGCATTTTGAAAGCAGTGACAGGATCGGTCCAAGTCAGCAGGGATTTATGAAAGGGAAATCATGCTTGATAAATTTTCTAGAATTTTTTGAGGATGTAACTAGTAGAGTGGACAAGGGAGAACCAGTGGATGTGGTGTATTTGGACTTTCAAAAGGCTTTTGACAAGGTCCCACACAAGAGATTAGTGTGCAAAATTAAAGCACATGGTATTGGGGGTAATGTATTGACATGGATAGAGAACTGGTTGGCAGACAGGAAGCAAAGAGTCGGAATAAATGTGTCCTTTTCAGAATGGCAGGCAGTGACTAGTTCGGTACCGCAAGGTTTAGTGCTGGTACGCCAGCTATTTACAATATACATTAATGATTTAGACGAAGGAATTGAATGTAATATCTCCAAGTTTGCAAATGACACTAAGCTGGGTGGCAATGTGAGCTGTGAAGAAGATGCTAAGAGGCTGCAGGGTGACTTGGACAGGTTAGGTGAATGGGAAAATGCATGGCAGACACAGTATAATGTAGATAAATGTGAGTTATCCACTTTGATGGCAAAAACACGAAGGCAGAATATTATCTGAATGGTGACAGATTAGGAAAAGGGGAGGTGCAATGAGACCTGGGTGTCATGGTACATCAGTCATTGAAAGTTGGCATGCAGGTACAGCAGGTGGTGAAGAAGCCAAATGGCATGTTGGCCTTCATAGCGAGAGGATTTGAGTATCGGAGCAGGGAGGTCTTACTGCAGTTGTACAGGGCCTTGGTGAGGCCACACCTTGAATATTTTGTATAGTTTTGGTCTTGTAATCTGAGGAAGAACATTCTTGCTATTGAGGGAGTGCAGTGAAGGTTCACCAGACTGATTCCCGGGATGGCAGGACTGACATATGAAGAAAGACTGGATCGACTAGGCTTATTTTCACTTGAATTTAGAAAATTGAGAGGGGATCTCATATGAACACATAAATTTCTGTTGGGATTGGACAGGTTAGATGCAGGAAGAATGTTCCCGATGTTGAGGAAGTCCAGAACCAGGGGTCACAGTCCAAGGATAAGGGTTAAGCCATTTAGGACCGAGATGAGGAGAAACTTCTTCACTTAGAGAATTGTGAACCTGTGGAATTCTCTACCACAGCAAGTTGTTGAGGCCAGTTCATTAGATATATTCAAAAGGGAGTTAGATGTGGCCCTTACAGCTAAAGCGATCAAGGGGTATGGAGAGAAAGCAGGAATGGAATACTGAAATTGCATGATTGGCCATGACCATATTGATTGGTGGTGCAGGCTTGAAGGGCCGAATGGCCTACTCCTGCATCTATTTTCTATGTTTCTATGTTTCTATATGATGGAGGTGTTCAAAGTTTTGAAGGGTTTTTATGGAGTAAATATGGAGAAACTGTTTCCAGTGGCAGAAGGGTCGGTTACCAGAGGACACAGTTTGAAGATAATTCGCAAAAGAACCAGAGGCGACATGAGGAAATAAATTTTGCAAGTAGTTATGATGGAATGCACTGCCTAAAATTCAATATCAACTTTCAAAGGGATAAATATGTGAAAAGGAAAAAAGTGCTTGGCTGTGGGGAAAGCACAGGGGAGGGGGTCTAATTGGATAACTCTTTCAGAGAGCTGGTATGATGAGTCGAACAACCTTCTGTGCTGAAGATCCTGTGGGGGATAGATCACAATTGAAATTAATAACTTCTGGGCCCTGACTTGAATGCGAGATATATCAAGTAGTCTGGGGTCTGCTTGAGGAGCTTACCTTGTCACACCCCCTCCCCAGCACAGTAACCCACCTAGTGACTATAATACATAGGACTAGGGGCTAAAAGCAGACAGAACTGATTCACAGAGCAAACAAATTGCCTCAACCCCTCGACTAGCACAGTCTTGCCAAGAAATCAAAACGTATGCAAAAGCAAAATACTGCAGATGCTGGGATTCTTAAATAAAAACAGAAAATACTGGAAACGCTCAGTAGGTCAGGCATCGTCTGTGGAGTGAGGTAGAGAGTTAACGGGGTGAAGTTTAACTCCCAAAAATGGGTGGGTTAGGGTCGCGTGAGATGTTAAAACTTTTAAAATCTTAAAACCCAACACCAACCAGCTTACCTCGGGGTTTAACGGATGATGGGTGGGCAGCCAATCTGCGCCCAGGAGGCGGGCCGATCATTTAAATATTATAATGAGGCTTGCAGCCTCAGATTTAATCTGCTTTGCAGGTTTAACAGTGGCTGGCCGTGTTTCCCAGGCCTTGGGAAACCCGGCAGCTAAAGGGAGGCAAGGACAGCTTCGGGGTGAAGGTTAGTGTTTTTACAGCACTTCTTGTGGGCCAGGAGTACTTCCTCTCAGTCTCCCCAACCTTACCCTCTTGCCTTGGATCGGACTTCCCCCCCCCGCCCCACATCACACACCAATGTACAAAGACCCCCAGGGTGGGGGTTCGGACTGTTCCCCGGGGTCGGGGATTGGACCCGCTACTCTCATCATCATCATAGGCAGTCCCTCGAATCGAGGATGACTTGCTTCCACGCCGAAAAGTTCACAGGTGTTTCAATGAAGGACCCAAAATTCCAGGTCCCGAACCACATCTTGAAGGGTGGAAGATGCCTGTGCGTGGAATTTTTTAACGTGTGGTGGCCGTTGCACACCAGCCACCACACGGGCTTGACAGAGCTCGGTCTTGGTCCAGTGGCAAGGGTTAACCAAGATGACTGGAGACCAGCTCTGCTGCATGGACCTAGTGCGCACACATATCGCAGTGTGGGCTGGGCCCGTGCTGTCCCTGGGCCCCGAACTCACGCCTCTCCTGGGCCCCGATCTCATGCCTCTCCTGGGCCCTCTACAATCTCTCGCCGCTCCTTCGCCCCCAACCTCGCCGCTCCTGCAGTACTCCACTCGATAACACACTCCCAGTAGCAGTTTCAGGCTCTCTACCAGGTTCTGGAGTGTTCCCTGCCCGACTGGAAATCAAACCTGTCAATCAGGCTGACTTTCAGGGGCGGGGTTGCGGGGTTTGCTTGTAAAAAGAAATTGGCACGATGCTTGCGGGGATACCCAAACTCCCGTCCAAAACTCATCGGGTGGAAGGCAGGAGAGATTAAATGACAAAAGAATTGATGGTACAAGGCAACATGGGGTGGTAATGTGAAAAATAACAAAACAAAATGGGTCAAGAGGAACTGTAAATGACAATGGCAATATCATTACCAGCAACTGCTGTCGAAAAAATAAATGGAGCAGTGGTTATTACCTGAAATTGTTGAACTCAATGTTGAGTCCGGAAGGATGTAAAGTATCTAATCGGACACTAGGATAAACTATAAAAGGCATGAGCCTTCTGAAATCAAACTTCAGTGTACCAAATCCTGTTCTTGTAAGCCTCCTGTTAAATGAAACTTGTCTTTTTCCTTTACAGTCAGTAGAAGAACTTCACTCTTGATACAATGAGCCTCTGATGTGAATTTGCTCATAATGGCTTTATAATGAGGTTTGACTATACTTGTGATGATGGTTAGGTAAGCATTAAACAGTCAGAGAGAAGAGTATAGTACTGAATCTCCTGTAAAAGAGGAAGCCGGCTGCCTTAATAACCCGAGTTCCCACCTTTGACCTCCAGCTGTCTTTCCCTTTCATATCCTGATGAGCTCCTGTGCATTCCAACAAGGAGGAGGTGACTCAGTCGTGGTAACGTTATAATAAGAGTAGCAATGCAAACAGTGTATCAAGGGACCTTCTCAGATTTAATGCATCACCTTGCACTAGATTCAGTTCCCTGCATCCGAACCCAGCACATGTGTTATAATCACAGCATTACCTGCTCAAGTATTACATATCAGGAGTAGATTTACAAATTGACGTTCCCAGCACAGAACTTTGCCTGTTGGCAGCACATAACTTTCCCATAATTTACCATCTATTACTATTAATGGTCAGTAAATCATGGAAGGGCACGCAGACAAATGCTCCAGGAAGCTAGATTTCCTTGAAAGAAGGGAAAATTCATAACATTACCGCTAAAACTGATCGGCCAGTCATTGGCCATTACATTTATGGCACAGATAGTTGAAGCAGAATTACTTACAAAAGTTCAAAATGTATTTTTCTTGGTCCTTAAAAATGTAAGACATGAATCACTGAAGTTAACATGCAGGTACAGCAAGCAATTAAGAAAGCAAATGGTATGTTGGCCTTTATTACAAGAGGGTATGAATATGAGTAAAGGCGTCTTACTGCAATTATATAAGGCCCCGGTGAGACCACAAAATTGTGTACAATTTTGGACTCCTTACCGAAGGAAGGATATATTTGCCGTCAAGGGAGTGCAACGAAGGTTCACCAGACTGATTCCTGGGATGGGGGGATTGTCTGATGAGGAGATATTGCGTAGACTAGGCCTATATTCTCTAGAGTTTAGGAGAATGAGAGAGGATCTCATTGAAACATACAAAATTCTTACAGGGCTTGACAGGTTCAGTGCAGGGAGGATGTTTCCTCTGCCTGAGGCATCTAGAACCAGGGGTCACAGTCTCAGAATAAGGGGTCAGCCATTTAGGACTGAGATGAGGAGAAACTTCTTCACTCAGGGGGTGGTGAATCTCTGGAATTCTCTACCCCATAGGGCTGTGGAGGCTCAGTCTTTGAGTATATTCAAGATAGAGATTGTTATATATTCCTCATGACCTCACAACACACAGACTCCAAAGATGGCTGTTCTTGTGAACAGCAATGGCTGTATTACCACAGTAGTCCACTAGGTGGAGCAGTAGTCCACCAGATGGAGCTATATTACAAAGATCAACAGATTTTTGGCTATTAAGGGAATCAAGGGCTATGGGGACAGTGCAGGAAAGTGGAGTTGAGGTCGAAGATCAGCCATGATCTTATTGAATGGCGGAGCAGGTTCGAGGGGCCGAATGGCCTACTCCTGCTCCCAATTCTTATGTTTTTATATCTACTCACACACAAAATGTAATCCATGCCTGTGGTGCAATTATACATCTTAACAAGAGGTTAAAATGAAGCCCAATCTGCCCGTTCCAGCAGATGTTAAAAGTAGTACCACAGCACTCAAAGAAGAGCAAGGAGTAGTCATAAGAACATAAGAAATAGGATCAGGAGTCGGCCATACGGCCCCTCGAGCCTGCTCCGCCATTGAATACGATCATGGCTGATCTGATCATGAACGCAGGTCCACTTCCCTGCCCGCTCTCCATATCCCTTATTCCCATATCGTTCAAGAAACTGTCTATTTCTGTCTTAAATTTATTCAATGTCCCAGCTTCCACAGCTCTCTGAGGCAGTGAATTCCATAGATCCACAACCCTCTAAGAGAAGAAATTTTTCCTCATCTCAGTTTTAAATGGATGACCCCTTATTCTAAGATTATGCCCTCTAGTTCTAGTCTCCCCTATCAGTGGAAACATCCTCTGTACATCCACCTTGTCAAGCCCCCTCATAATTTTACACGTTTCAATAAGATCACCTCTCATTCTTCTGAATTCCAATCAGTAGAGGCCCAACCTACTCAACCTATCCTCATAATCAACCCCCTCTTCTCTGGAATCAACCTTGTGAACCTTCTCTGAATTGCCTCCAAAGCAAATATATCCTTTCTTAAATATGGAAACCAAAACTGCATGCAGTATTCCAGGTGTGGCCTCACCAATACCCTGTACAACTGTAGCAAGACTTCCCTGCTTTTATACTCCCTCCCCTTTGCAATAAAAGCCAAGATTCCATTGGCCTTCCTGATCACTTGCTGTATCTGCATACTAACCTTTTGTGTTTCATGCACAAGTGCCCCCAGGTCCCGCTGTACTGCAGCACTTTGCAATCTTCCTCCATTTAAATAATAACTTGCTCTTTGATTTTTTTCTGCCAAAGTGCATCACCTCACACTTTCCAACATTATATTTAATCTGCCAAATTTTTGCCCACTCACTTAACCTGTCTGTGTCCTTTTTCAGATTTTGTGTGTCCTCCCATATTTGTATCACCAGCAAGCTTGGCGCCATTACACTCAGTCCCTTCTTCCAAGTCATTAATATAGATTGTAAATAGTTGGGGTCCCAGCACTGATCCCTGCGGCACCCCACTGGTTACTGATTGCCAACCCGGGAATGGACCATTTATCCCTACTCTTTGTTTTCTGTTCGTTAGTCCTGGTGTTCTGGACAATATCCCTCTCTCAACCAACTCCGGGCTGGGAATGAATCTCTGGCGTGAGGAAATCCGGAGCCATATCAGAAATTGTTGCTGGTGCATAATTCAGAGGGAAACTAGTTCACTCGAGGTTTTTGGGATCTCCTCCTGGTTTATCCACCATATTGCTATTTTTATTTGGGGCTAAACAGTAAACCAGCCAATGCGTATGGAGCAGCACTGCATCGTTTTCATTCGTTGTGAACTGCAATTGGAAGGCCGTTAAGCATCTGAATTGGCACTGGAAAGGCAAAACCAGCGAATTATTCCCCAAATTGTTACATGATGCTGACTGAGAAAGCCAGTTCGATTCACCACGAGCTCAGGGAGAGAAGGCACAGACATAAATGTTCACCCCTTAACTCAAACATTCTTAGTGCATCAGACAAGGGACGAGATGTCTCACCATGAGCAGTGCCACAGTTTCTTTACTTATCCCGTTACCATCCCCTTTTGTCTTGCACCATCATCCCTTTTGTCATTTAACCACTCCTGCCTTCCATCCTATCACAGACCTTCCCTCCCCTTTCCCTGCTCTGCCACTTGCTTAAAACCTGTTACATTTCCAACTTTTTCCAGTTCTGGCGAAAAGGTCATCACCCTGAAATTTTAACCTTGCTGAGCGGGTGAAAACCAGGAGGACTGTGAGCCCGCCGGCTTCCACCTTTATCTGTAGCTCGTTAGGCTGCTTGTGCGCACTGCCCTGGGGGAGAGGCAGTCTGCCTATTAACATATGCTAATCGCTCAATTAGTGTGGCATTTCAACTGACTATCAAATTAAACGGCACATCTCTGGGTTTCCCGGGCTTCCTGACACTCACCAGAGAAAGCCAGGCGAGAACACATCGCCAGTTGAGGGGTTGAATTAAATTCATGGGAACATGGCAATAAATACTCAGTGCTCACAGCTGCATTCTTACCTGTTGGTGGAGAGGGTTTGTTCACAATACTTTTATGAGAGGTTACTTTCTACACTTCGGAGATTTTCTGAATCATGTCGGGATGTGTGGTATTTTGGCTGCCTTAGATTGGAGCTCAGACGATGAGCAATATGACCAGGGTCAGCACCAGCAGCAGCCTGCTGTTGAGAGACCTGCAGCTGGACATCAGAGAGGGAAACAGCAATGGGTTGCAGCTTGCAGGAGGCACTAGCTATGACACAGGGCCTACAGGTCGAGGCTGTGTTTCCTTGACTCGTCGGAACAGTAGTGCTTCAGGAAGCATTGTGCGCACTAGGACTGTGCAGCAGAGCAGGTCTCCAGTCGTCTTGTTTAATCCTTGCCACAGGACCAAGACCTAGCTCTGTCAAGCCCCGTGTGGTGGCTGGTGTGCAACGGCCACCCCACGTTAAAAAAATCCACGCATAGGCTTCTTCCACCCTTCAGGATATAGTTCGGGACCTGGAATATTAGGTCCTTCATTGGAACACCTGTGAGCTCATCCTTTTTTGGCGTGGAAACAAGTCATCCTCGTTTCGAGGGACTGTCTATGATGGCTTCAGGAGGCGCAGTTTGTCGCATTAGGTGGTGGCAGACATTTGCAGCCTGCTGGAAGAAGACCTGCTCCCTGTTGGACCTGGTGGCTGCACAATTGCCAGGGCCTCTCCCGGAGACATATCCAGGATCGCCCAGTCGGCGACAACAATTGCATAAGGCAGGTGATTGATCAGTTGTTTGCCAGGGCTGGTGATTATGTGAACCTTAGCTGTGATGATGCCAGTCAGAATGAGCGGGCGCTCAGATTCACGTTGCTGGCTGGCTCCCCACATGTGCATCATCATCATCATCATCATAGGCGGTCCCTCGAACGAGGATGACTTGCTTCGACACCAAAAGGGATGAGGTCACAGATGTTTCAATGAAGGACCCGATATTCCAGATCCTGAACTCCAGTTAAAAGGGTGGAAGATGCCTGTGCGTGGATTTTCTAACGCGTGGTGGCCATTGCACACCAGCCACCACATGGGCTTGACCAAGCTAGGCCTTTATCCAGTGGCAAGAATTGAACCAGGATGACTGGAGACCTGCTCTGCTGCACAGACCTAGTGCGCACACCTATCGTGGTGTGGGCTGGTCCGTGCTGCCCCTGGGACTTCGCCTCCTCTGAGCCGAGGGCCACATCTGCAGGGCGCCATTGAGTGCGCATGCGGGCATCCCCAGTTCACCCAGGAGTTCTCATCAATTGCAAGGGATTCCACTCCATCAATGTGCAGTTGGTGTGCAACTACAGAAAGATATTTCTACAAGTGTGGGGATAATTCCTGGGGAGCTGCCATGATGATTTTGTCCTGTGGTTGCCCAAGCTCCCTGACATCTTTGGACTTGGAAGCACACTTAAGGGGGTGGCTACTATTTCAAACCCATTTCAAACTTAGCTGATGACAGCTATCGGAAACCCGACCAATGAAGCACAATAACCTTATAATGAATGCTATAGTCACCACCTGATGTGTGATTGAGCTAGCCATCAGCATGCTGATGATGTGCTTCAGGTGCCTAGGCAGATCTGTAGGCTCTCCTCAGTACGCAACAGCCAGGGTGCCCAGAATGGTCGTGGTTATGCTGCGCTCAGCACAACATTGTACAGCAGCGAGGTTTGGACCTGCAGGAGGAACAAGGTGCAGATTCCAGGGAGTAGTAGGAGGAGGAAGAAGAAATACTTTGTTTCTGTCTTCACTAAGGAAGATCCGAATAACTTCCCGAAAATACTAGGGGACCGAGGGTCTAGCGAGAAGGGGGAACTGAGGGAAATCCTTATTAGTCAGGAAATGGTGTTAGGAAAATTGAAGGGACTGAATGTCGATAAATCCCCAGGGCCTGATAGTCTGCATCCCAAGGTACTTACGGAAGTGGCCCTAGAAATAGTTGATACATTGGTGGTCATTTTCCAACATTCCATGGACTCTAGTTCAGTTCCGATGGATTGGAGGGTAGCTAATGTAACCCCACTTTGCAAAAGAGGGAGACAGAAAACAGGGAATTATAGACCGGTTAGCCTGATATCGGTGGTGGGGAAAATGCTGGAATCAATTATTAAAGATGTAATAGCAGCGCATTTGGAAAGCAGTGACAGAATCAGTCCAAGTCAGCATGGATTTATGAAAGAGAAATCATGCTTTGACAAATCTTCTAGAGTTTTTTGAGGATGTAATTAGTAGAGTGGATAAGGGAGAACCAGTGGATGTGGTGTATTTGGACTTTCAAAATGCTTTCGACAAGGTCCCACACAAGAGATTAGTGTGCAAATTAGGGCACATGGTATTGGGGTAATGTATTGACATGGATAGAGAACTGGTTGGCAGACAGGACGCAAAGTGTCGGAATAAATGGGTCCTTTTCAGAATGGCAGGCAGTGACTAGTGGGGTGCCACAGGGCTCAGTGCTGGGACCCCAGCTATTTACAATATACATGAATGATTTAGATGAAAGAATTGAGTATAATATTTCCAAGTTTGCAGATGATACTAAGCTGGGTGGCAGTGTGAGCTGTGAGGAGGATGCTAAGAGGCTGCAGGGGGACTTGTACAGGTTAGGGGAATGGGTAAATGCATGGCAGATGCAGTATAATGTGGATAAATGTGAGGTTATCCACTTTGGTGGCAAAAACAGGAAGGCAGATTATTATCTCAATGGTGGCAGATTAGGAAAAGGGGAGGTGTAACGAGACTGGGTTTCATGCTACACCAGTCATTGAAGGTGGGCATGTAGGTACAGCAGGCGGTGAAGAAGGCAAATGGCATGCTGGTTTTCATAGCTAGGGGATTTGAGTATAGGAGCAGGGAGGTCTTACTGCAGTTCTACAGGGCCTTGGTGAGACCACACCTTGAGTATTGTGTGCAGTTTTAGTCTTCTAATCAGTAGAAGGACATGCTTGCTATTGAGGGAGTGCAGCGAAGGTTCAGCAGACTGATTCCTAGGATGGCAGGACTGACATATGAAGAAAGATTAGATCGGCTAGGCTTATACTCACTGGAATTTAGAAGAATGAGAGGGGATCTCATGGAAATTTATAACATTCTGACTGAACTGGACATGTTAGATGCAGGAAGAATGTTCCCGATGTTGGGGAAGTCCAGAACCAAGGGTCACAGTCTAAAGATAAGGGGTAAGCCATATAGAACCGAGATGAGGAGAAACGTCTTCACCCAGAGAGTTGTTAACCTGTGGAATTCTCTGCTACAGAAAGTTGTTGATTCCAGTTCATTGGATATATTCAAAAGGGAGTTATATCTGGCCCTTACTGCTAAAGGGATCAGGGGGTATGGAGAGAAGGCAGGAGTGGAGTACTGAAGTTGCTTGATGAGCCATGATCATATTAAAAGGTGGTGCAGGCTTGAAAGGCTGAATGGCCTACTCCTGCATCTATTTTCTATGTTTCTATGTTTCTAAGATGGTAATGAGGGCAATACACCACCAGATGCTCACATTACTGTCCAGGATGCCAGGGATACCCTTATTAGTGCAAGGTTCAATTAGCTTGCAGTAGTGTACTGATGTCAGAAGCACAAACAATGATCACTCTTCCCGTCCCCCAATACCACTGACAAAGCAGTCCTGCAAATAACCAACCAACCCTTGAACTTCCCCCATTAGTCCCCGTCAATTCATGTCTTCCCATTCATCATCAAACAAGTTAAAAGGCGAATTACCACCCAGCAACCAAGAATGGGCAAGATGGGAAAATGGGAAAATTGTGCAAAAGAATAATATTTGTGTGATTGAACTAAAGAACAGGAACTTCACAAGACAACATTTTCTCTTACACCCATGTGCCTACCCTTGAACAACTACAAAGCCTTATTCTTACTTTTCCCCGTGCTTCTATGAGGTCCAAGCCCTGTGACTTCAGCATTGGTAAAGGCAGGCTGCTCTGACTGCTGAGATACACTTGACCGACATCTTCTGGGTTTTCGAGCCTGTGACGTGCCCGCCAAAGACTGCTCCACCTGCACCTGTGCAGGGGCCGACCCGGCCATCAGAAGATGAGGCATCATGTCGGGTACTGACTGAGGGAGGGCAACGGGTGAGAAGTAGAAGCATTTTGAGTGGAGCTCCCACTTAAAGAAGGGTAACTTTGAAGGCATGAGGCGTGAATTGGCTAGGATAGATTGGTGAATGATACTTAAGGGGTTGACAGTGGATGGGCAATGGCAGACATTTAGAGACCGCATGGATGAACTACAACAATTGTACATCCCTCTCTGGCGTAAAAATAAAAAAGGGAAGGTGGCTCAACTGTGACTATCAAGGGAAATCAGGGATAGTATTAAAGCCAAGGAAGTGGCATACAAATTGGCCAGAAATAGCAGCGAACCTGGGGACTGGGAGAAATTTAGAACTCAGCAGAGGAGGACAAAGGGTTTGATTAGGGCAGGGAAAATAGAGTACGAGAGGAAGCTTGCAAGGAACATAAAGATGGATTGCAAAAGCTTCTATAGATATGTAAAGAGAAAAAGGTTAGTAAAGACAAACGTAGGTGCCCTGCAGTCAGAATCAGGGGAAGTCATAACTGGGACCAAAGAAATGGCAGACCAATTGAACAAGTACTTTGGTTCAGTATTCACTAAGGAGGACACAAACAACATTACGGATATAAAAGGGGTCAGAGGGTCTAGTAAGAAAGAGGAACTGAGGGAAATCCTTATTAGTCGGGAAATTGTGTTGGGGAAATTGATGGGATTGAAGGCCGATAAATCCCCAGGGCCTGATGGTCTGTATCTCAGAGTACTTAAGGAGGTGGCGTTGGAAATAGCGGATGCATTGACAGTCATTTTCCAACATTCCATAGACTCTGGATCAGTTCCTATGGAGTGGAGGGTAGTCAATGTAACCCCATTTTTTAAAAAAGGAGGGAGAGAGAAAACAGGGAATTATAGACCGGTCAGCCTGACATCGGTAGTGGGTAAAATGATGGAATCAATTATTAAGGATATCATAGCAGCGCATTTGAAAAGAGGTGACATGATAGGTCCAAGTCAGCATGGATTTGTGAAAGGGAAATCATGCTTAACAAATCTTCTGGAATTTTTTGAGGATGTTTCCAGTAGAGTGGACAAGGGAGAACCAGTTGATGTGGTGTATTTGGACTTTCAGAAGGCTTTCGACAACGTCCCACACTAGAGATTAATGTGCAGAATTAAAGCACATGGGATTGGGGGTAGTGTGCTGACATGGATTGAGAACTGGTTGTCAGACAGAAAGCAAAGAGTAGGAGTAAATGGGTACTTTTCACAATGGCAGGCAGTGACTAGTGGGGTACCGCAAGGTTCTGTGCTGGGGCCCCAGCTGTTTACATTGTACATTAATGATTTAGACAAGGGGATTAATTGTAGTATCTCCAAATTTGCGGATGACACTAAGTTGGGTGGCAGTGTGAGCTGCGAGGAGGATGCTATGAGGCTGCAGAGTGAATTGGATAGGTTAGGCGAATGGGCAAATGCATGGCAGATGAAGTATAATGTGGATAAATGTGAGGTTATCCACTTTGGTGGTAAAAACAGAGAGACAGACTATTATCTGAATGGTGACAGATTAGGAAAAGGGGAGGTGCAACGAGACCTGGGTGTCATGGTACATCAGTCATTGAAGGTTGGCATGCAGGTACAGCAGGCGGTTAAAAAAGCAAATGGCATGTTGACCTTCATAGCGAGGGGATTTGAGTAAGGGGCAGGGAGGTATTACTACAGTTGTACAGGGCCTTGTTGAGGCCACACCTGGAGTATTGTGTACAGTTTTGGTCTCCTAACTTGAGGAAGGACATTTTTGCTATTGAGGGAGTGCAGCGAAGGTTCACCAGACTGATTCCCGGGATGGCGGGACTGACATATCAAGAAAGACTGGATCAACTGGGCTTGTATTCACTGGAGTTCAGAAGAATGAGAGGGGATCTCATAGAAACGTTTAAAATTCTGACGGGTTTAGACAGGTTAGATGCAGGAAGAATGTTCCCAATGTTGGGGAAGTCCAGAACCAGGGGTCACAGTCTAAGGATAAGGGGTAAGCCATTTAGGACCGAGATAAGGAGAAACTTCTTCACCCAGAGAGTGGTGAACCTGTGGAATTCTCTACCACAGAAAGTTGTTTAGGCCAATTCACTAAATATATTCAAAAAGGAGTTAAATGTAATCCTTACTACTAGGGGGATCAAGGGGTATGACGAGAAAACAGGAATGGGGTACTGAGGTTACATGTTCAGCCATGAACTCATTGAATTGTGGTGCAGAGTCGAAGGGCCGAATGGCCTACTCCTGCACCTATTTTCTATGTTTCTATGTATCCATGTCCCCTTTCACCAGCATCTCTCTCGCGGTCCAGCCACACTTCACTGCTACCACTGGGATGGAGAGCAGTTTGGTGCAGATCAGGGTGGCACTGTAAGGCCAAGGCTAAGGTATCTGACATCCTATTTAAGGCGGCAGACATTATGGCTAGAATATTACTAACCTCGGCAAGTCCATGGCGGGCGACGTCAGAGGCGGGTCCTGACCCCACTGCTTGCTCCATCCCGCTCTGCGAAATCAATTTCCCTTGTTTGGGCTTGTTAAGCCCGTCCAGTGCATTTCTCGGCCAATTAGAGGAAGCCGGTCTGATGATGTCATTTGATGACGCGACATCAGTCGATTTCCTTAAAGGGACCATGGCCAACTTTACTTTGACATTTGTGCTGCCAGTGTTCTACGACATTGAGGTGCTACAAACACTGACAATTACTGCATAAAGGCACAGGGCTGCACCCAGCCTCTCCTATCACTCCCTCCATATGGAAGGAGTCACAGCACGCATGGAGGTCCTCTTCTCTTCCCATGGGCAGCAGAGTTTTCCCAGGAGATCAGCACAGCCTGGTTTCACATTGCATAGGAGGTCAACAGCAGGGATGTTGTCAGGAGCATCTGGGTGCTGTGGTGCAAACCTTTCAATTATCTCAGTAGATCATGAAATGTTAGTACAAATCCACACTCAACCTCATCCTTCTGTGCAACTCATCACATCCCCATCACTCTGCCTTCCCTACCCTGCTCCTACACATCCTTACTCACACCAACCTACCTTGCACCTCCACCCACCCCTCTCTATCTTCATTATCACTTCCCCATCTCACTAGCCACCCCTCACCCTCATCCTAGTCCAATCATACCAACTAACAACACACAAGGATAGGCACTTGGGTGTTTTATGCAATGTTCATGTAAAGTTTCTGTTAATGTGGTGTCAAACATTGAAATCTTTATTTTCAACACTTTGCATTCTTGAACAGATTTGTGTTTACCTTTGGAAATGACTTAGTGAGTTGCAGTGAATGGTGAGACATAACAGCACCCCCCCACCCCCCCCCCCCCCGCAATGGTGATGAGTGTGAAAGGAATGGCTTGGGCATTGGAGTGATGTTTTATGGTGTTGGTGTGGGGTGGTGCCAACCTGGCGCATCATGTGGCAGCCAGGGTGTACTGATTGAATGGTTACTGAACTCGCGCCTCAGCTTCATAGACGTGGTCCACGACCAGCAGTAAAATGCAGAGGGTAGCTGAAATTCTTTATTAAATGGCCCTAAACAAGCCACTAATTACCTGAATTGGGTCCCCCGCTGGGAACTCACCACTGCGTGTCGGTTCTGCCCAGCATTGACAGACCCAACATCGGAGATCGGCGCATGGCGGTGAGTTCACAGCGGGTTCCCGACCCACTGGGGAAAAACATATTTTACCACCCGACCCACCACAGATGATTCCCCCTCAAATTTCCAGCCTTTGTTACCTAGAGCCTGCACGGTCGTGGTCAAGGTCTGCGTGGAATCATATGATTGCCCGTTTGATGTTCCAGGGAGTTAATCAATCTATTCAAGTTCAATCTATCCATGGAAGAAGACATCCTCGCAATGTCCTGCGACATCAACCCACTCACGCTTGAGACGGACTCCTCCATTCTCTCTGCAATCGTGGACGGTGCACTTGGAAGGCCGGTCAGTACATTGTACATTCTCTGCTGCTGGTCAACGATGATCCTTTCCATCGACGGCCCCACAGGGTACAACATCTGTGTGCACATGATCAGAGCTTAGAGAGGACTGGGCGCTCCCATGCAGACACTGTCCCTGCCCCCGCTCCTGGTCACCTGTGAAGTGTGAATCACCAGGTGAAAACCCAACTATCTGTCTTACTGGTCACACTGAAGTGCGAATGTTTGAGCTGGTGCACGGTAAGCATGCGTCCTGTGATGGTACACTCTCGGAATGAATCAGCTCCTCTGAGGATTCATCATTTGGGAGGCCCAAGGACTTCTGCTGCACATGTGAAGGCCCTGGAGGTTAGAAAAGTCATGAATTGGTCCTGGCGAGGTAAGAATGCGGCAACTTATCATTATGAAGATGATCGCATCTCACTCGCCGCTGAAATCAAGTCAACATAACCGAGTGCTGTATGACATGTGAATCGCTGATATTTAATTGTCTGCCTGGGAGCTGGGAGGTCCCCATCTCTCCATCACCAATGGCCAGGGACATCAAAATGCCACAGCGCCTCCTCCTCTGCAGTTTTGAGCTGCGAGATCTGTGAAGGCTCACTTCTGGTGCTCTCCCTGGTGTTCTGCGCTCTCTTCTCGTGCAATGGAGGAACGATCAGATCCATGAGTGAGTGTAATGGCATGTGTTCACCTGATGGATGTAGTGCATTCGGTGAGGGTGACTCTCAGGGAGAGGCATGACATTGCTTAAGGATGAGGCTGAGTTGCAAGTAGTGGATAGATAGATGGGGATGTGAGGAAGTACACGGAAAGAGAATTATGAGTGCACCTGCAACGTAAGTGGGTGTGAGGAGTGATGTGACAGAGTTGGCTTGATATGGCATAGTGAGGGGTTGGGGTGATGCGGACAACAGGGTGCAGGTGAATGTGCCATTTTACTTACCTCTCCTGATCTGGTTAGGTCATTAACCCGCTTCGCGCACTGAATCCAGGAGTGTGACAAAATGCTCCTGCTGCTGACTTCCTGGCCCACCTCCAGCCTCGCCTTCTTTGTGTCAGCGGCAGGTTTCTTCCTCCTTGGGGAAGAGGATCACTCTGTGGCTCCTCGCAGCGCCCAGCAGCACATCAAGCGAGGCATCATTGAAGCGGGGCGCAGCCTTTACTCATCCTGATTCCGTGTTGAGAGTCTTTCCTCTGTTATTTCCAACTCTAAGCACTTGCAAATTCCATCTGTGTATTAGCCATTTATATACTGGGATTGAGATTTTGTCCTCATCACGCCCGCTTCAGCGCAATTGACGCCAAACCCGTAAGTAAAATGAGATGAGATGGCTGCGTTAAAAAGCCAAAGACAGATGCGCTGAACTTACTTCCAGGTTTCACATGCAATATTGGATTGCCCACCCTCAGCTCTGCTCCCAGCACGTCTCCGAGTTAATATCAGAGCCGTTAATTGTTTCTTTCTCTCCGCAGGTGCTGCCTGACCTGCTGAGTATTTCCAGCATTGTCTGTTGTCATGTCAGATTTCCAACATGCTCAGTACACATGTTTAGATGTTGGATGGGGTCAGGGACAGGATCAGGATCAGTCGTGCAACGACTCCAGGGCCAAGTCGCCTGCTAAGGTACATGCATGATGAAGGGCCATTTGGGTGAGGTGGAACGATCTCCCAGGGAGCAAAGAGCACTTGCAGGTGAGGCTATGAGAAAATCGGGGAAGAAATGCTGCTTGCTGCAACAGCTATAACACATGCACTGCCACACATCTGCTCCTCATCTGCTCCTCTATCAATGAATTAGTAAAGAACAACCTTCAGCCCATGGTTGCATTTGGAAAGAAATGTAAGCTCTTTTGATAAGCTGGATGCAGAAAGTGGAGAAAAAGGCTGGAGTGACCTTGGAGTTCATTCATTTCTAAGGGAACTTCAGAAAGGAATTGACTGAGAATTAACAGCTTGTGTTGGTGAGTCAGTCACAAGGAGTGGCAGAAGCAAGATTTTAATTTGAACGAGAGACACAGACAGGGAACCATCTGTTTGTAAAGTTTACCCACTCTAGTGATTTAACAAACACAAATAACCAGAAGCTTGTACACACTTGACATTTAATTTTAAGGCTCAGAAACATTGCCACATTAGCACGAGTATCAATGAATTGATTCGTGATGTACTAACATTTTTTGGGGTTGTGATTTCATGCATTGTGTTAAATCTGAATTGTAAATGGTTGCATCTGTTTGAGTAAAGCTTGAACTAAAGTTTAAACTTTGGGTGACTAGGGAAGTGTTTGCTTGACCATGTTAAACAATAATTGCAGAAACTATTCTGGAGTGCACTGCGTGCTAATCCATTTATAACTCAACTTTTCCTACCTTCGCTCTCCTGTATCTGAATCAGGTAGAATGACAGATGTAGTGGCTGCATTTTTGACTTTACCAATGGAACGGAATCAGGTTGTTGGTGGGTTTGTGTAGTCCCTGTGGGCCCGAAATTGGTGAAGGCCCCCGCCCGTCCAAGTGCCACCCAAAGGACCGCCGATGACCGCCAAGGTCCCTGACGGTACTTTGGGCAGGATATCATCGCGAAGATCCTTCATAGGGCAGCGGGCGGCAAATGAGGGACTTACTCTGCCAATCTGGGCGGTAGCCAGCAGGAGCTCGCATTCTCAGCAGCAAAGGCGCTTGCCGCCCAAGTGCCGCCCAGGATGAAGTCGGGCCCAAGGAAGGTCGAAGGCCTGCAAGGATAAATCACCGGGAAAAAAAACCATCGGAAGACCTTCAGGGGACCCCATTGAGGTAAGTTGCTGTGGGGGAAAAAAAATGGTTTACTAACCCTTTTTTTCAGAATCTTCATATTTACCATCGGGGACAGATCAGCCTCCAGCCAGCGGTCCTTCCCCGTTCTGGCGCCGACTCCCGCCTGCACCAATCTGGCATCTCGGCGGGCGGGAGGTCAGGTGTGCCACTTGACCATCCGCTGACATCAGCGGGCGCTTCCCGCCGGTTCTTCCCTCCCGCCCGTTCCAGCCCACATCGAAAGTGGCACTGGGCGGGTCTTCCAGAGGAATGCCGGCGGGAGTGAGTGGTGAGTTCATCAATTTCGGGCCCTGTGCCTCTTGGTGAAAATTACACCTTGGGTTGGGTAACAGAGTGATGCTCCACTTTTAATCATAATATTCTTTTTCCAATTTTCTACCCTTCTCTCTTAGAAACACTCTCATCTGGCACAGTTCCATAGGCACCAAATGTCCTCTGGTCTTTCATATGCTCAGCAGGCTATAGCACACTGGGAAGATCTTCAACCAGGCCAACATCCCCAGCATTGAAGCACTGACCACACTCGATCAGCTCCACTGGGCAGGCCACATAGTCCGCATGCCAGACTCGAGACTCCCAAAGCAAGCTCTCTACTCGGAACTCCTTCATGGCAAATGAGCCAAAGGTGGGCAGAGGAAATGTTACAAGGACACACTCAAAGCCTCCCTGATAAAGTGCAATATCCCCACCGACACATGGGAGTCCCTGGCCAAAGACTGCCCTAAGTGGAGGAAGTGCATCCGGGAGGGCGCTGAGCACCTCGCGTCACATCGCCGAGAGCATGCAGAAATCAAGCGCAGGCAGCGGAAAGAGCGTGCGGCAAACCAGTCCCACCCTCCTCTTCCCTCAACGACTATCTGTCCCACCGGTGACAGGGACTGTGGCTCGTATTGGACTGTTCAGCCACCTAAGGACTCATTTTTAGAGTGGAAGCAAGTCTTCCTCGATTCCAAGGGACTGCCTATAATGATGATGACAGCCAAGCACAGTCCCACCCCGAGCCGAGATCCACATATGCACACTATCTTGTGACAGCCTGACAACAGCCTTGTCGAACATGAAGAATGGGTATTTGAGTGAAGAGCCACAGCATGGCTGACACTGTGGTTCGCAATCAGTTATGGCGACCCTGATTGATTTCGTCCATAGTCTCCCGTAGTCTAGGAATACTGAAGCCAACTGCAGCACAACAGTTACTGCTCAGGTTTGAGCGCAGCCGACTCAGCATAGTTAAGAGTAGAGATTTTATTATCCTTTTAGTTTCATCATCATCATTGGCGGTCCCTCGAACGAGGATGACTTGCTTCCACATGAGTGCACAGATGTTTCAATGAAGGACCCGATGTTCCAGTCCTGAACTCCAACTGAGGGGGTGGAAGATGCCTGTGCGAGAATTTTTTTAACGTGGGGTGACCGTTGCACACCAGCCACCACACGGGCTCGACAGAGCTAGGCCTTTATCCAGTGGCAAGGGATTAACCAGGACGACTGGAGACCTGCTCTGCTGCACAGACCTAGTGCGCACACATATCGCAGTGTGGGCTGGCCCGTGCTGCCCCTGGGCCCTCGGCTCTTCTGGGCCCCGTACCCTCATTCACCGCACCTCCGCCACGATCTCTCGCCGCTCCTCCGCACCAAACACTCGCCGCATCTCCGCCACGATCTCCCGCCGCACCTCCGCACCAAACATTCGCCGAATCTCCTTCACAATTATGAGGCTGAGTTTATGAGGCTGAGCACTTTGCCAGGCGTTACGCGCTAAACCACAAAAAGTGCTCGCAATAATTTTTTTTTATTTTAAAAAAATTGACAGATTGCCGCTGGTGAAAACAAAATTTGGCAGTTAAAGGCACAGCTGCTTCCGTACTGTAAGTTAATAGGACCCCTGTGCTGTGCGACACGCCAATCTGTCACCTGTACCTGTGATTAATGTTTAATTGCCTCAAAGCTGCACAGCATATGTTACGAAATATGTGCTCTGTGCACTTCCCAGAGATAAAGCTGAAGGGTGGGTGGGGGAAGTGTGGGGGAGATCTCTCATTCTCTCATCCACGTGAACATCTGCCTGTTGAAACCCAACACATTCGGAGCACAAGCAACCCAAGGCATTTGGGATTGCAACTGCCCGAGTATAGAGGAGGGATTTTGCAGCAGCCTATGTTGCCATCTACTGTGGACGTGGTGTACATCATACTGAACACAGCATTCTCCGAAACAAGTCTAATGTTTACAGTCCGTTAGCTAAAGGAATCATTTTTGTTGCTTTTTTAAAAAGCTTTCCTTTCTTCTGCTCCTGAAGCCAGTGACTTCTTGAAGTGTCATTTCCCACGTGTGCCGGCAGCCCATGTGACCGGTCCTCATATTTGAGCCCAGATTTGGTCGGCAGAAAGCATTAGAAGCCCACCCAAATCCTGCCCGCAGAGGTGTCAGCCTTGGCACAGTGGTAGCACTCCTGCCTCTGAGCAGAAGACTGTGGGTTTAAGCCACATTCAATAAAAATGAGCACAACCTCCAGGCTGACACCTCGAATCAGTACTGAGGGAGTGCCGCACGCTCGGGGGTGCCAGCTTTCAGATGAGACGTTACATCAAAGCTCCATCTATCCTCTCAGTCAAAAGTAAAATATTCCATAGCACTATTTGGAGAGCAAGCAGTTAACCTGGCCAATATTTCTCCTTCAACTACATCACTAAACAGATGATCTAATCATTTATCTCCTTGCTGTTTCTGGGAACTTGTTGTATGATTTGGCAAGCGCATTTCTCGACATTATAATAGTAACGACACTTCTGTTGAGTATGGAAAAAGAGTCAGACGGAACACTGTGAGCTCAAGGTAAAGTGTGACCTTAGTCTTTTATTCCAGGTCTCCAGATTGCCTTTCCAACCTGTGAGGCCTTCTTAAATACATGTGCTCCCAAGGGATTATGGGATCTCTTGGGACACTAGGGGATGAGCCCTCTGGTGGCTGTACAGAGTAAATACAAGCCCAGATATATAACACTTCCCCCCCCCCCCGCCCCCCCAAAGTCAATAGTGTAACTATTTACAATGTGAGTCGATCTGGGGCCCTTCTTGCCCTGGTTGATCGTCTCGGTGTGAATGCTGGTGTTGTTGAATCATTTGTTGGGCCCTGCAGGGCTGCTGTGGATGATGGGTTCTACCTCGTGGTCAACAGTGGTGCCGCTTGGCTCTGGTGTGTATGTTGGGGGATCAAAAAAGTTAGGGTCCAAGGTGGGTTTCTCAGGGTAGTCCATGAATCTGAGTTTGATTTGGTCCAAGTATTTCCGGTGAATGAGTCCATTTGAAAGTTTGACCTGAAACACCCTGCTCTCCTCATTGGCCGCGACAGTGCTGGGAAGCCACTTGGGACCTTGTCCATAATTTAATACAAATACAGGATCATTGATTTCAATCTCGTGTGACATCGTGCGCTATCGTGGTATGCACTTTGTTGAAGCCGCCTGCTCTCTACCTGTTCATGTAGATTAGGATGAACTAACGAGAGCCCTTGTCTTAAGTGCTCTTTTCATGAGCAGTTCAGCAGATGGGATCCCAGTGAGTGAGTGGAGTCACGTGTGGTAGCTAAACAGGGCTTGGGATAGGCGAGTCTGCAGTGAGCCTTCAGTTGCCCTCTTCAAGCTTTGCTTGATGGTTTGCATTGCTCTCTCTGCCTGACCATAGGATGCTGGTTTAAACGGGGCAGATGTGACATGTTTGATCCCATTACGGGTCATGAATTCTTTGAATTCAGCACTGGTAAAACATGGCCCGTTGTCGCTCACCAAGACATCGGGTAAGCCATGTGTGGCAAACATGGCCCGTAGGCTTTCAGTGGTGGCAGCGGACGTGCTAGCCGACATTATCTCACATTCAATCCATTTGGAGTACGCATCTACAACCACAAGGAACATTTTACCCAAGAATGGGCCTGCATAGTCGCGTGTACCCTCGACCACGGTTTGGAGGGCCAAGATCATAAACTTAGTGGCGCCTCCCTGGGTACATTGCTTAGCTGCGAGCATGTATTACATCTGTGAACACAGGATACCGGGCCACTATACGTGGGATCTGGCTATCGCTTTCATCATTACGATGCCTGGGTGGGTACTATGGAGGTCATTGATGAAGGTGTCTCTGCCCTTCTTGGGGACCACTACTCGATTCCCCCACAGAAGGCAGTCTGCCTGTATAGACATTTCACCTTTGTGCCGCTGGAAAGGCTTTATCTCTTCCTGCATTTCCACTGGGACACTGGACCAGCCCCCGTGAAGCACACAGCTTTTGTCGAGAGATAATAAGGGATCCTGGCTTGTCCAGGTTTTGATCTGCCAGGCAATGACGCGTGATTGCTCACTCTCAAATGCCTCCATAACCATGGCTAGATCTGCGGGCTGCGCCATTTCCACCCCCGTGGTGGGCAATGGCAGCCTACTGAGAGCATCGGTGCAGTTTTCTGTGTCTGGCCTGTGGCAGATGGCGTAGTTGTATGCGAACAACGTGAGCACCCATCTCTGGATGCGGGCCGATGCATTGGTATTGATCCCTTTACTCTCGGAAAACAGGGATATAAGTGGTTTATAATCAGTTTCCAATTCGAATTTTAGCCCAAACAGGTATTGATGCATTTTCTTTACCCCATAGACATACGCTAACGCTTCTTTTTCAATCATGCTGTAGGCTCTCTCAGCCTTAGACAGACTCCTGGATGCATAAGCAACCAGTTGCAGTTTCCCAAAATCATTAGCTTGTTGCAATACACACCCGATGCCATATGACAACTCAGCACATGCAAGTACCAAACGCTTACATGGATCATACAACACAAGCAATTTGTTTGAGCATAACAATTTTCTCGCTTTTACAAAAGCATTTTCTTGGCTTTTGCCCCAAACCCATTCGCTTCCTTTTCGTAGTAAGACATACAATGGTTCTAGCAGGGTGCTGAGACCCGGTAAGAAGTTACCAAAGTAGTTCAAGAGTCCCAGAAACGTCCGCAGCTCCATCACGTTCTGTGGCCTCAGTGCATCCTCGATTGCTTCTGTCTTCACATTGGTGGGCCTGATGCTGTCCTCCGCAATACTCCTTCCCAAGAACTCCACTTCAGGTACCAGGAAAACGCACTTCGAGCATTTTCACCTGAGCCCCATGTGGTTGAGTCGACTAAGAACCTCCTCCAGGTTCTGCAGATGCTCGACTGTGTTCTGACCTGTGACCAAGATGTCGTCCTGGAAAACCAACTGTGCGGGACTGACTTCAGTAAACTTTCCATGTTTCGCTGGAATATCGCCGCCGCTGATCGGATTCCAAACGGGCATCTGTTATAAACAAAAAGACTCTTGTGCGTGTTGATGCAGGTGAGGGCCTTCGATGATTCTTACAGTTCCTGCGTCATGTAGGCTGAAGTTAGATCCAGCTTCGTGAACATCTTTCCTCCCGCCAGCGTTGCAAAGAGGTCATCGGCCTTTGGTAGTGGGTATTGGTCCAGCAGGGAGAAACGATTGATAGTTACTTTGTAATCGCCACAGATTCTGATGGTGCCGTCTCCCTTGAGGACTGGGACAATAGGATTGGCCCACTCGCTGAACTCGATCGGTGAAATGATGCCCTCTCATTGCAGCTGGTCTAGCTTGATCTCTACCCCTTCTCTCATCATGTACGGTACTGCTCTCGCCTTGTGATGGATGGGTGGCGCCCACGGAATTAGGTGGATCTGCACTTTTGCTCCTTGTAATTTCCTGATGCCTGCTTCAAACAGGGAAGGAAATTTGTTTAAGACCTGGGCACACAAAGTGTCATCAGCGGGCGATAGCGCTCGGACGTCGTCCCCATTCCAGCGTATCTTTCCCAGCCAGCTCCTGCCGAGCAGCGTGGGACCATCGCCCGGTACCACCCAGAGTGGTAGCTTATGCAACGCTCCATCATAGGAGACCTTTATGGTAGCACTGCCGATTACAGGAATCAGTTCTTTCATGTAAGTTCTTAGTTTCGTGCGAACTGGTGTTAAGACTGGACTTGAAGCCTTGTTGCACCAGAACATTTCGAAAGTCTTTTTGCCCATGATGGATTGGCTCGCGCCCGTGTCCAGCTCCATTGACACTGGGAGTCCATTTAGTTCAACATTCAGCATTTTCGAGGGACAATTCGTGATGAATGTTTGTACCCCATGTACCTCTGCCTCCTCAATCTGAGGCTCTAGTTCGTCGTGATCCTCCGTGGATCTGTCCTCCTCTGCAACATGGTGGTTTGCAGGTTTAACACACTTTACAGCTCGCCTGCACAGCCCTTGCAAATGTACTCTTTGAATCGGCTTGAATGTAAACGATGATCACCCCCGCAGCACGAACAAGGTGTTAATAGCCTTGCATTCATCACCCTTGATGGTGGACTCTGAGTCATCTGTGGACATGCAGCTGCAGGTATGTGTGACCTGCCCTGTACGCTACAATTCGAAAGCAACATCACTTTATTCACAGTACTTGTAGCAGCACTTGTATGCTGAGAAATTTGCTTCATATTGTCATTGGTGGCAATGAACGCCTGGGCTATCGCTATGGCCTTACTCAAGGTCGGGGTCTCGACAGTCAAAAGTTTGCGAAGTATGGTTTCGTGGCCAATGCCAAGTACGAAAAAGTCTCTGAGCATGTGCTCCAAATGTCCTTCAAATTTGCAATGTCCTGCAAGGCATCTTAGCTCGGTGACATAACTTGCCACTTCCTGACCTTTTGCAGGTGTAGAACCGGTACCTCGCCATCAGAATGCTTTCCTTCGGGTTCAAATGCTCTTGGACCAGTGTGCACAAATCGTCATACGATTTCTCCGTGGGTTTCGCTGGAATGAGCAGATTCTTCATGATGCCATACGTTGGTGCCCCACAGATGGTGAGGAGGATCGCCCTTCGTTTGGCAGCGCTCTCTTCCCCATCTAGCTCGTTGGCCACGAAGTATTGGTCGAGTCGCTCCACAAAAGTTTCCCAATCATCTCCCTCCGAAAATTTCTCCAGGATGCCCACTGTTCTCTGCATCTTTGGGTTCGCTATCTATATCTCGTCGCCAGTTGTTGAGTATGGAGAAAGAGTCAGACTGAACACTGTGAGCTCAAAGTAAAGGGTGACCTTAGTCTTTTATTGCAGATCTCCAGAGTGGCTCTCCAACCTGTGAAGCCTCCTTAAATATCTGTGCTCTTAAGGGACTATGGGATTCCTTGGGACGCCAGGGGCTGAGCCCTCTGGTGGCTGTCCAGAGTAATTACAAGTCCACATATATAACAACTTCAAAAGTACTTCATTGGCTATGAAGCGCTTATAAACAGCTTGAGTTCATGAAATGCAATTTATTTCTTTACCATTGACTGCACTGAAGTCACTTGCGTTTTGACCGA
Organism: Pristiophorus japonicus; assembly: GCF_044704955.1. Classification (NCBI taxonomy): domain Eukaryota; kingdom Metazoa; phylum Chordata; class Chondrichthyes; family Pristiophoridae; genus Pristiophorus; species Pristiophorus japonicus. The sequence goes on from NC_091990.1 coordinate 172,206,866, forward strand.
TACAGCATCTGTATGGTGTTTCTAAATGTTTCTACTGTACTTTTCCCTAGCAGGAACTGTTTTGTATGGGATCCTTCAATCTTTAATTAACAGCATAATTCGATCATTAATTAATAGTATCATTTCATCAGTGCTAAAATAAATTCAGTGTGATCAGCTTTCGAACAAGTCGTACCTTTCAGCTTCGTTCAGCTTGTGGCACCTTAGCCATGGAGTCTAAATTTGAGGGGCCACAATTGCCCTGTTCTGCACCTCCCGTTAGTACCTCTGGGGGGTGCTCACGGGGTGTGAAACTGTTTTTGCCGCAGTGGGTGGCAGGAGGGGGTGGTGGCTGGGGATGCTACTGGCTCCTGCAAAATTGGGTGGGTGTTTGCAGGGCGATACTGTCATCACCGTGCGCGCCAACCCCGATGTGTCCCACGGCGACCCCTTTGTACCCCGTGGCGGAAATTGCCTATTGCTACAGTGAGGCTGCCATGGGCAATGCTCGCAGGTCGCGAACCGGGCCGCCCTCTGTTTCCGGGGCGGAAGTTAAAGGGGAGGTGCGCTGCGTCACGCGCGCCGCCATTTCTTTTCTTCGGTCGGTTCACCGGTCGGCCCGTGCTCCAACGATGCCGCGGGGGCCGGGCCGCGATCGTGCAGCCCCGCCGCTCCGTTCGCCACGGCACCACGCAGCCCAGGTGTCCCGGTGGAGGCCATCAAAGGGCCTGCAGAGTTGGCAGCGGCCCTCCCCTTTAACAGTAGGGGAGGGGCATTGAAATGCGTCAGCGCTAAGCACCCTGGACACCCTCCAACAGGAAGTGGAGTTACGCGACAATGCGCTCCATTTCCTGTGAGGGGCGGTATCCCGAATTTCGCGGCCGAGGTGGGACTTCTGCACCAGATGCAGGAAGGCTTGCCTCAACTCGGTTACTGCCCCCGAATGGGGCGCAACCCAATTTGGCCCTCGGAGAGTTCAAGCTCCACTCCAGCTTGTGAGCACATTAGGCAGACTGACACTCCAGTGCAGTACCACGAAACTGCTGGGCTATTGAAGATACCATCCTTCAGATAAGCTGCTAAGTCTTGTGTTTCAATGGTTCAAGTGGATATTAAAATGGGGCAGGAGTTCTACTGCTGTTCTTCCAACATCCCTCCCTTAACCAAAACCACTAAAAACAGATCAAAAAAGAAAAGAAGAACTTGCATCTATATGGCGCCTTTCACAATCACTAGATGTCCCAGAGTGTTTTAGATCCAATGAAGTACTTTTGAAGTGTAATCACTGTTGTAATGTAGAAAACGAGGCAGCCAATTTGCACACAGCAAGCTCCCACCAACACCAATGTGATAATGACCAGATAATCTGTTTTAGTGATGTTGATTGAGGGATAAATATTGTCCAGGATATCGGGGATAACTCCCTTGCCCTTCGAAATAGTGCCATGGGATCTTTTACGTCCACCTGAGAGAGAAGGCGGGGCCTCGGTTTAATGTCTCACCCGAAAGACCGCACCTCTGACAGTGCAGCACTGCATTGGCGTGTCAGCCTAGATTTATGTGCTCAAGTCATTTTAATTGTCACTTATTTAATTGTTGTTTGTTGGATTGATGAGCAAAATGGCTACAGTCTTGCCTGCATGGTAATTTCTTGTACATGAAAGGTTTTGAGATATTTCTGAGAGATGTAATAAATCTGCGAAACGACGTGTTGGACCCAGAGAAACATACGATTCCAGTCTGAGGCCTTTATTCGCTGCACAGGGTATGGGGATCATATCCTTCACATATCGACATCTATGTTGTAATCGTCATCATCATAGGCAGTCCCTTGGAATCGAGGAAGACTTGCTTCCACTCTAAAAATGAGTCCTAAGGTGACTGAACAGTCCAATATGAGAACCACAGTCCCTGTCACAGGTGGGACAGACAGTGGTTGAGGGAAAGGGTGGGTGGGACAGGTTTGCCGCACGCTCTTTCCGCTGCCTGCACTTGGTTTCTGTATGCTCTCGGCGATGAGATTCGAGGTGCTCAGCGCCCTCCCGGATGCACTTCCTCCACTTAGGGCGGTCTTTGGCCAGGGACTCCCAGGTGTCAGTGGGGATGTTGCACTTTATCAGGGAGCTTTGAGGGTGTCCTTGTAATGTTTCCTCTGCCCACCTTTGGCTCGTTTGCCGTGAAGGAGTCCGAGTAAAGCGCTTGCTTTGGGAGTCTCGTGTCTGGCATGCGGACAATGTGGCCTGCCCAGCGGAGCTGGTCAAGTGTGGTCAGTGCTTCAATGCTGGGGATGTTGGCCTGGTCGAGGACGCTAACATTGCAATCACGTGGGCCTGGATCACCAATCATTGGGTAATATTCTCGTTGATAATAATGGTAACGCCGTTTGTACGAGTTCCCATTACTATCGATGAGAATAATCCCCTAAAACACCGAAACACAGCACAATACATTTTAAAAAACCTCATATTTAAAATTCATTGAAATTAAATGTTTTAGGAAAAAAAAAATATTTTCTGGAATTTTTTTTTTCATGTGTTTTAATAGGGTTAAAAATAAACTTACCTTAACGGACAGGGTTTTCAAAATTAAGTTTTTCTATGTTTTAAAAGTGTCACGCTTGTAAAAGTAGACTATACGCCCGCTTTTACCAGGCGTAAAAGTTTGAAGTTGACTGGGCATGAGTTGGGCAAATAGCCCAATCTCCCACATGGATGTCATTCTCTTGGGGATGTGTTCAATCTGTTTGAAGAAATTTTGAGAGATAGGAAAAGCCGTTTTTTGGGGCATGGTCATCGCGCTCCGAGAACCGACTTCGTACCGAACCTGCGAGGCCCCAATTTTCTGACAAAAACTTTGGCTCCTCTGCAGTAAGTAGGCAGTTAAATTCCCCACTGAAAATTAGACCCAAAAGGATTAGGTGCAACTGGGGCATTGACAGCGTTATTGCTGCTAAACAAATGTTAACGGCCTGAAAAACTAATTTTAATTCTGTACAGTGCAAAATTTATCCATTTTAATCAAAATTAAAATTTTTAAGAAACTTTTCAAAAAATATTTTAACTTTTTAAAAAGTTTGTTCATCTTTATTTCCGGTTTAAAAACAGAAAATGCTGGAAATCTCAACGGGTCAGGCAGCATCTGTGGAGAGAGAAACAGAGTTAACATTTCGGGTCGACAACCCTTCGTCAGAACTGGCGAGTGTCCAAAAAGAGCAGATTCTTAACCAGCACTGAAAGGGGGGAGGGGGAGAAAGAACAAAAGGGAAGGTCTGTGATAGGGTGGAAGGCAGGAGAGATTAGAGAGACAAAAGAGATGATGAGCCGAATTGAAATGGTAATGACAGAAGTTCGAAAAAGATCAATCTAGATAGGGTGTGATTAGTGGGATAATGACCAGCTGCCATTGGAGACAGAGAAAAAATTCTCCACTCCACTCCCACTCTGATCTCTCCATCCTCGGTCTCCTGCACTGTTCCAATCAAGCTCAACGCAAGCTCGAGGAACAGCCCCTCATCTTTCGTTTAGGCACTTTACAGCCTACTGGACAACATCGAGTCCAACAATTTCAGAGCATAACCTCTGGCCATCTTTGTCTCCCTTCCCCACGCCACTCCCCTCTCTGGAGCTTATGTTTTTTTACATTTTGTCTCTAGTGACAGCTGGTCATTATCCCACCATTCACGTCCTATCCAGACTAACCTTTTTCTAACCTCTGTCATTACCATTTCAATTCGGCCCATTATCCCTTTTGTCTCTCTAATCTCTCCCGCCTTCCACCCTATCACAGACCTTCCCTTTTGTTCTTTCTCCCCCCTCCCCCTTTTCAGTGCTGGTTAAGAATCTGCTCTTTTCGAACATTCGCCAGTTCTGACTAAGGGTCGTCGACCCGAAACGTTAACTCTGTTTCTCTCTCCACAGATGCTGCCTGACCCGCTGAGATTTCCAGCATTCTCTGTTTTTATTTCAGATTCCAGCATCCGCAGTATTTTGCTTTTTTATTTCAGGCTTGCCTTGTCCCCATGTGAGAGCCCCAATTTTTGTTTCGCTTTCTCTAACGTTAGTAAAAATCGGGGGCGAATTTGCGGCAACGGCGGCAAGGCGAGGAGTTCCTGCGGCAGGCGCGGAAGTCCTGCCCCACGACCTATACTCGGCTTACCGCCCCCCGAGAGCTAGTGGAGTGCAAAAACATCGCACTGCACTTGCACTGTGGGGCACAAACGGGGTGGTTGGAGTCCGTGAAAGGGCGTAGCGCCAGACGGTGGGAGGAATGCGAGGGCCAAACTGCCAACGCTGCGGGTGGAGAAAGGGAGTGGTGTGCCGCGGCATCGCACAAGCGGAGTGCCGGGCTGCAGGATCGCAGCACAGACCCTGCGATCCAACATGAAGAAGGTGATTTTCTTGTTTTCAAAATTGCGACCTCCCCAATAAATTTCATCCCGTGAGCGATCTGCAGCCCAGTATGCGCCCCCTGAAGTTGTCTCTGGCATCGCCCACCGCACCTTCAGAGGGGTACAACCGAATTTTCGCTCAGGGGCGAAAACGGCTCGCTGCGCATGGTGATGACGTCATCGCCGGTGCAACGGAGCGGGGCGCTGCAGGATACCAACGCCAGCTCTAAAATCCTGCCGTTGTTGTTAGCGGCACTGCACCCAGGCGATAAAATCATTTCAGCATGCCGTTAGCACCCCCTGGGGGCACTAATGGGAGGCGCAAGCGTCCCGAATTTCTCCTCCTCAGAATGTTAAGAGCCTAGTTCGCTGTCTGTGAGAATTCCACCTTTTGATCGGTCGCTTAGACAGCCTGTTGATGTCACAGCATTTCGCACTATGGGAGTCCCACTACAGATCGTTGATTTAAATGAAAGGTCAGAAAACCTAAGGTTTTCAACACAGGGATGGCGAGACCCTTTTGCGGAGCGCACTTCGAGGCCAGCAGTGAATGCCTTTGCTTCACTGCTGACGCAAATTCCGGGGCCTTTTTGTCGACTCTAAATTTTTCGATGTCAGTGCTGCTGGTGGAAAGCCTTACCCACTGACCGCATATAATTGGAAAGTGAGCCCCACATTGCCCCTGAATTTCCAACCATCTGCACTCAAGTCCCAGGTAGGTGTGATCAGTCAGAGGGAGAGTGCATAAACATTAAATTCTTCGCGACACCCCGATACATTCCAACACCATTTTACACCCACTTACTCTTCCCTATATCTTCACTGTGCTAAAGTTCTAGCTCCTGGGACCTCCTTACCGCCCTCAGTCTTCCTTTCCTTGTACAATCTTCATCATCGGCAGTCCCTTCCACTCTAAAAATGAGTTCTTAAGTGACTGTACAGTCCAATATGGGAATTACAGTCTCTGTCACAGGTGGGACAAATAGTCGTTGAGGGAAAGGATGGATGGGACAGGTTTGCCGCACGCTCTTTCCGCTTTCTGCATGCTCTCGGCGATGAGACTCGAGGTGCTCAGTGCCCTCCCGGATGCATTTCCTCCACTTAGGGCGGTCTTTGGCCAGGGACTCCCAGGTGTCGGTGGGGATGTTGCACTTTATCAGGGAGGGTTTGTGTCAACCCTGAAGATTGATTTTACCTAACTTCCTGACCTTTTTGACTTTGGCTGCACTCGAGCCGATGGATCTTGGTCTATGTTTTGGAATGAAACAAAAATGTTAAACTATTGAATATGTGTCTGGCCCTGATGTTTTAGCTGACGGAGATTGCAGAAATAGTTCTGCATTAATATTGCATCGACAGCAGCACTGTAACAGCAGTTCAGAATGTTTTGGTACAACACAGTTACTGTCCTCAACAAAAGCATTCAAGTGCTGCATGTTCAAAACCTTCAATATCAAGCGCTTTTACTTTCCTAACTGGTCTAGCACACCATTGTCCCACAATACTGTCTGTGATATTAAAATAAATCGGTTAATGCCTCTACTAAATCAGGCACAGAAGAATATTACATAAACATTTACGTTTTCCAGCACAAGATCATAAATAAGAATTTCTAGGCTATATTTTTGGATTAGCTCTGTGTGAACCAAATGCATGATGACAGGAGGAGGGCGAACTGTTCAACTGTTGAGAGCTGAGCGCTATGCAGCAACAGTGACTCTACTTCAAAGTCATTCATCGGCTGTGAATTGCTTCAGGATGTCCTGATGCACTGTACAAATACAAGTTCTTCAACTCCAGCAAAAGCTTTTCTGGATGAGCAATGGTGCAGATAATGGGAGTCTGAACAATTGAGAATCCACTTTTAATTGATTGTTTTGACATGGTACCCAATTACCCAGCAGTACCAGTCTCGTGTCGTGCAGTGCAAGAAGCTTTATAGTAAAAGTTCAACAGGAGTATGGGGTTTATACCCTAATGGTCAGATTCCTTGGGTGAATTTCTCTCTGGTAATATGTGGGAGGTAAAGCTTCGATTTACAATTATCACTGGGTTCCCTTACAATACGGGTATCCGTAAAATAGGACTTAGTAGTACATGTCTTTACTCTTTCCCCAGTTTTGCTCCATCCTCTTGATGCCGAAGTACAATTCCACAAATTTCTCATCCAAGTGGTCATTTGTCATGTGCCTGATGTTGAGTGTCAATTTGGAGTGCATCACAGCGCCAAGTACAATTCTATCTTCGTCTTATGAAGAAAGAAAGACTTGTATTTATATTGCGCCTTTCATGAACACCAGACGTCCCAAAGCACTTTACAGCCAATGAAGCACTTTTTAAAGTGTAGTCACTGTTGTAATGTAACATCAGCGTCCTCGACCAGGTCAACATCCCCAGCATTGAAGCACTGACCACATTTGATCAGCTCCGCTGGGCAGGCCACATTGTCCGCATACCAGACACGAGACTTCCAAAGCAAGCACTCTATTTGGAACTCCTTCACGGCAAACGAGCCAAAGGTGGGCAGAGGAAACGTTACAATGACACTCTCAAAGCCTCCCTGATAAAGTGCAACAATCTCACTGACACCTGGGAGTCCCTGGCCAAAGACCGCCCTAAGTGAAGGAAGTGTATCCGGGAGGGTGCTGAGCACCTCGAGTCACATCGCCGAGAGCATGCAGAAATCAAGTGCAGGCAGTGGAAAGAGCGTGCGGCAAACCTGTCCCACCCACCCTTTCCCACAATGACTATCTGTCCCACCTGTGACAGGGACTGTGGTTCTCGTATTGGACTGTTCAGTCACCTAAGGACTCATTTTAAGAGTGGAAGCAAGTCTTCCTTGATTCCGAGGGACTGCCTATGATGATGGTAGGAAAGTACATGTGTGCGTGCATACCCACGTACCTTCCAGCAGAGGTTACTGAATGGCAATCAGAAGCATCAGCACTGGCTAATTTTTCTTCCATTGCCCAGTCAAGGCTGCCCTGGCTGAGATAGTCAGTCAGTCAGTCGTCAGTCAGAGATAATTACCTCAACAAAAACTGGGGACCAAACCTGAGACCATTGTGACCTGTATGCCTCAGTTCCCCACCAGGTGCTGCATTTAATCGCTGAGCCATTGGGTGAGTTTTAAACTGCTTCTGATAATGCAGTAAGAAGCATTGACCCTGTGTCCTTTGCTGAAGCTTGGGTTTCAGACTGCTAATGTAGTGGCTGGAATTTCCCCCAAAACAAAATGGGTAGGTTTGAAACGTGGGGGAAGTTTAATTGTTAAAAATGGGATTCTCGACCTGATCCCGCTCCAACCTGCCCACGTCTGATTTTAACGAAGGCAAGATGCTGGGCAAGCATGACCAACACACTCCCAGGGGGAGGTATGTACCTTTAAACATTGTAATAAGGCTGGGTTCTTAAGTCTCCACAAGATCCCGCCAATCCCCTGGGAGGACAGACGCACCAATGTTTGCTTCCTCGACCAGGCCAACATCCCCAGCATTGAAGCACTGACCACACTCGATCAGCTCCGCTGGGCAGGCCACAGTGTTCGCATGCCAGACACGAGACTCCCAAAGCAAGCGCTCTACTCGGAACTCCTTCACGGCAAGCGAGCCCCAGGTGGGCAGAGGAAACATTACAAGGGCACCCTCAAGGCCTCCCTGATAAAGTGCAACATCCCCACCGACACCTGGGAGTCCCCTGGCCAAAGACCGCCCTAAGTGGAGGAAGTGCATCCGGGAGGGCGCCGAGCACCTCGAGTCTCATCGCCGAGAGCATGCAGAAATCAAGCGCAGGCAGCGGAAAGTGCGTGCGGCAAACCTGTCCCACCCACCCTTACCCTCAACGACTATCTGTCCCACCTGTGACAGGGACTGTGGCTCTCGTATTGGACTGTTCAGTCACCTAAGGACTCATTTTTAGAGTGGAAGCAAGTCTTCCTCGATTCCGAGGGACTGCCTATGATGATGAAGGCTGGGAACCCATTTTGAATTTAACTACACGTGGAAAGCTTTCACACGATTGGTGAAACCCAGCAGTTAAACCGAGACGGGTTTGCTGCATACAGGAGGCAAGTAGCTTTATACCTGGATCCAGGGTCCATACCATATCCCCACCCCCCACGATCGGAGTGCCCACCATGAGCCCTCCAATCACTTTCCCAGGCCGCCGATGCCCACCATCAGGACTCCCCACCCCCACCCCACTGATGATGCTGGGTCCGACCACAATCCTCCAATGGCTGGCCCCGATCCTCTTTCCCCAGCCCGCCAATCCCTGAGCTCGTCGTTCCTAGATGCCTCCATCACCCCACCGCCGTGATCCCCAACTGAGCCAGCCAATCCCCAACCTCCTCCATCCTGCCGATCCCTGAGCCCGTCATTCCTCGATGCCCCCCTCACCCCAGCCCTGTGATCCCCAATTGAGCCAGCCGATTCCCCCCGCCCCCCCCCCCCCCCCGCCCGCCCCGCTCCACCACTCCCACGATCCCTCCCCGGACCAACCTCTCGCTCCCTCCCCACGTCTGCAGGCCTACCTGCCCGAAGCCAGCCTGCCTCTCAATCTGGCTGTGGGCGGGCGAGAATCTGAGGCCTCGCACGCAAATCAGACCCTGCCGCTGAATTCCACCGGATTTCCCGCCTGCCTCGGAGGCCCCTCGCCCCCAACCCCCTGCTCCCTGGAGAAAATTCCGGCCAGTGACTTTAACTGTTACTGTCTATCTCTCAGCCACTCTATCTCTCTTTCCTCCTTTAAGACGCACCTTAAAACCTACCACTTTGATGACGCTTTTACGCAACTGTTCTAATATCTCCTATGCGGTTCGCTATGAAATTTTGCAAGATAGCGCTCCTGTGAAGCGCCTCGGGACATTTGACTCAGTTAACAACTGAGCTATATAACAACTGTTGTTGTTGTTTGGGTCTTGGTGCTTGCCTATTCTCAGATTGGTCGAATAAGCAATATATCACTGAAATAAAAAATGCACAGAGATACCTTCTTTTGTTTCTGTCATGTATCTTACATTATTATATATAACTGTATCCTAACATGCTATACATGACTGTAATAAGATATGACCTGTAACCATCAGCATACCTTACCACCAGGGGTGCACTTGCAAGAGACTGTTATATAAAGAGAGGTCTCAGGCAAGTGCAGCATTCCAGAGCTGTGAAATAAAGGTGCAGGTCCAGAGTGACGTTGACTTCACTACATGCCTCATGTGAATCTGTACTGAGGGGACAGGACTTTACAGTGGCGACGGGTTACGGGATTACAGAATCCACAGAATGGCGAACAACGGGTCAGATGAAAAGTACAATGCGGGAGACAATTGGGAGGACTTTATAGAAAGGCTCCAGCAAAGCTTTGTAACCAAAGACTGGTTAGGCGACGATAAGGCAGACAAGAGAAGAGCCCATCTCTTGACCAGCTGTGGCTCGAAAACATACGCTTTAATGAAGGATCTGTTGGCACCTGAGAAACCAGCACGCAAGTGGTTTGAAGAATTGAGCACACTGGTAAGAGACCACCTGAAGCCAGCGAGCAGCCTACACATGGCGAGACACAGGTTCTACAACTACAGACGCTGCATGGGCCAGAGCATACCCGACTTCGTGGCGGAACTTCGGAGGTTGGCTAGTTTATGTGAGTTCTCCGATGAACTGAGGAGAGAAATGCTGACAGACTTTTTCATTGAAGGAATAGGCCATGCAGGCATATTCCGAAAGCTCATAGAGACCAAGAACCTGACTTTAGAGGCAGCCGCACTGGTTGCACAGACATTCTTGGTAGGGGAAGAAGAAACGAGGTTGATTTACAATGCAGGTACGACAACGAATGAAATAATGGAACAAGGAGTTCACAGCATTCGACAAGCTGCTACTCCCACACACAGACAAAACCAGGTGAACAGGCTTTCGACAGAGAGCAGTGGCAACAGAAGCCATCAAGGGCCACAGGAACGGCTGTTCACAGCTCATCAACCCACAATACGAGCAATCAACTACAAACTGAGAGAAGCTCAAGAGAGATCAGCCAGACGCAGCTCATTCTTTGCAAGCTGTCTGTGCTGGAGGTGTGTGGGTGGGCACTCATCAAGGGGATGTCGATTTCAGCAGGCTGTTTGCGGGAACTGTGAATATACAGGGCATTTGGCCCACATGTGCAAAAAAACAGCAGCTCGGCTGGTATACGAATCAGATGGGTCGGAAAGCGGACCAGAAGACGGTGGGGACAATACCCGGCACACCGATGTACAGCGGGTCAACACGATCAATGGCCGCTGCTCCTACGACAGGATGCCTCCTATAATGATGAGGGTCCTACTCAACGGGATATCCGTCAACATGGAGCTGGATACAGGAGCGAGTCAGTCTCTCATGGGCGCTCAACAATTTGAACAACTGTGGCCGCATAAAAGAGACAGACCAAAACTCACAAGGGTCGACACCAATCTAAGGACCTATACCAAAGAAATCGTACCAGTCCTCGGCAGCGCCATACTCTCTGTCACACACAAAGGGACAGTGAACCGACTTCCCCTGTGGATTGTCCCCGGAGACCCCCCCAGCACTGCTGGGGAGAAGCTGGCTGGCAAAACTAAACTGGAAATGGGATGATGTCCATGCCATGTCATTAGAGGAATGGACCTCCTGCCCAACAGTTATAAAGCGATTTGAACATCTCTTTCAGCCAGGTGTGGCCACTTTCAAAGGGGCCAAAGTCAAAATCTACATCACACAGGATGCTAGACCGGTCCATCACAAGACCAGAGCTGTAACCTATGTGATGAGGGAAAAGATTGAACACGAACTAGACAGGCTTCTGCGGGAAGGCATTATATCACCTGTGGAATTTAGCGACTGGGCAAGTCCCATTATCCCAGTCATGAAACCTGATGGATCCGTACGACTCTGTGGGGACTACAAATCTACCATAAACTGAGCCTCTCTACAGGACCAGTAACTGCTGCCCAGAGCGGAGGACTTATTTGCCACATTGGCTGGAGGTAAACTTTTCTCAAAACTAGACCTCACATCTGCGTATATGACGCAAGAATTGACCGAGGAATCCAAGCTACTCACCACTATCAACACACATCGAGGCCTTTTCATGTACAATCGATGCCCATTCGGCATCAGGTCAGCAGCTGCCATATTCCAGCGCAACATGGAGAGTCTGCTCAAGTCCATCCCGGGGACGGTTGTATTTCAAGACGACATACTTTTCACGGGCAGGGACACCGACTCCCATCTCCGTAATTTGGAGGAAGTACTAAAGCGGTTGGATCGGGTAGGCCTACGAGTCAAGAAATCCAAGTGCCTGTTTCTCGCACTCGAGGTTGAATTTTTGGGCAGAAGGATTGCCGCTGATGGAATCCGCCCAACAGAGTCCAAAACAGAAGCAATTCGCCTGGCACCCAGGCCCCGGAATGTCTCAGAACTGTGCACCTTTCTCGGGCTACTCAATTACTTTGGGAACTTTATGCAGAACTTAAGCACGCTGCTGGTGCCTCTCCACGTGCTACTCAGGAAGGGGTGCGATTGGTTTTGTGGGGAAGCCCAGGAACGCGCCTTCAATAAGGCATGCAACCTTCTATGTTCCAACAGTGTTTTGACTTTCTTTGATCCAGGTAAAAAGCTAGTTTTCACATGCGATGCGTCAGCGTATGGGGTCGGGTGCGGGCAAATTAAACCCATAGCTTATGCCTCCAGGTCACTTTCGCGGGCGGAGCGCGGGTACGGAATGGTAGAGAAGGAGGCGCTCGCGTGCGTGTACGGTGTCAAAAAGATGCACCAATACCTTTTCGGGGCCAAGTTCACGTTAGAAACCAACCACAAGCCCCTCACGTCCCTCCTATCCGAGAGCAAGGCAATAAACGCCAACGCATCGGCGCGAATTCAACGGTGGGCACACATGCTGGCGTCCTACGACTATACTATAAGGCACAGACCAGGCACAGACAACTGTGCAGACGCGCTCAGCAGGCTACCCCTGGCGACCACGGAAGGGTCTGATGAACAAGACTGTGAGATAGTTGTGGCAATCAATGCCTTTGAGTCCACAGGTTCGCCCATGACGGCTCGCCAAATCAGAGCCTGGACGGCCAGCGACCCCACGTTATCCTTAGTAAAAAGATGTGTCCTAACCGGTGACTGGGCAGAGGCTGCCGATGCCTGCCCCGAGGAATTAAAACCCTTTCACAGGCGCATGCATGAGCTATCACTACAAGCAGACTGCCTGATGTGGGGCAGCCGAGTAGTCATGCCTCTGCGAGGCAGAGAGGCATTTGTCCCGGAGCTCCACTGTGAGCACCCGGTGATCGTTCTCATGAAGGCCATAGCCAGATCCCTCGTCTGGTGGCCTGGTATTGACGCGGACTTGGAGCTCTGCATCCGAAGGTGCACCATTTGTGCCCAACTCAGCAATGCCCCCAGGGAGGCTCCACTGAGCCCCTGGCCCTGGCCTACCAAACCGTGGTCGCGGGTGCACGTAGACTATGTGGGCACATTCATGGGCAAAATGTACCTCGTAGTTGTAGATTCATTTTCAAAGTGGATCGAATGCACCATTTTAAACTCGAGCACAACCTCCACCACTGTGGAGAGCCTCGCAACCATGTTTGCAACGCACGGAATCCCTGACACATTGGTCAGTGACAATGATCGGTGCTTCACCAGCGCAGAATTCCAAGATTTTGTAATTGACCACGGCATAAATCACGTCAAAACGGCACCGTTCAAGCCAGTCTCCAACGGCCAGGCGGAGAGAGCAGTGCAAATCATTAAACAAGGCATGCTTAAAATCCAAGGTCACACACTGCAGGGTTGCCTGTTGCAACTGCTGCTGGCATACAGATCTCGTCCGCACTCATTGACTGGGATCCCCCCCCACGCAACTATTGATGAAAAGGACTTTGAAAACAAGGCTCTCATTAATCCTCCCAGACGTGCACAAAATCATTGAGGCAAAGCGCCGTAAGCTGACTGAGTACCTTGACAGAAATTCGAGGGGGAGATGCAATGAGATAGGGGATAAAGTGTTTGTACTAAACTATGGCAGGGGTCCCAAATGGCTTGCAAGGACAGTAACGGGCAAGGAAGGAAACAGGCTACCGGTAGTACAAATGGACAATGGCAAAACCTGCCAGAGGCATGTAGATCAAGTCAAAAGCAGATTTACCAACAACACTGCAGAACCAGAGGCAGACTACAATGTGGAACTCGCACCACACCTGGTGGACAGACAGAGGGAACAACCTGAGGAAAGGGCAATCCCAACAGACAGCCCAGGCGAGTCAACAACAATCACACCAATTGAAACAGACAGCCCAGGCGAGATACCAGCAACCACACCCAAAGAAAAACAGACACCAAGGCAAACAACTGATCCACAACTCAGACGCTCCAGGCGAGAGCGCAGACCACCTGAGAGACTGAACCTATAAAGACAATAAGACCTTGGGGGAGGGTGATGTCATGTATCTTACATTAACTTACATTATTATACATAATTGTATCTTCACATGCTATACATGACTGTAATAAGATATGACCTGTAACCACCAGCATACCTTACCACCAGGGGTGCACTTGCAAGAGACAGGTATATAAGGACAGGTCTCAGGCAAGTGCAGCATTCCAGAACTGTGAAATAAAGGTGCAGGTCCAGAGTGACCTTGACTTCACTACATGCCTCGTGTGAATCTGTACTGAGGGGACAGGACTTTACAGTTTCTGAATGGACTCGGTTAATGTGTGATAAATAAAGAGACAATGATACATTATGCCAGAGGGTAAAGTATAACTTCAGAATAATAGGAACAAAATAAATTAAGAAAATCCAATTTCAAAAATGAAATACGAGGAGGTGGTCGATTAAATTCTTGTCTTCTCACTTGTTTTCTGTTTACTGTGACTTTTTTTTCTGACAATTTTCTCTGTTCTTTTGTACATGGTGACTCACATTGTTGTATAGCAGAATGTGCCCCACCAACTCTCGCGTGGCTCATGCTGGCAGTCATTCTTCATGTGTGACCCAGGGTATCTGGGTGGGTGGGGGAAGAAGGGAGAACTGTTCAACTGTTGACAGCATCGTACAGCACTGTTACAGCAGAGGAGTGGGAAAGTCGTGGCGGACTTGCGGCGAGTGATCGGGGCAGAGGAGCGATAAGGGATCGTGGCTGAGATTTGGTGGGTGATTGTGACAGTGATTCGGCAAATGTTTGGTGCGGAGGGAGATCGTGGCGGAGGTGCGGCGAGTGTTTTTGTGGCGGAGGAGTGGTGAGGGATCGTGGCGGAGCTGCAGTGAATGCTTGTGGCGGAGGGAGCAGCGAGAGATTGTGCGGTGAATGAGAGTACGGGGGCCGGAAGAGCCAACGGCCCAGGGGCAGCACGGGCCAGCCCACACTGCGATATGTGTGCGCTCTAGGTCCGTGCAGCAGAGCAGGTCTCCAGTCATCCTGGTTCAACCCTTGCCACTGGACCAAGACCTGGCTCTGTCAAGCCCGTGTGGTGGCTGATGTGCAACGGTCACCACATGTTAAAAAAATCCACGCACAGGCATCTTCCACCCTTCAATTGGAGTTCAGGACTGGAACATCGGGTCATTCTTTGAACCATCTGTGAACTCGTGGAAGCAAGTCATCCTCGTTCGAGGGACCGCCTCTGAGATGTTCAATCCTGCCTTAATCCAACAGCCACTCACATGTTCTAGCAGGGGCGCAAGGGCACTGAGGCCAAGTGTAACAGCTCACATTCACCATGGTTGATTGCCCATTGTTTTAAGGGCACGTCGTTCATGCGATAACTTGTCTTCATGTGCATGCGCAATCTTGTTGGGTTCCTCCTGCATCCTGGAATCACCGTGCAGCTTGTGAATGGGCTAGTTTTGCTTCTCCTTATGTTAACAGCAATTTGTTTAAAGGCCTGCTCCTGTCCAGATCTCTGCACCCTTTCTCCATGTGGATTCTTACTAAGCAGATGATGAAATCCTATACGTCTTGAGTGTTGTTAGGTAGGTTTTTAGCACTGTTTTTTTTCTTCCCTCAGATGAAAACCAGAGTCACAGACTTGATGGGCTCAATGGCCTCCTTCTATGTTGTACTATTTGATGATTCTAGTTCAGTTGAGAATAAAGCAGACTTTTCATTGTATATGCGAAATTGAAGGGGGACGGAGTATAAAAGCAGAGAAGTCCTGCTACAGCTGCACAGGGCATTGGTGAAGCCACATCTGGAGTACTGCGTACAGTTTTGGTCTCCTTATTTAAGGAGGGATATACTTGCATTGGAGGCAGTTCAGACAAGGTTCACGAGGTTGATTCCTAAGATGAAGGGATTGACTTATGAAGAAAAGTTGAGCAGCTTGGGCCTATACTCATTGGAGTTTAGAAGAATGAGAGGTGATCTTATTGAATCATTTCAGATACTGAGGGGGCTTGACAGGGTAGATGCAGAGAGGAACTCGGGGACATAATTTCAAAATGTCGGCCATTTAAAACGGAAATGAGGAGGAATTTCTTCCCTCAAAGGGTCGTGAATCTTTGGAATTCTCTGCCTCAAAGAGCTGTGAAGGCTAGGTCATTGAATATATTTAAGGTGGAGAGAGACAGATTTTAGAATGATAAGGGAGTCGAGGGTTATGGGGAGCGGGCAGGGAAGTGGAGTTGAGGCCAAGATCTGATCAGCCATGATCTTATTGAATGGCGGAGCAGGCTCAAGGGGCCAAATGGCCGACTCCTGCTCCTATTTCTTATGCTCTTATGTAGCAGTGACATTACTTTTCACCTTTTCAAAGTGCTGCTATTAGTGCTCATTAAATCCCACATCCAAGGACCTAACCCTCTGAGTTAACTTTTGTAAATGTCTTTCATTATTTTGTAGGGGAGTTGATTTCACGTTCTGCTTCTAAAAGGAAAATGTTAGAAGACTACCCAAGGGCGTTGGAGCACAGCAAGATAATATTTGAAGAAAAGTTTTCTCCAATTCACGTCGCACATCCACAATTGGCACCCATGTAAATCTGGTCTGTTTACCTCTAAACTATTGGCAGTCCAGAGATACAACTTTCTCCAGGCCG
Organism: Pristiophorus japonicus; assembly: GCF_044704955.1. Lineage (NCBI taxonomy): Eukaryota > Metazoa > Chordata > Chondrichthyes > Pristiophoridae > Pristiophorus > Pristiophorus japonicus. Next base: position 172,223,309 of record NC_091990.1, read on the forward strand.
ATCGATTTTGTTTGTTTTCAGCTCGCTCACTGAAACAAATATTAATATTACAGTAATACTGTTGCTCTAACCTTGGGAATAAATGTTATATATAGACACAAGTGTAATAATTTAAACACCACTTTAACTAAAAATAAAAAGGACACCTTAATTTTGCTTGCCCTATTGTTCCTATTTTTTTTCTTCTACTTTCCATTGTCTATATAACTTATTTTAATTTTCGGCTGGATTCTGAATTAAACCCCAGAAACGAAAAGACAGCAAGGTACATTTTCCTCCAATTGTTAATGTCAGCAGCAAATTAGCCTGAGTAAAATGTCCCCGGCTTTAAAATCACATCATCATCATCATAGGCAGACCCTCGGAATCGAGGAAGACTTGCTTCCACTCTAAAAATGAGTCCTTAGGTGGCCGAACAGTCCAATACGATAGCCACAGTCCTTGTCACGGATGGGACAGATAGTCGTTGAGGGAAGGAGTGGGTGGGACAGGTTTGCCGCACGCTCTTTCCGTTGCCTGCGCTTGATTTCTGCATGCTCTCAGCGACGAGACTCGAGGTGCTCAGCGCCCTCCCGGATGCACTTCCTCCACTTAGGGCGGTCTTTGGCCAGGGACTCCCAGGTGTCAGTGGGGATGTTACACTTTATTAGGGAGGCTTTGAGGGTGTCCTTGAAACGTTTCCTCTGCCCACCTTTAGCTCGTTTGCCGTGAAGGAGTTCCGAGTAGAGTGATTGCTCAGCCAGACCAACATCCCCAGCATTGAAGTACTGACCACACTTGGTCAGCTCCGCTGGGCAGGCCACATTGTTTGCATGCCAGACACGAGACTCTCAAAAGCAAGCACTCTACTCGTAAACTGCACTGTCACTGTTGACACACAACAACTATTCTTGGTCAGGCTGTTAGAAGTCTAATGAGATTAAATCAGCATGGCTCACTGGTGATGTTCCTTTCCTCTCTTTCGTGAAGCACCAGTCCTTTGAGGGCATGGCCTGAATCTGGAAAGCCACCAACTGGGCAATTCTATTAGACCTGCAAGTTCCGGGTTTAGATATGGCAAGTGCATGCGCCTAAACACGGCACTTGCGATCTGTCACAGATCGCACGCATGCGAAGGAAGGGCGCCTCCACGGGCGGAGAGATGGACTTTTTGCCCAACTCGTGCCCAGCGAATGTCCTTCAAACTCTTACACTGGTAAAAGCAGGTGTAAGGTCTGCTTTCACCAATGTCAGTTTTTAAAAAATGGGAAAGTAAAATGACATCACTCAATTATATATGAAAAACAGGTTAAAAAAAAAATTAAAAACATTTTTTTTTCACAATATTTAAGTAAATTGCATTTTAATTAATTTTACATCTGTCATATGTTTGTAAAAAATTATTTTCAGTGTTTTTGGGGTAATCACAATCATACTTATGATAGCTCCGTACATACGGAATTACCGTAAGTAAAGAAAGAAAGACTTGCATTTATATAGCGCCTTTCAGGACCACCGGACGTCCCAAAGCGCTTTACAGCCAATTAAGTATTTTTTGAAGTGTAGTCACTGTTGTAATGTGGGAAACACGGCAACCAATTTGTGCACAGCAAGCTCCCACAAACAGCAATGTGATAATTACCAGATAATCTGTTTTTGTTATGTTGATTGAGGGATAAATATTGGCCAGGACACCGGGGATAACTCCCCTGCTCTTCAAGAATGGGGATCCATGAATGGGGATCCCCCTACTCTGGATAGGTTGGACCAGCCCAGGGATCCTGACGAAACTCGTACGATCCTGGGATATGTGGCCCCTATGCTGGCCTTCGCGTGGCGCCCCAGGATCTTGCCGTACCGCTGGGACCACCAGGTTCTTTTGTAGAAATTATTGCGGTCGGAGGCTTCGCAATTTCTGGGATTTGAGGCAATTCTGAAACTAACTCTGAAGAGGGATTGCCGTAACTAGAACCAGAGCACATGACTTTCTTCTCCACCACCACATACGATTTGCTGATCATTCATCTCATTGCTGTTTGTGGGATCTGACAAACTGGCTCCAGAATCATTCGCTGTTGGTGAAGCACTTTGCACATTTTATCAGAGGGTGCAATAAGGGGCAAGTCCTTTTCTGCTGCTACTCGAATTGCTCTAATTCAGAACACTTTGGTTTTCATCCCACTTCACCCTAATCATTTTAGTTTAAGTCTATGGGCTCAATTTTCCCCAGTGATCTGCACTTTTTTTGGCGCACGTCGCTTTTTTTTGGCCTGAATGAAAAAATCCAAGTTTCCCCAAAGATTGTGCACCAGCGTAACTCAGTTAGTTACGATTTTTTTTCGGTTAGTTTTTTTTGTGTCATGGAGGGGGAGTAACCTGATCTCTGCGCCAGTTTTTCCACAATTATGCAAGTTTGGCCAACTTACAATTCTCCTAGGATGGCGTATGTGACCACTCCCAAAAATCCTTCCGGTCACTTAAGAAAAACGAGGAGGAGGACGAGGAAGCCATGCAACTACCTGAACCCGGAGCATGACGGCAGAGGAGGGCGGGCCATCGTGCCCCTTTAACGATTGCTCGAGCCTTGCGCCAGCAGCTCATCCGTGAACACTTTGCTGCCTGAAGGCTCACCAGAAACTATTCCAAATGGACCATGTTTACTGTTTGGACCTGTTCCGTAATGTTGTGTTGTGTTAATGGAACAAATGATGGAAATGATTCTTGTTTACTTCAAAAAGTTGTGTTAATAATTGAACAAATAATAGAAATGATTAAGTTACAAGTTAAAATATATTTTATTCAAAAGTTTAACAAACATTTGTTTGTACTTAACTTTAATAAAAATATTCTTGTTTCAAACTTTAAAGTTTTCAGTTAAGATCACTTTAAAAACTTTAAGATCACTTAAAAACTTTTAAACTTGTAAATTTCCATCTTACAAAAAAAATTTAATTTGAAAACATTTACAACAGTAACAACAATAATAATAACAATAATACCAGCAGCAAAGAAAGGCTGCACCCATCTCTCCTCCACCTTATACCTTTCAATAAGATCACCTCTTGTTGGTGGCGTAGTGTTTCTCAGGTTGGTACCAAGCTTATTCTTTTAAACATTTCAGGTAATGCGCACTTCTTGATGGGGGAGGGGAGGGGGCAGGTGGTAATGGGGAGGGCCCGGCCTGGGCCTCTTCAGAGACTGGTCTGGGGATTGGAGTGGGAGTGGCAGTTGATTCTGTCAATGGGCGCGGGGTCTGTGCATGTTCCCTTAATTGCAGCAGCTAACTCCGACATCCCCTCCCTCATGTGCCCTGACAGTGTGTCAGCTACCTCCAACATTTCCTCCCTCATGTTTGCCGACAGTGTCTCAGCTACCTGTGACATGCTCTCCCTCCTGTTGAGCAACAGTGTGTCAACTACCTGCAACATTCCCTCCCTCATGTTCACTGACAGGCATCAGCTGCCTACGACATTCCCTCCCTCATGTTCCCGGACAGTGTTCCGATTGCTCGTGAGTGTGTTGTTACTTCTCCCAACAGTCCCGATACCTCATCACCCATCCCACTGATGGTGTCCAGGAGTGATCGCGTAAGGTCAATGCTCTTCGCACTCATTGCCCTCATATGAACCACATCTGTAATATCCTGCACCTCAGGAGAGCGCTGTCGAGCTCTCCTTCCCCTCCTCACCCTGGGTGTGGCTCACTGCATCCCACTGGGACCTGCAGCCTCAGATGGTGGGGCCTTGGGTGTGCCTCGCTGCATCCCACTGGAATCCCCAGCCTCAGACTGTGGGAAACCATGGAATGTTTCAGCAACACTCGTACAACTTAGGAAAGGGGCTGGCACCTCAATGGGCGGCACCTGCACCTCCTCCAGAGTGAGTCCCACAGTGGGGGTTTCATCCATCCTCTCCCCTTCCCCCGGCCCCTCCCCCTCAAGCTCTTGGTCTGGAGGGTGGGATTGGGAGATATTCTGCTTTTCAGGCTCATCCACATCTGAATCTTCTTCTACATCCAGGATTCGCCTCAAGTTCTGCAAAATATAACAGAACAGACAAATGGTTAGCAGCAGAGGAGGGGCCAGAGTGGGTGGCATGAGTAGGCTCACACAGCGCAGGCAGCAGGCTGATTTGAACGACCACGATGAATGATAGCACATTGCATCAACCGAAAGGTAGCTGACGGAGACATCCCCATGAACTGAAGCAGGGCTAGCCCGCGCAGTACTTAACATTTAGCAAAGCCAGACTGTGGAATTTGCAGGACTTACCCTCTCCCTCGAGCGTGGGCCCAGCTTGTGCAGTGGCGGTTGCTTTTCTCCAGACAGGACCCATCAAAGCAGCGACCCTGTCTTCCACGGGTGTCAGTGGGTGCAGATTTGCCGGGCCTCCTCCTGTTCGAGTTCTTTCCCTTTTGTTGTGTGCCAACTTCCTCTGCAAAGATTAAATCATAATTTTTTAGCGAGGGTGTCTTTCTGCTGGCTGGGACATATACATATGGCCACATTTACAATTGCAATTCCATTGAATAAATTAAAATATTACTTACACTAACTGCTTGACCAAGGTCCTGACACTTCTTTTTGCACTGGCCTCCAGACCTCGGGGTGGTCACCATTGCACAGTAATCTTCTGCAAGTTGGTTCCAGGGTTTCTTCATTTCTTTTGGTAACTTTTATGTTTGTTGGTGTCCAGCTCGTGCCGTCTGGCCTCAATTGCAGTAACTAGTGCCTCCACTTCATCCTGTAAGAAATTCTTGGTCCTTGCATCTTGTATTGCAGCTCTAATTTTTCCAATGAGAATTGAAGTTCATACATACAACTGGCTCTTTAAAAATGGCCGAATGCAGACCGGGAGCTGCACTGGGCATGCACGCCTATAGCAGTCACGTGGACAACGTCCTTTTGTTTTGCGCATGCGCAGAAGGGATGGCATCGCTTTTTTGCTGCAGACATTCGGCTCCACCCGCCGAAGCTGCAGGACAGGCTGCGTGGCGCGAATTTTAAACAATAGAATGGGGAAACGTGGTGATTATTTTTTTTGTAGTAGTTGGGGTCAGAAAAACCGACATAACTCTGGCAGTATGCCAAAAATTGGCATTGGGGAAAATTGAGCCCTATACATAAATTAAGCAGTAAATTGATGATTGTCACATTCTCCTACACATTATTATTCTGTTCCTGCAGGATAGACAGCTACAAATGTCAAAACCCTCATTTGGAAATGTTATTGCAGGGAAAGAAACACAGATTTTGAAAGCTGTAAAAGATTAAAGTGCCTGGAGCAAAACTGCAAAGATTTTCCAGATTAAACATGCAACAACCCTTTTGTGTTTACTTGTTGGGTGCATCAGAGCTTGACCTCGGCCATCTACGAGTTACAAGTGAATTACCTTTGTCTTGTTTCTCCCTGGAGCAAGTTAGGCTCTGTGCCACAGTCTAATTGTACAATAATGGAGGTGGGTGCAGGTTGTGTGTACGCACATTAAATAATTCGCATGATTTATGAGATTGAGAAAAAGGGGTGCTTGTGAGCCCTCACCGTTTTGTTAATACATGCTGAATTGGTATACTCTTGTAAATGGGGCTGTAGTTACTGTTGGGAGGTATTGTTAGTGAGGGGAATATCTGAGGGATTGTCTAATAAACTGATTGTAAAGGTAACTTATTTGAGGGTGTACCATTTTAAACCTGCCCCTCCTTAGCTGAGTCCTATCAAACTATTGCTCTGACAACATTGCACACGACTGTGCCTTGAACTATCATGCTGCTTCTGTCCTTAGCAGAGTCCTATTTCACCTTCAGAGAGCTCAGCTAACAACACACTCGCAAGGACAAACAACTACTTTGTGGCAAATAAAACATTTTGTGTCTTTACTAAATTATTTACCGCTGTCCATAACACACACAGGGTTATAGTAAAATACTATAAGGCGATTTTTCAAGCTGAGTAGAAATTGCATCACCATCTGACTAATATTCACCCCTCAGTGAGGCAAAGACTTGTTAAGATTAGAAATCCTTGCTATTCATTGTTTGGTCATTCAATAATATTTGGATGGAGACTCATCGACCAGGTAATTCAAGTATTCAGCACAAATTAATGATTAAGCCATCCCATTCAATTTCAACAAGACTAAACTGGCTCAAAAATAATACATTTTAAGGATAGATAATATTATCCCAGAATGCTGACAGAGACTATGGAGCAGATAAGCGAGGCACTGACAATCATTGTAAGAGAGTCGGAGGACTGCTACGATGCTGATAGGCTGAAGACTGGCTAATGTGATTCCTGTATTCAAAAAGGGGAGCAAAACAGGTACAGGCAGCTACAGACCCATTAGTCTTAGTCGAACGAGCCAAAGGTGGGCAGCGGCAACATTACAAAGACACCCTCAAAGCTTCCCTGATAAAGTGCAACATCCCCAGTGACATCTGGGAGACCCTGGCCAAAGACCGCCCGAAGTGGAGGAAGTGCATCCGGGAGGGCGCTGAGCACCTCGAGTCTCATCGCCGAGAGCATGCAGAAACCAAGCGCAGGCAGCGGAAAGAGCGTGCGGCAAACCAGTCCCACCCACCCCTTCCCTCAACGACTATCTGCCCCACCTGTGACAGAGACTGAGGTTCTCATATTGGACGTACAGCCACCTAAGAACTCATGTTAAGAGTGGAAGCAAGTCTTCCTCGATTCCGAGGGACTGCCTATGATGCTGGACAAATCTTCTGGAATTTTTTGAGGATGTAACTAGTAGAGTGGACAAGGGAGAACCAGTGAATGTGGTGTGATTGGACTTTCAAAAGGCTTTTGACAAGGTCCCACACAACAGATTAATGTGCAAAATTAAAGCACATGGTATTGGGGATAATGTACTGACGTGGATAGAGAACTGGTTGGCAGACAGGAAGCAAAGAGTAGGAATAAATGATTCCTTTTCAGAATGGCAGGCAGTGACTAGTGGGGTGCCGCAGGGTTCAGTGCTGGGACCCCAGCTATATACAATATACATTAATGATTTAGATAAAGGAGTTGAATGTAATATCTCAAGTTTGTAGATGACACTAATCTGGGTGGCAGTGAGAACTGTGAGGAGGATGCTAAGAGGCTTGGACAGGTTAGATGAGTGGGCAAATGCATGGCAGATGCAGTATAATGTAGATAAATGTGAGGTTATCCACTTTGATAGCAAAAACAGGAAGGCAGAATATTATCTGAATGATGACAGATTAGGAAAAGGGGAGGTGCAACGAGACCTGGGTGTCATGGTACATCAGTCATTGAAAGTTGGCAGGTACAGCAAGCGGTGAAGAAGGCAAATGGTATGTTGGCCTTCATAGCGAGAGGATTTGTGTATAGGAGCAGGGAGGTGTTACTGCAGTTGTACAGGGCCTTGGTGAGGCCACACCTTGAATATTGTGTGCAGTTTTGGTCTCCTAATCTGAGGAAGGACATTTTTGCTTTTGAGGGAGTGCAGCGAAGGTTCACCAGAGTGATTCCTGGGATGGCAGGACTGACATATGAAGAAAGACTGGATCGACTAGGCTTATATTCGCTGGAATTTAGAAGAATGAGAGGGGATCTCATAGAAACAATAAAATTCTGAGGAGTTTAGATGCAAGAAGAATGTTCCCGATGTTGCTCACAGTCTAAGGCTAAGGGGTAAGCCATTTAGGACCGAGATGAGGAAAAACCTCTTCATTCAGAGAATTGTGAACCTGTGGAATTCTCTACCACAGAAAGTTGTTGAGGCCAGTTCGTTAGATATATTCAAAAGGGAGTTAGATGTGACCCTTACGGCTAAAGGGATCAAGGGGTATGGAGAGAAAGCAGGAATGGGGTACTGAAGTTACATGATCAGCCATGATCATATTGAATGGTGGTGCAGGCTCGAAGGGCCGAATGGCCTACTCCTGCACCTACTTTCTATGTTTCTATGTTTCTATGATGATGATTCTTAGTTGAACAATACTGAACTAATTAACAGCATTCTACATGGATATAGAAGAGGAAGATCCAGTCTGACCAGACTCCTTGACCAAGGAATGATAGCCCAAGCTGCAGAAAGCCCCAAAATGTGGGGTACTTAGAACTCCAAAAAGAATTTCACAATGTTTCAAACAAAAAAGACTATTACAGCATTTAAAGCTGTAGGGCCTCAGGGTATACTTTGGGATTGGATAAGAAATTTGCTGAAGAGTAGAATAAAACAAGTGCCTTTGTCGTGGCCAAGGCACATACTATATGGGGTGTCCCAGACCTCAGTGTTGGAAACACGATTGTTTCTAAGTTACAACAATGATTTGGATTCAGAAACTCAATGCAAAGTGGTCAAATGTGGGGTACCAAACTAGAAAGAGGAGGGGAGCTGGAGGAGGTAGCTGACAAATTACAGAATAAGGGAATAAAATATGTGCCCTGGCCAATCAATCATCATAGGCAGTCCCTCAGAATCGAGGAAGACTTGCAGAGAAGGTTAACGAGGTTGATTCCTGAGATGGAGGGGTTGTCGTATGAAGAAAGGTTGAGCAGGCTGGGCCTATACTCATTAAAGTTTACAAGATGAGAGGTGATCTTATCCCTCAACCAATATCACTAAAACAGATTATCCAGTCATTATCACTTTGCTGTTTGTGGAACCTTGCTGTGCGTTAATTGACTGATGTGTTTTCTACATTAAATGGTGATTACACTTCATTTACTGTAAAGCACTTAGGGATATCCGGAAGTCATGAGACGTGTTATGGAACGCACTATAGGAAAAATAAAAATAAAAAAGCAAATTGTTATTTAAATGGAGAGAGATTACAAATGCTGCAGTACAGAGGGATCTAGGGGTCCTTGTACATGAAACACAAAAAGCTAGCATGCAGGTACAGCAAGTAATCAGGAAGGCCAAAGGAATGTTGGCCTTTATTGCAAGGGAAATGGAGTATAAAAGTAGGGAAGTCCTGCTACAACTGTACAGGGCATTGGTCAGACCACACCTGGAGTACTGTGTACAGTTTTGGTCTCCTTAGTTACTTGCATTGGAGGTAGTTCAGAGAAGGTTCACTAGGTTGGTTCCCAAGATGGAGGGGTTGTCATATGAAGAAAGGTTGAGCAGGTTGGGCCTATACACATTGGAGTTTAGAAGAATGAGAGGTGATCTTATTGAAAGGTATAAGATTATGAGGGGGCTTGACAGGGTTGATGCAGAGAGGATGTTTCCCCTTGTAGGGGAATCTAGAACTAGGGGACATAGTTTCAGAATAAGGAGTCGCCCATTTAAAATGGAGATGAGGAGAAATTTCTTCTCTCAGAGGGTCGTGAATCTTTGGAATTCTCTGCCCCAGAGAGCTGTGGAGGCTGGGACCTTGAATATATTTAAAGGTGGAGATAGACAGATTTTTGAATGATAAAGGAGTCAAGGGTTGTGGGGAACGTGCAAAGAAGTGGAATTGAGGCCAAGATCAGATCAGCCATGATCTTATTGAATGGCGGAGCAGGCTCGAGGGGTCAAATGGCCTACTCCTGCTCCTATTTCTTATGTTCGAATAAATGCATGTCCTCCACTAAGTGCACATGACACTGACAAGTGAAGTTTAATGCAGACAAGTGTAAAGTACTACATGTCGGAAGAAAAAGTAAGCAACATGTTTACTGTGCCAATGATGATAGAATCGCTCAGAGGCAGTCCAAAAGAAACCTCGAGGTCTTAGTGGACTGAGTGCTCAAAGTGTTCAATAAATGCAGAGCAGCAATCAATGAAGCCAATAGAACATTGAACCAAAACAGTAAAAGACAAGTCGGAGGAAGTCATGACTAAACTGTACTGTGCTAGAATGTGTCCAGTTGTGGTTGTCAAGGCACAAAAAAATACATCTAAGTGCTGGAGACTGTGAGGGGAGAGCCATATGGATGACCCCTAGTGCGAATGGGAGGAGTTCCGATAAAAAAACTGGAGGAACTTTGGCTTTTCAGCCTGGAAAGGCATCTAGCTGATAGGTGATCTTAGAGGTATACAAATTAGTTAAAAAAATAGAAAAGGTAAATCCAGAATATTACTTTAAAGTAAATTGCAAGAGTAGGATAAAGATTCAAACCAGTAAAAGGTGCATTGAGGACTGATGTCAAGCACTTCTTTGTTAAACCAGGATTGATGATCATTTGGGAGAGACTTTCAGGACGAGCAGTGGATGCAAAAACCCTAGAATTTTTAAAGAAGCAATTGATTGCTGAAACAGAGCGACTTTAGGATCTGCCTGGGTGGATGAACTAAACTGGATTGAATTGGCTTCCTCATCAGTCACTATCTTGTGATTCTGGGATAGATATCGAGGTGATGTTATGGGTTGGGTCTGTGAGACGGCAGGGCCAATGTTTCTTTGGAGACCCTCTGACGGACAGCTCTGGGGCTTGGAGCCCCCAATTGTGGGGGTAGAAGCAGATGCCCATGCTTAGATCAGGAGTTAATCTGAAGCCAGCAGCAAGACTGAGTTAGTCAGTGGTTTCACTGTGTACTAAGTAAGCAACCATGTTTCAAGGATCAGTTGTAAGTTGCAAATTGTCTTTTGTTTAACATCTCGAAGAGAACGATAATGATCGTAAGTACCATATGTTAAGTATGGAAGAACTCCACAAGACTGAGTACTGTGAGCTAAAACTGATGTGGCCTTAGTCTCTTTAATACAACTCCAGAGTGCCTAAGCGGCATGGCAGACAACCTTTTATACTCCCTTGCACGAGGTGTGCAGGTGACCGTTGGGCCTCCAACAGTTGTGCCCTCTGGTGGCAAGTCTTACACGGTTACAATGTTTACATACATAACACCATACATGTTACTTTTTGCATTGAATGCTGTTCAATGTTCAATAAATGTGTGTTTTTGGTTTATAGCATTTGGTTTTGAGCATTGAGAGGATATCAAATCTACCTACCAAACGATAATGAGGACATGTAGCAGTGCATGATCAATCCCAGTAAACCAGGGTAGAGTGACATAGCTTCTCTGTTTGATCCCTGGGTCTCACTGCAATTACCCAGAGAGTGGGAAAGTAAAGACCCATAGGGAACACATTGCTTATGACAGTAGTCATTGATGCTGAACTCAAGTGGTATATTTAGCATTAAACCCCAAGTAACAAGCTATGTACTTGATTTTGTTTTTTTATGTTTGACTCTGTGCATCTCAGCTGCAAGACTCGCTTTCATATAATGCCACATCACATTAATTGAAATTTTGTGACATGTTACATTGGCAGCACAGCAGCCATTCGAGGCCACGAATGTTCCAAAATCAACAATAAGATCTATAACCAGTGAATCTGTTTTGTTGGTGTTGACTAGGAAACGGGGAGAAATCTTTGCATTCCATTCTGAACCAATAAGCGGTCCTCAGTTTAACCTCTCATCTAAAGAACAGCATCTCTAATGATCCTGTATTCCCTCACTGGAGGAACAGAACAAACTGTAAGCTCCCTCCTTGGTGTGGGACTCGAGTCTCACTGGTCCCGGCCTACCTCATTGAACAACAACTTGCATTTATATAGCGTCTTTAACATAGTAAAACATCCCAAGGCGCATCTATCTTGGCAGAGTCCTGCAAACTCTGCTTACCTTGGCATAGTCCTGTTATATATGCAGACTATAGATATACTCGCTTTGTAGTCACTGTATAGTTGCATAAGATGGAGACTTGTTTATCGGATGTACCATCAATGTATCTCACCAGTCAAATGTACTTGCCTCACAACTGTACCACAAATGCAATGATGTAAATGCAAATTTCCTTTTCTGGACTTGAATGTACATGAATGTAGATGAATGTGATGAGCCACCGACATAATCTACATGTGGGGGGGGGGGGAATGGATTCATGTAGCCATGGACACACACATGGATCACACCCAGAAACTACTGAAGTCCCACTGCATCATCGAACCATCCCAACTGGTAACCACTACTCAACGTTGTGGCAATAAGGACTTGGGGGTTAACAGGGAGAGAACCAAGCCAAAGCACAGCCAAGGTGCAAGGGCTATTGGCACTTAAGTCTGGGGAGAGCCAAGCCAGAGCACATAGTGCAAAGTTATTGGCACAAAAGATTTGGGGAAGAGTGATGTTATATATGCAGACTATAGATATTCTCTCTGTGTAGTCACTGTAGAGTTGCATAAGATGGAGACTTGTTTACCGGAGGTAACATCAACATCATCATCACAGGCAGTCCCTTGTATCGAGGATGACTTGCTTCCACGCCAAAAAGGGATGAGTTCAATGAAGGACCTAATATTCCAGATCCCGAACTACATCGTGAAGGGTGGAAGATGCCTGTGCGTGGATTTTTTTAACGTGTGGTGGCCGTTGCACACCAGCCACCACACGGGCTTGACAGAGCTAGGTCTTGGTCCAGTGGCAAGGGTTACCCAAGACCAACTGGAGACCAGCTCTGCTGCACAGACCTATCGCGCGCGCATTTCGCAGTGTGGACTGGCCCGTGCTGCCCCTGGTCCCTCGCCTCATCTGGGCCCCAGATTTGCGCCTCTCCTGGGCACTTCCCTCCATGGACTTTTGCTGCCCCTTTGCCCCCCCCTGCTGTTTCTGCCCGCACTGCAATCAGCGACCGGGCTTCATAGCCGTCGTCCTCCTACAGCAGCATGCTGCTCCCTCCAATGACCCCGGCCTGCTGATGGTCTTGCAGGCCGGGACCGCGCCAATCAGCATGCTTAACATCATCAAGGTTCACACTGTATACACTATGCTGGTACCACCAGAGGGCGCAACTGGTGGAGGCCAAGGGGTCACCTGTACACCACAGGTACCCAGGTATAAAAGGGAGTCCATCATGTGGTATCCTCACTCTGGAGTTATATTAAATGGACTAAGGTCACTACAGTTCAAGTGCAATACTTTGCCTTGTGGAGTCATTATCAGAGCATCTAAAGACATAACAAGTCCAAGGAACACTACCTTTGGTAGAGCTGACAGCTACACAATGTACTGATGAGAATGGACAGGTTACCTGCGTCTGTGTGTTTCCAGTCATCACGACAGGCAGCATTGCATATATTTTACAGCAGGTGTTGTCAAAGCCAAAATGATGGCCAAATTAAATTAAAATTTGAATTTGTCACTCATTCAGTAACAAAATTCATGCTATATTCTTAATTTATAATTTCATGGGATTGTATTATCATGATGCAAAAGACCCAAGTCCCAATTTTAATTAGAGGCATGTGTCGAGCAAGCGAGGAATGGGCTGAGCGTGTAGCCCGTGATGTTGTGAGTGAGGGGCACACATTTGCAGTTGATTGACAGGTCGCCCTTGCGATTGCATTAGGAATCAGGCAGCCCACGCACAAGATGTGCACAATGTCCTTGGGCTTGCTATTTAAAGCGGCGATGAACTCGTAAAGCGAGATTGCATTCCATGCTTTGACTTTCACCTCAAGAACTGCGAGAAATATTGTGGCAGCAGAGGTGAGTTGGAGGGATAACTTGCAGTTTTCTAATGCCTCCCTGGAGGTCCTGTGGAGGTGGTCAGAGCAAGAAGGAAGCCACATGAGTATCCCCAGGGCCAGTGTTCAGCAGGCCCGGGAGTAGGTGACAGTAGATTCACCCGCAGGACTTGGGTTCAATGTCATCATCATAGGCAATCCCTCGGATGACTTGATTCCATGCCAAAAAGGGATGAGTTCACAGGTATTTCAATGAAGGAACTAATATTCCAGATCCCGAACTACATCCTGAAGGGTGGAAGATGTCTGTGCGTGGATTTTTTTAATGTGTGGTGGCCGTTGCACACCAGCCACCACACGGGCTTGACAGAGCTAGGTCTTGGTCCAGTGGCAAGGATTACCCAAGACTAACTGAAGACCAGCTCTGCTGCACAGACCTATCGCGCGCGCATTTCGCAGTGTGGACTGGCCCGTGCTGCTCCTGGGCCCTCACCTCTTCTGGGCCCCGGTCACTTCCCTCGATGGACTCTTGCCGCTCCTTCGCCCATCCTGCTGGGCCTGCCTGCACTGCAATCAGTGACCCTGGTTCAGTGTAGAAAGAGGTTCAATGGCAGCACAAGAGCAATACGGGTGAGTACAGCTCTTCATCTCTCCATAGCACCTGATAAAACTCCTTTCACCCCCTCTCCCCAATCGCAGACTTCATTATACACTCACAAAGGCACACAGTAATACGTTACTTTGCAGCAGTAAGTTTCTCAGCTGCCTCTGAAAAGTCCGCAGCTAAAATAGCCATGGGCAGGAGGGAATTGGTAGCACAGCAGTACGTACTCAACTGTTAATGTAACTACTGAACTGCCATTAAAATCAGGGTTGTACAGTTGGCTTTCAATGTGGTTTGTAGAAGGGTTATTTGTCTGATTTCTGCTCTCATCACTGAGAATATTTACACACATAAATTGGCCAGTAGACCGTAGTCAATGAAGGATGAGTACACCGAGTTAAGAAGAGTTTAAAAATGTCTTCCAAACAAATTTCACAGCTAAGCCCATCCAAACTAGACTTCTCCAGGTCTCCCTTCACCTCGGACTTCAGAGCTCAGCATGGACAAACAGGCTCCTCCCACCACAGATGACTTTCTAGCCTGGAGGCAGGGGAGTCCCACTCTAAAGATGGAAGCGTTCTGATGTGGTAGGCCACTCGGAGGAGACGGGGAGGAAGAGAGGAGTGTGCCAACATGTGGATCTATCCATTTTTTGTGCTCAAGGCAACTCTGGGTCAATGGAACACCAAATTTACATGCACAGCTTGTGTGAACTGCAACGGAAGTTGTTGGAGTCAATGATAATGGGAAGAAATCTTTGTAGGAGCCAAAAACAACAGCTTCAGTTTTCCTAATGTTCAATTGTATGAATTTCTGGTTCATCATCATCATCATAGGCAGTCCCTCGGAATCGAGGAAGACTTGTTTCCACTCCAAAAATGAATCCTTAGGAAGGTTGAACTGTCCAATACATAGAAACATAGAAAATAGGTGCAGGAGTAGGCCATTCGGCCCTTCAAGCCTGCACCACCATTCGATAAGATCATGGTAGATCATGCAACTTCAGTACCCCTTTCCTGCTTTCTCTCCCTACCCCTTGATCCCTTTAGCCATAAGGGTCATATCTAACTCCTTCTTGAATATATCCAATGAACTGGCATCAACAACTCTCTGCGATAGGGAATTCCACTGGTTAACAACTCTCTGAGTGAAGAAGTTTCTCCTCATCTCAGTCCTAAATGGCCTACCCCTTATCCTAAGACTGTGTCCCCTGGTTCTGGACTTCCCAAACATCGGGAACAATCTACCCGCATCTAACGTGTCCCGTCCTGTCAGAATCTTGTATGTTTCTATGAGATCCCCTCTCATCCTTCTAAGCTCCAATGTATAAAGGCCCAGTTGATCCAGTCTCTCCTCATATGTCAGTCCGACCATCCCGGGAATCAGTCTGGTGAAACTTCGCTGCACTCCCTCAATAACAAGAACGTCCTTCCTCAGATTAGGAGACTAAAACTGAACACAATATTCCAGGTGAGGCCTCACCAAGGCCCTGTACAACTGCAGTAAGACCTCCCTGCTCCTATACTCAAATCCCCTAGCTATGAAGGCCAACATACCATTTGCCTTCTTTACCGCCTGCTGTACCTGTATGCCAACTTTCAATGACTGATGAACCATGACAGCCAGGTCTCGTTGCACCTTCCCTTTTCCTAATCTGCCACCATTCAGATAATATTCTGTCTTCGCACTTTTGCACCCAAAATGGGTAACCTCACATTTATCCACATTATACTGCATCTGCCATGCATTTGCCCACTCACCTAACCTGTCCAAGTCACCCTGCAGCCTCTTAGCGTCCCCCTCACAGCTCACACCGCCACCCAGTTTAGTGTCATCAGCAAACTTGGAGATATTACACTCAATTCCTTCATCCAAATCATTGATGTATATTGTAACGAGCTGGGGTCCCAGCACTGAGCCCTGCAGCACTCCACTAATCACTGCCTGCTATTCTGAAAAGGACACGTTCATCCCGACTCTCTGCTTCCTGTCTGCCAACCAGTTCTCTATCCACGTCAGTATATTACCCCCAATACCATGTGCTTTGATTTTGCACACCAATCTCTTGTGTGAGACCTTGTTAAAAGCCTTTTGAAAGTCCAAATACACCACATCCACTGGTTCTCCCTGGTCCACTCTAATAGTTACATCCTCAAAAAATACGAGAACCACAGTCCCTGTCACAGGTGGGACAGATAGTCGTTGAGGGAAAGGGTGGGTACAGAGATGGTTGTGGTGTTGAAGGAATAGGTGGAGAGAGAAAGATGGATCAATGAAAGCCAGTTAGTCTACCATAGTGACTGTCACAACAAAATGGTTGATAATCCTGTAACAATAATTTCTGCATGATTCAGGCTTGAGTAGTATATTCAATAACACGTTTTTACATAGTTTGACTGGATATCTTTGCTTATCTCTATATGCATGGTCTCAATATCTTGGATAGTGGCCAGACTATCAAGTGCAGTTTTCCTATTGTTCATTATAGGCAAGGACACAAACATTCCCAAGAGAGAGCTATCAAGTAACTATTCTCACCTACACTTTCCTGACTTTCACTCGAACATACATCAATAGCAGACTGATATCTTTTGGTGAATTGTGACCAATGATTTAAATTACTCATAGATGCACTCACACATTTTCTCCCTAACCCAAATTGATTCCAATTCACCCAAGAAAAGAAGTTCAGAAAAACTCCCATTTGCTGGTGTAATTTTCCTGTTTCTATCTTATATCCTCAATGTTACACAGTTCTACCATTTCATCTCATGCATAGCCCTGAAGGAACGTTATTGTCCAATACTATATTATCATAGAAAATATAGATTCAATGTTCTGGTCCAAGTTAGGAAAACATTTTGTTTGTTTATTTTACTTAACTGGATCTCTTCTTGGACCTTTTATTTCCCAAAATATTGTGGCCAAGTTCATTCTATCATTTAAAAATGATCCCAAAACAATTGAGCAGTGTTGTTGTACTGACAGCATTTGTCAATGTTCAATTTTATTCCCTCAAATCTTTCTTTTAATGAAAAAGTAATTATCCCCTTAAACATCAGCTACATTTTCCCTTCGAGTGTTTGAAACAGCAACTCATATCAATTTATCTGATCAATTCTAATTCCAGAAACAAATGATGTCCAGGCTTGATGGTTTTGCATTAGAGACAGAAGTGCTTCCAGTTTCTTTCAGAGGTGTTGTGTATGGAGAAAGAGTCAGACTGAACACTGTGAGCTCAAAGTAAAGTGTGACCTAAGTCTTTTATTGCAGGTCTCCAGAGTGCCTCTCCAACCTGTGAAACCTCCTTAAATAACTGTACTCCCAAGGGATTATGGGATCCCTTGAGACTCCCAGGGATGAGCCCTCTGGTGGCTGTACAGAGTAAATACAAGTTTACATATATAAGAGGAGGTAACTCCCATATCTCTCCCTCTTGAGCACTTTGTCTCAGAAGGTAACAAATTACCCTGACTGTGTTAAAGCCAAGTCTTTGAAAGGCAATTTGATATCTGACATTATCTGCAGATAAGGCCTTAAATTAAGGCCTTCAATTCTGAAAACTATTGGATCTCGCTATGCCATCAATAGTCCGTGGTCCGGAAAACCATGGTCCCCAGTTTACAGGAAAAGAAAAACAGAGAAACTTCTTGGTAGCCCAAGGAGTTAATTTGTCAATTCATGATTTCCTTCTATCACCATAGTGAAGTATCCACTCAAATTAACTTAAGATACTAGAAATTTAACTCATTTGCGTTACTGACTGGGTACGGTGCTGTTAACACATCCCGTCATATTGGGCGGGAGTTTAGTGGCTTTGAGTCCTGATCCCCTGTGCCTGGAGATCATGATGTCATCGCCGTGCGCATCGCCCCAGCCCCGAAATTCACTTTCATCCCCTGTAGCAACGCTGGGCGAAAACACCGGCAGCTGCAGAAGGCGCAGCTCGGGCGGGCGGCCGCTACCGGGGCGACAATTAACGGCGAGGTGGTGGAGTGGAAAAAAACATATTTTCTTGCTAGCGCTGCAGATCTGATTTCTTCGTGGGGTCCTGGCCGCGATCACTCAGGCTGGCACTCTGCTCGAGTGACGAGCTTATCACGGGGCTCCCCCGCTCTCCAGTGGTCCAGGTAGGCCCCTCTTTACTTTGCAGAGTCGGCAGCGTGAGCCCTTCGCTTTAAGCGAGGGAAGGGCTCCCCATATGCGGCAGTGCTGCGTGGACCAGTTCATAGCGCTGCTGAGGCGTGCGCCCCGTTAGCGCCCCAGGAAGGCTCAATTTAGCGTTCCACTTCCTTCTGGGGGCGGTAACCCAAATTTTTGGAGGAGGGGCAAGACTTCAGCACCTGGTGATAAGTCTCGTGCCTCCCAACTGTTACCCCGGTGATATCTTCGTTACGACATCATAAACACACAGGAGTTGAAATTCGGTTGATAACGCCGGCGTTCGGTGTTAACTGGGAGTTCGGCGTCTGGGCGTGGTGCTCGATGCTGTCCGTGCCCGATGCGAAATCCGCTTGAAATTTTTTTAGCGGCGTAAAAACGTAACGTCCTGCCGGCCAACGGCATGGAAATCACGACGTCTGTCGGATTCCTTGGCGCCTTTCTCGCCACATTCACTTTTGCTGCCTCATTTAACGGCTGGCATCCACGACGCCTGAAAATGTTGGACTTCACAAGGCGGAGAAGATTACGACGGTGTTATTTAAAGGGAGTTGCAGCTGGAGCTCAGAGGTCTCAGTCAGTGCTGCGTTTGATTCTCGCGCAGACAGTAGGTTGTTGGCGTCGTACTACTGCTGCTGACTCGTCAGATTGACTACCAGCATCTGAGACACATTGGCTGCCATCTTGGATAACTTTGAAATCTCTATTTTGCTGTGACCTGTGACCTGTGCCAAGTGATGGAGGCAGGGATCGCACACCACATCGTCCTGCGGCCATGACTTGAAAGGCGCATGCTGCAGAGACAGCTTGGGGCAAATGTGGCTTCTCCCCAGAGGAGAGGTCCCAGACGGCGGGGCAGGAGGCCATACACATGCAGGGTTTACTGCGTGCTTCACTCTTATCTTGAGATGTCCGAGGAGCACTGCTTAAGAAGGCCAAGGTTCCACAGGGAGGTGGTCACGGAGCTTTGCCACCTTCTGCGGACATACCTGGCAGCTGACACCGGCACCAGGACCTCGCTGTCAATGGCCGTGATAGTGACAGTACCACTAACCTTCAATGCCACAGGCTCCTTCCAGTTTCCTGTCGGCGATATATGCAACATCTCGCAGTTTGCAGTACATTGCTGCATTCGCCAGGTGACTGACACTCTCTACTGCAAACGTTTGGACTACATCAAGTTCAGCATGTCCAGGGAAGACCAGGATGAGCGCACCCGTGGCTTTGCCAGGATAGCGGGCTTCCCCAGGGTTCAAGGAGCCATTGATTGTATGCCTGTGGCATTGAGGGCCACGCCCCACACTGGAGAGATCTTTTGGGCTGCTGAAAGGCATGAGCAACAGTTGAGGTGGACTCCTCCATCCTCACAGATAGTGCATCCAGACCCTTGCGAGTGCACCCAGCAGATCGCAGTGCGACTGCAGAGATTGTCTTGCGACAACCTCTCGGTCGGGCTCATCATCAGAGTGCTGCTGAGCATCACTCAGGCGCGCACTTACCCTCTGGGGAGCTGGACCCCGGGCTGCCCCTCCCCTGTGGCATTGCTGGAAGCCGCTGGGTCACGGCGCATCACCTACCTCCACCTCCCCCACCACCCCTTGGTCAGCAGCATTGCTGGCCCCGCTCTCAGACAGCGTGGCCTCCTGCAGGAAGTCGAAGGAGGTGTTGTCCTCCTGCTCCTCCTCGTCCTCTTGGTCGTCGCCATGATCTGCACCCGTGGAAGGTGCCCGAGAAGCCCCGCTGGATCTGGCTGGTCACCTGAAAGCACAAACACAGAACAGCGGTTACCTGCAGGGGAGGGGGTCAGGAGCGGGAAAAGGCATTTGTGAATGCCAGTCTCACGGAAATAGCTGCACATTGATGGTGTCAGGGCCAAGTGTCCGGCAGGTCGCTGCAAAGGAACTCAAGATACCGTCACTGTCCTGAGGGGGGACGGCCCCACCCACCGCCATCACACCAACTTGGACACCCCTCAGGGCAGCTATCCGTTCCTCCAACAGAGTGAGCACTTGGAGGTCTGGCTCCCCCCCACCAGTCTGCATTTGCTCGCGTCGATTGTGTACGGGCTTCACCTGTAACATTAAACAGAAAGTTGGAGGTAGAAGCCTTCTATCAGTGTGTCCCAAACACCTTACATACTTTAATACATGCTACTCTGTGAGAGTATTCACAGCTCGATGTAACTACCATTCGCGGCGTGGACTTGCTGTGGCAATGCTTGAATTAGGGGGCCAGGACCTCACAGCAACGGCGAGGCTACCATCTTCGAGACACATATGAAGACTGAGGAGTCAACAACATGTGGGTTGGGTCTGCAGAATGGAGTATCAAGGTTAACAGCGCATGCAGGCCCTTGTAGTGGGTGAGGCTGCAAATGGGAACCTTGACTGTGGCCTCACCCACTTAGAGCATGGATTCCGAAACACTACATTGAGCAGAGAGTTCACATTGAGGTCAGAGCATAGCAGGTTGAAGTTTGAATTTAAAGATACTCACCCTCACTATCCGTGTCAGGCCATTCCACTTTTTGCGACATTGCATCGCTGTCCATGGCACCGTGTCACTCGCAGACACTCGCAGACACTCGTCCTGCTACCTCCCTCCGTAGCCCTCGGTATGTTTGGGGTTGGGATCTCCTCCCAGCCTCTGTGCTCAGCACTTGCCGACGCCTCTCCAGGACATCAAGGAGTGCATCCAGTGCGGCGTCCATGAACCGGTGGGCCCGCTGACGAGCTACTGCTGCAAGGTTTGCTGTGCACTCCGTCTGACCGAGTGCGCGGGAAGCGAATATACCCATGAGGCGTTGAGGCGCCCAATCAACACATCAATTCAATCCAGGTGGCGCCAGTCTAAGAACATAAGAACATAAGAAATAGCAGCAGGAGTAGGCCATACAGCCCCTCGAGCCTGCTCCGCCATTCAATAAGATCATGGCTGATCTGATCATGGACTCAGCTCCACTTCCCTGCCTGCTCCCCATAACCCCTTACTCCCTTATCGCTCAAAAATCTGTCTATCTCCGCCTTAAATATATTCAATGACCCAGCCTCCACAGCTCTCTGGGGTAGAGAATCCCACAGATTTACAACCCTCTGAGAGAAGAAATTTCTCCTCATCTCAGTTTGAAATGGGCGGCCCCTTATTCTAAGACTATGTCCCCTAGTTTTAGTTTTCCCTATGAGTGGAAATATCCTCTCTGCATCCACCTTGTCAAGTCCCCTCATTATCTTATATGTTTCGATAAGATCACCTCTCATTCTTCTGAACTCCAATGTGTATAGGCCCGAACTACTCAACCTATCTTCATAAGTCAACCCCCCTCATCTCCGGAATCAACCTAGTGAGCCTCCAATGCAAATATATTCTTCCTTCAATACGGAGACCAAAACTGTACGCAAAAATCCAGGTGTGGCCTCACCAATACCCTATATAGTTGTAGCAGGACTTCTCTGCTTTTATATTCTATCCCCCTTGCAATAACGGCCAACATTCTATTTGCCTTCCTGATTACTTGCTGTACCTGCATGCTAACTTTTTGTGTTTCACGCACAAGGACACCCACGTCCCTCTGTACTGCAGCACTTTGCAATTTTTCTCCATTTAAATTATAATTTTCTTTTCTATTTTTTCTGACAAAGTGGATAATCTCACATTTTCCCACATTATACTCCATCTGCCAAATGTTTGCCCACTCACTTAGCCTGTCCATATAACTTTGCAGATTTTTTAATGTCCACCTCACAATTTGCTTTCCCACCCATCTTTGCATCATCAGCAAACTCGGCTACATTACACTCGGTCCCTTTATCCAAGTCAGTAATGTAGATTGTAAATAGTTGAGGCTCCAGCACCGATCCCTGCAGCACTCCACTAGTCACTGTTTGCCAACCGGAAAATGACCCATTTATCCCGACTCTCTGTTTTCTGTTAGTTAGCCAATCCTCTATCCATGCTAAAATATTACCACCAACCCCGTGAGCTTTTATCTTATGTAGTAACCTTTTATGTGGCACCTTATCGAATGCCTTCTGGAAATCTAAATACACCACATCCCTTTATCCACCCTGCTCATTACATCCTCAAAGAACTCCAGCAAATTTGTCAAACATGATTTCCCTTTCATAAAACCATGCTGACTCTGCTTGATGAATTATGCTTTTCCAAATGTCCCGCTACTGCTTCCTTAATAATGGACTCCTGCATTTTCCCAGTGACAGATGTTAGGCTAACTGGTCTATAGTTTCCTGCTTTCTGTCTGTGCCCTTTTTTAAATAGGGCCGTTACATTTGCAGTTTTCCAATCCCCTGGGACTGCCTCAGAATCCAGGGAATTTTGTTAGATTACAACCAATACATTCACTATTTCTGTTGCTACTTCTTTTAAGACCCTAGGATTCAAGCTATCAGGTCCAGTGGACTTGTCCACCTTTAGTCCCATTATTTTACTGAGTAGTGATAGTGATTATATTAAGTTCCTCCCTATCTATAGCCCCTTGATTATCCACTATTGAGATGTTTTTAGTGTCTTCTATCGTAAAGACCGATACAAAATATTTGTTTAATGTCTCTGCCATTTCCCTGTTCGCCATTATTAATTCCCCAGTCTCATCCTCTAGGGGACCAACATTTACTTTAGCCGCT
This sequence comes from Pristiophorus japonicus, assembly GCF_044704955.1. Classification (NCBI taxonomy): domain Eukaryota; kingdom Metazoa; phylum Chordata; class Chondrichthyes; family Pristiophoridae; genus Pristiophorus; species Pristiophorus japonicus. Next base: position 172,246,128 of record NC_091990.1, read on the forward strand.
CTTTTTCTTTTTATGTACCTGTAGAAACTCTTACTATCTGTTTTTATATTTCGTGTTAGTTTACTTTAATTATCTATCTTCCCTCTCTTTATCATTTTTTTTAGTCATTCTTTGCTGGCTTTTAAAGTTTCCCAATCCTCTGGCCTCCCACTAGTCTTGGCCACATTGTATACCCTTGTTTTCAATTTGGTACCATCCCTTTTTTCCTTAGTTAGCCACGGATGGTTATCCCTTCTCTTACAGTCTTTCCTTCTCATTGGGATATATTTTTGTCGCGAGTTTTGAAAGATCTCCTTGAATGTTTGCCACTGCTTATCAACCGTTCCACTCTTTGGGCCCAAGTTTCGGCCTCAGTTGCTCCTGATTTTTTGGAGCAACTGGTGTAGAATGGAGTATCTTAGAAATTCAAATTCTCGGCATTTAGTTTGCTCCAGTTCTAGTCAGTTAGAACAGTTTCACTTTGGAACAGAATTTTTTTTTCAAAAGAGGGCGTGTCCGGCCACTTACGCCTGTTTTCAAAGTTTCGGCAGTGAAAACTTACTCCAAACTAACTTAGAATGGAGTAAGTGAAGATTTTTGTACGCTCGAAAAAACCTTGTCTATACTTTAGAAAATCAGGCGTAGTTACAAATCAGGCGTCGGGAATGAGGGAGGAGAGGGGCGGGTTTAAAGGGAAGTTTACAAACATTCAACACTTCAGTTTTACAAATGAAGAGCCATCATCAATAATAAATGATAAATACATCAATAAATCAACCAATAAATCAATCAAAAAAAATTAATAAGAAATATATATTTTTTTAAATCAATAAATAAAACATTTTCTACTTACTGACTGCAGCACCGTGAGCCCGCCCCCCCCCCCCCCCCCCCCAGTGTGTCTCTGTCAGTGTCTCTATCTCTCTGTCTGTCTGTCTGTGTGTGTCGCTCACTCTCTGTCTGTCAGTGTCTGTGTTTCTGACAGCGAGGGGAGGGGGAGGAGGGGCGTAGAGGGAGAGAGGGGGGGGCAGGGGAGGGGAGGGAGGGAGGCAGAGGAGGAGAGAGGGAAGGGGGAGGGATGGGGGAGAAGGTGGAGGGGGGAGAGAAGAGGGGGGAGAGAAGGGGGGGAGGAGAAGGGGAAGGGGAAGAGAAGGAGAAGGGGGAGGAGGAGAAGGCGAAGGGGGCGGAGGAGAGGAATGGGGGGGGAGAATGAGATGGGGGGGAGGAAAGGAGAAGGGGAAAGGGGGGGCAGAGGAGAAGGGGAAAGGGGGGGAGAGGAGAAGGGGAAAGCGGGGGGGAGAGGAGAAGGGGAAAGAGAAGGGGAGAGAAAGGAAAGGAGAAGGGGAGGAAAGGAGAAGGGGGAAAGGAGAAGGGGGGGAAAGGAGAAGAAGGGGGAAAGGAGAAGGGGTGAAAAAGGAGAAGGGGGGAAAGGAGAAGGGGCGGGGGGAAGGAGAAGGGGGGGGAGGGAAGGAGAATGGGGAGGGAGGCTGAACGGGCCGGGCCCGGCCGGGCCCAAGACTTCGGGCAGGGCCCGTCCCCAGCACCAGATTTACAGGCAGGTGGCGTTGGGTCGGGTTGGGTCCGGGGTCCTGGGTCGGGAGCGCGGGTCGGGTCGGTGGGGGCGCGGGTCTGGGTCGGGAACGCAGGTCGGGTTGGGGGGGGCGGAGGGAGGTCGGGTCGGGTCGGGTGGGGGGGTTGGAGGGCGGGAGCGCGGGTCGGGTGAGGTCGGTTCGGTTCGGGTCGGGGGGGGTGGAGGAAACGCGGGTCGGGTCCAGTCCGGGGGGTCGGGTCGGGTCCGGTCCGGGGGCGGGGGGGGTGGGGGCGGGGAAGCGGGAGTCGAGTCGGGTCAGGAGGAAGCAGGAGCTGGCCATGGGAGGAGCCTTATTCACGCAGCCCCAGTGAGGCCATTCGGCCAGGGCTAGGGGCTGCGTGCTTCGGGCCCCTCCCACACAGTTTTGGGTGCCTGGAGCTACTGCACATGCGCGACCACTGTAGTGCGCATGTGCAGAGGTCCCGGCACTGTTTTCAGCGCAGGGACCTAGCTCCGCCCCCCACAGCTTATGCTGCGCCGCGCCCAGCTCCAGAGGACCAACAGGGAGCCGGAGAATCTGTAAGTTTTTTTTAGGCGCACTTTGTGGCACGAAAATCGGGCGTCCAGGTCGGGGCTGCGCCATTCTAGAGCCCTATAGCCCTAGTTATTTGATTCGCCAGGACCCGAGTCCCAGCATGGTCTAAGTGGAGCCCGTCGGAACGGAACAGCTCCCTCTTACCCAGTACTGGTGCCAGTGTCCCATGAACCAAAACCCATTTCTCCCACACCAGGTCTTTGAGCCACGTGTTTAACTCGCTGATCTTATTTACCCGATGCAAATTTGCTCGTGGCTTAGGTAGTAATCCAGAGATTATTACCTTTGTGGTTCTGCTTTTTAATTTGGCCCGTAGCTGCTCATAATCCCTCAGCAGAACCTCTTTCTTTGTCCTACCTATATCATTGGTATCTATGTGGACCACGACAACTGGATCTTCCCCTCCCACTCCAAGTTCCTCTCCAGCCCTGAGGAGATGTCCTTAACCCTGGCACCGGGCAGACAACACAGCCTTCGGGCCTCACGCTCACGGCCGCAGAGAACAGTATCTATCCCCCTAATGATACTGTCCCCTACAATGTTTCTTTTTACTCCCCCAACTTGAATGGTCCCCTGTACCACGATGCTGTGGTCCATTTGCTCATCCTCCCTGCAGTCCCTGCTCTTGTCCACACAGGGAGTAAGAGCCTCAAACCCTGTTGGACAAGAGCAAGTGCCGAGGCTCCTCCATCACTCCATCCTGAGTCCCCATACCTTCCTCACTCGTAATCACATCCTCCTGTCCCTGATCATGGATCAAATTTGAATGAATGAATCTAATTGGTGTGACTAGCTCCTGGATCATGGCGTCCACGTAACTCTCCCTCTCCCTTTGTCGCAGTGTCTGCAGCTCGGACTCCAGCTCATCAACACGGAGCCCAAGTTCCTCGAGCTGCAGACACGCCAGAGATGTGGTCGTCGTGGACCTCAGTGGGGTCAACCAGCTCCCACATGCAACAGCAGAAACACAGCGACTGTCCTGCCATTTCTAATGTATTTAATTAATTAGATTTAGTTTTTAATTATTAACCCCGGCCCCGAATCTAAGGCCCTTAATTTAAAGCAACGAAAGAGAGGGAAAAACTCACCAACCAATCCCTTCCTTGCTTCCCTGCGACGTGGAATGTAGTCACCCTGTTCTCCTTCGTCGCCCTCTCTTACCTGCTCGCGCTGCTCCCTGGGGTTGCTGCTGCTCAGGTGATCCCTCCGAGGTCGGACATTTGAATCACCTCAAATGTCCCAAAATTTTACACTGCAAATCATTAAGCATTGGAGAAATTCAAAACTGCCATTTTTATGTGATAGTCCCATAGAAACATAGGGCCCAAGTTTTCACATGATTCACGCCTGATTTTTAGGAGCAACTGGTGGAGAACGGACTATTTTAGAAATCGCAATTCTCCACATTTTTTTTTTCTGCAGTTCTAGTCAGGTAGAACAGTTCTAGTTTAGAACAGAATTTTTTCTTCAAAAGGGGGCGTGTCCGGCCACTGACGCCTGATTTGAAAGTTTCCACAGTGAAAACGTACTCCAAACTAAAGTAGAATGGAGCCAGTGAAGATTTTTGTAGAACTGAAAAAACCTGTTCTACACATTAAAAAATCAGGCGCAGGTTACAAATTAGTCGTCCAGAACGAGGTGGGGTGGGGGGGGAAAGGAACTCATTAAATTTGACAATAAATCCTTATTTATACTTCTACAAATATTATACAAATAAATCCAACCTGAATAAACATTTATAAGCCAAGAAAAGATTAAATAAACCATCTTCCTACCTGTGTGAAAGTGCTTCAGCCAGAGAGAATTCTGCAGCTGTTCGTGCCGCTGAGCGAGGGAGGGAGAGAGAGAGAGAGGGGAGGGAGGGAGGGAGAGAGAGAGAGAGGGGAGGGAGGGAGAGAGGGGAGGGAGGGAGAGAGAGAGGGGGGGTCGGGGGAGTGGGTGTCGGGTCGGGGGGGGGCGGGGAGCGGGCCTCGGGTCGGGGGGGGGGAGAGCGGGTCTCGGGTCTCTGTCGGGGCGGGGGGAGCGGGTCTCGGGTGTCAGGGGGTGGGGGGGAGCGGGTGTCGGGTCGGGTCTGGTCGGCGGTGGGGGGGCGGGGGGAGCGGGTGTCGGGTCTGGTCGGGGGGGGAGCAGGAGCTGGCCGTGGGAGGAGCCTTATTCACGCAGCCCCAGTGAGGCCATTGGGCCAGGGCTAGGGGCTGCGTGCTTCGGGGCCCTCCCACACAGTTCGGCGCCTGGAGCTACTGCACTTGCGTGCCCACTGTAGCGCGCATGTGCAGAGGTCCCGGCACTGTTTTCAGCGCAGGGACCTGGCTCCGCCCCCCCCACAGCTCGTGCCGGCTGCGCCGAGTGCCACAGGACCTGTAAGTCGGTGGAGAATACCGAGGATTTTTTTAGGCGCCGTTTTCGGCGCGAAAAACGGGCGCCCAGCTCGGAGGGACGCCCATTTTTTTTCTTGTGGAAACTTGGGCCCATAGAAACAGAGAAAGTAGGTGCAGGAGTAGGCCATTCGGCCCTTCGAGCCTGTACCACCATTCAATGTGATCATGGCTGATCATGCAACTTCAGTACCCCATTCCTGCTTTCTCTCCATAGCCCTTGATCACTTTAGCCGGAAGGGCCACATCTAACTCCCTTTTGAATATATCTAACGAACTGGCCTCTACAACTTTCTGTGGTAGAGAATTCCACAGGTTCACAATTCTCTGAGTGAAGAAGTTTCTCCTCATCTCGGTCCTAAATAGCTTACCCCTTATCATTAGACTGTGACCCCTGGTTCTGGACTTCCCCAACATCGGGAACATTCTTCCTTTATCTACTGTCCAATCCTGTCAGAATTTTATATGTTTCTATGAGATCCCCTCTCATTCTTCTAAATTCCAGTGAATATAAGCCTAGTCGATCCAGTCTTTCTTCATATGTCTGGAGTTAGTGACCTTCAAATAATTTAAAATAACTAGAATTTCATTTTGGCCACAATGAAAGTCAATTTAATAGGTTAAGTAACCTCAATAATTCCAATTTAATTCAGATCAATACCTTAACCTAAACACAATACAGAACAGATAAGATTATCAAATTGTAAGCATGTGCTTACAGAAACCCAATAACTCTTACCTTTTTTTTCTTTTTTCAAGTGCCTTTACAAATGCCTGTAAAAACATTGAATATAACTGACTCGAAAATAGCCTTCACAGCTAAACAAAATCTTTGTAAGATTCCTTCACAAAAGGGTTTACGGTGGAGCTTCCCACAGCTTGTGGTCTCTGAAATATTCACACAGCCTTTAAAAGAGACAGTAGGCTGAGAACAAAAGAGCTCCTGCAGCTTGTGACAGTGGAAAAGGGACAGAATCTTTACCTTTCTCCTTCTTTATTCCATCATATTTAGTACTTTCTCTCTCAAGCCAACTTACAACTTCTAATGATTGCTACTGAGCCCCATTTGGAAAAGCAGCCAATTTTAACCAAGATATGCTGATTACCCTTCTGGATCCTTTAAACGGGCCAATGTAACCAACTTCCAAATTTCTCTCTCCCTTCTGGTGCTCACTGAAGGTCTGAGCCCAATAGACCATTCATGTTTCCACTGATAGGGGGGACTAGAACTAGAGGGCATGATCTTAGAATAAGGGGCCACCCATTTAAAACAGAAATGAGGAGGAATTTCTTCTCTCGGAGGGTTGTAAATCTGTAGAATTTGCTGCTTCAGAGAGCTGTGGAAGCTGGGACATTGAATAAATTTAAGACAGAAATAGACAGTTTCTTGAGCGATAAGCGGAAAAGGGGTTATGGGGAGCGGGCGGGAAGTGGAGCTGAGTCCATGATCAGATCAGCCATGATCTTATTGAATGGCGGAGCAGGCTCGAGGAGCCGTATGGCCTACTCCTGCTCCTATTTCTTATGTTCTTATAAGAAGTGACTACTGACTGCATTTCTCCTCATGGGCCTGCTCCTGGGCATGGCGGTCGAGGGGGTCGTTCAGCCCGACTGCCTGCCTCTCTTCCACGGCTACGTCCGAGCGAGGTTGTCCCTGGAGATGGAGCACGCGGTGTCCACCAGTACGCTCGCGGCCTTCCGTGAGAGGTGGGCGCCGGAGGGACTGGAGTGCATCATCACCCTTGGCAGCCAAATTCTAATTTGAACCATTATTGTTAAAAGTTAATTTGTTTAATGTGTCGGTTTTGGTGCTCCCCCTTTAATCAGGGGGCACTTGATTTACTGATCAATTTAAAATAGTTGCAGAGTGCATTGTAAGATTTCTAAATCTCTGGCATTAAATTGACAGCAAGACCGATTCTTTTAAAACAATTTGGAATAGTTTATGAAACACACACACATGCACATCAATCAGCAGTCATCAGCTAATCTACGGATCAACTTAGTTACAACAGATTAAAAAAAGGTATACTTCACTTTCCTCTGTCTGGCTGGCTGAGCACACGGTCTACTGTTTGGGCTGGTCTTGAGAGGACGGTTTTCGTGTTTTGCCATGTGCTCAGGAGAGAAGACGAGAGAGCCAGCAATCTTTGGCTTGGCTTATTATAGCCCTTAAGCCCATTGTTTCTCAGGAAGCCTCAGGATTGGATCTAGGTTCTAGGGCCATTCCTGATTGGCTTCTCCTCATACATGTGTCTGTCTGGAAGGCCCGGTGCCATTCCTTGATTTGGTTAATGGCTTTCCAATCCTTTGTTCCTTTAAGCTCTGTCCAGCCAGAAGATAATATACAAACAGAACATGCTCCATGTTGTCTCTTTCAAAAGTGTCTTTTCGTATAATCTCATTTTTTAACATTTACATATATACAGAATCAACTTTTGTCATTACTAAACACTTTTATTCTTACAGCATTTAGCCTGATAACAATAACAAATTATTCTGTTCTTTTCTGTCAATGGCATCATTGGACCATGAGTTCTCAGTTTTGATGGTCACCTGGACTGATTTTATTCAAGGGTTCTCACTCTGCACCCGTGCAAAATCTAATGGGGGTGTTTCACTTTGAACTTTATTTAACCAGCTATGCAAGGCTACACTTCGAGGGCAATGGCAATCATCTTAGCTAGCTGATCTGCCTTGTCATTTGTATTGGCCCGTGGGCCAATTTTAGAAGCAGGTCTCGACTTGCACTAATCAAATTAAGCAACGCAGTACTTTGTAAACGTTCAAATGATTTAAATCAAGTCCATGCATCTTTCATTTAAATAGAATAAAGCAATAGCATTTTTAGCCGTAATTTAATTAAATCATAGTGCTTTGAAAAGTGCAAAAAGAGCGACTATCTGACACCATAGCAATTGTAACTTGTAGTCCTTCAAGTCCAAATCTTATTTCCCTTTTTTCAAGAAAAAAAACCTCTCTCTGCTTTTCGTAGTTGAACAAGTCAACTTTAGTTAAAATAAATTCAGTGTCTTTAAGTGAGGCGTTGCTTAACCAGAAGCCAATGTAGATCAGCGAGGAGAGTGGTGATGGGTGAGCGTGACTCGGTGCGAGTTAGGACACGGGGCAGAAGCACAGGGGGTGATGGGTGAGCGGGACTCGGTGCGAGTTAGGACACGGGGCAGCGAGCACAGGGGGTGATGGGTGAGCGGGACTCGGTACGAGTTAGGACACGGGGCAGTGAGCACAGGGGGTGATGGGTGAGCGGGACTTGGTGCGAGTTAGGACACGGGTCAGTGAGCACAGGAGGTGATGGGTGAGCGGGACTTGGTGCGAGTTAGAACACGGGCAGCAGAGTTTTGGATCACCTCTAGTTTACGTAGGGCAGAATGTGAGACACCCTCGCTCTCTCTGATTCTCTCTCTCACCCCCTCTTTCTATCCCCCACTCTCTCTGACTCTCTGCCCCACTCTCTCTGTCCCCCCCCACCTCACACTCTTTCTCTCTCCCCACACTCTATCTCTCCCCCCACTCTCTCTCTCTCCCCCTACTCTCTCTCCCCACTCTCTGCGACTCTCTCCCCCAGTCTCTCTCTCTCTCTCCCCCTCTCTGTCTCTCCCCCACTCGCTCTTTTCCCCAACTCTCTCTCATTTTGATTCTCTCTCTTCTCCCATTCTCCCACTCTTTCACCCCACTCTCTCTCTCTCCCCTCTCTCTCTCCCCCATTCTTTCTAATTCTCTCTCTCACCCCCTCACTCTCTGACTCTCTCTCTCTCTCCCCGTTCCCTCTCTCTCCACTCTTTCTCACTCTGATTCTCTCTCTCTCTGCCCCACTCTCTAACTCTCCCATTCTTTCACCCCACTCTCTCTCTGCCCCTCTCTCTAGCCCATTCTTTCTGATTCTCTCTCTCACCCCCTCGCTCTCTTCCCCTCACTTTCTGACTTTCTCTCTCTCTCCCTCTTCCGATTTCCTCTCTTTCTCAGAAGGCAGCAAAAATGTTCACGTTGATAATCACAGCAATATTCCAGGCAAAGGTCCTGGAGGTTCCTTTAGTATCGTCATTGATTTACGAAAGAAACAGGCACTTGGATTTCTTGACTCGTAGGCCTACCCGATCCAACCGCTTTAGTACTTCCTCCAAATTACGGAGATGGGAGTCGGTGTCCCTGCCCGTGATAAGTATGTCGTCTTGAAATACAACCGTCCCCGGGATGGACTTGAGCAGACTCTCCATGTTGCGCTGGAATATGGCAGCTGCCGACCTGATGCCGAATGGGCATCGATTGTACATGAAAAGGCCTCGATGTGTGTTGATGGTGATGAGTAGGTTGGATTCCTTGGTCAATTCTTGCGTCATATACGCAGATGTGAAGTCTAATTTTGAGAAAAGTTTACCTCCAGCCAATGTGGCAAATAAGTCCTCCGCTCTGGGCAGCGGGTACTGGTCCTGGAGGGAGACTCTGCTTATGGTAGATTTGTAGTCCCCACAGATTCGTACAGATCCATCAGGCTTCATGACTGGAACGATGGGACTTGCCCAGTTGTTAAATTCCACAGGTGATATAATGCCTTCCCGCAGAAGCCTGTCTAGTTTGTGTTCAATCTTTTCCCTCATCACATAGGGTACAGCTCTGGCCTTGTGATGGACCGGTCTAGCATCCTGTGTGATGTAGATTTTGACTTTGGCCCCTTTGAAAGTGCCCGTATCCAGCTCCATGTTGACAGATATCCCGTTGAGTAGGACCCTCATCATTATAGGAGGCGTCCTGTTGTAGGAGCAGCGGCCATTGATCGTGTTGACCCGCTGTACATCGGTGTCCCGGGTATTGTCCCCACCGTCTTCTGGTCTGCTTTCCGACCCATCCGATTCGTATACCAGCTGAGCTGCCATTTTTTTGCACATGCGGGTCAAATGCCCTGTACTTTCACAATTTCTGCAAACAGCCTGCTGAAATCGACATCCCCTTGTCGAGTGCCCACCACCACACCTCCAGCACAGACCTGTTCCATTGTTCAAAGTGTTCCCAAAGAATGAGCTGCACCTGGCTGATCTCTCTTGAGCTTCTCTCAGTTTGTAGTTGATTGCTCGTATTGTGGGTTGATGAGGTGTGAACGGCCGTTCCTGTGGTCCTTGATGGCTTCTGCCTGCTGTCGAGAGCCTGTTCTCCTGGTTTTGTCTGTGTGTGGGGGTAGCAGCTTGTTTAGTGCTGTGAACTTCTTGTTCCGATATTTTGTTAGTTGTCGTAAATCAACCTCGTTTCTTCTTCCTCTACCAAGAATGTCTGTGCAACCAGTGCTGCTGCCTCTAAGGTCAGGTTCTTGGTCTCTGAGAGCTTTCGGAATATGCCTGCATGGCCTATTCCTTCAATGAAAAAGTCTCTCAGCATTTCTCTCCTCAGTTCATTGGAGAACTCAAATAAACTAGCCAACCTCCGAAGTTCCGCCACCATGTCGGGTATGCTCTGGCCCACACAGCATCTGTAGTTCTAGAACCTGTGTCTGGCCATGTGTAGGCTGCTCGCTGGCTTCAGGTGGTCTCTTACCAGTGTACTCAATTCTTCAAATGACTTGCTTGCTGGTTTCTCGAGTGCCAACAGATCCTTCATTAAAGCGTATGTTTTCGAGCCACAGCTGGTCAAGAGATGGGCTCTTCTCTTGTCTGCCTTACCAGTCTTTGGTTACAAAGCTTTGCTGGAGCCTTTCTATAAAGTCCTCCCAATTGACTCCCGCATTGTACTTTTCATCTGATCCGTTGTTCGCTATTCTGTGGATTCTGTAATCCCGTAACTCGTCGCCACAGTAAAGTCCTGTCCCCTCAGTACAGATTCACACGAGGCATGCAGTGAACTCAAGGTCACTCTGGACCTGCACCTTTATTTCACAGCTCTGGAATGCTGCACTTGCCTGAGACCTGTCCTTATATACCTGTCTCTTGCAAGTGCACCCCTGGTGGTAGGGTATGCTGGTGGTTACAGGTCATATCTTATTACAGTCAAGTATAGCATGTTAGGATACAGTTATATATAATAATGTAAGATACAGGACAAAAAGGATGAGTTTACAGGTGTTTCAATGAGGGACCTGACATACCGAACTACATACTAAAGGGTGGAAGATGCCTGAGCGTGGATTTTTTTAACATGGGGTGGCCGTTGCACACCAGCCACCACACGGGCTTGACAGAGCTAGGTCTTGATCCAGTGGCAAGGGTTAACCAAGACGACTGGAGACCTGCTCTGTTTTACTGAGTTTTCGTTTTACTAAGTGCCTGAAGCACAATTTCTGATTGTTACTCTGCTCTCTTCCCTTTGGTTTGTTTTTGAAGTATTATTTTTAAGTTTACTACATTTTCCTCCCCTCCACCAACCCCCCCCAACCCCGCCTCCCCCGTCCCTATTTACCAGCCTGAATTCCTTGTGACGCCCCGATTTATCCTTTCCATTAGGACTCTGGTCCCAGCCTGGTTCAGGTGGAGCCCGTCCCAACGGTACACTTCCTTCCTGTCCCAATACTGGTACCCCTGCCCCATGAAATGGAACCCCTCTTTCCCTCACCCCTCCTTCAGCCATGTGTTGACCTCCCTAATCAGTTTATTCTGACACCAATTTGTACTTGGCTCAGGCGAGCAGTGATCAGTTGCCACATTCTAGGCTGTGTGTGGAATTCCAAACATCCTAAGATTTCCAACTTTCAAAGGTGGAATGCGCTATCTTTATACTATTCAGCTGCCTTAGGCTGCATTCACTCATCTCCTATTCGTTTAAACTAAATGATGAAGGCGAGGGTTCGGGTGAGTGAAAATGTAAAAAGTCAAAGAGAAAGGAGAGGGCAATAGAGCAGGGTAGCGATGGGGGAAATGGTAACCAGAGGGTGACAGGAAGGGGCAGAATGTACAAAAATGCGAGGGTATCAGAAAGTAATCTACCAAAGTTCCCTGGATTCTGAAGAGGTCCTAGGATGGCAAATGGAATGTTGGCCTTTATTGCAAGGGGATGGAGTATAAAAGCAGACAACTGTACAGGGTATTGGTGAGGCCACACCTGGAGTACTGCGTACAGTTTTGCTCTCCTTATTTAAGGATGGATATACTTGCATTTGAGGCAGTTCACCGTTATCCTCCGTTATCAAAGCACTAGTTATTTTATGGCCGTCAAGTCCTACAATTACAAGTAGTTTCCCATGTTAGGTATGTGGGTCATCAAGATCCATGGCACGGCCCTGGACAACGTGGACCACTTCCCTAATCTCGGGAACCTCTTATTCACAAGAGTAGGCATTGACGAAGAGATCCAACACCGCCTCCAGTGCGCCAGTGAAGCCTTCGGCCGCCTGAGGAAAAGAGAGTTTGAAGACCAGGCCCTCAAAATTGTCACCAAGCTCATGGTCTACAGGGCCGTAGTAATACTGCCCTCCTGCATGGCTCAGAGATGTGGACCATGTACAGCAGACATCTCAAGTCGCTGCAAAAATACCACCAGTGATGTCTCCGCAAGATCCTACAAATCCCCTGGGAGGACAGACGCACCAACATTAGCGCCCTCGTCCAGGCTAACATCCCCAGCATTGAAGCACTGACCACACTTGATCAGCTCCGTTGGGCAGGCCACATAGATCGCATGCCAGACTCAAGATTCCCAAAGCAAGCGCTCTACTCGGAACTCGTCCATGGCAAACGAGTCGAAGGTGGGCAGAGGAAACGTTACAAGGACACCCTCAAAGCCTCTCTGATAAAGTGCGACATCCCCACCGACACCTGGGAGTCCCTGGCCAAAGACAGCCCTAAGTGGAGGAAGTGCATCTGAGATGGCGCTGAGCTCTTCGAGTATCGTCGCCGAGAGCATGCAGAAATCAAGCGCAGGCAGCGGAAGGAACGTGCACCAAACCTGTCCCACCCTCCCTTACCTTCAATGACTGTCTGTCCCACCTGTGACAGAAACTGTGGTTCTCGTATTGGACTGTTCAGCCACCTAAGGACTCATGCTAAGAGTGGAAGCAAGTCTTCCTCGATTCTGAGGGACTGCCTATGATGATGATGTGGGTCTCCGAGCAACCAGCTTTCCTACATAGGCATCATCCTCTGGAACTGGAAGTTTTTTGTTCTACGTTCTGGCATGTGGGTGTCGCTGCTGAGGACAGCAGTTATTGTCTATCCCTAATTGCCCTTAAGAAGATGGTGAGCCACCTTCTGAAACCGCTGCAGTCCGTGTGGTGAATGTACTCCCACAGTGCTGTTAGAGAGGGAGTTCCAAGATTTTGACCGAATGACGATGAAGGAACTGCAATATATTTCCAGGATGGTGTGTAACTTGGACTGGAACTAGGAGTTGATGGTGTTCCCATGCGCCTGCTGCCCTTGTCCTTCTCGGGGGTAGAGGTCACAGATTTGGGTGGTGCTGCCAAAGAAGCCTTGGTGAGTTGCTGCAGTGCATCTTGTAGATGGTACACACTGCAGCCACGGTGCACCGATGGTTGAGAGAGTGAATGTTTAAGGTGGTGGATGGGGTGACAATCAAGCGGGCTGTTTTGTCCTGGATGGTGTCGAGCTTCATGACTGTTGTTGGAGCTGCACTCATCCAGGCAAGTGGAGAGTATTCCATCACACTCCTAACTTGTGCCTTGTAGATGGTGGAAAGGCTTTGGAGAGTCAGGAGGTGAGACACTCACCACAGAATACCCAGTATCTGACTTGCTCTTGTTGCCACAGTATTTATGTGGTTGGTCCAGTTAAGTTTCTGGTCAATGGTGACCCCCAGGATGTTGATGGTGGGGATTTGGCGATGGTAATGCTGTTGAATCAGGTGGAGGTGGTTAAATTCTTGCTTGTTGTAGGTGATCATTGCCTGGCACTTCTGTGACGCGAATGTCACTTGCCATTTATCAGCCCAAGCCTGAATGTTGTTCAGGTCTTGCTGCATGCAGGCATGGACTGCTTCATTATCTAAGGAGTTGCGAATGGAACTGAACACTGTGCAATCATCAGTGAACATCCCCACTTCTGACCTTATGATGGAGGGAACGTCATTGATGAAGCAGCTGAAGATGGTTGGGCCCAGGACACTGCGAAGGGAACGAGCATTTTCTGTCTCTAAGCTTCCTTTGTTCACAAGCAATAAGAACAAGATTCCTTCCCTCCCATCTTCCTTCATATTGCTTTCTGGTTACACTGTTAAATACAAAGTCTGCTGGGATACTTGACTGTTTAAACCACTTTAAAATGTTCTAACAGGTATTGTTAGCATAGATGTAGATTATGTCCTGAGGGACAGATGGTGAGAAAGTAGAGGGAGACGAGGATAACCCTTGGGATACTCCAGAGATGACACTGGAGAATAAGCCATTACTGGCGATGTGCCGGCTTGCACTGAGTTAAGTAGAAGTGGAGCCACAGGAGTACTGTCCCACTAAGCTGGACCACAATAGAGAAGTCAAAGGACGCAGAGAGGTCAAACAGGATATGGAGGGATAATTCACCACCCACAGTGGGACTACAATTTGCCTCGATGTCCAGGGTAAAGGAAGGAAAATCAACCAGAGCTCTTGCTCCTGATCACCACCCAGTGTCCCCTGCTGACAAGTCTAAGTTTGTAAAATGTCACTTGAGAACACAGTAAGGTGCAGACTGTTCAAGGCCACACATGGTAAGGCACCAGATGGTGGCCAGTACCCTTGGAACCCAGCCCAGTAAGAGTCAGCACCTTCAGGAAAGCAGAAAACACAGACATTTGCTCAATTGTGATGAATTCAAGAAGTCGACCTAATTCATTTTCTTCTTGGTACCATGTTTAATTTTAATTAATATTAATTAGATCCCTTTTTATCTTCATGACGTCGGTTTTTAATATAACATGAGAGTGTGGCCAGAGGAACGATAATGATTAAGATGATAATAAGCTAAACATTAAATTATTAATTCAAAGCAGCAGTATTTTTAACCAGCCCTCTGGAAAGCACAGAAGACCTATTGCCTTTAATCATTTGTCTACTATATCGGACACCGTGATAATGTCAGTCTTGCTAAATGCGTCAGTGCTTCACCTGTGAATGATGTTACTGTGACGTGCGGCTTTTCTCCTTCACCCTCAAAATTAGCCAAATGATGCTTCATAAAGATAATCCTTTCTTAATCATTTGAAAAATATCTATTGTAGTTTGGCTGTAAAATTAGGCAGCATCGATTCTGCTGCCAGTAATGGGAATGTAAAACACTGGCGTAAAACAAGGGGAAATCAGCTTAAATAATTGCGGCCGGAGGAATAAGAACATAAGAACATAAAAAATAGGAGCAGGAGTAGGCCATACGGCCCCTCGAGTCTGCTCCGCCATTCAATACGATCATGGCTGATCCGATCATGGACTCAGCTCCATTTCCTACCCGAACTTACGCCAGATTCTTTCTTTAAGTCCCTCTTTATGCATGAATATCGAAGTGTGAAGTCATCAAATCATCTTGTATGCACATTAGGCACAGCAGGTTTAAGAAAATGCAATTGTGAAAGTCTTTCAATTTTAATGCAAATCCTTCTGCTGCCATGAAGGTGTATTTAAAGGTGCAAAAAATACATTGTAGATCTGAGCGAGGAGAAAATACAAAAATAAATCACTTAAAACAAAAAATTGCCAACTGATACACCTAAACTTTAAGACATAAATTTACAGCCCGTTCAGAACTGCGTAAGTTGAGGAGCTTGGAGTGAGCTGCACTTTTACAGCTATGTTATTCAGTGGCAGATGATTCGTGAAAATTTGGGCCTGGGATAAAAACGGCCATATGTCACCACTGCACACATTTATTGAATATTGTACACCAGAAATCGGCTTTAGACGGATTTTGTTATCCTGCAAATCTACAGGAAAGGATTGTGTCACTATCTCAGAAATGAACTCTTAATATTACTATCAATTATTTAGGTGTGGTGTTGAGACAATGCCGTAATTAAAGAGGACGTGGGAGGACGAATGGGGCCCGTCATGGCCTTTGTGGCCACCATCAAAAGGGCGAGTGCTCGGGGCAGGACCAGAATGCATGCAGGTGTAACTGTAGCTCTTGCAGCACGTGTGTGTCAGGGAGAGGTGGAATCTGTAAGCTTGGTGTTGAGTTGTGTTGAATGAGTGCACAGTTTGGATCAATGCAATCTCATAGCACCCACATGTGGACAAATCTCAGAGCTACAATCATGCGTTTTTATATAATAGAAAAAAATAAAATATTTGCATTTGATATTGTACCGTATCGTGTCATCAAACATTTCCCACAACAAAATACTTTTGGAATGTGGCAGCTGTTGTGTAGACAAATGCAGCAGGCCTCGGCAGCTTCGATGTCCCACAAACATCATCATCATCGTCATCATCGGCAGCCCCTCGGAATCGAGGATCGAGGTAGACTTGCTTCCACTCTTAAAATGAGTCCTTAGGTGACTGAACAGTCCAATACGGGAGCCACAGTCCCTGTCACAGCTGGGACAGATAGTCATTGAGGGAAGGGGTGGGTGGGACAGGTTTGCCGCACGCTCTTTCCGCTGCCTGCGCTTGGTTTCTGCATGCTCTCGGCGATGAGACTCGAGGTGCTCAGCGCCCTCCCGGATGCACTTCCTCCACTTAGGGCGGTCTTTGGCCACGGACTCCCAGGTGTCAGTGGGGATATTGCACTTTATCAGGGAGGCTTTGAGGGTGTCCTTGTAGCGTTTCCTCTGCCCACCTTTGGCTCGTTTGCCGTGAAGGAATTCTGAGTAGAGCGCTTGCTTTGGGAGTCTTGTGTCTGGCATGCGGACAATGTAGCCTGCCCAGCGGAGCTGATCAAGCGTGGTCAGGCCCTCAAATCTGCCACCAAGCTCATGGTCTACAGGGCTGTAGTAATACCCACCCTCCTGTATGGCTCAGAGACATGAACCATGTACAGTAGACACCTCAAGTCGCTGGAGAAATGCCACCAACGATGTCTCCGCAAAAATGACACAGCAGTAGATGCACAATGGTAAGCACATGGGTGTTTTATGAAGTGTTATTGTTAAGGTTCTGTTACTCTTATGGCTCGTATAAAAGTATTTATTTTCACCACTTTCTGGTCATGCCCATTTTTGTCTGCTACGTTGGAAGTGGCTTTGTGAGTTAGAGTGAATTGTCAGGCATGCGTTACCTCCAGCAATGGGGGTCAGTGTGAAAGGAATGGCTTGGTTATTGCAGGGATGCTTTATGGTGTTGTTAGGGTGGGGGGGGGGGGGGGGGAGTGAGGCAGGGAACTGGCATAACATGTGGCAGCCATATAGGTGTAATACAGGAAGTTAAGTAAATCTGGCCATGATGGGGCCATCCCTGGCCTCCTGGGCAGCAATGTGCTTCAGTGCTACTGGCATCTGGACCTCAGGTTCCTCCTGCCTCCTCCTCCTCCTCCTCTGACGAGGCTGTGTGCTCTGTGCCTTGCTACTCCTGCAGCTCCAATCATCATTGATGCGCTATGTTGTGCAGCACACAGCAGGTGACCATGACTGGTGTGTACTGAAGGACTCCTCCTGACCTGTCAAGGCATCTGAAAAATTAGAGCCAGACCTTTCAAGGAGTGAAATTAGGAAACACTTCTACACACAAAGGAGCTTAGAACTCTCTTCCGCAAAAGGTAGTTGTTAATTTTAAATCAGAGATTGATAGCTTTTTGTTAACCAAACATATTAAGGGATGTGGGCCAAAGGTGGGTATATGGAGTTAGATCGCAGATCAGCCTTGATCTCACTGAATGGCGGAACAGGCTCGAGGCGCTGAATGGCTTACTCCTGTTCCTATGCTCCTATGAAGCACATCTTCAGCATGCTCTGCAACACATCTGGCGGACATGTGGCTTTCATTATAATGCTTGGCCTCCTCAAGGGTGTCAGGAGCCACGTCTTCAGTGGTTGGCCCTTGTCTCCAAGCAGCCAGCCGATAAGTCTGTTTGGCCGGGCAAAGAGCTGAGGGAGGTTGGACTGGTGCCAGACAAAAGAATCATGCCAGCTGCCGGGGAATCTGGTGCACACATGCCAGATGACCTGTGTGGTGCATCTGTGGGCGGCCGACTGTGAGATGCTGCAAATGACTGCTGCAGACCCCTGGACAGAGCCTGAGGCAAAGAAGCTGAGGGCGGTGGTGACTTTGACAGCCACTGACAAGGCGTGGTCACCAGATCTTCTGGGAAGCAGGTCTTGCTCCAGCAAGCTGCAAATGTCTGTGACGATTGGCGCGTTAGCCTGAGCCGTCTTTGGCACTGCTGCTCAGTCATGTTGAGGAAGCTCATCCTCTGCCTGTATGCCCTGTGTTGGGGGTATCGCCTCCGGCGGGGGGCAGCCCTGCTCTGATGCCCTCTGTCCTGTGGAGTGTCAGGACATGGAGGAGAAGGTTGCTGGTGTTGTTGCTGCTGTGACTGGTGTTGGAGCTCATCATGGTCCAATTCTGCAGACCAAGATGAGACATTATAAGCGGCACCCATGCTCTTGCAATAGGTGACAGGTTAAGTAGAGATCAGAAGAGCAATGTGTCATGTTGTGATAGTTACGAGCAATGTGCTGAGAGTGGCTTTCGAGGTTGCAGAAAAGACATGCAAACTCTTAGACACCAGAATCTGTGCTCAAAACAGAGTCAGCAAGAGCCTTTCCCTTAGGCAAGCAAGCAGGTGACATATGGGAGTATTTATTGGGATTTTCCTGCTCTACATTAATGACCTCAATAAATGGCCACTGAGTTTCCACCTCAGGTTGACAGTCGTGGTTCCCCAAGTTGCGCGATTCCCGTGGCCATGCAGTGAAATTCAAAAGGTCTGGGTAAAAACCCTGCTAAGGGTCTGACAACAAAGATTTAATGAGCAAGCGCTCTACTCGGAGCTCCTTCACGGCAAACGAGCCAAAGGTGGGCAGAGGAAATGTTTCAAGGACACCCTCAAAGCCTCCCTGATAAAGTGCAACATCCCCACTGACACCTGGGAGTCCCTGGCCAAAGACCGCCCTAAGTGGAGGAAGTGCATCCGGGAGGGCGCTGAGCACCTCGAGTCTCATCACCGAGAGCATGCAGAAATCAAGCGCAGGCAGCGGAAGGAGCGTGCGGCAAACCAGTCCCACCCACCCTTACCCTCAATGACTATCTTCCCCACCTGTGACAGGGACTGTGGTTCTTGTATTGGACTGTTCAGCCACCTAAGGACTCATTGTTAGAGTGGGAGAAAGTCTTTCTCGATTCCGAGGGACTGCCTGTGATGATGACTGAGATGAATTAGGTCGCCCGCCTCTGCCGTTCGGGTTTGTGACGCACTGGCAAACGCGCTCGAGTTAAAGCCCGGACGTGCTCCCATTTTGTGCGATGTTCACTGCCGACCCACCTCCAAATCCATCCGCACGGCAGCAGGAAAACTCCGGCCAGTGATTTTGCCGTTGTTCTGGGTTTTCCGTGGCTCCACTGCCAAAGTTAGAATGGACAAGCGGAAATTCACGCATCATTTTGTAACTGCTAGTTCCAAATTGTCTTTGATTTTTTTTAAATGGATGCAAATTATAGGTTCAACAATCATAAAGTCAACACGTGTAGGGTGTCCTAAGATATCTTCAAACAATCTCACGCAAGTAATTCACGTACTTCTGCCTAATCTTACTCGCTATAATTCGGTTCACCTCTCCCTACGTGCCCTCATTCCCCCTCTGGATTTACTCACAAGCCTTGCTCATGACTGGCTCCTGGATTAAGTTACTCTCTCTCTAAAGTGCAAAGCTGTTTCAGCTCCAGTCTTGGAGGCTGAAATTGCTCTGCGCCCCGATTGGGCTTCTTTTAAGGGAGGTTCCCGGGGGCGCGACTCAGGCATTGAAGGGAGTGCTGCGCGAATGCTCCGCGTAGCGCTGACCCATGAGCAAGTTATTATTTAAATGGAGAAAGATTGCAAAGTGCCGCAGTACAGCAGGACCTGGGGATACTTGTGCATGAAACACAAACGGTTAGTATGCAGGTACAGCAAGTGATCAGGAAGGCCAATGGTATCCTGGCTTTTATTGCAAAGGGGTGGAGTTAAAAGCAGGGAAGTCTTGCTACAGTTATACAGGGTATTGGTGAGGCCACACCTGGAATACTGCGTGTAGTTTTGGTTTCCATATTTACAAAAGGATATACTTGCTTTGGAGGCAGTTCAGAGAAGGTTCACTCGGTTGATTCCAGAGATGATGGGTTGACTTATGAGGAAAGATTGAAGAGGTTGGGCCTCTACTCATTGGAATTCAGAAGAATGAGAGGTGATCTTATCGAAATGTATAAGATTATGAGGGGACTTGACAAGATGGACGCAGAGAGGATGTTTCCACTGATGGGGGAGACTAGAATTAGAGGGCATGATCTTAGAATCAAGGGCCGCCCATTAAAAACTGAGATGAGGAGAAATTTCTTCTCTCAGGCATTTGTAAATCTGCCTCAGAGAGCTGTGGAAGCTGGGACATTGAATAAATTTAAGACAGAAATAGCCAGTTTCTTAAACGATAAGGGGATAAGGGGTTATGTGGAGCGGGCGGGGAAGTGGAATTGAGTCCATGATCAGATCAGCCATGATCATATTAAATGGCGGAGCAGGCTCGAGGGGCCGTATGGCCTACTCCTGCTCCTATTTCTTATGTTCTTATGTTCTTATGTTCAATACCCCTCCCCTTGGATTAAAGGGGAAGGCCGCTGTGCACGGTCTCTGATGGCCACCACCGGGCCAGCATCCGGCTCCCAAGACGGAGTGCCGGGCTGCATGATGGTGACCTGACCACGCTAAGGCCGCCATTGTCGATCCGACCCGAAAGTCATCCGCCAAAAAAAGATGGCGACATAGGACGCTGGCACCCTCCCCTATAAGGAGCGCCCCGAGAGCGGACGTCCGCCCGCTTGACATCCGTTGACATCCGCCCGCACCAGCCTCGTGGCCCGCGGGGCAATTTTCCTCTTGGGGCGTCAAGGGGTTTGCATGGGGCGTTGAAGTTTCGCCGCGCACAGCGATGAAGTCATTGCCTTTAGCGCGGTGGCCCTGGGCACTAACCGCAGGGTCTGGCGCAGGAAATTTCCCGGGAGGCAGTAGTGCCCCCACCCCGCCTCCACCGGGTGGAAACTGCCTTGTGGCCCGTTAGCGCCCCCTGGAGGTGCTAACAGTGCTATAAAAAGGGGCAATTATGCACCCTTTGTGTCACACTTCAAAGCCCGCCACTGAATAATTGAGGAGCTGATAACAATGGAAACAAAAATGGCCCACATCAGGCAAAGCAGAATGGGGGCAGGGATTGCAGTACCTGTACAACATAAATACATTTATGTGCATTGGGTTTCATTGTTGTTTTCTGATGGTCTTTTACAAGCTAAGAAAGCTAACAGCTGTGCTCTCCGTAGGCTTTTGTTATTTCAGTTTTCCAATGTTCAGTCTTCTCCTGAAGGCATTGACTATTGCTGAACTACAGTTCCACAGGAGCTGAATACCTTCTGCTACCTCTCCTCCGCGATCGTTCTTCATTCATCACCTTTGACATTGACTGTTCACAAGCTGTTTTGGCACAGAAGCATCTAAACTCGGGTTGATCCTGTCCCAAGTAAATGGCTCAGGAGATCCATGAGTAAGCTTATAAACGTGGTACGTCTACTTGCCCTTCCTGCCCATCTCACTTCCTGTGTCATTCTCTCATGTCACAGTTCGGGCATCACAATTTTGTATTTGAAAACAGCAACAAATCACAACTCTAATAGTGAACAGTCAGGGAAATCAAACGTTTTGTAGCTGCATTTTATCTTTACACAGAGGTAAAAAAATAAAATACGTTGAAAATTAGGCTCTTTCTCAATGCTGCACCCCTTTTTGACAATCTTTCCCCAGCCTGCAACCCGACGCTCACATAGCATACCCATCTCCCTTCATATCTCGGGCTTTTAGAAAGGTAATCATCATCATAGGCAGTCCCTCGGAATCGAGGAAGACTTGCTTCCACTCTTAGGTGGTTGAACAGTCCAATACGAGAGCCACAGTCCCTGTCACAGGTGGGACAGATAGTCGTTGAGGGTAAGGGGTGGGTGGGACAGGTTTGCCGCACGCTCTTTCCGCTGCCTGCGCTTGGTTTCTGCATGCTCTCGGCGACGAGACTCGAGGTGCTCAGCGCCCTCCCGGATGCACTTCCTCCATTTAGGGAGACCTTTGGCCAAGGACTCACAGGTGTCAGTGGGGATGTTGCATTTTATCAAGGAGGTTTTGAGGGTGTCCTTGTAACGTTTCCGCTGCCCACCTTTGGCTCGTTTGTCGTGAAGGAGTTCCGAGTAGAGCACTTGCTTTGGGAGTCTTGTGTCAGGCATTCGTACTATGTGGCCTGCCCAGCGGAGCCGATCGAGTGTGGTCAGTGCTTCAATGCTGGGGATGTTGGCCTGGTCGAGGACGCTAACGTCGGTGCGTCTGTCCTCCCAGGGGATTTGCAGGATCTTGCGGAGACATCGTTGGTGGTATTTCTCCAGCGACTTGAGGTGTCTACTGTACATGGTCCATGTCTCTGAGCCATACAGGAGGGCAGGTATTACTACAGCCCTGTAGACCATGAGCTTGTTGGCAGATTTGAGGACCTGTTCTTCGAACACTCTTTTCCTCAGGCGGCCGACGGCTGCACTGGCGCACTGGAGGCTGTGTTGAATCTCGCCATCAATGTCTACTCTTGTTGATAGGAGGCTCCTGAGGTATGGGAAATGGTCCACGTAGTCCAGGGCCACGCCGTGGATCTTGATGACTGGGGGGGCAGTGCTGTGCGGCGAGGTCAGACTGGTGAAGGACCTTTGTCTTACGGATGTTTAGCGTAAGCCCCATACATTCGTACGCCTCAGTAAATACGTCTGTCTTTGTGAAACAATGGCTTGCATTTATAAAGCACCTTTAACGTAGAAAAAAGCATCACAGAGGAGCAAGGGGGAAAATCGTGCTCATGGAATGGTGAGCCAAAAGTGGAAATATTACGAGGGCGATGAAAAACTAGATTGAAGAGATGGGTTTTAATGAGGTCTTAAAAGGAGGACAGGTAGAGATTTTGAGGGAGGTATTTCCCGAGCATGGTGCCTCGATGGTTAAAGGCACAGCTTTCATTAATGGCGGGATTCGGTGGGGGTAGGGAATGGTTGGGGAATGTACAAAAGATTAGAGTCAGAGTAATGGAGAGTTTGGAGTGGGGAGGTGGGTTGTGGGACTGATGGAGGTTACAGAAATCAAAAACAATGACCCAGATTTTGCTGGTAAAATAGCGCCGAGGTAAATGTGCACGCCGTTATTAGTGCGTGAAATAAACATCAATTTATGGCGAGGGAGAGATACAGCATGAGCTGGGAATCACCACAGATCCCTGCTTCTTCACCTCACCATCAACCTACCTGCAAGCTTCAAGAGATTGCTGTGTTTTAAGCTGTTAAAACAAATTATACTTGCGTCAGAAAGTTATGGCTGGTATTTAACGGCCTAAGGACCCTTTTAATAACGAGATTTACGTCCCTGCAATCCCACTCAACCTCAGAGGCCCAGAAAGTGAAACTGTGGAATCTCATTCCAGCAGGAAGTAAATTGTTCTTCGAGGGTTTTTTTTTTAATTTTACATTTTTTAATATTTTTCTTACTTGTCTCTTTTTTTGCTCTTAATCGAATCTTTCTTTCCCACTCCTTCTTTCTCTTTCTGTATTTAATTTACCCAATTTCCTTTTCCACTGTTCCTTTGTTTCTTTCTCTTTCCTTTAATTTCTTTGGTTAAGAAGACAGAATGTAATAACCAGCGAGGACTGGTGAAATGGGCAGACACGTGGCAGATGCAAGTTAATGCAGAGAAGTGTGAAGTGATGCCTTTTGGAAGCAAGAATGAGGAGAGGCAATATAAACTAAATGGTACAGTTTTAGAAAGGGTTACAGGACCCGAGAGACCTGGGGATTTACATAGATATCTTTGAAGGTGGCAGAACATCTTGATGAGGCTGTTAGAAAGCATTGGGCATCTTTGGCTTTAAGAATAGAGTACAAATACAAGGATGTTATGCTAAAACCTTTATAAATCACTTAGGGATACCAAACATTAGGGAGAGGAGATTTATCAGAAAGCTATCAGGAATGAAAGACTTCAGTTATGTGTAGAAACAAGAGAAGCTGGGATTCTCCTTAGAGCAAAGAAGGTTCAGGGGAGATTTACACCAACAATAACTTGCATTTATATAGCACCTTTAACATAGTAAAACATCACAAAGTGCTTCACGTGAGCGTCATCAAACAAACATTTTCACCGAGCCATATAAAGAGATATTAGGACAAATTACTTGGTCATAGTGGTAGGTTTTAAAGAGCATTTTATAGGAGGAGAGATTTTTAGGGAAGGAATTCCAGAGCTTAGGGTCTAGGCAGCTGAAGGCTGTGGCGGAGTGATTAAAATCGGGGATGTACAAGTGGCCAGAATTGGAGGAGCGCAGGTATCTCAGAGGGTTGTAGGGCTGGAGGAGGCTACAAGATAGAGAGGGGCGAGGCCATGGTGGAATTTGAAAACAAGGTTGAGAATTGTAAAATTGAGGTGTTGCCAGACCGGGAGGCAATGTAGGTGAGCGAGCACAGGGGTGATAGGCGAACGGGACTTGGTGCGAGTTAGGATTACAGGCAGCAGTGTTTCGGAGGAGCTCAAATGAATGTACGATGCAAGATGGGAGGGTGGCCAGGAGAGCGTTGGAATAGTCAGGTATAGAGGTAGCAAGGCGTGGATGAGGGTTTCAGCAGCAGTTGAGCTGAGCTAGAGGCAGAGTTGGGCTTGTTACGGAGGTGAAAGTAGGCATGTGATGGAGCGAATGTGTGGTCGGAAGCTCTTCCCAGGGTCAAATATCACATCAAGGTCCCATCCAGATGGACAATGGATGAGATGAGGTGGTAATTTGCAAGGACAGAGGGGTCAAGGATTGATTTATTTTGAGCAGAGACGCGCTGACGGTAGATTTGAAGGGGAGAGGGACAGTAGCTGAGGAGAGGGAACCATTAACAAAATCACTAACATGTGGAGAGGGAGCAGGGAGGGAAGTTTGGTGGTCAGCAGTTTGGTGGGAAATAAGGTTGAGGGAGCAGGAAGTGGGTCTCATGGGTGTCATGCATCCTACATGGTTACTGCTTGTACTATTACAAGGTGTGTGCCACCCGAGGGCACTGCAGTGGGAGACTTGTAGGTTACCTGTACAGGTGTGCCAGGCCTAGTATAAAAGGCAGGCCACCAGGTGTGATCCTCACTCTGGAGTTACATTAAATGGACTAAGGTCACTACAGTTCAAGTACAACACATTGTCTCGTGGAGTCATTATCAGAGCATCTGAAGACATAACAATGGGCAAGATGAGCTCAGAGAGGGCATGGTGGGAGAAAGCAGAGAGAGATGCAAGTTCAGGGCTAGGTCAGAGGGGGACTTTTGGGGAAGTTTTGCCCAATGGGCTAGGGGGAGAGAAGAAAGCAGCAGAGGCAGCTGAACACATGGTCTCAATCTTTGTGACATAGAAATCCATTGAGCGCCTCACATTTGTTGTTGGAGGTTAGGGTATATGAGGCAGGGGAGAGGGGTTTAAGAAGACTCATTTAATAGAGCTGTTCAAAATTATGAGAAATTTTGATAGTACAAATCGGAAGGAACAGTTTTCACTGGCAGGAGGGTTGGTACCCAGAGGACATAGATTAAAGGTGATTGGCAAAAAAAACAGAAGGGGAGATGAGGAGACATTTTTTTCCCCCAACGAGTTGTTGCGATCTGGAATGCGCTGCCTGAAAGGGTACTGGAAGCAGATTCAATAATAACTTTCAAAAGGGAATTAGATAAATACTTACTGAGTACCACTTCCTTAGTGATTGTGATTGTGTGGAGATCCTCCCCCCCCCCATAGCCCCTTGACTATCCATTGTTGGGATATTGTTTGTGTCCTCTACCGTAAAGACTGATACAAAATATTTGTGCAGGGCTATGGGGAATGAACAGGGGAGTGGCGTTAATTGGAGCCGGCACAGGCACGATGGGTCGAATAGCCCCTCCTTCTGTGCTGTATTATTCAATGATTTTATGTTCCCTCAGCTTTAGCATCAGCAATACCAGTAAGCAGACCTAGACCTCTACAATCAGGAATTATCCTTTGCAACACAACCAGTCACATGCTCCAGGGTCGTAACAATGAAACTCCTTGTAGTGTGACCTGGATTCTACGATGTTATGAATGCCTCCATGTGCATTTCCCCCATCTTCCAGTAGGTGGACTGATAAACACTCTGGGGTCAAAATTGTCCTCCGCCCGAAACGGGGCGCACCTGCCGATTTTTTGTGTGCGTTACCAGCCCAATGAAAGCGGCGGACATTAGAGAGAAATTTGGGACTTTGCCCCCAAAAATGAGTGGGGCGGTCATCATCATCATCATAGGCAGTCCCTCGGAATCGAGGAAGACTTGCTTCCACTCTTAACATGAGTCATTAGGTGGCTGAACAGACCAATACGAGAACCACAGTCCCTGTCACAGGTGGGACAGATAGTCGTTGAGTGAAGGGTGGGTGGGACAGGTTTGCCGCACGCTCTGGCCAAAGACTGCCCTAAGTGGAGGAAGTACATCCGGGAGGGCGCTGAGCACCTCGAGTCTCATCGCCGAGAGAATGCAGAAATCAAGCGCAGGCAGCGGAAAGAGCGAGCGGCAAACCACTCCCACCCACCCTTTCCCTCAATGACTGTCTGCCCCACCTGTGACAGAGACTGTAATTCCCGTATTGGACCGGTCAGTCACCTAAGGACTAATTTTAAGAGTGGAAGCAAGTCTTCCTCGATTTCAAGGGACTGCCTATGATGATGATGAAACCTGCATGTAATGGACCAACACTTGCACTTAGTACCAATGCGTTATTACACTGCTACTCTCCAACCCTTCTTTGCTTTGTAGTCCGAGGTGTCACATAACTGTTTGTGGCAAGAGAGGACTGGTGGGGCCGAGGCCAATATCCAGCAGCTCACTGACGTCAAGGAGAAGGTGAATCAGCTAGTAGGGGCACCCACATGTTGCTTGCCCAGGCACAAACAGGCAGTGTGGTTCCCCCCCCCTCCCGAACTGCGAGAGAACAGCTCCGCAGGTCGGCAAGTATAAGATCTGGAGCGGCATACCACTTCAACCTCCAGCACGAGCTGCTCCAAGGATTCTGAGATGGGCTACTGGGTGACATCATCAAAACCATGGTCGCCATTTTGGAGCGTGGGCAGGAACATCGGCAAAGCCCAGGTACAGAGGAGTGGGAAGGTCGGGGCAGATGAGTGGCGAGTGTTTGTGGCGAGATGCGGTGAACGTTTATGGCGGAGAGCGGCGAGAGATTGTGGCGGAGGTGCAACAGATGAGGGTACGGGGTCCAGAAGAGCTGAGGGCCCAGGGGCAGCACGGGCCAGCCCACACTGAGATATGTGTGCGCACTAGGTCCGTGCAGCAGAGCTGGTCTCCAGTCGTCTTGGTTAACCCCTTGCCACTGGATAAAGAACGAGCTCTTTCAAGCCCATGTAACGGTCACGACACGTTAAAAAAAAATAATTCATGCACAGGCAAATTCCACCCCCTCAATTGGAGTTCAGGACTGGAACATCGGGTCCTTCATTGAAACATCTGTGAATTCATGGAAGCAAGTCATCCTCGTTCGAAGGACTGCCTATGGTGATGGGATCCCGCTGGGGCAGCATCGGTAAGTGAGGGCCTTCCTTTAATGCCATCGCTCCCTGAATGTCCAAACACCTCTCAGTCAGTTGGTGATGAATGTGTGCAAGTTGCTTGCTGGATGGTGCAGTGCACCACCTCACTCTCACGGAACCCTTGTGTCACTTATGCTTGCAGATGATACCCCGAGTGTGAGCCAGAGTCAGACCGACACCCTTGAGCCGAGTGGAGAGATTGCCGACAGATCCGGCGAGGGCGATGAAGAGGGGAGAGCACCACGTCACGTCTTCCTACCCTCACACGCGCCAGCTCAGATACTGGGAGTACGCACTCATTGCAGTTAGATTTAGCAGAGGGGTCTGCACTGGGTGATGCACCGGGGCCTAGCAGGCTGCAGCATGGTGTAGGGCATAAGGGAAACTCGGGGGCCAGCGAGTTCACACACGATTTCTGCTGCAGAGAATTCAGCTGAGCCCCCCGATATGGCAGCCTTTGAAAAAAGGGTGCAGGCCATGCATTCGCAGATGTTGGGGGAAATGGCAAAGGTGCCAGAGAGCCTGTCACAAGTGGTCAGGAGTGTGGAGGAGTCTGCCTCCCGCATTGTGGACAGCTCTGCGCGCACCATGGAGCCCATCATTGCTGGTGTGCAGGTGATGGTGGACTCCCAGAGTGACCGTGCGGATCCAGCTGTGATGCCGCATTTCGTGGGCGATGTGGCAGCTGCCATTCCAGCACGGGCACCAGGAAACCAACGTCTCAATGCTGTACTGGAGAGGATGGCCGCTGGCCTAGAAGCTCAGAATGCTCTCATGCACTCTCAGCAACGGGTCACAGAGCGTCATACTGCTGGTCGTCTCTGGTGGCATCGAGACTGTGTCTGCTCTCGCACAGTCTCAGCTGGATGCCACTTGAGCTCTGACAGCTGCCATCGTGGCTGGGTCCACCACGGTCCACCGGGGGGAACCTTCCGATGGTGCCCCACCCCACCCACCCTGTGCTCCAGCAGGTTGGTGGGGATGGTGAGATACTGCCCCCGGGGGAGTGGCACCGGATCATTGGAGCAAGATCCTGATGTGCTCTCTCACGTCACACCAGCACCTGAGCCGAGCCCTCCCACACCTCCATTGCTGCCAACCATGGCTTGGCCCCAGCCAATCCAGACTGATGGTGCGGAGGCTGATGCAGCCCCGTCTGCAGTTGCCCCTTCCAGGGCCAGAGCTCGTCGAGGGCGTCCAAGAATGACATCTGTAGCTTTAGCTCGGGATTTTTGCTTGCTCAGCTGGCCTAGCGCCCTAAAAGAGGTGTGCAATGTCTCCCTTCGCGGCCCGCTCCAAACTCAGCTCTTAGCTGATGAATTTTGCAGCGGCAGACCGCAAACCATTTGCCGGTGCAAAATTTACCGCTCCGCCTGGATTAACGCCGCTAATGAGGCGCGACCGAATTTCTGCTCCTTTAAAGAATGTCACTCCATCCCCTATTAACAGATTAAATTCACTTTATTAACTAGCAAACAACTGAAAACAGTTGCCTCTAACCTTGGAAAGACAGATTTGACCCTCTGTGACTGTGTGCACGACACGTTTCTGCAACTGTCTTGTGTTCCACCTAGACATGCAACCAAAGACTTGACTTTTGACCCTCTCCCAGCTCTCCATGTCAGTTGAACCGCCCATCAAATTTGCTACCACTTAGGTGTGACCTTCTGTGGTAGTCTACCCAACTGCCCCCCCACCCCCACCACTACCTTTGCAGGGATTAAATTATGTTCGAGTCAGTGCACTGTATTAATGAACCCCAATGTCCCAAGCTGATATCACATGCACAAAACATCATTCTAAACAGTCACTCTGTCGGAATCTAATTGTATACCCAGAAGGTTGTGTCCTGAAAAAGGGGTGCATGTCCAAATTCCCAAAATGTTTTCCTAGTTCAGGAAGTCATATGATTGTAGATTTCTCGGGGAAAAAAACAAGGCTGAAGTAGTGACCTTAGGAGCAGGATTGGGTTGTCATGTTTGGGTAGATCTCTGTTGTTCATGCATCCAGAAAAAACAATTTTGCTATTTAATTAATTAAAACATATATTCAAGGACATGAGAAGAGATCTGAATCCTGATAGAAACTAATGGAACTTCTGTGATATTGCTCATGAGGAGCCAAAATGATATACAGTTATTTGGCAATAGGAGTGGCCCTATAACAGCACAGTGCCAAATAAGACATAAAGGACCCGAACTTCAGTGCCACTGGAAAGTTGCTGTTCCCCCACCTATTTGGGATCATTAGTGCCGACATTTCTTCGTGGCTGGGCCACCCCATATTCAGCTCCCAAAGTGAACAAATGGGTTCCAGCGCTAATGAACCCTTCCAAAGTAGATTTTTCAGCGGTGTGGCTGTCTTCATTTGAGCGTTATCACCGCTGAGAAATTCAGCGTGCAGGCAAGGGTTTCTACCGAGCCAGTTACTCTCTGGCCTTTTTAAAGGGCAGCGTTTGCAGCAAGGCCCTGAGGGGAGGGGGGAAGGAGGTTGGAAGGATGGCTGGTGTAAGAGCTGCAAGGAGAGCCAACAGGTTCACTGATATGGAGCTGGAGACACTGATGGACGGTGTGGAGGACAGAAGAATGCTGTTTCCTGATGTGGGGAGACCTGGCAGACCGCCAGACATAATGCATGGAGGGAGATTGCAGGGGAGGTGGCAGGCCCAGAGTGTTCCAGGGAATCCTAGAAGGACAGCTGTAGGTCCCAGGCAACAACCGCAGCAGCCTTCCTGGATCCACGATGCAGCCACAAGGATGACAGTTCGGCGTAGTGTTAGGGTAGTCACGTGTAACGGGTGTTATAGTGAGATACACAGGGGTAACAAATGATTACAGTATTATTATATTGTTCTTGATGGTCTGTTTTTGAAGTGATTTGAATAATTTGATAAATCTTTATTTTTGGCGCATACATCTGGCCAGGTGTTTCATCTGGGAGTGGGCAATTCTGCGTTAAGGCACTCATTGCGATGGCCATTGAAAGTGGGAACTGAAGGGTCATGTGTGGTGTGATTATCTGAAGCAAGCAGCGATGAGACGCAGCTGCACCTGGCCCTTCCAAGGCGGCGATAGGTCAACGCCTCCTGGCTCTGGGGCGATGGGGACCCTCCTCCTCCTGTGTCTCCTCCTCCTCCTCCTCCATCTCCTGCGCCTCCTCCTCCTCGGGTGTTACTGCTGACTCGACCTCCAGCGGCTGTCCCCTCATGATGGCCAGGTTGTGCAGCATGCAGCAGATCACGACGACGATGGAGACCCGTTGAGGAGAGTACTGCAAGGTGCCACCAGAGCGGTCCAGGCACCGGAACCTCTGCTCAAGGATGTCTATACACTGCTCGATGATGCACCTGGTGGCACAATGAGCGTCATTGTCGGCATGCTCTGGCATTGTCCTGGGGTTCTGCAGTGGAGTGAGCAGCCAAGTGGATGGTGGATATCCCTTGTCACTAAGCAGCCATCCACAATTCTGATGTGGGCCGGTGAAGATGGCGGGCACACTGGTCTGCCGCAGGATGAACGAATCATGGCTGCTGCCTGGGTGCCTCGCATCAACTGCCAGGATCTAACACTGGTGGTCACACACGAGCTGCACATTGAGGGAGTGGAACCCCTTACGGTTGACAAAGACCTCGGGGTGGTGTTGTGGCGCCCTCGGCCCAACGTGCGTGCAGTCAGTGGTACCCTGCACTCTCAGGAAGCCTGCCATTTAGGCAAATCCAGCCTGTTTGTTCCTTGTCATCGGGAAGGAGATGTACTGGACCTTTCTCCTGTACAGTACATCTGTGACCTGCCGGATGCTCCGATGTGCCGAGAATTGTGAGATGTTGCCAATGTCTGCAGTGGCAGATTGGAAAGACGCCGTGGTGTGAACTTAGTCTCCACGGTGAGGCCGGGTCCTGAGCCGTGTTTGAGGCTGCAGATTTTCTCGCAGGACCATGCAGAGCTCCCTGAGTACTCATGTCCGAAATGGTAGCCTTCGCAGGCATTGAACTGGAGGAGGAGAACTGAGGTCTGAAGACCCTTTCAGGGATGACCTCCTTCCCCCATGTCTGCGTTGGCCACCGCCCCTGGCAGCTGCCTTCTGGCCATTTCCCTGGTCCTCCTCAGTCGTTGGGCTCCTCTGGAAGCTCCTCTCCCGGTATTTGGAGGTGGGGAGTGTCAGCATCCCTTGCCCTCCTCCTGATGCCATCCCCCTCCTGGCCACCCTCTCTAGCTGCAGGTCTGCGCACGTCTGCACGCCCTTCTCTCTGTTGTGCAGCCATGGCTGCTGCCTCCCTTGCCCGCTGCCCCTCTGCACGGTGCTAACGGCGACGCCTTCTCCTACGGACCACCCTGCTTCTCACCAGATGTACCAGGTGTCACCCTCCCAACACTCCTCCCGTCCTCAGGTTGAACCCTACCAAGCAGGTCTCCGCAGCCCACAGGCATCCACTAAAGTGTCAGACTGGAAAGTTGTACAAAAGTCTGAGAAAACCTCTGAGCAGCACTCAGCAGGTATAACGGAGCCAAAACAATTAATAAAACTATTGACTACCAAACAGCCCTGATCGCGGCAAAACTCCAGCGGTGTCGCATTCGTGCACCGGCTGGAAAACCTCACCGGGGCACTGCCGGAAGAAGTCCTCGTTTTTTTTGTCGGTGGAAATCGCGGGCGTGGCCATTTTCTAGTGGCCTACCCGCTGATGACCTCACCGCGACACTAACTCCTTTAGCGAGGCTTCACCTTGCCGATTCCAGTGGTAGTGCGCAACACTCAAATCCCCCCCGAGCTGAATATGGCTCGGTGAGGGAAAGACACCGATCGGCCGCCCAAACCCCGCGGTAGCTGTCCCTTCGGAGACGGTGAATTTTGGCCCCAATGGCCGTAAAATGAGACAACGTTGCACGGCCGTTAAGACTGCTTTGACTGAAAAAATTGACAGCCGCCTCACTTCCGCGCACTTCTGGCATGGAATGCGGTGGCCACCATTTTGGGCAAGTTGGCAGTGCTGCCCTTGCCTGCGCTCACTGCAGATATGGAAATGTGTCAGTTCGTGATGTCCTTGAACGGGGATATCGCGCATCGTGGTACCCGTGCCCGTTTATTACTGTTATCGAATTTCACACCCAACGGACTCGATATTCCTTGGTCCCCTTTTTCTGAGCCCATGATAGGTGGAGCACAGCAGAACCAAATTTGTTGTCCTTGGTGATTAGCTTGCCCCCAGCACAGGCCCATCCCTCGACAGGGTCTTGATCTAGTGGCAGAATTTTGGGCACAGCTTCCCACAGACCTCAAGGCTCAAAGATCCACTGGGTACTTGTCGAGGAAATTCAACATTTACCTTTGGTGCCTCCTGTGCCTTGCCTCGATTCCTATACTAGACATGCACCTAATGCAGACACCTGTCCTGCTCCACCCTTTCAGGGTAGTCTGGGAAATCCTGAGACAGGATAAAGTCTCTCGGAACTCTTTTCTTATCTCCAGCACCTGAGAAATGATTGTTCCCCAGACAAGATATCGAGAGCAATGTACGAAACTGAACATTCAGTGAATTCCCTGCAGTAAATATGATTTTCAATGTGATTCACGATAACAAAAGATCAATGACTATTTTCCAATATGGTATGAGATGTTGAGATGTTTCCTGATGACATTTAACAAACTGGTCCAACAACCATACCTGTTACTCATCATCATCATCATCATCATCATCATAGGCAGACCCTCGGAATCGAGGACGACTTGCTTCCACTGTTAGCATGAGTCCTTAGGCAGCTGTACAGTCCAATACGAGAACCACAGTCTCTGTCACAGGTCGGACAGATAGTCATTGAAGGAAAGGGTGGTTTGCCGCACGCTCCTTTCGCTGCCTGCACTTGATTTCTGCATGCTCTCGGCGACGATACTCGAGCAGCTCAGTGCCCTCCCGGATGCACTTCATCCACTCAGGGCGGTCTATGGGGTATGGCCAAGAACTCCCAGGAGTCAGTGGGGATGCCGCACTTTATCAGGGAGGCTTTGAGGGTGTTCTTGTAATGTTTCCTCTGCCCGCCTTTGGCTCGTTTGCCGTGAAGGAGTTCCGAGTAGAGCGCTTGCTTTGGGAGTCTTGTATCTGGCATGCGGACAATGTGGTCTGCCCAGCGGAGCTGATCAAGTGTGGTCAGTGCTTCAATGCTGTGGATGTTGGCCTGGTCGAGGACGCTAATGTTTGTGCATCTGTCCTCCCAGGGGATTTGCAGGATCTTGCAGAGACATCGCTGATGGTATTTCTCCAGTGATTTGAGGTGTCTACTGTACATGGTCCATGTCTCTGAGCCATACAGGAGGGTGGGCAGTGCTGTGCGGCGAGGACAGGCTGGTGGAGGACCTTTGTCTTACTAATGTTTAGCGTAAGGCCCATGTAGACCATGAGCTTGGTGATAGTTTTGAGGGACTGATCTTCAACACTCTTTTCCTCAGGCAGCCGAAGGCTGCACTGGCGCACTGGAGATGGTGTTGGATTTCATCATCACCGACTGGAGCTAAACTACAGAAGCAGTGGGAAGCTGTTCAACCTTCACCGTCTCCAGGCCAGATCCAAGACCACCTCAACCTCTGTCGTCGTGCTACAGTACGCGGATGACGCCTGCGTCTGTGCACACACAGAGGCTAAACTCCAGGACATAGTTGACGTATTTACCAAGGTGTATGAAAGCATGGGCCTTACGCTAAACATTAGTAAGACAAAGGTCCTCCACCAGCCTGTCTTGGTCGCACAGCACTGCCCCCCAAACATCAAGATTCATGGCGTGGTCCTGGACAACGTGGACCACTTCCCCTATCCGCTCCTATTACACATAGATCATTGTAATGTCTGTAAGCTTGAACTGTTTGTAGCACCACACTGTGGATGTGGACATATTGTGTACTGCAATTGCACAGTTAATGATTAAACAGTACCAGGCACCTTCCGGAGACTTCCGAGAGAGCTGCCTGCCATGTTAGGAAGCTGTGTGTGCTGTGTCCTGTGAATATATCACATTTGGCGACTGAGATGGGATTTTTCGGATGATTTAAAGCTTAATTTTTGTTGGTGAAGGATTCAGCCAGCCGACAGAGCAACTTTGGAAGTTTCTGTCTTTGGAAAAAAGCTACAAATCCGAGGTAAAATACAGCACATGGTGTGAACAGTGAGAGATTAAAATGGCAGGTGTATTGGGATATTTGGGTGAATATAGGCATGACTGGGAATGTTTTAAAGTGTATGTGGATCGGCTAGAAATGTATTTCACTGTAAATAACATAATCGAAGTTCCAGACAATGCAGTCCAGAAGCGGGCTGTGTTGGAACGTAAGAAAGCGATCTTCTTATTGGAGACGGGTCCGGCATTATACGAAACCCTTGTAAATCTGCTTGTGCCTGGCGAGCCAAAGGACACAACTCTTAAAGAGATTTTAATGAAGCTGGAGCAGCACAATAACCCCAAACTGTTAGAAATTGCTGAAAGCTATCGTTTCGGGATTCAGAATCTAAAGTCTGATGAAAGTATCAGTGATTACATAATAGCATTAAAAAAGCTATTGATGCACTATAATTTTGGAAACTTTCAAAACGAGCATTACGGGATCAATTTGCTTGTAGGGTGAAAAATGATGCGATCAGAAGGAAGTTATTGATGACGGATGACTTGACTTTTGAGATTGCTTGTCAGACAGCGAGGTCGATGGGCATGGCCGAATAATATTCCCGAGAATTAAATAATGATTACGGTCATCAGTCAACCGAGGTAAATCACCTGCAGGTTCAAAGTAAAAGATGGGCATGGCCGAAAGTCTCAGAAACTGGAAATTCTAACAGAGCATCGAAGTCGTGCTATAGGTGCCTGGGACAACACATTGCTCAAAGTTGTCCATACGTGAAGGCAGAGTGTTTCTTCTGCAGGAAGACTGGGCATCTTGCGAAGGCTTGCCGACTGCAGGGTAAACCAGTTTTTAAAGCTATGAGTCCAGCGTTCAAAGCTATGAGTAGAAGTCCAAAGAGACTACATAGCGTGGAGGAACAACAACAGGACGAGGAGATGTTAGAGTTGCACGTCATCAGGAGCACGAGGTTAATGGACAGCGATTCGGAAAGCATCAAAATCCACATAAATGTTGCGGGATTCAAGATACCAATGGAAATCGACACGGGTGCATCCATGAGTGTAGTACTGGAGTCACTGTACCACGACAAATTGCGTGATTTCCAACTGGAGAAATCCAAGATAGAGCTGCGAGACTACTCGGGAGAGAAAATTCCTGTGGTAGGTCGTATCACCGTACCGGTGAAATATAAAGATCAATTTCAGAACTTGCCTCTCATAGTAGTGAAACGAGACAAGTCTGCCTTACTAGAAAGAAATTGGTTGAGCTCACTGAAGCTGGATTGGAGTAAGATTTTCTGTGTGGAAGCGAGATTTTCATCAACGGATAAGGTTATCAAGCAGTATCCGAAGGTGTTCTGCGAATCGGGCAGTCCGATCCAAGGCTTCAAGGCGAGTACCAGGGTACAGAAGGACACTAGATCAGTTAACTACAAGCCACGTTCCGTACCATATGCACTCAAGGAGAAAGTTGAGCAAGAACTCAAAAGACTAGAGACCGAGAACATTATTTGTAAGATAGATCGATGTAATTGGGCTACACCCATTGTTGTTGTACCTAAGTCCGATGGTAAGGTAAGATTGTGTGGTGATTATAAAGTAACCGTAAACCAGGTTCCAGAGGGTAATGTCCCCAATACATTGCCGAATATAGAATATTTGTTCACAACACTAACAGATGGTCAGATCTTCTCAAAACTGGATCTTACGAATGCCTACTTATAGCTTGAACTAGATGAGGAGTCCAAGTCATGTTTGACTATAAATACTCATCTAGGCCTGTATTAATTTAATAGGCTACCGTTTAGAGTGTATTCCACCCCTGCCATATTCCAAGGGGTGATGAACCAGATTTTGCAAGGTATTGAAGGGGTAGTATGTTATTTGGATGACATATTAATTTCAGCGCCAAATAGGCAAATTCATAATAACATATTGAATGAAGTCCTCAAACGGCTAGAGAAGCACAGAGTATGAGTGTCTGCTCGTAAGTGTGACTTATTTAAAAACTCAGTGGAATACTTACGGTACAGAGTAGACAAAGATGGTTTACGTCAAACCATGGAAAAAATGGATGCAATTAGAAATGCACCCATTCCCAGGAATGTCACTGAACTTCATTCATTCTTGGGTCTTTTGAACTATTATGGAAAGTTCCTACCAAATTTAGCTACAGTATTACATCCACTGAATGAACCTTTGAAAAAACAGGCCCATTGGAAGTGGTCAAAAGAATGCGATACAGCATTCAAGGAGTGTAAAAGCAAATTGGTTAGTTCACTATGACATACCTAAGGAGATTAAGCTAGCATGCAATGCCTCTCCGTATGGAGTTGGGGCAGGAATCTCTCATGTATCAAGTAGTGGGGAGGAGAGACCAATTGCTTTTGCTTCACGCACTCTCAGTGCCAGTGAGAGTAATTATGCGCAAATTGAAAGGGAAGCTTTGGCATTAATTTTTGGGGTCAAGAATTTTCCAAATACTTGTATGGTCATAAGTTTACCATCGTTAAGGACCATAAGCCCCTAACAGCAATACTCCATCCAAAGTTCCCAGTTCCAACATTAACTGCAGACCGAATGCAGAGATGGGCTTTGATTTTGTCAGCATATACATATGATATTGTATACAGACGATCAGCTGATCACAGTAATGCTGATGCAATTTCTAGATTGCTTTCCCCATCACAAGTTACACCCAATAGGGAAGAAGTGTTTTATTTTTCATACATTGATGAACTGCCAGTCACAGCTGAAGAGATTGGTAGAGCAACCAAACGTGACCCAATGAGGTCAAAGGTGTATGAGTATATTGCAAATGCATGGCCAAACCAGATAACAGACAAAGATACACATCCATTCTTCATTCGTAGGAATGAATTATCAGTAGATAAAGATTGTATCATGTGGAGTGCAAGAGTGGTTATACCAAATAAATTCAGGTCCAAATTATTAGGAGACCTCTATGATCAGCATCTGGGAATGTGCTTGACCAAGAGTTTTGTATGCAGTTATTTATGGTGGCCAGGTCTTGAAAAAGATATAGAGCACATCGTGAGTCAGTGTACAACATGTCAATCGGTAAGCAAGCAACCACCACCAGTACCATTACAGCCATGGAAATGGCCTCCCAGGATGTGGCAAAGGCTCCATATTGATTTTGCTGAGTTAGAAAGGCAACAATTGTTCATTGTGATTGATAGCCATTCAAAGTGGGTTGAGTTGTTTCCAATGAGGAAAATAACAACAAGTAAAACATTGGACATTTTATAAAAATTATTTTCTTCATTTGGCCTCCCTGAAGAAATTGTTTCGGATAATGGACCACAATTTCATTCAGAAGAATTTGCACAATTCAGGAGCAAAAATGGTGTGAAACACACCAACGTTCCACCATACCATCCTGCTTCGAATGGTGCAGCAGAGCGCACTGTACAAATTGAAAAACGTGCCCTCATAAAACAAATGTTAGATCCAAATCCAAGGAAATGACAGTTGTCATTGGATCACAAATTCGCTAATTTTTTGATTACATTTCGAAATACTCCTCATATAACTACTGGTAGAACACCAGCAGAGTTGTTTCTCAAACGACAGCCACGAACAAGATTCTCATTGTTAAAGCCAAATTTGGCACAGTCTGTAGAAGAGACACAATTAAGAC
The DNA here is from genome assembly GCF_044704955.1 of Pristiophorus japonicus. Classification (NCBI taxonomy): domain Eukaryota; kingdom Metazoa; phylum Chordata; class Chondrichthyes; family Pristiophoridae; genus Pristiophorus; species Pristiophorus japonicus. Next base: position 172,284,068 of record NC_091990.1, read on the forward strand.
AGAAAGAGAATCATGATAGAGGTAGAGTAAAAGAGAGAAGTGTGAAATTGCACCAGAAGGTGAGAGTGAAGAACCATCACCATAAATGGTTAAAGTAGTTAACAGGAAGAGTGAAGATATGTGGTCCTCGCACATATTTGGTAAAGATGTTTGATAATGGACAGGTTAAGTTTGTTCATATTGATCATATTTTACCTACAGACATGGAAGGAGTTGAAGGTGGGAATGATTCAATTATTTCTGACTCATCAGATAGTTTTGATATACCAGTGGCAAATCCTAAATCCAATGTACTGGAAACAAATCCAGGAGAGAATCAGAATGAATGTCTGAGTCCGAGTCAGGAAAACAAGGAGCCTGAAGTTAGAGTGAGTTCAAATGAAAATCAAGGAAATTCCGTGGAGGAAAATGTTCCTCAGGATGAGCCTCGAATGAGTTTAGATTCAACACCATGTTTGGAAGGTTCTGTTCGAGAGCGAAGGTCTCCTCTTCGAAACAGAAAACAAGTGGTGAAGTTAAATTTGTAAATATGGAAAAAAAAATAAGTTTATATCCTGTGTTATGTATAAAAATGAAAGTTATGTATGATGGTTGTTATGATGGCTTCTTCATTAAGGAGGGAGAAGTGTACTGTCTGTAAGCTTGTAATGTTTGTAGCTCCACACTGTGGATGTGGAAGTATTGTGTACTGCAATTGCACAGTTAATGATTAAACAGAACCAGGCACCTTCCGGAGATTTCCGAGAGAGCTGCCTGCCATGTTAGGAAGCTGTGTGTGCTGTGCTAAGTGAATATATCACAATCATCATCATAGGCAGTCCCTCAGAATCGAGGAAGACTTGCTTCCTCTCTTAAAATGAGTCCTTAGGTGGCAGAACAGTCCAATACGAGAGCCACAGTCTCTATCACAGGTGGGACAGACAGGCATTGAGGGTAAGGGAGGGTGGGACAGGTTTGCCGCACGCTCTTTCCGCTGCCTGCGCTTGATTTCTGCATGCGCTCGGCAACGAGACTTGAGGTGCTCAGCGCCCTCCCGGATGCACTTCCTCCACTTAGGATGGTCTTTGATCTCTGCACGCTTGCAAAACCCATATCGACCAATTACAGCAAAACAGCCAATCCATTCACTGTGTTGCATGCTGGGAGTTTTTTTTTCAATTATTTCATTTTCAATTGGAAGATTTCTAAGATTATGCTTTATTTTATTATTGAAAGTTCTTTTAATAATTAAAGTCTCTCAATTGTTCTTTTGTGAAATAGATTTCAGTAGATTTGAGGGGGTTGATTTCACGGTTCTGGCACCACCCATTTTATCAATAGAAACGTGTTAAAAACAATTGACTTGTCTCTCTATCTCTCTCCTACTCTATAATCTTTGTCTTTCTCTCTCTGTTTCGCTCTCACACTTTCTCTCTCCCTCTTCTGGTAACTATCTTTTCTGTCTCTCCTCTCCTTTTATGCCTCCAAATGTCTCTGTGTTGCTCTCACATATTTTTCTTTTACTTAAGAACATAAGAACTTAAGAAATAGGAGCAGGAGTAGGCCATACGGCCCCTCGAGCCTGCTCCGCCATTTCATCATCGGCAATCCCTCGAAACGAGGATGACTTGCTTCCACGCCAAAAAAAGAACAAGTTCGCAGGTGTTTCAATGAAGGACCCGAACTACATCCTGAAGGGTGGAAGATGCCTGTGCGTGGATTTTTTTAGCGTGGGGTGGATGTTGCACACCAGCCACCACACGGGCTTGACAGAGCTAGGTCTTGGTCCAGTGGCAAGGGTTAACCAGGACGACTGGAGACCTGCTCTGCTGCACGGACCGAGTGCACACACATATCGCACAGTGTGGGCTGGGCCCGTGCTGCCCCTGGGCCACTGGCCCTGAACTCACGCCTCCCCTGGGCCCCAATCACATCCCTCCGCAGTCTCTCACCACTCCTTCGCCCCGACCTCGCTGCTCCTGCTGTATCTGCCCATGCCCCAATCGCCAACCTGGATCTTGATGACGTCACTATTCACAGCCGTTGCCCTCTGCACCAGCTCATGCTGTACCTTGCCGTGGTATGCCGCCACGCTGCCCATGGCTGTTGCTCCCCGCTCCTTTTATGGCCCCGATCTGCTATTTAATACGATCATGACTGATCTGATCATGGACTCAGGTCCACTTCTCTGCCCGCTCTCCATAACCCCTTATCGGTTAAGAAACTGTCTATCTCTGTCTTAAATTTATTCAATGTCCCAACTTCCACAGCTCTCCGAGGCAGCGAATTCCACAGATTTACAACCCTCTGAGAGAAGAAATTCCTCCTCATCTCTGTATTACCTTTGGAAAAGTACAGGGCATGTAACAAGGTGGCAGCTAACATGCACCTGGTCAGAAGTGGGAACCAAGGAGCAAAGTGGCTTAGTGGGTGCAGATTGTGCAGTCGGAAATTAAAGTGGTGCACTGGAATGGGGCTGGAGCTGAGGCTGGGATGGTGACCTTCACAAGTTTGTTCATGGGATGGAACAGGGAGAGGGCTGGTAGGGAGTAAGTGTGACTGGAGTCAGAATTTGGGAACAGAATGGGTGATGTAGGGCACGATAATATGGAGGGCTGCAGTTTGGCAGGAGTAGGTGTGGGGGTGGGGAGGAGAGGTGTCATTTGACAACAGTCAGAGTGGGGATTTGGAGCTGACAGCATTTTTCTAAAGGTTGATATTTTGGCATCATTGGGGGCGGGGGAGGTCCCAGTTTGACAACGTTCAGAAGATGGGCATGGAAGCATTCGTTTAGTCATGCATACCGTGTCAGGAAGGAGCAGGTAAGCTGGGCCTCTGACTGAGCATGCACACACCGGCTTGGAGGGGTACTGATGAGCCTTGCATGAGCAGAGGCCAAAGAAGCAAGAACCTCCATCATTGACCAAGCTTTTGGTCACGTGTCCTAATATCGCGTTGTGGCTCGGTGTCAAATTGTGTCTGATAACACCCCTGTGAAGTGACTTGGGAAGTTTTAACTACAGTAAAGGCGCTAAATAACTACAAGTTCTTGTTAGTAGCTTTTTCAATGTGTATTGTGAATGGAACTTCTTTTCTTGATTGATTCACATTTATTCAAACAGATGTATGAGACAATCACAGGATTGACTTAATAGTCAGAGATACAAATGCCAAGAGAGTACTGACTAGGAAGAGTCACTGAACTGACAGCGTGAGCAAGTTAGATTACAACACAAGTGGAAATAGCACTGGGTGCTGACTGGGAGGAATTACTGCGCCTGATGGTGTGAGAGGATGGCGTAGGGGACAAAGCGAGAATGGAATCAGAACAAGTCAAAGGTAAAAAAAATTATGCTTCGCAAGCTTGCTATCATCGTTCAGCAGTATGCTTTACTGAAATAGTAGTGGCAAGCTTGTATGTAGTTTGAGATGCAACTGTTTGTTGGGAGTTATCACATCTGAGACTCAGTGGATTATTTACAGGTATATCATGCGCCCAAAGTTCAACTGATTATTGACATTCATTAATTTGTGATTTGGAGGTATAGAATAATACAGCACAGAAGGAGGCCATTCAGCCCATTGTGCCTGTACTTGCTCTTTGAAAGAGCTAACCAATTAGTCACACCACCCTCCCTTTTGAAAGCAATGTTGATTACTTGAGTTATATGAGATGTAGGTTCTATTTACATAGATATTGGAGGAGCATCAGGATGCTGTGAGCCCCGTCAGTTAATATCACAGTGTACAGATATAGCGCTCAATTTTACCCACAGCATTTTTTTGGCATACTTGAAGAGTTCCGCCTGATTTTTTGGGGCCCAGCTATGCCAAAAGAAATTGTTCTAATTTCCTCATTGGATTTTATCATCTCTCTCTCTCTCTCTCTCTAAATGGAGACTGAGACTGGGACCGGACTGTGTGTGAGAACCGGGGACTGAGAATGGAACCGAACAGCCTTCGGGCAGGGTTGGAGGTAAGTTGCTGCTATGTGTTTTTCAATTCATTTAGTATGTCCGGGCATCTGCCGCACCGATTTCCTTAACTCCCCGGAAGGTTTTTCTGCAGAGGCCACACATGCCGGCCTAATCTGAACTGGAGTAACTCTCAGCTGGCCAAATTTCCCTAAGTGGCCAGAATTGGCGCGGGTGGCTGATTACGGCCCCTTTGGCTGAAAAAAAACTGACCTAAAAAAATCGTAACTGAGTTACACTGGTGCAAATTGATTGGGGAAACTGAGGATTTTCAACTGAGGCCAAAAAGAGCAGCCTGCTCCAAAAAAAACGACGCAAATCACCGGGGAAAATTGAGCCCAGTAAGTTAGTGTTTTCTGATCTCACTGGGGTTCCCTCATTTTCTGAGGCTGGTTGTTAGGTCTGCAGCAGAGGCGAACCGTTCCACAGTGAATGTTGTTTTTCTCACATGGTGTAGCAGTTAACTTGTGACGATTGTGCGCTGCTAGTTAAACATGGCACCGGGCCACTTGAGAGAAGGCAGTCATTGCAGACAGATACTAAATTTGAACTTTAAAAGCAGCTTCTAAATGTAAAGGCCCCTGCAAGTCATAGTGATGTCCGTGACATGTAGACCTCACTATTAGTCAAACACCCACTTAAGCCACTAATTTGTCTCAGATGTCACTGTGAATGGCAGTTGACCTTCATTGCACATCTGATGGTCTTTTCAATAAAGCATTATTCTGTCAAATGCTCGCAACACATGATATTTAAGGAGGAAGGAACACCAAAGGGGAGTATTTCTTGTTCGAAGTGTTCTTCCAAAATCAATTATGACAAAAATAATCCTTACGCTTAAAAACAATTACATTTTCCATCCTGGAGGAGTCTGGCTATATCGTTTCATCATTGCCTCCATTCATTTTAATAGAGGTCATAAGTTCAGTCCAGCCTTCACGCTGATCAAGGGCCTCAAACCCCATGAAATCACACAGCACTTAGCCAGTAACGTTTGACTATGGTTCTTCACAAAGTGTTCCTGTACTCCTTTGCATAGAACCTTTGAAGCTGCTTCTGGCTTCACATTAGAAGAAGGTTCAAAACTAATCAAAGTTCTGCCTGTATTATGTCAGCGGGCAGACTCCCAGTTTTTGCAATTGTCAGGGTATGATAGTGCAGTGATTAATGTTCCTGATTAGTAATCCAGGGGCCTGGACTAAATTCAGAGAATGTGTGTGTTTAAATCCCACCCACTGCGAATTTGAATTCAGTTTAAAAAAAAAAATCTGGGAATAAAAAGCTGATCAGTGACCCAAAAAAGTGACCATCAAGCTATCGGATTGTCATAAAAACCCAACTTGTTCACTTTAGGGAAGGAAACCTGTTGTCTTTACCCAGGCTGGCCTATATATGAGTCCAGTGATTGACTCTTAACTGGACTCCGGAATGGTCGAGCAAGCCACTCACTTGTATCAAACTGCTCATCACCACCACCTTTTGGGGCAAAGAGGGATGGGCAATAAATGCCAGCTTTGCCAGCAATGCCCACGTCCTGAGAATGAATGAAAACACAACTACATTCAGTCATGCTGTGCAGTGCATTTCAAATAAGTAAGCAGATATTATAAACTACTCGCCATAGTCAACAGCAAATAGGACCTTAGCTGACCTAAAACAGATGTAAACATTGTGATGGAGGGGTGTATGTAAACAGTATAACTACAACTGAGTGAACACCAAAGTAAAATGCAGACAAACTTAGAAGAAAGAGCTGAGGAAAAGCAAACTTGGGAAGAATTGGAAAAATGCACCAATATAAACTAGGGAGGCAGAAGCAGAGCAGCAATATGAACTGAAGCGGGGTTTGGGAAATGGTGCCAATATGAACCGGGAGGGCATTCTGTGCCAGTATGACCTGGGGATGGGGAAAGAATGACTCCATATCATTGAGAGAAGTGCACAAACAATTATGAGCAATGTAACAATCATATTTAGCAATACGTTGTGCCAATACATCACCACAATACATTACTTTTAGATGTGACGGAACAGACCACAATCAGTCAAGCTGGAGTGTGAATGGCGGGATAATGACCAACTCATGGGCTGCCCTGACCTGTGTGAGAACACCGCCTTAGGTCGGGGCTATAAATAGAGCTGGAGCGCTGGGCCCTGGAACTTCGCGGCGGAGGTGCGGCGAATGAGGGTACGGGGCCCTGAAGAGCCGAAGCCCCAGGGGCAGCACGGGCCAGCCCACACTACGATGTGTGTGTGCACTAGGTCCATGCAGCAGAGCAGGTCTCCACTCGTCCTGGTTAATCCTTGCCACTGGATAAAGTCCTAGCTCTGTCGAGCCCATGTGGTGGCTGGTGTGCAACGGTCACCACACGTTAAAAAAATCCACGCACAGGCATCTTCCACCCCCTCAATTGGAGTTCAGGACTGGAACATCGGGTCCTTCATTGAAACATCTGTGAACTCTCGTGGAAGCAAGTCATCCTCGTTCGAGGGACCGCCTCTGATGATGATGACAATACATTGCAATTTCTCTGCAAAAAATTAAGAAAACTCCCCCAAATTGTTGCCACAATCTCCCGTTATACAACTGATGGAATGTTGGGAATACCTGCAGCTTAAGTTATGACAAGCTAATGCCGCCCCACTGTATCTGTCAGCATTTTTGAAGCTGTTGGCCAGCTTTTGCTAGTTTCCCAACTTGAAATGTATGCAGCCCCAAGGAAAATGGACAGCAAAGCAGAGCCCGTCGGATGAAAAGACTGGCGACGAGCAGTCAGCCTCAAGGAAATACCAGGCAAAAAGCAACACTGAGGAAATTCAGAGCCAATCACAGGGAAAAGCTCGGAGATACCAGAAATGTGAGGGTATACCTGTCAGGAAAGGATGAACAGGCTGGTTCTCTTTTCATTTGAAAAAAGAAGGCTGAGGAGTGACCTAATAGATGTCTTTAAAATGATGAAAGGTTTTGATAGAGTGGATACAGAGAGAATGTTTCCACTTGTGGATAAGAGCATAAGTGGAGGCCACCGATATAAGATAGTGACCAAGAAATCCAATAAGGAATTCAGAAGAAACATCTTTACCCAAAGAGTGGTGAGAATGTGGAACTCGCTACCACAGGGAGTGGCTGAAACGAATAGTATAGATGCATTTCAGGGGAGGCTAGACAAGCATATGAGGGAGAAGGGAATAGAGGGTTATGCTGATAGATTTAGATGAGGAAGGACGGGAGGAGGCTCTGGTGGAGCACAAATACCAGCATGGACTGGTTAGGCCGAATGGCCTGTTTCTGAGATGTGTATCCTATGTAATGCTATATAGAAACATAGAAACATAGAAAATAGGTGCAGGAGTAGGCCATTCGGCCCTTCAAGTCTGCACCACCATTCAATATGATCATGGCTGATCATTTTTGCAACTTTAGTACCCCTTTCCTGCTTTCTCTCCATACCCCTTGATCCCTTTAGCCATAAGGGCCACATCTAACTCCCTTTTGAATATATCTAACGAACTGGCCTCAACAACTTTCTGCAGTAGAGAATTCCACAGGTTCACAATTCTCTGAGTGAAGAGGGTTTCTCCTCATCTTGGTCCTAAGTGGCTTACCCCTTATCCTTAGACTGTGATATAAAACTACAGGCAATCAAATGGAAGAGGCAAAGCCAATTATAAGGAAAAGCCAAAGGCAAAATTGAAAGCAGGAAAAGTTTGTGGAAAACCCAACTAAACTAAAGGAAGAGAGTAAGGATATTCAAGCCGAAGTCAAAAAAAGCAAACAAACCCTGAGCATGATGTTCCATTCAGCTCAAAACTAAGGACAATAAAAGAGATCAGTTACCAGCCATAAGTTGAGGTGCAGTACCATTTTCAGCCAATTGATGTCATTAGCGCATTGAGTAACATCCTTCACACAGCTGTGGAGTGTGATAGAAACATTGGCCCTGAAATTGCGATCGGAGGCTTCCGGCGAGTGAATGCCTCCGATCCACAAGAAAAGTCCACACCTAGCTGGTGCCTCCATATCTTCGGTCTCTTGCGGTCCTGAGCGTGCTGGCGTACCCCTGCGTAAAGGCCCACGTAACCCAGGGGAGCAGGCGGTTCGCAAGCGTCCCTGGGATCACGTGGGCTGACTGAACCAATCAAAAAGGAGGGTTTCCTATTATGCTTATTCGCGTACGGAATCCCCATAAACATAATAGAAATCACATAAAAATATAATTTCGCACAACCTAAATCAAAATAAATCATCACATGTTTAAAATTAATTGGAATACAATTTAATTAAACATTTAAAACAAAAATAAAATATTTTGAAAAGTAAATTTTAAACATTTTTAAAGAGGCCAAAAATTACCTAAGCTAATTTGAAAGGTTTTTGAATGTTTAAATGATGTAAAAGATGTTATTTTAAGATTTATTTAAACCCTTATTCTGGTAAAAGTTGGCCATACGCCTGCTTTTACCAGGCGTAAGAGTTTCGTGAGGATTCGTTGGGCAACTAACCCATCAATGAATGTCCATTTCCTTCAGATTCGTACACTCAAGTAAAGAGGCCTTTCAACAAAACTGTGCCTCGGAACTGCTCGCTTCTTAAGGAAATAAAAAAACGCATTTGTGCATTTTAAAAATTATTTACAAAGGATTGGCTTAGTTCTTGATGTGTTGAGGGTTAAATTGGCATTGTAGCGTCCATTTTGTCAGCATTAAGCAGCACCTGAGGGTTCAAAATGGAGTCGGAGATACATGCGCACCCTTCCGACGGGAAGTGTGGTGGACGCCATCTTGATAAAGGAGTTATCAAGACCACCATCAGGATGCAGAGCAGGCAGATCATGACGTCAATCAGTGTGCAATGCAGAGTTGACGCCAGCACTGTACAGTACAGTACAGTAGACACCTCAAGTCGCTGGAGAAATACTACCAACGATGTCTCCGCAAGATCCTACAAATTCCCTGGGAGGACAGACGCACCAACGTTGGCGTCCTAGACCAGGCCAACATCTCCAGCACTGAAGCCCTGATCACACTTGATCAGCTCCGCTGGGCAGGCCACATTGTCCGCATGCCAGACACGAGACTCCCAAAGCAAGCGCTCTACTCGGAACTCCTTCACGGCAAACGAGCCAAAGGTGGGCAGAGGAAATGCTACAAGGACACCCTCGAAGCCTCCCTGATAAAGTGCAAAATCCCCACCGACACCTGGGAGTCCCTGGCCAAAGACCGCCCTAAGTGGAGGAAGTGCATCCGGGAGGGCGCTGAGCACCTCGAGTCTCATCGCCGAGAGCATGCGGAAATCAAGCGCAGGCAGCGGAAAGAGCATGCGGCAAACCAGTCCCACCCTCCCCTTCCCTCAACGAATGTCTGTCCCACTTGTGGCAGAGACTGTGTCTCTCGTATTGGACTGTTCAGCCACCTAAGGACTCATTTTAAGAGTGGAAGCAAGTCTTCCTTGATTCCGAGGGACTGCCTATGATGATGATGATGACTGTCATTTAGCGCTTCACGCTGCAGCCGACTCCCTCTCCTAACCTCACACAGCTGCACACGGCGTTAAGCAGCACGAGGGACCCCTCACCAGCATTATTTAACGGGATCATGAACTTTAAAAGGATCATGAAGTACTTACATGTTAGTTGCTGGATTATTTTTTCTGGCTGCTGCCGCTATTATGTGTGTATTTGGATGTTTCTTCAACTTGGCTAAAGTTTGAATAGTCTACTGGTCTGGCTGGTCTGGCAGTATTTCTTTTGTCCTATAAAATATCTCGCTGAACGAAGTTGCTTCCAGACATGGATTGTCTGGTAAGGATTCCTCTTGGAATTGAACATGACTGGGAGAATGAAGAGAGGCCACGCAGAGCAGGACAAGTTGCTAGAAGAGGGAGGAGAAGGATGGAGAGAAGGTCATTCATCAAGAGGCAATATCCACCAAGGGTCTTCAGGCAGCAATTCTCTCACTTTAACTTTAGCGAGGACCAATGCTTGAGATGTCTTCACTTCACAAAAGAGTTTGTAATTGATATTTGTCAAATGCAGCAGCCTCAAAGACAGCATTGCCTGTGACTGTGGCTCTTAATTTTTCTGCCTTTGGCTCCTTTCAGAGTGTTGCTGGAGATATTAGCAACAACTCATCATTTGCAGTGCACTGATGCATAAGGGATATCACTGAGTATCTCTATACACAGAGAAACCGTTTAATCTCATTCCCATTTGCTAGAGACAAGCAGACAGAGTGAGCATGAGTGTTTGAGTAGATTGCAGGCTTCTCTGTGATGTTGACTGCATGCACGCCTTGCGTGCTCTACATTTCAACTCAGCCATATTCATCAACAGAACAGGATTTCACCCCCTCAATGTGGAGCTGGTGCGTGACCACAGCCAACACATTTTGCAGGTGATTGCTCGGTATCCTAGCAGCAATCACGGTTCTTTCATTCTGCGGCATTCCTTGGTTCCACCTGTATTTGAACCAGCACGGCAAGTCAAAGGTTGGATACTGGGTGACAAGGGGACATTAAAGTTCGTAGAGGGATGTGATTGGGACCCGGGAGAGGCCTGAGTTCGGGGCCCAGAAGAGGCGAGGGCCCAGGGGCAGCACGGGCCCAGCCCAGACTGCGATATGTGTGCGCACTAGGTCCGTGCAGCAGAGCAGGTCACCAGTCGTCCTGGTTAATCTTTGCCACTGGACCAAGACCTGGCTCTGTCAAGCCCGTGTGGTGGCTGGTGTGCAATGGTCACCACACGTTAAAAAAAATCCACGCACAGGCATCTTCCACCCTTCAGGATGTAGTTTGGGATCTGGAATATTAGGTTCTTCATTGAAATACCTGTAAACTCATCTCTTTTTGGCATGGAAGCAAGTCATCCTCGAAATTGCAGATGGAGTATAATGTTGGAAAGTGTGAAGTCATGCACTTTGGCAGAAAGAAATCAAAGTTATTATTTAAATGGAGAAAGATTGCAAAGTGCCGCAGTACAGCAGGACCTGGGGGTACTTATGCATGAAACACAAAAGGATAGTATGCAGGTACAGCAAGTGATCAGGAAGGCCAATGGTATCTTGGCCTTTATTGCAAAGGGGATGGAGTATAAAAGCAGGGAAGTCTTGCTACAGATATATAAGGTATTGGTGAGGCTACACCTGGAATACTGCATGCAGTTTTGGTTTCCATATTTAAGAAAGGATATACTTGCTTTGGAAGGCAGTTCAGAGAAGGTTCACTAGGTTGATTCCGGAGATGAGGGGGTTGACTTATGAGGAAAGGTTGAGTAGGCTGGGCCTCTCATTGGAATTCAGAAGAATGAGAGGTGATCTTATTAAAATGTATAAGATTATGAGGAGGCTTGACAAGGTGGATGCAGAGAGATGTTTCCACTGATAGGGGCGACTAGAACTAGAGGGCATAATCTTAGAATAAGGGGCCGCCCATTTAAAACAGAGATGAGGAGGAATTTCTTCTCTCAGAGGGTTGTAAATCTGTGGAATTCGCTGCATCAGAGAGCTGGGACATTGAATAAATTTAAGACAGAAATAGACAGTTTCTTAAACGATAAGGGGAGAAGGGGTTATGGGGAGCGGGCGGGGAAGTGGAGCTGAGCCCATCATGGGATCAGCCATGATCGTATTAAATGGCGGAGCAGGCTCGAGGGGCTCCTATTTCTTACGTTCTTATGTTCTTATGAAACGAGGGACTGCCTATGATGATGATGAAAGATCAGTCCTCAAGCAACGCTTCTGCTGCCTGGATCGCCGTGGAGGAGACCTGCAGTACTCAGCTGAGCAGGTATTGAGATGTGTAATAATTTGCTGTCCACTGCTCAACCTGGTCATGACGAGAAATCAGCCCTTGCCACCAATGTTCCCATTACTTTTTTTTTGGGTGCACGACCCACTCAAATTTCTGCATGTGTGATTTTTTAAAAAGCCACTGAGTGGCCTGCGCAGGACCTCTAGACCGCCGTGCGGCTGCACAACAACAACTTGTATTTATATAGCGCCTTTAACGTAGTGAAGCATCCCAAGGCGCTTCACATGGGTAATATGAGATTTTTTTAAATTGACACCAAGCCACATAAGGAGAAATCAGGCCAGGTGATCAAAAGCTTGGTCAAAGAGGTAGGTTTTAAGGAGCATCTTGAACTGATAGGGGTGACCAGAACTTGGGGCCTTAATCTTAGAATAAGGGGCCGCCCATTTAAAACTGAGATGAGGAGGAATTTCTTCTCTCAGAGGGTTGTAAATCTGTGGAATTCACTGCCTCAGGGAGCTGTGGAGGCTGTGACATTGAAAAGATTTAAGACAGAGATAGACAGCTTCTTAACCGATAAGGGAATGAGGGGTTATGGGGAGCGGGCAGGGAATTGGACCTGAGTCCATGATCGGATCAGCCATGATCTTATTGAATGGCGGAGCAGGCTCGAGGGGCCGTATGGCCTACTCCTGCTCCTATTTCTTATGTTCTTATCTTATTGAAGGAGGAAAAAGAGGCAGAGAGGTTTAGGGCAGGAGTTCCAGAGTTTAGAGCCAAGCCAACAGAAGGCACGGTCACCAATGGTTGAGCGATTATAATCAGGGATGCTCAGGAGGGCAGAATTAGAGGAGCGCAGATATCTCTGCGGGTTGTGTGGCTGAAGGAGATTACAGAGATACGGAGAGGCGAGGCAATGGAGGGATTTGAAAACAAGGATAAGAATTTGGAAATCGAGGTGTTGCTTAACCAGGAGCCAATGTAGACCAGTGAGCACAGGGGTGATGGGCGAGCGGGACTTGGTGCAGAATATAGGCTACAGCGTAGACAGTCCTTTTCTCATGTTGCCTTAGGTTCTTTTGACAATCACCTTAAATCTGAACCAGTGTTTTATATAGGCTTGGCATAACATCCTGGCTTTTGTACTCTATGCCTCTATTTATGAAGCCTAGAATTCCATATGCTTTAGTAACTGCTTTGTTAACCTGCTCTGCCACCTTCAAAGTTTTGTGCACAAGCACCCACAGGACTCTCTCTCCTTGCACCCTCTGGTGAGCTGGCATCTTCACTGTCCTTCTCCTCCTGACCATCCCCCAGCCCTCACTGATTGACAAACAATGTGCAAAAAATGGGTACAGGTCGATATTTCAGGTCTGTCAGAAAACACTAATTTGCATTTTTTTAAAATTAGCACATGAACAAGGCCTTCTCATGGAATAGTTAACAGAAACATTATCAAAGTGTGAGGGAACAGTAAGGTGCTTTGCTAATTTAGGGAGCAGTCAGCCAATTAAAAGACAAGGTGACTACTGAACCATTTAATCAGCTTGTGCTCAGCAGAAGTTACGTATCCCCCTTCTATAGCTATTATATTGTTCACACTGGATAGCTTGAAGTGTAGACTTTTACAGCCGAGGCAGCTAAAATTCCCAAGTTCAAACCAAACTTATAGAACAGAGTCAAATTTTAAAAAATGATAAATGCTGGAAATCTGAAATAAAAACAGAAAATGCAGGAAATATGCAACTGGTCAGTAATTATCTGTAAAAAGAAGAGACAGGTTATCATGTTTCAGGTACATACTCTTCAGCTCCGTTGGGCAGGCCACATTGTTCGCATGTCAAACACGAGACTCCCAAAGCAAGTGCTGTACTCGAACTCCTTCACAGCAAACGAGCCAAAGGTGGGCAGCGGAAGTGTTACAAGGACACCTTCAAAGCCTCCCTGGTAAAGTGCGACATCCCCACCGACACCTGGGAGTCCCTGGCCAAAGACCGCCCTAAGTGGAGGAAGTACATCTGGGAGGGCGCTGAGCACCTCGAGTCTCATCGCCGAGAGCATGCAGAAAACAAGCGCAGGCAGCGGAAAGAGCATGTGGCAAACCAGTCTCACCCTCCCTTACCCTCAACGACTATCTGTCCCACCTGTGACATGGACTGTGGTTCCCGTATTGGTCTGTACAGCCACCTAAGGACTCATTTTAAGAGTGGAAGCAAGTCTTCCTCGATTCCATGGGACTTCCTAAAATGATGACTTCATCACAACTTTTAGAACTGAGGACTCACACAGGATCATTACACTTGGCCACTATATGAAATGTGCTTGATCTTTACAAAGTATTACTAAGAGGTTCTAAAAGCTTTCCACTCTCCAGGACAAAGTAGTCCATGTGAACGGCAACCCATCCACTGCCGTAAACATTCACAGCCTTCATCATTGGTGCACGGTGGCTGCAGTGTGCACCATCTACAGGATGCACTGCAGCAACTCGCCAAGGCTTCTTCAGCAGCACCTCCCAAACCACAACCTCTGCCACATAGAAGGACAAGGGCAGCAGGTGTATGGGAATACCATCGCCTCAAGTTCCCACTCAAGTCACACACCAACCTGACTTGGACATATATCGCCACCATTCCTTTTGTTGTATATGCAGACTATAGATATACTCTCTGTGTAGTCACTGTATAGTTACATAAGATGGAGACTTGTTTACCTGATGTACCATCAATAAGGTTTACACTGTGTACATACATGCTGGCACCACTAGAGGGTACAACTGGTGGAGACCGGGGTTTCCTGCCCTGGTGGCAGGGCCCAGTATAAAAGGCTGCACACCATGCTTGTGCCTCACTCTGGAGTTTGGAATAAAGGACCAAGGTCACTACAGTTTGAGTACAACACATTGTCTTGTGGAGTCATTCATAAGTACAACACAGACATAATACCTTTACCATCACTGAAGGGACAGAATCCTAGAACTCACTACCCAACACTATTGCGGGAGTATCTTTACCACTCAGGCTGCAGAGGATCCAGACAAAGGCCCACCACTATCTTCTCAAGGTCAACTAGGGATGGGCAGTAAATGCTGGCCTTGCCAGCAACGCCCACATCACAAATAAAATCCGTCTCACGTGCGAATCTCTTGCCGAATCCAAGATGGTTGGAAGTCCAGGAAAAATCACTACGAATGTACCCTAGATTCCATTCCTCTAACATGTTGCACTGCCTTGGTACTCAAACAGTTAAAGAGATTGCATATTACCATTTTGTTGTTTTTTATTTTGTTCCTTTTTTGATATTTTATACATGAGAGCTGTTACTGTTGAACTCTCTGTGTGCTGTACTTACCAACTTCAGTGCTAAGTACACGTGAATAATGCAAAACGGTGTTTTTTCAGACCACTCCACTCCCCATCCACCAGACACACTCCTCGGTTTTTTCATTCCCTTTTCGTGGCTGAACTCCAGTTCTGGAGCTGGCAAAATATTTTGAATTCAGTCCAATGGATGCACTCAGTTTTCATTTATTTTACTATTTTACAGTTAAGTGGTGCCTGAAATCTTGGATCCAATTTGTCAGACAATTGTGATAAGGAAAAGTTCATTAAATCAAAGGATGCAGATCACAAGATAAACACGTTCAACCCATCTTAGTTCATTTATCCAGGAACAAAGTCATTACAGCATCTGAGCTAAGGTTTTTGCCTCCGTTACTTTACCCAGAAGATTATTCCCAGAGCTGCCCACTCTTTGAGTGAAGAGGTTCATCCTTCTGCCAATTCGACATTGATTCGTTAGTTTTAGCCTCAGGTGCCCTTGTTCTAAAATGCACAGTCATGTGCCCTTGTTTTAAAATGTTATTTATCTTGAAATAGTGCTCTGCATATACAGCAGACATCTCAAGTCGCTGGAGATATACCACCAACGCTGCCTTCGCAAGAACCTGTAAATCCCATGGGAGGACAGATGCACCAACGTCAGTGTTCTCGATCAGGCCAACATCACCAGCATCAAAGCACTGACCACACTTCATCAGCTCCGCTGGGCAGGTCACATCGTCCACATGCCCGACACAAGACTCCCAAAGCAAGCGCTCTACTCGGAACTCCTACACAGCAAGCGAGCCCCGGGTGGGCAGAGGAAACATTACAAGACCACCCTCAAATCCTCCTTGATAAAGTGCAACATCCCCACCGACACCTGGGAGTCCCTGGCCAAAGACCGCTCTAAATGGAGGAAGAGCATCTGGGAGGGCGCTGAGCACCTCGAGTCTCATCGCCGAGAGCATGCAGAAACCAAGCGCAGGCAGCGGAAAGAGCATGTGACAAACCTGTCCCACCCACCCTTTCCCTCAACGACTATCTGTCCCACCTGTGACAGGGACTGTGGTTCTCGTATTGGACTGTTCAGCCACCTGAGAACTCACTTTTAGAGTGGAAGCAACTCTTTTTCGATTCTGAGAGGTTGCCTATGATGATGATGATGGCTGATCCGAACCTCAAATCCATTTACCCACCTTTGCTCCATATTCCTTGATACCCTTACCCAACCCGCAGGCCCCCTGCCAAACCCCAAAGCACTGGCATTGTTATCACACCTATTACAGCAAAGGAGGCCTTTTGGCCCATTGAGTCTATGTTGCCAAGCCCAGTTATTCTGCTTAGAACCGTTGTCTGTCCCACCTGTAACAGAGACTGTAATTCCCGTATTGGACTGTTCAGTCACCTGAGAACTCACTGTTAGAGTGGAAGCAGGTCTTCCTTGATTCCGAGGGACTGCCTATGATGATGATAATGATGAGTGCTCTGCATTGACTATTTCGATACCTTTTAGTTTCGAATGTACTTCGATAAGGTCCCCGCTCAGTTGTCTCCCTTTAAAGCTAGAGAGCACCAGTTTCTCTATCCTTTCCTATTAACTCAATCTTATGGTACCAGAGCTAAGCTGCCTGTCTCTTCTTGGCATTGGTCCCATGGCTTTGTATATTGACTGCCCACACTGCGATATGTGTATGTACCAGGTCCGTGCAGCAAAGCTGGTCTCCAGTCGTCTTGGTTAACCCTTGCCACTGGACCAAGACCTAGCTCTGTCAAGCCCGTGTGGTGGCTGGTGTGCAACGGGCACCCTACATTAAAAAAATCCACGCACAGGCATCTTCCACCCTTCAGGATGTAGTTCAGGATCTGGAATATTAAGTCTTTCATTGAAACGCCTGTGAACTCATCCCTTTTTGGCGTGGAAGCAAGTCATAAGAACAAAAGAACTAAGAAATAGGAACAGGAGTAGGTCATATGGCCCCTCGAGCCTGCTCCGTCATTCAATAAGATCATGGCTGATCTGATCATGGACTCAGCTCCACTTCCCTGCCCGTTCCCCATAACCCCTTCTCCCCTTATCGTTTAAGAAATTGTCTATTTCTGTCTTAAATTTATTCATTGTCCCAGCTCCCACAGCTCCCTGAGGCAGTGAATTCCACAGATTTAAAACCCTCTGAGAGAAGAAATTCCTCCTCATCTCAGTTCTAAATGGGCGGCCCCTTATTCTAAGATCATGCCCTCTAGTTCTAGTCTCGCCCATCAGTGGAAACATCCTTTCTGCATCCACCTTGTCAAATCCCCTGAACTGCCTCCAAAGCAAGTATATCCTTTTGTAAATATGGAAACCAAATATCAACCCGTTTCAAGGGACTGCCTATGATGATGATGATGATATCGATCGAAACAGAACAGGCGAAAGTCCTCAAAGCACTGAAGTGCCAAAAGCTCTTTTATTCTGTTCTTATATTCCTCCTCCGCCCCACCTCCTCTTTTCCTTTTTTTCCATTTTTGTTTTCTATTTCTCTGCTGCTTGGAATCATATTCCTTTCATGATTCTATTTTTTTTTAACATTTGTCCCTATTCGCTCCTTGTCCTGTCATGTTCATCCCTTGTACCTTTGTTTCATAACGGCTGAATACGGCATCATTTGGTGCCTTTACCCACAACGAGGAATACATACTACAACAGGCAGCCAGTACTGTTAACTACTCCAGGCTACTGCTCAAATGTTAAATGGTTGCAGAAGGAAAAAAATTTAGGGGAGATGACCGAAGCAATGTTTGAAAGTGTAGATTTTGAGGCGGATTTCAAAGATGGAGCGAAAGGTACAGGGCATTGGGGTTTAACGAGAGAGTACCAAAGAGCAAGGCTAAGACTGCTGAAGGCACTGTGACTGGGGGGAGAGTGCAGTAAGGGGACATGCACAGAAAGCAGCGTCGGAACAGCCGAGAGCCTGTGCTGGGATCTGGCGGGGGAACAGGTTGCGTGGGGCATTTAGCCAGAACAGCTTGAGACATTGGATGAATTTGTAAATGAAGATTCAAATTTTGAATTTAACGAATTGCGGATGGGAATGGACGAGCAGGACAAATGCAGGCAATGAAGTTTATGTCGAGTGAATCCCTCAGAGGAGGCCAGCATGGAGAGTAGGGCAAGCACACTGGGATTCTTGACATTTGATGCGCTTGTGTGTAATTTATGTGTTTTCCATTTCTGAAGCATAACTTAGAAGCGGCCGCCCAATTAAAACAGAGGTGAGGAGAAATTTTTTCTCTCAGAGGGTTGTAAATCTGTGGAATTCGCTGCCTCAGAGAGCTGTGGAAGCTGGGTTATTGAATAAATTTAAACAGAAGTAGACAGTTTCTTAAACGATAAGGGAATAAGGGGAACAGGCGGGGAAGTGGAGGTGAGTCCATGATCAGATCAACTGTAAGGGGGGATGGGGGTCTCTATGAGGGGGTCAGGTTCCCTTCTGACCAACTTGAGCTGTTCGAATCGCTCCCACTCCCTTGGGTTCTGTACTCTGGATTTATTTGGGGGGCGTGACAAATGTACAAAGAAAACTGGTTTGATGCAAAAGAAACTTTGTTTTTATTACAGTCAAGGTAATACAGGCTTATTACTCTAGTAAGAAAATACAAGGCCAAACTTACAATCACTCTAATAAAGAACAATACAAGGAAAGGTACAAGGTTAAACTTAAAATCGCAAATCACTCGAATAAAGAACCATGCACTATACATTCGAAGGGGGGTCACAGTAAATTATACGTCCCACCTCCCAATACTTAATTCTAGCTAGGTTAGACTCCAGGGCATGCAGGGACTATGCTTACCAACCCTTTTGATAGTTAACGGTAGATCGCGGTTATTTTTCCCTTGATACAATGTTGACTGTGGTCGGTCGCTGCTGCAATGGTGATGTTCTTCCTTCCTTCAAGACTTCAGGACTTCGAGGTTGGAGAAATTAGTTTACAACTGTTGCGTTGGTTTCTCTCCTTGTCTTGATGACATACTCGCAGTATAGCACCTGATGTAGTATGACATCTGAGGTAGTAGCAGCCTTGTAGCTACCTAGCAACCACCTAACCTCTGTTGAAAACAGGGGCGAGTTATACGATTTCAGTTTTCTAATTTTGCCGCCAAATCTCTTCAAAATCCTTTGTATAATTTTGGGGGGCTTGGTTCTTTCTTGTAATATTTTGTCGGGCTCGTTAAAAGTTGATATGTCTTGGGTGGATTGATGTTCGAAAACTGTTTCCTGATGGAAATATTAGTTTGGTAATTGCAAAGTCATTTTGTGCTTAGTCTTTCGCAGACAGGCTGGATTGGGCCTCTTTGTGATGTATATGCTGAAATGTTTGTCCAGACCCATGTTGATGGGTAGCTATCTCTGGGTGATTTTGTGATGTTAATGTCTCTTGTGGGGGAAGGATTTTCGAATACTCATTCTTCCAGACAGGTTAACTCAGTCCTCACACCCAGATAGCTTCGCTTAATTAGACTGTCTCCTGCTAGTTCCGTAGGTCCGCCCACAGCCTTGAGTTTGTCTTTTAAAATCCAAAATTCTATTAAAGTTCGAAGTCTCTTCTATAAGCACTTTAGAGTTCCAAACTTTTCAGTAGATAGTCCAAAATTAAATGTCCTTTCGAATGAGCCCAAACACAGGGGGGGTTTCTTGTGAATTTTGCATCCCTTCACAGCCATGAGTGTATTAAATGGCGGAGCAGGCTCGAGGGGCCGTATGGCCTAGTCCAGCTCCTATTTCTTATGTTTTTATGTTCTTATTAACATCCTTAGATGTAGGAGAGAAAATTAAAAGAAATGTTTAAAATGTAAAGTACCGTCCTTCAATAGCAGTTTCCATCCCTGCTTGTGTTCTGAGATGCATTAACTCCATGCCTGTGCACATCATGGTGACTGGTAAAAGTGACTGCTAAGGATTAGGCTCGAAAACCTCTGTGAAGTCCCAGCACCCAAGAACAGGCATTCCGGTCTGTATTATTCTTTATTAGTAAGTTTTCAAACCCATAAAACCGTATTGCCCATAAATCTGAAGCGTACGCTTCAATACCACTGAGGTAATCCAGAGCCACTGAAATCTTACTTTTTTGCAATGATATTATTTTAACCGTGAGTTGTAGCTAAACTTATTGAGTTCCTGTTTATTGGAGTGAAAGTAGGCCACTCTATTTGCTGTAATTGTATCAAGCTGGTTATGAGTTATCACACTTGACACAACATTCATTGTGTAATTGTGTAAAGTTCCTGATTACATCATTGGGATAAAGAATACAACCAGATATGTTGGCAAAACAAATGAGTCAATCAGAGGCTGCATTGCTGGCCAGTGATAGTTTTATTGCAATGTTTAAATTATGGGCCATGCCAAAATTCATGTTATTCTGGTAAACTGTGCCCCTGACATTTATCTTGCCCATATAAAATTAGCAAAGTACTAAACCATTCGTCTATTGAAATTGGATTCATAAAGTTAGATTTCAGTTCTCAAAATTGATTCCAAATGATTGCATTTATGGTTGAAGCTTAAATATTCAGTAACATTTTGTTCCTTTGTTATGGAAGTACTATTTTGTTTCTTCACTGATGTTTTGTATAGTGTTGTTGCTTGCAAGAAAGAAAGAGCTCAGGATAGGAATTCCTTTCAGGGTTCCTACAGTGCTCATTGATTTGGACGAAGAGGATGAGCTCATGAAGTGACACCAAACATGAGATGTGATTGTCTACATGCGTCACTATGTTAGGAGTCACGTTTACAGACCCAGACCTGGACAGGTCTTTGCCACCCTCTGCTTCATAGAAACATAAAAAATAGATGCAGGAGTAGGCCATTCGGCCCTTCGAGCCTGCACCACCATTCAATATGATCATGGCTGATCATACAACTTCAGAACCCCATTCCTGCTTTCTCTGCATACCCCTTGATCCTTTTAGCCACATCTAACTCCCTTTTGAATATATCCAATGAACTGGCCTCAACAACTTTCTGTGGTAGAGAATTCCACAGATTCACAATTCTCTGAGTGAAGAAGTTTCTCCTCATCTCGGTCCTAAATGGCTTACCCCTTATCCTTAGATTGTGACGCCTAGTTCTGGACTTCACCAACATCGGGAACATTCTTCCTGCATCTAACCTGTCCAATCCTTTCAGAATTTTATATGTTTCTATTACATCTCCTCTCATTCTTCTAAATTCCAGTGAATATAAGCCTAGGCGATCCAGTCTTTCTTCATGTGCCATCCTGTGAATCAGTCTGGTGAACCTTCGCTGCACTCCCACAGTAGCAAGAGTGTCCTTCCTCAGATTAGGAGACCAAAACTGCACACAATACTCAAGGTGTGGTCTCACCAAGGCCCTGTATAACTGCAGTAAGACCTCCCTGCTCCTATACGCAAATCCCCTCGCAATGAAGGTCAGCATGCGATTTGTTTTCTTTACTGCCTGCTGTGCCTGCATGCCTACCTTCAATGACTGATGTACCATGACAACCAGGTCTCGTTGCACCTCCCCTTTTAATAATCTGTCACCATTCAAAAAATAATCTGCCTTCCTGTTTTTGCCACACACCTCACACTTTTACATATTATACTGCATCTGCCATGTATTTGCCCATTCACCTAACCTGTCCAAATCCCCCTGCAGCCTCCAAGCATCCTTCTCGCAGCTCGTACTGCCACCCAGCTTAGTGTCATCTGCAAACTTGGAGATATTACATTCAATTCCTTTGTCTAAATCATTAATGTACATTGTAAATAGCTGGGGTCCCAGCACTGAACCCTGCGGCACCCCAATGCCATTCTGAAAAGGACCCATTTATTCCTACTCTTTGCTTCCTGTCTGCCAACCAGTTCTCTATCCACGTCAATACATTACCCTCAATACCATGTACCTTAATTTTGCACACTAATCTCTTGTCTGGGACCTTGTCAAAAGCCTTTTGAAAGTCAAAATACACCACATCCACTGGTTCTCCCTTATCCACTCTACTAGTTACATCCTCAAAAAACTCTGGAAGATTTGTCAAGCATGATTTGCCTGCTTTCCAAATGCGCTGCTATTACATCTTTAATAACTGATTTCAGCATTTTCCCCACCACCGATGTCAGGCTAACCGGTCTATAATTCCCTGTTTTCTCTCTCCCTCTTTTAAAAAGTGGGGTTACATTAACTACCCTCCAATCCATAGGATCTGAACCAGAGTCCATGGAATGTTGGAAAATGACTACCAATGCATCTACTATTTCTAGGGCCAC
This sequence comes from Pristiophorus japonicus, assembly GCF_044704955.1. Lineage (NCBI taxonomy): Eukaryota > Metazoa > Chordata > Chondrichthyes > Pristiophoridae > Pristiophorus > Pristiophorus japonicus. Next base: position 172,306,363 of record NC_091990.1, read on the forward strand.
TTCCTTAAGTATTCTGGGATGCAGACTATCAGGCCCTGGGTATTTATCGGCCTTCAGTCCCTTCAATTTCCCTAACACCATTTTCTGACTAATAAGGATTTCCTCAGTTCCTCCTTCTCGCTAGACCCTCGGTCCCCTAGTATTTTCGGGAGGTTATTCACAGGAGAGGTGATTGCTGAGCTGCACCAACTGTACTAAGCTAGCCTGAAGACAACTTCGAGAGCAGGCACAGCTCTTCCTGTAGTTATTAAGGTTACCAAAGTATTAACCTTTTACATTACTGGATCCTTCCAGGCCATTGCATGGAACATCCAGCAGATAAGTCAGTCCTTGTTCGAGAAGTTGTCTGCAGTTCAGTGTGGAAACAAGTTTTAGCCTATAGCTGTGTCAAGTAACTGATGGGACATAAGCTTGCAAGGACAATTCCTGTGTCACTTGTCTTGCGATAAAGAGACATCAGATGGAGAGGACATGGAACATTCACCAAGTACCAGGATTCCCGATACCCTACATGAACAGACGTGGGCTGGATTTTCAGTTGCCTAACGCATCAGTTAGCGGCCACTAGCGGTTAATGTTTACCGACCGGGAGCGCAGTGATTATCGCCCTGACTGAAAATTCATTGGAGGTTCACTGGGGGTGCAAACCACACTTGCGCCCCGGTCGGAAAATTAGATGCGGCCGGCACAGCGGCCGCCAAGAGCAACGTCTAGAAAAACAGTCAGTCCAGGCTTGCAGAGTCGTTAACTGGCGGCTACTTAAAGGGATGAGGAAGCGCTTCCCTCAGAGGTCACAGTCAGTGCAACGTTTACACACAGCACGGTGCGTGAGCCTCCGAGTTTTCAGCGGCAGACAGAAATAAGAGTTCCGCTTGAGAAAAAGTGAGGTTGACAACTTTAACGGGTGTGTTACTTTGCCGTGCCTTTAAGACTCGGCTTTTCCTGGGACCTGAATCGGAGTTCGGCGCATGCGCAATGTCTCGGTTAAATTTAGCGCTGGCATTTTCGTTAGCTTCCCCCCAGCTCTGGTGTGCAGCAGATGATTTAGCTCCCCTGTCAGATCTTTGACCAATTCTGACGAATTTCTGGGCGGAGGGCGCAAACTTTTTCAAGGTGCTAAAATTACCGCTCCGCCTGAGTTACCGCCCGAAGTGAGACGTCACCAAATTTCTCCCCCAAAGTGTTTGCATTAAATTAATGTGCAAGTGGTGTCTGACCACAGAAACATTACAATACAAGTAAATGTCTGTTATCCAGGAAGTGCCCACAGTGCTTTCATTATGCAGCTGTTCACTGTGCCCACATTATGTGAAGCCTCACAGAAACTGAACATGTAATTACTGGGAGACCAATGCTATTCTCTGCAGCCATGGTTGATTATCCTACTGAGAAAACCTACAAACAATAATATAACGCAAATACAATGGCCCTGAAATTCCGATGACCCGGGCCGGTACGGAGTTTCTACGGACCCGGGAAGGCATCAGAAAAGTCGGTTTTCAGCGCGCAATGCGCATACGCTGAAAATAGGCTTTTCCGATCTGTCAAGCTGGAGTTTGACAGATCCTACACACATCGGGAGCGAGGACATTTGTACAGGCAAGATTGCGGGAGTTACCCATATCTTGCCCAGCAAATGTCCTCAAAAATCTTGCACCTGATAAAACCAGGCGCATCGCCTACTGTTACAGGGGCAAGTGTTTTAAAACACACAAAAACATATTAAAATAAAGTTATAAAAATATATTTTATTGTTAAAAACGCTCCCCACTATGGTAAGTTTATTTTAAGGCATAATTTTTTTTTTTTCATTTTAAATCGGGAAAATATTTTTTTTATATTAGACATTAATAACTTTAATTTAAATGAATCTTAAATATGTAGTGTATATTTTCTATTTTTTATTAGTGTTTTGGGTGCTTGGGGGTTTCTCATTCATAGTAATAGGAGTTCCGGACTTACGGAGTTCCCATTATTATGAATGAGAAAATATTGTACCTTGATTGGCTGCCCAGAGCCATGTGACTGCAGCTCCGGTTTACGGATGTCCCGCCGTGCACGCGCTGCGCCGCGCAGGGAGAGGGGGCCTGTGGGCCGGGATCTCGAGCGGGAGCAGCGGCTTCAGGTAGCTGCGCATTTTTTCTCTAAAATCCAGTCGAACGCCAGCGGGAAGGAGATAGCGGGATCTCTGGGTCAATGAGTCGCATGCCACAAGCAGAATGACAGTAGAGCACACCGCTAGGACCCTGCAGCAATGATTGCGTACTCTGAAGTGCTCGGGTGAGACATTTCCTTAAAACTTAGCAAAGGTGACCATAATAATCACCGTCTTTTGCATGTTAAGAACATAAGAACATAAGAAGTAGGAGCAGGAGTAGGCCATAAGGCCCCTCGAGCCTGCTCCGCCATTCAATAAAATCATGGCTGATCTGATCATGGACTCAGGTCCATTCCCCATAATCCCTTATCCCCTTATCATTTAAGAAACTTTCCAATCCAAAGAGGGATAAGTGGGTTGAAGAGTCAGAAAGATTCATCCAGAAGCCACGTATTGATATTTGCTCCCAGTAATTCCCAGATCCGGTCCCTGCACAGGTATTGCAGACAAATTAATCTCCAGACAATGCACTCAGAAACAACATGCTGGACATATCCATTCACTGTACCTTAATTGCTATCATAGACCATCCTTCTATCAGTTGATACAAGGCCCTACCCAACAGAAGCAATCCACACTAAGCAGAAATAAAGTGCTTAAAATATATCAGGTACAGAGTCATGAGATAGCCTTGCTACAACTGAAGCCAGGTCTGCGAAGGCAATAACTGCCAGCCCCTGCCTGCTAACTTTCTCGGGACCAAAAAGTCCTGTTGCAAGTCGGTCACCACCCCCAATCAGGGCGCTGGGGAATACTTCCTGTAGGGGCGGGATCCGGGGCATGACTGGGGCCGGTTGGTCAGCGCTATGTGACTGCTCCGCATAGCGCTAATGCGATTCAACATCACTCCCCTTCGATTAAAGGGGGAGGGCCGCTGTTCATTCTTCCGGGCCTCTGATGGCCTCCACTCCAACCACCAGGGCGGCGCGGTGCCGAGGCCACAGCCCGGCACCCGAGGCGGAGTGCCGGGCAACATAATGGCGGCCTGGAGCATGCAAGGGAGGCAGAGGTCGGGCCGATCGGTGAGTCAGCCAAACCGCCAAGATTGCAGCGCTGGGGGGGAGGGGGGGACGGGGGGGGAGGGCGCTCGCGACCTCCCCTTTAACTTCCGGAGGTCGGCCCGATTCACGACCCACGAGGCTAGCGCTGACACCGCTCGTGGGGTGCAGGGCAACGTCTGCCACAGGGCGGAAAGGGGTCGGCGCGGGGAGCTAAGGGGTCGCCGTGTACGGGCGATGGCATCACCGCCAGTCCTGCGGCGGCCCGGGGCACTTCCAGCGTTACTGGGGCAGCACCTCCGTTAACTCCCACGCATCTTCGTGGGAGCCGGTAGCTCCCCCCCCCCTACCCCACACCGCCCATCCAGGGCAAAAACTGTTTGGCGCCCAATTAACGCCCCCCAGAGGCGCTAATGTGCATTGCAAGACAGGACAATTTCAACTCCTGATATTTCCTTAGTCAGGTTAAGTTGTCTTTTGAGGATTAAATGCCAGTGAGGAGCTGAGCTTGCAGGGACTGTAGTTTGAAGAATCAGGACTAGTGTTCTTGCCCTGTTTCTCACTCACTTTCCATGCGTACACAGCTTGTTTCTGTGAGTGTAGAATTACTCCTTTAATACCAACGAGTCGTTTCCCTATTTTAATTTATTATTAATTCATTTGAAATTGATATATCTATGGGATGGGCATGGGAGCACCTTGGTTCAAAACAATAGCTGAAAAGATGAGGCAAATCAAAACGTCATAGTTATATAACACCAAACTTGGGTTATAGAGGAATCGAAAACCGAGAAAAAAAGAAAATGTGCAGTATTAGTAGCTGTGGAAACAAGATCCATCCCTCATCCTCTCGTTGTGTGATATTTCAGACTATAATTAAAACAGACTAGCTCGTGCTCAATTTGGGGATGCTACAGCTGTGAATGTTTCAATAATTTAAATATAGCAGCATTCGAATCATTGCAGAATATTATTAATTAGTCTAATGAAAACCTTTGCACTGGCACATCACAGAAGTACATTCCGATCTCAGCCACAGAGGGCCGGTGATGGAGAATCTAAGGACAGAACATGAGAGAGCTACTGATCCTATTTAAACCCTTCGATAATGGATTCTCCTTCCAGCTTGCAAAAATGCAAAAATCATTTCATTAAATGTTGCGTTCATAAAGTGCTCGGTTATATCGATTGGGAAGGATGCTGTGATTCTGGAATGGGCTCAGCTTTTTACAAAGGAGCTGCACTGCTTACATTCTTTGACGGTTCAGCTTATGGGGCTCAGGGTATTTGTGCGTTGCACTTGCTTTTAAACTATGATGTCTGCAGTTCTAAATAATTTCATTGAGTTGCGTAAAACAGTAGTGGACCTGCCTTAGCATTTGCTCACGGCGAGTTACTGATTTATAGTAACAGTTTATGCACAATATTTTATCAGGGCCGATGATTTAAGGTGACATCAGACTTAAGAACATAAGAAATAGGCTTCAGGGAGGAGGAACTACACAGAGTTATAAGTCTTCTATGAGCAGGAGTAAATCGCTCTTGTTTTTAATGTACGTCAGCAGCAAGATCTGCCAGCTGCATGCTATTCCAGATCTTAACATCATGAGACTGTTTGCAGTTCAGTGGGTGCAAAACGTGAGAATATAAAAACATAAAATCATAAAAAATTGGCCCCTCAAGCCTGCTCCACCATTCAATGACATCATGGCTTATCTGAGGAAGTGCATCCGGGAGGGCGCTGAGCACCTCGAGTCTCATCGCCGAGAACGTGCAGAAATCAAGCGCAGGCAGCGAAAGAGCATGCTGCAAACCAGTCCCACACTCCCCTTTCCCTTAACGACTGTCTGTCCCATCTGTGATTCTCATATTGGACTGTTCAGCCACCTAAGGACTCGTTTTAAGAGTGGAAGCAAGTCTTCCTCGATTCTGAGGGACTGCCTATGATGAAGATGATGGCTGATCTGATCATGGACTCAGCTCCACTTCCCTGCCTGCTCCCCATAACCTTTTACTCCCTTAACGCTCAAAAATCTGTCTATCTCCGCCTTAAATGTATTCAATGATCCAGCCTCCAGAGCTCTCTGGGGCAGAGAATTCCATAGATTTACAACCCTCTGAGAGAAGAAATTTCTCCTCACCTCAGTTTTAAATGGGCGGCCCCTTATTCTAAGACTATCCCCTAGTTTTAGTTTCCCCTATGAGTGGAAATATCCTCTCTCTGACTATGTCAGATTATGTTTTGATTACAGAGGATTGCAGAGTGTCAGTAATACTTGAGGGGGCTGAGGGATTTGTAAGCACCTGTGTGCTGGTTATAGTGATTTGGAAGCACTGGGAAAGGGCTTTCCAAAGTCCGATAGCAGCAGGAAGGGGCTGATAGAAATCTCCCAGTGCTGTTATAGCCTTAGTATGCAAGGAGTGGAATCTCGGTCCCAGAGAATGAGAGCACTGAAAGGACAATGCCTGCTGTGGTAGTAGAGTGGGTTATACATGAGGTACGACACACTGGGATGGCCGTCAGGTGTGTGCGAGCATTGGGGAGAGTTGCAGTGTTGGGAGCTTTCTCAGGAATAGGCCGTCTGTGGAGACAAAGGCCTGGAATCTTGCCATGGAGGGCGTGGGAGTGCTGAAATCTGATCGGAATGAGCAGTGAAATATGACAGTAAAAACATGATAGAAATATGTGTGGCAGGAAAGTGGTACAGGAAGTAAGCCTTACTTTACCTCAGGAAGTGCAGGTGATATATAATGCAGCAGTGTTACAGAGGATTACAGAGGATATACAGCACAGAAACAGGCCAACAGTCCATGCTGGCGTTTATGCTCCACTCAAGCCTCTTCCCGTCTTTCCTCATCTAAATCAATCAACATAATCTATCAACGCTGGAATGACCTCTTTGCGTCTGCGAGAGTAAGTAAAAACTTTAATCATGCACTGACTCATTACTTAAAATGTAAATCTGCCACAATGTGGTGTTGTTAAGCTTGGTAAGCATGGTAAGCTTGGTATCAGGCATTATTTGCTATCCACGATCTGTTTACATTGCTTTTCTATACTTAGATGTGTTCATTGTGCATCACTTGCATTCTAACGGTATTAACATATATGGGAGGTTGTTGAGCATTGGGGATGGCTAATTGTGGATGTCTATCTGTGTTTTCTGCACTAGTACCTGGACAATTAGCTTATATCATGCACTTGCCATCTTTGCAGAAGAAGATATCTTCCAATCGCGCTGAGCGTCGGCGCACGGGAGGAGGGCCAGCAGAGATATTGGAACTGACAGACCTGGAGGAGCGGGCTGCAGCCCTCGTAGGGGCGCACAATCGCTCTGCCACCGTGGTGGTGCAGATCCAGTGGTAACGGCAGGTAAGTCATGTATAATCCCCGGGCTGTGCAGCGGTTATGTAATTTAATGCTATGTGAATATAATGTATAAATGATGTAATGTAATGTAATGTAATACTGGGATCATGAAATTGTATTATAATGCCATGCAGTTTCTATACATTCTGTTCATGTTAATTGCATATAACGTCTCTCGGCGATATATAATGGAGTAGTGTTGCTCCTTTACACATACCCTCCCCTCCCCTTAAACTAACCTCTCATATTATGTTTTCTAGTTGCCCAGGTGCAGCGGAGAGCTGCTGAGCCCCCTGGAGCTTCACCATTACTGCTACAAGTGGTACTCACCGGAGGGGAGACCAGCGAGGAGGAGGACGACACCATGCGAGTTGACGAGCGTCCAGCTGTGGCATGTGCACGACGTGTGCAGGGGGATGTGGAAAGAGGGGGACCTTGGGGACTCAGGGGTCCATTCTTTCCTGGATTCGGTTCCGAGGAAGTAGCGGGACCCAGCGGCATGCAGCAGGGCACACCGAGTGTTCCAGCCCCGCTGCCGAATCTTGTGCAGTGTCTCACTCACTTTTACAAAATGAGGGTTAACAATCAATAAAAGGGTTGCAAACAATGGCCAGGCAAGGATGAAACGTAACTCTCACCATTCAAGCAAAGCATTTATCTATGAGCTGTTGACGTAACAATTTTCCCGTTGCGTAACTACCTCAGGGCGTCTTCTGCTGTGTGGGGCGTGGGGGCATGGATTCATTGCTAGGCTGCTCATCCTCCTCAACGTCCTCATCATCTTCCTCCTCCTCCTCCTCTTCTGCCTCCCCTCTCTCCTGAGGTGGTCCGACAGTCCCATCTGGCAATTCCTATTCCCTCTTGATAGCTAAGTTGTACAACATGCAGCACACCACAGTGAACTCAGCGACCTGCTGAGGGTGGTATTGCAGGCTGCCTCCAGGGTGGTCCAGACATCTGAAGTGCTGCTTCCAATTGTCTTTGCGACAATATTGCGTGTGGCTATATGGCTGTGAATGTAGCGATGCTCGTCATCTGTCTGGGGCTTACGGAGGGGTGTCAAGAGCCAGGTGGCGAGGCCATATCCTTTGTCACCCAGCATCCAACAGTGACCTTGTGGCTGACTGTTAAAGAGGTCGGAGACAGTGCTCTCACGCAAGATGTACGCATCATGAATGCTCCCTGGAAAATTAGCATTTACTACCATGATTATTTGCTTGAGGTCGACAACGAGTTGCACATTCAGGGTGTGGCATCCCTTCCGGTTCCGGTACACCTCTGGCTCCTCGAAAGATGCTCACAGGGCGATGTGCGGACAGTCTATGGCACCCTGGACCTTGGGGAAGTTTACTATTCTCGAAAAACTCAAAGCCCTCTCACTCTGTGCCTCCCTGATCATTGGGAAGTTTATAAAGTCCATCCTGCATGCGTAAAGCGCTTCAGCTACCTGGTGACTGCAGCGATGTGTGGTGTGCTGAGAGATGCAGCAAATGTCGCTAGCTGATGCCTGAAAGGAGCCCGATGCATAGAAGGAAAGTGCCGCAGTCACCGTAACCTCAACGGGCAGTGCGGTCCTGATGGTGCTGCTAGGCTACAGGTCTCCCTTAAGCAGCTGGCATCTCACTGATGACCACTTTTCAGAAGCACAGCCTGTGTATTGGACAGGTACAGGAATGAACACTGCTCCCTGTAAATGCGTTGGGAGTAAGGCCTCCTCCACCTCTTTGATTGGGCACATAATGCTCTTCAATGAACCTTCTTCCATCTCTATTCTGCAGCATGTGATTAGTCATCAATATGGGCTGAGAAATTACAGGCCCCATTCCTTTAAATGTCCTAAACTGTCATCAGAATTCTTCAGTTGTCGTTAAACAACCACAAATGTACTCCACATTGACCACAATGTGCTCAGATCATGTGCAAGATTTTCAAACACCCTTAAAATCCACTCGCAAATGACTTTAATGTTCCCATCAACTTTTAGCGTCTTTTCTTCAACTTCATCCGATTTAAAACATGCCGACCATACCACTGGGTTAAGGTCAGGTGAGCACAGCTTTTTCTGGGCGGTAATTTGGGCAGTATTTGGGCAAATTGCTGAATTTACTGCCGGCGGTAATTTGGGCAATACTTGGGCGGTATTTTCCAATTTGAGCATCATTTTGGCCGCCGCTGATACCCCCTCCAATTAGGTTCCTCCTTCTCTTCTTCAGATTCCCACTTTTTCCACGCACGTGTCAAACTTTTAATATATTATTATTGGATCTACAATGACATTGCTTATGGAGAATTAAAAAAAATACAAAGTTATACAACATTTTACATATAACTAGTGAATGTCTCCCTAGTGTTGCTCATGGTGAATTGATGTTTTATAACAACAAGAGAGTCACCAACAAAGTGAAACAGGTTGGCGGATGTAATTGGAATTTCTTATTTTTCCTTGGGTTGATTTGTACTGAACAGGCTTCCTCCCAAGTAAAGAGACTTGGATTTATGTAGCGCCTTTCATGACTACCAGATGTCTCAAAGCACTTTACAGCCAATGAAGTACGTTTGGAGTGTAGCCACTGTTGTAATGTAGGAAACGCGGCAGCCAATTTGCGCACAGCAAGCTCCCACAAACAGCAATGTGATAATGGCCAGATAATCTGTTTTTTTGTTGTGTTGATCGAGGGATAAATATTGGCCAGGACACCGGGGATAACTCCCCTGCTCTTCTTCGAAATAGTGTCATGGGATCTTTTATGCCCGCTTGAGAGGGCAGACAGGGCCTCGGTTTAACGTCTCAACTGAAAGATTTATATATTTATTTATATAAAGACATATATTTATTTATATAAGGATTGATAAGTTTATTTATACTTATTTAGTTATAAGTATTTATATATACACGATATAAAAGGGAAATGGCTCAAATAGTGAACAAATGATATATTTAGCAATGTCAGATATAACACTGTCTGAAATACACGCAGCAGATTGGGACAGTTTTCAGTATACCCACACAGCGCTTGCAGGAACATCAGACGGGAGGATTGCACACTCAGAAGGAAACCTATCCAACTTTCATCCATCAAGTGAGTTGAGAATGGGGTTTGGCAACGGTCCTTTCACAAATGGCCTGTTGACTCTCATTTTCTCGTGTCACGAATGAAGGACTATCACTTGGGTAAGGTACCAGAGAGCTGCTGTTGTCCATGGGAAAATATCCGAACATAAATCAATGTTTCTAGAAGAGGAGGAGAGAAAATTGAAAATGTAAAAGTAATGGGCTGAAATTTGGAGTCAGAGGCGGACCTCCAGAGTACGTCCTCCGACCCTACCAAAGCATACAATCATCATCATCATCAGAGGCAGTCCGTCGGAATCGAGGAAGACTCGCTTCCACTCTTAAAATGAGTCCTTAGGTGGCTGAACAGTCCAATAGGAGAGCCACGGTCCCTGTCACAGGTGGGACAGATAGTCGTTGAGGGAAGGGGTGGGCGGGACTGGTTTGCCGTACGCTCTTTCCGCTGCCTGCGCCTGATTTCTGCATGCTCTCGGCGACGAGACTCGAGGTGCTCAGCGCCCTCCCCGATGCACTTCCTCCACTTAGGGCGGTCATAGGCCAGGGACTCCCAGGTGTCAGTGGGGATGTTGCACTTTATCAGGGAGGCTTTGAGGGTGTCCTTGTAACGTTTTCTGGCGTTGCATGGCTGATCATGCAACTTCAGTACCCAGTTCCTGTTTTCTCTCCATACCCCTTGATCCCTTTATCCATAAGGGCCACATCTAACTCCCTTTTGAATATATCTAACGAACTGGACTCAACAACTTTCTGTGGTAGAGAATGCCACAGGTTCACAATTCTCTGAGTGAAGAAGTTTTTCCTCATCTCGGTCCTAAATGGCTTACCCCTTATCCTTAGACTGTGACCCCTGGTTTTGGACTTCCCCAACATCGGGAACATTCTTCCTGCATCTAACCTGTCCAATCCCGTCAGAATTTTATTATTTGTATGGGATCCCCTCTCATTCTTCTAAATTCCAGTGAATATAAGCCTGGTCGATCCAGTCTTTCTTCATATGTCAGTAACTAATCAGATTGAACGATTATGAAATTAACAGTGCAAGGGGTTGTGTATCTATAAAGCATGCACTCCCATGTTCTGCCACCAGGGAGCTCATCCCCTGAAGTCCCAAGGGATCCCAGCATCCCTTGGGAGCACCATATATAAGCCGGCCCCTAAGGCCTGTTCCTCATTCTAGAGTGTCTTATTAAAGACTGAGGTCACTGTTACTTCAACCTCCCTGTATGCAGCTTCATCTGTGTTAGGAACACAATAACTGGCGACGAGAATACGAATCCAACGCAAAGATGCAGCAAACTGTGGGCATCCTGGAGAAGTTCTCAGAGGGTGAGGACTGGGAAGCCTATGTCGAACAGCTAGACCGGTACTTTGTAGCCAACGAGCTGGACGGAGAAGGAAGCGCTGCAAAAAGGAGAGCGGTCCTCCTCACAGTTTGCAGGGCACTGACCTACAGCCTCATGAAGAATCTTCTAGCCCCAGTGAAACCCACAGATAAGTCGTATGAGGAGCTGTGTACACTGGTTCGGGAGCATCTTAACCCGAGGGAGAGCGTGCTGATGGCGAGGTATCGATTCTACACGTGCCAGCGATCTGAAGGTCAGGAAGTGGCAAGCTACGTCACCAAGCTAAGGCGACTTGCAGGACAATGTGAGTTTGATAGCTACCTGGAGCAAATGCTCAGAGACTTTTTTGTACTGGGCATTGGCCACAAGACCATCCTACGAAAACTTTTGACTGTAGAGACACCGACCCTCAGTAAGGCCATTGCGATAGCACAGGCATTTATGTCCACTAGTGATAACACTAAACAAATCTCTCAGCACACAAGTGATAGCATTGTTCATAATTTAACTGGAACTGTGTATGCGAGCAGAAATGTACAGGGCAGAACCCATGAGACTGCAACTGCCAGCAGGCCTCAGATGACCCAGATGTCTCAGAATCCCCAACAAAGGATGAATGCAAGGCAATTCACACCTTGTTGGCATTGTGGAGGCTTCCATTCAGCCTATTCATGCCGCTTCAAAGGGTATGTTTGCAAGAGCTGTGGAACAATGGGGCACCTCCAACGAGCTTGCAAATGAGCTGCAAGCTCTGCAAAACCTGCTAACCACCACGTGGCAGAGGAAGATTGGTCCATGGTGGATCAAAGCAATTTCGAGCCTCAGAGAGAGGAGGCAGATACTGAAGTTATCGGGGTGCACACATTTTCGACGAAATGTCCACCTATAATGCTAAATGTAAAATTGAATGGCTCACCCGTAGCCATGGAACTGGACACTGGCGCTAGCCAATCCATCATGAGTAAAAAGATGTTTGAGAGACTGTGGTGCAACAAGGCACTCAGATCAGCCCCGAACCCCATCCACATGAAACTGAAAATGTACACCAAAGAGCTTATCACTGTTCTGGGCAGTGCCATGGTCAAGGTCACTACGAGGGCACGGTGCACGAACTGCCACTCTGAATTGTCCCGGGCGATGGCCCCACACTTCTTGGTAGGAGCTGGCTGGGCAAAATCCGCTGAAACTGGGATGACATCCGAGCGCTATCACATGTCGATGAGGCCTCATGTACCCAGGTTCTTAAGAAATTTCCTTCCCTATTTGAACCAGGCATTGGAAAATTTTCCTGGGCAAAGGTGCAAATCCACTTGGTCCCAGAGGCACGACCCATTCACCACGAGGCGCGAGCGGTACCTCACATAATGAGGGAGAGAGTGGAAATCAAGCTGGCAGGCTGCAATGCGAGTGCATCATCTCTCCAGTGGAATTCAGGGAGTGGGCTAGCCCGATTGTTCCAGTACTCAAAAGTGATGGCACGGTCAGGATTTGCGGCAATTATAAAGTAACTATTAATCCTTTCTCGCTACAGGACCAATACTCGCTACCTAAGGCAGATGACCTATTTGCGACGCTGGCAGGAGGCAAGACGTTCACCAATCTCGACCTGACTTCGGCCCACATGATGCAGGAGCTGGAGGAGTCTTCGAAGGGCCTCACCTGCATGAACACACACAAGGGACTGTTCATCCACAACAGATGCCTGTTTGGAATTCGGTTGGCTGCAGCAATCTTCCAGAGAAATATGGAGAGCCTACTCAAGTCGGTACCACACACGGTGGTCTTTCAGGACGACATATTGGTCACGGGTCGGGACACGGCCGAGCACCTACAAAACCTGGAGGAGGTCCTCCAGCGACTGGATCGCGTAGGGCTGCGTCTGAAGAGGTCGAAATGTGTCTTCATGGCAACAGAAGTGGAATTTTTGGGGAGAAAGATCGTGGCGGATGGAATTCAGCCCACAGACGTCAAGACAGAGGCTATCAGGAATGCGCCCAGCCACAGAACGTCACGGAGCTGTGGTCGTTCCTGGGACTCCTCAACAGTTTTGGTAACTTCCTACTGGGATTAAGCACCCTTTTAGAGCTCCTACATGTGTTATTGTGCAAAGGTGAGAACTGGGTATGGGGAAAAAAACAAGTAATTGCTTTTAAGAAAGCCAGAAACATTTTATGCTTCAACAAGCTGCTTGTATTGTATAACCCGTGTAAAAGACTTGTGCTAGCATGTGACGCGTCGTCGAACGGAGTCGGGTGTGAATTACGACAAGCTAATGTTGCGGGGAAGTTGCAACCTGTCGCCTATGCTTCCAGGAGCTTGTCTAAGGACGAGAGCGCCTACAGCATGATTGAGAAAGAGGCATTAGCGTGTGTGTTCGGGGTAAAGAAAATGCATCAGTACCTGTTTGGCCTCAAATTTAAGCTGCAAACTGATCACAAGCCCCTCATATCCCTGTTCGCTGAAAACAAGGGGATAAATACTAACGTCTCAGCCCGCAAACAAAGGTGGGCACTCGCGCTATCAGTGTATAACGATACCATCTGCCACAGGCCAGGCATCGAGAACTGTCCGGATGCTCTCAGTCGGCTACCATTGCCCACCACGGGGGTGGAAATGGCGCAGCCTGTGAACTTGTTGATGGTGGTGCAGCCCGTAGACTTATTGATGGTCATGGAAGCGTTTGAAAATGATAAATCACCTGTCACGGCCCGCCAGATTAGGAGTTGGACCAGCCAAGATCCTCTGCTGTCCCTAGTAAAAAACCGTGTACTGCATGGGAGCTGGGCCAGCATCCCCGTTGAAATGCAAGAGCTAATCAAGCCGTTCCAGTGGTGAAAGGATGAGCTGTCCATTCAGGCAGACTGCCTGTTGTGGGGTAACTGCGTAGTACTACCAAAAAAGGGCAGGGAGACGTTCATCTTGGATCTCCAAAGCACACACCCGGGTATAGTAATGATGAAAGCGATAACCAGATCCCATGTGTGGTGGCCCGGTTCGATTCTGAATTAGAGTCCTGTGTACAGCAATGCAACGTGTGTGCTCAGTTGAACAATGCACCCAGAGAGGCGCCACTAAGTTTGTGGTCCTGGCCCTCCAGACCATGGTCAAGGATCCATGTCTACTATGCGGGCCCGTTTCTCGGTAAAATGTTCCTGGTGGTGGTGGATGCATTTTCAAAATGGAGTGAATGTGAAATAATGTCGGGAAGCACCGCCACCGCCACCATTGAAAGCCTGAGGGCCATGTTTGCCACCCACGGCCTGCCTGACATACTGGTCAGTGACAACGGGCCAGGTTTCACCAGTGCCGAATTTAAAGAATTCATGACCCGCAATGGGATCAAACATGTCACCTCGGCCTCGTTTAAACCAGCCTCCAATGGGCAGGCAGAGCGGGCAGTACAAACAATCAAACAGAGCATTAAATGAATCACAGAAGGCTCACTCCAAACCCGCCTGTCCCGAGTACTGCTCAGCTACCGCACGAGACCCCACTCGCTCACAGGGGTGCCCCCCGCTGAGCTACTCATGAAAAGGACACTTAAAACCAGACTCTCGCTGGTTCACCCCAACCTGCATGATCAGGTAGAGAGCAGGTGGCAGCAACAAAATGTAAACGATGGTCGCGCCACTGTGTCATGGGAAATTGATCTGAATGACCCTGTGTACGTGCTAAACTATGGACATGGTCCCAAGTGGATCGCGGGCACTGTGATAGCTAAAGAAGGGAATAGATAGGGTGTTTGTCGTCAAACTAGACAATGGACAAATTTGCAGAAAGCACCTGGACCAAACGAGGCTGCGGTTCACAGACTGCCCTGAACAACCCACAGCAGACACCACCTTTTTCGAGCCCACAACACACACCCAAAGGATCAACGACACCACGCCGGACCAGGAAATCGAACCCATCACGCCCAACAGCCCAGCAAGGCCAGGCTCACCTAACAGCCCTGCAGGTCCAACAACACGCCAGCCCAGCGAGGGCACAGCCAACACACCAGAACAGACATTTGTACCGAGGCGGTCCATCAGTAAAAGAAAGGCTCCCGACTGTCTCACCTTGTAAATAGTTTTCACTTTGACTTTGCAGGGGGAGTGATGTTGTGTATCTGTAAAGCATGCACTCCCATGTTCCGCCACCAGGGAGATCATCTCCTGAAGTCCCAAGGGATCTCAGCATCCCTTGGGAGCACTGTATATAAGCCGGCCCCTACGGCCTGTTCCTCACTCTGGTGTGTCTTAATAAAGACTGAGGTCACTGTTACTTTCACCTCCCCGTGTGCAGCCTCATCTGTGTTAGGAACACAATACAAGGACTGAGAAGGAAGTGTAAATTTGAGTGGGTGAATTCAATGCCAAAACAGGTAGAGAAAGTAAAAAAAAAGATAGGGAAAGAAAGATTGGATTAAAAGAGGGAGAAAAAAAATCACGGAAAGGAACAGTTAAAAAAAAATCAACATGTGATGTTTTTAAAATCTCCAATGATAATTAAAACCTGAAGGTATGAGACTGTGCACTTGTAATAGTTATTATTTAGTGTCAGAGAGGTTGTTTGGCAGTAATTAACACTTATCACGTCATTAAAAGGTACTTAGACGGGAATGGACAAGATTTATCTTTCTATGACGAGTTCAGTTTATATCTCATCATCATCATCATAGGCAATCCCTCGAATCGAGGATGACTTGCTTCCACGTCAAAAAGTTCACAGGTGATGGACCTCATATTCCGGATCCCGAACTACGTCCTGAAGGGTGGAAGATGCCTGTGCGTGGATTTTTTTAACGTGTGGTGACCGTTGCACACCAGCCACCACACGGGCTTGACAGAGCTAGGTCTTGGTCCAGTGGCAAGGATTAACCAGGACGACTGGAGACCAGCTCTGCTGCACGGACCTAGTGCGCACACACATCGCAGTGTGGGCTGGCCCGTGCTGCCCCCGGGCCTTCACCTCTTCTGGGCCCCGAACTCACGCCTCTCCTGGGCCCCGATCATGTCGCTCCACGATCTCTCGCCGCTCCTTCGCCCCGACCTCACCGCTCCTTCGCCCCGACCTCGCCGCTCCTGCTGTACCTGCCCACGCTCCAATCACCGACCTGGATCCTGGTGATGTCCCTCTTCACTGCCGTTGCTCAGTACAGATAGAGCACCTTCACACCATTCATTGCATTTCAATGGTGAAGCAGTCAGAAAAATGCTGTTTTTGCGATGCTCACAGCGGAGTGACGCAACTTGGACAGCAACTTTTGGATGTTTTAGTTTACCTGCCCATCTGCCCTCATCTGAAGTTGCTACATTATTTACGCACTAATAATGGCAAGTGCCATTCACCTCACCGTTATTTTTGACAGCAAATGTTGGTCCAATATTAGCAGGTCTGATTAGCAGTAGTCATACTCTTGTAAGGCTACATTATAACCTAGGAATTGGAGATTTTTTGTATTATGTGATGCCTTAACACCTCAGCTCCTTTGTTATTGTTATCTTTATGTTGCTCCCACCTACAATCCTATCATCATCATAGGGAGTCCCTCGGAATCGGGGAAGACTTGCTTCCACTCTTAAAATGAGTCCTTAGGTGGCTGAACAGTCCAATACGAGAACAACAGTCCCTGTCAACCCCTCAGCAGTAAAAACAACATTGGTTTATTGTTCATTACTGAAAGTTATATGTGATTATCTGAATATTTCTTCCATAACTAAGATGCATATGCACCCTTTCCAATTTTCTCCCCTCTGCCCCTCACACAAGGCTACTACTCCACAGCAACTCTATGTCCTTTAATATCTCACCTAATCGTTCATTTAAAACTGAGCTGAGGAGAAATTTCTTCTCTCAGAGGGTTGTAAATCTGTGGAATTCGCTGCCTCAGAGAGCTGTGGAAGCTGGTTCATTGAATAAATTTAAGACCGAGATAGACAGTATCTTAACTGATAAGGGAATAAGAGGTTATGGAGAGCGGGCGGGGAAGTGGAGCTGAGTCCATGATCGGATCAGCCATGATCTTATCAAATGGCGGAGCAGGCTCGAGGGGCCGTATGGCCTTCTCCTGCTCCTATTTCTTATGTTCTTATTTTTTATGGGTGAGCCATTTGATCATAGAATGGCTATTTCTGTCCTTGTTTGATGTCCCCGTGAGCATATTCTAGAGAGGTTACTGCACAGTGAATTAGAATACAAAAATAAAATAAAATTGAAAAGTAAACAAATTATTCCAATGTGATCGTATAGTGCAGTGATTCTTAAGAGCCTCACTGGAAGCATTTGCTGCATTCCCCCTGCCCCATGGTAGATAGCCACATTCTTAATGTTTCTAATCGAGTGCTGCCCAGTTTATCACGTCTACCATTCTTAATGGAGTGTTGATGCATACAGCTGTCTTTCAGCAAAGAAGAAATTGGAATCCAGTGCTCAGGTTTTATCTAATAAGAGTGCCTTTCAATTACTTTTCCTACACATTGTAGTCTGGGTATTCAGACAATTGTACACCTAGTAGTGGCTGAACCCTAATCACTTTTTCAGGGAGGCTTTGAGGGTGACCTTGTAACGTTTCCTCTGCCCACCTTTGGCTCATTTGCCGTGAAGGAGTTCCGAGTAGAGCGCTTGCTTTGGGAGCCTCGTGTCTGGCATGCGAACAATGTGGCCTGCCCAGCGGAGCTGATCAAGTGTGATCAGTGCTTCAATGCTGGCGATGTTGGCCTGGTCGAGGACACTAACGTTGGTGTGTCTGTCCTCCCAGGGGATTTGTAGGATCTTGCGAAGACATCGTTGGTGGCATTTCTCCAGCGACTTGAGGTGTCTACTGTACATGGTCCATGTTTCTGAGCCATACAGGAGGGCGGGTATTACTACAGCCCTGTAGACCATGAGCTTGGTGGCAGTTTTGAGGGCCTGGTCTTCAAACACTCTTTTCCTCAGGCCACCTAAGGACTCATTTTAAGAGTGGAAGCAAGTCTTCCTCGATTCCGAGGGACTACCTATGATGATGAACACTAATCTTTAGTGTGTACTTGGATTTTGAAATGAGAAAACCTTCACATCTCTGGAGAATATTTTATTTTGTCCCCTCATTTTTCTCTCCTCCTCCCCTGAAGGTGTTGATTCTTGCTGGTGTACACAGATGCCAGAATCCCTCCAGTACTTTGTCCAAACAGCCATTCCTCATGACTGCATGCATACAATCGAGGGAAGTACCACTGCTGAGAACCGAACCAATACCCACATTTTCCAGTGAGGTTCAAAAGTACCAATTGGGAGTGGAACACTGGCTTTTGCCCCTCACTAGCCCAGAGGTACGGAGACTAATATGCTGCACTGACTGCTTCTGTTGAGGTCGGCTAACTTGGCACAAACCAAGGCCTTTCTGATCGGACTGATTCAGTACCACATAAGGGAGTATAACTACCTACTCATCATCATCAAAATGCTGGAATCAATTCTTAAAGATGTAATTGAAGCACATTTGGAAAGTAGTGACAGGATCGGTCCAAGTCAGCATGGATTTATGAAAGGGAAATCATGCTTGACAAATCTTCTAGAGTTTTTGAGGATGTAACTCGTAGAGTGGATAAGGGAGAACCAGTGGATCTGGTGTATTTGGACTGTCAAAAGGCTTTTGACAAGGCCCCACACAGGAGATTAGTGTGCAAAATTAAAGCACATGGTATTGGGGGTAAAGTATTGACGTGAATAGAGAACTGGTTGGCAGACAGGAAGCAGAGAGTCGGGATAAACGGGTCCTTTTCAGAATGGCAGGCAGTGACTAGTGGAGTGCCGCAGGGTTCAGTGCTGTGACCCCAGCTATTTACAATATACATTAATAATACACACAAAGGAATTGAATGTACTATCTCCAAGTTTGCAGATGACACTAAGCTGGGTGGCAGTGCGAGCTGGGAGGGTGATACTAGGAGGCTGCAGGGGGACTTAGACAGGTTAAGTGAATGGGCAAATGCATGGCAGATGCAGTATAATGTGGATAAATGTGAAGTTATCCACTTTGGTGGCAAAAACATGAAGGCAGATTATTATCTGAATGGTGACAGATTAGTAAAAGGGGAGGTGCAACAAGACCTGGGTGTTATGGTACATCACTCATTGAAGGTAGGCATGCAGGTACAGCAGGCAGTAAAGAAAGCAAATCGCATGCTGGCCTTCATAGCAAAAGGATTTGCGTATCGGAACAGGGAGGTCTTACTGCAGTTTTACAGGGCCTTGGTGAGACCTCACCTTGAATATTGCGTGTAGTTTTCATCTCCTAATCTGAGGAAGGACACTCTTGCTATTGAGGGAGTGCAGCGAAGGTTCACCAGACTGATTCCTGGGATGGCAGGACTGACATATGGAGAAAAACTGGATCGACTAGGCTTATATTCACTGGAATTTAGAA
The DNA here is from genome assembly GCF_044704955.1 of Pristiophorus japonicus. NCBI lineage: Eukaryota > Metazoa > Chordata > Chondrichthyes > Pristiophoridae > Pristiophorus > Pristiophorus japonicus. The sequence goes on from NC_091990.1 coordinate 172,325,697, forward strand.
GAATGAGAGGGGATCTCAAAGAAACATATAAAATTCTGATGGGACTGGACAGGTTAGATGCAGAAAGAATGTTCCCGATGTTGGAGTAGTCCAGAACCAGGGGTCACAGTCTAAGGATAAGGGGTAAGCCATTTAGGACCGAGATGAGGAGAAACTTCTTCACTCAGAGAATTGTGAACCTGTGGAATTCTCTACCACTGAAAGTTATTGAGGCCAGTTCGTTAATATATTCAAAAGGGAGTTAGATGTGGCCCTTATGGCTAAAGGGATTCAGGGGTTTGGAGAGAAAGCAGGAATGGGGTACTGAAGTTGCATGATCAGCCATGAACATATTGAATGGTGGTGCAGTCTCAAAGGGCCGAATGGCTTACTCCTGCACCTATTTTGTATGTTTCTATGTTTCTATATCATCATAGGCAGTCCTTCAGAATCGAGGAAGACTTGCTTCCACTCTTAAAATTAGTCCTTAGGTGGCTGAACATTCTAATATGAGAACCACAGTCCCTGTCACAGGTGGGACAGATAGTTGTTGAGAGTAAGGGAGGGTGGGACTGGTTTGCCGCATACTCTTTCCGCTGGCTACGCTTGATTTCTGCATGCTTTCAGCAATGAGACTTGTGGTGCTCAGCGCCCTCCTGGATGCACTTCCTCCACTTAGGGCAGTCTTTGGCCAGTGAGTCCCCAAGTGTTGGTGGGGATGTTGCACTTTATGGCAAACGATCCAACAGTGGGCAGAGGAAACGTTACAAGGCCACCCTCAAAGCCTCCCTGATAAAGTGCAACATCCCCTGCGGATTCTTCTCTAACTCCATATCTCAAAAGACCAGCAACACTTCTGTGTCCTATCCCCAACTCCATCATGTTTACCTGAGAGAAATCCTGGCCATTTTATCGTTTCCCGTAGCCTCTCCTTCAGATATAACTTTCAGCCAAATCTTGTTCAACGCTTTTTCTGCCTTTCTCACTAGAGCCAAATTTAATTCTCTTCTCTTCCAAAACATTTGGGGCTGATTTTTCCGCGCACCTGTCCACCTCTGTTTTCGCCCCAGCGGGGCAGCAATGGCGGCGGTAAGCTCCTTGGGGCAGACGGCCAGCCTCCAGCGCCCCGCTAGGGTTTTCGGGACCTGTTTCGAGGGGGTGCGGAGCATTAACGTCCGGAAGAGGCGAGCCGGAGTGCATCGCCCCTGGCTACGACACCAGCTTGATTTTTAACTCCTGCCCGATCCGTAGTGCTGTGAAAGCAGTCTTTTCAAGGTGTAGCGGCTGCTAATGTCGACCTTATGAAAGTGTGATTGTAGTTTCTATTATTATTTTTGCGTTTTATGTTGTGCTGGCGTGGGCTATGCATTGGGAATGTTTTTCGTGGGTTTTTTTCAGTTTGTTCTCGCCCTCCCCAGCCTCTCTTAGAGTGCTCCCAGGCCCGCTCTTTAACTCCACCCTTACCGCTCCGCCCCACACTCAGGGCCCAGCTGCCCAATTTTGTTGAATGAGGCGCAAACTGTTTCCAGGTGCTATCAGGACTGGCCCGCCATCATTAACGCCCCAAAATTCTAAAAGCCAAGAATCCAGCCCTTGGTACTTCATTTGCTCTTCACAAACTGATTGTCAGTCCAGTTTGCGTTTGCACCTTCCCAGAATATACAGGATGGCACAAAAATGCACACTTACAACAAATCCACAACTGAGCAGATAATCTGACGAAATATAGAATAATCATGCTGAATCCCCATTGATCCGATTAATAGTCATGTAAATACCTCAATCCAATTGTGAAATGCCAAATTGGAGCACGAAGGGAGAGAAAGCCTTGTTTCACAGATGAGGCCTTCCAAGTCATTGTGGATGGTATAAGGGGATAAGAAGAAAGAAAGACTTGCAATTATATAGCGCCTTTCACGACCACCGGATGTCTCAAAATACATTACCGCTTTACTTTTTGGAGTGTAGTCACTCTTGAAATGTGGGACACATTATGGGTAACTGCCCACTGCAGGTCTCCATAATTAAACAGTGGGTCCACCAGGAGTGGAAGGTGATTGGGCAGGAGGTCAAACAGTGTCAAAACCCCACTTGACGCGGAAGGCGGTATGGAAGAAGGCAAAGCAAAAAAGCAAACTCCTTCATGGCAAATGAGCCAAAGATGGGCAGAGGAAACGTAACAGGGACACCCTCAAAGACTTCCTGATAAAGTGCAACATCCCCACCGACACCTGCGAGTCCCTGGCCAAAGACCGTCCTAAGTGGAGGAAGTGCATCCGGGAGGGCGCTGAGCGCCTCGAGTCTCGTCGACTATCTGTCCCACCTGTGACAGAGACTGTGGTTCTCGTATTGGACTGTTCAGCCACCTAAGTGTTATGTCTGTATAATGCACTTATGAATGACTCCACGAGGCAATGTGTTGTACTCAAACTGTAGTGACCTTGGTCCTTTATTCGTAAGTCCAGAGCGAGGCACAAGCATGGTGGCAGCCTTTTATACTGAGCCCTGCACACCTATGCAGGTGACCCTCAGGTCTCCCACCGCAGTGCCCTCTGGTGGACAGCCCCTGCCACAGGGGCAGGAAACCCTGGTCTCACCAGTTGCACCCTCTAGTGGTGCCAGATTAGTATATACACAGTGTAAACTTTATTGATAGTACATCAGGTAACAAGTCTCCATCTTATGCAATTATACAGTGACAACACAGAGAGTATATCTATAGTCTGCATATATAACACATATATAACATTTTAAGAGTGAAAGCAAGTCTTCCCCGATTCCGAGGGACTGCCAATGATGATGATGGGTACTTCAGAAAATGTAGGCAGGTTAACGGGCAGCTAAAAAAGATGGTGGTTACTAACTATTCTTAGGCACAGATTGAACTAATGACTCAAAAATATTCACTCCATCTTCAGCAGCAAAGGTATTTCACGTGCCATTTTACTTCACCTGGAAATATGGACACTGGTGCACAATCCGTCCTTCACGCTGCAAGATTACATCTCAAGCAACACAATGTTCTTTTCTTTGTAGAAGAATACAGCTTTGATCAGTTCCCACCTATACAGACTGCTGGTTGCATACAGCAGGTAAAATTCCTGACCTACTATGAGGAGGCCATTATGGAGATCATGGGCTGAGTGGCTGTATGGGGCATTTGTGAGGGTAATGATAGTTCCCTACATTAAATGTAGTAATGAGTTTCAGTACTGTTTTCGGTATCTGCGTTCCCTGTGAAATGTAGCCTGAGCTGTCATCGCAACAACACTTTGCTTAACAACACCCATGTACTCATCCTGTGCCTTCCTCTTTACAAAAAGGCCACAAAGCCAGAAAAGGGTCCACAGCCAGCTAGGGAATGGAAGACCAGCAGGAAGAGCAGTGCAAGGAAGGTAGTGCAGGGGTCCCCTGTGGTCATCCCCCTGCAAAACAGATACACTGCTTTGAGTAATGTTGGGGGGGGATGACTCATCAGGGGAGGGCAGCAGCAGCCAAGTTCATGGCACCATGGCTGGCTCTGTTGCACAGGAGTGCAGGAAAAAGAGTGGGAGAGTGATAGTGATAGGGGATTCAATTGTGAGGGGAATAGATAGGCGTTTCTGCGGCCACAACCGAGACTCCAGGATGGTATGTCGCCTCCCTGGTGCAAGGGTCAAGGATGTCTCGGAGTGGGTGCAGGACATTCTAAAAAGCGAGGGAGAACAGCCAGTTGTTGTGGTGCACGTTGGTACCAAAGACATAGGTAAAAAAGGGATGAGGTCATACAAAATGAATTTAAGGAGCTAGGAGCTTAATTAAAAAGTAGGACCTCATAAGTAGTCATTTCGGGATTGCTACCAGTGCCACGTGCTAATCAGAGTAGGAATCGCAGGATAGCGCAGATGAATACATGGCTTGAGCAGTGGTGCAGCAGGGAGGGATTCAAATTCCTGGGGCATTGGAACCGGTTCTGGGGGAGGTGGGACCAGTACAAACCGGACGGTCTGCACCTGGGCAGGACGGGAACCAATGTCCTAGGGGGAGTGTTTGCTAGTGCTGTTGGGGAGGAGTTAAACTAATATGGCAGGGGAATGGGAACCAATGCAGGGAGACAGAGGGAAACAAAAAGGAGACAAAAGCAAAAGACAGAAAGGAGATGAGGAAAAGTGGAGGGCAGAGAAACACAAGGCAAAGAACAAAAAGGGCCACTGTACAGCAAAATTCTAAAAGGACAAAGGGTGTTAAAAAAACAAGCCTGAAGGTTTTGTGTCTTAATGCAAGGAGTAACCGTAATAAGGTGGATGAATTAACTGTGCAAATAGATGTTAACAAATATGATGTGATTGGGATAACAGAGACGTGGCTCCAGGATGATCAGGGCTGGGAACTCAACATCCAGGGGTATTCAACATTCAGGAAGGATAGAATAAAAGGAAAAGGAGGTGGGGTAGCATTGCTGGTTAAAGAGGAGATTAATGCAATAGTTAGGAAGGACATTTTGGATGATGTGGAATCTATATGGGTAGAGCTGCAGAACACCAAAGGGCAAAAAACGTTAGTGGGAGTTGTGTACAGACCTCCAAACAGTAGTAGTGATGTTGGGGATGGCATCAAACAGGAAATTAGGGGTGCATGCAATAAAGGTGCAGCAGTTATAATGGGTGACTTTAATATGCACATAGATTGGGCTAACCAAACCGGAAGCAATACGGTGGAGGAGGATTTCCTGGAGTGCATAAGGGATGGTTTTCTAGACCAATATGTTGAGGAACCAACTAGGGGGAAGGCCGTCTTAGACTGAGTGTTGTGTAATGAGAGAGGATTAATTAGCAATCTCATTGTGCGAGGCCCCTTGGGGAAGAGTGACCATAATATGGTGGAATTCTGCATTAGGATGGAGAATGAAACAGTTAATTCAGAGACCATGGTCCAGAACTTAAAGAAGGGTAACTTTAAAGGTATGAGGCATGAATTGGCTAGGATAGATTGGCGAATGATACTGAAGGGGTTGACTGTGGATGGGCAATGGCAGACATTTAGAGACCGCATGGATGAACTACAACAATTGTACATTCCTGTCTAGCGTAAAAATAAAAAAGGGAAGGTGGCTCAACCGTGGCTATCAAGGGAAATCAGAGATAGTATTAAAGCCAAGGAAGTGACATACAAATTGGCCAGAAATAGCAGCGAACCCGGGGACTGGGAGAAATTTAGAACTCAGCAGAGGAGGACAAAGGGTTTGATTAGGGCAGGGAAAATGGAGTATGAGATAAAGCTTGCAAGGAACATTAAGACGAATTGCAAAAGTTTCTATAGATATGTAAAGAGAAAAAGGTTAGTAAAGACAAACGTAGGTCCCCTGCAGTCAGAATCAGGGGAAGTCATAACGGGGAACAAAGAAATGGCAGACCAATTGAACACGTACTTTGGTTCGGTATTCACTAAGGAGGACACAAACAACCTTCCGGATATAAAAGGGGTCAGATGGTCTAGTAAGGAGGAGGAACTGAGGGAAATCCTTATTATTCTGGAAATTGTGTTGGGGAAATTGATGGGATTGAAGGCCGATAAATCCCCAGGGCCTGATGGTCTGCATCTCAGAGTACTTAAGGAGGTGGCCTTGGAAATAGCGGATGCATTGACAGTCATTTTCCAACATTCCATAGACTCTGGATCAGTTCCTATGGAGTGGAGGGTAGCCAATGTAACTCCATTTTTTAAAAAAGGAGGGAGAGAGAAAACAGGGAATTATAGACCGGTCAGCCTGACATCGGTAGTGGGTAAAATGATGGAATCAATTATTAAGGATATCATAGCAGCGCATTTGAAAAGAGGTGACATGATAGGTCCAAGTCAGCATGGATTTGTGAAAGGGAAATCATGCTTAACAAATCTTCTGGAATTTTTTGAGGATGTTTCCAGTAGAGTGGACAAGGGAGAACCAGTTGATGTGGTATATTTGGACTTTCAGAAGGCTTTCGACAAGGTCCCACAAAAGAGGTTAATGTGCAAAGTTAAAGCACATGGGATTGGGGGTAGTGTGCTGACATGGATTGAGAACTGGTTGTCAGACAGGAAGCAAAGAGTAGGAGTAAATGGGGACTTTTCAGAATGGCAGGCAGTGACTAGTGGGGTACCGCAAGGTTCTGTGCTGGGGCCCCAGCTGTTTACACTGTACATTAATGATTTAGACGAGGGGATTAAATGTAATATCTCCAAATTTGCGGATGACACTAAGTTGGGTGGCAGCGTGAGCTGCGAGAAGGATGCTATGAGGCTGCAGAGTGACTTGGATAGGTTCGGCGAGTGGGCAAATGCATGGCAGATGAAGTATAATGTGGATAAATGTGAGGTTATCCACTTTGGTGGTAAAAACAGAGAGACAGACTATTATCTGAATGGTGACAGATTAGGAAAAGGGGCGGTGCAACGAGACCTGGGTGTCATGGTACATCAGTCATTGAAGGTTGGCATGCAGGTACAGCAGGCGGTTAAGAAAGCAAATGGCATGTTGGCCTTCATAGCGAGGGGATTTGAGTACAGGGGCAGGGAGGTGTTGCTACAGTTGTACAGGGCCTTGGTGAGGCCACACCTGGAGTATTGTGTACAGTTTTGGTCTCCTAACTTGAGGAAGGACATTATTGCTATTGAGGGAGTGCAGCGAAGGTTCACCAGACTGATTCCCGGGATGGCGGGATTGACATATCAAGAAAGACTGGATCAACTGGGTTTGTATTCACTGGAGTTCAGAAGAATGAGAGGGGACCTCATAGAAACATTTAAAATTCTGATGGGTTCAGACAGGTTAGATGCAGGAAGAATGTTTCCAAACTTGGGGAAGTCCAGAACCAGGGGTCACAGTCTAAGGATAAGGTGTAAGCCATTTAGGACCGAGATGAGGAGAAACTTCTTCACCCAGAGAGTGGTGAACCTGTGGAATTCTCTACCACAGAAAGTTGTTGAGGCCAATTCACTAAATATATTCAAAAAGGAGTTAGATGAAGTCCTTACTACTCAGGGGATCAAGGGGTATGGCGAGAAAGCAGGAATGGGGTACTGAAGTTGCATGTTCAGCCATGAACTCATTGAATGGCAGTGCAGGCTAGAAGGGCTGAATGGCCTACTCCTGCACCTATTTTCTATGTTTCTATGTTTCTATGTTTCTATGTAAAAGAAAATTGGTAAAGTGGGATTGTTGTGTTCATACACTATAAAGACCATGGCCACAAATTTATTTGGATATCTTCAGTCCAGTTGAAACAGCTCCACAGCACCAGCGGTTCCTTGTTGTCGTACATGACCTGCATTCCAAATGGCCAGAAATCACTACAAGTTCAGTGACCTCATCAACGATCGTCACTATTCTGTATGTTCACGAAGTGGGGCCTCCCAGAGGTCATAATCACTGACAATGGACCACAGTTTGTGTCCGACCAGTTCGCGGATTTCCTCATTCGTCATGCTATCGAGCATCGCCTTACTGCTCGGTCCAATCCTCAAAGCAACGGAGGTGTTGAGCGATTTAACCACGTCATCAAAGAGGGTTTGAAAGCCAACCTCGCAGCAGGCCAAACATTCGATGAAGTGCTTCAGACCATTCTCCGCACATACCGTTCCACAAAGCGCTCGCTGGCGGAGAGCTCATGATTGGGTGGACTCTTCGCTGGCTGCGAGACATTCTCAAACTTCCAGCCAAACCTAGTGCGAAGGTAACCACACTCGCATCCCAGATTTCGGAACACCAACGAAAAGCGGAGTTGTACACTGACACAAACCGACGCGCTCAAAAGCCCCAACTGAAGAACGGAGATTGAGTCAGAGTTAAGCGCCCAAACCGGAGTCATAAGCTCGCATCTTCATGTTCGTCTCCAAAACAGATTGGGCGAAAGTTCAGCCCTCACAACTATGAGCTCAATGATGGAAGTCGATGGAATGCTCATAGACTGATCCCAACTCACAGGCCAACAGACTAGCAGGATGGAACAGAGGCACCGTTCTGTTTCCCAACCGAAAACCTCGATCAAACACCGCGAGCTCCACGCTGTTCTCAGCTTACCAGAACATGGCCTGGCTATCTCAAGGACATTGTCAGTACATAGACTGTGGTTTTCAGAAAGGGGGAAATATGTTGTGCTCATACTCTGTTTGTTTGTTACATGACACTAGACAGGCATTAGGACCCTGCGCGAGCTATTCACAGTTGCTGTAAATATTCTGGTTCATGCTGGTTTTGGGAAACCATTTTTGGTGTTGCTATAAAGGACACAGTTAAGTTACTTTACTCCTGGTTCAGTGAGTCTGTTTATTTACGCACACAACAGGGACCATCACACTCACCTCTGCACCCTGCAGCACTCACATCATTTGAAGCAGGTGCCAGACAAGAGATTTCCAGTTTTGGAAGTGTTTTTGCTTTTCGTGCAGTTAAATAAATGTATTTAAAACGTTTACATTTTGTCCTTTTGTTTGCAGAAAGGGTTCTTTGTAGGTCTCAACAAAAACATAGAAATCACTGATGAATGTTTGTCACACCTGCTGCAGGGGATTCAGGTCCACCCCTCATCTGTTACTTGGGCCTTGCTTTACTGGAGCTTCTCTCCAGTAAGTATGTGTACATCCCACTCGCTGACATAGAAATAGGATCAGGAGTGGGTCATTCGGCCCCTCGAGTCTGCTCCGCCATTCAATAAGATCATGGTTGATCTGATCTTGGCCTCAACTCCACTTCCTCGCCCGCTCCCCATAACCCTTGACTCCCTTATCATTCAAAAATCTGTCTACCTCCACCTTAAATATATTCAATGACTCAGCCTCCACAGCTCTCCGCGGTAGAGAATTCCACAGATTAACGGCCCTCTGAGAGAAGAAATTCCTCCTCATTTCTATTTTAAATGGGCGACATATTGAGCAAAATGCAACATATCACAATAATTCTGACTAGTCATTGCAGCTCATGCTACAGGCCACCATCAGAGCTGTTGTTGTTTTTAAAAAGATCGAAAGTCTGCTGTCGAATGTTTTTGCTGCACAAATGTGCCTCATTATGAGCCCTTTGTTGTGAAGCCTGGGCTTCCTACAGATAATTAGCCATGGTAACACTTAGTTTCCAGGAGCCAACCTTGCATTCTGTCTCCAGCCTCAAACAATTAGGCAATGCAGGAGATGGTAACATAGCCCGGCACACAGCTCAGCAGTGGAGAGTTCAAATACTACCATGACAGTTTGTGAAATCAAGTTCAATCAATCTAGTACCTGGTGGGCTGGATTTTAGACTTTGATGTTTTTGGGGCGATACTGGCGGCGAGGCGGGAAAGTTAGTGCCCGGGAATAGTTTGCGCCTCAGTAGGTAAGTTTGGACATCTGGGCCCTGCATCAGGGGGCGCAGCACTAAGGGAGGCGTTGTATACCTCTCGAGGCACCAGGATAGGAAACTCCCGAGCTAAAGAGCCTGGCCGGGAGCGTGCCGAGAAGCCTTTGGGGGAGTGGGGGGAGGGGGGGGGGAACCTTAAAAAAACACACAAAAACATTCCCAAAATGTTGTCAAAGCCACCACAACACAAATCGCTAAAATTGTAAAGAAAAAACAGTTACACATCTTAGAAACATAGAAACATAGAAAATAGGTGCAGGAGTAGGCCATTCGGCCCTTCGAGCCTGCACCACCGTTCAATATGATCATGGCTAATCATGTAACTTCAGTACCCTATTCCTGCTTTCTTTCCATACACCTTGATCCCTTTAGCCGTAAGGGCCACATCTAACTCCCTTTTGAATATATTTAACGAACTGGACTCAACAACTTTCAGTGATAGAGAATTTCACAGGTTCACAATTCTCTGAGTGAAAACGTTTCTCCTCATCTCAGTCCTAAATGGCTTACCCCTTATCCTTAGACTGTGACCCCTGGTTCTGGACGTGCCCAACATTGGGAACATTCTTCCTGCATCTAACCTGTCCAATCCTGTCAGAACTTTATATGTTTCTATGAGATTCCCTCTCATTCTTCTAAATTCCAGTATATATAAGCCTAGTCGATCCAGTCTTTCTTCATATGTCAGTCCTGCCATCCCGGGAATCAGTCTGGTGAACTTTCGCTACACTCTCTCAATAGCAAGAACGTCCTTCCTCAGATTAGGTGACCAAAACTGTACATAATATTCAAGGTGTGGCTTCACCAAGGCCCTGTACAACTGCAGTAAGATCTCCCTGCTCCTATAATCAAATCCTCTTGCTATGAAGGCCAACATGCCATTTGCCTTCTTCACTGCCTGCTGTACCTGCATGCCAACTTTCAATGACTGATGCAACATGACACCCAGGTCTTGTTGCACCTCCGCTTTTCCTAATCTGTCACCATTCGGATAATATTCTGCCTTCCTGTTTTTGCCACCAAAGTGGATAACCTCACATTTATCTACATTATACCTGATAGAGAATTCAAACAGGCTGCAGAGTTGAGAAAACACAGACCCCATGCCTACGTGCGAGTGAGCACATTGCATTAAGTCATCAATCTACTTAACATTTCAGGACTTTTGGCAGCTAGCCAATTTAGGGTTAACAATATGTCAATTGAGCCAATAAGGTCAAAGGAGGCGAGTTCATTTCTATAAATTGATCCAGGATAAGAACAGCCATTTTTGCCATGTGTTCTCAGAAGGACAAAGGACTGGCAATCAGCCAGTAGCTTGTTGCAGCTGCTAGAATAAAATTACTTTAAATCTACAACCGGAGTTCGCATCTCATTGAAAATTAAGAGATCTAACAATTTTGGCGTCATGAACAGGATCGCTGAGGGAAGAAACTGAATTTTGGACATTGGACCTACATACTGAGGTAAGGACTCCTCTTTATAAAAGTCCTCGGTCAATTGTCTAAATTCACCTCCCCTTCTACGCGATTCCGAAAGTCTCCAGTTTGCGAACCCTCCGGTTGGTAATCGGCTCAAGGTCCCATAGACGTCTAAACTTCGGCGGTGTGTTAGTTAATTCATCACCAACCCACTGATTTGGCTGGCAAGCCAACGACTCGAGACCCCAGTAAAGAAATTAGTAATATGGTAGCAGAAGATAAGAGCAAAGAATTGCCTACAACTGTTCAAGGTGGGCGGGCACCACCTGAGGTTTCGATAGATGAAATCCTCGAACAGTTGAAAGAATACATAGAGCAACAATTCGACTTATCTAAAACCTGTATTAAGATCGAACGAAAATACGGTACCTCCAAAGAACAATGATCCTTGGACGAGATCAAGGGTCTAGGGAACAATGACCCGTATGAAAAATAAAGAGCGAACCAGATGGTCCTTAGCTGTTATGGGACAGATCCGACAGCGAAATGAGATTATAACGCGTTCCCAACATGATAGGGACCTGACCAGTACAAAGGACCAATTGCAAGCGGTTTGTGAACAGCTGCGACAGAAAAAACTTCAACTTGAAAAGTCGGAAGCGGAAGTTAAAGATCTTAAAGGTGAAATTAAAGAACGGAAAAAATCATTAGGTCAAGAGACAGTAATAGGAAAAAGAAAATGTATCGGTCAATTCCCAGGGTACCCATGTTTGGATAAATTAAAAGAGCAAACCCGAAGACACGACCGAGGAATAGATACAGATTCTGAGTCCTCCGACGATTCGGGGTCGGAGGATGAAGAAATAGGGGTGCACTTTGCCGCGTTTAAAAAAAAAAACGAGTTGTAGTCAAATCAGATGAGACTGCGGATGAGGACGGAACCAAAAAAACGAGGAAAAGGGTGTATGAAAAATTCTTAGTTCATGATCCGGCAGACCCAGAGAAAATTGATAAATGGTCCAAGGAGTTGCCCAATCCAAAGAAAGTGGGAGTGAAAACGTGGGACCAATTGGACCGCTTAAGAAATATATATCAACTTCATTCCTGGGACGGAGTGCAAATTTTGACCATAATGGTGCCAAAAACACAAGGAGGAAAATTGCACGACAAGGTAGAAGAAGCTTTGGGGCAGGATGAGCAAGAATTAAACGCAGGGCGGGAGGCGATTAAACACTGGCTGCAAGCCTTCAGTCCAGCTAAGACAGACTGGGAAAAAATTGCAACCTGCCAACAGAAAGGAACAGAGGAGGTCCTGGAGTATGACGAGTGCTTTAGATGTACGTGGCTAGAACATTCGGATATGAATAATATGGAAGAGGAAATGGATGAACAAGAGTTTGGACCCCTGAAAGCAGCTTTCGTGGCAGGTCTAAAGCCAGAACTGTCCAAAATGCTTAAGGTAGTGTTACCGGACTGGGAAGGTAGGGGAACTACCTTTGCAGCGTTGGTGGATCGAGGTAACCAATTGGACAGGGATATGGGAGCTAAAGTCTGAGCTGTGCAGACTATGGGATGGAAATCCCAGGATTCCGATAAACAGTCATTAGGAAAATTACCCGGAAAATGTCATTATTGTGGGAAAGAAGGTCACTGGGCCAAGAAGTGCAGGACAAAACAGCAAGGTCATGGCCGGGGAAGAGGACGTGGCTGGGGATACCATTCAGCCAACAAACCAGGCTTGTCACAAGATAACGACCTCATAGAAGCATTTAAGCGACTGACAATACAACAACAGAAGGAGTTATTTGGGATAGCAAAAAAACGATTAGAGCCCACCCTGGCCCCCCTCCTCGCACAAATACAACAGAGGGGAGATGGGCTATTTATAACTGTGAGGGTGGGCGATAAGGATATGGACTGTCTTTTAGACACGGGGCGGAATTAACATGCCTACCCCTACAATATGGAGACTTTTTGTCGTTGGATGGTAGGGCATGTACAGCCTATGGAGTTGGGGGCCATAAAATGGAAATTAAAAGGACAACACCGGTACTTATAGGGCTGGGTCCACATGAACTAACCGGTCTGGATAGGTCCAGTAGATCAACCCCTTTTGGGAATGGACATTCTAATCCAAGTAGATTCATCGTTGCATTTCGAGGATGGTCAGGTGACATGGTTAATTAGAACTTTGAAGAAAGAAGAATTGAAGGAACACCCGATATGGGCTAAAGATAAGAACGATTGTGGCCTATTCCAGATGGAGCCTGCGTCATTTACCGGGACCAAACCTCCATGCACTAAACAGTATCCCATCAGTCCAACTGCTATCGTGGGAATCTTACCGGTTATTCAGCAATTGGAGAAACAAGGGGTGCTTATTAAAATGCATAGCTCCTCCAATAGCCCCGTGTGGCCGGTACAGAAATCTAATGAGACTTGGCGTTTGACTGTCGATTATAGGAAAGCTAACCAATGTATTGATCAAAAAGCTCCTTTGGTCGCAGAGCCCTCCACTATTTTTAATGCCCTCAAACTGGAACATAAATATTTCTTGGTTATAGATATGGCCAACGGATTTTAGTCGGTTCCTCTGGCACCAGAGGTTCGACAGTGGTTCGCTTTCACTGTCCAAGGACAACAGTATACTTGGACCCGGTTACCCCAGGGTTTCCACAACAGCCCTACGGTATTCCACATGGCTTTACAAAGCCATTTGCGAGAATTACCTCCCCTGTCATCCACAGTCATCCAATATGTAGACGATATCCTGCTAGCTTCAAACACGGAAGAACAGCATGAACAAGATTTACGAGCTTTGCTGGACCACCTTTGGCTGAAAGGACATAAAGCCAGCATCGACAAAGCACAAATATCCCAAGAAGAGGTTTCACAAGGAAAGAGAGAACTTACCCAGGATAGAACTGCAGCCATTCAGGCTGCTAAAAATCCCACCACTATTCAGGAACTAAGATGCTTTTTGGGATTGTGTAACTTTAACAAAAATTGGATTGACTCCTTCACACAACTTGCTCAGCCACTGAATGATATCTTAAAGGGGAAACGTGCCTCTAAAGAAGCCATCACCCTCACTAAGGAACAGCAAGAGGCCTTCCTGAGTTTGAAAAAGGACTTGTGTTCGGCACCGGCTCTGGGAATCCCCGACAGTGGTAAGCCACTTACCCTGTTTGTCCATGAGAAAGAAGGATATATGATAGCTATACTGACACAAGAACATGGGGATCGGCAAAGACCTATTGGCTATTATTCGGCAAAACTGGATGCGGTAGCCCTCGGATGGGGAAGTTGCCTAATGGCCATGGAATCTACATGTCGAGCTGTAATGATCACTGCGGGTCTAGTCCTCGACCAAAGCTGATTGTCAAGTGCCCCCACACCGTACACGCTTTGCTGTCTATGAATAGAATGTCTCAGGTGACGGCAGCAAGATGGACCCACTGGACAGCAGTTTTGAAAGCTCCTAATCTCCATATCGTCTGGGCCAGCCCGGTTAATCCCGCAACTATGCTCCCGATGTCAGAATCGAGGGAGCAAGAGGGAGGAGTATGTGAAGAGCATGACTGCGTGGAGACTTTAAAAGAAACAGAAGAAGCAGCCTTAGCAGCAGAGGAGCCTCTACACAACCCAGACCTCATCCTGTTTACAGATGGTTTCTCCTTTGTGGACAATGGTACCAGAAAAGCAGAATGGACAGTTACAACCTTATATGAGGTAGTGGCAAAAGGATGTTTACTCTCAGGAACATCAGCACAACAGGCCGAGTTACGAGACCTGTCAGAAGCATGTCGAATAGCAGAAAGACAGACAGCTAATGTCTACACAGATTCGCGTTATGCTTCTGGAGTCGCTCGCGACTTTGGTCTGTTATGGCGGAAAAGAGTATTCCTCACTGCTGCTGGTACACCTATCCGAAATGGAAAAGAAGTCCGAGACTTACTAGAGACCATACAATTACCTCAGGAAGTGTCCATCCTGAAGTGTAAGGCCCATACCAAGGAAAATACCACAGAAGCACAGGGAGATGCCCTAGCCGACCAGGCAGCTAAAGATGCCGCCTCACAGGGCGTTCCCTCAGAAGAACCAACACAGATGTGCAAATTGAAAGCACTCAGGATTCTGACACGAGACCTTCAAACAATGCAAGGTGAGTGCTCCCGAGAGGAAAAATGGACATGGATTGAGGCAGGAATTAAGATATGTGAAGATGGTGTCTGGAGACAAAGAGTCGCGCCACAAGCGCTTATGCCTTTTTTAGCCCAACAGATCCACTCGTGGGGACACTTGGCCTCACAACAGATGACGGTACGGTTCCAGAAAAGCTGGTGGGGTCAGGGATTTAAAAAACATGCCCAGCTAGTAGCAGACCGTTGTGTGGTCTGCCAGAAAAATAATTCTAGACCCATCACGGTAATGCCCCAACTGAGGCCCCCTGCTCCTGTTGGACCATTCCAGCATCTGCAGGTTGATTATATATCTCTCCCTCCATGCCAAGGATACACGAACATTCTTGTCATGGTCGACAGATTCTCTAGATGGGTAGAAGCTGTCCCAACTAAAAGAGCCACAGCTAATCACACTGCAAAGGTCTTGTATAAGGATTACATTCCCCGATGGGGAGTCCCGAGTAGCATTGACTCAGATCAGGGAACACACTTCACAGGTGTTGTCTGCCAAGAAGTTTTTAGGTTACTGAACATTACGTGGGATTTACATTGTCCTTATCACCCACAATCATCAGGACAAGTAGAGCGAATGAATCAAACTCTGAAACAACGGCTTGCCAAATATCACCAAGAAGGAACACCATGGCCCCAGGCACTACCAATAGTGCTGTGTAGCATTAGGGCAACCCTGAACAGAACTACAGGTCTAAGCCCATTTGAAATTATAACAGGAAGACCCATGTCGCTGCCAGGAACTATTGATTTACGGAAAGCTGATGTTCACTTAATGAGTGACACTTTGTTATCATACTGTCAGAACCTAACCAATGCTATTAGTTCTGTTTCCCGACAGGTATCGGCAGCTTGGGGTAATCCACCCGAAGGAGGACATGACATCATCCCGGGAGTCTGGGTGTATGTGAAAAAGTTACATAAAGAACCTTTGGGTGCCAAGTGGGAGGGACCTTATCAAGTGTTATTGACCACCCAGGCAGCTGGTAAAGTCCAAGGAAAGAAAGCCTGGATTCACGCCTCACACGCTAAATGAGCACCCGTAACTGAAGCTGAAATCTGATAAGGACAATTACTTTTTGCCAAAATGTATAAATTTACTGTACTACTGACTGTAGTTATTCTAGGCATTTGCCTATTTCTTACTAGCCGACCCTCTCCACCAAAGGGAAATAATAGAGTACCCAGGGAATTACATGTAAATACCTTTTTACATATGTCATACATTTATGCCAAACAAAGTAACATTTCTAGTTGTTGGGTGTGTGCGCATATTCCTATTCACTCAAAGGGAGGGATTCCCTTAAGGCCAGTTCCCTTGAATATCTCAGAAATGGCTGAGTGGATAATTAATCAAAACAAAACAGGCAATGCGGTTCAGGATATGGAAGACTGGATACATAAGTGGAAGTCAGCAGGTTACAATCTGACTACCTTTGAAGGGGGATACCAACCGTGCTACAATAATTCCAAACTGCCCCGATTTTTTATTATCACTAATACAACTGGGGTAGGAAGACTGGGGGAATCGGTCTGTCTGATTAGAAACATCAAAGGGGGCCAAAATATGGGGTCTAGTAACTGCTCCTGGAATTATAATGTAATTAAGCCACGGAACATAGAAAACATAGAACCATCCAAACTGGGCCGATGTGGGAGTTCTTAACGTAACGGGGATTCTGAATAAAACAGATGGAAAAGCCTGGACAGGCCCCGGAGTATTGCTGACAAAGAAACAGCTAAAATTCATTGCCTATAATGGCACCTATTGGGTGTGTGGCCACAAGGCCTACCCTTGGCTGCCACAGAATTGGATGGGATCCTGCTATTTAGCCTACATTGTGCCATATATGTATCATATAAAGTCACTGTCAGAATATCTACACCATCCGAAGAGAGCTATCACAGAAACAGAGAGGTTCTTTGCCATTCTGATCCCCAGGTATGGGACCGCCAGACTGGCAAGGGAATCCATTAACATGGCATCCGTTATGGAACGGGTAGCCAATGATACCTCAGAGGCCCTAGTTAAAATTAATGCAGAAATGGTAGCAATCCGCACAGTAGCCCTACAGAATAGACTGGCCCTTGACTACATCCTGGCTGAAAAGGGAGGTACTTGCACCCTACTCGGAACTGAGTGTTGCACATATATCCCAGATAGCTCCGAAGAAATTACCCACTTAGCGGAGCATATCCAAAAGGAGGTAGAAAAACTTAAGCAACCCCCATCATATATTTTGTGGAGCGGAGCCACTGAATGGCTAGGTTTAATAGGAACTTCATTGGTGGAAGGTTTAATTCTATTCGTTGTAGTTATTTTACTTTTATATTGTTTGTTTATGTTGATTAAATGTTGTTGCAACCAGGCGACTGTAGCTGCTGTCCCGCAGGTGAGACACCTTGCAGGTCCCAGCAGACCGTCTGTACGTGGCACAGGGGTATGTTATGCTGAAGGGAAGGTTGTTTACTGGTTGAATTAAGATATTGATTTGGTTCAAATTGGAATAAGGTTAATTAACCTACTAAAACCAGACTTCCATTGTGGCCATGATGGAATTCGGGTTGATGTAAATTTGTGTGGGAGCTCCTAGTCCAGATATGTGGCGAAACACATCAACAAATTTTAGAAGGAAACCCTATTAACATGTATGAAATTATTTTGTAGAATTTTTAACCAGTGATACCTGATGTTTTATGATTCAGTTTGTGAAAGAATCAAAGGGGGGATTGATAGAGAATTCAAACAGGCTGAAGACAGGCGGCATAGTTGAAAAAACACAGACCCCATGCCTACGTGTGAGTGAGCATATTGCATTAAATCATCAATCTAATTGACATTTCAGGACTTTTGGCAGCGAGCCAATTAGGGGTTAACAATATGTCAATTGAGCCAATAAGGTCAAGGGAGGCGAGTTCATTTCTGTAAATTGATCCAGGATAAGAACAGCCATTTTTGCCATGTGTTCTCAGAAAGACAAAGAACTGGCAATCAGCCAGTAGCTTGTTGCAGCTGCTAGAATAAAATTACTTTAAATCTACAACCGGAGTTCACATCTCATTGAAAATTAAGAGATCTAACAATACTGCATCTGCCATGCATTTGCCGACTCACCTAACCTGTCCAAGTCATCCTGTAGCCTCTTAGCATCCTCCTCACAGCTTACACTGCCACCCAGCTTAGTGTCATCTGCAAACTTGTAGATATTACATTCAATTCCTTCATCTAAATCATTAATATATATTGTAAATAGCTGGGGTCCCAGCACTGAACCTTGTGGTACCCCACTTGTCACTGCCTACCATTCAGAAAAGGACCCATTTATTCCTGCTCCTTGCTTCCTGTCTGCCAACCAGTTCTCCATTCACGTCAATACATTATCCCCAATACCATGTGCTTTAATTTTGCACACTAAACTCTTGTGTGGGACCTTGTCAAAAGCCTTTTGGAAGTCCAAATACACCACATCCACTGGTTCTCCCTTGTCAACTCTACTAGTTACATCCTCAAAAAATTATAGAAAATTTGTCAAGCATGATTTCCCTCTCATAAATCCATGCTCACTTGGACCAATCCTGTCACTCCTTTCCAAATGCACTGCTATTACATCTTTAATAATTGATTCTAACATTTTCCCCACTACCGATGTCAGGCTAACCGGTCTATAATTCCCGGTTGTCTCTCTCTCTCCTTTTTTTAAAAATGGGGTTACATTAGCTACCCTCCAATCCATAGGAACTGATCCAGAGTCTATAGAATGTTGGAAAATGACCACCAATACATCCACTATTTCTAGGGCCACTTCCTTAAGTTCTCTGGATTGCAGACTATCAGGCCCTGTGGAGTTATCTGCCTTCAATCCCATCAATTTCCCTAATACAATTTCCTACTAATAAGGATTTCCTTCAGTTCCTCCTTCTCACTAGACCCTCGGCCCCCTAGTATTTCTGGAAGGTTATTTGTGTCTTCCTTCGTGAAGACAGAACCAAAGTATTTGTTTAATTGACCATTTCTTTGCTCCCCATTGTAAATTCACCTGATTCTGACTGCAAGGGACCTACATTTGTCTTCATTAATCTTTTTCTCTTCACATTTCTATAGAAGCTTTTGCAGTCAATTTTTATGTTCCCTGCAAGCTTACTCTCATACTCTATTTTCCCCCTTCTAATTAAACCCTTTGTCCTCCTCTGCTGAATTCTAAATTTCTCCCAGTCCTCAGGTTTGCTGCTTTTTCTGGCCAATTTATATGCCTCTTCCTTGGATTTAACACTATCCCTAATTTCCCTTCTCAGCCACAGTTGAGCCACCTTCCCCGTTTTATTTTTATGCCAGACAGGGATGTACAATTGTTGAAGTTCATCCATGTGATCTTTAAATGTCTGCCATTGCCTATCCACCATCAACCCTTTAAGTATTATTCACCAGTCTATCCTAGCCAATTCACATCTCATACCATCAAAGTTACCTTTCTTTAAGTTCAGGACTCTAGTTTCTGAATTAACTGTGTCATTCTCCATCTTAATGAAGAATTCTACCATATTATGGTCACTCTTCCCCAACGGGCCTCGCACAACAAGATTGCTAATTAGTCTTTTTCATTGCACATCACCCAGTCTAGGATGGCCAGCTCTCTAGTTGGTTCCTCGACATATTGGTCCAGAAAACCATCCCTTATACACTCCAGGAAATCCTTCTCCACTGTATTGCTACCAGTTTGGTTAGCCCAATCTATATGTTGATTAAAGTCACCCATGATAACTGCTATATCTTTATTGCACGCATCCCTAATTTCCTGTTTGATGCCATCCCCAACCTCACGACTACTGTTTGGTGGTCTGTACACAACTCCCACTAGTGTTTTCTGCCCTTTGGTATTCTGCAGCTCTACCCATACAGATTCCACATCATCCAAGCTAATGTCCTTCCTTACTCTTGTGTTAATCTCCTTTTTAACCAACAATGCTACCCCACCTCCTTTTCCTTTCTATCTATCCTTCCTGACTGTTGAATACCCCTGGATGTTGAGGCAACTAGGGATCTGCAATATATACTGCCTTAGCAGCATTGCCCACATCCCAAGAACATTGTTCAAGTTTGACATTGTTCAAGATGTGTGCATCGTGAGTGTTGGTTTGATGAACTGTGAGGGAGCAGTAATACTTTGTGATGAAAGCAAATATTGGTGACACTATGAACAGGGTCTTATAACAGGATATACTGTAAATATTTCATCAAATTCTAATGGTTAGCCATTAAAAATATTTTTTTCAATAAACATTGCTCACGGTCAACAGATTTTCTTCAATATTAGATTCTAGTCAATAAACATTTGATTTATACGATACATGTAGGGAATTTCGAGGATTAGCAGTTCTCCTGATGTGCCACCAAATATATTGATGCACATGCTAGATCGATCACATAGGAAGAACAAAGCACTTCCCAATCCCAAAAGAACAGGAATGACTGATGTATGAAAAATTCACTATGTCAAGTGCATGGAGCTTTGATTTTGTTTGTTATTTGTTGACCATATTCACTGTGTAAAGTAACATTGTAAAACAGATGCTGAGCTACCCCGATGACTCAATGGGCTGGATTTTCGGATAATTTGCGCCCCATTTAGCGCCTAGGCGAGGCTCATGACCCCGCTCCGGAACCCTCAGACACAAGCCGAGCATCGCTAAAATGAGAACCATGCAGCCACACGCAACATCATCGAACAGACAATTGGAGTGCTCAAGCAGTGCTTCTGATGCCTGGACAACTCTGGAGGCTGCCTGCAATACACCCCTCAGCAGGTCTCTGAGTTCATTGTGGTGTGCTGCATGCTGCACAACTTAGTCATCATGCGGGGACAGGAATTGCCAATGGGGACTGCAGGACCACCTCTGGAGAGAGGGGAGGAGGAGGAGGAGGGGGAAGATGAGGAAGAGATGCCTGGCGAGCCATGCCACCAGCACCACAACCACCACCATCACAGGGGAGGCATCGTGGAGATTTCGCTGTTGCAAAAGCCTTACGACAGCAGCTCATATTTGAACGCTTTGCTTGAAGAATGACCGTTGCCTGGCCATTCTATCCCACCATGTTGACTATTCCCCCTCTTATTCTGCAAATGAGACGCTACACAGGAATGGTTATGTTGCGGGGAGAGACGTTGGACACGCCTCCTGGTGAGACACTGGGCCAGCTCATGACGTGGAAGGCCCGGCCTCTGACTGGCGAGCCTTTTCATCATCATCGCCAGTCACAGGTGGTGCGGGGGTGTGCCTGGGTGTCATCCTGGGGAACTCTCTGGGACTCCAGTATCACTGATGGAGGCCACCAGCCTCGTGTGGACAGTGATGGCCTTGCAGCTTTCGCGGCTCGCACCGGCAATCTGCGACCCTACCTCCATTATGGTCGCAGTGAGATTCTCGATGGTCACAGGAATCCTACCCAGGACATCAAGGAGCTGATGGGTGAGGTGGATGCTCTTCCTGGACAGTCCCACCAGGTCCAGTACCACGTCTGTCAGCAGACCAATTTTGCCGACTCACCCTCCAGAGAGATGGCATACGGGATTCGACCCCAGAACTGTGTTGCTGCATGCCACTAGTCCCAGGAGCCTCAGACATCTCAAAGCCCGGGAATGTTAGATGACACTCGGCCAGTGGCAAAAGAGGTGTAGAATGTATCTGCCCCCTTGTGGTCGGCTGCTCTGTCAACTCCTCTTCCTCCTCCTCCTCCACATGTTAGCCTGATGTGGAGGGTTGTTCCGAGAGATGCTGCGCCTGTGACTGGTCTTCTGGAAGTAGAAAGCAACAGACAAGTGATTAGCAGCAGGGGAGGGGGCAGGGTGACATGAGGAAGGTCACATAGCACAGGCTCATTTGAAGGACCGCCGCTACTCCATTATATCTAGTCCACAGACAAGACATCACATTGCCCCAACCCTGGTCCACAGACACTGCATCACATTGCCCCAACCCTAGTCCACAGACACTGCATCACATTGCCCCAACCCCTAGCCCACAGACACTGCATCACATTGCCCCAACCCCTAGCCCACAGACACTGCATCACATTGCTCCAACCCAAGCCCACAGACACTGCATCACATTGCCCCAACCCTAGCCCACAGACACTGCATCACATTGCCCCAACCCTAGCCCACAGACAATACATCACATTTGCCCAAACCCTAGCCCATAGACAGTACATCACATTTCCCCAACTCAGCCCAGGGAGTGTGCAGGTCTTGCCTTCAGTATGCAAGCGGGTTTCAGCACCCCCAGTGGCAGTTGCCCGACCCGATGAGGCCGGCCACTGGCTCCTCCAGGTCAGTAAGTGGCAGGGTCTGAGGTGGACCACCGCCTGTCTGCACCTGCTCATGGCGATTATGGGACTTCTTGGCCTGCAACGATGAAAATGGAAGTGGTTACCAGAGGGTCCATCTGCTCTTGTGGCACACACAGATAGCCACCAAAGCACTTATACCATACTGTGTGAATGTAATACAGTCCTCTGTTTAATGGCCTTGGAAGTTGAACATGGTTCATCGGGAGGACATTGAAGGTCGGAAACATGTTATGAGATGTTAGAAAGCAATCTTAATAATGTGTAAAGATTGCAACATTCATGGCAAATAGGGTGCCACATTGAGCCTACCTATATGTCATGCATTTTCGGAGGCAATCCACAGAGTGCTGCGAGACAGCAGCAGCATGAGAACAAATGTCAGATTTATAATGTAAATAATAAATGAGTGCATCAATAAAAATTGTACTCATTTCAGCGGCCCTACAAAAATCATTAAACTTTTTCCGGCACTGCTTCCCTGACCATTGGGTCTGAGGCAGAGACCTCCTCAGCAATCTCCCTCCAGATTCTGTTAAAAATGGCTGGCAGGGGTCTAGGTCCACCCGTCCTGTGCATTTCCTGCTGTCTCCTCTCCACAGCCCCTACAAGAGTTTCGTTCGTCTCTTGTGAAAATCGTCTGTCACGCTGCCTGCTATCCTCCTCCTGGTCCATCATCAAAATCCAATCATTAAATGGCTGATTCAGCCCCGGGTGTATTGTGCATACCCTCGGCCGCACCCTGCATTAGCGTTTGCGCTCGGACAGCAGACCAAAAGCGCGCGGAAAAAATAATTCGCGCATGCGCAGATCAGCCAATATTTTTTTTTAAGGACCAGAACCTTCAGCTCCGCTGCATAAATTCTGTGGTGCAACGCCAGAGTTAGCGCTAACGCCACTCATGAACTTTCATTGGGCGAAAGTTGCGCGCTCTGACGCTAACGCTAACCCAGTGCTAAAATGTTTCAGCCCGCCGCGATTTGCGCCCGGAAATTGGCGAAATCGCAAAAAGCCAAAAATCCAGCCCTTCAATAAGCTTACCCAGACCAAGAATATCCCAGGTTGAATCCTGAGTCGACGCTGAGCTAGCTGCCATGAGCCGAGATGACAGTAGGGGCGCTGCAGCTGTAACTGACTTACTGTCAAGTTTGCATATGAACAACGGCTATTTGGAAGAGGTAGAGGAGAGAACCTGTACCCGCGGAACCACACTTCATCAAGGAGTTAATGTCTTCAGTAAGAAGAAGAAAATTAGCTGAATAAAAAATAGACTGTAAATGTGGCCAACTAAATTGCATGGGATTATGGTGAAAAGGCAGGACAAATGGGGTCAGAGATTGGACAGGGAGCAGTATCAGATGCTGCCTCATTCATTGCATTCCATCGATATAAATGCCAGTTGTTTTTGGTGTTATCTTGTCTGAGGTTGTGTTCCGCCTCTCTAGGGGAATGGCTGGCATGGATACCAGAGGCAATGATATCACTGCAATTTTTGACTCTTAATGTGTCTGGGTGAATTGAGTCATCTTGGCTGCTGCCTGCCACTGTCTCATCTGGCTGGTTAGTTGCTGCTAGGATGCATGTAAGCCTTTATGTTTAATTTGCTTTAATGATTAAACAGTATTTTCTTCTATTTCTGCTCGACACTGATAAATGCTCGATGTTCACTGTTGTTTGCGTTATATTACCTTTAACCACATTCTTCATATATATTTGTTTAAATACTTATCTCCCATAGCTTCATTAAAACATCGTATTTTAGATTCTCATTGTATTTAACATCCATTGGGCAAATAAACGTGCTTTGTTCCACAGATATGCTTTGTGCATACTCCGGATTGGCTATTTTTCAATGAATATCTCCTTCGTGCATTCCGCTTCCTGTTACATTAACTGAATGCATTGTTAAAGTTGGAGACAATGAGGCTGATTTCCAGTGTTAACCCAGCTGGCCACGTTTGTTGGCTTCTCTCTCAAGGCAGAGGAGGACCTGTTCCATTTTCCAGGCCCCCACTGTTATGACTATAATGTATTTATGAATGACTCCACGAGACAATGTGTTGTACTCAAACTGTAGTGACCTTTCCTTTATTCCAAACTCCAGAGTGAGGCACAAGCATTGTGTGCAGCCATTTATACAGGGCCCTGCCACCAGGGCAGGAAACCCCCGGTCTCCACCAGTTGTACCCTCTAGTGGTGCCAGCATGTATGTACACAGTGTAAACCTTATTGATAGTACATCAGGTAAACCAGTTTCCATCTTATGCAATCACACAGTGACTACACATGGAGTACATCCATAGTCTGCATATACAACACCCACCCCATCATTTGCAGCTCCAGGCATGAAATATGCTTCCAATAGGCACCTCACTCATTCGTGGGTGGGAAATTGGAATGCTGCATCCAGTTTAGAAAGGCCTGTAGCAACTTGGGGAGAGTGCCTTTTTATCAGTAATAAGTAAAGTAAAATTTTAGAGTTGCAACAAGATGTTGAGGGGCAATCGGAGGACGAACTGGACAACTAGAGGGGTGAATTTCCTTTGGGCTGCTCCCGTTCCGCTGCCGTAACTTCGGCAGAAGCCCTGTTCAGACAGGCAGACGGAGATTCCCCGAAGTTATAGTACTGGACTGGGAGATACCCCAAGCAAATTCACCGCTAGATTTTCTGACATGGTCGTACCCCTCCAATGCTTCTGTATCGTCACGCTACTTGTCTGACATCCAATCCTGGATGAGCTGAAATTTCCTCCAATTAAATATTGGGAAGATCAAAGCCATTGGCTCCAGCCCACGCCACAAGCTCTGTTGCCTCGCCACCAGTTCCATCCCTCTCCCTGACTACTGTCTCAGGCGGAACCAGACTGTTTGTGACCTCGGCATCCTGTTTGACCCTGAGCTGAACTTCTGACCTCTCCATCTTAAAGACCGTCTCCTTCCACCTCTGTATTTTCGCCCAACCCCGCTCCTGCACCAGCCCACCTGCTGCTGTAACCCTCTTTCATGCATTTGTTACTTCCAGGCTTGGCTGATCCAATGCTCTCCATGACTCTCATCTTCCACTCTCCATAAACTTGAGCTCATCTGAAACTCTGCCGCTCGTATTCAAACTCAAATTCAAACTTGTTCATCCATCACTCCAGGGGCAGCACGGGCCCAGCCCACACTGCGATATGTGTGCACACTAGGTCCGTGCAGCAGAGCAGCTCTCCAGTCATCTTGGTTAATCCTTGCCACTGGATCAAGACCTAGTCTGTCAAGCCCGTGGGTTGGCTGGTGTGCAACAGCCACCCCACGTTAAAAAAATCCACGCACAGGCATCTTCCACCCTTCAGGATGTAGTTCGGGATCTAGAATGTCAGGTCCCTCATTGAAATACCTGTGAACTCATCCCTTTTTGGTGTGGAAGCAAGTCATCCTCGATACAAGGGACTATCTAATATTAATAATACTATGCTTCTCGACTTACATTGGTCCACTAACTCGATTTTAAAATTATCATCCTTGTTTTCAAATCCCTCTATGGCCTTTCCCCTCCCCATCTCTGTAACCTCTTCCAGCCCTAGAACCCTCCAAGAAATGTGCATTTTTCCAAATTGGCTCTTCTACATCCACCATGTCCTCCACCCCACCATTGGCGGCCGTGCCTTCAGCAACCTAAGCCCTAAAGTCTGGAATTCCCTCCCTAAAACTCTCAGCCTCTCTCACCTCCTTTACGTTGTTCCTTAAAAGCTATGGGGTCGAAATGTGGTTGCCTGCTGATAACGCCAGTGTTAGGTGATCACTGGGAGTTAGTCGGTTGCTGAATGACGCTTGGTGCTGTTAACATCTGACGCGAAATTCGGTGGCATTTTTTTTTAAGGGCGGTTAAACTTAATGCAGGAGGCCGTACAGACACACATCACTCTTCTCTTGAGATGTTCGTGGAGCGGTGCTTAAGAAGGCCGAGATTCTGCACGGAGGTGGTCACGGAGCTTTGCAACCTTCTGCGGACATACCTGGCAGCTGACATCGGCACTCGACCTCGCTGTCAGTGGCTGCGATAGTAACAGTAGCAGGTCTTACTGCAGTTGTACAGGGCCTTGGTGAGGCCACACCTTGAATATTGTATACAGTTTTGGTCTCCTAATCTGAGGAAGGACGTTCTTGCTATTGAGGGAGTGCAGCAAAGGTTCACCAGACTGATTCCCGGGATGGCAGGACTGACATATGAAGAAAGGCTGGATCGACTAGGCTTATATTCAATGGAATTTAGAAGAATGAGAGGGGAATCATAGAAACATATAAAATTCTGATGGGATTGAACTGATTAGATGCGGGAAGAATGTTCCCAATGTTGGGGAAGTCCAGAACCAGGGATCACAGTCTAAGGATAAGGGGTAAGCCATTTAGGACCGAGATGAGGAGAAACCTCTTCACTCAGAGAATTGTGAACCTGTGGAATTCTCTACCACAAAAAGTTGTTGAGGCCAGTGCGTTAGATATATTCAAAAGGGAGTTAGATGTGGCCATTACGGCTAAAGGGATCAAGGGGTATGGAGAGAAAGCAGGAATGGGGTACTAAAATTGCAAAAATTATCAGCCATGATCATATTGAATGGTGGTGCAGGCTCGAAGGGCCGAATGGCCTATTCCTGCACCTATTTTCTATTTTTCTATGTTTCTATGTCACAGGCTTCTTCCAGTATCCTATAGGCGATATGTGCAACATCTCTCAGTTTGCAGTCCAGTGCTGCATTTGCCAGGTGACGCTCTCAACAGCAAATGAATGGACTACATCAAGTTCAGCATGTCAAAGGAAGAGCAGGATGAGCGCTCCCGTGGCTTTGCCAGGATAGCGGGCTTCCCCAGGGTTCAAGGAGCCATTGATTGTATGCCTGTGGCATTGAGGGCCCCGCCACACAATGGAGAGATCTTTCGGAATTTCAAGGGATTCCACTCCCTCAACGTACAGCTGGTCTGCGATCATAGGCAGATGATCCTCGCTGTCAATGCCCGATATCCTGGCAGCTGCCACGATGCCTTTATCCTGCGGGAGAGCACCGTGCCATGACTCTTCAAGCCACCGTATGAAGGCCGTGGCTGGTTCCTGGGCGACAAAGAATATGGTGTGGGGTCCTGGCTGATGACACCCCTCCACAATCCCACTATCCCTGCTGAGCAGCGCTACAACACCAACCATACCACGACCCGGGCCATCATCGAGCAAACTATCGGGGTTCTGAAGCAGCGTTTCCGCTGCCTTGACCGCTCTGGAGGGACATTGCAGTACACCCCTGAGAGAGTTTCCATGATCACCATTGTCTGCTGCATGCTGCACAACCTGGCCACTATGAGGGTCCAGCCATTACCACCAGGGATGGATGATCTACCTCAGGAGGAGGACGATGATGACGAGGAAGATGAGGAGCCTCAGCGAAGGAGGAGGCAGCATAACACGACTGCGGCTGGAGGGTTGCTCGTCAGAGACTCATGGATTCCAATTAGTGACTCTTGAAATGCCGAATAGCCAGCCTATACATGTGAATATCAGTCTCATGGAAATAGCTGCACATTGATGGTGTCAGGGCCAAGTGTCCTGCAGGTCGCTGCAAAGGAACTCAACATACCGTCACTGTTCCGAGGCGGCATGACCCCATCCACTGCTATCACATCAACTTGGACGCCCACCAGGGCAGCTATCCGTTCCTCCAACAGAGTGAGCACTTGGAGGTCTGGCTCCCCCCCCACCAGTCTGCATTTGCTCGTGTCGGCTGTGTGCGGGCTTCACCTGTAACATTAAACAGAAAGTTGGAGGTAGAAGCCTTCTATCAGTGTGTCCCAAGTACCTTACATACTGTAATACATGCTACTCTGTGAGAGTTTTCACAGCTCGATGTTTAGTACAATTCACTCTGTGAGAGTATTCACAGCTCGATGTAACTACCATTCGCGGCGTGGACTTGCTGTGGCAATGTTTGAATTAGGGGGCCAGGACCTCACAGCAACGGCGAGGCTACCATCTTCGAGACACATATGAAGACTGAGGAGTCAACAACATGAGGGGTGGGTCTGCAGAACCGAGTATCAAGGTTAACAGCGCATGCAGGCCCTTGTAGTGGGTGAGGCTGCAAATGGGAACCTTGACTGTGGCCTCACCCACTTACAGCATGGATTCCGACACGCTACATTGAGCAGAGAGTTCACATTGAGGTCAGAGCATAGCAGGTTGAAGTTTGAATTTAAAGATACTCACCCTCACTATCCGTGTCAGGCCGTTCCACTTTTTGCGACATTGCATCGCTGTCCGTGGCACCGTGTCACTCGCAGACACTCGCAGATACTCGTCCTGCTATCTCCCTCCATTGCCTTCGGTATGTTTGGGGTTGGGATCTCCTCCCAGCCTCTGTGCTCAGCACTTGCCGACGCCTCTCCAGGACATCAAGGAGTGCATCCAGTGCGGCGTCCATGAACCGGTGGGCCCGCTGACGAGCTACTGCTGCAAGGTTTGCTGTGCTCTCCGTCTGACCGAGTGCGTGGGAAGAGAATATACCCACGAGGCGTTGAGGCGCCCAATCAACACATCAATTCAATCCAGGTGGTGCCCTTATGTCCGTGGAACAGCTCCAAACGTTGCCCAAACCCCGGATGTTGAGCCCACGCTTAACGGCCCAATTAGCACAGCGTAACACCTCCAGGTAAATGTGCAAACACCATGATTTTATGCTGCTATCAATTCTTTCGGTATTAACACTGAGTTTCGTGTTAGGGGACCGCGCCCGAAGTGAGGCATTATACATTTCTCTCAAGCGGTGACAATGCATCAAAAATGATGGTACCGAATTACGACGCCTATAACTTTTGGCCAACCTTTTAGTCACCTGCCTTGACATCTTTTTTAGCCTCGGTGTCAATTTCCTTCTGATCACGCTCCTATGGGACCTTTTACTATCTTAAAGATGCTATATAAATGCAGATTGTTGTTGATGCTATGGTTGTGGAGATACTCATGGAGTAAGTTGTGCCGGGAAAAAACATCCTCTTCCCCTCCGATGGTCGGCACCTCCCACAGCAACTTGGGGAATGAGTTTGGACGAGTTGACAGAGCGTGTAAATGCCAGCATGTTTCTGCGAATAAAGATGTTCAAAATAATCACAGTCTTCTGCTAGCTGCACAACTTTGGAATATAAAAAGGAATAGCATGTAGCAGGAGGAATAGGAGGTGCATGGGGCAGCAAGATGAGGAAGTAGAGGAAACAAGGTGTCCTTCACAGCTGCTCGCAATAATTCCCAAATACATTCACTGCATAAATATTGCAGACAAATAAAGCACTATAGTGTTCTCAGCTGTAACACGCTGCCCATTTCTATTTCCATTTCCATTAACATCAATTTGTACCTTTACATGGTATTTCTCAGCAAAAGAGAAATAAAATGCTCAGAATTTATTATGTTACATTTACAAATAGAGGTCGTTTAACAGCCACAAGTGTGTTTCCCGTTAGTGATTTGATTAGGTTTGTGTCTCCAATTTTCCAACATAGTGCCGTGTCTGAGTGTTCGCTGAGTGGGCGAATCGAGTGTGGTGACAGGCCGCTCACAAGTTGTTCACTGACGACTTCAAGGGATAGTAGTGCATTGTGTGCCTGAAATGGCCCTTCTACAGCTGGAGACATGTCCGAGCAGGCTGATTTTTTTCCCTGAGAGGGAGCTGCCTCATCTCACTCTTCTGCATGCCCCGAATGGGGCCCATCTCTCCAGAATGACTAACAATCTGTGTGACAAGCTGTCACTGAGAAATACTCATCATCATAGGCAGTCCCTCGGAATCGAGGAAGACTTGCTTCCACTCTAAACATGAGTTCTTAGGTGGCTGAATAGTCCAATATGAGAACCACAGTCCCTGTCACAGGTGGGACAGATAGTCGTTGAGGGTAAGGGAGGGTGGGACAGGTTTGCCGCACGCTCTTTCCGCTGCCTGCGCTTGATTTCTGCGTGCTCTCAGCGACGAGACTCGAGGTGCTTGGCACCCTCCCAGATGCACTTCCTCCACATAGGGCGGTCTTTGGCCAGCGTCTCCCAGGTGTCAGTGGGGCTGTTACATTTTATCTGGGAGGGTTTGTCCTTGTAACCTTTCCTCTGCCCACCTTTGGCTCGTTTGCCGTGAAGGAGTTCCGAGTAGAGCGCTTGCTTTGGGAGCCTCATGTCTGGCATGCGGACAATGTGGCCTGCCCAGCAGAGCTGATCGAGTGTGGTCAGTGCTTCAATGCTGGGAATGTTGGCCTTGTCTTTGACCTGTCCAGTCAATCCTGCAGCCTAGCAAATCCCAACAGCGACTCCAGTTAGTACTCCAGGGAACCCTCCCCAGCGGACAGTCGGATGTAATGGCCAACATGGTATACACTACCTACAGAACCCATGAATAGCTGGGATCAAAGATGGCTGATCTGAAGTATTATGTTCATATCAAAGTAATATAACTAAGTACTGTAGACGTGAATAAATGTGACCTTAGCTCCTTTATTCTAACTCCAGAGTGCTCGTACAGCATGGGAGGCCTGCTTATATACAGTGCTCCCAAGGGATGCTGGGATCCCTTCTGGTGGCGTTATAATACTAGTTACATAGGGTTGCATACATAACGTGAAGGATATTATCAAGGTAAGACTACCCCATCAGAAACCATTTACCAAGAAATGGCACAAGTATGCATGACATGAAGTGGGGGAGATTTTAGGCAACAACACCTGGTGAGAACAGTGTTAAAATAGCTGTGCAAAAGAGTACCTCCCCATTCATGCCCTGCACCATCTGGGCCCTTATTTTAGGTGGCCCAGATGCCTGCCTGACTCAGGGTTATGCTAATCAGGGTCCCATGACATCCAAAGGACTTCAATGGTATTTTAACAGCCTACTGAGCAGGGCATGTGCCACAGGAACCTCACTCAGTACAATCGGACAGTGAAAAGAGGAGGCATATCATAAACGCTCTTTAGTGGAGCCAGGAGGGGCAAGAGTGCCCCGCCAGGCCGCGCAATAAAAGTCTGGGCCTCTGCTGCCCTGGACTTCCCATCCTTCCCCCCCCCAAAAAAAATGGCCCCAATTGCCTCTCCGCAATTTTGACCTGCCTGAATCTTGCCTCTTACATGCTCCCCCAACCCATACAAAAAAATCCCACCCACTGAGCTGAGTCAAAAGGAATTTTCACAGGTGCAGTCTCATCTGTGTTAGGAACATAATAATCATCATCATAGGCAGTCCCTCGGAATTGAGGAAGACTTGCTTCCACTCTTAAAATGAGTCGTTAGGTGGCTGAACAGTCCAATACGAGAACCACAGTCCCTGTCACAGGTGGGACAGGGAGTCGTTGAGGGAAGGGGAGGGTGGGACTGGTTTGCCGCACGCTCTTTCCGCTGCCCACGCTTGATTTCTGCATGCTCTCGACGATGAGACTCAAGGTGCTCAGCGCCCTCCCGGATGCACTTCCTCCACTTAGGGCAGTCTTTATTCAGGGACTCCCAGGTGTCAGTGGGGATGTTGTACTTTATCAGGGAGGCTTTGAGGCTTTGAGGTAAAAAAAAAATTGGTGGTAAATAATCAAACTCATGTGGTTTTATGGAACTGGAAAACTAATTATTGGTCATTGATGCTAATGTCCTTTCTATGAAAGAATAAAAGAACCTTCACTATCAGTGTGTCTGGTTTTATCTTCATAGTCTCTATGATTCATATTTCACGTGTCAGTAAGTTGTCTGCATATACAACTGCAGTGTCTTGCTTTGTGATAGCTCGGAAACAGAGATGATTCATAAAGAACATAAATAAATCCTGGATGAATTCAAAAGGTGGCTATCTTGTCAACAGGTAATCATATGTAGCTCTACCCCGTACCCTATTATCTTCAGAAGCAGCTAAAAATGAGCATGAAGTGTCTCAGAGATATTTCATTCAACACTCACTTATGTGTGTGACATTGCAATTGGTTTTTAAAGTACATCCAATTTTATATATTTATAAATCCAAGTTTTCAGCACATCTCTGTAATTTCTTTTGCTTGAGTGAACAGCTGTACAAACTGCCTAGTTTATTCATAAATGTCTAAAAATGGCTGAAGCCATTCGCTTCATCAATAATGCCAACTGTTAATTGAATTCTGTGTCCATAACTCAGGGATATTTACCTTAAAGTGCTGACTAACTCCTGCTTTCTATCTCTGCATATACAACTAAATTATTTTGCAATTGTGTGTCATCAAATCCACGACTAGCCAGACTCCCAAGCTCGCTTGTGAGTTTCTGGTTTCCGATCGGGTATTTCCAAGAATATATAATGAGGCTCATCTGTTTTTTGTATTGTCACATCTAAAATATGTCACAGTTTTATTGCTCAAGCTTGCAGATTCATAAGTTCAAATTTGATAGCTTACCTTGAAGTACCTTAATCTGGTTACCAACTTCCTTTTCCATCTTCTTGGTGCTGTGATTATTGTTTTCTGTTGTGAGTGTGGTCAAATTCCAAGTATATTCCATTTATTTCCTGTGAATCAACTAGTCCTGGATGCTCAAAATCAATGAAATAATTCCTGGCCGGGGGAAACCAGTGTGAAAAAAATCAACTACTGGAATCTGATTCAGAGCTTTTCCATAATGTCAGTTTTGCCTTCCTTCTGTGTTACGGGCCAATGAGGTGTTGTGCTTCTATATCATTTAAAAAAAAATCATGACCCAGAAATCCCGGTCGGTTGCTTCCCGCGGACGATTGAGAGAAAAACTTAAAAAAGATGTGCACCCACCTGTTCCCGGTCCTGAGGCCTCCCCTGACTGCGCATCGCAGCGCGTGCACATTGGGACGTGCGCAGGGCTGGAGCTGCAGCCACATGGCTCTGGGCAGCCAATCAGCTAAAGTATGTTCTCATTTATAATAATGGGAACTCTGTAAGTAACCAATGCAGGGAGACAGAGGGAAGCAAAAAGGAGACAAAAGCAAAAGACAGAAAGGAGATGAGGAAAAGTGGAGGGCAGAGAAACCCAAGGCAAAGAACAAAAAGGGCCACTGTACAGCAAAATT
Organism: Pristiophorus japonicus; assembly: GCF_044704955.1. Lineage (NCBI taxonomy): Eukaryota > Metazoa > Chordata > Chondrichthyes > Pristiophoridae > Pristiophorus > Pristiophorus japonicus. Next base: position 172,359,034 of record NC_091990.1, read on the forward strand.
CTAAAAGGACAAAGGGTGTTAAAAAAACAAGCCTGAAGGCTTTGTGTCTTAATGCAAGGAGTATTCGTAATAAGGTGGATGAATTAACTGTGCAAATAGATGTTAACAAATATGATGTGATTGGGATTACAGAGACGTGGCTCCAGGATGATCAGGGCTGGGAACTCAACATCCAGGGGTATTCAACATTCAGGAAGGATAGAATAAAAGGAGGTGGGGTAGCATTGCTGGTTAAGGAGGCGATTAATGCAATAGTTAGGAAGGACATTAGCTTGGATGATGTGGAATCTATATGGGTAGAGCTGCAGAACACCAAAGGGCAAAAAACGTTAGTGGGAGTTGTGTACAGACCTCCAAACAGTAGTAGTGATGTTGGGGAGGGCATCAAACAGGAAATTAGGGGTGCATGCAATAAAGGTGCAGCAGTTATAATGGGTGACTTTAATATGCACATAGATTGGGCTAACCAAACTGGAAGCAATACAGTGGAGGAGGATTTCCTGGAGTGCATAAGGGATGGTTTTCTAGACCAATATGTCGAGGAACCAACTAGGGGGGAGGCCATCTTAGACTGGGTGTTGTGTAATGAGAGAGGATTAATTAGCAATCTCGTTGTGCGAGGCCCCTTGGGGAAGAGTGACCATAATATGGTGGAATTCTGCATTAGGATGGAGAATGAAACAGTTAATTCAGAGACCATGTCCCAGAACTTAAAGAAGGCTAACTTTGAAGGTATGAGGCGTGAATTGGCGAGGATAGATTGGCGAATGATACTTAAGGGGTTGACTGTGGATGGGCAATGGCAGACATTTAGAGACTGCATGGATGAACTACAACAATTGTACATTCCTGTCTGGCATAAAAATAAAAAAGTGAAGGTGGCTCAACCGTGGCTATCAAGGGAAATCAGGGATAGTATTAAAGCCAAGGAAGTGGCATACAAATTGGCCAGAAATAGCAGCGAACCCGGGGACTGGGAGAAATTTAGAACTCAGCAGAGGAGGACAAAGGGTTTGATTAGGGCAGGGAAAATGGAATACGAGAAGAAGCTTGCAGGGAACATTAAGACGGATTGCAAAAGTTTCTATAGATATGTAAAGAAAAAAAGGTTAGTAAAGACAAATGTAGGTCCCCTGCAGTCAGAATCAGGGGAAGTCATAACGGGGAACAAAGAAATGGCAGACCAATTGAACAAGTACTTTGGTTCAGTATTCACTAAGGAGGACACAAACAACCTTCCGGATATAAAAGGGGTCAGAGGGTCTAGTAAGGAGGAGGAACTGAGGGAAATCTTTATTAGTCTGGAAATTGTGTTGGGGAAATTGATGGGATTGAAGGCCGATAAATCCCCAGGGCCTGATGGACTGCATCCCAGAGTACTTAAGGAGGTGGCCTTGGAAATAGCGGATGCATTGACAGTCATTTTCCAATATTCCATTGACTCTGGATCAGTTCCTATCGAGTGGAGGGTAGCCAATGTAACCCCACTTTTTAAAAAAGGAGGGAGAGAAAAAACAGGGAATTATAGACCGGTCAGCCTGACCTCAGTAGTGGGTAAAATGATGGAATCAATTATTAAGGATGTCATAGCAGCGCATTTGGAAAATGGTGACATGATAGGTCCAAGTCAGCATGGATTTGTGAAAGGGAAATCATGCTTGACAAATCTTCTGGAATTTTTTGAGGATGTTTCCAGTAAAGTGGACAAAGGAGAACCAGTTGATGTGGTATATTTGGACTTTCAGAAGGCTTTCGACAAGGTCCCACACAAGAGAGTAATGTGCAAAGTTAATGCACATGGGATTGAGGGTAGTGTGCTGACATGGATTGAGAACTGGCTGTCAGACAGGAAGCAAAGAGTAGGAGTAAATGGGTACTTTTCAGAATGGCAGGCAGTGACTAGTGGGGTACCGCAAGGTTCTGTGCTGGGGCCCCAGCTGTTTACATTGTACATTAATGATTTAGACGAGGGGATTAAATGTAATATCTCCAAATTTGCGGATGACACTAAGTTGGGTGGCAGTGTGAGCTGCGAGGAGGATGCTATGAGGCTGCAGAGTGACTTTGATAGGTTAGGTGAGTGGGCAAATGAATGGCAGATGAAGTATAATGTGGATAAATGTGAGGTTATCCACTTTGGTGGTAAAAACAGAGAGACAGACTATTATCTGAATGGTGACAGATTAGGAAAAGGGAAGGTGCAACGAGACCTGGGTGTCATGGTACATCAGTCATTGAAGGTTGGCATGCAGGTACAGCAGGCGGTTAAGAAAGCAAATGGCATGTTGGCCTTCATAGCGAGGGGATTTGAGTACAGGGGCAGGGAGGTGTTGCTACAGTTGTACAGGGCCTTGGTGAGGCCACACCTGGAGTATTGTGTACAGTTTTGGTCTCCTAACTTGAGGAAGGACATTCTTGCTATTGAGGGAGTGCAGCAAAGATTCACCAGACTGATTCCCGGGATGGTGGGACTGACCTATCAAGATAGACTGGATCAACTGGGCTTGTATTTACTGGAGTTCAGAAGAATGAGAGGGGACCTCATAGAAACGTTTAAAATTCTGACGGGTTTAGACAGGTTAGATGCAGGAAGAATGTTCCAATGTTGGGGAAGTCCAGAACCAGGGGTCACAGTCTAAGGATAAGGGGTAAGCCATTTAGGACCGAGATGAGGAGAAACTTCTTCACCCAGAGAGTGGTGAACCTGTGGAATTCTCTACCACAGAAAGTAGTTGAGGCCAATTCACTAAATATATTCAAAAGGGAGTTAGATGAAGTCCTTACTACTCGGGGGATCAAGGGGTATGGCGAGAAAGCAGGAAAGGGGTACTAAAGTTTCATGTTCAGCCATGAACTCATTGAATGGTGGTGCAGGCTAGAAGGGCTGAATGACCTGCTCCTGCACCTATTTTCTATGTTTCTATGTTTACCAGTAGGCTATGTGCCTGCTTTTATCAGGTGCAAGAGCTTTCAGGACATTTGCTGGGCAAGATATGGGTAAATACCATAATCTTGCCCGTACAAATGTCCTGGTTGCTGAGATACGGAAGCTCTGTCAAGCTCCAGCTTGACAGATCGGAAAAGTCGGTTTAAAGCACGTGCGCATTGTGCGCTGAAAACCGGCTTTTGCGATGCCTTCCCGGGTCCGTACACACTCCGTACACACTTCGTACGGACCCAGGGAGGCCGGGATTTCTGCCCCACTCTTTGGTATTTCTGGGTCTATCATTATATTCTGCATGAATTTACCTGTCATTAATACTCTGAGTTTTGTGTACTCCAATTGATACAGTAACTGTAGGCCACACATCCTATATTCTGGGTGTAGCAGTGTATCCAAGGATGGCTATCACTGAATTCTGCACAGTCCATACACCTGGCTAATGGTCAGTATATTCTATAGCTTCATTGCAACTTTTCTCTGAACTTCAACATTAAACAAAGTTTTCTGCTTTCATGTCATAGAATCATAGAATCATAGAATGGTTACAGCACAGAAGGAGGCCATTCGGCCCATCGAGCCCGTGCCGGCTCTCTGCAAGAGCACTTCAGCTAGTCCCACTCCCCCGCCCTTTCCCTGTAGCTCTGCATTTGTTTTCGTTCAGGTACTTATCCACTTCCCTTTTGAAAGCAGTGATTGAATCTGCCTCCATCACCCTTTCAGGCAGAGCATTCCAGATCCTAACCACTCGCTGCGTAAAAAAGGTTTTGTCTCGTGTCGCTTTTGGTTCTTTTGCCAATCACTTTATATCTGTGTCCTCTGGTTCTCGGCCCTCCCACCAATGGGAACGGTTTTTCTCTGTCTATTTTGTCTAGAGCCCTCTATCAAATGTCTGCCATTTTTTTATTTCACTTGAACAACATATACTGTATGCTGTGACTTGTGGCGGTATTGTCACACAAGTACGGCCACAGAACCATGGTTATTGGTAGCAGCGTGCGACGGCCCGGCCCGCAAGACCATCAGCAGGCTGGAGACATCATGAGGGAGCAGTGTGCGGCGGCATTCCACTGCAGGGAGCAGCGCGTGCTGCTGCAGGAGGGTGACGGCTGACTGCAGTGCAGGCAGGTACAGCAGGAGCGGCGAGGTCGGGGCGAAGGAGCGGCGAGAGTTCATAGAGGGACTTGATCGGGGCCCAAGAGAGGCGAGAGTTCGGGGCCCAGAAGAGCCGAGGGCCCAGGGGCAGCACGGGCCCAGCCCACACTGCGATATGTGTGCGCACTAGGTCCGTGCAGCAGAGCTGGTCTCCAGTCATCCTGGTTAATCCTTGCCACTGGACCAAGACCTAGCTCTGTCAAGCCCGTGTGGTGGCTGGTGTGCAACGGTCACCACACGTTAAAAAAATCCACGCACAGGTATCTTCCACCCTTTAGGATGTAGTTCAGGACCTGGAATATTAGGTCCTTCATTGAAACATCTGTGAACGCATAAATTTTCGGCGTGGAAGCAGGTCATCTTCGCTTCGAGGGACCGCCTATGATGATGATGGTTATAGTTTACCACCCAGAACAGCGTGCATTAGGCCTACATCGTCACTTGTTAAATATTATAAGGCATTGAGAAGCATAATTAAAAACACTGGCATTTAGTGGTGCCTCTGCAAAGTAAGAAGGAGTGAGAATCGTGGCTCACCTCTCCCCTTTTCACCCTAGGCCAGTTGTGCTGCCCCTATTGCAGCCCCAGCCATGAGCAGTTAACTTGAGACAGCACACATAAAATTTGAACTTGGGGCCTTCTGGTTTGAATGGCTCAATGCCGTAATGGGCTGTACAGTTATTTTCTAGACAGGCAGAAAGGTCCAACACTAGACAAGCATACCATAACGACACTAGATAGAACACCATCCACCAGGGGTTTCGCAATGCCCAGATGTGCTCAGAATTTTAATTTCTACTGCAGCAGTATCATTATTTTTATAGCACTTTTGTTTCTTGGCAATATTATTTCCAGTGTGAAACAGGAGTATTGCTGAGGGATTTAAGCCTAGATTTTCCACCATTCGTGTTCTTTCGACCCAAGTGACTATCTCTAGACTTGAGACCACATCAAATGAAAGTATGCTGTCTGAAAACAATTTTCCTGGGTTAGCTCATTAGCAGAACTTCATTTGCAGATTTGCATGGGTGTAGGAAGCACGCTACTGAGAAAACAGAAAATTACATGCATGACATTTAAAAAGATGAGGGCAATGAAAGGGAAGTATGAAATAGGGTGAGGACATTCTGGAAACCTTTGGAAAGCATCAGAAGACATCTCAATCCTTTAGCTGCCTTTGTCAAGGCTGAAAGGGCAAGGGCCTCAGAAAACACAGGCAAAATAAACATGTCGGCACAAGTCTGCAGGCAAGTGACAGAGTGGCTCAGTACCCAATTCCCATTTGATGGGAGCTGATGTAGAGGTGGTGAGGCATGCATTAGTGGCAAGGGCACTACAGCATCACAGATCAGCATTGCAACATACTTACATGGAAGTGGAGCTCTCAATCATCAGCAAAGATTCTACTGTCAATCATCAGCAAAGTGATGGAAGGTGTCATCGACAGTGCTATCGAGCAGCATTTACTCACCAATAACCTGCTCACAGAAGCTCAGTTTGGGTTCCGCCAGGACCACTCGGCACCAGACCTCATTACAGCCTTGGTCCAAACATGGACAAAAGAGCTGAATTTCAGAGGTGAGGCGAGAGTGCCTGGCCTTGTGATCAAGGCAGCTTCTGACTGAGTGTTGCATCAAGGAGCCTAGTCAAATTGAAGTCAATGGGAATCGGGGGGAAAACTCTCCACTGGCTGGAGTCATACCTCGCACAAAGGAAAATGGTTGGGGTTGTTGGAGGTCAATCATCTCAGCCCGAGAACATCGCTGCAGGTGTTCCTCAGGGCAGTGTCCTAGGCCCAACCTTCTTCAGCTACTTCATCAATGACCTTCCCTCCAGCAGTGAGGATGTTCACTGATGATTGCACACTGTTCAGTTCTATTCGCAACTCCTCAGATAATGGCCGCATGCAGCAAGACCTGGATGACATTCAGGCTTGGGTTGATAAGTTGCAAGTAACATTCGAACCACACAGTGCCAGGCAATGACCATCTCCAACAAGCAAGAGTCTAACCACTTCCCCATGACATTCAATGGCATTAGCATCACCAAATCCCCCATCATTAACATTCTGGGGTTCACCATTGACCAGAAACTTAACTGGAGCAGCCACATAAACACTGTGGCTATGAGCAGATCAGAGGCTGGGTATTCTGCGAGTGTCTCACCTTCTGACTTCCCAAAGCCTTTCCACCATCTACAAGGCACAAATCAGGAGTGTGATGGAATACTCTCCAGTTGCCTGGATGAGTGCAGCTCCAACAGCACTCAAGAAACTCGATACCATCCAGGACAAAGCAGCCCGCTTGATTGGCACCCCATCCACCACCTTAAACAATTACCCTCTCCACCACCAGTGCACCGTGGCTGCAGTGTGTACCATCTATAAGATGCACTGCAGCAACTCGCCAAAGCTTCTTCGACAGCACCTCCCAAACCCGCGACCTCTACCGCCTAGAAGGACAAGGGCAGCAGGCGCATGGGAACACCATCACTTGCAAGTTCCTCTCCATGTTACACACCATCCTGACTTGGAAATATATCACCGTTCTTTCATTGTTGCTTGGTCAAAATCCCGGAACTCCCTCCCTAACAGCACTGTGGGAGCGCCTTTTCCGCAAGGACTGCAGCGGTTCAAGAAGGCGGCTCACCACCACCTTCTCAAGGGTAATTAGGGATGGACAATAAACGCCGGCCTTGCCAGCGACACCCACATCCCAGGAACGAATAATAAAAGCGTTCTGAGTGGCATTGATTGTCACTAGATACACGAGCCCTATGCAGCATAACAAATGCAGATATACTTGTAGTCGATGTTACAGCTCTGTCGGAAAATCCAGACCCTATGATCATTCCAGCTCGGCATGACTGGGTCTGCAAAAATGGCATAACGTGGGTGCAGTTAATCAGATTAGAGTGACTATCATCCTGATGTGCCTTTCATGCACTGCCACTGAAAACATGACATACAATGACTGAGGTGCGTCTAAAGAAACTTAGATTTTTGTGGTGCTCAGGTCTGATGTCTCCGCTTCTTTTGGGATTGGAGCCTTCTGCATGCACTAATTATTTGCCAGAGTAACGCAAGTTCCCTTCTTTCTGCAGATGCACATGTGTGGGTGGGCCTGTGGAGCCTGATTTTCCTGCCTGGCATCACTCCATTAATTCTCCTTTTTGTCCAAACACAGCCGTCAGGAGGATTCCCATTGAGAAACCCATTGGTGCCAGAAATGGTTTTGGAGGAGGGATTTATTTTTTTAACAATCATTGGCACATGGCTCAGGAAAGGGCTAGCAGAAGAACAAAGAATGGTCAATCAAAAAAAATCGCTCAAGAAAATGACTGAAGTTACCACGACAGCAGTTGAACAATATCAAGGTGAGTGAGCAACAGTTCATGTATCATCATCTTTCCAGGCATCAATTGTTTCTGTCTCCATGCTTTAGCCTGGAGCTTAAACAATGGCTAAAAGCAGCAACATGATCAACAGGGTAATCCGACAGGTTTGATAACAGCCAATGTCACATTACTGAGGCAAGGAATGAAAGAGGTTGGTGGACAGATAGGCCTATGTACATCTGAACCCCATGCTGCTCCGACACAACTCAGTCCTTTTCATTGACCTTTGTCTTGCTGCAGTTGTACAGGGCCTTGGTGAGGCCACATCTTGAATATTGTGTACAGTTCCGGTCTCCTAATCTGAGGAAGGACAACCTTGCTATTGAGGGAGTGCAGCGAAGGTTCACCAGACTGATTCCCGGGATGGCAGGACTGACATATGAAGAAAGACTGGATCGACTAGGCTTATAGTCACCGGAATTTAGAAGAATGAGAGGGAATCTCATAGAAACTTATAAAATTCTGACGGGATTGGACAGGTTAGATGCAGGAAGAATGTTCCCGATACTGCGGAAGTCCAGAACCAGGGGTCACAGTCTAAGCATAAGGGGTAAGCCATTTAGGACCGAGATGAGGAGAAACTTCTTTACTCGGAGAATTGTGAACCTGTGGAATTCTCTACCACTGAAAGTTGTTGAGGCCAGTTCGTTAGATATATTCAAAAGGGAGTTAACATAGAAACATAGAAAATAGGTGCAGGAGTAGACCATTCGGCCCTTCGAGCCTGCACCACCATTCAATAAGGTCATGGCTGATCATTTACCTTTGTACCCCTTTCCTGCTTCCTCACCATACCCCTTGATCCCTTTAGCCGTAAGGGCCATATCTAACTCCCTCTGAATGAACTGGCATCAATAACTCTCTGCGGTATAGAATTTCACAGGTTAACAATTCTCTGAGTGAAGAAGTTTCTCCTCATCTCAGTCCTAAATGGCTTACCCCTTATCCTTAGACTGTGTCCCCTGGTTCTGGACTTCCCAACATCGGGAACATTCTTCCATCATCTAATCTGTCCAGTCCTGTCAGAATTTTATATGTTTCAATGAGATCCCCTCTCATCCTTCTAAACTCCAGTGAATACAGGCCCAGTTGATCCAGTCTCTCCTCATATGTCAGTCCTGCCACCCGGGAATCAGTCTGGTGAACCTTCGCTGCACTCCATCAATAGCAAGAATGTCCTTCCTCAGATTAAGAGACCAAAACTGAACACAATATTCCAGGTGAGGCCTCACCAAGGCCCTGTACAACTGCAGTAAGACCTCCCTGCTCCTATACTCAAATCCCCTAGCTATGAAGGCCAACATACCATTTGCCTTCTTCACCGCCTGCTGCACCTGCATGCCAACTTTCAATGGCTGATGTACCATGACACCCAGGTCTCATTGCACCTCCCCTTTTCCTAATCTGCCGCCAATCAGATAATATTCTGCCTTTGTGTTTTTGCCACCAAAGTGGATAACCTCACATTTATCCACATTATACTGCATCTGCCATGCATTTGCCCACTCACCTAACCTGTCCAAGTCATCCTCCTCACAGCTCACACCACCGCCCAGCTTAATGTCATCTGTAAACTTGGAGATATTACACTCAATTCCTTCATCTAAATCATGAATGTATATTGTATATAGCTGGAGTCCCAGCACTGAGTCCTGCAGCACCCCACTAGTCACTGCCTGCCATTCTGAAAAGGACCCGTTTATTCCGACTTTCTGCTTCGTGTCTGCCAACCAGTTCTCTATTCGATGTAGCCCTTACGGCTAAAGGGATCAAGGGGTATGGAGAGAAAGCAGGAATGGTGTACCGAAGTTGCATGATCAGTCATGATCATAGTGAATGGTGGTGCAGGCTCAAAGGGCCAAATGGCCTACTTCTGCACCTATTTTCTATGTTTCTATGTTGCTATGTATCACAGCTGCAGTGACCTAAAGATCAGGTGACCCACAACGCACTGCTCACGTCAATTACTCTCTACCAGTCAGTTGCGCGAAACCCCTAAGATTATATGGTTAGTGTTATATATGTGGACTTGTATTTACTCTGTATAGCCACCAGAGGACTCATCCCATGGATCCCAAGGGATTCCTTAATCCCTTGGGAGCACTAGTATTTAAGGAGGCTTCACAGGTTAGAGAGGCACTCTGGAGACCTGCAATAAAAGACTACGGTCACACTTTACTTTGAGCTCACAGTGTTCAGTCTGACTCTTTCTCCATACACAACAACTGGCGACGAGAGACAGATAGCGAACTCAAAGATGCAGAAAACAGTGGGCATCCTGGAGAAATTTTCGGAGGTAGATGATTGGGAAGCTTTTGAGGAGCGACTCGACCAATACTTCGTGGCCAACAAGCTAGGTGGGGAAGAGAGCGCTGCCAAACGAAGGGCGATTCTCCTCACCGTCTGTGGGGCACCAACGTATGGCATCATGAAGAATCTGCTCTCTCCAGCGAAACCCACGGAGAATTCGTACAATGATTTGTGCACACTGGTCCGAGAGCATTTGAACCCAAAGGAAAGTGTTCTGATGGCGAGGTACCGGTTCTATACCTACAAAAGGTCTGAAGGCCAGGAAGTGGCGAATTATGTCGCCAAGCTAAGACGCCTTGCAGGACATTGCATATTTGAAGGACATTTGGAGCACATGCTTAGAGACATTTTCGTACTTGGCATTGGCCACGAAACCATACTTCGCAAACTTTTGACTGTAGAGACCCCAACCTTGAACCAGGCCATAGCGATAGCCCTGGCATTCATTGCCACCAGTGACAATACAAAGCAAATCTCTCAGCACACAGGTGCTGCTACAAGTACTGTGAACAAAGTGATGTTGTTTTCGAATCGTAACGTACAGGGCAGGTCATACGTATCTACTGCTGCATGTCCGCAGATGACTCAGAGTCCACCATCAAGGGTAATGAATGCAAGGCCATGAACACCTTGTTGGCGCTGCGGGGGTGATCATCATCTCCATTCATGCCGATTCAAAGGATATGTTTGCAAGGGCTGTGGAACAATGGAACACCTCCAACAACTGTGCAGGCGAGCTGTAAAGCCGGTTAAACCTGCAAACCACCGTGTTGCAGAGGAGGACAGATCCACGGAGGATCACAATGAACCAGAGCCTTGGATCGAGGAGGCAGAGGTACATGGGATGCACACATTAACCATGAATTGTCCCCTGATACTGCTGAATGTTGAGCTAAATGGACTCCTGGTGTCAATGGAGCTGGACAGGGCGCGAGCCTGTCCAGCATGGGCAAAAAGACGTTCAAAAGGTTGAGGTGCAACAATGCTTCAAGGCCATTCTTAACTCCAGTTCACACGAAACTAAGAACTTACACAAAAGAACTGATTCCTGTAATCGGCAGTGCTACCGTAAAGGTCTCCTACGATGGAGCGGTGCACAAGCTACCACTCTGGCTGGTACCGGGCGATGGTCCCACGCTGCTCGGCAGGAGCTGGCTGGGAAAGATGCGCTGGAACTGGGATGACGTCCGAGCGCTATCGCCCGCTGATGACACTTCGTGTGTACAGGTCTTAAACAAATTTCCTTCGCTGATCCAAGGAGCAAAAGTGCAGATCCACCTAATTCCGGGGGCGCGACCCAGACCCATCCATCACAAGGCGAGAGGATACCGTACATGATGAGAGAAAGGGTAGAGATTGAGCTAGACCGGCTGCAAAGAGAGGGCATCATTTCACCAATCGAGTTCAGCCCTCTTGTCCCAGTCCTCAAGGGAGACGGCACCGTCAGAATCTTTGGCGATTACAAAGTAACTATCAATCGGTTCTTCCTGCAGGACCAATACCCACTAGCAAAGGCTGACGACCTCTTTGCAACGCTGGTGGGAGGAAAGACGTTCACGAAACTGAATCTAACTTCAGCCTACATGACGCAGGAACTGGAGGAATCATCGTAGGCCCTCACCTGCATCAACACGCACAAAGGTCTTTTTGTTCATAACAGATGCCCATTTGGAATCCGATCAGCGGCGGCGATATTCCAGAGAAACATGCAAAGTTTACTGAAGTTGGTCCTGCACACCGTGGTCTTCCAGGACGACATCTTGGTCACAGGTCAGAACACAGTCGAGCATCTGCAGAACCTGGAGGAGGGTCTTAGTCGACTCAACCGCGAGGGGCTCAGGTTAAAACGCTCCAAGTGCATTTTCCTGGCGCCTAAAGTGGAGTTCTTAGGAAGGAGGATTGCGGCGGACGGCATAAGGCCCACCAACGTGAAGACGGAGGCAATTTGAGAACGCACCGAGGCCACAGAAGGTGATGGAGCTGCAATCGTTTCTGGGACTCTTGAACTACTTTGGTAACTTCTTAGCGGGTCTCAGCACCCTGCTAGAACCAGTACATGTCTTACTACAAAAAGGGGGCGAATGGGTTTGGGGTAAAAGCCAAGAAAATGCCTTTGTAAAAGCGAGAAAATTGTTATGCTCAAACAAATTGCTTGTGTTGTATGATCCATGTAAGCATTTGGTATGAGCATTTAATGCGTCGTCATATGGTGTCGGGTGTGTATTGCAACAAGCTGATGATTTTGGGAAACTGCAATCAGTTGCTTATGCATCCAGGAGTCTGTCTAAGGCTAAGAGAGCCTACAGCATGATTGAGAAAGAAACTTTAGCGTGTGTCTATAGGGTAAAGAAAATGCATCAATACCTGTTTGGGCTAAAATTCTAATTGGAAACTGACCATAAGCCAGTTATATCCCTGTTTTCCGAGAGTAAAGGGATCGGCCCGCATCCAGAGATGGGCGCTCACGTTGTCTGCATACAACTACGCCATCCGCCATAGAAAACTGCGCCGATGCTCTCAGTAGTCTGCCATTGCCCACCACGGGGGTGGAAATGGTGCAGCCCGCATATCTAGTCATGGTTAGGGAAGCATTTGAGAGTAAGCAATCACCCGTCACTGCCCGGCAGATCAAAACCTGGACAAGCCAGGGCGCCTTATTATTTCTAGTCAAAAGCTGTTTGCTTCACGGGAGCTGGTCCAGTGTCCCAATGGAAATGCAGGAAGAGATAAAGCCGTTCCAGCGGCGCAAAGCTGAAATGTCTATACAGGCAGACTGCCTTTTGTGGTGCAATCGAGTGGTGGTCCCCAAGAAGGGCAGAGCCACCTTCATCAATGATCTCCACAGTACCCACCCAGGCATCGTAATAATGAAAGCGATAGCCAGATCCTACGTGTGGTGGCCCGGTATCGATGTGGACTTAGAGTCCTGTGTTCACAGATGTAATACATGCTCGCAGTTAAGCAATGTACCCATAGAGGCGCCGTTAAGTTTATGGTCTTGGCCCTCCAAACCGTGGTCTAGGATACACGTTGACCATGCAGGCCCGTTCTTGGGTAAAATGTTCCTTGTGGTTGTAGACGCCAACTCCAAGTGGATTGAATGTGAGATAATGTCGGCTAGCACGTCCGCTGCCACTACTGAAAGCCTGCGAGCCATGTTTGCCACACATGGCTTACCCGATGTCCTGGTGAGCGACAACGGGCCATGTTTTACCAGTACTGAGTTCAAAGAATTCATGACCCGTAACGGGATCAAACATGTCACATCTGCCCCGTTTAAACCATCATCCAATGGTCAGGCAGAGAGAGCAGAGCAAATCATCAAGCAAGGCTTGAAGAGGGTAACTGAAAGCTCACTGCAGACTCGCCTATCCCGAGTCCTGCTTAGCTACCGCATGAGACCCCACTCACTCACTGGGATCCCACTTGTTGAACTGCTCATGAAAAGAGCACTTAAGACAAGGCTCTCGTTGGTTCACCCTGATCTACATGAACAGGTAGAGAGCAGGCGGCTTCAACAAAATGCATACCATGATAGAGCAAATGTGCCACGCGAGATTGAAATCAATGATCATGTATTTGTATTAAATTATGGACAAAGTCCCAAGTGGCTTCCCTGTACTGTCGTGGCCAAAGAAGGGAGCAGGGTGTTTTGGGTCAAACTTTCAAATGGACTCAAACTTTCAAATGACTATCCTGAGCAACCCACCTTGGACCCTACCTTTTTTGAACCCCAACATACACACCAGTGGCAACCAACACCAAGGTTGACCATGAAGCAGAACCCATCATCCATAGCAGCCCTGCAGAGCCCAACACATCAGGCAGCCCAGCAAGGCCAACTGCACTGCAGCCCAGCAAGGGCCCAACAAATGACTCAACAACACCAGCTTTCACACCGAGGCGATCAACCAGGGCAAGAAGGGCCCCAGATCGACTCACATTGTAAATAGTTACACTATTGATTTCCGGGGGGGTGGGGGTGGGGGGGAGAGTGTTGTTATATAAGTGGACTTGTATTTATTCTGTACAGCCACCAGAGGGCTCATCGCCTGGAGTCCCAAGGGATCCCATAATCCTTTGGGAGCACAGGTATTTAAGGAGTCTTCACAGGTTGGAGAGGCCTGCAATAAAAGACTATGGTCACACTTTACTTTGAGCTCACGGTGTTCAGTCTGACTCTTTCTCCGTGCACAAGTTAGCACGCGGTATGCGCTGGTATGCTTGAGGCCTTCTGCGACTGGTGGGCACCGCAGGGACAGGTGTGCTTGGGCGATATGGGAAATAATATTCTCATTTAAGTTGACATGTTCTCTTTGATTTTTATATTTTGGGTATTTATCATTTGTAAGAAGGGGACACTTTTGTGAGAATATTTTTTAATTGGATTGATGACGCTGGGGCAACCTCAATGACCAATCAGGAAAGTAGGTTATATGGCTACCATGACGACTCAGCCAAGTTTCATAACAGTTGATTGAGTTCAGGTGACATCTAAATATCATCTTGCTAAAATCCATTCTGAATGGTTTTACTCTGATTACAGGTAATTCCAAGTGCAGCGTACACTTTGGTGATGATGAGTTGATTTTGCCAAGTGCTTATCAGGAGGCAGAACACTCTGACGGATTAAATAGAGCAGAATTGTGAAGACACATCTGAAAAGCTGCAGATCTTTTGTATGCCTTCTTATGTCTCAAAGCTTCTGCTCTGCATTCTATGTGGGATTAAGAATGCATTAGGGACAGTTTGAGTGAGTGCATTCAATGAGTTGCTGAGGGGTATAGTCCTGGAAAGTCCACATTCGACCTAGGAGGGCAGAATTAGGGGGTAACAGGATTGGTCTCAGCACCCCTGGTAAGCAGTGAAGCATCAGTCATAATTCTTACTCGCTACTGCCATTCAGTGAATGCTGCTGGAAGTGGGTATGCATGGATATTGGTTTGGACCACACTATGTTGTGGCACTCAGTCTAGATTAATTCATGAAGAGTGGCCAAATAGTTGAGGTACAGATACTAGTAGTGACCTGCAGCAAGATATCCAAGTTAAGGGTACAGTAGTATAGAGGTTAAATTACTGCACTAGTAATCCAGTAGGCCTGGACTTATGATTCAGAGATGTGAGTTCAAATCCCACCAAGGCAGCTGGGGAATTTAAATTCAATTAAATAAATCTGGAACTACAGGATTGTCCCATCTGGTTCACTAATGTCCTTTAGGGAAAGGAATCTGCTGCCCTTACCTGGTCTGACATATACGTGACTCCAGACCCACAACAATGTGGTTGACTCTTAACTACCCTCTGGAATGGCCCAGCGAGACACTCAGTTGTACCAAACCGCTCCAGACAACAACAAGAATGAAACTGGATGGACCACCCAGCACTGGCTTCGAGCACGTCAAAGATACACACCTGCACACTCCTCCACACTAACCTCTGGGGACTTGTATCAACATTGAGCGAGCTGTCCCACAGATGAGTCCAGCAACAGCCTAACATAGTTATACTCACAGAGTCATACCTTTCAGACAACGTCCCAGACCCCTCCATCACCATCCCAGAGTATGTCCTGTCCCACCAAAGGAGGCAGCACAGTGGTATACTAATCAGGAGTGAGTGGCCCTATGAGTTCTTAACATTGACTCCAGACCAAACAAAATCTCATAGCTTCAGGTCAAGCATGGACATTGAAACCTTCTGCTGATTATCACCTACCACTCTCCCTCAGCTGATGAATCAGTACTCCTCCATGTTGAGCACCACTTAGAAGAAGCACCGAGGGTAACAAGGGCACAGAATGTACTCTGGGTGGGGGAATGTCCATCACCAAGAGTGGCTCGGTAGCACCACTATTGACTGAGCTGGCTGAGTCCGAAAGGACATAGCTGCCAGACTGGGCCAGTAGCAAGTGGTGAGAGAACCAGCACAAGGAAAAAACCTTCTTGTCTTCACCAATCTACCTGTCACAGATGCATCCGTCCATGACAGCATTGGTAGCAGCGATTCGTGTTGTGTGGCACTACCACCGTGCTAAATGAAACAGATTCACAACAGATCTAGCAGTTCAAAACTGGACATCCATGAGACATTGTGGGCCACCAGCAGCAGCAGAATTGTATTCCACCACAATCTGTAACCTCATGGCCCAACATATCCCTCACTCTACCATTACCATCAAGCCAGGGGACCAAACCTGGTTCAATGAGAAGTGCTGAAGAGCATGCCAGGAGCAGCACCAGGCATACCTAAAAATGAGGTGCCAACCTGGGGATGCGACAATACAGGACTACATGCATGCTAAGCAGCGGAAGCAGCATGCTATAGACAGGGCTAAAGCAATCCCACAATCAACGAATCAAATCAAAGCTCTGCAGTCCTGCCACACCCAGTCGCGAATGATGGTGGACATTTAAAGAACTAATGGGAGGAGGAGGCTCCATGAACATTCCCACCCACAATGATGGCGGAGCCCAGCACGTGAGTGCAAAAGACAAGGCTGAAGCATTTGCAACCATTTTCAGCCAGAAGTGCCAAGTGGATGATCCATATCGGCCTCCTCCTGAGGTCCCCATATCATAGAAGCCAGTCTTCAGCCAATTAGATACACATCCCAGCTGTCGTGCTGAAGACTTGTGCTCTAGAACTAGCTGCGCCTCTAGCAAAGCTGTTCCAGTACAGCTACATCACTGGCATCTACCCGACAATGTGTAAATTGCCCAGGTATGCCCTATTCACAAAATGCAGGAGGAATCCAATCCGGCCAATTACCATCCCATCAGTCGACTCTCAATCATCAGCAAAGTGATGGAAGGTGTCGTTAACAGTGCTGTCAAGCGGCACGTACTCACCTATAATCTGTTCACAAATGCTCAGTTTGGTTTCCGTCAGGATCAATCCGCTCCAGACCTCATTACAGCCTTGGTCCAAATATGAAAATAAAGCTGAATTGCAGTCGTGAGGTGAGAGTGACTGTCGTTAACATCAAGGCAGCATTTGACCGAGTGTGGCATCAAGCAGCCCGAGTAAAATTAAAGTCAAATGAGATTCAGGGGAAAACACTCTACTGACTGGAGTCATACCGAGCACAAAGGAAGATAGTTGTGGTTTGTTGGAGGCTAATCATCACATCCCCCGGACCTCCCTCCACGAATTCCTCAGGGCAGTGTCCTAGCCCCAACCATCTTCAGCTGCTTCATCAATGACCTTCCCTCCATCATAAGGTCAGAAGTGGGGATGTTCGCTGATGACTGCACAGTGTTCAGTTCCATTCGCAACTCCTCAGATAATGAAGCAGTCCGTGCCCACATGCAGCAAGACCTGGACGACATTCAGGCTTGGGCTGATAAGTGGTAAGTAACATTCGCGCCACACAAGTGCCAGGCAATGACCATCTCCAACAAGCGAGAGTCTAAACACCGCCCTTTGACATTCAACAGCATTACCATCACTGAATTCCCTACCATCAACATCCTGGGGGTCACCATTGACCAGAAACTTAACTGGACCAGCCACATAAATACCATGGCTACAAGAGCAGGTCAGAGGCTGGGTATTCTGAGCTGAGTGTCTGACCTCTTGACTCCCCAAAGTCTTTCCACCATCTACAAGGCACAAGTCAGGAGTGTGATGAAATACTCTCCATTTGCCTGGATGAGTGCAGCTCCAACATCACTCAAGAAGCTCGACACCATCCAGGACAAAGCAGCCGCTTGATTGTCACCCCATCCACCACTTTAAACATTCACTCTCTCCACCACTGGCGCACCGTGGCTGCAGTGTGCACCATCTACAAGATGCACTGCAGCAACTCACCAAGGCTTCTTCTGCAGCACCTCCCCCATCACATCCAAGTTCCCCTCCAAATCACACACCATCCTGGTTTGGAAATATGTCATGGTTTCTTCATCGTCTCTGGGTCAAAATCCTGGAACTCCCTCCCTAACAGCACTATGGGAGTACCTTCACCATATGGACTGCAGCAGTTCAAGGCGACGGCTCACCACCATCTTCTCTAGGGCAATTAGGGATGGGCAATAAATGCTGGCCTTGCCAGCGACGTCCACATCCCAGGAATGAATTTTTAAAATCCAAACTTCAGCAAGGAGGCAACACTTTCAGGTGATCTGAGGTTCGGGGAGACGTTTGACATGAAAAGGAGAGAAAAATAATTAAATACCCTTTGCAGTTGTGCAACAGGCAGCAGGTGATCAGAATCATCGATAACTTAAGGAACTTATTGCAGAACATCCTTATTATTTTTCCAGACACCCAAACGCTCTTTCATCATTCCAGTGGTGTGCCCGATGATTACAATTGTGGAAGCATGTGCTTCGTTATACCTGTTTTCAGCTGGTGTTCATAGATGCTGTAGAGGTCTCATGAGCCAGGGCTGCAGAAGAGAGCCCTGTTTGTTGAGGAACCACTCTGCCACTTTCATCTGTGAGTCAAATGTTGGTGGGAAAGCTGATTGCCTTAAAATGGAAGCATCATGGGAGCTGCCTGAAGAGCAAGCGTTTACTCGCATAATACATTCCGGAACTAGCTGAATGTTCATATAGTGGGATCCTTTCGG
The DNA here is from genome assembly GCF_044704955.1 of Pristiophorus japonicus. Taxonomy (NCBI): domain Eukaryota; kingdom Metazoa; phylum Chordata; class Chondrichthyes; family Pristiophoridae; genus Pristiophorus; species Pristiophorus japonicus. The sequence continues at coordinate 172,377,410 of NC_091990.1, forward strand.
ATTCATTTAGATGGTGGTATTGCATTAGGAAACATGTCAGTGATATATAGGCTGCAACTTTGTCCAGTTAGGAATGGCGGGGGAGCTGGGCCTCCAATGGGGCCGGGAAACCCAAGAGGTCAGGGGTCGGGTTTCCCACAAGGACTTTAAGGGCAGGGCCGGATTTGCATGTGAGATCGCGAATTCCCGCCCGCTGCCAGCCAGATTGAGAGGCTGGCTGGCTGCAGGTGGGTAGGCCAGCAGATGTGGGGAGGGAGCTCGGGGTCGGTCCGGGGGAGGGAAGCGGGGAGGGTGGGGTGGGGGGGGGGGGTTGGTCGTGCAATGGCTCGCTCACTCGGGGATCGCGGGGGGTGAGATGGGGAACAGGAGTGGGAGGAGTTCGGGGATCGGGTGGGGGGGGTTTTAAGCCGGAGGATCGAGGATTGGTGCGGGGCGGGTCGGCCCGAGATCGGCGGCGGGGGGGGGGGCGGGGTGAGGGGAGGGGGAATAGGAGGATTGGTGGGATGGGGAGGGGCGAGTCGGTTGGGAATCAGGGATCAGTGTGGGGGAGGGGAAGATGGAGGACCGGCGGGGGGGGGGGAGGGGGGTGGGGAAAGAAAGGATTGGGGCCGGCCACCATAGAATGGTGGCCGGCCTCAGCTTCATCGGCAGAATGGAGCGAGGCGTCATGCTTGAGACTAGAAGCCTGGGAATGCAATTGGAGGCCTTGTGGTTGGGGGGGAGGGGGGGGGTCTCCAATTGTGAGGGGTAGGTTCGGTGGATCCAGGAGGTGGGTATAAAGCCACTTACCTCCTGGAACTACCAGTCCCTGCCTCGGTTTAACTGACGGGTTTCAGGAATTGTGTGAATCCCATCCACATGCAGTTAGAAACAAAATGGAGGTGAAAGAAGAGGTTTCCAGCCTTATTACAATATTTAAATTGACGCACCGCCCCCTGGGAGCATGTTGGTCACCCGTCCCACCATCCTGCTTCTGTTAAAACCTGAAGTGGAAGGGTTGGAGGTGGGATCAGGCCAGGAATCCCATTTTTAAGACTTTAACTGTCTCTGCAAGATCCTGCAAATCCCCTGGGAGGACAGACGCACCAACGTTAGCGTCCTCGACCAGGCCAACATCCCCAGCAGTGAAGCACTGACCACACTCGATCAGCTCCGCTGGGCAGGCCACATTGTTCGCATGCCAGACACGAGACTCCCAGAGCAAGCGCTCTACTCGGAACTCCTTCATGGCAAACGAACCAAAGGTGGGCAGTGGAAACGTTACAAGAACACCCTCAAAGCCTCCCTGATAAAGTGCAACATCCCCACCGACACCTGGGAGTCCCTGGCCAAAGACCGCCCTAAGTGGAGGAAGTACATCTGGGAGGGTGCTGAGCACCTCGAGTATCATCGCCGAGAGCATGCAGAAATCAAGCGCAGGCAGCGGAAAGAGTGTGCGGCAAACCAGTCCTACCCACCCTTTCCCTCAATGACTATCTGTCCCATCTGTGACAGGGACTGTGGCTCTCGTATTGGACTGTTCAGCCACCTAAGGACTCATATTTAGAGTGGAAGAAAGTCTTCCTCGATTCCGAAGGACTGCCTATGATGATATGATTCCAAACCTACCCGTTTCTTATGGGGAAATGTACGGCCATAATTTCAATCTATAACTCCTGATACTTTTGGGAATCTTGCCACTCTGTAGAATTGCATGCCCTTATCAACTGCCAGTTGTCCATGAGGCATTTGAAATTGCTTGCTTAAGCAAACAAGGCACTAGTGACTTGTTAATATATCTATGGGCTGTTAATTGACCTATTTACAACATTTCCTACAATGCAGCAGTGACTATACGTCAAAAGTACACCATTGACTGTAAAGTGCTTTGAGATGTCCAGGGGTCATGAGAGCAGTTATATAAATGCAAGTTCTTCTTTTTACGTTACTGATATCCCCAGTGGTATCCCGGAATGATCCCAGTGCAGTCGCTAGGAACGCTGGATGCCATTTTATATGGGGATGGGTCAATGAAGAGCACCAAGGCGATTTAAATGAGGGGAAATTGTGTTATTGATGCAATGATGTCAGTTTAGCTTCATTTATTTACATCCATCAACAAACTGGTGGGTGCTTCCTGGGGCACTGAAAAATTAGATTGTGTAAACGTATGTGGTACTAAATGAGTGGAGATCTGGAATAATGGATCTCCATCCATTTTTCAATCAGTTGCACCCATAAATGTGACATGTAAATGATCAGAGAATCTACCCTAGTCTCTTAATACCCAATGTCAATCCATGTGCACTGCACAGATAGAAACCTTAACACAATGACCTGATATTCATCATCATAGGCAGTCCCTCGGAATCGAGGAAGACTTGCTTCCACTCTAAAAATGAGTCCTTAAGTGGCTGAACAGTCTAATACGAGAACCACAGTCCCTGTCACAGGTGGGACAGACAGTCATTGAGGGTAAGGGTGGGTGGGACTGGTTTGCCGCACGCTCTTTCCACTGCCTGCGCTTGATTTCTGCATGCTCTCGGCAATGTGACTCGAGGCGCCCTCCCGGATGCATTTCCTCCACTTAGGGCAGTCTTTGGCCAGGGACTCCCAGGTGTCAGTGGGGATGTTGCACTTTATCAGGGAGGCTTTGAAGGTGTCCTTGTAACGTTTCCTCTGTCCACCTTTGGCTCACTTGGTGTGAAGGAGTTCCGAGAAGAGCGCTTGCTTTGGGAGTCTCGTGTCTGGCATGCGAACAATGTGGCCTGCCCAGTGGAGCTGATCATGTGTGGTCAGTGCTTCAATGCTGGGGAGGTTGGCCTGGTCGAGGACGCTAACGTTGGTGCGTCTGTCCTCCCAGGGGATTTGCAGGATCTTGCGGAGACATCGTTGGTGGTATTTCTCCAGCGACTTGAGGTGTCTGCGTACATGGTCCATGTCTCTGAGACATATATTAATCCCAAGGCAGCTTCCATGAGGAATGGGGGGTGGGCTGGGGGGGAGGCGTGAGAGTGGTGGGGGTGCTGTAAATGCTTGGGGAAAAACCCAGAAGGCAAATGAGCGAGTTGGAATCCGTTCTCTGAACACAATTGCACCAATTAAATTTGACTTCCAGGTATTGCGACTGCAAGCTGCGTTGCGAGTGTGATGTGAACCTGCATGAGGTGATTTCAGCTGTATTTAAAGGGACATTGCACAGATGGAAATCGGAGGTGTTCAGGATGGATGGTGAACATGGAACGAGAGCAACCCCCGGATTTAATGATGCCTGGTAAAGGTACTGTGAAGGCGCTACGGACATCAACATTTTGCTTGTTGTATCTCTGTAACTGAGGTTGAAAATGGCTGCAAAATATTAATGAGCGAGTTTGCAAATTAGTTAGTCAGTATGAATTAAAAACTTGAAGCTCAGAGAAATTTGACTTGAAGCTAAATCCAAAAAATAAATTATGTTGGTGGGTATATAATATCATTTGTTTTCTTCAGTTAGGAATATCGAAGAGAAAAATTGGTTCCAGTCAGTTTTAAGCATGAAAAGCTTTGATCTCGTTTATTTTAAACTCGTTTGAGTGCAGAGTATTTGCTTGGATTGACTTTATTTAAAGGCTAGGTCCTGCAGGAGAGAGAGCAATTGCCATGCCCTAATGAAAAGGCATTTTGTGATGCCGATTCTCTCTATATATATATTGTCCAGTTTCCAAGTGAGATTCATTTAGTATAAACAAATGTTGTCTGTTGCCCAGAATTAGCCTTTGAATCATTGATTACTTTTTTTTAAAGCAGCACTGAGAAGGAGAGTTAGACCCAAGAATAAAATAAACAAACAAGTCTCTGACATGCTATTTCTGGCAGTGCCAGTGGAAGGGCAGAGCACTGAGAGTTCACATCCTGCACTCTGCAGATACTTGAAGTAATCTGCACTTTGGACAAAGTCTGCCAATGCTTTGTCCCGTTGCTAGGTGGACCTTGTACAGCAGCTGTCCCCCAGGTAGGCGGACTAGCTCAGTTGGTTAGATGTGTGGTGTTAATAACCCAAAAGTTGCTAGTTCGATGCCTGGCTGGGCCATTTAAATACAACAATACTAGTTTGCATATAGTTGGCACATCAATGTTTTGCTAAATGCCAAGCAGAGAATGAGCTGGGTTGTGAGGGAGCTCAGAGTTGAGTGCGTGTCTTGATTTTTCAGGGTTTTGGTGGTGATGATGAAAATTCATTCAAAACTTTCATAATTAAGGGCTCCAAAGGCCCCCTTTTTTTAAATACAGTTCCCGCCTCAAAGAGGTTTCAATGAGTTTCCGTCCAGTCGGGGTGGACACCCCGACGATCGAGTCAGTGCCCTTGTGATTTTTTGCCGTTGTGCAGATATCCACCCCGCTCCTGTGCAAACGGCGGTAATGATGTAATCGTACCGCGCAGCGCCTGGTGCCCGCCCGAAAGCAACATTGCCCTCAAGTGGTCGATCGACCGCGGTGGTGCCCCCGGCAGCTTTGCGCGGCGGGTAGCTGCCAGTGGCTGGACGGCGTGTCCACCGTTAAAGGGGAGGACGCACTGCCGCGGCCGCCATTTTATTTTAATTGTTGGCCGACTCTGCAATCGGCCCGACAATGGCAGCCACGGGTTCGGCCGGGCCGCCAACAGGCAGCCCAGCACTCGCTTTTGGTTGCCGGGCCACTGGCCCGGCCGGAGCCCTCCCTGGTGGCCCAATGGATGCCAAGTAGGCCTTAAGTGAAGGGGAGGGACTTTGCTAAGCTTCAGCGTGATGTGGCATGTCCGTATCGTGCCGATGTCATCAGCATATCAATGACGTGCTCAGCGCAGTGCTGATGACACCGCCCGCCTTCCGCCCCGCTCCCGACTCGCTTCCGCCACTCTCATCATCATCATCATCGGCAGTCCCTCGAGGAAGACTAGCTTCCACTCTTAAAATGAGTCCTTAGGTGGTTGAACAGTCCAATACGAGAACCACAGTCCCTGTCACAGGTGGGACAGATAGTCGTTGAGGGAAGGGGAGGGTGGGACTGGTTTGCCACATGCTCTTTCCGCTGCCTGCGTTTGATTTCTGCATGCTCTCGGCGATGAGACTCGAGGTGCTCAGCGCCCTCCCGGATGCACTTCCTCCACTTAGGGCGGTCTTTGGCCAGGGACTCCCAGGTGTCGGTGGGGATGTTGCCACAAACACCGGCCCGAGGATTTTTGGAACGAAAAGAGGGAAATTTCCCTCTCTACCCCACCCCATCGATTCGGGCGGTAATTCACCAGATAATTTGAATTATCTGCCCCTCCATCCCCTGCAGTCTTTTACCTGAAGGTTTACATATGGAAATGAAGAAAAATGGATTTCTGTTTTAAAACCCATACTTTTACATTTTAGAAATTTCTAGCACCTTATTCCAAAAAATGACCAACAATCGGACAGCTCCAACTCTGGAATTGCCACATAGCCAATAGAAAGAGGAAATGTAACAGGGAACCATTGGAGGAAACATCGTTGATATAAATCCTTTTTGACATCAGCTGCTTAGCAACAGGGAATGATGTATGGCATAATTTACTGAGAAACAGGGAAGGATCAATTGCAACATTAGCTTAACTGATTACGTCCACTGTGGCATCCTTAATTTAACAGCAGGTATCACGATCTTCTGACGGTTGTCCAACTTATTTTTAATTGATTTTGAAGCTGCAAAAAGCACCAGGGAAGGTAATGCTGCAGATTATTGCAGTCTGCTACATCACTGAATTGTGCTTAACAACGTTCGCTTTTCCTGTTGTGTGTTCTCTCTCTCTCTCTGTCACATGATACAAAGGGGACATCAGCGAGGAAAGAACTGGTCCAGATGCAGTGATCATTGTGCTTACAGAAGGGATACAATGCTTGCTAACTATTGTGGCTCAGTCTGCAACCAATATCTCTGCTCAGACATGCACGAGCTAGTTTTTAAAATGCAGGGATCAAAAACAAGACTGATTTATAATTTAGCAGCTGGCCTTTTCAAAACTGGACTTTGGTTAAAAACCAGACGGTCAAGTATTGTTAAGTACAGAAATGCGAGTACACCAAGTTAAAAGAAAGCGGTTCGGTCATGTCCAATACTGGCTGACTCATGTACTGTTAAGCCTGTGCTCTGCAACATGCCTGTCTCCGTGACTCATGAAACTCTACAGTCACAGTGTGCTATGAACAAAGTTTGAATACCTAAAGAAAAAAGAAAGATTGCATTTATATAGCGCCTTTCATGACCACCAGACGTCTCAAAGCTCTTTGCAGCCAATTAAGTATTTTTTGAAGTGTAGTCATGTGGGAAATGCAGTAGCCAACTTGTGCACAGCAAGCTCCCACAAACAGCAATGAGATAATGACCAGATAATATGTTTTTGTTATGTTGATTGAGGGTTAAGTATTGGCCAGGACACCAGGGGTAACTCACCTGTTCTTCTTCAAAATATTGTCATGGGATTTTTTATGTCCAAATTAGAGAGCAGACGGGGCCTCGGTTTAACGTCACATCCGAAAAACAACACTGCACTGCAGTGTCAGCTTAAATTTCTGTGCTAAAATCCCTGGAGTAGGGACTTGAACCCACAACCTTCTGACAGAGAGGTGCGTGTGCTTCTCACTGAAGCAGATCTACTGGAATAGTGAAATTGTTATTCGCGCAATAAGGTATGTTTGTGACAGAGGTGTAATCACTTCCAAATGTCTCAATGGATATACGTCTGACACCCATAGGGAACCATTTTAACTTTTGGCATTGATGTAAAATGGGCGATATCGGATTGGCCACTCATTATACAGCTCTCTAATCGGGCGGGGTGTATAACAGGCGGTTGATTCAGTATCGCCAGTTTTACACCCCAGAGACAGTTTAAAGTTACCTCCATATTGTGTGTAAATGGAACACCACTCCTCCAATGGAAGTACAGCAGACATATAATTGCATCTACATCATCATCATAGGCAGTCCCTCGGAATCGAGGAAGACTTGCTTCCACTCTTAACATGAGTCCTTAGGTGGCTGAACAGTCCAATACGAGAACCACAGTCCCTGTCACAGGTGGGACAGATAGTCGTTGAGGGAAAGGGTGGGTGGGACAGGTTTGCCGCACGCTCTTTCCGCTGCCTGCGCTTGATTTCTGCATGCTCTCGGCGATGAGACTCGAGGTGCTCAGCGCCCTCCCGGATGCACTTCCTCCACTTAGGGCGGTCTTTGGCCAAGGACTCCCAGGTGTCAGTGGGGATGTTGCACTTTATCAGGGAGGCTACAGTGAACAAGGGTTAAGGCCCAAGCACATTATGGAGGCCCATTACGCATCATGCCAAATCCTCCAGCTATCCAGTGGCAGTGAATACATTTTTAGGCGGGCAAATTGCTCTCGGCCCCGTTTCAGGTGGATATTTTGACTTATTTGAACAATTATTGCCCAGCGGGAGGGGAGGGGGATGTGGTGGGCATGGGGAAGAGGCAAAGTAAATCATGAAGTAGCGATTAGGTAATATTAAATCTGGGTTTTAAGATAGGATTCGAGTCAGTTTGGATGGCCTCCAAAGTTTAATGTCATGTCTACACATCAAGAACCAATTAGGCATAGTCCTGGAGGGCTGCCAGTGCCCAAGGAACTGGACTGTAGCTAGAGTCAGCCCTTCCAGGAGAGGGGAGGAGAAATGTGTAGCGGCAAAGGAGAACCTTTGGATCAGTCTCTGAGGCTGAGCAAAGTTACGCAACAAATTCGCAAAACGACGTTGTTGCCAGGATCCAATTTATTATTTGACTTTTATTTTGTCGGTCTTTCAAAAGGCCGAGTTGCTACGGTTTCGCCAGGATCGGCATGCAGCCTTTGAATGTTGCCTGAGCGCAGTTGGAGACTGCGGTTGTATCTTTTGATGAAAAATGCACACAATTCTCAGTCTGTGAAGCCAGAGAGAGACAGCAGTGAACACTGAAGCAACCAGATCACCAAATACAAGCCTATAAATATTTGAAATCGTGCAAAAGGAAAAGAGAGAAGAAGAATAGACTTGGGAGACGTAGATGAGGTCGGATAATTGTAAACCAGCGCTTCTTGTCAACTGCCCTGTTGCTGTTTTAAACAGCATGCATCAAAAGGCACGAGAACATAAGAACATAAGAATTAGGAACAGGAGTAGGCCATCTAGCCCCTCGAGCCTGCTCCGCCATTCAATAAGATCATGGCTGATCTGGCCGTGGACTCAGCTCCACTTACCCGTTCTCTCCCCGCAACCCTTAATTCCCTTATTGGTTAAAAATCTATCTATCTGTGATTTGAACACATTCAATGAGCTAACCTCAACTGCTTCCTTGGGCAGAGAACTCCACAGATTAACAACCCTCTGGGAGAAGAAATTCCTTCTCAACTCAGTTTTAAATTGGCTCCTCCGTATTTTGAGGCTGTGCCCCCTAGTTCTATTCTCCCCTACCAGTGGAAACAACCTCTCTGCCTCTATCTTGTCTATCCCTTTCATGATTTTAAATGTTTCTATAAGATCACCCCTCATCCTTCTGAACTCCAACGAGTAAAGACCCAGTCTACTCAATCTATCATCATAAGGTAACCCCCTCATTTCCGGAATCAGCCTAGTGAATCGTCTCTGTACCCCTTCCAAAGCTAGTATACCCTTCCTTAAGTAAGGTGACCAAAACTGCACGCAGTACTCCAGCTGCGGCCTTACCAATACCCTATACAGTTGCAGAAGGACCTCCCTGCTTTTGTACTCCATCCCTCTCGCAATGAAGGCCAACATTCCATTCACCTTCCTGATTACCTGCTGCACCGGCAAACTAACCTTTTGGGATTCATGCACAAGGACCCCCAGGTCCCTCTGCACCTCAGCATGTTGTAATTTCTCCCCATTCAAATAATATTTCCTTTTGCTGTTTTTTTTCCCAAGGTTGATGACCTCACACTTTCCGACATTGTATTCCATCTGCCAAACCTTAGCCCATTCACTTAACCTATCCAAATCTCCTTGAAGACTCTCTGAGTCCTCTACACAACTCGCTTTCCCACTAATCTTAGTGTCATCTGCAAATTTTGTTGCACTACACTCTGTCCCCTCTTCCAGGTCATCTATGTATATTGTAAACAGTTGTGGTCCCAGCACCGATCCCTGTGGCACACCACTAACCACCGATTTCCAACCCAAAAAGGACCCATTTATCCCGACTCTCTGCTTTCTGTTCGCCAGCCAATTCTCTATCCATGCTAATACATTTCCTCTGACGCCACGTACCTCTATCTTCTGCAGTAACCTTTTGTGTGGCACCTTATCGAATGCCTTTTGGAAATCTAAATACACCACATCCATCGGTACACCTCTATACACCATGCTCGTTATATCCTCAAAGAATTCCAGTAAATTAGTTAAACATGATTTCCCCTTCATGAATCCATGCTGCGTCTGTTTGATTGCACTATTCCTATCGAGATGTCCCGCTATTTCTTCCTTAATGATAGTTTCAAGCATTTTCCCCACTACAGATGTTAAACTAACCGGCCTATAGTTAACTGCCTTTTGTCTGCCCCCTTTTTTAAACAGAGGCATTACATTAGCTGCTTTCCAATCCGCTGGTACCTCCCCAGAGTCCAGAGAATTTTGGTAGATTATAACGAATGCATCTGCTATAACTTCCACCATCTCTTTTAATACCCTGGGATGCATTTCATCAGGACCAGGGGACTTGTCTACCTTGAGACCCATTAGCCTGTCCAGCACTACCCCCCTAGTGATAGTGATTGTCTCAAGGTCCTCCCTTCCCACATTCCTGTGGCCTGCAATTTTTGGCATGGTTTTTGTGTCTTCCATTGTGAAGACCGAAGCAAAATAATTGTTTAAGATCTCAGCCATTTCCACATTTCCCATTATTAAATCCCCCTTCTCATCTTCTAAGGGACCAACATTTATTTTAGTCACTCTTTTCCATTTTATTTATCTGTAAAAGCTTTTACTATCTGTTTTTATGTTTTGCGCAAGTTTACCTTTGTAATCTATCTTCCCTTTCTTTATTGCTTTCTTAGTCATTCTTTGTTGTTGCTTAAAATTTTCCCAATCCTCCAGTTTCCCACTAACCTTGGCCACCTTATACGCATTGGTCTTTGATTTGATACTCTCCTTTATTTCCTTGGTTATCCACGGCTGGTTATCCCTTCTCTTGCCTCCCTTCTTTTTCACTGGAATATATTTTTGTTGCGCACTATGAAAGAGCTCCTTAAAAGTCCTCCACTGTTCCTCAATTGTGCCACCATTTAGTCTTTGTTTCCTGTCTACTTTAGCCAACTCTGCCCTCATCCCCTTTGTTTAAGCATAGTACGCTCGTTTCTGACACAACTTCCTCATCCTCAATCTGTATTACAAATTCAACCATACTGTGATCACTCATTCCGAGAGGATCTTTTACTAGGAGATCGTTTATTTTTCCTGTCTCATTACACAGGACCAGATCTAAGATGGTTTGCTCCCTTGTAGGTTCTGTTACATACCGTTCTAAGAAACAATCCCGTATACATTCTATGAATTCCCTCCTCCAAGCTACCCCGCACGATTTGATTTGACCAATCGATATGTAGGTTAAAATCCCCCATGACTACTGCCGTTCCTTTTTCACATACCTCCATTATTCCCTTGATTATTGCCCGCCCCACCATGAAGTTATTATTTGGGGGCCTATAAACTACGCCGACCAGTGACTTTTTCCCCTTACTATCTCTAATCTCCACCCACAATGATTCAACATTTTGTTCATTGGAGCCAATATCATCCCTCATAACTGCCCTGATATCATCCTTTATTAACTGAGCTACACCACCTCCTTTCCCTTCTTGTCTATCTTTCTGAATCGTCAGATACCCCTGTATGTTTAATTCCCAGTCTTGGCCACCCTGCAACCATGTTTCTGTAATGGCCACCAAATCATACCCATTTGTAATGATTTGTGCCGTCAACTCATTTGCTTTATTTTGAATGCAGCGTGCATTTAGGTAGAGTGTTTTCATTCTAGTTTTTAAACCATGATTTTTAGTTTAGAGCCCTCCTGCAACCCTTTTTGTTTCTTGCCTTGGGTGTCTCTGCCCTCCACTTTTACTCATCTCCTTTCTGTCTTTTGCTTTTGTCTCCTTTTTGTTTCCCTCTGTCTCCCTGCATTGGTTCTCATCCCCCTGCCATATTAGTTTAACTCCTCCCCAACAGCACTAGCAAACACTCCCCCTCCGACATTGGTTCCGGTCCTGCCCAAGTGCAGACCGTCCGGTTTGTACTGGTCCCAACTCCCCCAGAACCTGTTCCATGCCCCAGGAATTTGAATTCCTCCCTGCTGCACCACTGCTCAAGCCACATATTCATCTGTGCTATCCTGCGATTCCTACACTGACTAGCACGACTAGCACGTGGCACTGGTTGCAATCCCGAGATTACTACTTTTGAGGTCCTACTTTTTAATTTAGCTCCTAGCTCCTTAAATTCGTCTCGTAGGACCTCATCCCTTTTTTTACCTATGTCGTTGGTACCAATGTGCACCACATCAACTAGCTGTTCTCCCTCCCTTTTTAAAATGTCCTGCACCCGCTCCGAGACATCCTTGACCCTTGCACCAGGGAGGCAACATACCATCCTGGAGTCTCGGTTGCGGCCGCACAAACGCCTATCTATTCCCCTTGCGATTGAATCCCCTATCACTATCGCTCGCCCACTCTTTTTCCTGCCCTCCTGTGCAACAGAGCCAGCCACGGTGCCATGAACTTGGCTGCTGCTGCCCTCCCCTGATGAGTTATCTCCCTCAACAGCACTCAAAGCAGTGTATCGGTTTTGCAGGGGAATGACCACAGGGGACCCCTGCCCTACCTTCCTTGCACTGCTCTTCCTGCTGGTCTTCCATTCCTTAGCTGGCTGTGGACCCTTCTCCTGCGGTAAGACAAACTCGCTACACGTGCTACTCACGTCATTCTCAGCATCGTGGATGCTCCAGAATGAATCCACCCTCAGCTCCAATTCCGCAACGCGGTCCGTCAGGAGCTGGAGGCGGATACACTTCACACACACGTAGTCGTCAGGGACACCGGAAGTGTCCCTGAGTTCCCACATGGTACAGGAGGAGCATAACATGTGACCGAGCTCTCCTGCCATGCCTTAACCCTTAGATACACTTAAATTGGCGACAACAATGTTACAGTTTACTTACTGATATAAAAAAGAAAAAGAAAAGCTACTCACCAATCACCAGCCAATCACTTACCCCCTTGGCTGTGATGTCACCTTTTGATTCCTTTCTACTTCTTTTTTGCCTTCTCTCCCCGCTGTAGCTGCACAAGTCCCGCCTTTTATAGGCCGCTCCGACACTGCTCCCGCCTCTCGCCAACTGCCAACTAAGCAGAGAGATACACAGGGCCTTCTGGAACAGACCTATAAAAAGGATCGGCTGAACAGCAAGCTTGCTCCAGCATTCCTTCATCAATGTGAGCAATGCTGACCTCGAGTGGCACAGGTGTAACTCAGTCCCTCATGGGCTTTCGCACGCGTGAGCTGGCACCCAGAATTCCTTGCCTTGACAGTGGGACTGTTTAACCTATGGGGATGAATGGGCCGAGAAACTTTAATACTGTACAGTCTCCAAATTATTCCTGGAATATACTATGTGCCACTGTCAGCCAAGAGGCTATTTAGAAACATAGAAAATAGGAGCAGTAGTAGACCATTCGGCCCTTCGAGCCTGCACCACCATTCAATATGATCATGGCTGATCCTCTATCACAACACCATATTCCTGCTTTTTCCCCCATACCATTTGATGCCTTTTGTGTCTAGAAATCTATCTATCTCCCTCTTAAATATATTCAGTGACTTGGCCTCCACAGCCTTCTGTGGTAGAGAATTCCACAGGTTCACCACCCTCCGAGTGAAAAAATTTCTCCTCATCTCGATCCTAAATTTCCTACCCCGTATCCTGAGACTGTGACCCCTTGTTCTAGACTTCCCAGCCCGGGGGAAAACATCCTCCCCGCATCCAGTCTGTCCAACCCAGTCAGAATTTTATATGTAGCTGTAGAAACATAGAAACATAGAAAATAGGTGCAGGAGAAGGCCATTCGGCCCTTCGAGCCTGCACCACCATTCAATAAGATCATGGCTGATCATTCACCTCAGTACCCCTTTCCTGCTTTCTCTCCATAACCCTTGATCCCTTTAGCCATAAGAGCCATATCTAACTCCCTCTTGAATATATCCAGTGAACTGTCATCAACAACTCTCTGCGTCATGGAATTCCACAGGAAAACAACTCTCTGAGTGAAGAAGTTTCTCCTTATCTCAGTCCTAAATGGCCTACCCCTTATTCTAAGACTATGTCCCCTGGTTCTGGACTTTCCCAACATCGGGAACACTCTACCCACATCTAACCTGTCCCGTCCCGTCAGAAGCGTACATGTTTCTATGAGATCCCCTCTCATCCTTCTAAACTCCAATGTATAAAGGCCCAGTTGATCCAGTCTCTCCTCATATGTCAGTCCTGCCATCCCGAGAAGCAGTCTGGTGAACCTTCGCTGCACTCCCTCAATCGCAAGAATGTCTTTCCTCAGCTTAGGAGACCAAAACTGAACACAATATTCCAGGTGAGGCCTCACCAAGGCCCTGTACAACTGCAGTAAGACCTCCCTGCTCCTATGCTCAAATCCCCAAGCTATGAAGGCCAACATACCATTTGCCTTCTTCACCGCCTGCTGTATCTGTATGCCAACTTTCAATGACTGATGTACCATGACACCCAGGTCTCGTTGCACCTCCCCTTTTCCTAATCTGCTGCCATTCAGATAATATTCTGTCTTCGTGTTTTTGCCCCCAAAGTGGATAATCTCACATTTATCCACATTATACTGCATCTGCCTTGCATTTTCCCACTCACCTAACCTGTCTAAGTCACCCTGCAGCCTCCTAGCATCCATCTCACAGCTCACACTGCCACCCAGTTTAGTGTCATCTACAAACTTGGAGATATTACACTGTGAAGTATAATTATTGATTTCTGTTTTAATTTTCACCCTGGATCTACACCCTATGGCTTGGTAAAATGTGGCCCAGAGTGGAACTGAGCCATAAACCAGAAACATCCCAGGTGTATGCTAACTCAGCTGTTTTAACCCAGGTTTGAGCAGCAGGACTACAGCTGAACCCTGTACCCCAAGCAAGGTTAGAAAATTCAGGTGGGGTTTCCACTACTGGTCACTATCCGATGAATCCTCCTGGAAAGTGCACATAAGTGGATGTCAGGTGATGGCATGATCAGGTTCTACTTTGATGCCCCTACTATTGGAATCCTACAAGATCCTACAAATCCCCTGGGAGGACAGACACACCAACATTTGCATCCTTGACCAGGCCAACATCCCCAGCATCGAAGCACTGACCACACTTGATCAGCTTCGCTGGGCAGGCCACATCGTCCACATGCCAGACACGAAACTCCCAAAGCAAGCACTCCTCTCAGAACTCCTAAACGGCAAACGAGCCAAAGCTGGGCAGCGGAAACATTACAAGGACACCCTCAAAGCCTCCTTGATAAAGTGCAACAGCCCCACTGACACCGGGGAGTCCCTGGCCAAAGACCGCCCTAAGTGGAGGAAGTGCATCCGGGAGGGTGCTGAGCACCTCGAGTCTCATTGCCGAGAGCATGCAGAAATCAAGCACAGGCAGCGGAAAGTGCGTGTGGCAAACCAGTCCCACTCTCCCTTTCCCCCAATGACTATCTGTCCCACCTGTGACAGGGACTGTGGTTCTCGTATTGGACTGTTCAGCCACCTAAGGACTCATTTTAAGAGTAGACGCTAGTCTTCCTCTTTTTTCTTCTTTTTATTTCCTTATCAGTAGCTAACCTTTGACATTGTTGCCAAATTAAGTTAATCTAAAGGTTAAGTCATGGCAGGGGAGCCCAGACCCATGTCATGCTCCTCCTGTGCTATGTGGGAAGCTAGAGGCACTTCCAGTGTCCCTGACGACTACATGTGTGGGAAGTGTATGCAGCTGCAGCTCCTGACAGACCGCATTGCAGCACTGGAGCTGTGCATGGATTCACTCTGGAGCATCCGTGATGCTTAGGATGTCATGAATAGCACATTTAGCTATTTGGCAGGTAAAGGTTACTCAGGCAGATAGGGAATGGGTAACCATCAGGCAGAGCAGTCGAAGGAAGGTAGTGCAGGGGTCCCCTGCGGTCATCTCCCACCAAAACAGATACACCACTTTACTGTTGAGGGGGATGACTCATCAGAGGAGGGCAGCAGCAGCCAAGTTCATGGCACCATAGGTGGCTCTGCTGCACAGGGGGGCAGGAAAAAGAGTGGGAGAGCTATAGTGGTAGGGGATTCTATTGTAAAGGGCGTTTCTGCGGCCACAACCGAGACTCCAGGATGGTATGTTGCTTCCCTGGTGCAAGGGTCAAGGATGTCTTGGAGCAGCTGCAGTGCATTCTGGAGGGGGAGGGTGAACAGCCAGCTGTCGTGGTGCATACAGGTGCCAACGATATAGGTAAAATATGGGATGAGGTCCTAAAAGCTGAATTTAGGGAGCTAGGAGTTAAATTAAAAAGCAGGACCTCAAAGGTAGTAATCTCAGGATTGCTACCAGTGCAGTCAGAGTAGGAATTGCAGGATAGCTAAGATGAATACATGGCTTGAGGAGTGGTGCAGGAGGGAGGGATTCAAATTCTTGGGATATTGGAACCGGTTATGGGAAGGTGGGACCAGTACAAACCGGACGGTCTGCACCTGGGCAGGACCGGAACCAATGTCCGAGGGGGAGTGTTTGCTCGTGCTGTTGGAGAAGAGTTAAACTAATATGGCAGGGGAATGGGAACCTATGCAGCGAAACGGAGGGAAGTAAAATGGGGGCAGAAGCAAAAGATAGAAAGAGGAAAAGTGAAAGTGGAGGGCAGAGAAACCCAAGGCAAAAATCAAAAAGGGCCACATTACAGCAAAATTGTAAAAGGACAAAGTGTGTCAAAAACACAAGCCTGAAGGCTCTGTGCCTTAATGCGAGGACTATTCATAATAAGGTGGACGAATTAACTGCGCAGGCAGCTATTAACGAATATGATATAATTGGGATTACGGAGACATGGCTCCAGGGTGACCAAGGCTGGGAACTCAACATCCAGGGGTATTCAATATTCAGGAGGGATAGACAGAAAATAAAAGTAGGTGGGGTAGTGTTACTGGTGAAAAAGGAAATTAACACAATAGTAAGGAAGGACATTAGCTTGGATGATATGGAATCTGTATGGGTAGAGCTGTGGAATACCAAAGGGCAGAAAAAGCTAGTGGGATTTGTGTACATACCACCAAACAGTAGTAGTGAGGTTGGGGACAGCATCAAACAAGAAATTAGGGATGCTGCAATAAAAGTACAGCAGTTATCATGGGCAACTTTAATTTACATATAGATTGGGCTAACCAAACTGGTAGCAATACAGTGGAGGAGGATTTCCTGGAGTGTATTAGGAATGGTTTTTGAGACCAACATGTCGAGGAACCAACTAGAGGGCTGGCCATCCCAGACTGGGTGATGTGTAATGAGAAAGGACTAATTAGCAATCTTATTGTGCGAGACCCCTTGGGGAAGAGTGACCATAACATGGTAGAATTCTTTATTAAGATGGAGAGTGACACAGTTAATTCAGAGACTAGGATCCTGAACTTAAGGAAAGGTAACTTCGATGGTATGAGACGTGAATTGGCTAGAATAGACTGGCGAATGACACTTAATGGGTTGATGGTGGATAGGCAATGGCAGACATTTAAAGATCACATGGATGAACTTCAACAATTGTACATCCCTGCCTGCGTAAAAATAAAACGGGGAAGGTGGTTCAACCTAACAATTAGGGATAGTGTTAAATCCAAGGAAGAGGCATATAAATTGGCCAGAAAAAGCAGCAAACCTAAGGACTGGGAGAAATTTCTAATTCAGCAGAGGAGGACAAAGGGTTTAATTAAGAGGGGGAAAATAGAGTATGAGAGGAAGCTTGCAGGGAACATAAAAACTGACTGCAAAAGCTTCTATAAATATGTGAAGAGAAAAAGATTAGTGAAGGCAACCATAGGTCCCTTGCAGTCACAATCAGGTGAATTTATAATGGGGAACAAAGAAATGGCAGACCAATTGAACAAATACTTTGGTTCTGTCTTCACGAAGGAAGACACAAATAACCTTCCGGAAATACGAGGGGACCAAGGATCTAGTGAGAAAGAGGAACTGAAGGAAATCCTTATTAGGCGGGAAATTGTGTTAGGTAAATTGATGGGATTGATGGCCGATAAATCCTCAGGGCCTGATAGTTTGCATCCAAGAGTATTTAAGGAAGTGGCCCTCGAAATAGTGGATGCATTGTTGATCAATTTCCAACAGTCTATCAATGCGGGATCAGTTCCTATGGACTGGAGGGTAGCTAATATAACGCCACTTTTTAAAAAAAGAGGGAGAGAGAAAACGGGTAATTATAGACCGGTTAGCCTGACATCGGTAGTGGGGAAAATGTTGGAATCAATTATTAAAGATGAAATAGCAGCGCATTTGGAAAGCAGTGACAGAATCGGTCCAAGTCAGCATGGATTTATGAAAGGAAAATCATGCTTGACAAATCTTTTGGAATTTTTTGAGGATGTAACTAGTAGAGTGGACAAGGGAGAACCAGTGGATGTGGTGTATTTGGATTTTCAAAAGGCAGTTGACAAGGTCCCACACAAGAGAATGGTATGCAAAATTAAAGCACATGGTATTGGGGATAATGTATTGACGTGGATAGAGAACTGGTTGGCAGACAGGAAGCAGAGAGTTAGGATAAATGGATCCTTTTCAGAATGGCAGGCAGTGGCTAGTGGGGTGCCGCAGGGTTCAGTGCTGGGACCCCAGCTCTTTACAATATATATCAATGATTTAAATGACGGAATTGAGTGTAATATTTCCACATTTGCAGATGACACTAAGCTGGGTGGCAGTGTGAGCTGTGAGGAGGATGCCAAGAGGTTGCAGGGTGACTGGGACAGGTTAGGTGAGTGGGCAAATGCATTCAGATGCAGTATAATGTGGATAAATGTGAGATTATCCACTTTGGTGTCAAAAACAGAAAGGCAGAATATTATCTGAATGGTGACAGATTAGGAGAAGGGCAGGTGCAACGTGACCTGGGTGTCATGGTACATCAGTCATTGAAAGTTGGCATGCAGGCACAGCAGGCGATGAAGAAAGCAAGTGGCATGTTGGCCTTCATAGCTAGAGGATTTGAGTATAGGAGCAGGGAGGTCTTACTGCAGTTGTACAGGGCCTTGGTGAGGCCTCACTTGGAATATTGTGTTCAGTTTTGGTCTCTTAATCTGAGAAAGAATGATCTTGCTATTGAGGCAGTGCAAAGAAGGTTCATCAAACTGATTCCCGGGATGGCAGGAGTGACATATGAGGAGAGACTGGATTGACTGGGCCTGTATTCACTGGAGTTTAGAAGAATGAAAGCGGATCTCATAGAAACATATAAAATTCTGACGGGATTGGACAGGTTAGATGCAGCAAGAATGTTCCTGATGTTGGGGAAGTCTAGAACTGGGGGTCACAGTCGAAGGATAAGGGGTAAGCCATTTAGGACTGAGATGAGGAGAAACTTCTTCACTCAGAGAGTTGTTAACCTGTGGAATTCTCTACCACAAAGAGATGTTGATGTCAGTTCATTAGATGTATTCAAGTGGGAGTTAGATATGGCTCTTACGGCTAAGGAGATCAAGGGGTATGGAGAGAAAGCAGGAAAGGGGTACTGAGGTAAATGATCAGCCATGATCATATTGAATGGTGTTGCAGGCTCGAAGGGCCGAATTGCCTACTCCTGCACCTATTTTCTATGTTTCTATGTTTTCCTCGATTCCGAGGGACTGCTTATGATGATGATGACTGGAATATCCGACTGGCACTCACTGCTTGCACTCAAACAAAATGAATCGCCACTTTGGTGAGGTAAAAGAGGACAGACAACAGCTGAGGAGAGGATAAAATTGATGATAAAAAAAAATTATTGCGATCTGTTCCTTGGAGATTAAGGAGCCGAAATAACCCTCTTTGAGGCGTTAATGGGGTGGTAAGGCCTCACTGACCGGGGTCAGGCGGAGGGTACAACCCCTCTGTAATTGCCCCCGAGCCGGTGGCGGGGTGCAGCAAAAATGGTTTTTTGCCGTGCACCGATTTTCCGCCCCACCCGGCGCTCCGAACACTTGTGAAGTGGACACCACCCCGCTTCTGACCGAACCCGCCCCTACTCCGCATCAAACAGCGCCCCAAAGCACTGGGAGGCGGTGTCACAGTTAAAGAGCCGAATTTCCCGCCACTTCCCCGCGCGCCCCCCCCCCACCCCACTCCTCCCGCCGGGCGGTAATAATTCAAATAAGTCAAAATATCCGCCTGAAACGGGACAGTGAGCAATTTCCCCTCCTAAAAATGTATTCATTGCCACTGGATAGCTCGAGGATTTGACATGATGTGGCACAACACGTTCTTCAGCTCATCACAACATAATCCATCTGCAGCCCAGCAGGTGGGCAGGCAGTTGCTCCTAGACCTCCAATAAAACTGCTCTCAGTGAAGGCTGCAAAAATAGGGCTGGGATGCCTTTCCCTGGTAGTCCTTCATGCTTCCTACCTGGGTGGAGATACTATCTAGTTTGTCCTTGATGCCTCCCTGCGCTGGTGCAACCACGACAGTTAATTCGGCAAAGTACAGAAATGAACGCACACACCCGCTCTCAGTAGATGGAATGTGTTCGTGCACCATCCCATGACCAGTGTGGTATATAGTATGCAACATGGACCATGTACAGTATACACCTCAAGCCGCTGGAGAAATACCACAAACGATGTCTCTCCAAGATCCTACAAATCCCCTGGGAGGACAGACGCACCAACGTTAGCGTCCTCATCCAGGCCAACATCCCCAGCATTGAAGCACTGATCACACCTGATCAGCTCCGCTGAGCAGGCCACATTGTCCGCATGCCTGACACGAGACTCCCAAAGCAAGCGCTCTACTCGGAACTCCTTCACAGCAAACGAGCCAAAGGTGGGCAGAGGAAATGTTACAAGGACACCCTCAAAGCCTCCCTGATAAAGTGCAACATCCCCACTGACACCTGGGAGCCGCTGGCCAAATACCGCCCTAAGTGGAGGAAGTGCATCCGGGAGGACGCTGAGCATCTCGAGTCTCATCACCGAGGGCGTGCAGATATCAAGCGCAGGCAGCGGAAAGAGCGTGCGGCAAACCTGTCCCACCCACTCTTTCTCTCAACGACTATTTGTCCGATCTGTGACAGGGACTGTGGTTCTCGTATTGGACTGTTCAGCCTCCTAAGAACTCATGTTAAGAGTGGAAGCAAGTCTTCCTCGATTCCGAGGGACTGCCTATGATGATGACATTTAGCAACAAATTTACTGGCTGCTTTACCCAAAAGTTTGCAAGTGTGCGCCATCAGCTTTAGTTGTGTAACTATGGGATTGCAATTATTGCCATGGAGTATTCGAGCAATGAAAAATGTCTGTCCATTTCACCATATAAGGTCTTGGACATTCATGGGATGTTAATACAGAAAAAAAGCTTTAGGAATTTCAGAAACAAGACAACACTGGGCGATCAATGTGCACTAACAACCTGACCATAGTGCGCAATGTGTGATTATTTGATTCGGACCAAAAGCCAAAGCATTATCATAATTTTTTTATTCAGGAACAGTCTCAGAATATAACCCAGGGATCTGTTCCATGCTGATGCAGGACAGGACTGTGTACAATCTCCAAACTCTATTTTTCATTGATCTATTTGGCTGTGTCTCACTGTTCCAATAGTTGTGCCATGAGCCACCAGAGTGCAACATTATGCACAGTCACCTAAAGACTCAATTTTAGAGTGGAAGCAAGTCTTCCTCGATTCCGAGGGACCGCCTATGGTGATGATGACACAGCTCTTTAAACCCGACATGGGTGGCGCTTTTGGAAGAAGAACTGCCCTATCTGCCCAACCATCTGGTGTCCTTTGATTGCATGGAGCTATGGCATGAATAAAGTAGCACAAGTGTAATATTGCTAGTCTTTTATGGCTCCAGTAAAACGACATGCTATGTCAGCTTTGGGGTTTCATTGTCTGAAGATACGCTGCCTATGGGAATCCTATGGCACACTTAAAGGTTTAATATTGTCTATCTTGTAAATATTCATAGACATCTGATCATTTTACCACTAATTACCTAAAGAGATGCCAAAGAACAGACGTACATATCCCAATTTACAACTTGTACATTGGAAGCTTGACTGATATGCGATGCTAAAATCAAATCAATCTGATCTTGCCATTCTTAAACCTGTCATATGGCACACTGAGCAAAGGCAGTGCCTGGTTGTAGTATTAGGCCATATAATGCATTGGAGGGTGCTGAGCACCTCGAGTCTCATCGCTGAGAGCATGCAGAAACCAAGCGCAGGCAGCGGAAAGAGCGTGCGGCAAACCAGTCCCACCCACCCTTTCCCTGAACGGCTATCTGTCCCACCTGTGACAGGGACTGTGGCTCTCGTATTGGACTGTTCAGCCACCTAAGGAATGGAAGCAAGTCTTCCACGATTCCGAGGGACTGCCTATGATGATATGGTCTCAGGATCCAAGTGCCAGTCTGTGCGAAGTTAGCTGCTCTCCCCCAGTATGTGGTAGAAGTGCTGCAGTTGATTGATAAATCCCTGGCCCATGCAGGGCAAACATCAACCAGAGTTCCCACTTCTGATGACCAGCTTTATTCATTTGTTTTTGTGATGTGGGTAATTCTGGCAAGGCCAGATTTATTGCCCATCTGCATTTATCAACAACAACAACAACTTGTATTTATATAGTGCCTTTAAAGTAGTAGAACATCCCAAGGCACAAGTAAAATTTGATGCCAAGCCACATAAAGAAATATTAGGGCAGATGATCAAAAGCTTGGTCAAAGTGGTCGGTTTTATGGAGCATCTTAAAGGAGGAAAGGGAGGTAGCGAGGTGGAGACGTTTAAGGAGGGAATTCCAGAGCTTAGGCCCTTTGAAGGTGGTGGTTCTTGTGGTGATGGTGATGCCACAATGGTGTTAGGAAGGAAATTCCAGATGCAGCAACTATGGTAATTATACGTCCAGGTCAGTGTGACTTGGAACAAATCCCGACTGGAAAATGTACATGTTTGGATTCGTGTGAGGACCGGATTAGTCTCAGTTCTCATGCCTCCCAGAGTGAAATAATCTGCATTCTTGCTCTAGACATACAGATGAGATATCAGAGAGTTGACCAAACCAGTAGAATCTTGCCCTGGAATGGATCATCATGTGTTGGACAGCAGGGAAGAAAATGAGCAGAGAAAATAAAACCTGTGACATATAACCAAATTCCCAACATCCTGTTTATTAATGTTTCCATGGTTATTCTGATGTGAACAGTGCGCAGTTATTCTGGACTTCCTGGCAATAAATATGTTATCCCCATTTAAAGTACCATCAACAGCCAGATAAAACAAATAATGTTCCAGTTACACCATCACATTTCATGTGCAGTGCTCTACATAGAAACCTCATTAGCTCTGACCAGGGTTATTGTATTCCCTCCTCAAAACATATTTTTTGGCCCCAAAATAATATATCCTAAATATATATTATACTGGACTTCCTGGCAATAAGTATGTTATCCCCATTTACAGTACCATCAACAGCCAGATAAAGCA
This sequence comes from Pristiophorus japonicus, assembly GCF_044704955.1. Taxonomy (NCBI): domain Eukaryota; kingdom Metazoa; phylum Chordata; class Chondrichthyes; family Pristiophoridae; genus Pristiophorus; species Pristiophorus japonicus. The sequence continues at coordinate 172,400,151 of NC_091990.1, forward strand.
AATATTATTCCAGTTACACCATCACATTTCATTATTGTGGCATAATGTCCTGAGCATTCTGAAAAACTGACTGCAGCCCCTCTTTGACAAGGAGTATCAATGAGTAGAGGGGAACAGTAGATGTAACAGGCAGTGAGACGCAATACAAATGTCCATTTGTAGGTTCCGTATATTATCTCCATTGGGGAGCCATATTAGCACATGACATACAAACACATTCATAGGACATTCCTCAACCCAGTTTTTTAAAGGAGGGTTAGGGTTAGGGTTAGGGTTTGGCTGACAAAGGAATGCCATACATTAATATCACATAGTACGAATTCAACCCTTAATTCTGCTCTTCCATTTGTATTTCTATTTCTTTCCTTCCGACAGTTATTTTTCCCATTTCCCACCATATTTCTATGTTCACATGCCAATGGAACTGCTTTCGCCCCTGGTGTTGAATTGCACGGGTTCAGTGCATCAGCAGGGCAGCTTTCCTACATGATCTAGGACCATCCTTTGGCTCTTAATTACACTTCATGCAACTTCCGATATTATTGCGTCCCCCAAACCTCTTCCCTTAACTGTTTTTATTAAAATCCGTTTGACAGGAACCTATTCATCCAGAATTTCCTGGAAAGTTTTGTTGTAACTATATGCCAGTGTGGCATTGTGCCAGGCTTTTTTTGAGGAAATTAGCATGTAACTGATTTTTGCTGATTTTATGTTGGGAATTTCCTCGCTGCTTTGCACCGCTTCTGAGGTAAGCCTGCTGAAACTCTCTGTCGCTCAATTTACATAGCTCCACCTCCATGCAAAAGACCAGCTCCTGCGAGTTCCCTAGATTTACACCAATAATGTGCTGGCATCGAGTTTCACTTTAAAGTTTAGGCAGAGCACAGCCCAAAATTCACCTCATATCAGCATAACAGATTTCTGGAGTTAGATAGCAATGTCCTTTTTGAGATTTGCTTCGGAACTTTTTTTCTTCCTGAGACCTGCATTGTATTTAACCAAAGTGCTGTCGGTTTCAGTGCACCCAGAATTGGTGGCAGTGTATCTGCGCTTGCTTTATGCTGGTTTTTACATTCCAGCGTAGGCAAATGAGAAATTTCGGCGGTAATGCCCATTGGCAAGCTTAGCATTGAAACTGGCGTAAATCTTGGCATAATTTCTGTGTAAGTGCAATCCAGGAAATTCCGAGCCATTATTCCTAAGTCAACATTTTAGTGTGTCCCAGTGGGAAGTCATTTATCAGCTTCCTTGATGGCTTAGTGGGTAAAGGCACCATGTTGGATGTAACTTAATCATACGGGTCACAGGCCCCAGGTTTAATCTAAGCCTGTGAATAACTGAGGCAATGCAGTTGGACGTAGTACCCCAGGCTGGAGGGAAACATCTGCCAGAGTGTCTCTTCTTGGTTATTTTTCCCATACTGGAAAGATAATGTGGCTGGATTTATATGTGATGCGCTGCACGGTAGTATAACTTGCTGACGTTCATTTCCTGGGCTTACACATGAAGAATGGCCACTTGGGTGAGGGTAAGGTACTGGTGTTTGAGGACTTAAGCCCTAGAAAGAATCAGCGCCCTGGGAAGGGGATCACATAGAAAGGGGAGGAATTGTGAATCGAACTGTCTTCAGTAAAATCCAGCAGAACTGCTTTAATTGCCTTGCTCATCAATTAGTGCCTCCGCAGATGACAGGATTTTTGCCATTGTCCATGTCAATGTACAACAATTTTCACATTTATCGTAATATCTTTGACCCTCATTTCCTGGTTTATTATTGTGTAACATCATGAATCCTTTCTCCCTAAACGGAAGTAAAGGAGTGGATCTGTGAGCAGATCTGAGCTGCATTCCTGGCACAGTCCCTTCCAGCTAAAAAAATCTTTCCCTTGCCATTTAAGGAAATGAAAACTCAATACAGTCTTGCATGCAAATACTGTGTGTATATGGGTTTTTTTCTGTCTCTTTCTCACCCCCGCCCCTGCTGCTATGAACAGAATGAATTGTTATTTTTAACTCCTTGAAATTATTTTAACACGTAAACAAACGATGAAGCCGCTTAGTTTCAAAGTGATGAATGGAGTTTAATAATGGTGCTGAATATGATCCATTGCGCAAGAGTAGCCACATTCTAGCGACACATTATTTTGTTGCATTCATTACAAATTTATTAGTAACAGCAACCTATTAATAAATATGTAACTGTCACCCCAAATCTTATTGCAATATGGAAACAAACCCTCCTTCGTTATCACTGTGGTAATTATAACACTGTTATTGGTATCATTTGAAAACTGTCGCTTATGAAGTATTATCCAACCACTATCTTATCGCTGCGATGCGGGGCCACAGACATTCTTGAGTCAATCTGGTGATACAGACACAGTTAGGTCCTAAATTGTGTGTGGCACATCCACACTGTTAACACAATCGGCTGATAAATCTGTCGCAGCACGATTTATCAGTAGAAAGGCCCTCACTGTTTAAAAAAACCGTATCCTGTACTCCGACTCGGATTGGGTTATATAAAGAAATAACCAACTTTTCTATTTTTTATTTTGTTTTCTACTGTTTTTTCACCCAGTTCCGGTCATCTTGGGCCATTTATACCTCCAGCTGCCTGCTCCGTTCCCAACTGGTCCAGAGTGGGTTAAACACCATCTCACAACGACTTCAATAGAGCTGTCACTCGGTGCCTGATATGTGATATTCCATGGCTGGTATCAGCAGCCGCTCTCATGTCTCCTCTTGAGAACACTCTAATGCTGAGAAGCTGCCTTCCGTTTCCAGTGCTGTCGAGCCGTTTTTGAGGATGCTATGCAGAGGCTCCTGATTTTCCTCGTTCTCTTCCAATTCTTGAGCTTTGGCAGCCAACAATTCCGCTGCCCCTTCACCCACCAGTGTCACCGAATCTGCCACACACGGTGGGTGCTTGGCAGGGTTATGATCATAGGAAAACAGTTTGAGTCTTGAAAGGTGCTCCATATTAGGGAACTCGGTGATTTTATTTTTGTCCACGTCAAGGATTTCTAGAAATTCCATTTTCAATAACACCTTTGGGAAGTCCTCGAATCTATTGCCATATAACCAAAATCCACGCAGGTTTATGAACCTAACCAGATCCTCTGGTAAAGACTTTAGCTTGTTGTCTCCCATCTGTAGTGACCTCAGACTGGGCATATTAATTAACTGTTTGGGAAACTTTCTGAAATAGTTGCTCTCTATCCATAGACACCTGAGGTTTTCTAGATTCCTAAACTCTGGAGGAATTGTCATTAATCTATTGCTACCAAGATAGAGCCGGGTTAGGTTCTGCATATTGCATACAACTCTAGGCACATCTTCAAATTTGTTGAAGTCCAGCGCTAAGATCTTTAAGTTGACCAGCTGCTCAAACTCATTGGGGAGTTCCCTCAGCCTGTTGTTGCTAATGTACAGCTTCTCTACATATGTGAAGGAGCAGATTGGGACTGGGAGTCTTTTTATCTTCTTGTGGCAGGCATCCAGCATCCTGTCGGCCAGTACCTCGTCCATGGCGTTCGAAATGCAGCTCAGTTCATCATCGGAGCTGCAAGATAAGACAGAGGCAACCTTCTGAAATGCACTCCCCATTTTCATTCTTGGAGGTCAGCCCTCCCTAAACAGGATGAAAAAAAATCAGAATGCAAAGTTTATAACACGGATTATCAAAATGTCCATTTGGGTGAAAAAGGTCATAGATGGCCAAAAGACAGCTAGTTACAAGGCAATCACATGATGCAGATGTTTAGATAATATGAACTGCACGATCACAAAATCAGATCATTATAGATGACAAAGACCATTTGGCCCATCTTAGATCATCCATCCAGAAAGAGCCTAGATTCCTCCACGATGACACCCAATTATTTCCCAAATGCTTTCAGTATTTTTGCCTCCACCATTCCAGCTGGGAATCCATTCCATGTACTGAGCATTCTTTGTGTGAATAAGAACTTCCTGACATCAGTCCTAAATTTGCTTTTTACTTGTTTGAATTTGTGTCCTCTTGTCCTACTCTTGTCCTGGTATGAGGCGTGACTTGGCTAGAATGGACTGGCGAGTGATACGTAAAGGGTTGATGGTGGATAGGCAATGGCAAACATTTAAAGATCACGATCACATAGATGAAGTTCAACAATTGTACATCCCTGTCTGGATTAAAAATAAAACGGGGAAGGCGGCTCAACCGTGGCTAACAAGGGAAATTAATGATAGTGTTAAATCCAAGGAAGAGGCATATAAATTGGCCAGAAAAAAACAGCAAACCTGAGGACTGGGAGAATTTTGTAATACAGCAGAGGAGGACAAAGGGTTTAATTAGGAGGGGGGAAATAGAGTATGAGAGGAAGCTTGCCGCGAACATAAAAATTGATTGCAAAAGCCTCTATAGATATGTGAAGAGAAAAAGATTAGTGAAAACAAACATAGGTGCCTTGTAGTCAGATGCAGGTGAATTTATAATGGGGAACAAAGAAATGGCGGACCAGTTAAACAGCTATTTTGGTTCTGTTTTCACGAAGGAAGACACAAAAACCCTTCCGGAAGTTATAGGGGACCAAGGGTCTAGTGAGAAGGAGGAACTGAAGGATATCCTTATAAAGCAGGAAATTGTGTTAGGGAAATTGATGGGATTGAAGGCCGATAAATCCCCGGGGCCTGATAGTCTGCATCCCAGAGGAATTAAGAAAGCAGCCACAGAAATAGTGAAGCATTGGTGATCATTTTCCAACAGTCTATCGACTCGGGATCAGTTCCTATGGACTGGAGGGTAGCTAATGTAACACCATTGTTTAAAAAAGGAGGGAGAGAGAAAACGGGTAATTATAGACTGGTTAGCCTGTCATTAGTAGTGGAGAAAATGTTGGAATCAATTATTAAAGATGAAATAGCAATGCATTTGGAAAGCAGTGACAAGATCGGTCCAAGTCAGCATGGACTTATGAAAGGGAAATCATGCTTGACAAATCTTCTAGAATTTTTTGAGGATGTAACTGGTAGAGTGGACAAGGGAGAACCAGTGGATGTGGTGTATTTGGACTTTCAAAAGGCTTTTGACAAGGTCCCACACAAGAGATTGCACAAAGTGTGCAAAATTAAAGCACATGGTATTGGGGGTAATGTATTGACGTGGATAGAGAACTGGTTGGCAGACAGGAAGCAGAGAGTTGGGATAAATGGGTCCTTTTCAGGATGGCAGGCAGTGACTAGTGGGGTCCCGCAGGGTTCAGTGCTGGGACCCCAGCTATTTATAAAATACATCAATGATTTTGATGAAGGAATTGAGAGTAATATCTCCAAGTTTGCAGATGACACTAAACTGGGTAGCGGTGTGAGCTGTGAGGAGGACGCAAAAAAGGCTGTAGGGTGGCTTGGACAGGTTAGGTGAGTGGGCAAATGCATGGCAGATGCAGTATAATGTAGATAAATGTGAGGTTATCCACTTTGGTGGCAAAAATACAAAGGCAGAATATTATCTGAATGGCGGCAGATTAGGAAAGGGGGAGGTGCAACGAGACCTGGGTGTATTGGTTCATCAGTCATTGAAAGTTGGCATGCAGGTACAGCAGGCGGTGAAGAAGGCAAATGGTATGTTGGCCTTCTTAGCTAGAGGATTTGAGTATAGGAGCAGGGAGGTCTTACTGCAGTTGTACAGGGCCTTGGTGAGGCCTCATCTGGAATATTGTGTTCAGTTTTGGTCTCCTAATCTGAGGAAGGACGTTCTTGCTATTGAGGGAGTGCAGCGAAGGTTCACCACACTGATTCCCGGGATGGTGGGACTGACATATGAGGAGAGACTGGATTAACTGGGCCTTTATACACTGGAGTTTAGAAGGATGAGAGGGGATCTCATAGAAACTTACAAGATTCTGACGGGACTGGACAGATTAGATGTGGGAAGAATGTTCCCAATGATGGGGAAGTCCAGAACCAGGGGACACAGTATTAGGATAAGGGGTAGGCCATTTAGGACTGAGATGAGGAGAAATTTCTTCACTCAGAGAGTTGTTAACCTGTGAAGTTCCCTACCGCAGAGAGTTGTTGATGCCAGTTCATTGGATGTATTCAAGAGGGAGTTAGATACGGCCCTTACGGCTAAAGGGATCAAGGGGTATGGAGAGAAAGCAGGAAAGGGGTACTAAAGTTGCATGATCCGCCAAAGGGCCGAATGGCCTACTCCTGCACCTATTTTCTATGTTTCTATGTTTCTATGTTACTCTCATAGCTTAAAATAATTTTTCAGATTTAAGTTCCTTATACTGTATCTTATATACCACTAAAAGATCACCTCACAGATGAATCTTTCAAGGCTGATAAACCAAAGTTTATCCACTCATTCATGATAACTTGGACCTCCAACAGTAGTGATAAACCCTCTGGTTCTTCTTACTACTTCTCTCCAGGTTTGAATGTTGCCCTTTTGTCTCAGTGACAAAAATTGTATCTATTGGCCCAGAAATCCCAGCCTCCCCGGGTCCGTACGGAGTGTGTACGGAGTGTGTACAGACCTGGGAAGGCATCGGAAAAGCCGGTTTTCAGCATGCAACTTTAATTTCTATAGTATATTTATGTGAGGTGTTTTTTTTAATGTTTTATGTCGTGTTTGGGTGTTTGGGGGAGTTTCTCATTCACAGTAATAGGAGTTTCCAACTTACGAAACTCCTATTCCGATCGGTCAAGTTTCTGGCTTGACAGATCTCGCGCATCTCGGGAGCCAGGACATTTGTACGGGCAAGATTGCAGGATTTACCAATATCTTGCCCAGCAAATGTCCTCAAAACTCTTGCGCCTGATAAAAGCAGGCGCATAGCTTACTTTTACAGGCATAAGAGTTTAAAAACATACAAAAATATAATTGAGTTCAATTTAAAAAACACATGTTTTTTAAAAATCCTGCCCACTACGTTACATTTATTTTTAACCATAATTAAAACTTTTTTTTTAAATCGGCAATTTTTTTTCTTTAAAAAACATTTCTATCAACTTTAATTTCTATAGTGTATTTATGTGAGGTGTCTTTTTTAATGTTTTATGTAGTGTTTGTGTGTTTGGGGGAGTTTCTCATTCACAGTAATAGGAGTTTCCAACTTACGAAACTCCTATTACCATGAATGAGAAAATACTTTGCCGTGATTGGGTGTCCAGGCCCACGTGACTCTTGCGGACGTCCCAACGTGAACGCGCTCCGTTGCGCAAGAAGAGGAGGCCTCGAGTCCGGGATCTCGGGCGGGTATTCGACCAAAAGGTAGGTGCGCATCTTTTCTCTTATTTTTAGTCGAAAGCCCGCGGGAAGAAGAAACCGGGATTTCTGGGCCATTACTCAAGATATAGTCTGGCGAGAGCACTATAGATACGACATCTCAAATCTGTCTGTCTGAAAACCAGACATTTTTGAGAAAATCCCATTTGATATTTAGTAAAATAAAATCCGGAATTATTATCCAAAAACCGATGGGCCAGACTAGTTATCTTCTTTCTCCGCTATGTTTTTCGGATTTGAGACGTTGTACCTTTAGTGGGGGAGGCGGCCAAGATGGCGGCGGCCCAATCACCGGCATCTCTAATCCGGTGTCATCGGGCAGCAAGGGATGAAGAAACCGGTAATAACCGATAAAAAACGCAGCGCCGGGAGGCTGCGGTCGGTGAGAATAGGCAGGAATCGGCAGGTAGAGAGGAGTGGATGATCAGCGGGAATCGGCGGGCGGCGAGAAGCGGAGGAACGGCGGGCGGCGAAGAATGGAGGATCGGCGGGGGGGAGCGAGGAGCGGAGGATCGGCGGGGGGAGCGAGGAGCGGAGGAATGGTGGGGGGAGCGAGGAGCGGAGGAATGGTGGGCGGCGAAGAATGGAGGATCGGCGGGGGGGAGCGAGGAGCGGAGGATCGGCGGGGGGAGCGAGGAGCGGAGGAATGGTGGGGGGAGCGAGGAGCGGAGGAATGGTGGGCGGCGAAGAATGGAGGATCGGCGGGGGGGAGCGAGGAGCGGAGGAACGGCGGGGGGAGCGAGGAGCGGAGGAATGGTGGGCGGCGAAGAATGGAGGATCGGCGAGGGGAGCGAGGAGCGGAGGAATGGTGGGTGGCGAAGAATGGAGGATCGGCGGGGGGGAGCGAGGAGCGGAGGAACGGCGGGGGGAGCGAGGAGCGGAGGAATGGTGGGCGGCGAAGAATGGAGGATCGGCGGGGGGAGCGAGGAGCGGAGGAATGGTGGGTGGCGAAGAATGGAGGATCGGCGGGGGGGAGCGAGGAGCGGAGGAACGGCGGGGGGAGCGAGGAGCGGAGGAATGGTGGGCGGCGAAGAATGGAGGATCGGCGAGGGGGAGCGAGGAGCGGAGGAACGGTGGGCGGCGAAGAATGGAGGATCAGCGGGGGGGAGCGAGGAGCGGAGGAACGGTGGGCGGCGAAGAATGGAGGATCAGCGGGGGGAGCGAGGAGCGGAGGATCGGCGGGGGGGAGCGAGGAGCGGAGGAACGGTGGGCGGCGAAGAATGGAGGATCAGCGGGGGGAGCGAGGAGCGGAGGAACGGCGGGCGGCGAGGAGCACCAACTGCGAGGTCCGAAATCCGGAAAAATCCGAAAATTGGCACGGTGTCGGTCCTAAGATTGCCGGACTTGTGACGTTGTACCTGTATACAATTTAATCACGACTTTCCCTATCTTGTGCTTTACTATTTCCCTATCTCCACCCCACTATCTCTCTCTCCTCCTTTCAGATGCTCTTTAAAACATACCTCTTTGACCAAGCTTTTAGTCATCTGTCCTGATATCTCCTTCTGTGGTTCCGTGTCAAAAATGTTTTTCTTGATATTGCTCTTGGGACGTTTTGTGGATTAAATGCATTATATAAATGTAAGTTGTTTTTAGCTGTGTAGTACAGTGTTCTGTTGTTGACATATTAAACATTGAGACTTTTAGATCTCTTCCAAATTTATCCTTAGCCATTTCATTGCTATTCATGAAATACATGCGTTGCCCATTTTTCCTTCATTTGCCCATTGGTGTGGCCTCACCAATACCCCGTACAGCTGCAGCAAGACTTCCCTGCTTTTATACTCCATCCCCTTTGCAATAAAGGCCAAGATTCCATTGGCCTTCCTGATCACTTGCTGTACCTGCATACTATCCTTTTGTGTTTCATGCACAAGTACCCCCAGATCCCGCTGTACTGCGGCACTTTTTTAATTAAATTTCATCTGCCCACTTTCATATTTTGTCCAACTAATATTGACATTTTTGATCTGCCTCCTCCAATTCCATGCCTCCTGCTAGTTTGGTATCATCTGCAAACTTGACCAATTTACACTGAGTTTCGGAATCCAAGATCCTATGCGGAGGGGAGCGGGCAGGTCGGAGGGCCTCCTCGTAGGACGGCTCCTGGGCGTGGCCAAGGGGACCATCAGCCGGTCCAGGCAGCGGGCAGTCGAGGTGACTGCCTGCCTCTCTTCCGTGGTTACATCCGTGCCAGGGTGTCCCTGGAGATGGAGCACGCGGTGTCCACCGGTCTGCTCGCGGCCTTCGGCGAGAGGTGGGCGCCAGAGGGGCTGGAGTGCTTCATCAACCCCGGCAACCAAATTTTAATTTGATTTATATATCTAAAGTTTAATTTGTTTATTGTTCCGGTTTCAGTGCCTGCCCCCCCTCTCCCTTTTAGCCAGGAGGTACTTGTATAATTTGTGTTTTTAGTGCCCAAACAAAAACAAAAAAACAAAACAAAAGAAAACAAGGGGGCACTTGTTGAAAGTGTTTGGTGTGTCCTCCCCCTTTAATCATGGGGCACTTGATTTAATTGGTTACAAACAAAAGTGTTGTAAGTTAGAAACAGAAATGGTTGCAATGCTGATCTCTGGAACACACCATTCAGAACCACCACCATCCCAACATAACTCCTCCAAAAAATACCTATTGTTCACCCTTTATCTCGTTTCTTATCCATTCTTAAGATTTATCCTGAATCCACACAGCTTGGAGCGTAACTAATAACATACTGGTTGGAAATTCATTAAATGTTTTTGAGAAATCTAGTTATAATATGCATTGAGTTTTCCACAGGATCTTCCCCATCTGAATCTATGTTGACTGTTGTTTAATCCTCAAATTTACTCCTGATAATTGATTCCATTAATTTACACTGTGTTGAAAGAAAATAAACGAGTCTGTAGTTAACTGTGTCTGTTTAGTTGCCCTTTTTGAAAATGGGCACCATGGTCGTCCAACCAACTGATACCTCAATCCAGTGTCCAGGGACTTCCTCATTATTGTCAATATCTTACAAATGTACAGCAGGAGTTTCCACTCAGTTGTGCTGTTTTTTTCAGTGCAATTAATGGAATCAATTTTCAGGAGTAAAAGGACATAGGCTAAGTGAGTGGGCAAAAATTTGACAGATGAAGTATAATGTTGGAAAGTGTGAGGTTATGCACTTTGGCAGAAAAAAAATCAAAGAGCAAGTTATGATTTAAATGGAGAAAGATTGCAAAGTGCTGCAATACAGCAGGACCTGGGGGTACTTGTGCATGAAACACAAAAGGATAGTATGCAGGTACAGCAATTGATCAGGAAGACCAATGGAATCTTGGCCTTTATTGCAAAGAGGATGGAGTATAAAAGCAGGGAAGTCTTGCTACAGCTATACAGGATATTGGTGAGGCCACACCTGGAATACTGTGTGCAGTTTTGGTTTCCATATTTACAAAAGGATATACTTGCTTTGAAGGCAGTTCTGAGAAGGTTCACTAGGTTGATTCCGGAGATGAGGGGTTGACTTATGAGGAAAGGTTGAGTAGGTTGGGCCTCTACTCATTGGAATTCAGAAGAATGAGAGTTGATCTTATCGAAAGGAAGAAGATTATGAGGGGGCTTGACAAGATGGATGCAGAGAGGATGTTTCCACTGATGGGGGAGATTAGAACTAGAGGGCATAATCTTAGAATAAGGGGACGCCCATTTAAAACTGAGATGAGGAGAAATTTCTTCTGTCAGAGGTTTGTGAATCTGTGGAATTCACTGCCTCAGAGAGCTGTGGAAGCTGGGCCATTGAATAAATTTAAGACAGAAATAGACAGTTTCTTAACCGATAAGGGAATAAGGGGTTATGGGGAGCGGGCGGGGAAGTGGACCTGAGTCCATGATCGGATCAGCCATGATCATATTGAATGGCGGAGCAGGCTCGAGGGGCCGTATGGCCTATTCCTTCTCCTATTTCTTACGTTCTTATAATTCACCCGAAATCAGCCAAACATCCGCAAAAGATTGCAGAATTTTAAGCCCAAATTGCATTCAGCGTGATCGAGTTTCCGCGATCTTTTGTGCTAGTTTAAAAAACGTTACATCAGCACTGTGCACAAAACTAGCCACACTCCCTCATATCAAATGAATCACCATTGCAAGTTTCCACTAATTGAACCCATTTGTGTGCTTTGGATGAAGGCTCTTAAAATAAAGCTGGGTTTTTTTAGGAACAAGAACGCTAATATGCTCAGTTTAAAAGCTTTAAATATTTTATATATTTAAATATTCTTATTTAAATTTACTCAGAAACTCTCTCTCCCTCTGTCTCTCTCCCTCCCTCTCTCCCTCCCTCTCTCTCTCCCCCTCGCCATCTCTCCCTCCCTCTCTCTCTCCCTCTCTCTCCCCTCTCTCCCTCCCTCTCTCTGTCTCTCTCTCTGTCTCTCTGTCTCGCTCTCTCCCTCTCTCTCCCCTCTCTCTCTCTCTGTCACTCTCCCTCCCTCCCTCTCTCTCCCTTCCTCTCTCCCTCCCTCCATCTATCGTGCTCTCTGTCTCTCTCTTCCACCAATGTACCAATTAATGGTTCTGTATTATTTTTTTAAGTAATTTTCAGTATATTTAAAATCGGGTTACTCACAGGCGATGGATGAGACAGTCTGGTTAAAAAATACTTATTTTTAGTGATAAACCAATATTCAGTTACATTAAGAAAACTGCACCAAGTTAACACTCTTAAATATATATTTTTTTAATTAAGTTTTAAAAAGCTGCCCAATTGCGCTGGTTCATGGCTGATTTTACATTCGGTGATATGCAAATGAGCTGGAGCAGAAACTTAAGCAAAATAACACTACTAAAAACGAGCACAATTTTGAATGCAATTTGCGCCAGGCTCGGCGATTGTGTCCAAAGCAAAAAGTCTTGGCCTTTCTCCCTAGACTCCCTTAACATTCTGAGCTAAATGACAACCATCCCTCGGGGAAAAAAAGCAAAATGCTGCGGATGCTGGAAATCTGAAACTAAACATAAAATGCTGGAAATATTCAGCAGGTCAGGGAGCATCTGTTGAGAGGGAAACAGAGTTAACGTTTCAGGCCGATGGACTTTCATCCGAACTGGAAAAGGTTTTAAGCAAGTGCCGAGGCAGGGAAAGGGGGGATGGGAAGCAAGAACAAAAGGGAAGGTCTGTGATAGGGTGGAAGGCAGGAGAGATTAGAGAGACAAAATGGATGATGGTGCGAGGCAAAAGGGGATAGTAATGGGATAAGAAAAGAAACAAAAAATGGGTCTAGAGGAGGTGAACATGGAAATACCAGAATCATTACCAACAGTTGATGTCTGACAAAAATGGGAGCAGTGATTATGATCTGAAATGATTGAACTCAGTTTTGAGTCCAAAAGGCTGTAAAGTGTCTAATCGAAAGATGAGGTGCTGTTCCTCGAGCGTCCGCTGAAACATAGAAACATAGAAATTTACAGCGCAGAAAGAGGCCATTTTTGCCCACCGTGTCTGTGCCGGCCGACAAAGAGCCGCACGGCCCTCGGTCAGCAGCCCTAAAGGTTACATATAAACCCACGAACAATGACGTAAAGGCAAAGAGCACCCAGCCCAACCAGTCCGCCCCACACCATTGCGACACCCCTTATACTGAAACATTCTACACTCCAACCCAAGCAGAGCCATGTGGTTTCCTTGGAGAGGCAAAAACCAGATAAAAACCCAGGCCAATTTAGGGAGAAAAAATCTGGGAAAATTCCTCTCCGACCCATCCAGGCGATCGAAACTAGTCCAGGAGATCACCCTGGCTGTATTCGATTCCCTGCAGTACTTACCATTATATCTGCACCAGCCAACAAAAGGTCATCCAGTCTAATCCCAATTACCAGCTCTAGGTCCGTAACCCTGCAGGTTACGGCACTTTAAATGCCCATCCAACCATCTCTTAAAAGTGGTGAGGGTTTCTGCATCCACCACTCTCCCAGGCAGCGAGTTCCAGATCTCCACAACCCTCTGCATAAAGAAGCCCCCCCTCAAATCCCCTCTAAACCTTCCACCAACCACTTTAAAACTATGCCCCCTCGTAATAGCCCCCTCCACCAATGGAATTGGCCCTTGCTATCCACTATGTTCAGGCCCCTCAATATTTTGTACACCTGAGTTTCATTAGAACAGTATAGGAGGCTAACGACAGAGAGGTCAGAGTGGAAGTGGTGCGGAGAATTAAAATGACAAGTGATCAGAAGCTCGGGGTCACGCTTGCGAACTGAATGGAGGTGCTTCGCCAAGTGATCACCATCTATGCTTGGTCTCCCCAGTGTGGAAGAGTCTGAATCGTGAGCAGCGAATACAGTATACTAAATTGGAAGAAGTACAAGTAAATCGCTGTTTCACCTGGAAGAAGAGTTTGGAGTCTGGACAGTGGGAAGGGAGAAGATCAAAGGGCAGGTGTTGCATTTCCTGCACTTTCACAAGAATGTACCGTGGGAAGGGGAGTCGGTATTGGGGGTGATTGAGGAGTGTCATGTATGTAAATCATGTATACTAAATGTATAGTCACATAAGTTGTGCCACCAGAGGGCACTGCGGTGGGAGGCCTGAGGGTCACCTGCATAGGTGTGCAGGGCCCAGTATAAAAGACTGCCCACCATGCTTGGAGTTACAATAAACAGGGCTAAGGTCACAACAGTTCAAGTACAATACTCAACCTCATGGAGTCATTCGTAAGAGTATGAAAGACATAACAAGGAATGGACCAGAGTCGCAGATGGAACAGTCCCTTCAGAGTGCAGAAAGGAGAGGGGAGGGGAAGATGTGTTTGATGATGGCATCACACAGGAGGTAGTGGAGGCTGGTGGTGTGGAAGGTGAGGACAAGGGGAACCCTCTCCTGGTTCTGGGCGGGAGGGCGATGTCAATCACGGTGAAGGGGAAACCTTGATTGAGGAAAAAAGAAGATATATCGGAAGCACCAATATGGAAGATGGCATCGTGGAAAGAGATGCGACAGAGATGGAAACACTGGGTGAATGGGAATTGAAGCGGGGTGGAATCAAAGTAACTGTGGGAGTCAGTGGGCTTATAGTAGGTGTTGGTCGACAGCCTATCCCAGAAATAAAGGGAGACACGTCCCTGGGGATTCATTTGTTTTGAGCCCTTTTATCCCATCTAGGACTCCATCAAATTTATATTGAAGCCATTAATATTGTTCAGGTTATCTGTGGGGAGGTGATATATCTCATGTATCATGGTTCTCATTTGTCTTTCTGCCCTTTCATAAGAACATAAGAAATAGGAGCAGGATTAGGACATAAGGCCACTCGAGCCTGCTCGTCATTTAATAAGATCATGGCTGATCTGATCATGGACTCAGCTCCACTTCCCTGCCCACTCTCCATAACCCGTTATCCCCTTTCTATTTCTGTCTTAAATTTATTTAATGTCCCAGCCTCCACAGCTCTCTGAGGCAGCGAATTCCACAGATTCACAACCCTCTGAGAGAAGAAATTTCTCCTCATTCCTGTTCTAAATGGGTGGCCCCTTATTCTAAGATTATGCCCTCTAGTTCTAGTCTCCCCCATCAGTGAAAACATCCTCTCTGCATCCACCTTGTCAAACCCCCTCATAATCTTATATGATTTAGGACTGAAATCATTTATTAGTGATACAGTATGTTTGTCTCTGCACCTATGTTTTTGTCCAGGTCTATCTTTGCACTAATGACAGCTGTTTTAACATGTTTACGCATGGTCCTATTTTATCCCAGAGAACCCCTCTTTCTTTCTCCACGCAGGAGCTGCTTTTCCTCTTTATTTCGTTTTTTATTAGTTTCCTAATCCATTTAGGGTCATGCATGTTTAGTCTGCGATTATTTATCCTACATGGTCAGCATTGTGCCTTTCAATAAAGACCGTGATGGTAGCGTATGTTATATATGCAGACTATAGATATACTCTCTGTGTAGTCACTGTATAGTTGCATAAGATGGAGACTTGGTGACCTGATTTACTATCAATAAGGTTTACACTGTGTATATACTATGCTGGCACCACTAGAGGGTGCAACTGGTGGAGACCGGGGTTTCCTGCCCTGGTGGCAGGGGCTGTATAAAAGGGGAGCCATCATGCAGCTGCCTCACTCTGGAGTTATGAATAAAGGACCAAGGTCACTACAGTTTGAGTACAACACATTGCCTCGTGGAGTCATTAATAAGTACATTATAGACATACAGCTTGATGTACAAATGCACAGGGCCATGGGTGTATGTTTGTACCCATGCTTTTCCCATATGCTTTAACTCCTTGTATGAGTGGTTTATTAGGAGCTGGCATAGTATGG
Source organism: Pristiophorus japonicus (assembly GCF_044704955.1). NCBI lineage: Eukaryota > Metazoa > Chordata > Chondrichthyes > Pristiophoridae > Pristiophorus > Pristiophorus japonicus. Next base: position 172,415,719 of record NC_091990.1, read on the forward strand.
AGGCCAGCAACTATCCCAAGAGACCCAGTCATGCTGGTCAGTTTTATTCTAACCTAACAGTTATTTGCATTGATGGTAATAATTTGCTGGGCAGAATCCTAGGGACAAAAACATTATGGATGTTCAGAATGCAGTTGGCTACTATAAAGGAACTGATAATGGGACAAGTTTGGGGCGGTCAAATAGTTTGCCCACATTGCTAACTTTTCTCTTGTCTTTATGTTTGAATATCACAGACAGATGCACTGTGGTAGATCAAAAGTCTCCTGGAGAATGAAGCACGACCAGAGCGAACTCAGGAGAGTTAAAAAAAAACAATGCAAATAAATAAAGGATGGAAGATGAAAAAATTGCACAAATGTAAATCACTAGAACCCAGTAAATGCCTTGATACTGACATTGTTATTTGAAATAATCTAGTGGAGTCCTGTTATTGTCCACTTGTGTTTCTCAGACAGAACAGGAGAGTTAATAACATGGTTTCACACCAATAATTTCCTCACAGGAACATTCACAGTGACCCATTTAATTAGCCCTCAAAAAACTGGTGTAATCACCAAAGGTGGGACTTATTATGTCTTTAGATGCTCTGATAATGACTCTATGAGGAAGTGTGTTGTACTTGAAGTGTAGTGACCTTAGTCCTCTGGTTGTAATAGTACAAGCAGTAACCATGTGGGATACATGACAGGACTTATGACTGAAGTTTAGATATGGAGGGGTAGAAATTGCCACCCCCTCCCGAAACTGGGCGCTCCCAACCCAGTTCGATGGTTTTTAACCACAGCTGCGGTTCAGGTGAACTCTTGCATGACATTCCGCTCCTTGTTTTTTTTTTGTTTTGACCCGGAAGTGGGTTTTAATGGGGCCGACGACTTCACCTGAGGGGCAAAGACACAGCAGTGACAGAAACTGAGGGGCGGAAGTTGGGTGCGGAGTGGAGTCAGTGCCGTGATGACGTCACCACAGCGCCGCGTCACCATAGCTCTCCCCTTCACTTAAAGGGGAGAGCCTCCGCTATTTTTCAACTTCGGGCCACTGGACCACCAGGGAGGGTTTTGGCCAGGCCAGCGGCCTGACATCCAAGAGGAGGTGGCAGGCTGCCTGTTGGTGGCCCGACCGAATCTGGGGACATAACTGTCGGGCCGACATGGTAATCGGCCGACAACAAAAAAACATGGCGGCGGCAGCAGCAGTGCGCCCTCCCCCTTTAAGGGAAGCCGCACTGCTGCGGCAGAAGGCCACAGCCTCACTGGACCACCGGGGAAAAGGTTGTTTTGGCACTGCCGGGCGGGCCGAAAATTTTCTGAGGGTAATGTCACCGTCGGGTGGGGGGGGGGGGGGTTAGATCGGCATTGCACACGGTGATGACGCGCTTAAGACGGATCGGCAGCAGCGGACTGGTGGGTGGGTGGGGACCGGGACACCACCGGGAATCGTCGGGAGGGCAATTGGGCTAGCAGCAGCCATTCCATGAAAAGTCGGTGGCCACTCCACTCTGCTGCGTTGCGCCGATTTGCGGTAGTAACAGGCCTTAAGAGGAGGGGCAATTTCGGCCCCGGAGACTGTTGTAACACAACAAGCAACAATTTTACATTTAAATAAGGCCTTTAACATGCTGGGAGAAGAAAAGAAAAAAATTGCATGAAAGGAATCAGCATCTAACAAGCCCAACAAGATACTTGTAATAAAGTTATGGACCCTCCATTAGCTGTTTGCTTTGTGCTTATCAAAGTGTAGGATATTGGTGGGCAGAATGGGTCACTTTTTCATCTTGAACATTCTTTTAACATTTTTTTTCCTCGGTGCAACTGCCAACGTAAGTATGATGAGGCAGCTTTGCATCCGTTCGAGGTGACTGGTGCTGCCTAATGTCAACTTTCAGGGGTCCAGTGCGTTTAAGTATTTTCAAGAAGTTCCTGGCAGAATTCACATCTATGTTTTGGTGGTCGCCACTGGGAGGAGAGGGGGTAAAGAAAGACTTGGATTTATATAGCGCCTTTCATGACTACTGGACGTCTCAAAATGCTTAACAGTCAATGAAGTACTTTTGGAGTGTAGTTACTATTGTAATGTGGGAAACACAGCAGCCAATTTGCACACAAACAGCAATGTGATAATGACCAGATGATTTGTTTTTTGTTATGTTGATTGAGAGATGAATATTGGCCAGGACACCGTGGATAACTCCCCTGCTCTTCTTCAAATAATTCCATGGGATCTTTTACGTCCACCTCTGAGAGCAGAAGCGGCCTCGATTTAATGTCTCATCCAAAAGACAGCACATCTGTCAGTGCAGCGCTCCCTCAGCACTGCACTCGAGTATCAACTGAGATTTTTTGTGCACAAGTACCTGGAGTGGGACTTGAACCCACAACCTTCTGACTCGCTGAGCCACAGCTGACATAGGGAAGGGAACCGGAGATGACTTGCTGCTGCAGGAATATGACACCGGCAGTAGCTTCAACAACATTGATATAGCCCCTTTAATGTAGTAAAACATTCGAAGGCACTTCACAAGAGCTTAGTCAGACAATAATTGACACCGAGCCAAAAGAGACATTCGGACAGGTGACCAAAAGCTTGGTTGAAGTGGTAGTTTTTAAGGCGTGTCTTAAAGGAGGAGAAGCGGAGCAGTTTGGAGAGAGAATTCCAGAGTTTAGGGCTTAAATGGTTGAAGGCAGAGCCACCAATGATGATGTGAAGGAAGTGGAGGGTGCACAAGAGACCAGAGTTGAAGGAACACAAAGTTCTTGGAGTGTTGCAGGGCTGGAGGAGGTTACAGAGATAGGGAGGGCCGAGTGTTTAAACCCGAGGATAAGAAGAATTTTAAAATATTAAATGGCTAGCCATCCTCCCAAATGAAAAACACCATACTGCCCCCAATAAAGACTCTATAATGATGCAATGTGTAATGACAATTGATTACCGCTGAAACAAGTTCAGTAGCTGCCGTGCGCTATTTCAATGTTTTATACATACTGCATCACCTAGCAATGCTGGAGGCGCATAGTGTACAGATCACTGTAACATAGAGCATTACTGGGACAGTAATGACAGAAAATGCAATATACACGATCACAACATCATTACCACCTCATTTAAATGGCTCCGTCTATATTTGGGAGAACACTTCCAGCATCTGCCGGAAATTACATTGAAAATTCCCATGAGTGGGCATCAATCAGTAAGGAATCCGTCCCCATTTTCCACCCCACGCAGTGGAACACTGCCCACAAATCAGGTAGCATTTAGCGTAAATTCATGCCTCTGGTGTTAGTATCGGTTTAGGGCATGTAGCCTCGTTAGATGCAAGCTAAAGTGCCCTCTTCTCTGTACTGCAAAATTGTGCCTCATTAGAACACCCACTATTACAGCAACGCGATATTTTTCTGTTCAGGGTAGTCTTACTAGAGTTGTACAGAACCTTGGTGAGGCCACACCTTGAATATTGTGTACAGTTTTGGACTCCTAATCTGAGGAAGGACATTCTTGCTATTGAGGGAGTGCAGCGAAGGTTCACCAGACTTATTCCCGGGATGACAGGACTGACTTATGAAGAAAGACTGGATCGACTTGGCTTATATTCAAAGGAATTCAGAAGAATGAGAGGGGTTCTCATAGAAACATATAAAATTCTGACGGGATTGGAAGGGTTAGATGCAGGAAGAATGTTCCCGATGTTGGGGAAGTCCAGAACCAGGGGTCACAGTCTAAGGATAAGGGGTAAGCCATTTAGGACTGAGATGAGGAGAAACTTCTTCACTCAGAGAATTGTGAACCTGTGGAATTCTCTACCACAGAAAGCTGTTGGGCCAGTTCGTTAGATATATTCAAAAGGGAGTTAGATGTGGCCCTTACGGCTAAAGGGATCAAGGGGTATGGAGAGAAAGCAGGAATGGGGTACTGAAGTGCATGATCAGCCATGATCATATTGAATGGTGGTGCAGGCTCGAAGGGCCGAATGGCCTGCTCCTGCACCTATTTTCTATGTTTTAATATTACACTACTATCTTCCTGTCCTCTCTCAGGGTAAGTATCAAAGAGTGCCTAATTGCAGATAGCTATGTCCTCTAGACCCATGGCCGCTAGGAACTGGATTGATTTGAAAGGAAAAATACCAATGGAAAATTTAATGAAAAAAACTGGGATTTCAGCCAGGGTAGTGTGCAGGTTGGTGTATTTTCCTTTCACTCTTGAAACTCAAGGTTTGAACGCAGCACACACTGACATGATCAGCGATTATTCATCTTTGCTGACTTTGAAGGCCCTATGTGATATCAATTTGAAGCACATCGCAATCTAGGTTTCACTGAATGTGAGTCCACATTACAAAACTGTTTGTAATTCAGAGAGGCCACAAAGCTGACTAGTGTAAGAAATGGAAATGTCACATCAATGCCGAGGAAGATGTTTTTCTGAAGGTGGGACTAAGCCATATTGTAGTGGGCACCGCATGAGGTTTTTGTTCCTCCTATTCTCCAAATATCAGAGCTACATGCGCTGCCTTCTCCTTGTGTTTAAATCAAGGCCGACTTCTATCATTTCCGACTGTAACTCATTCTTTCCCTGGACATGAAAATGTGGAGCTCCATGCATCCTTCAACCTTTTGTTCCTCGTACAATCTAGAGACATATAATACCATACACTGCCCCTCAGTCATCAAGATCCACGGCGCAGCCCTGGACACCGTGAACCACTTCCCATTTCTCAGGAGCCTCCTATCAACAAGAGCAGGCATCGACGACAAGATCCAACACCGCCTCCAGTGCGCCAGTGCAGCCTTCGGTCGCCTGAGGAAAAGAGTGTTTGAAGACCAAGCCCTCAAAACTGCCACCAAGCTCATGATCTACAGGGCTGTAGTAATACCTGCCCTCCTGTATGGCTCAGAGACATGGGTCACGTACAGTAGACACTTCAAGTTGCTGGAGAATTATCACCAACGATGTCTCCGCAAGATCCTACAAATCCCCTGGGAGGACGGGCGCATCAACATCAGCGTCCTCAATCAGGCTAACATCCTCAGCACTGACTACACTTGATCAGCTCCACTGGGCAGACCACATAATCCGCATGCCAGACACGAGACTCCCAAAGCAAGTGCTCTACTCGGAGCTCCTACATGGCAAACGAGCCAAAGGTGGGCTACAAGGACACCCTCAAAACCTCCCTGATAAAGTGCAACATCCCCACCGACACCTGGGAGTCCCTGGCCAAAGACCGCCCTAAGTGGAGGAGGCGCATCCGAGAGGGCGCTGAGCACCTCGCGTCTCAACGCCGAGAGCATGCAGAAATCAAGCGCAAACAGCAGAAAGAGCGTGCGGTAAACCAGTCTCACCCACCCCTTCCCTTAATGACTATCTCTCCCACCTGTGACAGAATCTGTGGCTCTCGTATTAGACTGTTCAGCCACCAAAGAACTCACTTCAGGATTGGAAGCAAGTCTTCATCGATTCCGAGGGACTGCCTATGGTGATGATAACATGTTTGACAAATTTGCTGGAATTCTTTGAGGATGAAAACGAACAGGGTGGATAAAGGGGAACCAGTGGATGTGGTGTATTTGGATTTCTGGAAGGCATTTGACAAGGTGCCACACAAAAAGTTACTGCACAAGATAAAAGTTCACGGGGTTGGGGGTAATATATTAGCATGGATAGAAGATTGGCTGACAAACAGAAAACAGAGAGTTTGGATAAATGGTTCATTCTCTGATTGGCAATTAGTAACTAGTGGGGTGCCGCAGGGATCAGTGATGAGACCCCAACTATTTACAATCTATATTAACGACTTGGAAGAGGGAACTGAGTGTAACGTAGCCAAGTTTGTTGATGATACAAACACGGGAGGAAGGGCAATGTGTGAAGAGGATATAAAGAGGCTACAGGAGGACATAGAAAGGCTAAGTGAGTGGGCAAGAATTTGGCAGATGGAGTATAATGTTGGAAAGTGTGAGGTCATGAACTTTGGCAGAAAAAATCAAAGAGCAAGTTATTGTTTAAATGGAGAAAGATTGCAAAGTGCTGCAGTACAGCGGGATCGGGAGGTGCTTGTACATGAAACACAAAAGGATAGTATGCAGGTGCAGCAAGTGATCAGGAAGGCCAATGGAATCTTGGCCATTATTGCAAAGGGGATGGAGTATAAAAGCAGGGAAGTCTTGCTACAGCTGTACAGAGTATTGGTGAATCCACACCTGGAATACTGAGTGCAGTTTTTGTTTCCATATTTACAAAAGAATATACTTGCTGTGGAGGCATTTCAGAGAAGGTCCATTAGGTTGATCCTGGGGATGAGGAGTTTGACTTATGAGGAAAGGTTGAGTAGGTTGGGCCTCTACTCATTGGAATTCAGAAGAATGAGAGGTGATTGTCATGTATTCAACCAGCATTGTAAGCCATGTATAAACTGACCTAAGTTGTACACCGTGAGAACACTGACCACTAGGTGGGAGACACTCCTAACCTGGATCTTCAGGTATAAAAGGGGAAGCTCCACCCACCTTCATCACTTGAGTGCTAAGAAATAAAGGACAGGTCACAGACTGACCTTCTCTCAAGCATGGGCCTCGTGTGCATTTATACTGTGTAGTAAGGACGTATCAATGGCGACAAGAAACTGGGATTTAAACCACGTGAGCATGGCCACTAGCAGAACAGACGAGAGGTACTGTGTTAAGGAATGGTTGGGACAGAGATTCAACATTGTTAAAGCAGCACACAGTTCTCCAGGCAGACAAGGGCAGTCAGGCATGCCCCAACATGTAGTCGAACCCAGAGGGGGAGTTCGACAGAGACAATGGCAAGCTGAACAGCGATTCACGCCATTGCAAGGGACAATGCGGCCAGTAATGGGGCCATCAACACCTGTTAATGGTGCACTCAAGGACAATAACAGGGGCAGTCAGGGACGATCGACTGGCAAGGGATCTTTTGTTTCAAACCGCAACTCATGCTGGAGGCGTGGAGGCATACATTCAGCCGGAGTTTGCAGAGATGAGCAAAATACCTGCAGAAATTGCAGAAATGGACACTGGGGGAAATCGCTGGAAGCTGAATTTCAGCGAGTTCATGTGGAGCACGTATACAGTTCATACACCAGGACGCCACCGATAATGATGAAAGTGCTCCTCAATGGCATCCCAGTATCAATGGAGTTAGACACGGGTGCCAGCCAGTCCCTGATGGGTATCAAACAGTTCGAAAAGTTGAGGGCATCCAAGGCCAGGAGGCCAAAATTATTGCCGATTGACGCACAGCTACGGACTTACACAAAGCAGATCATTCCGGTGCTTGGCAGCGCCACGGTAGTCGTGACCCACAAAGATTCGGAGAACAGGTTGCCACTCTGGATTGTCCCAGGGGACGGTCCCGCACTACTGGGGAGGAGTTGGCTTGCTGTCATGAACTGGAAATGGGGCGATGTCAATGCAATTTCCTCTGTGGAGCGAGTATCATGCTCACAGGTCCTGGACAAATTTGACTCATTATTTCAACCCAGGCATTGTCACGATGAAGGCAATTGCCAGGTCACACATTTGGTGGCCAGGGATAGACGCAGATCTGCAACTTTGTGTTCGCAGGTACAACACGTGTGCCCAGCTGGGCCATGCACCCAGGGAAGCCCCCCTTAGCCCTTGGCCATGGCCCGCCAAGCCTTGGTCACGCATCCATGTGGACTACGCAGGTCCTTTCATGGGGAAAATGTTTTTGGTTGTAGTAGACGCCTACTCCAAATGGATCGAGTGTGACATTTTAAATTCAAGCACATCCTCTGCCACGATAGAAAGTCTACGGGCAATGTTCGCCGCCCACGGTCTACCGGACATCTTGGTCAGCGACAATGGCCTGTGCTTCATAAGCACTGAATCCCAGGACTTCATGGCAGGCAATGGAATTAACCATGTCAGAACGGCACCGTTCAAGCCGGCCTCAAACGGCCAGGCAGAACGAGCAGTGCAGATAATCAAACAGGGGATGCTCAGATTCCAAGGGGGTTCCCTACAAACCCGCTTATCACGCCTCCTGTTGGCCTATAGATCCCGACCACACTCGCTCACAGGGGTCCCACCCGCAGAGCTACTAATGAAAAGGACGCTCAAAACCCGATTATCCCTTATACACCCCACCATGAAAGAAATTGTCGAGAGCAGGCGCCAGTCACAATATCACTACCATGACAGGAATGCGAGGGCACGATGTATTGATGTAAATGATCCTGTTTTTGTCCTCAACTACGCTGCAGGGCCCAAATGGCTCGCAGGCACTGTGGTTGCCAAAGAGGGAAATAGGATTCTGGTAGTTAAACTTACCAAAGGACAAATCTGCCGCAAACATGTGGATCAAACAAAAAGGAGGTTCAGCAACCCCATAGAAGAAGCAGAGGAAGAACACGATATAGAGTTCACTCCACCACAGGTGACCGAACACCGGAACCAAAGGGAGGAGAGCCCAGTCACTGTGGGCAGTCCGGACAGGCCTGAGGCACTGCAAACAGCAGACACTCAGGCCAGCGCCCAACAACCGGAGCCTCAACTCAGGCGCCCTACAAGGGAGTGTAAACCACCAGAGAGACTCAACCTGTGATCCCAATAAGACTTTGAGGGGGGAGGTGATGTCATGTATTCAGCCAGCATTGTAACCCATGTATAAACTGACCTAAGTTGTACACCGTGAGAACACTGACACTAGGTGGGAGACACTCCTAACCTGGATCTTCAGGTATAAAAGGGGAAGCTCCACCCACCTTCATCACTTGAGTGCTAAGGAATAAAGGACAGGTCACAGACTGACCTTCTCTCAAGCATGGGCCTCGTGTGCATTTATACTGTGTAGTAAGGACGTATCAGTGATCTTATAGAAACGTATAAGATTATGAGGGGGCTTGACAAGGTGGATGCAGAGAGGATGTTTCCACTGGTGGGGGAGACTAGAACTAGAGGGCATGATCTTAGAATAAGGGGCCGCCCATTTAGAACTGAGATGAAGAGAAATTTCTTCTCTCAGAGGGTTGAGAACCTGTGGAATTCACTGCCTTAGAGAGCTGTGGAAGCCGGGACATTAAATAAATTTGAGACAGAAATAGACAGTTTCTTAAATGATAAGGGGATAAGGGGTTATGGGGAGCGGGCGGGGAAGTGGAGCTGAGTCCATGATCAGATCAGCCATGACCTTATTGAATGTCGGAGCAGGCTCGAGGGGCCTTAGGGCCTACTCCTATTCCTATTTCTTATGTTCTTATGTTCTTATGTTCTTATATTTCACATCATTTAATGATTACTTCTTAATTTATTTTGGCTGTTCTACCTGTATGATCTCCTGCAATATAGGCTTTGTCCCTAAATCTCAATCACAAAAATCTTATTCTAGGAGTGCTTAGTCACACTGCTGCAAAAGATAAGCTAACATCTCCATTAAAACAGACGAAAGGAATCTGATGCGAATGCATTAAGCATTCAAATGAGAACCATTATCTCAGGCCAATATCTCCAGCTAAGTGGAAAACTTTATTTGTTGTTGCTGCAACTCAATGGGAGGAATGGAATAGTTCATGTTTAAAGTGCCTCCCCTCCGTAATGTTATAGCCATGAAATTCAGCCCAATAATAAAGGAAAGCCTCTAGACTTTGATCACCAATTGACAACCTGCCAAATAGGTGGAAATGATGTACCCAAATGTTACCATAGCTGAGGCCTGTCATGAAATCAATCCCCTAAATTAAAGCAATTGCCATCACAGTTAAACTGAAAACCCAGAATTTCCCAACCAGTGCTCTCTATGAGCAGCTTCTCAATTTAAAAATAATGTGCATATGGTGTCAGCATTGGCTCAGTGCTCTGTCTGCTCTGAGTCAGAATGTTGTGAGTTCAAGTCTCGCTCCAGAGACATCAGCACATAATCTAGGCTGACACTCCAGTGTAGTACTGAGGGAGTGCTACCATCGTAGGTGCCATCTTTCAGATAAGATGTTTAGCTGCGGCCCCATCTGCTGTCTCAGGTGACCATAAAAGATCCCTCGGCACTATTTAAAGAGGAGCAAGAGAGTTCTCCCTGGCCAATATTTATTTCTCAACCGACATCACTAAAACAGATGATCTGGTCATTATCTTATAATCGGACCATTCTATATGCTTTGGGGCATCCTGAGGTCATGAAAGGCACTATATAAATGCAAATTAGCTCCTCCCTCACTCCTCCTCCCTTCCTTCCTTCTTCCCTTCACTCCTTCCTTGAAACATCTCAAGAGTGTTTCAGTTACAATGAACTATTTTGAAGTGCAGTGACTTTGTATGTTGTGCACAGCAAGATCCTAAAAGCAGCAATGCGATGAATAGCCAGTTCCTGTGTGTTGGGTAATATTGTTGACCGGGACAAAAAAAGGTGTGAGAATAAACCCAGCAACGTCAGGCTAGTCTGCTTTACCTCGCTAGTGGGGAAGCTTTCAGAAACAATAATCCGGGCCAAAATTAACATTCACTTGGACAAGTGTGGATTAATTAAAGAAAGCCAGCATGGATTTGTTAAAGGTAAATTGTGTTTAACCAACTTGATTGAGTTTTTTGATGAGGTAACAGAGGGTTGATGAGGGCAATGCGGTTGATGTGGTGTACATGGATTTCCAAAAGGCATTCGACAAAGTGCCACATAATAGGCTTGCCTGCAAAGTTGAAGCCCATGGAATAAAATGGACAGAGGCAGCATGGATAGGGAACTGGCTAAGTGACAGGAAACAGAGAGTAGTGGTGAACGGTTGTTTTTCGGACTGGAGGAAGGTATACAGTGATGTTCCCCAGGGATCGGTACTGGGACCACTGCTTTTCTTGATGTATATTAATGACTTAGACTTGGGTATACAGAGCACAATTTCAAAATTTGAGATGACACAAACCTTGGAAATATAGTGAGCAGTGAGGAGGATAGTGATAGACTTCAAGAAGACATAGACAGGCTGGTGGAATGGACGGACACGTGGCAGATGAAATTTAGCGGAGAAAAGTGCAAAGTGATACATTTTTGTAGGAAGAATGAGGAGAGGCAATATAAACTAAAGGGTACAATCATAAAGGAGGTGCATGAACAGAGAGGTGTATGTACGGGTTGAGAAAGTAGTTAAAAAAGCATACGGGATCCTGGGCTTCATAAATAGAGGCACAGAGTACAAAAGCAAGCAAGTTATGATGAACTTGTATAAAACACTGGTTTGGCCTCAACTGGAGTATTGTGTCCAATTCTGGGGGCTGCACTTTAGGAAGGATGTGAAGGCCTTAGAGAGGGTACAGAAAAGATTTACAAGAATGGTTCCAGGGATCAGGGAACTTCAGTAATGTGGATAGACTGGAGAAGCTGGGGTTGTTCTCCTTAGAGCAGAGAAATTTGAGAGATTTGATCGAGGTGTTCAAAATCATGAGGGGTCTGGACAGAGTAGATAGAGAGAAATTGTTCTCATTGGCGGAAGAGTCGAGAACCAGAGGACACAGAATTAAGGAGATTGGTAGAAGAACCAAAGGCGACATGAGGATAAACTTTTTTACGCAGCGAGTGGTTAGGATCTGGAATGCAAGGCCTGAAAGAATGGTGGAGGCAGATTCAATCATGGCTTTCAGAAGGAAATTGGATAAGTATCTGAAGAAAAATTATTTGCAGTGCTGTGGGGAAAGGGTGGGGGAGTGGGACTAGCTGAAGTGCTCTTGCAGAGAGCCAGCATGGGCTTGACAGGCTGAATGGCCTCCTTCTCTGCCGTAACCATATATGATTCTATAACACCAACAAAACTCCCTGTTTTTCTTCAAGTCGTAACCTGGGATCTTTAATGTCCAAATAAACTACTACAGCTGGCAGACAAGATCTCAGTTTGATATCAAGTGAAAGAAATAGACAGAAATAGACAGTTTCTTAAATGATAAGGGAATAAGGGGTTACGGGGAGCGGGCAGGGAAGTGGAGCTGAGTCCATGATCAGATCAGCCATGATTGTATTGAATGGCAGAGCAGGCTCGAGGGGCAGTATGGCCTACTCCTATTTCTTATCTTCTTATGTTATTATGAAAGCCTTGGCTCAGTTGGAAGCAACCTCACCATTTAATTAAAATGTCATGCATTCAAGCCTCACTTTGGGACTTGAGCACACAATCTAAGCTTACATTTCAGTGATGTACTGAGGGAATCTTGCATTGTCTGTGGCACCATCTCTCAGATGAGAAGTTAAACTGAGGACCCAACTGACTTCTTAACTGGAAGTAAACGATCCGACAACCTTATGCGAAAGAAGGGCAGGGGGTTCTCCTGGTGTCTTAGCCAGCATTTACCCCTGAACTAACATCACCAAAAACAGAGAGCTCTGGTTGAACATTATGGGGCCTCGGACATTTATTTTCCATCCATTTAAATTACTAGGTGGAAAATCAGGGGCGACAGGCCAAGAAATTCCTAAGAATAAGTGTGCTTCCTTGCTGGGAATCCCTCATCGGGGAACCAGATCTAATGTATCCTTTTAAATGTTTCTTACCGACGTTAACAGAATTGCTGCCGGCTGCTTAGGAGAAGGTAAAATTTGGCCCAACAAAAGTCTTCTTACTCTCTGCTGGCCTGTTGTTGCCGGCTCTTCCTGATTGGTTCCCACCCTGACCTGTTGGCTGGCTCCGTGTAAAAAGCTGCACAATTCTTCACCTTCCAAAACTGGTGAGCGCCAGTGGGGTATCGTTCTGTGTCAGCCAGTGGCTCAGTGGGCAGCACCCTCGCCTTTGAGTCAGAAGGTTGTGGGTTTAAGTCCCACTCCAGACACGTGAACACAAATATCTAGGTACAGGGCCTTGGTGAGGCAACACCTTGAATGTTGTGTACAGTTTTGATCTCCTAATCTGAGGAAGGACATTCTTGCCAGTTATCCCTCAATCAACACTAAAACAAACAGATTGCCTGGTCATTATCATTGTTGTTTGTGGGAGCTTGCTGTGCGCACATTGGCTAGAAAGCGGGAAAGGGGTACCGAGGTGAATGATCAGCCATGATCTTACTGAATGGTGGGACAGGCTCGAAGGGCCGACTGGCTTACTGCTGCACCTATTTTCTATGTTTCTATGAGGGAGTGCAGCGACGGTTCACCAGACTGATCCCCAGGATGGCAGGACTGACCTATGAAGAACGACTGGATCGACTAGGCTTATATTCAATGGAATTTAGAAGAATGAGAGGGGATCACATAGAAACATATAAAATTCTGACGGAATTGGACAGGTTAGAAGCAAGAAGAATGTTCCCGATGTTGGGGAAGTCCAGAAGCAGGAGTCACAGTCTAAGGATAAGGGGTAAGCCATTTAGGACCGAGATGAGCAGAAACCTCTTCACTCAGAGAATTGTGAACCTGTGGAATTCTCTACCACAGAAAGTTGTTGAGGCCAGTTCGTTAGATATATTCAAAAGGGTGTTAGATGTGGCCCTTACGGCTAAAGGGATCAAGGCGTATGGAGAGAAAGCAGGAATGGAGTACTGGAGTTGCATGATCAGCCATGATCATATTGAATGGTGGTGCAGGCTCGAAGGGCCGAATGGCCTGCTCCTGCACCTATTTTCTATGTTTCTATGTTTCTCGGCTGACACTCCAGTGCAGTGCTGATGGAGTGCTGTGCTGTCGGAGGTGCTGTCTTTTCAATGAGATGTTAAACCGAGGTCCCGTCTACTCTCTGAGGTGGACGTAAAAGAGTCCATGGTACTATTTTGAAGAAGAACAGGGTAGATGTCCCCGGTGTCCTGGCCAATATTTATCCCTCAATCTGCACTAAAACAAACAGATTATCTGGTCATTATCATTGTTGTTTGTGGGAGCTTGCTGTGCGCACATTGGCTGCCACGTTTCCTACATTACAACATCAAAAAGTACTTCATTGACTGTAATGCATTTTGAGACATCTGGTGGTCATGAAAGCTGCTATATAAATGCAAGCCTTTCATTTATTTTTGCACTGCATTCAAATAGACCAGACCCTGAAAATGCTTCAGGTCTTCTGACTCTATCTTTGGCATGGCACGGCTGGCACCTCGGGGTGCAGAATGAAAATCTCCCATTCCATGGCATAATCACGTGTGTTATAAAGTAATTCTACACAGTGTGTGCAAATGAAGTACAAATATGTGCTTCAAGTATACAGCATACAAATGTGTGTGCTAAAAAATTGCTATGTAGCATAGTACTTTGAGCACCAGATGAACTTTATTCAGCATTCTACTGTGTGCTTTCATGGAAGCCTATTAAGCATATAGATTTAAAGAGAATTTACACAGCGTGCAAATGTGTGTACGATATAAACAGTGCAGCACGTGTCCTAAATTAACTCTACAGTGTACAAGTGCACACACTAGTGGCAATGTGTGCAAATGTGTTGAAGTGAAATACGTAAATGTCAGCAACTGCGACTTTTTAATAACAAAGAAAGGTGTTAACATTTAAAATAAAATTGGTATTATGCTTTTCATAAATTTCTGTAACATAAAAAAAAACGGGCTTGCTTTCTTGTCGCACCTATTCTTTTCTCAGAAGTGTCTCAATGCATTTCATAAACAATAAATTACTTTGAAATGCAGTAATTGTTGTTATGCAGACAAATGCAGTAGCCATTTTGTGCATAGCAAGAGCCCACAAATAACAATGAGATGAATGGTTAATCTGTTTTTTGTGATATTAGTTGAGGGAGGAATGTTGCTAGCAAAACATCTTGTTCTTCTTCAAATAATGTTATGGGATCTGAGGTCTAATGTCTCAACAGAAGCTGATGTAAGCAAGTGGTCATGATTGATCATGTGACTGATAGGCATTACACACCTGTTTCTGAGATCTATAGCTATCCATTAACACTACATTCTTTATTTCACATATCAGCTCTGGGCTACATTGTGCATTTAAATCGTGGCTCGTTAATTGTTTTATGATCCCAATATGTTTTATTGTTTTACTGACCATACTCGGTCGGCTCCGCTGGGCAGGCCACATCGTTCGCATGCCAGACACGAGACTTCCAAAGTAAGCGCTCCACTTGGAACTCCTTCACGGCAAGCGAGCCAAAGATGGGCAGAGGAAACGTTACAAGGACACCCTCAAAGCTTCCCTGGGAGTCCCTGGCCAAAGACCGCCCTAAGTGGAGGAAGTGCATCCGGGAGGGCGCTGAGCACCTCGAGTCTCATCGCCGAGAGCACGCAGAAACCAAGCGCAGGCAGCGGAAAGAGTGTGCGGCAAACCTGTCCCACCCACCCTTTCCCTCAATGACTATCTGTCCCACCTGTGACAGAGACTGTGGTTCTCGTATTGGACTGTTCAGCCACCTAAGAACTCATTTTTAGAGTGGAAGCAAGTCTTCCTCGATTCCGAGGGACTGCCTATGATGATGATAAGAACATAAGAAGAACATAAGAAATAGGAACAGGTGTAGGCCATACATAGAAACATAGAAAATAGGTGCAGGAGTAGGCCATTCGGACCTTCGAGCCTGCACCAACATTCAATATGATCATGGCTGATCATGCAGCTTCAGTACCCCATTCCTGCTTTCTCTCCATACCCCTTGATCCCTTTAGCCGTAAGGGCCACATCTAACTCCCTTTTGAATATATGTGTGGCCCTTACGGCTAAAGGGATCAAGGGGTGTGGAGAGAAAGTAGGAATGGGGTACCGAAGTTGCATGATCAGCCATGATCATATTGAATGTTGGTGCAGGCTCGAAGGGCCGAATGGCCTACTCCTGCACCTACTTTCTATGTTTCTATATTTCTATCTGTGCTCCTATTAATCCCAATCCATCATCTATCTTCCTTTGCCTAAAGGAGGAAAATATTTATCTGGCTCAGAACTGTATTCTTGGATGAAACTGCTGTAAAACTCATTCGATCTGGTCCAAAAATATGACTCCTTATGATGCACAATTAGCACATATGTTTCAATGGGTGTGGGTCTGTATGATTATTTTTGATCAGAAACCGCATTCCCACGTGTTCCCCACACATGTTGACAGCGCTAGGTCTCAGAAGGTTTAACCAGGAGACAAGGCAGTGTGTGAGGAAGGTGGGTTTGGAAACAACACGGGGCATGACATTCACGGGCAATTTGCAGTTGCGATTTTTTTTGGCAATGCAAGATGATTATCAGCCTCGCAGCACACCCTGCATGTTTATTCTCTTTCCACATGGCCTCGTGCTCCATCAGCAAGAGCTGGGCTAGTTAATCCGGCGGGCAGCTCACTGGACCCACAGTACAGCAGGGGTCTCCGCTGGCGCCACAACAGAGTAAGTGGATGCATTGATAGCGTGTGTGTGTGTGTGTGTGTGTGTGCCATCAGCTCCACTGTTACAATATCAACGTGAACGGGGCGGATTGGTAACACAAAGGTTCATGTTTTTTTTGGCCAGCCCGGATGATTAAAGAGAAAGCTGGCCAACACTACATGACAGCTCTGGTTAGTGCAAAGTTACCGCACGAAGTGTTGCTTCTGTCTGCGTTTTGTTTTTGATATTAAATGTCTTGAGAATTATGTTAAAAAAAAATTAAAAATGAGTTAGCCTGTCTCTGCGTTTTGCATTCACAGAAGCGGAAGTCTGGCATTATATTACATGTTATAGACAGCGCAGAAGACAGAGCATTTGGCCCAACAGGTCTCTGTTTATGCTCCGCACGAGTACAGCATAACAGAAAAAGCTAGTGACAACAGTCAGAATTAGCAGTGCAGACAGAAACATAAGTCGGTGGCACCCAGGGGGCTGGGTTTAATTCAAACCCAAGAATGGGGTTGAGTGGACGGCGTGTGATGGCTACAAAGGAGTTAAATATTTGAGAGGGTTTTTTTTTATCCAGACAGCGGTGACAGATAGTTCATTGAAACCACAGCAGTGACGATTACTGCCCTGGGTCCAAGCGACAAGCCCCGATAATCCTGGCCAGCTTCACACTGCCATTCTCCCGAGCCGGCTCTGATACACACACACACAGTCCTTGTTCCTAGCCGTGTGGCCAGACCTGCAAATCGCCCACTTGCTGTTCAATGTAACGGGCATGGAAGGGGGGACAGGACATTACAGCGGCTCAATGCAGGAGCAGGGCGAAGACCAGCCTTGGATGATGGAGACAGCAGGAATGATTAAGGCAGAGAGAGAGAGAAATTGGACAGGAAAAGTTGGTGATGCCACTTTCACGGGGGATTTGGAGAAGCTGTGTGTGTGTATGTGTGTGTGTGTGCCCATGCACCATTCAGCTGCTCAAACAAGCATCGCCCTCCCCTTCCCCGGCTCCCCTTATCTCCCAGTCTCCTACCTTGTCTATTGTGTGATGTGGACTGTCCAAACCAGGAGCAACATCTCGGAGCGAAGGGAGGTGACATGTTAACGCAGATCAGGCTTCCCTTTTTTTGCACCCAGACCCTGTCTGATCCGCAGACGTCACTTTCCTGACTCCTTGTA
The DNA here is from genome assembly GCF_044704955.1 of Pristiophorus japonicus. Taxonomy (NCBI): domain Eukaryota; kingdom Metazoa; phylum Chordata; class Chondrichthyes; family Pristiophoridae; genus Pristiophorus; species Pristiophorus japonicus. The sequence goes on from NC_091990.1 coordinate 172,433,154, forward strand.
CAACACACACACACACACACACATTACAGCAAGTGAAGAGGATGGACCAAACCCTCGTCCCCGCCTCCCTCCTCTCTCTCTCTCTCTCTCTGCGCGTCCTCGCCATCGCCATGGAGACATCCAAAGAGCTATAGCATCCAAAGAACCGAGGCACTCGAGCATGCAAATGCTGCACCGGCTGCACCTTCCCCACCTCTCCCTACCTTTTTATTGTTTGCAATGGTCCTGGGCAGGCTGCCTCTTGTTCTCCTTGGCCGCCCCCACTGGGGCTGCACCGTCCCCCGGGCTCACTAGGAGCTGGGTCCCGTTGATCTCTCCCTCTCTCACACATGCAATTGACAGCGCCGAGCAAGCAGGAGATGCGCTGTTGCTAGGATGCGTTACGCCAAACCCCGGGCGCCTTGACAACCGGGCTCCATTGCAATTATCTCAAAAAAATCATTCATTTTTTTTTTGCAAAAATCGTCTTTGCTGCGAAAGAGCTTTTCCCAACCAAAGGAGATCCAGCCAACGTGATCCCGATGGCTAACTTCAATAAAGGTCCCCCCCCCCCTCAAAAGTACAGCTGCCCCTGTAATGTAAGCCATTTGAATTATATATCATTGGAAATGTTTCGAGTGCTTGCAGTTGACAAGACTCTTCAAATAGAGCCAGATCTGTAGGAAAGTCTGGGTTAAATCTTTATGACTAAAATTCTTGCAGAATACACACACACAAGGCTAGCATGTCATTACAGTACTGGAGGGCATGTTGCATTGCTGAGGATGCTGTCCTTCAGATAACCCCTTATATCCTGGGTCTGGCTGGGTGGTTCAGGTCGATATTATAGACCCATGGCTACCAATCATAGAGTAGGCAGTTCCATCAGTGCCCTGGCCAACATTCCTCCCTCACACACCATCATCATCGGCAGTCCCTCGGGATCGAGGAAGACTTGCTTCCACTCTTAAAGTGAATCCTTAGGTGGCTGAACAGTCCAATACGAGAACCACAGTCCCTGTCACAGGTGGGACAGATAGTCGTTGAGGGTAAAGGAGGGTGGGACACCCCGTTTGCCGCACGCTCTTTACGCTGCCTGCGCTTGGTTTCTGCATGCTCTCGGCAACGAGACTCGGGGTGCTCATGCCCTCCAACTCATTTCTGTTTGTGGGATCTTGCTGCACACAACATGACTGCCCCATTTGCCTAGAAGTCATTTGCACTTCAAACTAATTCAATGTATGCAAACCACTTTGGGAGGTTTTTGAATGGTGTGATATATCAATTCTAGTCTTTGCAAATGGTGGCATGTTGTTTAGGTCTACCCAATTCACTTATTTTGAAGTCCACCGTATTTTTTCTTCCCTTTCCATTCTTTCCTTTCAAAGTATTGATTTCTGCTGGAGCACAGTTCCAAAAGCACTGGCATTTCTTAATCAGCTCTCTTGAGTGGCAATCCCTCATGTGCGAGCATTGAAACGAATGCTGGCCGACTGTCCGACAGTTGAGGGCATCCTGGCCAAGCGCAGAAATATCCTTGTCCAAAATCCATACAAGTACACTTACCGGCATGAGTGATTGGATAGCGGTAAGGGTGGGCGGCCCTCCGTGTGCCCAGCGACACTGAGATTAATCATCATGTCCCAGTTGCTGCCCCAACCAAAATCTGCTAACGCAGTACAGGCTGGGAATTGGACCTGCGAGTTTATGATCGGTAAGATCCTACAAATCCCCTGGGAGAACAGATGCACCAACATTAGCGTCCTTGACCAGGCCAACATCCCCAGCATTGAAGCACTGACCACACTTGATCAGCTCCGCTGGGCAGGCCACATTGTCCACATGCCAGACACGAGACTCCCAAAGCAAGCGCTCTACTCGGAACTCCTTCACAACAAACGAGCCAAAGGTGGGCAGCGGAAACGATGCAAGGACCCTCAAAGCCTCCCTGATAAAGTGCAACATCCCCACCAACACCTGGGAGTTCCTGGCCAAAGGCCACCCTAAGTGGAGGAAGTGCATCCGGGAGGGCGCTGAGCACCTCGAGTCTCATCACCCAGAGCATGCAGAAATCAAGCGTAGGCAGCGGAAAGAGCGTGTGGCAAACCAGTCCCACCCTTCCCTTCCCTCAACGACTATCTGTCCCACCTGTGACAGGGACTGTGGCTCTTGTATTGGACTGTTCAGCCACCTAAGGACTCATTTTAAGAATAGAAGCAAGTTTTCCTCGATTCCGAAGGACTGCCTACGATGATGATGTATGAGTTATCCTGAATTGCACCTCGACCCAGTGATGCCCCAGGGTCCTCAGGTAATTTATGTTCAAAGGAATTTTTTAAAAGTCAGTAATTTACAGGGGTGCTGAGAGAATTTGAAACTTAAATAATAAGCTGCCATTATTTAATATTTTAAAAATGGGAATTACAGAAGTCTATTAGATTTTAGGTTTCTTTAAATACAAGGTGAGCAACTCTACCTGGTCTGTGAAGAGTTATTTGTGTGACAGTCATAACCTTTAGTTCATACCCTACAAGTCTCAATAAGAAAATGAGTGTGTGTAATTTATTTCCGTGTTTCCTGAGCTCAGGCTGAGCTTCTATAAGCATTTGGTTGGCCCGGATTGGTTTTCTCCCTCTGTGTTGCTGTAGTAGTAGTATGAGAAACATCCATATGCAAAGCAAATGCAAACACCTAGCAGTGTTTGTTTCCATGTCTCAGAAGCAATTTGTCTTTGTGTGACCGGGCCGTGTTCTCTAAGTTAATACCACTACTCTTCCCGATAAACATACAATGCAGAACTGGAACAAGGGAGCCGGGAAACTCACGTGTGCAGGACAGATGGGTTTATTTTATCCGGCTTACGTTGAAACTACCTTATCACCACCTGACATGCAATAGCAAGCATTCATCATCCTGCGCGCTCAACTCGTTTTCCCAGCCAATTAACCCAATGAAAACAAAAATCTTGCAACTGCACATCAGATCCATCAGATTTCAAAGAGGTTTTTGTTTTAGTCGGCTGGGTTTCTGATATGAATTCATTGCCAGGTATGAGTTTGTGAACTACCTGGACAATTTGTTTACCCAATGTGGAGTTCACAGGGACACCACTACGCACTCCCCCCCCCCACACGCCCCCCACCCCTTCCACTTACTAAAATCTAGGGATCTTCATTATCATCATCATAGACATCCCTCGGAATCGAGGAAGACTTGCTTCCACTCCCAAAGTGAGTTCTTTGATGGCTGAACGGTCCAATAAGAGAGCCACAAACCCTGCTACAGGTGGGACAGATATTCATCGAGGGAAGGGGTGGGTGGGGCTGGTTTGCCGCGTGCTCCTTCCATTGTCTGCGCCTGACCTCTTCACGCTCTTTGCGTTGAGACTCGAAGAGCTCAACGCCCTCCCGGATGCACTTTCTCCCACCCCGGGCGGTCTTCGGCCAGGGTCTCCCAGGTGTCAGTGGTGATGTCGCACTTTACCAGGGAGGCTTTGAGAATCTTAGGCCCAGGCTGGTAGCGTCACATATATGTAGAGGTCATAATTGATCAGCTCCGCTGGGCAGGCCACATTGTTCACATGCCAGACACGAGACTCCCAAAGCAAGCGCTCTACTTGGAACTCCTTCACGGCAAACGAGCCGAAGGTGGGCAGAGGAAACGTTACAGGGACACCCTCGAAGCCTCCCTGATAAAGTGCGACATCCCCACTGAGACCTGGGAGTCCCTGGCCAAAGACCGCCCTCAGTGGAGGAAGTGCATCCGGGAGGGGCAGAGCACCTCGAGTCTCATCGCCGAGAGCATGCAGAAATCAAGCGCAGGCAGCGGAAAGAGCATGCGGCAAACCAGTCCCACCCACCCTTACCCTCAATGACTTTCTGTCCCACCTGTGACAGAGACTGTGTCTCTCGTATTGGACTGTTCAGTCACCTAAGGACTCATTTCAAGAGTGAAAGCAAGTCTTCCTCGACTCCGAGGGACTGCCTAGGATGATGATGAGAGGTAATGCTGATGTTTAACTAGCTAAAACCATGCAGTTTACCAGCACAAAGCAGTGAGAAGCTTCCTATTGTTTGTCGAACTAGAACGCCTCACTTGGCTTGACTGATCTCTGTCCCTTTTGCATATGGCACGTATTTCCAATGACCTGTAGAATGGGTGTAGTATGCTCCCACCTGAAGACAGTCTTCCCATGTCTTTTTCTGGCCTTTACACTGATTCATGCCTTTTGTAATTATTGTCTATATATATAAGGAGCATACAGGGTTGCTAGGCACTGAGAACGCAAGCTGCAAAACCCATCTGTGCATGATCAATGGTTTATTTTATCTACCATACCAATGTCATGCTATACACGGTACTGCACTGAAGAAAGCACCCAGGGTGATCAACAGCCGGAAAAACCTGATTGACCACACCGGCCAAGCCATCACCAATCATATTGGTAGGCATTGTCACACGTACCTGGAAACAACTGTGACTGAGTTTATGGGGCTCTTATAGCCCACATTCTTATCAGTTGAAAAAATTAAATGTTGGCAGATATTGAATTGATTTTAATGCCCCATTTTTGAGTCATAAGATAATAGCCCTGAAATTCCGATGTCCCGGGTCTGTATGAAGTTTCTACGGACCCGGGAAGGCATCGGAAAAGCCAGTTTTCAGCGCGCAATGCGCATGCGCTGAAAACGGCTTTTCCAAGCTGTCAAGCTGGAGCTGGACAGGTCTTGCCCGTGCAATAAGTTCTCACGCAAAATTCCAACGTTTAGAGATCTGCCCAGCAATAGGGCACAAAAGTTCTGCGCGAGATAAAGCAGGTGTACAGCCTGTTTTCTGTGCACATCTATCTGAAACTTTGCTTCACACAGCTCAATAGCCTTCAGCGTAAGCAGCAGTCGATGCTGAGGAATTCTGTAGAGTAAAAGCTGAACACAAACTAAATAAACAGCAGGAAATGGAAACAAGCAGCTTCCTCTCAAAGTAATGAGAGATTCAAATCTTTGTATACCAATCATTGAAAGCAAACCTGCAGGTGCAGCAAACAGTTAGGGAGGCAAATGGTATGTTGGTCTTCATTGCAAGAGGATTTGATTACAGGAGCAAGGATGTCTTACTACAGTTATACAGGGCTTGGTGAGACCGCACATGGAGTATTGTGCGCAGTTTTGGTCTCCTTACCTGAGAAAGCATATACTTGCCACAGAGGGAGTGCAGCGAAGGTTCACCAGACTGATTCCTGGGATGGCAGGACTGTCGTATGAGGAGAGATTGGGTCGACTAGGCCTGTATTCATTAGAGTTTAGAAGAATGAGGGGGGATCTCATTGAAATGTATAAAAATTCTGACTGGGTTGAATAGACTGGATGCGGGAAGGATGTTTCCCCTGGCTGGGAAGTCTAGAACAAGGGGTCACAGTCTCAGGATACGGGGTAGGAAATTTAGGACCGAGATGAGGAGAAATTTTTTCACAGAGAGTAATGAACCTGTGGAATTCTCTACCACAGAAGGCTGTGGAGGCCAAGTCACTGAATATATTTAAGAGGGAGATAGATGGATTTCTAGAAACAAAAGGCATCAAGGGGTGTGAGGAAAAGTGGGAATATAGTGTTGAGATAGAGGATCAGCCATGATCATATTGAATGGCAGTGCATACTCGAAGGGCCGAATGGCCTATTACTGTTGCGTATCTGTAAAGCATGCACTCCTATGTTCCGCCACCAGGGTGCGCATCCCCTGAAGTCCCAAGGGATGCTGGGATCCCTTGGGAGCAATGTATATAAGCCGGCCCCTAAGGCCTGTTCCTCACTCTGGAGTGTCTTATTAAAGACTGAGGTAACTGTTACTTTAACCTCCCTGTGTGCAGCCTCATCTGTGTTAGGAACACAATAACTGGCGACGAGAATACGAATCCAATACAAAGATGCAGCAAACTGTGGGCATCCTGGAGAAGTTCTCAGAGGGTGAGGACTGGGAAGCCTATGTCGAACAGCTAGACCAGTACTTTGTAGCCAATGAGCTGGACGGAGAGATCCTAATGTTCTCTCATTGTAATACCCATTTGTTCTTGAAATGAATCCAGTATTTTTGCCCCAATGTTCTCTCTGGAATTTTATTCTCCATATTGAAATCTCATTGTATGAAGAATTTTCTGATATCAGTCCTAAAATTGCCTGTTACGAACTAATATCCCCTAATTCTACTCCCGCAGGATAATATAAAATAAGATTCTGGGTTAACTTTTTCTAAATCCTTAACAATCTATTAAATTACACCTCAGGTGCCTCCATTCCAGGTTAAAATACCCAATCTCTCCGGTCTTTCCTTATAACACAGGTCCTCGGACACTGAGGATCAGTCTCGTGGTTCTTTTCAGCATTGACAATTATTACGAGGGTGTCAGTAGACTTTGGAGAGGTACCAGCAGACACAAAATAGGGTAAAGTGATGCCTACTTTCAAAAATGGTGACAAAGCAGACACAGGTAACTACAGAGCTTTCAGTCTTACTGCCATTCTCTGTACAATCATGTCATTAATTATCGTGGCTAATCATGAACGATAATAGCCTCATCATCATCATCACCATAGGCAGTCCCTCGGAGTCGAGGATGACTTGCTTCCACTCTAAAAGTGAGTTTTCAGATGACTGAGGAGTCCAATGTGGGACCTCCAGTCTCTGTCACAGGTGGGGCAGACAGTGGTTGAAGGAAAGGGTGGTCGGGGAGCCTGAGTTGACGCGCGCTCCTTCCGCTTTCTATGCTTGGTTTCTGTATGTTCTCGGAGATGGGACTCGAGGTGCTCAGCGCCCTCCCAGATGCTCTTCCTCCACTTTGGGCGGGCATGGACCAGGGATTCCCAGGGGTCGGTGGGAATGTTGCACTTTGTCACGGGAGCTTTGAGGAGGTCCTTGAAGCGTCACCTCTGCCCGCCTGGGGGTCACTTGCCGTGTCGAAGATCCACGTAGAGCACTTGCTTTGGGTGTCTTGTGTCGGGCATGCGGACGATGTGACCCGCCCGACGGAGCTGATCAATGCTTCAATGCTGAGGATGTTGCCCCGAGCGAGAACACTGACGTTGGTGTGCCTATCCTGCCAATAGAGTTTTGAGGTGTCTGCTGTATATAGTCCACACCTCTGAGCTATATAGGAGGGCAGGTATCATTACTGCCCTGTCGACCATAAGCTTGCTGTCAGATTTGAGGTCCTGGTCTTCAAACACTCTCTTCCTCAGGTGACTGAAGGCTGTGCTGGCACACTGAAGGCGGTGTTGGACCTCGTCGTCGATGTCTGCTCTTGCTGACCGTAGGCTCCCAAAGTATGGAAAATGGTACACATTGCCCAAAGGACTCGTCGTGGATTTTGATAGTCGGGGGGCAGTGCTGTGTGGAGGGGGCAGGTTGGTAAAGGACCTTTGTCTTATGGATGTTTAGTGTAAGGCCCCTGCTCTCGTACGTCTCAGTGAATAATAGCCTAGTTAATAGCAGTCAGCATGGATTAGAAGAGGAAAATCCTGTGTGCCCAACTTCCTCGACCTTTTTGAGAAAGTGACAGCCCACGTAGACTGTGGTAAGCCCTATGACATAGTATACCTTGACTTCTGAAAGGCTGATGATAAATTTCCATCTGAGAGGCTATTCATTAAGCTCAAAGTTCTGGGGATTCCTGGTGAACCTTGACAATGGATTCTAACCTCGCTGAAGAATAGGAAATTGCAACATCAAAAATATGCTCTCTAGTCTCTCTTAGCACTCTGAGATGAATATCATCTATCCTTGGGGACTCATTTGATTTGAGTACATGTAATCTGTCTTGGACTTTTAGCTTATGTGTAGTGAAGTGAGTTACTGTGATTGAAAGGCTGCGTTTGAGGGAGTAGCGTGCGGCAGCCCGGCCCTGCCCGGAAATCGGCGTGGTCCCGGCCTGCAAGATCATCAGTAGGTTGGGGCCATCAGAGGGAGCAGCGTGCGACGGCATGCCACTGCAGGAGGGCGACGGCCGTGAAGCCAGGTCGCCGATTGCAGTGCGGGCAGGCACAGCAGGCGGGGCGAAGGAGCGGCAAGAGTCTGTAGATGGAAGTGACCAGGGCCCAGGAGAGGCGTGAGACTGGGGCCCAGAAGAGGCGAGGGCCCAGGGGCAGCACGGGCCAACCCACACTGCGATATGTGCACGCGCTTGGTCTGTGCAGCAGAGCTGGTCTCCAGTTGTCTTTGGTAATCCTTGCCACTGGACTAAGACCTAGCTCTGTCAAGCCCATGTGGTGGCTGGTGTGCAACAACCACCACATGTTAAAAAAACTCCAAGCACGGGCATCTTCCAAGATGTAGTTCGGGATCTGGTATATTAGGTCTTTCATTGAAACATCTGTGAACTCATCCCTTTTTGGCGTGGAAGAAAGTCGTCTTCGCTTTGAGGGACCGCCTATGATGATGAGTGAAGTCACTGGTTATGATTAGGGTATCTTTGTTTGGAGAATTTCTTGTTGCTCATATCTTCCCCTGTGAATATTTGGAAGAAGTAATTATTCAGAATATTTACTGTTTTATGCCCATCCTCAGTTTCAAGCCCATTTGTATCTTTTATGGTTCTCCCTTCTTCTCTGTCTGCCGCCTTACTGTTGTGGTACTGAAAGAATCTTTATTATGATGCTTAGACTCAGCTGTTATGCTTTTTTGCAGGTCTCTTTGCTGTTCTGATGATCCTTTGCACAAGTTTCTGCATTTTCTTATCGTCATCCCACAAAGACCCTTCTCCTTTCTCCCTGCAGGATTTATACAGGCCTTTTTTTCCTCTTTATCTAAATTTTAATTTAGTTTTGCCAATGTATTTATCCTGCATGATTAGCATTATATATTTAATGGCAGCCAGATTGTCTTCTAAAACATTGTTGAACAACCTTGTGTCTAGGCACTTGATGGATGGACATAGAGGACAGGGAGACCTCAGGGCCGAAATTGCCCAGCGCCTGAAATGAATCGCACCCACCTCTTGTAGTGTTCCAGCTGTCCCAGTGCACGGGGCGGCCAATCCGGATAAATTCAGCAGTCCGTACTTTTTCTTTGGAGCAGGGCAGAAGTGGCCTCGTCATCGGGGCGGAAGTGGGGGCAGGGCGGAGTGGCCATCACTAGCGGGGCAGAAGTGGGGGCAGGGCAGAGGGAGCAGGGCGGAGTGGCCATCACTAGCGGGGCAGAAGTGGGGGCAGGGCGGAATGGCCATCACTAGCGGGGCAGAAGTGGGGGCAGGGCGGAGGGGGCAGGGCGGAGTGGCCATCATTAGCGGGGCGGAAGTGGGGGCAGGGCGGAGTGGCCATCGCTAGTGGGGCAGAAGTGGGGGCAGGGCGGAGTGGCCATCGCTAGTGGGGCAGAAGTGGGGGCAGGGCGGAGTGGCCATCGCTAGTGGGGCAGAAGTGGGGGCAGGGCGGAGGGGGCAGGGCGGAGTGGCCATCATTAGCGGGGCAGAAGTGGGGGCAGGGCGGAGTGGCCATCGCTAGTGGGGCAGAAGTGGGGGCAGGGCGGAGTGGCCATCATTAGCGGGGCAGAAGTGGGGGCAGGGTGGAGTGGCCATCGCTAGTGGGGCAGAAGTGGGGGCAGGGCGGAGTGGCCATCATTAGCGGGGCAGAAGTGGGTGCAGGGCGGAGGGGGCAGGGCGGAGTGGCCATCATTAGCGGGGCAGAAGTGGGGGCAGGACGGAGTGGCCATCGCTAGTGGGGCAGAAGTGGGGGCAGGGCGGAGTGGCCATCATTAGTGGGGCAGAAGTGGGGGCAGGGCGGAGTGGCCATCGCTAGTGGGGCAGAAGTGGGGGCAGGGCGGAGTGGCCATCATTAGTGGGGCAGAAGTGGGGGCAGGGCGGAGTGGCCATCATTAGCGGGGCGGAAATGGGGGCGGGTTGGAGTGACCGATGCTGCAAGGCATCAGCGCCGCGCTGATGACGTCATCGCACTGGCGTGTCACAACGTCCCTCTCCATCAGTTAAAGGGGAGGGCCGCTGCAAACTCTGCAGCCACTTCAGTGGCAAACACTGGGCTACCAGGGAGGGGTTTCAGCCGGGCCAGCGGCCTGGCGCCCAAGAGGGGGTGCCAGGCTGACCAGTGGCGGCGCTGCCGCAGGACAATTTCCCTAAGGGCAATTTCAGGAAGGGGTCGCCGCTGGCCGGTAAGAGGCCAGCACGTGCACGACGCGGCAGGAAAATGAGCGGAGCAGTCCCGTACACCGCTCCAAAACTGAGGAAGGGCAATTTATAAAATGGCGGCCCCTTCACGGAGACTCGTTGGCCAGTCCGCTCCGACCTGTGGCCGCCGCTTTCAGGCGACCATGGGCCTCAGAGAAGGAGCAATTTCGGCCCCCTCATCTCGATATGAATAATAGGCCCGCTCCTATTGCAGGCAAACGCCCAGGCACAGTTGTGTCCATTTGGAAAAGCCCCAGATATCCATGTCGGAGCAGATACCTGACATGATAGGTCTTTTCCCCCTATTCCTCTCTGCAGCACCTGGGAAATAGAGCATTCTTCAGGGTTGTGATAAGGAAACTTGTCCTTTACCGAAGGGAGGAGGTTCATCAAAGCTGCAACCTTAATTATTTCAGAGGACACAGAGGAAATGGAGAAAGTTGTGACGGGAGGTGAGCGGCCTCTCCCAAGTTCATGGCTAGTTTCATGCTGGCTTCTCATTCATTATGGGAAAATTATTGGGGAAAGTCCTGAGAGACAGGATAAATCTTCATTTGGAAAGACATGGATTAATCAAGGATAGTCAGCATGGATTTGTGAAGGGAAGGTCATGCCTGACTATCTTGATTGAATTTTTCGAGGAGGTAACCAGGAGGATCGATGAGGGCAGTGCGTATGATGTAGTGTATATGGATTTTAGCAAAGCTTTTGATAAGCTCCCACATGGCAGACTGGTCACGAAAGTAAAAGCCCATGGGATCCAGGGCAAAGTGGCAAGTTGGATCCAAAATTGGCTCAGAGGCAGGAAGCAAAGGGTAATGGTTGATGGGTGTTTTTGTGACTGGAAGGCTGTTTCCAGTGGGGTTCCGCAGGGCTCAGTACTGGGTCCCTTGCTTTTTGTGGTATGTATCAATGATTGGAATTGAATGTTGGGGGTATGATGAAGAAGTTTGCAGATGACACTAAAATAGCTTTTGTGGTTGATAATGAAGAAGAAAGCTGCAGAATGCAGGAAGGTATCAATGTATTGGTCAGGTGGGCGGAACAGTGACAAATGGAATTCAATCTGGATAAGTGTGAGGTAATGCATTTGGGGAGGTATAACAAACAAGGGAATATACATTAAATGGTAGGACACTGAAAAGTGTAGAGGAACGAAGGGACATTGGAGTGCAGGTCCACAGATCCTTGAAGGTAGCAGGCCAGGTAGATAAGGTAGTTAAGAAGGCATATGGAATATGTGCCTTTTTTAGTCGAGGCATGGAATACAAGAGCAAGGACGGCTTGAACTGTATAAAATACTGGTTAGGCTGCAGATGGAGTACTGTGTGCAGTTCTGGTCACCACATTACACGAAAGATGCGATTACACTGGAAAGGGTGCAGAGGAGATTTACAAGAATGTTGCCTGGACTGGAGAATTTTGGCTAGGAGGAAAGATTGGAGATGCTGGGTCTGTTTTCTTTGGAACAGTGAAGGCTGAGGGGAGACATTATTGAGATACATAAAATGATGAGGGGCCTGGATAGAGTGGATAGGAAAGACCTGTTTCCCTTGGCAGAGGGGTCAACAACCAGGGTTAAAGTAATTGGGGGGGGAGGCATAGAGGAGATATGAGGGAAAATGCTTCATCCAGAGGGTGGTGGGGGTCTGGAACTCACTGCCTGAAAGGGTGGGAGAGGCAGAAAGCCTCACTACATTTAAAAAATACTTGGGTGTTCACTTAAAGTGCCGTAACCTATAGGGTTATGGACTAAGAGCAGGAAAGTGGGACTAGGCTGGATAGCTCTTGGTCGGCCAGCGCGGACACGATTGGCCGAAATGGCCTCCTTCCGTGCTGTAAATTTGTATGATTCTATTCTAGTATCTCCTTATTCACTTATTCATTCACTCCTGAAATGCATTGCAGCAATGAAGCACAATACATCCTATCATCGAAAATTGTTTCAAGGTCTAACTTACTGCTCGAAGTCTACAATATATTTGTCTGCAACAAAAGTTGACCAACAGAAGATTGTAGAACCCAATAACCTAACTCAACCAAGCATCCCATAGTGCCCTACAACATCCACTCCTACACTGGCAAGCAGCAGCACTCCATTGGGGCGTGGTGTGGGGAGGGGTGGGTTAGTGAGTTCCACGAGGGAGCATTTGTTAAAGCATGTTTGTTGACAAAGTGGATGCAGAGAGGATGTTTCCACTGATAGGGGAGCCTAGAACTAGAGGGCATAATCTTAGAATAAGGGGCCGCCCATTTAAAACTGAGATGAGAAGGAATTTCTTCTCTCATGGGGTTGTAAATTTGTGGAATTCGTTGCCTCAGAGAGCTGTGGAAGCTGGGACATTGAATTAATTTAAGACAGAGATAGACAGTTTCTTAAACGATAAGGGGATAAGGGGTTATGGGGAGCGGGCAGGGAGGTGGACCTGAGTCCATGATCAGATCAGCCATGGTCATATTAAATGGCAGAGCAGGCTCGAGGGGCCATATGGCCTACTCCTGCTCCTATTTCCTATGTTCTTATGTTTTTATGTTTCTTGATTGAGGAGGAACAAGTACATATGCAATTGGAGATGCCACAGCCAGAGAGCAAGGCTTGAGGGCTCCGTCAACTGCTGAACCTTGGAATTCAGACCACAGGTTTGGCAGGAGTCTCCTGCAGTTGCTTGGAAAGACCTAGTGGTTTAAAATACGAAAGCAATTGTTGACTGCCCCAGACATAGCTATCCTTTTTACATAATTGCTTTCTAGGTTTGGCTGCGTAACTGTGCACAGTTCTGTGGCTGGTAGTGTTAAAATTTCCTATCAGTCCGCCAGCGTCCAATCGCCGCCCAAAAGACCGCTGAGACTGGGAAGATTATCGCCGGCGAAAACTTCCCCCCAAAAAATAACAAAATCCGTCGAGCGAAAAACATGGAGCTTGCACCCCCATTCTGGGTGGAAAAAGTGCAATTTAGGGTCCTTTCGGCGGTTCCTAAGCAAAATGGGCGATAAATTAAAAAAATCAATAAAAATTTACCCCGAGGTTGGGCCTAAAGGCAGAAAAACAATAAAAATAATTTTTCAACAAACATCACCGAACAAAATCCAAAAAACATTCCCAAGGCACTTTAAAACTAAATAACCACAACAGATTTTTACAATAATTTGTAAAAAACCAATCACCATCTTTTTTCTTGGAGAGCTACTCACCTACCGCCCAGCTCTGCTGATCCTCATGGGTGGTTTTTAAAAACTCAGCTACGGGTCACGCTGACCCAAATATCGTGCCAGGGCGATCTGAGGAAGGTGCACACCGACAGTCTGCTCCCCAGCGGTACCTCGAAACCGCCGGCGTAACTCAGGTAAGGAATTTCTCGCTCACCTGATTGCTGCCCGCAATGGCCAATATTGCCCAGAAACCAGGCGGTAAGCCATTGCAAATTTCAGCCCATGGATCCTTTGTGAACTATGTAGGTGCCTTTGGATGTGTCCAAGTACGATTGTCTGGCCTGAATATAAGCGCATTGGCCAAGAGCAGATCGTAAAGGAATTGCACGCATACCTGTCAAACATATCTCCTCTGATCCTCCTTCTCCTCCCAGAGGGTTGCCATGGTGGATCGACATATAGGCAGCACAGTAAAAAATAATCCCAGGCAAACAGGCCAAGCTACCAGAGGCAGTAAAGCTTTAAGAAGCTGACTGTAATTTCCTTTGTGACAAAACAGCTAAAGAGCATAGCAATGTAACAGCTACACAACTCGCCAACAAAGAAGAAGTACATAGGTGGAAAATAAATATCAGATACTGGCAGTAAATGATCATAAATGAGGCCCCTTGAAGAGAACAAACAGGAGTAAACGGGTTTCCTTTGCAGTTTAATGTGAGCGTTGTTCAGGCACTCCAGTTGAATTATGGACCCAGCCATGAATTAAATTCTTCGTGTACTTTATGAGTCAAGCACATAACATATGCTCAGACTCCAAACTCTACCTTATAGGGCACTTTATCAAGCCCAATGCACATCAGCACTATGGGCACTATGGAGTGCATTATTTACCCCCACATTTATATACACACTGTTCAGTATATAATCTAGTGGTAGAGCTAGTGGTACTGCATTGATACAATACCAATGAGGCTACATGATGAATTAAGTATAATACAGTTAAATGCAGGCTGGTTTGGACACAGTAGTATATAAGGTGCTTATAATTATTCCATTTGATATTGAGTACATTATTGAACATAGTGTATATACTATATTGATTACAGTGTAAGAAAATAGGAGAGTTAGATGTGACCTAATTAAAGTTTGTAAGATTAACAATGGAACATACAAAGTTGATCCAGGAAAACTGTTAAAAACCAGAGTACACAAGTTACAAATTAGGAAATTAGATGTAAGAAGCAAAATCGCACAGAGTAATACAGTTGTGAATGAAGTTACTGTGGAAGCCAATCAAAGCGGACAGTATATATTGGTACTAAGGGCAATTAGATATATATTTGGAGAGAGAGTAACTAAGGTCTTGATGCCTAATCTATGCTGAGTTAGCTACTCTCAGCTGGGAAGGCCATATAGTCTATCTCAGCACTCCTGTGCTAGGGAGGGATAAATTGGCCAGGACTCCTGCTCCCAACTGCTGTTTGGAGTGTGTATGTGTGGGAGTTGGGTGAGGATACAATAGGGCTCAGAAATCATGCCCTCTACAGTAAAAACACTCACTCCCTATGCTTACATATGAAAATGGCCACTTGGGTGATGTACGGGAGGTGAGACAAAGCCTGTAGAACTATACCCTAGCAAGGAGTCAAATGCGCCAATTTTAGTCTCTGTTGCATTTCTTAATGGATTCAGTAATGGACCATCAAAATGTGTGGAAATAAATGCCCAGCCCCCCCCCCCACCCACCCAATTTTCCCATTGGAATCCATATTTTTTTGATTTACTTAGATGAACACTGTCTGTGAATGTGCAACAGAAGTGCCGCCAATCTGTATTTCCCCCAAAATGGGGTCTGTTTATCTACTTTATGCCACTCTGGTGCCTCCACTTGTGTGTGTCTGATGTGCTCTACTACCTAATCTACTTCTTCTTTATGGCCCTTAATTGTCAGTTCCTGTGAGTCTTTGAAAGAGTCTCGATGTGGAAGCAGTCCTTAAACTCTGTGAGCAACTGTTTCCTTTTGTGCACATTTGCAGTCGTTGGATGGGGGTGAGGTAGGGGGGGGGGGACGGAGGTGTTATTATCCAGATAGATAGGGACATCATCCATGCCCATTGTACTCTGCCTCTGCTACTGGAAACTGATCTACATGACAGCTATTCCTCTGGCAGCATCATTACCATCAACATAGGTAGCCCCTCGGAATTGAGGAAGACTTGCTTCCACTCTTAAAATGAGTTCTCAGGTGACAGAACAGTCCAATACGAGAGCCACAGTCCTTGTCATAGGTGGGACAGATAGTCGTTGAGGGTAAGGGTGGGTGGGACTGGTTTGCAGCACGCTCTTTCCGCTGCCTGCGCTTGATTTCTGCATGCTCTCAGCGATGAGACTCGAGGTGCTCAGCGCCCTCCCGGATGCACTTCCTTCACTTAGGGCAGTGTTTGGCCAGGGACTCCCAGGTGTCAGTGGGGTTGTTGCACTTTATCAGGGAGGCTTTGAGGGTGTCCTTGTAACATTTCCGCTGCCCACCTTTGGCTCGTTTTCCGTGAAGCAGTTCCGAGTAGAGCGCTTGCTTTGTGAGTTTTGTGCCAGGCATGCGAACAATGTGGCCCACCCAGTTTAGCTGATCGAGTGTGGTCAGCGCTTCAATGCTGGGGATGTCGGCCTGGTCAAGGGTGTCTGTCCTCCTAGGGGATTTGTAGGATCTTGCGGAGACATTACTACAGCCCTGTAGACCATGAGCTTGGTGGCAGTTTTAAGGGCCTGGTCCTCAAACACTCTTTTCCTCGGGCGGCCAAAGGCTGCACTGGCGCACTGGAGGCGCACATGACAGCAAATCAACTGGCAGCACTGAGACGATAAAAGCCTCTCAGTAGTTGACTCAGTCCAATCTCCAAGCTTGTCCAAGGTGGAAATAGTCCAGCCCAAGGCCTGTATGTCAGCAGTATGAATATTCATGAGATATGCTAATACTGGTGTTGTTAATGTCAAGGGGATCCTACTGCAATGAGTGAGTGTAACGGTCACCACACGTTAAAAAATACCATGCACAGGCATCTTCCACCCTTCAGGATGTAGTTCAGGACCTGGAATATTAGGTCCTTCATTAAAACACCTGTGAACTCATCCTTTTTCGGCGTGGTAGCAAGTCATCCTCGTTTCGAGGGACTGCCTATGATGATGATGGTATTTTCCATCCAATGTCAACAATCCAACACCTTGTACTCTTTTTGTAGGAGAGGACAGCATGTAAGAGTGCAGGAGGAGATAGTACAACATGTGCAGGACAAGCAGTCTATGGAGGAAGCAGGGGATTGGCGAAGTAGCAGTTCTGGTTTAGCTCAAGGTTTGCACCCAACTTTTTATGTTGTTGCTTTTCCATTCTATTCACTTACTTGCTGGAATTAAAGCACGCAATTCTTCGTCAGTTATTCTGCAGAAAGCAACATGTGGCCAAATTATCTGCAAGGTACTATCGTAACCCTTGTTCTCCTCCTCTTCCGGTTGAGCCACACAAATCAGAGTCGAGGGTCAGGGAGCTGGTGGAAGCAAAGCAGCTCTGGATAGGTGCCATCGCTCACACTCCGCAGGATTTTGGCAGTGACTTTGGGAAGATACACAAAGTACGTGAGAAAGAACAGGAGGTAGCAGCACAGAAAGCACAGGATTGAGCTGTCTGCAGATTGCATATGTTCGCAGCTCATGAGAATATTGATGCAGTCCTCAAGGGGCCCTGCTTTTAAAACAAGGATGCTTTGCGAGCATGAGCAATTGCTGTAGCCTTTGACGACTGTGCCTGGGAGCTTTCAGCACACAGCAGCTAATATGCAGGAGTCCACCATCCACATGCGTGGTGTTCTGCCTAGAAAAGAAACTCAAACTGAGAGCTTTTGGCAATTCCACAGACATTGCAGTCATCATCATCATCATAGGCAGTCCCTCGAAACGAGGATGACTTGCTTCTACGCCAAAAAGGATGAGTTTGCAGGTGTTTCAATGAAGGACCTAATTTTCCAGATCCTGAACTACATCGTGAAGGAGGGAAGATGCCTGTGCATGGATTTTTTTAACGTGCGGTGACCGTTGCACACCAGCCACCACACGGGCTTGACAGAGCTAGGTCTTGGTCTAATGGCAAGGATTAACCAAGACGATTGGAGACCAGCTCTGCTGCACGGACCTTGTGAGCACAGATATCGCAGTGTGGGCTGGCCCGTGCTGCCCCTGGGCACTCGCCTCTTCTGGGCCCTGAACTCATGCCTCTCCTGGGCCCTGATCACATCCCTCTATGAAATCTTGCCGCTCTTTCGCCCCGACCTCGCCGCTCCTGCTGTACCTCCCTGCAATGGTCAAGTTTTCTACACCACTACAGTGACCACACTTCATTGGTTGCAAAGTGCTTTTGGATGTTCGCAGGTTGTTTCTATGACATTCACTGTCCAAACTCCCACCTGAAGAACAGCTACTTGGATGATATACTGGGGATAGACAGTGCCTGTGGGACTGAACCTCAGCACGGGTCAGTGCCCCCGTCAAAGGAAGGGAGATAGCTGAGGAATAAAAATCCTCCTGGCTCAAAGACAATCCATTACCACTCGACAACCATCAATGCCAAGTTCCACTCCCACTGAATGATCAAAGGGAGATATATATGGATACATACGAATCAGTCTGCTGCCCATCGGGGCTCTGATTATAGGAAGAAGCATCATACTGGTACAATAGATGGAAAGATTTGTTTACGGAACTGTAGTTAAAGATATGAAGAAAACAACTGTGAAAGGGACGTGCAGCGAGGTTTCTGCTGGTGAGTAATCATTGGAAGATGTCAAGGTAGTGTAGGATGTGTGGATGGGAGGGAACGGGTCATGCCACTAATGTTTAATACCAGCCTTAATATAAGGTTTCAGCAGCACACCTGTGGACGCATGAATCTTTTCATGGCACTGTAGCTAGGTGCAAGTAAGAATGCTGTCACCACTTCCTACAAGTCATCCTGGCCCACGCAGCTCAACATACAATGGCCATCTGCAGGGAAGAGGACCTCCTTCATCTGATACAACAGCACGATAAAATATCTACAGCCCCATCAAAAATCTGGAGCTGCTGGTTCTCATGGCTGCAAAGTGATGATCGCACCTCTTCCCCTTCCACTTCCTTCTCCGCTGCAAGAATGCTTCATTAGGATCTTGCGGAGACATCGTTGGTACAACTCCCCTGGGAGGACAGACACACCAAGGTTAGCGTCCTCGACCAGGCCAACATCCCCAGCATTGAAGCACTGACCACACTTGATCAGCTCCACTGGGCAGGCCACATTGTATGCATGATAGATACGAGACTCCCTAAGCAAGCGCTCTACTTGGAACTCCTTCGCGGTGAACGAGCCAAAGGTGGACAGAGGAAACATTACAGTGACACGCTCAAAGCCTCCCTGATAAAGCGCAACATACCCACCGACACCTGGGAGTCCCTGGGCAAAGACCGCCCTAAGTGGAGGAAGTGCATCCGGGAGGGCGCTGAGCACCTCGAGTCTCATCGCCGAGAGCGTGCAGAAACCAAGCGCAGGTAGCGGAAAGAGCGTGCGGCAAATCTGTCCCACCTGTGACAGGGACTGTGGTTCTCGTATTGGACTGTTCAGCCACCTAAGGACTCATTTTAAGAATGGAAGCAAGTCTTCCTCGATTCCAAGGAATGAATGCTTCATTAAACTGCTGTAAGTCCTTCCGACCAGCGGCGGCTCACGATTTGTTGCCCATTCATGACCGAGCTGCCAGTCAGAGATGTAATTTATTCCTGGTGCTCACCCACAATGTGTTAATGAGCGCTGAACCTGAGGCGGGTTCAGCGCTCATCGACTTGGGCCAGCGATAATCTCGCCACACCCACCTCCCCCCCAGTGGTTCCAGTCACCAAGACTAAAATCAGCCTCGGTGCCTTCAGGAGAGGAGGGGACAAAAAGTGCAGAGGAAGGACTGAGATCAATCAAAAAGATAGCAGTTTGACATAATAATCGTTCAATATTTCCTAAAAATTCTCAAGGACTGGAAATGACCCAAATGTTGCGGTGGGTTTCTCGCCGATATTTCTGGTGAAAAACGGCGAACCGGGAAATTCGGAGAAGTCTTGCGCCGGCGGTTATTAAGTACCGCTGGGGAGCGGGCTGCCGGCGTGCAAGACTCGAGATAGCGTTTCCGCAAAAATTTGGCTCACAGCGCACCCGTAGATAGGACAAAAATAAATGTCCGGGAAAAACCCGCGTTGCAACCCTTGCAACAGCGTGACGTATGATGACCTGCAAAAAACGTAAGTAAAATGGCTAAATTTTACCCAATGCCATTTTTTGGCGTATTGCAGGAATTACTCCCCTATTTTTTGGTCCCGACTGCTCTAAAAAAAATAATGAGCAAGTTTCTCCGTTCTATTTTTTGAAATTGGCGTCACGCAGCCTGTCCTTTAGCTTCAGGGGGTGGAGCCTAATGTCTGCGCCGGAAAAACGATGCTGTCCCTTCTGCGTATGCGCAAAAAAAAGATGACGTTTTTGACGTGATTGCTCTGGGCGTGCATGCCCAGTACAGCTCCCGGTCTGCATTCGGCCAGTTTAAAAGAGCCAGTTGTGTGTGAGAACTTCAATTCTCATTGGAAAAATCAGAGCTGCAATGCAATAGGAAACGCGGCTCAAGGACCAAGAATTTCTCACAGGATGAAGTGGAGGCACTAGTTACTATAATTGTGTAACTAGTGCTGGACACCAGCAGAGGCCACATAAAAGTTTCACCAAAAGAAATGAAGAAACCCTGGAACCAAGTTCAAGAAGATTACTGTGCAATGGTGACCACCCCGAGGCCAGTGCAAAAAGAAGTGGCAGGACCTTGGTCAAGTTGTTAATGTAAGTAATATTACCATTTATTCACTGTAATTGCAATTGTAAATGTGACCAGCTGTATATGTCCCACCCAGCAGAAAGACACCCTCTCTAAAAAGTTATATTTTCATCTTTGCAGAGGAAGGTGGCACACAACAAAAGGGAAAGAACTCGATCAGGAGGAGGCCCGGCAAATATGCAGCCACTGACACCCTTGGAAGACAGGGTCACTGCTTTGATGGGTCCTGCCTGGAGAAAAGCAACCACCACTGCACAAGCTGGGCCCACACTCGAGGGAGAGGGTAAGTCCTGCAAATTTCACAGTCTGGCATTGCTAAATGTTAAGTACTGCGCGGGCTAGACATGCTTCGGTTCACGGGGATGTCTCCATCAGCTACGCTTCGGTTGATGCAATGTGTTATCATTCATCGTGGTCCTTCAAATCAGCCTGCTGCCTGCGCTGTGTGAGCCTACTCATGCCACCCGCCCTGCCTCTTCCTCTGCCGCTAACCATTTGTCTGTTCTGTTATATTTTGCAGAACTTGAGGCCATCCCTCACGAGGCTGAAGCCGGTGCAGAAGAAGATTCAGACGAGGACGAGCCTGAAGAGGAGAACATCTTCCATTCCTACCTTCCAGACCAAGAGCATGGGGGGGGGAGGGGGAGGGGAAGGGGCAGGGGGAGTGGAAGGTTGAAGCCCCCACTGTTGCACTCATTCTGGAGGAGGTGCAGGTGCCACCCATTGAGGTGCCAGGCTCTTTCCTGAGTGGTACAAGCATTGGGAAATTCCATGGTTTCTCACAGTTCGAGGCTGGGGATTCCAGTGGGGTGCAGCGAGGCACACCCAGGGCCCCACTGTCCGAGACTGCGAGTCCCAATGGGATGCAGCAAGGCACACCCAGAGTGAGGAGGGGAAGGAGAGCTCGACAGCGCTCTCCTGAGGTGCAGGATCTAACTGATGTGATTCAGATGATGGCAATGAGTGCGGAGAGTGATCACTTCTGCACACCATCAGCGGGTGGGTGATGAGGTATCGGGACTGTCGGGAGAAGTAACAACACTCTCACAAAAGAAATGGGAACACTGTCCGGGCACATTAGGGAGGGAATGTCGCAGGCAGCGGATACACTGTTGGTGAACATGAGGGAGGGCATGTCACAGGTAGCTGATACACTGTTGGTGAACATTAGGGATGGAATGTCGCAGGTAGTTGAGACGATGTTGGGCAACATGAGGGAGGGAATGTCGGAGTTAGCTGCTGCAATAACGGAACACGCCCAGACCCCGCGCCCATTGACGGAATCAATTGCCACTCCCACTCCAATCCCCAGACCAGCCTCTGAAGAGGCCCAAGCCGGGCCGTCCACATTATCGCCTGCCCACGCCCCCCATCAAGAAGTGCACATTACCCGAGATGCTCGAAAGAATAAGCTTGGTACAAACCAGGGAAGCGCTGTGCTACCGCCTATGGGCAGGGGTGGAGTCACCAAGACCAAGTGCAGCGGGCGGTCTTAGAATAAGGTGGAGGAGAGATGGGTGCAGCCTTAATTTGCTGCTGTTGTTGTTATTGTTGTTACTGTTGTAATTGTTCTCAAATTAAAGTTATATAAATTTACAAGTTTAAAAGTTTGTAAGTGATCTTAAAGTTTGTAAGTGATCTTGACGTTTGTAAGTGATCTTAACTGAATACTTTAAAGTTTGATACAAGAATATTTTTATTAAAGTTAAGTACAAACAAGTGTTAAACTTTTGAATAAAATATATTTTAAATTATAACTGAATCATTTCCATTATTTGTTCCATTATTAACACAAATTTTTGAACTAAAGAAGAATCATTTCCATAATTTGTTCCATTAACACAACATATCATTACGGAACGGGTCCAGACAGTAAACATGCTCCATGTGGACTAGTTGTCGCAGAGCCTTCAGGCAGCAAAGCGTTCACGGATGAGCTGCTGGCGCAAGGCTCGAGCAATCGTTAAAGGGGCACGACGGCCCGCCCTCCTCCGCCGTCGTGCTCCAGGTTCGGGTAGTTGCATGGCTTCCTCGCCCTTGTCCTCCTCGTCATCTGCATCTTCCTCCTCCTCATCATCAGCCACTATCACCTCAGGTGAGTCTTCTACTATCAGTTGCTGCTGCCACATGATGGCTAAGTTATGCAGCATGCAGCACACAACCATGAACTGACCGACAATCTCAGGAGAGTATTGCAAGTAGACTCCAGAACAGTCCAAGCATCGGAAATTTTGTATTCCCGGTCAGCTTCCGTCCGGGTTACGCATAGGGGCATCATGAGCCAGGTGGCTCTGCCCTTCTGGCTGCTGCTGAAATATGGTAGATATAATGCTCTCGCGTAGGATGAATGCATCATGGGTGCTCCCAGGATATCTTGCATCAACTGACATGATGTGATGCATGTCGTCACAGACGAGCTGCACATTCATGGTGTGGAAGCCGTTTCTGTTCCTGTACATCTCGGAATCCTCCCAAGGTGCTCGCAAGGTAATGTTGGTGCAATCAATGCAGCCCTGTACCTTTGGAAAGCCAGCAATCCTGGAGAAGCCCACAGCCCTGTCACGCATTGCCTGGGCGATCATGGGGAGATTTATGTAGTCATTCCTCCGGGCATATAGTGCAGCAGTCACCTGCCGAATGCAGATATGTGTTGCATGTTGAGAAATGGCACACACATCCCCAGATGTAGCCTGGAATGATCCAGATGCACGGAATGAAAGTGCAGCTGTAACCTTCGTTTCAACAGTCAAAGCAGTCCTCCTGACGCTTCTAGGTTGCAGGTCTGCTTTTCCGACAGATCTCAGTTACAACTTCTTTGCGGAAACGCAGCCTTCTCACACAGGGCTGAATTTTCCCCAGTATTTACGTCGTTTGTTTTTTGGAGTAGGCTGCTTTTTCTGGCCTAACAAAAATCCCCAGTTTCCTCAATCAATTTGCACCAGCGTAACTTAGTTAGTTACATTTATTTTAGGACAGTTTTTTTTTCCTCAAAAGGGGACCTTACCAACCACCTACATCAATTCTGGCCATTTAGGAAACTTTGGCCAGCTAATACTTACTCCATTTCTACTTAAGCCAGCGTATGGGGCCTCTTGAGAAAACCCTTGTGGAGCGTTAAAGAAATCGGCGCAGGTAAGTAAATCGGAGGCCATTCGGCCTGGGATAGGCTCGGGAAGCAGAGCAGACCTGGACCAGCACAAAACCGGGAGCCACAGTGCGGCGGGAAGGCACCGGAGCGGTTGGGGTGAAGGGAACAAGATGACCGGCACAAAATCGGGGGACACAGAGTGGCAGGAAGGCACCGGAGAGGCTCGGTGGTGGGGGGGGGGGGGGGTTACTAACCGCAGCTGACCACACTTCACTTGGAGCTCTACTGCGCATGCACGGCCATTTCAGCGAAGTCAAGAACTTCAGCATGCGCAGAAGGATCAGCTCCTTTTTCCAGCCAGACCGCAGGCTCCACCCCCCGAGGCGATGGACCATGCTGCACGGCTGCAGATTAGAGGACAAACATCGGGGAAACTTTGGAGATTTTTTTTGGAGCATCTATTTACCTAATTAAGTGGCGCAACTGAGGCAATATGCCAGAAAACAGGCTCGGGGAAAATTGAGCCCACATTCTGCATCACTCAGGTGCAGGTAGGAACACCTGTCTCGATATTCCCAACATGGGTAAGGCCTCCTGCCCATCATCCTACGGGCTCTGAGGTTCCTCATGCGATGACGTCGAATCAATCGTCTCCTCCGCAGCACCATCATGCAGAAGGCTCGCACGAGGTATGGCATTATCAGTATTGCTCCCATTATTAAATTATACCTTTGCAAGAAGCTCAAAACAGGAGGGCAAAGTTAACGCTTCTCTCCTCTCTCTCTCCCCAAGGTCGACGCCCTAGTATGGACCACACCCTGGCTGCGCATGTGCAATAGGCTTGCTTAGACCGGGAAGCTAGGCATTCAATGAAGACATTTGGGGCAACGAAGTCTAACGCAATTCTTTAATTTTAGATTTTTTTCAAAGTACCATCCCACCACTGACCAAAGGTCTCCTCGCCAGGCTCGAGGGTCGACCGGCAGAATCGCTCCCTCGCCCTGACACAGGGATTGGCAAACACCCAACACCGCATCACCCCCCACCCCCCCCCCCCCCCATCACCCCTCCCCACCCCCCCGGGCTTCTTTTGAAGTTGCTGCATAGTGTAAGGGTTCTCATGCCTTCAGTTTGGCTTCCATCCCAGCCCACCCCCCCGGGGCTTCTTTTGAAGCCAAGCCCCGAGCCACTGTGTCCGGGCGAGGGAGCGATTCTGCCGGTCGACGCTCCGACTCTCTAGCCTGGTGAGGAGATGTTCGGTGGTGGCGTGGCATTTTGAACAAAAAAATTAAAGAATTGCATCAGACTTCCATTTACCCCATTTTAAATTTGAAAAAATTAAGCTTCATGATACATATTTAATGTTTTATTGACTCCCTCCAAAACTTCGCATAAAAACAATGGTGTCTTTCTGCGCCGATTTTTTGATGTGCGCTGGTTTTTCTTAAGTGTCCAGAAGGTTTTTGGGAGTGGTCACATACGCCGTCCTTGGGAAAAATGTAAGTTGGACAAATTTGCATAAATCTGTAAAACTGGCGCAGACATCCGTTTTGACGCCAAAAAATACTAACCTAAAAAAATCATAACTAACTGAGTTATGCTGGTGCAGAAACTTGGGGGAAACTTGGATATTTTAATTTACACCCAAAAAAGTGCCGCGCGCCAATAAAACGGCACAGATAACGGGAAAATTGAGGCCAAAGTTTTTATCTTTTCATTCTTTTGCAACGATTCGATAGTTAAGCATCTTGTGAATGTTTTGTGATTTTTTTTGTTTTTTGCAATTTTTGGGGGGTATTTTCCCCCTTCCAGAGGCCCAACTCACAGCGGTATCGGCCTCGGAGAAAATTTATAGAAGATTTGCTGTTTGCGCCACGAATCCTCGTGCAACGCCGATTTTTAACACTGGGCACATTTTATCCCGAATGTTAGGCCTCGTAGTGGTAGCAAAGTCACAGCGGTATTTTTGTCGAAAAAATACCGCTATGACCAAAAATGGAATTTCTAGCCCTTATTACAGTCTTATATACAGCTCTCCAGTATGGCTCAGAGGCATGGACCTCAAATCGCTGGAGAAAAACCACCAATGATGACTCTGCAAGATCCTGCAAATCCCCTGGGAGGATAGACGCACCAACGTTAATGTCCTCGATCAGGCCAACATCCCCAGCACCGAAGCGCTGACCACAGTCGACCAACTCCTCTGGGCAGACCAAATTGTTCGCATGCCCGACACAAGACTTCCAAAGCAAGCGCTCTACTCGGAACTTCTACATGGCAAGCATGCCCAAGGTGGACAGAGGAAACGCTTCAAGGACACCCTCAAAGCTTCCTTGATAAAATGCAACATCCCCACTGACATCTGGGAGTCCCTGGCCAAATGCCGCCCTAAGTGGAGGAAGTGCATCCGGGAGGGCGCTGAGCACCTCGAGTCTCATCGCCGAGAGCATGCAGAAACCAAGCGCAGGCAGCAGAAGGAGCGTGCGGCAAACCTGTCCCACCCACCACTTCCCTCAACGACTGTCTGTACCACCTGTGACAGGGACTGTAATTCCCGTATTGGACTGTTCAGTCACCCGAGAACTCACTGTTAGAGTGGAAGCAAGTCTTCCTCGATTTCGAGGGACTGATGATGATGATGTACAGCTTCTATTGTTGGGATATTACACCATGGGATAGAAGTTTTAGACATTCAACGTGGTTGTCTGGAGTTCCTCTCTGCTATTTTAGCAGAAATATTAACCAGTTCAAAATAAAAGATGAACCCTCTTTCTAAACCACTCCGAGTGCTAATTTCTAGTTTGGCGGATTGGAGCGAGTGCCGTTGCTTCTCCTGAAGAATCTTCTTCTGCAGGGTCCAAGTCATGAGATGGAACTAGAAAAAGGGGTGAGGAACAAGAGTCAGCGTGACATGGAGAGGTTAGGCAGTAGCAGAGGATTGACTGTGTTGTGCAATATCAGGTTGCCACTCTGCCTGTGTGTGTGATTGCTTGAGGAATGTGAAAAGGCACAAGTAATCGGTAGGCACCCTACAGATCATTGCTTGTAGCCTCACCATCACCGACACTCACTGAGCTGCCCGCTCTAATTATCTTCACTGGTTGCTCCTCCATCTGGATGAGGGCCTGAGTGGAGGCTGGGCCTCCTCCAGTCCTGGTCCTATCATGGCTGTGTGCTAGCTTGTCCTGCGGAAAGGGTGGGAATGACTTTGTGTGTGGTTCTTGTAAAGGGTTGCGACATCACCACTGACACCTGGGAGACCCTGGCCGAAGACCGCCCTAGGTGGAGAAAGTGCATCCGGGAGGGCGTTGAGCGCTTCGAATCTCAACGCCGCGAGCGTGAAGAGGTCAGGCGCAGGCAGCGGAAGGAGCGTGCGGCAAACCAGTCCCACCCACCCCGCCCCCCGACGAATGTCTGTCCCACCTGTGACAGGGTCTGTGGCTCTCGCATTGGACTGTTCAGCCGCCAAAGGACTCACTTTAGGAGTGGAAGCAAGTCTTCCTCCATTCCGAGGGACTGCCTATGATGATGGGGTCCTTGTAAAGGGTTGTGCAGACGTGTGAGGCAGCTTCACATAATGGACATGCTGAGAGGGTGAAATAGCAAGCAGTGAGCAAGCTGGGAAGGTGGCCACGTGCAAGAAAGTATCTCCAATGTGAAAGCAGCCAGCAGACGAGTGAAATGCTTTTGAGTCGCTGCCAGCTGAAATCATGCTGTTTTTGCCAGTTGTGAGGGTAGCAGTAGCAAGTGTGCGTGTGTGATTGGAATCAGAAGAGATGGTGATGTATCTGTCCTCTTGTGATCGGAGGTGAAGCATATGGAGTGGGGAGAGGGAAGCATTTGGAGTGCTGAGGAGGAGTGAGTACTACGGCAGGGTGTAATGCAGAGCAATTGAGATAGCAGCACACCATCCTTTCTGTCTACGTCAGGTCGATGAATCTCTAGTAGAACTGAACCCTTGTCCTGGGTGTGATGATGCAGGCATTTACATTCTCTGCCACCTCCCTGCAGGTCTGCTGCACAGTCTTGTCTGGGCACCCTCCTGCCATCCGAGGGGAAGGGGACCTGACTGTGCCCTCACCTGCTCCACAAGGACCTCCAGTGCCGAGTCATTGGACCTTGGTGCTCTTGCTTGGACATGATTCAGCCCAAGTCTCTGTATAGCAGTGCCAATTTCAGCACAGCGAAATTACACCTTGCTTTAAGAGGTGCATTCACTCTTTCAATGGCTGTCAGAAATCCTGTAAATGGCTCAAAGCACACAGGCAGCCCACCAATGAAATCTAATCCAGGCCCAATCATCAAAGTGGTTTGGGCCTCTCGCTGATGACATCGGACGGTGGACCCATCGCCAACCCGAAGTCTGCCTGTTCTGAAAATTAACTGCAATGTCTCTTTGCTAAAGTCGGCTCATTTATTAACTGAAATTCTCTGGTATACTCTCAGCAAAAGTGTATCTTCCTTTATAGATTAAATTGGATCCATGAGTACCTCATGGCGGTTTCTTCCAGCAGAAAATCCTGCCAACCCCGAGGATTTGAAGTTACAGCTCAGCTACTTACGGATAATCATATTTATGGAAGAATATGAATTATGAATGTTTTTTCTCCATCCTTAGAAGCCTGACTCGTTTTTGATCAATCTGTAATATTCTCACAATTATACACATATTTCCAAATAACTACTTCCTAATGTATTTCATCTTTCGTACTCTTTTCAAACCAAGTGTCATCCAATGGGCCTTTAACCTCGATTTCTCAATTAAAAAGAAAAATTTAATTTAAAAACACACACACACACATTTGTACTCTTCTCTGTATTTCAGTTTTTTTTCTTTCTGCATGAAAATGTTTATTTTTAGTCTGCCTGAATCCCCTTGTCCTGATCTTAGGTGCTTTCTCCCTCTAACAAGCCTCTCACACCCTTCCGCTTTGCTCCAGATCCCTGCTTTCTCTGATAACTGTGGCTAATTCCACTGTCATGCTCAATCGCCAGGGCAACCATCTGCTTCTGTATTCGTCACCATGACGAAAAATGACCTTCTATTTCAGCACTGTTGAAAGAGACAGTCTGTCTTCCTCGTTAACCCACATCACTCTAGCTTGAAAAGCCGGTACATACACACCTACACAGTGCTCTTAAAAACCATTCATAGTGCACACACTGGCGGAAGTAATCACTATCAGAAAGACAGCTGTAATCCAACAGAACAGACATGTCCTTTGTTACTGTTTGTCAAACAGAGTTTATTAGATTAATGTTTTCTGTTCCCCTTTTCACAATTTCCTCCTTATTGCTGGCCTGACTGCTACTGCACAGCTACTTCTAGTCACGAATGCAGAGCTGGACTTAAACCTCAACACAGTGCTGTTCCCTGATCAGACAGCAGCAGATGCAATTCAAGTAACTTGAGCAGATTTTAGATGTGTCTCTCCTCTCTAGCTCATTTAATAAAGATGTCGTCCCTTCTCCATCATAGCCGTGTACTATTCCTTCATAAAAGATGACAGACAGGCCAGCTGGCCCCAGGTCTCTGCCAATGAACAGGAACATTGATACAGTTTGGTCTCAGAATGCTCCACAGGGGGAAGAGATGGACGCAGAGCATGAAGCAAAGGGATTTAACATGCGCAGACTAAGGACATTAGTTGAACATTTTTGAGAACAGGGAGAGAGGTAATAACGTGATATGTTGGGCTTGACCTGCCACTATGATTGTTTTTGGGCGATATTTCCGGCCTTAGTGCTTTTTTGTATTTTTCAGGATTGCTGGAATATCGGCCATTTTAAAAGCCGCAAGTTTCACCTTTTCAATTTGGGCGATAGCATTAGCGATGTGAAATGGGCCTTGGCGATGTATTCAGTTCTGCAAGGCTGGCATCCATAGCAACGGCCGTTCTGCGCATGCGTGTTTTTTTTTCCGGCAAAGAACTTTTCCTGTGATTTGGGAGGTCAGAGGTCATCTGTGCATGTTCAGAAGACAAAGGGAGGGAGAGAGAGAAGGAAGCTTTTGAATGAGGGTGGATTTTGAAGCAGTGGTCAACGTAAGATGATGGAGCTATCCCAGGAGGATTCGGGAGAAAGTCTGCAGGAGGTTGCAGGGAGAAGGAGGGCGAAAGCCTTTATAGATGAGGCTAATGAGGTCTTGGTCACCGAGGTGGACACTCCGTGGGACCAATTAACCCAGACTGTGTCAGTCTCTCCGGCTGCTATCACTCACACAGTGACCCAGCCTGGACTGGGGGAGAGCTGCCCTGGCTCACTGTCTGCCCTGGGACACTTTGGGACATTAGCTCCGGCCACACGGAGGTCTCCGAGCACAGCCCATAGACACGGGGCCCCCTCCCAATAGAATCCTGTCATTGCCGAGCTCAGCAGCGGTCCTGATTCCCCCCCCCGAGGAACCTCCATCAAGTCAAATAAACCACCTCCCTCCCCTCAGGCGCTGAATGACACGGCCCGTGGATGGGGCCTTTCCTGGAGATTGTATGCGAGAAGGTTGGTGTCAAGCATTAGTTCCTAAACACGATCTTACTAAATATTTTATCTGAACGAAGATGTTATAACCATGCATCCATTGTGGATACAAACCGTATTAGCTTATAACGTTATCATAGGCAGTCCCTTGGAATTGAGGAAGACTTTCTTCCACTTTAAAAATGAGTCCTTAGGTAGCTAAACAGTCCAATATGAGAACCACAGTCCCTGCTACAGGTGGGATAGACAGTCATTGAGGGAAGGGGTGGGTGGGACAGGTTTGCCGCACGCTCTTTCCGTTGCCTGCGCTTGGTTTCTGCATGCTCTCGGCGATGAAACTCAAGGTGCTCAGTGCCCTCCCTGATGCATGTCCTCCACTTAGGGCGGTCTTTGGCCAGGGACTCCCAGGTGTCAGTGGGGATGTTGCACTTTATCAGGGAGGCTTTGAGGGTGTCCTTTCCTCTGCCCACCTTTGGCTCGTTTCCGCGAGGAGTTCCGAGTAGAGCGCTCGCTTTGGCACATTGGAGGCGCTGTTGAATCTCATCGTCAATGTCTGCTCTTGCTGATAAGAGGCTCCCTAGGTATGGGAAATGGTATGCGAACAATAGGCTGGCATGCGAACAATGTCGCCTGCCCAGTGGAGCTGATCAAGTGTGGTCAGTGCTTCAATGCTGCGGATGTTGGCCTGGTCGAGGATGTTAACGTTGGTGCGTCTGTCCTCCCAGGGGATTTGCAGGATCTTGTAGAGACATCGTTGGTGGTGTTTCCCCAGCGACTTGAGGTGTCTACTGTACATAGTCCATGTTTCTGAGCCATACGGGAGGGCGGGTATTACTATAGCCCTGTAGACCATGAGCTTAGTGGCAGATTTGAGGGCCTGGTCTTCAAACACTCTTTTCCTCAGGCAGCTGAAGGCTGCACTGGCGCACTGGAGGGGGTGTTGAATCTCGTGGTCAATGTCTGCTCTTGTTGATAAGAGGCTCCCGAGGTATGGAAAATGGTCCACGTTACGTTAATGTTAACGATGAATAGCATGTGGGGTGATTAATTGTGGATTACAATATCTGTTGTGTTTCGGTAATAGTACCTGTTATATATGTGGACATGTATTTACTCTGTACAGCCACCAGAGGGCTCATTCCCCGGAGTCCCAAGGGATCCCATAATCCCTTGGGAGTACAGGTATTTATGAAGGCTTCACAGGTTGGAGAGGCACTCTGGAGACCTGCAATAAAAGACTAAGATCACACTTTACTTTGAGCTCACAGTGTTCAGTCTGACTCTTTCTCCATACACAACAACTGGCGATGAGCTACAGATAGCGAACCCAAAGATGCAGAGAACAGTGGGCATCCTGGAGAAATTTTCGGAGGGAGATGATTGGGAAACTTTTGTGAAGCGACTCGACCAATACTTCGTGGCCAACAAGCTAGATGGGGAAGAGAGCGCTGCCAAACGAAGGCCGATCCTCCTCACCATCTGTGGGGCACCAACGTATGGCCTCATGAAGAATCTGCTCACTCCAGCGAAACCCACGGAGAAATCGTACAATGATTTGTGCACACTGGTCCGTGAGCATTTGAACCCGAAGGAAAGCGTTCTGATGGCGAGGTACCGGTTCTACACCTACAAAAGGTCTGAAGGCCAGGAAGTGGCGAGTTATGTCGCCGAGCTGAGACGCCTTGCAGGACATTGCGAATTTGAAGGACATTTGGAGCACATGCTCAGAGACTTTTTCGTACTTGGCATTGGCCAAGGAACCATACTTTGCAAGCTTTTGACTGTAAATACCCCAACCTTGAGTAAGGCCATAGTGATAGCCCAGGCGTTCATTGCCACCAGTTAAAATACTAAGCAAATCTCTCAACACACAAGTGCTGCTACGAGTACTGTGAACAAAGTGATTTTGTTTTGGAATCATAACTTACAGGGCAGGTCACACATACCTGCAGCTACATGTCCGCAGATGTCTCAGGGTCCACCATCAAGGGTGATGAATGCAAGGCCATTAACACCTTGTTGGTGCTGTGGGGGTGATCATCATTTCCATTCATGCCAATTCAAAGGATACGTTTGCAATGGCTGTGGAACAATGGGACACCTCCAACGAGTATACAGGTGAGCTGCTAAGCCTGTTAAACCTGCAAACCACTACACTGCAGAGGAGGACAGATCTACGGAGGATCACTACAAACCAGAGCCTCAGATAGAGGAGGCAGAGGTACATGGGGTGCACACATTCACCATGAATTGTCCCCCGATAATGCTTAATGTTGAACTAAATGGACTCCCAGTGTCAATGGAGCTGGACACGGGCGCGAGCCAATCCATCATGGGCAAAAAACCTTTCGAAAGGTTGTGGTGCAACAAGGCCTCAAGGCCAATCTTAACTCCAGTTCGCACGAGACTAAGAACTTACATGAAAGAACTGATTCCTGTAATCGGAAGTGCTACCGTAAAGGTCTCCTACAATGGAGCGGTGCACAAGCTATCACTGGGTGGTACCGGCCGATGGTCCCACGCTGCTCGGCAGGAGCTGGCTGGGAAAGATACGCTGGAACTGGGATGACGTCCAAGCGCTATTGCCCGCTGACGACACTTCGTGTGACCAGGTCTTAAACAAATTTCCTTCGCTGTTCGAACCAGGGATTGGGAAATTGCAAGGAGCAAAAGTGCAAGTCCACCTAATTCCGGGGGCACCGTCAGAATCTGTCGCGATTACAAAGTAACTATCAATCGTTTCTCCCTGCAGGACAAATAACCACTACCAAAAGCCGACGACCTCTTTGCAATGCTGGCGGGTGGAAAGACGTTCACGAAGCTGGATCTGACTTCAGCCTACATTATGCAGGAACTGGAGGAATCATCGAAGGGCCTCACCTGCATCAACATGCACAAAGGTCTTTTTGTTTATAACAGATGCCCATTTGGAATCCGATCAGCGGCGGCGATATTCCAGAGAAACATGGAAAGTTTACTGCAGTCGGGCCTGTACACCAGGATGACATCTTGGTCACATGTCGGAACACAGTTGAGCACCTGCAGAACCTGGAGGAGGTTTTTAGTCGACTCAACCGCTTGGGGCTCAGGTTAAAATGCTCGAATTGCATTTTCCTGGTGCCTGAAGTGGAGTTCCTGGGAAGGAGGATTGCGGTGGACGGCATCAGGCCCAGCAACGGCGAAGATGGAGGCAATCGAGAACACACCGAGGCCACAGAACATGACGGAGCTGCGGTCGTTTCTGAGATTCTTGAACTACTTTGGTAACTGTAGTTATGTGGGCAACTTTATTAATGGCTCCACGAGGCAGGTTATGATACTGAAACTTTGTAGACCTGCAGTCCTATATTTGCAGCTCCTGAGTGCCGACAACAAGCTGTGAGTTCCTTTTTATACTGGGTTACCTGCCGTGTGCAGGTAACTCTTAGATCTCCAGCAGCAGCACCCTCTGGTGTACAGGTAAGATGTGTGTAGTATAAGGGTACATTCAGTGTGGCATAACTGTGTTACAGACATCACACAGTAAACAGGCATGCATACACAACAGTAACGTATTAACGGGTCTCAGCACCCTGCTAGAACCACTACATGTCTTACTACGAAAAGGGGGCGAATGGGTTTGGGGCAAAAGCCAAGAAAATGCCTTTGTAAAAGCAAGAAAATTGATATGCTCAACAAATTGCTTGTGTTGTATGATCCATGTAAGCGTTTGGTACTAGCATGTGATGTGTCGTCATATGGCGTCGGGTGTGTATTGCAATAAGCTAATGATTTTGGGAAACTGCAACCAGTTGCTTATGCATCCAGGAGTCTGTCGAAGGCCGAGAGAGCCTACAGCATGATTGAAAAAGAAGTGTTAGCGTGTGTCTATGGGGTAAAGAAAATGCATCAATACCTATTTGGGCTAAAATTCGAATTGGAAACTGACCATAAGCCACTTATATCTCTGTTTCCCGAGAATAAAGGGATAAATACCAACACATTGGCCCACATCCAGAGATGGGCGCTCACGTTGTCCGCATACAACTATGCCATCCGCCACAGGCCAGGCACAGAAAACTGTGCCGATGCTCTCAGTAGGCTGCCATTGCCCACCACGGGGGTGGAAATGGCACAGCCCGCAGATCTAGCCCTGGAAGCATTTGAGAGTGAGCAATCACCCATCACTGCCCGGCAGATCAAAACCTGGACAAGCCGAACCCCTTATTATCTCTAGTCAAAAGCTGTGTGCTTCACAGGAGCTGGTCCAGTGTCCCAGTGGAAATGCAGGAAGAGATAAAGCCGTTCCAGCGACGCAAAGCTGAAATGTCTATACAGGCAGACTGCCTTCTGTGGGGCAATCGACTAGTGGTCCCCAAGAAGGGCAGAGACACCTTCATCAATGACCTCCACAGTACCCACCCAGGCATTGTAATGATGAAAGCGATAGCCAGATCCCATGTGTGGTGGCCTAGTATCGATGCAGACTTAGAGTCCTGCGTTCACAGATGTAATACATGCTCGCAGTTAAGCAATGTACCCAGGGAGGTGCCACTAAGTTTATGGTCTTGGCCCTCCAAACCGTGGTCTAGGGTACACGTCGACTATGCAGGCCCATTCTTGGGTAAAATGTTTCTTGTGGTTGTAGACGCGTACTCCAAGTGGATTGAATGTGAGATAATGTCGGCTAGCACACCCGCTGCCACTACTGAAAGCCTGCGGGCCATGTTTGCCACACACGGCTTACCCGATGTCCTGGTGAGCGACAACGGGCCATGTTTTACCAGTGCTGAGTTCAAAGAACTCATGACTCGTAACGGGATCAAACATGTCACATCTGCCCCGTTTAAACCAGCGTCCACTGGTCAGGCAGAGCGAGCAGTGCAAACCAGCAAGCAAGGCTTGAAGAGGGTAACTGAAAGCTCACTGCAGACTCGCCTATCCCAAGTCCTGCTTAGCTACCGCATGAGACCCCACTCACTCACTGGAATCCCACCTGCTGAACTGCTCATGAAAAGAGCACTTAAGACAAGGCTCTCATTAGTTCACCCTGATCTACATGTACAGGTAGAGAGCAGGCGGCTTCAACAAAGTACATACCATGATAGCGCAAATGTGTCACGCGAGATTGAAGTCAATGATCCTGTATTTGTATTAAATTATGGACAAAGCCCCAAGTGGCTTCCCGGCACTGTCGTGGCCAAAGAGGGGAGCAGGATGTTTCAGGTCAAACTTTCAAATGGGCTCATTCACCGGAAACACTTGGATCAAATCAAACTCAGATTCACGGACTATCCTGAGCAACCCACCTTGGACCCGACCTTTTTTGTTCCCCCAACACACACACCAGTGGCAACTGACACCAGGGTTGTCCACGAAGCAGAACCCATCATCCACAGCAGCCCTGCAGGGCTAAACACAGCAGGCAGCCCAGCAAGGCCAGCTGCACAGCAGCCCAGCGAGGGCCCAACAAATGATTCAACAACACCAGCTTTCACACCGAGACGATCAACCAGGGCAAGAAGGGCCCCAGATCGACTCACATTGTAAATAGTTACACTATTGACTTTGGGGGGGGGGGGGAATGTTGTTATGTATCTGGACTTGTATTTACTCTGTATAGCCACCAGAGGGCTCATTCCCTGGAGTCCGAAGGGATCTCATAATCCCTTGGGAGCACAGGTATTTAAGAGTGCTTCTCAGGTTGGAGAGGCACTCTGGAGACCTGCAATAAAAGATTAAGGTCACACTTTACTTTGAGCTCACAGTGTTCAGTCTGACTCTTTCTCCATACACCACAGTAGCTAGTCAATTAGCTTATGCCATAGTCTTGTCACATTTGCAGAGGAAGATATCTAAGAATCAGGTGGAGCGGAGGCGGACTGGAGGAGGGCCTGCTGACCTGCACCCTCTCACTGATCTTGAGGAGTGTGCCGCAGCATTCGTGGGCAGGCTTAATTGTTCTGCCACCCATGTTGGTGCAAATCCCGTTGTTGCACCACGTGAGTAATGTGTAAAGCAGTGGTAAACCAGTGGTAATTTAAAGTAATGTAATGGCATTCATTATAATATGAGTGATGTAATGTTATGCATGCAGCTTCTGTACTCTCATGTTAATCATATGTAACGTCTCTCGTTCACATTTATTGCAGTAGTGTTGCTCCTCGTACATAGGCCTGCGCAGCGCAAGCATTCTCATGTCTCCCCTTCTCTTCTACTAACTTCAATTATGTTTTCCAGCTCCCCAGACTCCCCAGGCACAACGGGAGGCCCCTGGAGCAACACCAGTTCCGCTGCAGGTTGTGCTCACCACGGGCGATGAAGAACAAACCGAGGAGGAGGAGGATAGTGAGCCCAAACTCCCATCTGTGGTACCTGTGGCCACGTCATCCTCAATGAATGAAGTAGCAGGGCCAAGCGGCTTGCAGCAGGCCACTCCAAATCGGAGGTTGAGTCGGTGAGGTGGGCACGCACTGCGACGGGCAGATGCCAATGAGCACATGGTGTCACTGTCGAGGGCGAGCGTCGACACAGGTCGAGAGCTCCTCCAGGTGCTTGGTGGGTTGGCCGGCAGCATTGCCACACTGTCCATGCGAATAGCGGAGGGCATGGAGCAGATGGTTGTGGAAATGGGGCCTTGCGGCATGCGATAGTGTCGGGAGATGGCACTGCACCCCAGGGGTGCCGTACAACCAAGCACCAGGACAGATGCGAGACAGGAGGAAGAACTTCCTTCTGACTCGGAAAACATTTCTTCAGAAACATCTTCTCCTCAAACCACTGAGGTCATTCTGCCGATGTCACACCCCTCCACCAGCGCCACCCCCCGCCCCCCGAACAGCAGCAGCCCTTGAGGTGTTCTACTGCAGGACGTCTTGCTCCCATTACTAGAGGATTGAGTGGGAAAGTGGGGGTTACGACTGGGTGGGGGGGGGGCAGTCAAGTTAAAGGAGGGAAACGTGGCCACAGGTAAGGGCGGGGGGGGGCCTTTATTATTCTTGTATTATTATATTTTTTTATTTGTTCATTGTTGACTGTTGGGGATGGTGGGGGTTGTGCTCGTTATATTGTTGTTTCCAAACTTTTGTTCACTGTTGGGGGTTGGAGGGAGGGGTTTATAGTTTGTTAAAAAATATCTTAAATAAGTTGTTAAATTATTAACATTTTTATTTAACTTTACAATTGCTGTGAAGTGTCTTCCAATAACGTAAGGTAAAACATCAATAAAAGGGTTAGAAACAATGGCCAGGCCAGGCAATGATAAAACGTAATGCAACTGTAACTCTCACCAACGTAACTTCACGTGAAGTGTTCATTTATGAACTGCTGATTCAACAGTTTTGCAGCAGCATAACGACCACGAGGCTTTTCCTGTGGTGTGGGGGAGCTTGCATGCATGGGTTCATCGCCAGGCTGATTGCCCTCCCCAAGGTCCTCGTCCTCCTCCTCGTCCTCCTCTTCTGCCTCCCCTCCTGAGAAGGACCAGCAGCCCCATCAGGCAATTGTTGTCGTCTCCTGATCGCTAGGTTATGCAACATGCAGTATACCACAATGAACTCAGCGACCTGATCAGGGTGGTATTGTAGGTTGCCTCCTGAGTGGTCCAGGCATCTGAAGCGCTGCTTCAGAACTCCAATTGTCTTTTCGATGACATTGCATGTAGCTATATGGCTTTCATTGTAGCGCTTCTCGGCTTCTGTCTGGGGCTTACGCAGGGGGGTCATGAGCCAGCTGGCAAGGCCATATCCTTTATCCTCCGGCATCCAACCGTGACCTTGTGGCTGGCTCTTAAACAGGTCAGAGACAGTGCTCTCACGCAAGATGTGCGCATCATGGATACTCCCTGGAAAATTTGCATTTACTGCCATGATTATTTGCTTGTGCTCAACAATGAGCTGCACATTCAGGAAGTGGAATCCCCTTCGGCTCTGAAGCACCTCTGCATCCTGTAAAGGTGCTCGCAGGGTGATGTGCGTACAGTGCATTGCACCCTGCACCTTGGGGAAGTTTGCTATTCCCGAGAACCCCAAAGCCCTCTCACTCTGTGCCTCCCTGGTCATAGGGAAGATTATAAAGTCCATCCTGCATGCATAAAGGGCTTCAGTCACCTGTCAAATGCAGCAATGTGTGGCGTGCTGAAAGATACTGCAAATGTCACCAGCTGAGGCCTGAAAGGAGCCTGAAGCGTAGAAGGAAAGTGCCACAGTAACCTTAACCTCAACGGACAGTGCGGTCGTGATGGTGCTGGTAGGCTGCAGATCTCCCTTAATTAGCTGGCATATCTCACTGATGACCTCCTTTCGGAATCGCAGACTTCTAACGCACGTATTATCAGACAAGTCCAGGTATGATCACTTCTGCCTGCAAATGCATTGGGTGTAACATCTTCTCCTCCTCAGCAATCTTGCACCTCTTTGATTGGGCACATAATGCTCTTCAATGAGTCTTCTCCCATCTCGATTCTGCAGCGTGTGATTAGTCATCAATACTGGTTGAGAAATTACAGGCCCCTTCACTATAAATGCCCTAATCTGTCTTCTTAAATTGTCCTCAACAAATACAATGATTAGATGATTGGCAAGGTTAAAGTCACTCACAAATTGCTTCACCTCCCAATCACTTCAAGCAGCCTTTTATTAAAGATTCTCTGAGTTACAAAATGGCACTCATTTCTGTGTGCTGAAAGTTGCGCTGGCGATAAGTGGGCTTTAATCGGGGCTTGTTTCCATTTTTCATCAAAAATGGGCGATGGCCTGAATCTCGGCGCTTATGTGAGCACAAAATGGGTGATGCTGTACTGAAAATCTAGCTGATGGCTTTCAAGTGAAGTGAAGTGAGGTGGTTTTGGAAGAGAATTCCAGAGAGCAGGGTGCAGTGGCTGAAAGACCTGCCTCTAGTCGGGGAGAGGAGGAATCGGAGAACAAACACTGGGGAGCGCGCAGACTGGGAGGTAGAGCCGGAGATACTCTTGGTCTTGCCCTCGAGAGCTCCATGATGCCTCATCCATTGATTTTCCTTCACATATAGATCAGATCGGATGAGAACAGCACATTGCTTTCGCTAAAGGATATTAGTGAACCAGCTGTTTTTATTTATGACAATCTGTCAGCTTTATGGTCACTTTTACTAACACTAGTTTTTGCACCCAAATTTTTTTTAATTGCCTTTACATAGGATTACAGAGGATATACAGCTCAGAAACAGGCCTGTCAGCCCAACCAGTCCATGCCGGCATTTATGCTCCACTCGAGCCTCCTCCCGTCTTTCCTCATCTAAATCTATCAGCATAACCCTCTATTCTCTTCTCCCTCATATGCTTGTAGTGGGTGGTGTGTGGGGGTCAGGTTCACTTCTGACCTTC
Organism: Pristiophorus japonicus; assembly: GCF_044704955.1. Classification (NCBI taxonomy): domain Eukaryota; kingdom Metazoa; phylum Chordata; class Chondrichthyes; family Pristiophoridae; genus Pristiophorus; species Pristiophorus japonicus. The sequence goes on from NC_091990.1 coordinate 172,472,234, forward strand.
TGGTGAATTTATAGTGGGGAACAAAGAAATGGCGGATCAGTTAAACAAAAACTTTGGTTCTGTCTTCACTAAGGAAGACACAAATAACCTTCCGGAAATACTACTGGGATCGAGGGTCTAGTGAGAAGAAGGAACTGAAGGAAATCCTTATCAGGCGGGAAATTGTGTTAGGGAAATTGATGGGATTGAAGGCCGATAAATCCCCGGGGCCTGATAGTCTGCATCTCAGAGTACTTAAGGAAGCAGTCCCAGAAATAGTGGATGCATTGGTGATCATTTTCCAACAGTCTATCGACTCTGGATCAGTTCCTATGGACTGGAGGGTAGCTAATGTAACAACACTTTTTAAGAAAGGAGGGAGAGAGAAAAGGGGTAATTATAGGCTGGTTAGCCTGATATCAGTAGTGGGGAAAATGTTGGAATCAATCATTAAAGATGAAATAGCAGCGCATTTGGAAAGCAGTGACAGGATCGGTCCAAGTCAGCATGGATTTATGAAATCATGCTTGACAAATCTCCTAGAATTTTTTGAGGATGTAACTGGTAGAGTGGACAAGGGAGAACCAGTGGATGTGGTGTATTTGGACTTTCAAAAGACTTTTGACAAGGTCCCACACAAGAGATTGGTGTGCAAAATTAAAGCACATGGTATTGAGGGTAATGTACTGACATGGATAGAGAACTGGTTGGCGGACAGGGAGCAGAGAGTCGGGATAAATGGGTCCGATTCCGAATGGCAGGCAGTGACTAGTGGGATGCAGCAGGGCTCAATGCTGGGACCCAAGCTATTTACAATATACATTAATGATTTGGATGAAGGAATTGAGTGTAATATCTCCAAGTTTGCAGATGACACTAAGCTGGGTGGCAGTGTGAGCTGTGAGGAGGACGCTAAGAGGCTGCAGGGGACTTAGACAGGTTAGGTGAATGGGCAAATGCATGGCAGATACAGTATAATGTGGATAAATGTGAGGTTATCCACTTTGGTGGCAAAAACACGAAGGCAGAATATTATCTGAATGGTGACAGATTAGGAAAAGGGGAGGTGCAACGAGACCTGGGTGTCATGGTACATCAATCATTGAAATTTGGCATGCAGGTACCGCAGGCGGTGATGAAGGCAAATGGTATGTTGGCCTTCATAGTGAGAGGATTTGAGTATAGGAGCAGGGAGGTCTTACGGCAGTTGCACAGGGCCTTAGTGAGGCCTCACCTGGAATATTGTGTTCAGTTTTGGTCTCCTAATCTGAGGAAGGATGTTTTTGCTATTGAGGGAGTGCAGCGAAGGTTCACCAGTCTGATTCCCGGGATGGCAGGACTGACATAGGAGGAGAGACTGGATCAACTGGGCCTGTATTCACTGGAGTTGAGAAGGATGAGAGGGGATCTCATAGAAACATATAAAATTCTGACGGTACTGGACAGGTTAGATGCAGGAAGAATGTTCCCGATGTTGGAGAAGTCCAGACCCAGGGGACATAGTATAAGGATAAGGGGTAAGCCATTTAGGACTGAGATGAGGAGAAACTTCTTCAGAGTGTTGTTAACCAGTGGAATTCCCTACCGCAGAGAGTTGTTGATGTCAGTTCATTGGATATATTCAAGAGGGAGTTAGATACGGCCCTTACAGCTAAAGGGATCAAGGGGTTATAGAGATAAAGCAGGAAAGGGGTACTGAGGGAATGATCAGCCATGATCTTATTGAATGGTGGTGCAGGCTCGAAGGGCCGAATGGCCTACTCCTGCACCTATTTTCTATGTTTCTATATTTCTATGTTTCTGAGTGGTTCGAATCGCTCCCACTCCCTGGGTTCTAGACTTTGGATTTATTTGGGGATGTGACAAAGTGCAGCAGACAACTGGTTTTGCTGCAAGAAACTTTGATTTTATTCAGGAAAGAAAGTGCAATGTCAAAACTTACAATCTGTCGAATAAGGAACACTTTATTACACATACAAAAGGGGTTAGAGAAGATAATACACCTCCCAATACCCAACGCTAAACTCTAGGGCAACAGGGATAGTGCTCCCCAAACCTCTTATTCACAGTTAGCGGTGGTTCGCAATTTCGGGGTTCGTTGGGCTCTGTACGTTCTGCTTGCCATACCTCGAATGTCGTGGAAGACTTCTTGCTACGTAGTCTTTCAGTTGGGTTGAGTTCGCTGATGTGGTAGGGCGCGTATTGGATTTATGGGGTGAGTACCCACTTTCCTCTTGTAGGAGTAGGGCTTTGGGTTACTTTAGGTAATGTTTCACCCGTTGTAAGCCAGGAATAGATTGTAGAATGGAAAACTTTCGAATCTTCGGTCTCTTCTTGAGTAGTTTTTGTCGATTGCGGTGGGCCGAGTTACCACTTTGGCTGTGGTCAGTTTGTTGCCGCGTTGAGTTGGTGATGTCCAAAGTCACTGGGAACTGCTTTTCTCTGCCTTTTTGATGATGTTCTTCCTTCTTCTCTGGTGGCAGAGCAGTGTAACCTGGGAATGCTGCCGAGTCTGAGGCTCAGAAGGCTCTAGAAGGCTGCGTAGTGAGCTCCTTGTAAGGCTGATTAAACCGTAACACAGGGCCTCAATTATATCTTGCGAGCCTTTCTAATCTGTGTGCCAAATCAAATCCAATTCTTTGTCTTAGTTTTGGTGGGGTTGGTAATTCTTTGTTGGATTTTGGCGGGCTCGTTAACGGTAACTTGTTTTAGGATGTGTTGATCGGTTGAATTCGAGTTGCGATTGTACGAATTATTGTCAGTGTTTACATTGTCTGTCTCGGCCTGTGTTTTCCATGCAGGCCGGATACGTGATTAACATTATGCATGCGCTGGATGGGTTTCATGCTTAGAGCTATGGCTGGCTATCTCTGGGTCAATTGTTGCTATGTTAATGTCTCCTGGGGAGCAGAGTTTTGGAGTTTACAGAGTTCCCCAGACAATTTCTTTTAGCTCGAATATCCCAGACAGCTCCAATACCCAAAAACTGGCTTTTTCAGAGGTTAATATTCCCCTGGTTTTTGCAGTCCTTTTCCCTTACAGACCCATCCACCCTTTAAAATCCCAAAGTTCATTTTAAGCGAGTCCAAATGATCCTTCCTTAGGGTTTCTTCACAAAGAGGGGGAATCTTTGAATTTTGAAAAAACTCGAATTTTACATGCTTGACTAGCTTCCCCTTAAATGCATCGATACTATTCGCTTCAACCACTCCCTGTAGTAGCGAGTTCCACATTCTCATCACTCTCTGGGTAAAGAAATTTCTCCTGAATTCCCTATTAGATTTCTTGGTGACTATCTTATATTGATGGACTCTAGTTATGCTCTTCCTCACAAGTGAAAACATTCTCTCTGTATCCACTCTATCAAAACCTTTCATAATTTTAAAAGACCTCTATTAGGTCACCCCTCAGCCTTTTTTCAAGAGAAAAGAGACCCAGCCTGTTCATCCTTTCCTGATACGTATACCCTCGCATTTCTGGTATCATCCTTGTAAATCTTCTCTGCACTCTCTTCAGTGCCTCTATATGCTTGTTATAATATGGCGACCAGAACTGTGCGCAGTGCTCCAAGTGTGGTCTAACCAAAGTTCGATACAGGTTTAGCATAACTTCCCTACTTTTCAGTTCAATAAACCAGGAAATAAACTCTAGTGCTTGGTTTGCTTTTAGTGATTTGTGTATTTGTACTCCGAGATCTCTTTACTCCTCTACCCCACCTAGGCTCACACCCTCCAAGTAACAACCTCCCTATTCTTCCTATCAAAATGTAATACCTCACATTTATCTGTGTTGAACTTCATTTGCCATTTATATGCCCATTCTGCAAGTTTATTAATGTCCTCCTGTAATTTGATACAGTCGTCCTCAGTATTGACTATCCCCCAAATTGGAGTCAGCCGCAAATTTAGAAATTGTGTTTTTGATTTCAAAGTCTAATTCGTTAATATAAATTGTGAACATCATGGTCCTAGCACTGATCCTTGTGCAACACCACTACCCACCTTCTGCCACTGTGAATAGCTACCCTTTACCCCTACTCTCTGCTTTCTGTCTTGAAGCCAGCTAGCGATCCATTCTGTCCCCTGACTCTGCATTCTCTGACCTTATGCAACATCCCCTCCCCAATGACACCTGGGAGTCCCTGAGCAAAGACGGCCCTAAATGGAGGAAGTACATCTTGGAGGGTGCTTAGCACCTCGAGTCTCGTCGCCGAGAGCATGCAGAAATCAAGCACAGGCATCGGAAAGAGCGTGCGGCAAACCTGTCCCACCCTCCCTTTCCCTCAACGACTATCTGTCCCACCTGTGACAGCGACTGTGGTTCCCATATTGGACTGTTCAGCTACCTAAGGATTCATTTTAAGAGTGGAAGCAAGTCTTCCTCGATTCCGAGGGACTGCCTATGATGATGATCATCATCATCAGTCTATTATGGGGTACCTTATCAAAGGCCTTTTGAAAACCTAGATAAATTACAGCTACTGCATTACCCTTGTCTCCTCTCTCTGTTACCTCTTCAAAAAGTTCAATGAGGTTGGTCAAGCAAGACTTTCCCTTTTGAAATCCATGCTGACTATTCATTATTATATTTTGGGCTTCTAGATGTTCTATTTTCTTCAATAGTGGGGATTCCATTATTTTTCCTATCACCCATGTTAAGCTGACTGGTCTATAATTCCCTGGACATGTTCTATCCCCCTTCTTCAATATAGGTATTACGTTAACTATCCGCCAGTCCTCTGGCACGACACCTTTTTCTAATGAATTATTAATTATGTGTAGTATTGACTCTGCTATCTCTTCCTTAAATGTAAACATTTTTTTTAAATTTTTATCCACTTTGAGTTTGATTAGTTTATTTAATTTTATTTTAAATGCATTTTATTTTGAATGCATTTATCTCATTACTAATCTCATCATCCAATGTCATGTCAACCTGCTCTATCTCCCTGGTAAATACTGAAGCAAAATAATTATTTAATGTTTTTGCTATCTCATTATCGTGACCTGTGATATTGTCCTGTCCATAACTGAATAGCCTTATTCCCATCCCAACCTTCCTTCTTTTAAATTCACGAACCACCATGGTGGGATTTGGGGCTAGACTTTCCCTAAAGGGCCTCAACGCCCAATTGCCTGCTGAGAAGGACCCGCTAACGTTCGACGAAAGCTAGCGAGAATTTCCATTTTAATGTTTAAAGTCAGTAAAACTAATCGCCCGGCAAGAAAATGGGCGTTACACACTATTTGTCGGCAGTTTTCTCAGTGGGTAAGTGGAAAGTTAGCAACATGGGCGGTCGTTATCGGAATGGACGGTAAGGAGTAAAATTTAGTCCGAGGCTGCGGTTGGGCCGAGGGAGGGGGGAAACTTAAAAAAAAATGTTTTCATTAAAAAAAATAAAAATGTACAAAGCATTCCTAGGACAGTTTTAAACCTAATCGGCATTTTAAAATTAAAAAAATATAAATAAAGAACCTTTAACTGACCTTTCTTTGCAGGGTCCCACCTTACCGCCCTGTTTAAGCAGCTTTTACAGGACGGGTCTCTCAGCGATCTGGACGTCGGCGGTTGAGGCCAAACTTATGCCCTGGCGGTTGTTCTCGGCATTGCACGTAGGCGGTCTGGTCCCGGTGGGCGACTTCAGGTGTGGGCGATACCAAAGCAAAAATTTACCTGGAAACTCTCGCCGGGCGGAAAACTCGCTGTAATGCCGAGAAAATTGCCGACAATGAAATCGAAAGTCTGACCCTTGAACTCACATTCTTGGATTATTAATAGAGGTCTCTGGATTTCCAGTCCAGTAACTTAATCCGTACCCAATTTCTACAACCCCTCAGATTGTGCGATTTAAAGTCATGGTTCTTAATTTTCTGCATCAATTTTTCCCCTGAGGGAGTTAACTCCACTGGAAGCAACAGGGCTGAAATTTGACTGCCAGCATCCACAGTTTCACAGGCACCGTTTGCCCAAGCGGCTGCCATTCAGGTGTAAGCCTGGCCAGCAAGTGTCAGATGATGCTGAGTCGATTGAAAGTTTCACGACTGAGATTGATAGATATTTTAGAAAAAGACGAGTCGATGAATTTGAGGTACCGATCCGCCTTGATCTAATTGAATGACGGAACAGGCTCGAGGGGCTGAATGGCCTACTCCTTTTGCTATCATAGCCAGTCCCTCGGAATCGAAGAAGACTTGTTTCCAATACTGAAGTGAGTTCTTTGGTGGCTGAACAGTCCAATACGAGAGCCACGGTCCCTGTCACAGGTGGGACAGATAATCATTGAGGGAAGGGGAGGGTGGGACTGGTTTGCCGCACGCTCTTTCCGCTGCCTGCGCTTGGTTTCTGCATGCTCTTGGCGTTGAGACTCGAGGTGCTCAGCGCCTCCTGGAAGCACTTCCTCCACTTCGGGAGCTCTTTGGCCAGGGACTCCCAGGTGTCAGTGGGGATGTTGCACTTTATCAGGGAGGCTTTGAGGGTGTCCTTGTAACGTTTCCTCTGCCCATCTTTGGCTCGTTTGCCGTGAAGGGGTTCCGAGTAGAGCGCTTGCTTTGGGAGTCTCATGTCTGGCATGCGAACAATGTGGCCTGCCTAGCAGAGCTGATCGAGTGTGGTCAGTGCTTCAATGCTGAGGATGTTAACCTGGATAAGGACACTGATGTTGGTTTCCTCTGTCAGTGGGCTATTCATCTGCATGGGCTATCACAACTGAGTCCGTTCGTATCCACATAGGCATCACACACAGGTATTTTTCAGTAAGTGTCACGAGAAAGCAATCAGGAATGGGAGGTCTGGTCGATATTATTCTTCCTAAGCTAGGTGTGCTGAGGCCTGTTGTGGCCCCTATCCCTATCCCGCTGGAGATCAGCTGAATCAACACTGGTTAAATAAAGAACCTGAGACCTTGTTCTGTATGAATCAGCTACTCGCCAGATAAAAGTGCTGAGCCACTGCAGCCAGATGGACTTTTTCAAATTTATCTTTGCAATAAAGTTTTAGATTCTCGCACTAAAAAATCATCTTTACTCAAATACTGTAAATGTACCGAAACGTAACATTCTGTAGATTAAAGTAAATACACTTTAATGATATCGCTGATGGTCCAAAGGTCCTATGAGGGTACGTTGAGGGGAGGAGAAACTGGTGCAGTCCTGGAACCTGTCAACAGATGCCCTAGTATCCAGTCTTCCTTTGGGTAGGAGGGCGGGGAGGGGTTGTTTGGGGAAGTGATCTTACTGTTGAGTCAAAGGGCCCTACTTGATGGAGAATGGAGGAATAGGACAATGTTTGTTTGCGTCTCTGCCCCTGCTGTTTACTCTCATTGTCTAATCACAAAGTCACAAACACATACAGATAAAGAAGGACATTTGGCATATATTGGCTCATTCATCAATAAGGCCTCACAGTCTCCCCATTACAGAATCCAAGTGGTTTTTAAAAATGATTTCAGGCTGTTCAGCTCCAGTCATCACAAGCGGTCCCTCGAACGAGGATGACTTGCTTCCACACCAAAAGGGATGAGTTCACTGATGTTTCAATGAAGGACCCGATGTTCCAGTCCTAAACTCCAGGGGTGGAAGATGTCTGTGCGTGGATTTTTTTAATGTGTGGTGACCATTGCACATCAGCCACCACACGGGCTTGACAGAGCTAGGCCTTTATCCAGTGGCAAGGGTTAACCCTTGGCTCTTCTGGGCCCCGCACCCTCATTTGCCGCACCTCAGCCACGATCTCTCGCAGCTGATCTCTCACCGCTCCTCCGCCATGATCTCTCACCGCTCCTCCGCACCAAACAGAGAATTGTGAACCTGTGGAATTCTGTACCACAGAAAGTTGTTGAGGCCAGTTCGTTAGATATATTCAAAAGCGAGTTAGACGTGGCCCTTACGGCTAAAGGGATCAAGGGGTACGGAGAGAAAGCAGGAATGGGGTACTGAAGTTGCATGATCAGCCATGATCATATTGAATGGTGGTGCAGGCTCAAAGGGCTGAATGGCCTACTCCTGCACCTACTTTCTATGTTTCTATGTTTTCTATTCATCGCACCGCTGCCATGATCTCTCATTCCAGTAGGTTCCCCATAAATCCATTAAGTGGGAATGATAATCTGTCCCAATACAGAGGTGCTGCCGCCGTGTGGTACAGGCACTCCACATGCCTGTAAACGATGAGCTGATCTCAATCAATAACACATGGTCGGCTTATTTGGATCATTTTCTGAAGCTCCAACTATATTTCACTAGGGCTGAAATTTCAGTGCCAGCAACCCGTAAAGGCCAGTAGCAGAAGGATGGTCTGGCATTGGGCACTGGGCAGAGGTGGCATGAGAGCAAAGGACATCGGGAAGTGAGCACAATGGCATTGGTGATACAGCGGCAGTGGGTATCGGCCACGGCAAACGAGCCAAAGGTGGGCACAGGAAACGTTACAAGGACACCCTCAAAGCCTCCCTGATAAAGTGCAACAGCCCCACCGACACCTGGGTGTCCCTGGCCAAAGACCGCCCTAAGTGGAGGAAGTGCATCCAGGAAGGTGCTGAGCACCTCGAGTCTCATCGCCGAGAGCATGCAGAAACCAAGCACAGGCAGCGGAAAGAGCGTGCGGCAAACCAGTTCCACCCTCCCTCCCTTTCCCTCAACGAGGGACTGTGGTTCTCGTATTGGACTGTTCAGTCACCTACGGACTCATTTTAAGAGTGGAAGCAAGTCTTCCTCGATTCCGAGGGACTGCCAATGATGATGATGATGTGGGGGGCAGGGGTGACAGTGGCAAGAATGGTGTGGATTTTTTTTAATTTGGGGTCTTTTCTTCAGTGTCCTTTCCAAGTGGCAGTTTCGCAGTTAGATTTCTGCTCAAGTACTCCATTCCCATTAAGTTGTGTCCCCTAAATGTAATTGTTTTCAGAGCCGAATGAGCCTTGACCTTATAAAAGCTCATGAATAACTTCAAAAAGCTGCTCACTCTAATAACAAGCAAGAGCTCAAAGATAGCCCTGAATACAGACCTGACTTGGGCCACTTCTCGACAGTGGCTGATTAAATTAAATTCTGTTTCATTGCATGGAATTACAAGATTTTTACCACATTTCACAATCCAGTCCCATTTCCTGTGAAAACTGAAACCTAAAGGCCTTGCCTGTGATATGAAAATAAGTGGAGGGCAATTTTAACCATCATCATCATCATCATAGGCAGTCCCTCGGAATCGAGGAAGACTTGCTTCCACTCTTAAAATCAGTCCTAAGGCGGCTGAACAGTCCAATACGTGAGCCACAGTCTCTGTCACAGGTGGGACAGATAGTCGTTGAGGGAAAGGGTGGGTGGGACTGGTTTGCCGCACGCTCTTTCCGCTGCCTGCGCTTGGTTTCTGCATGCTCTCGGCGATGAGACTCGAGGTGCTCAGCGCCCTCCCGGATGCACTTCCTCCACTTAGGGTGGTCTTTGGCCAGGGACTCCCAGGTGTCGGTGGGGATGTGGCACTTTATCAGGGAGGCTTTGAGGGTGTCCTTGTAACAATACCATACCCACCTAATGGAAACCAGATGGGAAATCTTGAAATGCCCGAAGTTGCTTGCTCACCATGCGAACACCCAGATTTACGATCCAGAATTTTGACACAGGCTTCTGTAAGGGTGACTAAGCTCCCGAGGGCAATGGGGTCTTCATTATATATGTGGATCGGTGTCCAATTATGTCATTGAGTTCCTCACTGTTATTTTAACACCAGCCTGAGCGGGGAAGCTGAGGAAGGTTACGAGAGAAGAGGATGTAAGTCCATAAGGGGCCATTTTAGGTAGGTTCTTTTCACTTTCCTTGTGGAGTCAGGAGGAGCACAAGTGCATCTCCGTGCCTCACAAGGAAAGTTTAACCTTACCCTGCTCCAGAGTCACCCCTATTTCTTCCATGAGGTACTCCCTGAAAGCCTTTCCTCACACCTGCTGCAGGCTGGCAGCCATTTCCTGTCCAGTTCTCGCCTGCTCTGTATGGGAAGTGGACTGGTGGCGTGTTGACGAGGCCCTGGAGTTTGAATGGCCCAGGACTGTTTTCTGTTACAGTGGGGTACCACCCACCCGCCCCACCACCCAGCTGCCCAAAACCTGCCCAGAGTTAAAGAGCAGGGCTGGTGTTCCGTAGAGAGTACAGTCAACTTATTCTAACTTAAGCTGTCGGTAAACCAAATGGCTCCAAAATTCCAAGGTCTCTACTCCACTGGCAGAAGTGTGGTGGAGCAGGACTCCTGGTTTCCCATGGCCTTCAGTGGCGACCTCGGGCTAGACTTTCCATTATTTTTCTGCATGCATACCGCCCATTGAACGTCCATTTTAACGCTGAAATGTAGTATAACGCCCATATATCGCCCATTTAGCCACAAAATTGAAACTAACAACCATTTCTAAGTCACTTATCGGCGAGCGTTACTTTTGACATGAACATAACGTCGATAAAAAATAATACCGCCTGCCCACTGTTTTTTGTGGTAAAGATCACATTTGCTGAAACTAATGCCCAGAAAATCGTGCAGCGTTACTTTCGGTACCTCCACCACATCTCGCTGACAATATCGCTCACCGCAAAAACCGCTGTGAAAAAGTTGCTCTCATCTGAACTAATTACAGTGGTATGGACGCCATGTTCTAAATTGCAGTTTGCATCATTTAAAAGGTTACTTCAACTTTAGGGGAGTTTGGATGTACTCTGGAGGTCTTTTGAGGTGATGTGAACATCTGAACAGACATCTTATCATACTGTGGACAATTGGAATTTACTTTTGGTGTCTTAGTGGGGACATTTATTGTTTGTGAACAATCGGTGTAATACTGATAGTGATTGGAATGGGGCTTGTCATTTCTCAGACTGTCTTGATGAGCATATGCTGCAGACTTGAGATGGCAGAAGGTACGCTCCACAGCATTATGTGCCCAATCTAAGACATGCCAGACTGATGAGGAGGACCAGACCTTACACCCACAGCACTTACAGGGAGAAGCAGTCTTACCCAACTTGTGCGATACCACCTGCCTTAGGAGACCGCGCTTCCACAAGGAGGTTATCAGTGAGATAAGCCAGCTCATCAGGGGAGATCTGCAGCCTGCCAGCACTGTCCGGACCGCACTGTCTGTCGAGGTCAAGGGCACCGCAGCACTGTTGTTCTATGCCTCGGGTTATTTTCAGGCCTCAGCTGGTGACATTTGCGGTCTGTCTCAGCATGCCACACGTTGCTGCATTCGACAGGTCACTGAAGCCCTGTATGCACGCAGGAAGGATTTTATCATCTTCCCTATGACAAGGGAGGTTCAGGTGAGAGGGCTCTAGGTTTCTCCAGAATTGCAAACTTCCCCAAGGTGTAGAGAGCAATAGACAGTACGCACATCGCCATGCAGACACCTTTTCAGGATGCAGAGGTTTTTAGGAACCACAAGGGATTCCACTCCCTGAATGTGCAATTCGCTGCCGACCACCAGCAAATAATTATGGCAGTGAATGCCAAATTTCCGGGCAGCACCCATGATGTTCACGTCCTGCATGAGATCGCTGTATCTGACTTGTTTACCAGTCAGCCACAAGGTCAATGCTGGATACTGGGTGACAAAGGATACGGCCTCGCCACCTGGCTCATGACCCCCCTACGTGACACCCACACTGAAGTCGAGAAGCGATACAATGAGAGCCACAGAGACACTCGCAATAGCGTGGAGAGAACCATTGGAGTGCTTAAGCAGTGCTTTAGATGCCTGGACTACTCAGGAGGAGAACTCCTATACCATCCCGAGCAGGTAGTTCAGTTCGTGTGGTGTGCTCCATGCTGCACAACTTGGCTATCAGGAGGGGACAAGAATTGCCAGAAGGGACTGACAGTCCACTTCAGGAGAGAGAGGAAGAAGAGGATGACGAGGTGGACGCTGACCTCTGGCCAGACAATCAGGCTGATGCTGAAACCATGCCCCCGCCCTCCTCTAGACCGCAGGAAAGGGCCCGTGGTGGCTACATAGCTGCAAGACCCTTACGTCAGCAGCTCATAAATGAGCGCTTTGCTTGAAAAAACGTTGTTGTTATTTACAAAGCTGCAACACTGCTGGGTGTGCAGGTCATACATCAATGGTGTGCATCACCTTGCTGACAGTTAAGATTTAAGTTGATTCAAGCTAAATGTAATTATACCCTTTCATGTTAAGGAACCAGCAGTGTGTAACAGTGCAGCTACCTGAGACAATGCGCAACAAGGTAATGTTAAATAAAAAACATTTAATCCGACCATTTGTGTGAAATCATAATTATATCTGTAAAAAACACCCCACCCCATCCCAGCCCCACCCCACCCAACAACAAATTTATCACATTTACATCATTCAATTGGTCACCATTTCCAGCAACACAGAACACAAATGCAAACCACCAAGGTAGCCCCCTCATCACTTCCACCGACCCTCCCACCAAAATAGTACCAACAATATTAAAATATGCCCAAGACAACACCTGCGGCCATGCACCTCACTTTCCTTTCCCACCCTGCTCCCACTTTTCCACCCCACCTCTACCCCTTCCCATTCTGCTCCTGACTCCAAGCCACCTGGCCGAGGAGATCCTCAGGCGATGTTTCACTCGGGGGGGGGGGGGGGGGGGGATGACGGCAGAACCACTGCTTGGACAGATACGGGAGAGGACGGTCCCGAGGTGGGAACGTCCTCCGGGCCAGAAGCAAGACCTTCCTCCTGGCTCTCATGTGTCGTTGGCAATGGGGGTACGGCAACTTGGAGTGCAGTGCCGCGATCCGGGACCACTGAGATGCCTTTGCCGCCAGTGTTCCTGGCTATCAGCACCAGGACCTCCAGCATCTGCGGCACGTACTCCGTCATGGTGGTGGACATGCTGGCCAGCTGGAGGTATGTGCTGTCTGTTGGATCCGCTGACCTACGTCAACACTCCTCCTGGTCAAGTGTACCATGTCCCTGCTCAGATCGGCCACTCGTAGAGCAGAGCTGCCGCATCGAACCAACCTCCGCTTGGTCGCGCCGTCCTGGAGACACCTGGGGTGCCCTGCGACAAGATACTTGGGGCCCGGTACCTCCGGAGGTGGGAATGGCTGCAGGAGCACTAGATGTCATCGGTGTCGAATGGATTATGGAGGTTGGGGATGCAGGCTCCTCAAAGTCGGCACAGTCATCCGTTGAGAAGGCACCCAGCAGATGCATGACGAGGATTGGTACTCCTCAGCACCAGATGGAGGAGAGTCTGGCGAGTCTGTCCCCGCGCCCCCAGCTTCTGGGCTCGGTGTTCTTGCACGGTGTTCGTGCTGCTAGCTGAGCCACAAAACATAAATGAGGTTATTAGAGGAGAAGAGGGTGCTAGGGTCACAAGGTGAGTCCAGCGCTACACACAGCATATGCACAACAAAAGCAACACCGCTATAAAGATCATCACAGACATCACATTTCATGACCATCACCAAATTCTGCAGTGATATGATTCTCATGAGGTACATCATTATTTAGAGAAGAATTTTATGATTCATCTATCATATAATATTGGTCGGATATGAGTGGGTGTGGCATCTATTGACTTTACATCACGCAGTGGTGTATCCTTTACTCATGTGGTATCACATCAGGTTCTGCAGCTGCTTGCGTGGCTGACCGGGGATGGCTCCCCACTAGTGCCAGCGCCCGCTCCTCGATGTCGGTGAGGTCAATGATGACTGGTGGCCCCCCACCCATTCGCCTCTGCTCGGCCCTATTTCTCGAAAGCTTCTTCTGTAACAGCACGACATGGCATGAGATCATTGCATTGTATCATTGCTATGTCCTGTCACAGAGACTGATACAACACATAACCGACAGATGCAATCATAATTACAATGAAAATGATCATTCTTTACCTAAAGATGTACACCATGACCACAGGTTTTCAGTACAACACATCACATCTGATTTTAATCACTCATTATACTTACAATTCCAATTATATAAACATATAAGTACATTTAAATAAATATAATACTTACTTTGGTGGATCCGACAAGTTCGTTATATCGTTTGCGGGATTGGTTGCTCTCACGCACCTCTTTGGTCGCCGACGAGACCACCTCGGCTATCTCGGCCCATATCTTCTGGTAGGCCTTTGGGGTGGACTTCCCATGCCCTCTCTCGTCAATTGACCCCAGCGTGACTCGACCTCCTGCATGAGGGAGGCATTTGCCTTGTCCGAGAAACTCTTTGCTCTTTTGCGTCCTCCCAATTGTTCCTGACCCCACTCACTGCTTTCGTCGGCTTCCTCAGTCTCCACAGCGTGCTGGCTCGCCGCCCCCATCCCTTCCATGTTAAATATTATTTTTTCCACAAAAACTCGGCGCCAACTACCTTATTTGTGCTTAGTAGGCTTTTTGCTGCTGGTGAATCTCCCTCGTGCCTCCCACAACAACCAAAGAAGCACACACCACACCCACACATGCTTTCAGTCCCTCTCTCTCTGTCTCTTATGTGCATGTAATGATGACCCCTGACCTCCTGAAACCGTGGGAAACGAACGTAGCCATGTCATTGCTATGATCGTCGACAATTCATGGCAGAAGGTCAAAAAAATTAACATTAACGCCCATTTCAGATCGCTTACGGTAACGCCCATTTTCAAAAATGGAAAGTTAGGGTTTTGAAAATGGGCGATAATCCAGCGATCACAAAACATATTTTTACCGCCCACGCTGGAAATAACTCCCATTTTTGGGCGGTCTGCACAAAAGTGGAAAGTCTAGCCCCTCGTATTTCAGGATCGGAGCCATTTCCTGAATCAGGATGGATGACTCACCCATGTTCAGGATCATTGCAGGCACTTGTCCCATTGTGCTGGTGGACTTAGAGCAGCTCCCAGCCACTCTGCAGGATGAGCTCCCTTGGGGCGGGAAGAGCTCAAGAAAAATAGTTGCAAATCCTCTTCACTCCTAACCATATGGCAGGACTGACATATGAAGAAAGACTGGATCGACTAGGCTTATATTCACTGGAATTTAGAAGAATGAGAGGGGATCTCATAGAAACATATAAAATTCTAACGGGATTGGACAGGTTAGATGCAGGAAGAATGTTCCCGATGTTGGGGAAGTCTAGAACCAGGGATCACAGTCTAAGGATAAGGAGTAAGCCCTTTCGGACCGAGATGAGGAGAAACCTCTTCACGCAGAGAATTGTGAACCTGTGGAATTCTCTACCACAGAAAGTTGTTGAGGCCAGTTAGTTGGATATATTCAAAAGAGAGTTAGATGTGGCCCTTACGGCTAAAGCGATCAAGGGGTATGGAGAGAAGGCATAAGAACATAAGAACATAAGAATTAGGAACAAGAGTAGGCCATCTAGCCCCTCGAGCCTGCTCCGCCATTCAATAAGATCATGGCTGATCTGGTCGTGGACTCAGCTCCACTTACCCGCCCTCTCCCCGTAACCCTTAATTCCCTTATTGGTTAAAAATCTATCTATCTTTGACTTGAAAACATTCAATGAACTAGCCTCAACTGCTTCCTTGGGCAGAGAATTCCACAGATTCACAACCCTCTGGGAGAAGAAATTCTTTCTCAACTCGGTTTTAAATTGGCTCCTCTGTATTTTGAGGCTGTGCCCTGTAATTCTAGTCTCCCCGACCAGTGGAAACAACCTCTCTGCCTCTAGCTTGTCTATCCCTTTCATGATTTTAAATGTTTCTATAAGATCACCCCTCATCCTTCTGAACTCCAACGAGTAAAGACCCAGTCTACTCAATCTATCATCATAAGGCAACCCCCTCATTTCTCGAATCAGCCTAGTGAATCGTCTCTGTACCCCTTCCAAAGCTAGTATATCCTTCCTTAAGTAAGGTGACCAAAACTGCATGCAGTACTCCAGGTGCGGCCTTACCAATACCTTATATAGTTGCAGCAAGACCTCCCTGCTTTTGTACTCCATCCCTCTCGCAATGAAGACCAACATTCTATTCGCCTTCCTGATTACCTGCTGCACCTGCAAACTAACCTTTTGGGATTCATGCACAAGGACCCCTAGGTCCCTCTGCACCACAGCATGTTGTAATTTCTCCCCATTCAAATAATATTCCCTTTTACTGTTTTTTTTCCCAAGGTGGATGACCTCACACTTTCCGACATTGTATTCCATCTGCCAAACCTTAGCCCATTCGCTTAACCTATCCAAATCTCCTTGCAGCCTCTCTGAGTCCTCTACACAACCCGCTTTCCCACTAATCTTAGTGTCATCTGCAAATTTTGTTGCACTACACTCTGTCCCCTCTTCTATGTATATTGTAAACAGTTGTGGTCCCAGCACTGATCCCTGTGGCACACCACTAACCAGTGATTTCCAACCGGAAAAGGACCCATTTATCCCGACTCTCTGCTTTCTGTTCACCAGCCAATTCTCTATCCATGCTAATACATTTCCTCTGACTCCGCGTACCTTTATCTTCTGCAGTAACCTTTTGTTTGGCACCTTATCGAAAGCCTTTTGGAAATCTAAATACACCACATCCATCGGTACACCTCTATCCACCATGCTCGTTATATCCTCAAAGAATTCCAGTAAGTTAGTTAAACATGATTTCCCTTTCATGAATCCATGCTGCGTCTGCTTGATTGCACTATTCCTATCCAGATGTCCCGCTATTTCTTCCTTAATGATAGTTTCAAGCATTTTCCCCACTACAGATGTTAAACTAACCAGCCTATAGTTACCTGCCTTTTGCCTGCCCCATTTTTTAAACAGAGGCATTACATTAGCTGCTTTCCAATCCGCTGGTACCTCCCCAGAGTCCAGAGAATTTTGGTAGATTATAACGAATGTATCTGCTATAATTTCCGCCATCTCTTTTAATTCCCTGGGATGCATTTCATCAGGACCAGGGGACTTGTCTACCTTGAGTCCCATTAGCCTGTCCAGCACTACCCCCCTAGTGATAGTGATTGTCTCAAGGTCCTCTCTTCCCACATTCCTGTGGCCTGCAAATTCTGGCATGGTTTTTGTATCTTCCACTGTGAAGACGGAAGCAAAATAATTGTTTAAGGTCTCAGCCATTTCCACATTTCCCATTATTAAATCCCCTTTTTCATCTTCTCAGGGACCAACATTTACTTTAGTCACTCTTTTCCGTTTTATATATCTGTAAAAGCTTTTACTGTCTGTTTTTATGTTTTTCGCAAGTTTACCTTCGTAATCTATCTTCCCTTTCTTTATTGCTTTTTTAGTCATTCTTTGCTGTTGCATAAAATTTTCCCAATCCTCTAGTTTCCCACTAACCTTGGCCACCTTATACGCATTAGTCTTTGATTTGATACTTTCCTTTATTTCCTTAGTTATCCACGGCTGGTTATCCCTTCTCTTGCCGCCCTTCTTTTTCACTGGAATATATTTTTGTTGCACACTATGAAAGAGCTCCTTAAAAGTCCTCCACTGTTCCTCAATTGTGCCACCGTTTAGTCCTTGTTTCCAGTCTACTTTAGCCAACTCTGCCCTCATCCCACTGTAGTCCCCTTTGTTTAAGCATAGTATGCTTGTTTCTGACACAACTTCCTCATCATCAATCTGTATTACAAATTCAACCATATTGTGATCACTCATTCTGAGAGGATCTTTTACTAGGAGATCGTTTATTTTTCCTGTCTCGTTACACCGGACCAGATCTAAGATGGCTTGCTCCCTTGTAGGTTCTGTTACATACTGTTCTAAGAAACAATCCCGTATGCATTCTTCCTCCTCTAGGCTACCCTGTGCGATTTGATTTGACCAATCGATATGTAGGTTAAAATCCCCCATGACTATTGCCGTTCCTTTTTCACATGCCTCCATTATTCCCTTGATTATTTCCCGCCCCACTGTGAAGTTATTATTTGGCGGCCTATAAACTACGCTGACCAGTGACTTTTTCCCCTTACTATCTCTAATCTCCACCCACAATGATTCAACATTTTGTTCATTGGAGCCAATATCATCCCTCACAACTGCCCTGATATCATCTTTTATTAACAGAGCTACCCCACCTCCTTTCCCTTCTTGCCTATCTTTCTGAATCGTCAGATACTCCTGTATGTTTTATTCCCATTTTGGCCACCCTGCAACCATGTTTCTGTAATGGCCACCAAATCATACCCATTTGTAATGATTTGTGCCGTCAACTAATTTACTTTATTTCGAATGCTGCGTGCATTTAGGTAGAGTGTTTTCATTCTAGTTTTTAAACCATGATTTTTAGTTTTAATCCCTCCTGCAGCCCTTTTATATTCAGTGGCCATTTTTGTTTCTTGCCTTTGGTTTCTCTGCCCTCCACTTTTACTCATCTCTTTTCTGTCTTTTGTTTTTGTCTCCTTTTTGTTTCCCTCTGTCTCCCTGTATTGGTTCCCATCCCCCTGCCATATTAGTTTAACTCCTCCCCAACAGCACTAGCAAACACTCCCCCTAGGACATTGGTTCCGGTCCTGCCCAAGTGCAGACCGTCCAGTTTGTACTGGTCCCACCTCCCCCAGAACCGGTTCCAATGCCCCACGAATTTGAATCCCTCCCTGCTGCACCACTGCTCAAGCCACGTATTCATCTGTGCTATCCTGCGATTCTAACTCTGACTAGCACGTGGCACTGGTAGCAATCCCGAGATTACTACTTTTGAGGTCCTACTTTTTAATTTAGCTCCTAGCTCCTTAAATTCGTCTTGTAGGACCTCATCCCTTTTTTACCTATGTCGTTGGTACCAATGTGCACCACGACAACTGGCTGTTCTCCCTCCCTTTTTAGAATGTCCTGCACTCGCTCGGAGACATCCTTGACCCTTGCACCAGGGAGGCAACATACCATCCTGGAGTCTCGGTTGCGGCCGCAGAAACACCTATCTATTCCCCTCACAATTGAATCCCCTATCACTATCGCTCTCCCACTCTTTTTCATGCCCTCCTGTACAACAGAGCCAGCCATGGTGCCATGAACTTGGCTGCTGCTGCTCTCCCCTGATGAGCCATCTCCCTCAACAGCACTCAAAGCAGTGTATCTGTTTTTCAGGGGGATGACCAGATGGGCCCCCTGCACTATCTTCTTTGTACTACTCTTTCTGCTGGTCTTCCATTCCCTAGCTGGCTGTGGATCCTTCTCATGCGGTAAGACCAACTCACTACACATGCCACTTATGTCATTCTCAGCATCGTGGATGCTCCAGAGTGAATCCACCCTCAGCTCCAATACCGCAACGCGGTCCGTCAGGAGATGGAGGCGGATACACTTCCCGCACACATAGTCGTCAGGGACACCGGAAGTGTATGGAATGGGGTACTGAAGTTGCATGATCAGCCATGATCTTATTGAATGGTGGTGCAGGCTCGAAGGACCGGATGGCCTGCTCCTGCACCTATTTTCTTTGTTTCTATGTTACGGTGAAAGTGACACAACCAGTCTGTTGTGTTTCCACGAATTGTAAGATGATGTGGGACTCACTCAGTGCAGAAATCTGTCAGCCATTACCTCATGAGACACATTAGGTATAATGTTCCTGAGAGCCATGAAAATGAGTGTTCCCCAAGGTGACTTTTGTGGAACCATAAGTTTCATTTTATCTCCACTGCACATCATTAGATGGTGGCTGCTGTGGAATTATTAGCCACAGCAACAGTAGGTAGGGCAAGGTCCACAAGTAGGCAACCCTTAGTGCTTGTTCTTCATTAAACGAGGGCGAAATCCAGGATTAGTGAAGGGTAAAGGCATCATGCAAGCTGCTGGGGGAACCTGACATTCAGCTGTATCATCATTTGCAAGTGATTGCATACTATATGCACATTAATTGAATAATACCATTTGTGATTAATATTTAGGGTACTTCAATCTGTTGGAGCTCACATGCCCACATGGGTCCCCTGAACAGATGGTAAAAAGCAAGAGCATGTGTCTGCTACTCTGTGGTCTCCACAGGGAAGAGGATATGATTAGCCCTGGCAGAGAGGGTATCGGTGACCTTGTGGATACAACGCTGATTAATGTAATTTAATCTGAAACCTTCCAGTGGTATAATAATCGAGTGCTAATGTGATTTGTATTCCCCTGGCATTGACAGAGCTGTGTTGGTTCAGGTTCTTTTCCAGTCTCGAACTAACTCCCGACTAAACTGGAGCCTCTTTAAGTATTGCTCCTCTGAAAGGTTCGGGCAAATCCGTCTCGGTCTGTAAACCCACTCAGTCAGTGCCCTCTTTCTCTGGTAGCATCTCGTTACTAATGCTCCTGACTCCGACTCCTCCATATTGCTAATGACACCGCCACCCTGCAGTTTGCACAGGTGTCTTCCCGGAAACCACAAATAGACAAACATTCCACACAATGGGCCCGAAATGTACCTCCACCCGAACCGGGTCGCACCTTCCGCTGCTGAACTGTTTTATCAACCGTGTCGGATGAGGTCGCCTCTTTCGGTAAATTCAGCTCTTTGTCGTTTCTTTTGAAGCGGACCGGAAGTCAGTCATAATGGGGGTGGAAGTGGTGTGGTAAGTGCTGTAGAGGGGCGGCATGGAGGCGGGACGGAGTCTCCATTGCTGTCAGTCAGCAGCGGAGCGGAGGTGACATCACGACGCATGTGTGTCACCACGCTCGCTCCTTCACTTAAAGGGGAGAGCCTTCGGCATTTGGAAACATCGGTCCACTGGGCCCCCAGGGAGGGTTTCGACCGGGCCAGCAGTCTGGTACCCAAGAGGGGGAGCCAGGCTGCCTGTTGCCTGTTGGTGGCCCAGCCGAACCCGGTGGGCATAATTGACAAACCGACTGACAAAACAAATCATGGCGGCCGCGGCAGTGCGCCCTCCCCTTGAAGGGCCGCTGCGCTGCTGTGGCTCACAGAGTGAAAGCAAGGTGCACCGACAGACAAAGCTGTCGGGGGCAGCGCGCGGCGGGTTAATGATTTTTGGAGCGAAACTTCGTGGGGGGTGCGATGGAGGTACGGGAGATCGGCGGTGCGCGCTTTGATGACACACTTAGGATGGTCGGCAGCAGCGGGGCACAAGTGGGGACCGCCAGAAAACCCCCCGAGCTGAATTTCGCTGGCGGCGGCAATTGGACCGGAAGTCCACGGCCGCTCGACTCCGCCGCCTGGCCGCCGCTTTCTGGCGGTAAGTGGTCTTTTTGGGAAGCAGAATTTTGGCCGCTATGCCTCTATTCCCATAATGCAAGACTCCTATCTCAGATACTTTGCTGTGACTTACAAAATCTGCCAACTCAGGTCTCACAGTGCCCTTACAGCTCTTGAAAAATACACAGTGACCTCTTTTTATGAGACTAGCTTACCCGTAACCTGCGATTGACAATGAACGTGCAAATCATATTGCAGCTCTTCCTAACAACATAAATGCAAGGACTTCGGATGAATTCTGGCCTCTTGCCTTCAGTTGTGTAGCCCCTAAATGCTGTAATTTCCTCCCTAAACCTCTTTGCCTCTCTATCTATCTCTCATCCTTTAAGTTGCTCCTTAAAACCGAACCCTTTCACCAAGCTTCTGGGCACCTGTCCTCATATCCTGTTATGTGGCTCGGTGCCAAATTTTGCCTCATAACACTCCTGACAATTGCACTGGGATGTTTAGCAAGTAAAGGCACTATCTAAATGCAAATTGTTATTGTTATTTGCTTGGTAATGCTTCCCTTAGTTGCAGCACAGTGGCTCAGGAAATCACAGGCATTATGACCATTATTGGAGCATTATGGCCA
Source organism: Pristiophorus japonicus (assembly GCF_044704955.1). Lineage (NCBI taxonomy): Eukaryota > Metazoa > Chordata > Chondrichthyes > Pristiophoridae > Pristiophorus > Pristiophorus japonicus. The sequence continues at coordinate 172,493,903 of NC_091990.1, forward strand.
TTATTGGAGCATTATGGCCATTATTGGAGCATTATGACCATTATTGGAGCATTATGGCCATTATTGGAGCATTATGGCCATTATAAGAACATAAGAAATTGGAGCAGGAGTAGGCCATACGGCCCCTCGAGCCTGCTCCGCCATTTAATATCATCATGGCTGATCCGATCATGGATTCAGGTCCACTTCCCCACCTGCTCCCCATAATCCCTTATTCCCTTATCGGTTAAGAAGCTGTCTATCTCTGTCTTAAATTTATTCAATGTCCCAGTTTCCACAGCTCTATGAGGCAGCGAATTCCACAGATTTACAACACTCTGAGAGAAGAAGTTCCTCCTCATCTCAGTTTTAAATGGGTGGTCCCTTATTCTAAGATTATGCCCTCTAGTTCTAGTCTCCCCTATCAGTGGAAACATCCTCTCTTCATCCACCTTATCAAGCCCCTTCATAATCTTATATGTTTCGCTAAGATCACCTCCAAATATTCTGAATTCCAATGAGTAGAGGCCTAACCTATTCAACCTTTCCTCATGTCAACCCCCTCATCTCCAGAATCAACCTAGTGAACCTTCTCTGAACTGCCTCCAAAGCAAATATATCCTTTCGTAAATATGGAAACCAAAATTGCATGCAGTATTCCAGGTGTGGCCTCCAGCAAGACTTCCCTGCTTTTATACTCCATCCCCTTTGCAATAAAGGCCAAGATTCCATTGGCCTTCCTGATCACTTGCTGTACATGCATACTATCCTTTTGTGTTTCATGCACAAGTACCTCCAGGTCTCACTGTACTACAGCACTTTGAAATCTTTTTCCATTTAAATAATAACTTTCTCTTTGATTTTTTTTTCTGCCAAAGTGCATGACCTCACACTTTCCCACGTTATAGTCCATCTGACAAATTTTTGCCCACTCACTTAGCCTGTCTATGTCATTTTGCAGATTTTTTGTGCCTTCCTCACACATTGCTTTTCCTCTCAACTTTGTATCATCAGCAAACTTCGCTATGTTACACTCGGCCCTTTCTTCCAAGTCGTTAATATAGATTGTAAATAGTTGGAGTCCCAGCACTGATCTCTGCGGCACCCAGTAGTTACTGATTGCAAACCAGAGAATAAACCATTTATCCCGAATCTCTGTTTTCTCTTCATTAGCCAATCCTCTATCCAGGCTAATATGTTACCCCCAACACCGTGAACTTTTATCTTGTGCAGGAACCATTATTGGAACATTATGGCCATTATTGGAGCATTATGGCCATTATTGGAGCATTATGACCATTATTGGAGCATTATGGCCATTATTGGAGCATTATGGCCATTATTGGAGCATTGTGGCCGTTATTGGAGCATTATGGCCATTATTGGAGCATTATGACCATTATTGGAGCATTATGACCATTATTGGAGCATTATGACCATTATTGATGACCATTATTGGAGTATTATAGCCATTATTGGAGCATTATGGCCATTATTGGAGCATTATGGCCATTATTGGAGCATTACCATTATTGGAGCATTATGACCATTATTGGTGCATTATGACCATTATTGGAGCATTATGGCCATTATTACAGTATGATGATCATTATTGGAGCATTATGACCATTATTGGAGCATTATGATCATTATTAGAGCATTATGGCCATTATTGGAGCATTATGACCATTATTGGAGCATTATGGCCATTATTGGAGCATTATGACCATTATTGGACATTATGACCAGTATTGGAGCATTATCACCATTATTGATATATTATGACCATTATTGGAGCATTATGACCATTATTGGAGCATTATGACCCTTATTGGAGCATTATGACCCTTATTGGAGCATTATGACCATTATTGGAGCATTTTGGCCATTATTGGGGCATTATGACCATTATTGGAGCATTATGACCATTATTAGAGCATTATGACCATTATTAGAGCATTATGGCCATTATTGGAGCATTATAGCCATTATAGAAACATAGAAACATAGAAAATAGGTGCAGGAGCAGGCCATTCAGCCCTTCTAGCCTGCACCGCCATTCAATGAGTTCATGGCTGAACATGAAACTTCAGTACCCCCTTCCTGCTTTCACGCCATACCCCTTGATCCCCCTAGTAGTAAGGACTTCATCTAACTCCCTTTTGAATATATTTAGTGAATTGGCCTCAACAACTTTCTGTGGTAGAGAATTCCACAGGTTCACCACTCTCTGGGTGAAGAAGTTTCTCCTCATCTCGGTCCTAAATGGCTTAGACTGTGACCCCTGGTTCTGGACTTCCCCAACATTGGGAACATTCTTCCTGCATCCAACCTGTCCAAACCCGTCAGAATTTTAAACGTTTCTATGAGGTCCCCTCTCACTCTTCTGAACTCCAGTGAATACAAGCCCAGTTGATCCAGTCTTTCTTGATAGGTCAGTCCCACCATCCCGGGAATCAGTCTGGTGAATCTTCGCTGCACTCCCTCAATAGCAAGAATGTCTTTCCTCAAGTTAGGAGACCAAAACTGTACACAATACTCCAGGTGTGGCCTCACCAAGGCCCTGTACAACTGTAGCAACACTTCCCTGCCCCAGTACTCAAATCCCCTCGCAATGAAGGCCAACATGCCATTTGCTTTCTTAACCGCCTGCTGTACCTGCATGCCAACCTTCAATGACTGATGTACCATGACACCCAGGTCTCGTTGCACCTTCCCTTTTCCTAATCTGTCACCATTCAGATAATAGTCTGTCTCTCTGTTTTTACCACCAAAGTGGATAACCTCACATTTATCCACATTATACTTCATCTGCCACGTATTTGCCCACTCACCTAACCTATCCAAGTCACTCTGCAGCCTCATAGCATCCTACTCGCAGCTCACACTGCCACCCAATTTAGTGTCATCTGCAAATTTGGAGATACTACATTTAATCCCCTCGTCTAAATCATTAATGTACAATGTAAACAGCTGGGGCCCCAGCACAGAACCTTGCGGTACCCCACTAGTCACTGCCTGCCATTCTGAAAAGTACCCATTTACTCTTACTCTTTGCTTCCTATCTGACAACCAGTTCTCAATCCACGTCAGCACACTACCCCCAATCCCATGTGCTTTAACTTTGCACATTAATCTCCTGTGTGGGACCTTGTCGAAAGCCTTCTGAAAGTCCAAATATACCACATCTACTGGTTCTCCTTTGTCCATTGGAGCATCATGGCCATTATTGGAGCATTATGGCCATTATTGGAGCATTATGGCCATTATTGGTGCATTATGACCATTATTGGAAAATTATGACCATTATTGAAGCATTATGACCATTATTGGAGTATTATGACCATTATTAGAGCATTATGACCATTATTAGTGCATTATGGCCATTATTGGTGCATTATGACCATTATTCGAGCATTATGGCCATTATTCAAGCATTATGGCTATTATTGGAGCATTATGACCATTATTGGAGCATTATGGCCATTATTGGACATTATGCCCAATATTGGAGCATTATCACCATTATTGATGTATTATGACCATTATTGGAGCATTTTGACCATTATTGGAGCATTATGACCCTTATTGGAGCATTATGACCCTTATTGGAGCATTATGATATTGGAGCATTATGGCCATTATTGTGGCATTATGACCATTATTGGAGCATTATGACCATTATTAGAGCATTATGACCATTATTAGAGCATTATGACCATTGTGCGAGTATTATGACCATTATTAGAGCATTGTGACTATTATTAGTGCATTATGGCCATTATTGGAGCATTATAGCCATTATTGGAGCATTATGGCCATTATTGGAGCATTATGACCATTATTGGTGCATTATGACCATTATTGGAAAATTATGACCATTATTGAAGCATTATGACCATTAATGGGGCATTATGACCATTATTGGAGCATTATGATCATTATTCGAGTATTATGACCATTATTAGAGCATTATGGCCATTATTTGTGCATTATGACCATTATTGGAGCATTATGGCCATTATTCGAGCATTATGGCTATTATTGGAGCATTATGACCATTATTGGAGCATTATGGCCATTACTGGAGCATTATGGCCATTATTGGAGCATTATGACCATTATTGGAGCATTATGGCCATTATTGGACATTATGACCAGTATTGGAGCATTATGACCATTATTGATGTATTATGACCATTATTGGAGCATTATGACCCTTATTGGAGCATTATGGCCATTATTGGCGCATTATGACCATTATTGGAACATTATGACCATTATTGGAGCCTTGTGGCCATTACTGGAGCATTATGGCCATTATCGGAGCATTATGACCATTATTGGAGCATTATGGCCATTATTGGCACATTATGACCATTATTGGAACATTATGACCATTATTGGAGCCTTGTGGCCATTACTGGAGCATTATGGCCATTATCGGAGCATTATGACCATTATTGGAGCATTATGACCATTATTGCGGCATTACGGCCATTATTGGAGCATTATGGCCATTATTGGAGCATTATTGCCATTATTGGAGCATTATGACCATTATTGAAGTATGATGACCATTATCGGAGCATTATGGCCATTATTTGAGCATTATGGCCATTATTGGAGCATTATGACCATTATTAGAGTATTATGACCATTATTGGAACATTATGGCCATTATTGGAGCATTATGGTCATTATTGGAGGATTATGACCATTATTGGAGCATTATGACCATTACTAGAGCATTATGGCCATTATTGGAGCATTATGACCATTATTGGAGCATTATGGCCATTATTGGAGCATTATGTCCATTATTGGTGCATTATGACTATTGGAAAATTATGACCATTATTGAAGCATTATGACCATTAATGGGGCATTATGACCATTATTGGAGCATTATGATCATTATTCGAGTATTATGACCATTATTAGAGCATTATGACCATTATTAGTGCATTATGGCCATTATTTGTGCATTATGACCATTATTGGAGCATTATGGCCATTATTCGAGCATTATGGCTATTATTGGAGCATTATGACCATTATTGGAGCATTATGGCCATTACTGGAGCATTATGGCCATTATTGGAGCATTATGACCATTATTGGAGCATTATGGCCATTATTGGACATTATGACCAGTATTGGAGCATTATGACCATTATTGATGTATTATGACCATTATTGGAGCATTATGACCCTTATTGGAGCATTATGGCCATTATTGGACATTATGACCAGTATTGGAGCATTATGGCCATTATTGGACATTATGCCCAATATTGGAGCATTATCACCATTATTGATGTATTATGACCATTATTGGAGCATTATGACCATTATTGGAGCATTATGACCCTTATTGGAGCATTATGACCCTTATTGGAGCATTATGATATTGGAGCATTATGGCCATTATTGTGGCATTATGACCATTATTGGAGCATTATGGCCATTATTGGAACATTATGACCATTATTGGAGCCTTGTGGCCATTACTGGAGCATTATGGCCATTATCGGAGCATTATGACCATTATTGGAGCATTATGACCATTATTGCGGCATTACGGCCATTATTGGAGCATTATGGCCATTATTGGAGCATTATTGCCATTATTGGAGCATTATGACCATTATTGGAGCATTATGGCCATTACTGGAGCATTATGGCCATTATTCGAGCATTATGGCTATTATTGGTGCATTATGACCATTATTGGAGCATTATGACCATTATTGGACATTATGCCCAATATTGGAGCATTATCACCATTATTGATGTATTATGACCATTATTGGAGCATTTTGACCATTATTGGAGCATTATGACCCTTATTGGAGCATTATGACCCTTATTGGAGCATTATGATATTGGAGCATTATGGCCATTATTGTGGCATTATGACCATTATTGGAGCATTATGACCATTATTAGAGCATTATGACCATTATTAGAGCATTATGACCATTGTGCGAGTATTATGACCATTATTAGAGCATTGTGACTATTATTAGTGCATTATGGCCATTATTGGAGCATTATAGCCATTATTTGAGCATTATGGCCATTATTGGAGCATTATGACCATTATTGGTGCATTATGACCATTATTGGAAAATTATGACCATTATTGAAGCATTATGACCATTAATGGGGCATTATGACCATTATTGGAGCATTATGATCATTATTCGAGTATTATGACCATTATTAGAGCATTATGACCATTATTAGTGCATTATGGCCATTATTTGTGCATTATGACCATTATTGGAGCATTATGGCCATTATTCGAGCATTATGGCTATTATTGGAGCATTATGACCATTATTGGAGCATTATGGCCATTACTGGAGCATTATGGCCATTATTGGAGCATTATGACCATTATTGGAGCATTATGGCCATTATTGGACATTATGACCAGTATTGGAGCATTATGACCATTATTGATGTATTATGACCATTATTGGAGCATTATGACCCTTATTGGAGCATTATGGCCATTATTGGCGCATTATGACCATTATTGGAACATTATGACCATTATTGGAGCCTTGTGGCCATTACTGGAGCATTATGGCCATTATCGGAGCATTATGACCATTATTGGAGCATTATGGCCATTATTGGCACATTATGACCATTATTGGAACATTAGGACCATTATTGGAGCATTATGGCCATTATTGGAGCATTATGACCATTATTGGAGCATTATGGCCATTATTGGAGCATTATGGCCATTATTGGAGCATTGTGGCCGTTATTGGAGCATTATGGCCATTATTGGAGCATTATGACCATTATTGGAGCATTATGACCATGATTGGAGCATTATGACCATTATTGATGACCATTATTGGAGTATTATAGCCATTATTGTAGCATTATGGCCATTATTGGAGCATTATGGCCATTATTGGAGCATTATGACCATTATTGGAGCATTATGACCATTATTGGTGCATTATGACCATTATTGGAGCATTATGGCCATTATTACAGTATGATGATCATTATTGGAGCATTATGACCATTATTGGAGCATTATGATCATTATTAGAGCATTATGGCCATTATTGGAGCATTATGACCATTATTGGAGCATTATGGCCATTATTGGAGCATTATGACCATTATTGGACATTATGACCAGTATTGGAGCATTATCACCATTATTGATATATTATGACCATTATTGGAGCATTATGACCATTATTGGAGCATTATGACCCTTATTGGAGCATTATGACCCTTATTGGAGCATTATGACCATTATTGGAGCATTATGACCATTATTAGAGCATTATGGCCATTATTGGAGCATTATAGCCATTATAGAAACATAAAAACATAGAAAATAGGTGCAGGAGCAGGCCATTCAGCCCTTCTAGCCTGCACCGCCATTCAATGAGTTCATGGCTGAACATGAAACTTCAGTACCCCCTTCCTGCTTTCACGCCATACCCCTTGATCCCCCTAGTAGTAAGGACTTCATCTAACTCCCTTTTGAATATATTTAGTGAATTGGCCTCAACAACTTTCTGTGGTAGAGAATTCCACAGGTTCACCACTCTCTGGGTGAAGAAGTTTCTCCTCATCTCGGTCCTAAATGGCTTACCCCTTATCCTTAGACTGTGACCCCTGGTTCTGGACTTCCCCAACATTGGGAACATTCTTCCTGCATCCAACCTGTCCAAACCCGTCAGAATTTTAAACGTTTCTATGAGGTCCCCTCTCACTCTTCTGAACTCCAGTGAATACAAGCCCAGTTGATCCAGTCTTTCTTGATAGGTCAGTCCCACCATCCCGGGAATCAGTCTGGTGAATCTTCGCTGCACTCCCTCAATAGCAAGAATGTCTTTCCTCAAGTTAGGAGACCAAAACTGTACACAATACTCCAGGTGTGGCCTCACCAAGGCCCTGTACAACTGTAGCAACACTTCCCTGCCCCAGTACTCAAATCCCCTCGCAATGAAGGCCAACATGCCATTTGCTTTCTTAACCGCCTGCTGTACCTGCATGCCAACCTTCAATGACTGATGTACCATGACACCCAGGTCTCGTTGCACCTTCCCTTTTCCTAATCTGTCACCATTCAGATAATAGTCTGTCTCTCTGTTTTTACCACCAAAGTGGATAACCTCACATTTATCCACATTATACTTCATCTGCCACGTATTTGCCCACTCACCTAACCTATCCAAGTCACTCTGCAGCCTCATAGCATCCTACTCGCAGCTCACACTGCCACCCAATTTAGTGTCATCTGCAAATTTGGAGATACTACATTTAATCCCCTCGTCTAAATCATTAATGTACAATGTAAACAGCTGGGGCCCCAGCACAGAACCTTGCGGTACCCCACTAGTCACTGCCTGCCATTCTGAAAAGTACCCATTTACTCTTACTCTTTGCTTCCTATCTGACAACCAGTTCTCAATCCACGTCAGCACACTACCCCCAATCCCATGTGCTTTAACTTTGCACATTAATCTCCTGTGTGGCACCTTGTCGAAAGCCTTCTGAAAGTCCAAATATACCACATCTACTGGTTCTCCTTTGTCCATTGGAGCATCATGGCCATTATTGGAGCATTATGGCCATTATTGGAGCATTATGGCCATTATTGGTGCATTATGACCATTATTGGAAAATTATGACCATTATTGAAGCATTATGACCATTATTGGAGTATTATGACCATTATTAGAGCATTATGACCATTATTAGTGCATTATGGCCATTATTGGTGCATTATGACCATTATTCGAGCATTATGGCCATTATTCAAGCATTATGGCTATTATTGGTGCATTATGACCATTATTGGACATTATGCCCAATATTGGAGCATTATCACCATTATTGATGTATTATGACCATTATTGGAGCATTTTGACCATTATTGGAGCATTATGACCCTTATTGGAGCATTATGACCCTTATTGGAGCATTATGATATTGGAGCATTATGGCCATTATTGTGGCATTATGACCATTATTGGAGCATTATGACCATTATTAGAGCATTATGACCATTATTAGAGCATTATGACCATTGTGCGAGTATTATGACCATTATTAGAGCATTGTGACTATTATTAGTGCATTATGGCCATTATTGGAGCATTATAGCCATTATTGGAGCATTATGGCCATTATTGGAGCATTATGACCATTATTGGTGCATTATGACCATTATTGGAAAATTATGACCATTATTGAAGCATTATGACCATTAATGGGGCATTATGACCATTATTGGAGCATTATGATCATTATTCGAGTATTATGACCATTATTAGAGCATTATGACCATTATTAGTGCATTATGGCCATTATTTGTGCATTATGACCATTATTGGAGCATTATGGCCATTATTCGAGCATTATGGCTATTATTGGAGCATTATGACCATTATTGGAGCATTATGGCCATTACTGGAGCATTATGGCCATTATTGGAGCATTATGACCATTATTGGAGCATTATGGCCATTATTGGACATTATGACCAGTATTGGAGCATTATGACCATTGTTGATGTATTATGACCATTATTGGAGCATTATGACCCTTATTGGAGCATTATGGCCATTATTGGCGCATTATGACCATTATTGGAACATTATGACCATTATTGGAGCCTTGTGGCCATTACTGGAGCATTATGGCCATTATCGGAGCATTATGACCATTACTGGAGCATTATGGCCATTATTGGCACATTATGACCATTATTGGAACATTATGACCATTATTGGAGCCTTGTGGCCATTACTGGAGCATTATGGCCATTATCGGAGCATTATGACCATTATTGGAGCATTATGACCATTATTGCGGCATTACGGCCATTATTGGAGCATTATGGCCATTATTGGAGCATTATTGCCATTATTGGAGCATTATGACCATTATTGGAGTATGATGACCATTATCGGAGCATTATGGCCATTATTTGAGCATTATGGCCATTATTGGAGCATTATGACCATTATTAGAGTATTATGACCATTATTGGAACATTATGGCCATTATTGGAGCATTATGGTCATTATTGGAGGATTATGACCATTATTGGAGCATTATGACCATTACTAGAGCATTATGGCCATTATTGGAGCATTATGACCATTATTGGAGCATTATGGCCATTATTGGAGCATTATGTCCATTATTGGTGCATTATGACTATTGGAAAATTATGACCATTATTGAAGCATTATGACCATTAATGGGGCATTATGACCATTATTGGAGCATTATGATCATTATTCGAGTATTATGACCATTATTAGAGCATTATGACCATTATTAGTGCATTATGGCCATTATTGGTGCATTATGACCATTATTGGAGCATTATGGCCATTATCCGAGCATTATGGCTATTATTGGAGCATTATGACCATTATTGGAGCATTATGGCCATTATTGGACATTATGACCAGTATTGGAGCATTATGGCCATTATTGGAGCATTATGACCATTATTGGAGCATTATGGCCATTATTGGATATTATGACCAGTATTGGAGCATTATGACCATTATTGATGTATTATGACCATTATTGGAGCATTATGACCATTATTGGAGCATTATGACCCTTATTGGAGCATTATGGCCATTATTGGCGCATTATGACCATTATTGGAGCATTATGACCATTATTGGAGCCTTCTGGCCATTACTGGAGCATTATGGCCATTATCGGAGCATTATGACCATTATTGGAACATTATGACCATTATTGTAGCATTATGGCCATTATTGGAGCATTATGGCCATTATTGGAGCATTATTGCCATTATTGGAGCATTATGACCATTATTGGTATGATGACCATTATCGGAGCATTATGGCCATTATTTGTGCATTATGGCCATTATTGGAGCATTATGACCATTATTAGAGCATTATGACCATTATTGGAGCATTATGACCATTAATAGAGCATTATGGTCATTATTGGAGGATTATGACCATTATTGGAGCATTATGGCCATTATTGGAGCATTATGACCATTATTGGAGTCTGATGACCATTATTGGAGCATCATGGCCATTATTGGAGCATTATGGCCATTAATAGGGCATTATGACCATTATTGGAGCATTACAGCCATTAATAGAGCGTTATGACAATTATTGGAGCATTATGACCATTATTGAAGCATTATGACCATTATTGAAGCATTATGACCATTATTGGAGTATGATGACCATTATTGAAGCATTATGACCATTATTGGAGCTTTATGACCATTATTGCGGCATTATGACCATTATTGGAATATGATGACCATTATTGAAGCATTATGACCATTATTGGAGCTTTATGACAATTATTGAGCATTGACCATTATTGAAGCATTATGACCATTATTGGAGCATTATGACCATTATTGAAGCATTATGACCATTAATGGGGCATTAAGACCATTGGAGCATTATGACCATTATTCGAGTATTATGACCATTATTAGTGCATTATGGCCATTATTGGAGCCTTATAGCCATTATTGGAGCATTATGGCCATTATTCGAGCATTATGACCATTATTGGAGCATTATGACCATTATTGGAGCATTATGGCCGTTATTGGAGCATTATCACCATTATTGATGTATTATGACCATTATTGGAGCATTATGACCATTATTGGAGCATTATGACCATTATTGGACCATTATGGCCATTATTGGGGCATTATGACCATTATTAATGTATTATGACCATTATTGGAGCCTTGTGGCCATTACTGGAGCATTATGGCTATTATCGGAGCGTTATGATCATTATTGGAGCATTATGACCATTATTGCAGCATTATGGCCATTGGAACATTATGGCCATTATTGGAGCATTATTGCCATTATTGGAGCATTATGACCATTATTGGAGAATTATGACCATTATTGGCGCATTATGGCCATTATTGGAGCATTATGACCATTATTGGAGCATTATGGCCATTATTAGAGCATTATGACCATAATTGATGCATTATGACCATTATTAGAGCATTCTGACCATTATTGGAGCATTATGGCCTGATGGATCGCTGCCCTTATCAATAGGTGCTCCTGGGCTGCCAGCAACAAGGAAATCTGCTCTGTACATCAGCAGCATTTATTTCCATTTTCTTTTCCACATTATCGAGGTATCTGCATTTCAAGCATTTGTCGTACTTATTTCATCAACTATGGTTCCTTTTTGTTTGTCGTACAGATTTAATCATTGATTATTATTACACTGAACTGTTGGGTTACTTTGTGTTTTTTTGTCTTTGTTCTGAAGTTGTTTAGTTTGGTGAGTGATCAGAGGATTAGGATATTGGATTTGGGTAGTCTATGGGTAGTTTGCATTTCTCATTTTTAAAACGTTTCCTGCCCTTGATCTTAACATTGTTCATTTTAATGAGCTGGCATGCTTCCAGGCATCGTAAAATGTTTTAACTGTTATAATGTCTTCCAAAATATTTTTCTGCTGTTACTAAGAAGAGGGCTCATTAATTTGAAATAAAGAACTTTAATCCCTTTACCAGCTTCCTGCAAAATTGTTGGACCAATCCTGTGTGGACAAGTGAGTTCCCTCAAAGTCTGTGCAACTTTGATGATTTATATTTGTGAGAAAACTCCACGCATTCATGCACATTTTCAGCATTTGCACAAGAAAATTGGGGATATTCTGGGACAGTCAGCATGGATTTGTAAAAATCAGTTTGTGTCTGACAAATTTATTAAAAGTTCTTTCAGGAAATAATGGATTGTATTGATTAAAAAAATGTCACGCATGTTGTGTATGTGGATTTTCAAAGGCACATAAGATGTCACATAAAAAGCCTGTTGATAAGATTAAGGCACATAACATTTAAAGGGAGCGTGGCAGCAAAAGTGGAAATTGGTTAAATGACAGACAACAGAGAGTGATGGTAGTTGGATAATTTTCAGATGGAACGGATCAAAATAGTGGTGTCCGCCCAGAGTCTGTGTTTGATGGCATTGTTCTTATCTGGGTTCGGCATATTCTCCATCATGGCGAATGCTGGGTAAATGCACTGCCATCGAAAGGCCACATTAGTGAATTGAACAGGATTTACTGTGATTGAAAGGCTGCATTAGAGAGAGTAGCGTACAGCGGTCTAGCCCGGAAATCGGCGTGGTCCCGGCCTGCAAGACCATCAGCAGGCCAGGGCCATCAGAGGGAGCAGCGTGCTGGGGCATATCACTGCAGGGAGCAGCGCGTGCTGCTGCAGGAGGGCGACGGCTGCGAAGTCAGGCCACTGAGTGCAGTGCGGGCAGGCACAGCAGGAGGGGCGAAGGAGCGGCAAGAGTCTGTAGAGGGGAGTGACTGGGACCCAGGAGAGGCGTGAGTTTGGGGCCCAGAAGTGGCGAGGGCCCAGGGGCAGCACGGGCCAGCCCACACTGATATATGTGCACGCTCGGTCCGTGCAGCCGAGCTGGTCTCCTGTCATCTTGCGTAATCCTTGCCACTAGACCAAGACCTAGCTCTGTCAAGCCCGTGTGGTGGCTGGTGTGCAATGGCCACCACACGTTAAAAAAATCCACGCACAGGCATCTTCCACCCTTCAGGATGTAGTTCTGGATCTGGAATATTAGGTCCTTCATTGAAACACCTGTGAACTCATCCTTTTTGGCGTAGAAGTAAGTCATCCTCGCTTCGAGGGACTACCTATGATGATGATCTTCTCTGGATATATAAATTATCTAATCTTGAGCACAATATCAATGGCTCTGAAATTCCAGTCGAGCTCTTCCCGCAGTCAAATGACAGAAAAAGAGAAAAAAGATGCGCACTTACCTGTTGCTGCTGCGCCCATTGGAACTTCCGAGCCTGAGGCCTCCCGTGACTGCACGTCGCAGTGCGTGCACGTGGGGACGTGCGCGGGCCAGGAGCTGGAGACAGCAGCCAATCAGGTGAAGTATAGATTCTCATTCATAGTAATAGGAGTTTCGCAAGTCCGGAACTCCGATTACTATGAATGGGAACCCCACCCACCCCCCAAACACCCAAAACACAATAAAAAATAGAAAATAATCTATATATTTCACATTCATTTAAATTAAAGTTGTTATAAAAAAATATATTTTCCCGACTTTTTAAAAAGTTTTTTTAATTAAGCCTTAAAGTAAACTTACTGTAGTGGGGACGGTTTTTAAACAATAAAATGTGTTTTTATAACTTTATTTTAATGTTTTTATGTATTTTTAAACACTAGCGCCTGTAAAAGTGGGCTATAGGCCTGCTTTTTCAGGCGCAAGATTTTAAAGGACATTTGCTGGGCAAGATATTCGTAAATGTCGAAAATCTTGCCCTGCAAGTGTCCTCGCTCCCGATCTGCGGCTGATCTGTCAAGCCAGAAATTTGACAGATCGGAAAAGCCGGTTTTCAGCGCATGCGCACTGCGCGCCGAAGCCTGGCTTTTCTGATGCCTTCCCAGGTCCATAGAAACTGTAAAGTCCTTACTCTACAGCATGAAACCACACGAGGCACATTCCAGGGACAAGGCCACTCCATGACCTTAACTCTTTATTACAGCACTCCAGAAGTGATGACCCTGCGTGGGACCTCCCTTTAGAAACCTGAATGATCAGGTAAGGAGTGTCTCCCGCAAGTTCACCCCCTGTGGTCAAGGTGTGCATCTGAGTTGCGTGTGTACAGTGTATACAGTAATACAGTGGTGTTACATTGTAGTTACAAACATGACAGAAACTTCGTACGGACCCGGGACATCGGAATTTCAGGGCCAATATTTACATTTGGCACAAAGGTAAAGAGCACGGTTCATTATGAAGAGGATTGTAAATGACATCAGGAGGATATGGACAGTTTAGTAGAGTCCAGGTTAAATGTCAGGTGAAACTTAATGCAAAGAAATGTAAGGTGATACTTTTTGTGAGCAAGAATAAGGACAAGAACTTTGCACTAAAAGGTAAAACTTTAAAAGAAGTAGAGGAACAGAGAGACTTAGGGGTTCAGATACATTCATCTTTAAAAGTGTGAGAAGACGGTGATAAAACTGCCAGATAAAAGCATACGAGATTCTGGGGCCGGAATTGCCCTCCTCCCCAAACGGGCGCACTAAACATTTTTTTCTTTCCGCCCAATCCATGGTGCGGAGAGTAGAGCGATATTCAGCTCTTTCATTTTGTTTTTTTAATCAGTGTGGTGTTCCAGGCGACTGCAGGGTGGAAATGCCGTTGGGTCAGGTCAGACGTCACTCTGAGTCATCAGCGCCGTGCTCATGACGTGATCACGTCGCTAACAATGCCACCACAACACGGCATGCCATGTCGCACTGATGCGTCACAACGTCCCACCCCTTCAGTTAAATGGGAAGCCGCATTAGTGGCACTCACTCAGCCACTAGGGAGGGTTTCGGCCATGCCAGCAGCCCGGTACCCATGAGGGGGTGCCGGGTTGCCTGTTGGCGGCCTGGCCGAACCCGTGGCCACCATTATCGGGCCAACCCCGGAGCCAATGATTTCATCGTTAATCGCCATGTCCTTACAACTGAACCACTAGGCTCACATACTACTCAATTCGCCACTCCACATTCATTTACCGACCAACAATATCTATCAATCACAACTCATACATTACATTCAGAGTTTCACCTCACTCTCATACACTTAGCGTTGCTTAGCACACACTGAAAGCTATTCAACGATGACAGACACATCGTCCAAACAGATTGTTTGACACTCACAGACACACTTCCCTTTTTCTTACAGGAGAAGGTGGGGCAAAACAGAAGGCAGCAGGTGCTAACCTGAAGGGGAACAGGCACACCCACAAAACCTTACCCTGATGGAGGATAACGGTGCTGGCCATACTTGGGAGCGACATTGCTGAGAGTGTGGTCAGCGGTGGGGCTGGATCAATTCATTATGACTTTATCCTCTTACCTAATCCTCCTTCTCACATCCCACTTCCCCCTCATCCCACAATCTCTTCTGATTTACAAGCTGCAGATGATGAAGCATGCACTTCTTGTGTTCCCCTGCTCCCATCACCAGAACCTTACCCTTTGTGCCTTTCTCCATTCAGATAGCCAAGAACTGCAACCTGGCCAGGCACTGGTGGAGGAGCAGGAAATGTACAGAAGAAGGTAGTGATGCAGAAGACACAGCACCATCACTCGAGTTCTGCTACACAGGACTCAGATGAGAACTTGGATGGGACGGCCCACAGAACAGAGGGTTGTGGGGATCTGGAACTCGCTGCCTGGCAGAGTGGTGGATGCAGAAACCCTCACCACTTTTAAGAGATGGTTGGATGGGCACTTAAAGTGCCGTAACCTGCAGGGTTACGGACCTAGAGCTGGTAATTGGGATTAGACTGGATAACCTCTTGTTGGCTGGCGCAGATATAATGGTAAGTACTGCAGGGAATAGAATATGGCCAGGGTGATCTCCTGGACTAGTTTCGATCGTCTGGATGGGTCGGAGAAGAATTTCCCCAGATTTCTTTCTCCCTAAATTGGCCTGGGTTTTTAATCTGGTTTTTGCCTCTCCCAGGAGATCACTTGGCTCCAGTTGAGGTGAAGTGTAGAATGTTTCAGTATAAGGGTGTCAGAGTTGTGTGAGGCAGACTGGTTGGGCTGGGTGGTCTTTGCCTTTCCGTCATTGTTCGTGGGTTTATATGTAACATTTAGGGCTACTGACCAAGGGCCGTTTGGCTCTTATTCGGCCGGCACGGACACGATGAACTGGAATGACCTCCTTCTGCGCTGTAAATTTCGATGTTTCTATGTTTCTAAAACTGATGGGTATGCACAATAAAAACGCTTGGTGCATGAGCAGGCCTGCCAGCAAACCTGAATGCAATTTCAAGGTGCATGGAGGAATCCAGCTCCAACGCTTGCACAGGGCTTTGCGTAGACCTTGGAGCCCATCCATTCCAGTGTGGGTGGGGTGGGCAGATTCACTGATAGACCAACCATCATGCAGTGTCTGATGGCCAATGTCTCAGCCTCCATTGCAGCAGAAGCAGAAGCCACCTAATGTCTGAATCCCGCAATGCAAGCTCAGACAGAAGTCACGCAAGCTCAGCTTGCTACCACGCAGGCGCAGGCTGCTGCCATCATGGCTGGGTTTACCAGTTTTGAAAGGGGCTTGCAAGGTGTCCCAGCAGTCCAGCAATCTGTCCTCCAGCAGATAACTAAGAATACTGAGGCGCCGCCCCGGGGGAATGGCATTGGCTCCGTGGAGAATGACCCTGCTGAACCTCAATGCGAGGAGTATTCGGAATAAAGTGGACGAATTAACTGCGCAGTTAACGGATATGATGTAATTGGCATCATGGAGCCATGGCTCCAGGGTGACCAAGACTGGGAACTCAACATCCAATGGTATTCAACATTTAGGAAGGATAGACAGAGAGGAAAAGGAGGCGGAGTGGCACTGCTGGTTAAAGAGGAAATTAATGCAATAGTAAGGAGGGACATTAGCTTGGATGATGTGGAATCGGTATGGGTGGAACTGCGGAACACCAAAGGGCAGTAAACGCTAGTGGGAGTTGTGTACAGACCACCAAACAGTAGTAGTGAGGTTGGGTACAGCATCAAACAAGAAATAATGGATGCGTGCAATAAAGGTACAGCAGTTAACATGGGCGACTTTAATCTACATATTGATTGGGCTAACCAAACTGGTAGCAATGCGGTGGAGGAGGATTTCCTGGAGTGTATTAGGGATGGTTTTCTAGACCAATATATCGATGAACCAACTAGAGAGCTGGCCATCCTAGACTGGGTGATGTGTAATGAGAAGGGACTAATTAGCAATCTTGTTGTGCGAGGCCCCTTGGGGAAGAGTGACCATAATATGGTAGACTTCTTTATTATGATGGAGAGTGACACAGTTAATTCGGAAACTAAGGTCCTGAACTTAAGGAAAGGTAACTTCGATGGTATGAGGTGTGAATTGGCTAGAATAGACTGGCAAAGGATACTTAAAGGGTTGACGGTGGATAAGCAATGGCAAACATTTAAAGATCACATGGATGAACTTCAGCAATTGTACATCCCTGTCTGTAGTAAAAATAAAACGGGGAAGGTGGCTCAACCTTGGCTAACAAGGGAAATTAAGGATAAAACCAAGGAAGAGGCATATAAATTGTCGAGAAAAAGCAACAAACCTGAGGACTGGGAGAAATTTAGAATTCAACAGAGGAGGACTAAGGGTTTAATTAAGAGAGGGAAAATAGAGTATGAGAGGAAGCTTGCAGGGAACATAAAAACTGACTGCAAAAACTTAATAAATATGTGAAGAGAAAAAGATTAGTAAAGACAAACCTAAGTCCCTTGCAGTCGGATTCAGGTGAATTTATAATAGGTAACAAAGAAATGGCAGACCAATTGAACAAATACTTTGATTCTGTCTTCACGAAGGAAGACATAAATAACCTTCAGAATGTACTAGGGGACAGTGGTCTAGTGACAAGGAGGAACTGAAGGATATCCTTATAAAGCGGGAAATTGTTTTCGGGAAATTGATGGGATTGAAGGCCGATAAATCCCTGGAGCCTGATAGTCTGCATCTCAGAGTACTTAAGGAAGTGGCCATACAAATAGTGGATGCATTGGTGATCATTTTCCAACAGTCAATCGACTCTGGCTCAGTTCCTATGGACTGGAGGGTAGCTAATGTAACACCACTTTTTAAAAAAGGAGGGAGAGAGAAAACGGGTAATTATAGACTGGTTAGCCTAACATCAGTAGTGGGGAAAATGTTGGAATCGATCATTAAGGATGAAATACCAATGCATTTGGAAAGCAGGGGCAGGATCGGGCCAAGTCAGCATGGATTTATGAAAGGGAAATCATGCTTGACAAATCTTATGGAATTTTTTGTGGATGTATCGAGCAGAGTGGACAAGGGGGAACCAGTGGATGTGGTGCATTTGGACTTTCAAAAGGCTTTTGACAAGGTCCCGCACAAGAGGTTGGTGTGCAAAATCAAAGCACATGGTATTGGGGGTAATGTACTGATGTGGATAGAGAACTGGTTGGCAGACATGAAGCAGAGAGTCGGGATAAACGGGTCCTTTTCAGAATGGCAGGCAGTGACTAGTGGAATGCTGCAGGGCTCAGTGCTGGGACCCCAGCTCTTTACAATATAAGTTAACGATTTAGATGAAGGAATTGAGTGCAATATCTCCAAGTTTGCAGATGACACTAAACTGTGTGGTGGTGTGAGCTGTGAGGAGGACGCTAAAAGGCTGCAGGGTGACTTGGACAGGTTAGGTGAGTGGGCAGATGCATGGCAGATGCAGTATAATGTGGTTAAATGTAAGGTTAACTATTTTGGGGACAAAAACACGAAGGCAGAATATTATCTGAATGGCGGCAGATTAGGAAAAGGGGAGGTGCAATGAGACCTGGGTGTCATGGTTCATCAGTCATTGAAAGTTGGCATGCAGGCACAGCAGGCGGTGAAGAAGACATATGGTATGTTGTTGGCCTTCATAGCTAAGGGATTTGAGTATAGGAGCAGGGAAGTCTTACTGCAGTTGTACAGGGCCTTGGTGAGGCCTCATCTGGAATATTGTGTTCAGTTTTGGTCTCCTAAACTGAGGAAGGACGTTCTTGCTATTGAGGGAGTGCAGCGAAGGTTCACCAGACTGATTCCAGGGATGCCTGGACTGACATATGAGGAGAGACTGGATCGACTGGGCCTTTATTCGCTGGAGTTTAGAAGGATGCGAGGGGATCTCATCGAAACGTATAAGATTCTGACGGGACTGGACAGGTTAGATGCGGGAAGAATGTTCCTGATGTTAAGGACCAGGGGACATAGTCTTAGGATAAGGGGTAGGCCATTTAGGACTGAGATGAGGAGAAACTTCTTCATTCAGAGAGTTGTTAACCTGTGGAATTCCCTGCCGCAGAGAGTTGTTGATGCCAGTTCATTGGATATATTCAAGAGGGTGTTAGATATGGCCCTTACGGCTAAAGGGATCAAGAGGTATGGAGGGTATGCAGGAAAGGGGTACTGAGGGAATGATCAGCCATGATCTTATTGAATGGCGGTGCAGACTCGAAGAGCCAAATGGCCTACTCCTGCACCTATTTTCTATGTTTCTATGTTTCTATGTCTCTCTCAGGATGACAGCACATGTCTTCCCACCACTCGCTAGTGCCCTTGCTGTTGCCTGTCAGCCAGCCCAGACTGCTGCTGTCCATGCCGTGATGGTGCAGTCCAGAGCTGCTTGAGGTCGCCCTGCAAGGCCATCTGCAGTCTTCCCCACTGAACGTCAGCAGCCTTCCACCAACCATACTGCAGCCACTGAGGTAGTACTGCTGAGAAGCACTGGGACAGGCAAAAATACACAGATCACAGACACTAAGAGAACGCACAGGGTGATTGGTTGAGTTTGAATGAAATATTGAAATGGTTTGATTCATAAAATTGGTTTGGAATGTTTGTTTTGTTGCAGCATTGTAGCATTGTGGCCAAGAGGACGCTGTGATGGTCAGTAACAGAGGGAAGGTAAGGTGTGGGATTGTTATTGAATGTGGGGTTGTGTTCACTGATACCAAAGTCAAATGAGTTGATCAAGGACAGTCCGGACAAAAACGGGCTGACTCAATTGTCTCCTCCCTTCCGCATCCTCCTCGTCGGCTTCCTCCTTGTTCCCGTCTGTTCCCTCCTCCTTCTCTTCCTCCTCCTCCTCTTCCTTATCCTTCTCCTCAGCTGGTCGCCATAGGCCTGGTGGCAAGGGCTGTGCCCTCATCAGGGCGAGGTTCTGGATCAGGCAGCAGACCACGACCAATCTTGAGATGTGCTCTGGTGAGTACTGCAGGGCTGCTCCAGAGTGGTCCAGACAGCGGACGTATTGTTTAAGGATGCCAATGGTCTGCTCTATCAGATTCCGTGTGGCATCATGGCTCTCATTATATGCATGCTGCCCGTGCGTGCGTGGGTTGCGCAGAGGAGTTGAAATCCAGGCGGTCAGCGGATAGCCCTTGTCGCCCAGTGGCCACCCTCTGGTTTATCGCGGTGGCTCAAATACTGATGGAACAGTGGACTGCCGCAGAATTAAGGCATCATAACAGCTGGCAGAATTGATCTGCATGATAATAAGAACATAAGAACATAAGAAATAGGAGCAGGAATAGGCCATATGGCCCCTCAAGCCTGCTCTGCATCAATAAGATCATGGCTGATCTGATCATGGACTCAGTTCCACTGCCCTGCCCGCTCCCCATAACCCTTCATCCCCCCATCGCTCAAGAAACTGTCTATTTCGGTCTTAAATGTATTTAATGTCCCAGCTTCCACAGCTCTCTGAGGCAGCGAATTCCACAGATTCACAACCCTCTGAGAGAAGAAATTTCTCCTCATCTCAGTTCTAAATGGGTGGCCCCTTATTCTAAGATCATGCCCTCTAGTTCTAGTCTCCCCCATCAGTGGAAACATCCTCTCTGCATCCACCTTGTCAAGCCCCATCATAATCTTATATGTTTCTATGATGAGCTGCATATGGTTGCACACCATACTCAGCCAGTCATTGAGGGAGTGGAATCTATTCTGGCTGAGGTACATTTCTGAATTGAGACACGGCGCCAGCAAAGTGACATGTCAGCATCAATGGCACTCTGACAAGAGAGAATGGAATGTATTCAGCTCCCTTTGCATAAAGAGCCTCACTCACCTCTCTGGCCAACTGGGAGATGGCACAGATGCCGCCTGCTGCTGTCTGGAAGGAGCCCAATGCAAAGTAGTTCAAGGCCATGGTCACCTTTACTGTCGCTGGCAATGCCTTCCTCAGCCTGGACTGAGTCTGTAGGTCTGCCTGGAGCGAGTGGCAGATGTCAATGACCACCTCTTTAGTGAAACGGAGACATTGCATGCACTGTTCCTCACTGAGGTTGAGGTAGAAGAATTACTCCCTGAAGACTCTGGGTGGATGTGGCCTCCTGCTGAAAGCCCTTCTCCCCTTGCCTCTTCTAGCAGCTTGTCCTGCTCTGTGTTGCCTCTGCTCATTCGCCCTATCGTGCCGCAGGCCAAGGGGGTTGCAAACTGCGGTACCGACGTCTGGGAGCAACTGGTCTGAGCAGACGCCTTGCAAGTCAGTGCCAAGTCCTTGAGCAGGTGCCACACCACTCCGTG
The DNA here is from genome assembly GCF_044704955.1 of Pristiophorus japonicus. Classification (NCBI taxonomy): domain Eukaryota; kingdom Metazoa; phylum Chordata; class Chondrichthyes; family Pristiophoridae; genus Pristiophorus; species Pristiophorus japonicus. The sequence goes on from NC_091990.1 coordinate 172,516,054, forward strand.
TAGACTTTAGACAACTTTAAAGAAATCTAGAAAACACCAAACACTTCGACAAACTCAGTGCCTTATCAAAACCAATCAGCACCGAACCTGTCGGCAGGTGACGCTCCCTTTAGATATCGCTGGTGCGCGGGCCTTCCTGCTGCTGGACACACGTTCAGCTGTACGAGGCTCAGAGAGGGTGTTAGCTCCAGTGTCGAGGTCGGAAATGGGCATTGACATCACGGTCTGCGCACTCTGCACACGTACGGCACTCGCTCCGAGCGCCGCCGCTCGTGCCCTCGCCAAAATGGCGTCTGAAGCAGCCCGCAACACAAGTGTGCACCAGCTGCTTGCCCGCCGGTTTCAAACCACACTGGCACCCTTGGTGCCCAAACAACAGGCGTTAACATGACCAAATCATTCACCCTTATTCTTTGCAATGAGAGAGCACGGTGATGAACATAAGAACATAAGAAATAGGAGCAGGAGTAGGCCATATGGCCCCTCGAGCCTGCTCCGCCATTCAATACAATCAAGGCTTATCCGATCACGGACTCAGCTCCACTTCCCTGCCCGCTCCCCATAATCCCTTATTCCCTTATCAGTTAAGAAACTGTCTATCTCTGTCTTAAATTTAGTCAATGAACCAGCTTCCACAGCTCTCTGAGGCAGCGAATTCCACAGATTTACAACCCGCTGAGAGAAGAAATTACTCCTCATCTCAGTTTTAAATGGGCAGTCCCTTATTCGAAGATTATGCCCTCTAGTTCTAGTCTCCCCTATCAGTGGAAACATCCTCTCTGCATCCACCTTCTCAAGCCCCCTCATAATCTTATACGTTTCGCTAAGATCACCTCTCATTCTTCTGAATTCCAATGAGTAGAGGCCCAACCTACTCAACCTTTCTTCATAAGTCAACCCCCTCATCTCGGAATCAACCTTGTGAACCTTCTCTGAATTGCCTCCAAAGCAAGTATATCCTTTCGTAAATATGGAAACCAAAACTGCACGCAGTATTCCAGATGTGGCCTCACCAATACCCTGTATAGCTGTAGCAAGACTTCCCTGCTTTTATACTCCATCCGCTTTGCAATAAAGGCCAAGATTCCATTGGCCTTCCTGATCACTTGCTGTACCTGAATACTAACCTTTTGTGTTTCATGCACAAGTACCCCCAGGTCCCGCTGTACTGCAGCACTTTGCAATCTTTCTCCATTTAAATAATAACTTGCTCTTTGATTTTTTTCTCCCAAAATGCATGACCACACACTTTCCAACATTATACTCCATCTGCCAAATTTTTGCCCACTCACTTATCCTGTCTATGTCCTTTTGCATATTTTGTGTGTCCTCCTCACACATTGCTTTTCCTCTCATCTTTGTATCGTGGGCAAACTTAGTTACGTTACACTCAGTCCCTTCTTCCAAGTCATTAATATAGATTGTAAATAGTTGGAGTCCCAGCACTGATCCCTGCGGCACCCCACTAGTTACTGATTGCCAACCCGAGAATGAACCATTTATCCCGACTCTCTGTTTTCTGTTCGATAGCTAATCCTCTATCCATGCTAATATATTACCCCCAACCTCGTGAACTTTTATCTTGTGCGGTAACCTTTTATGTGGCACCTGGTCAAATGCCTTCTGGAAGTCCAAATACACCACATCTACTGGTTCCTCCTTATCCACCGTGTTTGTTACATCCTCAAAGAATTCCAGCAAATTTGTCAAACATGACTTCCCCTTCATAAATCCATGCTGACTCTGCCTGACCGAATTATGCTTTTCCAAATGTCCTGCTACTGTTTCTTTAATAATGGACTCCAACATTTTCCCAACCACAGATGTTACGCTGACTGGTCTATAGTTTCCTGCTTTTTGTCTGCCTCCTTTTTAAAATCTGCTGGGAGCTCCCCACAATCCAGGGAATTTTGGTAAATTACAACCAATGCATCCACTATCACTGCCGCTACTTCTCTTAAGACCCTAGGATGCAAGCCATCAGGTCCAGGGGATTTATCTGCCTTTAGTCCCATTATCTTACTGAATTCCACCTCCTTAGTTATTGTGATTGTGTTAAGTTCCCCCTCCCCCCACCCCCCCATAGCCCATTGACTATCCACTGTAGGAATCCGAGTGGCAATGCATTTTTCCTCACCCAGGTGTCTGCATCCATCCCACGATTATAATGCTTGCAGCTGCTGGCTCCCTTTAAACACTGCTCATTCCAAAGTTGGCAATTCCGACAGTAACCTGGGCAATTTGCCAGCATCAGAGGCAAAATGAAACGATAAGAAATTCTTTCAGTCCTTCAATACTAAGGGGCAGCAAGAGAAAAGCTGAGAAGCATCAAAGATGGGTGTTAGACTGAAACCAGAAACGAACACAAGATTTTGTAAATGATTACTTCCTGCAATTACTTACAAGGAAAGACATGATCAACATGTCCTCCCCAAGCAGAGATAGCCTGGGCAAAATTAATGACTTCAGCGCAAAGAGAAGAAATATGGGCTCAAAACAAATCAATCCAAGGGTCAGGTAGTAATCATCCAGAGTGCAAAGTGAGACTAGAATTGGCCTTTGTGAGGCATGGACAATCATAATAAGTGAGTCACTGGACACTGGGGAGGTACCAGTAGATTGGAAACTGGCTCATATGGTGCCCATATTCAAAGAAGGTGACACAGGCAACTACGTACACATTGGGCCTACATCGATTCTGTGTAAAATAACAGAATTGAGAGAATCAGGAGTAAACTTGAGGATTATCTGTACAAGTATAATCTGGGAAACAGCAATCAGTAAGGATTACGGCACGGACACGATGGGCCGAAAGGCCTCCTTCTGCACCGTAAATTTCAATTATTCTATGATTAAGAACGGGAAGATCCTACCCGACCTCCTCGACAACTTTAAGAAAGTGACAACACAAATAGGGCTAGACTTTCGGCTTCATTGTCACCGATTTTCTCGGCATTACAACTGGTTTTCCGCCCGGCGAACATTTCCACGCAAGTTTTTGCCTTTGACATCTGAAGTCGCCCGCTGGGGCCAGACCACCCACATGCAATGGCGAGAACAACCACCAGGGCGTACATTTGGCCTGAACCACCGACGTCCAGATCGGCGAGAGACCCGTTTATTGTAAACGCTGCTTAAGCAGGGCGTTAAGTGGGGGGGGGGGGGGGGGGACCTTGAGAAGAAATGTAAGTTACAGGTTCTTTATTTATGAGTGTAAAATTTTAAAATGGCGATTAGGTTTAAAACTGTCTTAGGAATGCTTTGTATGGTTTACTTTTAATGATAATTTCTTTTAAAGTGATCCCCCCTCCCTCGGCCCAACCACAGCCTCGGACTAAATTTTACTACGTACTGTCCATTCCGGTAACGACCGCCCATGTTGCTAACTTTCCACTTACCCGCCGACAATGAGTATGCCATGCCCATTTTATCGCTGCCGATTAGTTTTATTGACTTTAAACATAAAAATGCAAATTCTCGCCAGCTTTTCTCGCCGAACGTTAGCAGTTCTTCTCAGCGGGCTTTTAGGGCAAGTCGAGCCCGTGGACTGTGGAAAAGCATTGCACCAAGCTGCAGGGATCAAGGTAAATCTAGGTAGTCAATAAGAAACTGGGTGAACGGTAGAAAACACTGGGCCGCTAATGTGCGGTCAGCGGCGATGTGACGCCAAGCACCCCTGACCTCGAAGAAAGCTGCCCACAGAGAGCTTGCGATCTCGATCTTGTGGCAAAAATGTTCGGTTTCTTGTCATGCCATTGATTGAAGCGTTGTCGGCAGGGTATTCCTAGCACGGTGCAGCAGTGACTGCATTAAGCTGTCTAAAGCAGCCAATCACATTGAAGAATTCTCACGGACAGAAATCCAAGAAATGAAAAGCACTGATTATCTGCACTTTAAAAGAAATGTTAAGTGATAGCAAAATAAAGATTGGGACACACACATGGGGTTAAGGTAGAAGCTGAAATAGCAAGGACAAACTTTTTGAAAAATCTAGCAATTTTTATCATAATGGAGAAATTTGCTTTTCCACAAATATAAAAAGTAGCTTTTCAGGGCCAGAACGGTTGTTTAGCAGTCAATGTGCTGTTCATCATCATAGGCACATTCAGAGTCTGAACTCCAAGTCATAGTCAACATCTTCACTGAGGCATATGAAAGCATGGGCCTTACACTAAATATGCTATTAAAACCCTAGTTACACGTATTCCAACAAGGCTTAACATCGAATGGGCTGTTTAACAGCGATATTACCGCGGAAAAGCGCAAGTTTTCTCGAGTTCCACTGAATGCCGGCTATGGGTGGGGGGAAAGGAGTGGGGCGGGGTGGGGAGTGGGGGATTTCAGAGCAGGGAATGACTGACCCCAACTTCAGGATTTCTGCATTTAGATGCACGCGCGCTAAATCCTGAAGTTGTGGTCAGTTTCAGCAAATGCTGACAGTTTGCTGTCATTACCCACTGCAAGATCCGGGCCAATGGGTACTTGTTCGAGGGAATAGTCCAGAAATTGCAGTCAGAGGCTTCCAGATGCCTCCGACCTGAAACATTTCTACGAATATACCTGGTGGTCCCGGAGTTTTCGGAGAATTGTGTCTGGGCCTCTACGTGAAGGCCTGCGTTGAGGTTCACGTATCCCAGTGACGTATGCACTTCACACGTGTCCCTGGGATCACGTGAGCCGGCCCAACCAATCAGAGTAGGGATATTCCCACTCATCCTTATGGTGATTCCATGGAACTCACCATAGGTATGAATGGGAATACTCCAAAGACACACAAGCACTTAAAATTTAAAAAAATCACACATATAAAATGAATCAAAATGGAATTTAATTATTTAAAACAAAAATTTAGTTTTTTGAAAAATAAATTTACAGATTTTAAAGGGTCTAAAATTAAACTTACCTTATTTAGTACAATTTAAAATGTTTAACTTATTGAAAAAAAATGTGTTTCCTGTTCTTTAAAAGTCTTGCACTGATAAAAGCAGACCTTACGCCTGCTTTTATCAGTTGTATGAATTTCAAAGGCAGTCACTGAGCAGAACTTAGGCAAATAGCTTACTTCCAGAGGCATGCGATCTGTCGAGAGGGTTCTTGTCAGATTGCAAGGTCCGGATTTAGGTGCATGTACACCTCGTACGCGCCTCTAGGAGCTACGAATTCAGGGCCATAATGTTTGAGGGGGAAAAGTCCCGAGCAGGGTGGTCCCATGATCGATGTTGGGATCACTTCTGTTTATAATTTAGATCGATGAATAGAGGGGAATTTTCTTGGGTGTCAGTAGGTGCGATCGGTGGCCGGTAGGGTTGGAAAATATATTTTTTTGTCAACGGGTCAGGACCCCGCTGTTAACCCACCGCCACGCGACTTTTGCAAATGTTGGTTCTGTCAGCGCTGAGCAACCCGACACACAGTGGCGGGGGAAGCAAATCAGGTAATTATGACTGTGTTGATAGGATTAGCAACTATTTTCAGCTCACCTTCGAAGTTTATTAGGTTGCCATGGGGTCCATGCTGCTCGGGGATCACGTCAGGTAAACAGATCTGGAATTGAATGGCCATGGAATCATCTCATTACTCAACTGCTGGAAATGTGCTATAAAAGATAAAAGCTCCCATCTCACAGTTGCTTACTTTACAAGCTCGGAAGCTTACTGCATTTGGAAGAGAGATTGAGCTTTATGCAGGATGCAAGTGCTTGGAGCAAACACTCTCTCCAGTGTCACCTCATTGAAACAACCTCTCTCACCATTGACAGATCGCTTCTGTCATTTCAAGTTCGCCTGCCATCTATTACAACAGAATGGGTATGGTTTATAGTCTCTCACCTTGGTCCTCAAAATCTGACCACGATCAGCCGCAGCACCAGCAGCACCAACAAGACCGCCGCCTTCTCCTCAACCACCTGATGCTGCACAGGACAGAGGGCACCAGTGCAGGGCTGCTCCACGCCGGAGGCGATACCCCAACACAGGGTATACAGGCAGAGGATGGGCTTCCTGGACATGACTGAGCAGCAGCGCCAAAGGAGGCTCGGCTACATCGCCAGATCGTCACAGATATTTGCAACTTGTTGGAGCAGGACCTGCAGCCCAGAGGAAGGGGTGGACACCCCTTGGCAGTAGTTGTCAAAGTCACCCTTTCCCTCAACTTCTTCGCCTCAGGCTCCTTCCAGGCATGTGCAGCAGACATTGGCGGCATCTCGCAGTCGGCCGCCCACAGATGCATCACACAGGTCATCGATGCCCACTTTGACAAGTCCACCAATTATATCTACTTTTCCACTGAGTGTTACTGAGCGGGCAGTCGGCTTTGCGGCTCTGGCTGGCTTCCCACGGGTGCAGGGCATCATCGACTGCTTACATGTGGTCTTCAGGGCACCCATCATAAGTTCACCTTCCCTTAGCTCTTCACACCTCCAAACAGACTTAACCTCTGGCTGCTTGGAGACAAGGGCTATGCACTGAAGACGTGGCTAATGACACCTTTGAGGAGGCCAATAAATTAGTCTGAGGAACATTGTAATCAAATCCACATTTCCAGCAGAAATGTCATAGAGCAGACAATAGGGTTGGTCAAAATGCGTTTCAGATATCTTAACATCTGGAGGAAATCTTCAGTATGCACCAGTCAGCGTCTCCAGAATCATCGTGATCTGCAGTGCCCTGCACAACATAGCGCAGCAGTAAGGATTAGCGCTGCATGAGGAGCAAGACTTTGAGCGCACAGCCTCGTCGGAGGAGGAGGAGGAGCAGCCTGAGATGGAAGACGAGGATGAGGAAGACCAGGCGGAGCGAGCGGTCCAGAGTCCACATGTACATGACCACATTACTGTCCATCAGGCTAGGGATGGCTTCATCATGGCCAGATTAACTTAACTTTATGCAGCACATCCATGTGGCTGATACGTGCATAGCCAGGTTGGCTTCACCCCACCCTAACACCATAAAGCATCCCTACAATGCCCAAGCCATTCCTTTCATACTCATGACCATTGCGGAGGGTAACACTTTATCTCACCATGCACTGCAACTCACGGAGCCACTTCAAAAGGTGCACACAAATCTGTCCAAGAATGCAAAGTGTAAAAAATGAAGGTTTCAATGTTTGACATCACATTAACAGAAACTTTACATGAACATTGCATAAAACACCCAAGTGCCTACCCTTGTGTGTTGTTAGTCGGTATGATTGCACTCAGTCAGTCATAGGCTGTACCTCGTATCAAGGATGACTTGCTTCCATGCCAAAAAAGGCATGAGTTCACAGGTGTTTCAATGAAGGATCTAATATTCCAGGACCCGGACTATATCCTGAAGGGCGGAAGACGCCTGTGCGTGGAATTTTTTAACGTGTGATGGCCATTGCACATGAGCCACCACACGGGCTTGACAGAGCTAGGTCTTGGTCCACTGGCAAGGATCACCCAAGACGACTGGAGACCTGCTCTGCTGCACGGACCTAGTGCGTACACATATCGCAGTGGGCCCTCCTGGGCCCTCGTCTCTCCTGGGCCCCGATTACATAAGAACAAAAGTGAGAAGGAGGAACTGAAGGAAATCCTTATTAGGCGGGAAATTGTGTTAGGGAAATTGATGGGATTGAAGGCCGATAAATCCCCGGGGCCTGATAGTCTGCATCCCAGCGTACTTAAGGAAGTGGCCCTAGAAATAGTGGATGCATTGGTAATCATTTTCCAACAGTCTATCGACTCTGGATCAGTTCCTATGGACTGGAGGGTAGCCAATGTAACACCACTTTTTAAAAAAGGAGAAACAGAGAAAACAGGGAATTAAAGACCGGCTAGTCTGACGTCAGTAGTGCGGAAGATGTTGAAATCAATTATTAAAGATGAAATAGCAGCGCATTTGGAAAGCAGTGACAGGATCGGTCCAAGTCAGCATGGGTTTATAAAAGGGAAATCAGGCTTGGCAAATCTTCTAGAATTTTTTGAGGATGTAACTGGTAGAATGGACAAGGGAGAACCAGTGGATGTGGTGCATTTCGACTTTCAAAAGGCTTTTGACAAGGTCCCACACAAGAGATTGGTGTGCAAAATTAAAGCACATGGTATTGGGGGTAATGTACTGACGTGGATAGAGAACTGGTTGGCAGACAGGAAGCAGAGAGTCGGGATAAATGAGTCCTTTTCAGAATGGCAGGCAGTGACTAGTGGGGTGCCGCAGGGCTCAGTGCTGGGACCCCAGCTATTTTTAATATACATTAAGGATTTAGATGAAGAAATGAGTGTAATATCTCCAAGTTTACAGATGACACTAAGCTGGGTGGCGGTGTGAGCTGTGAGGAGGATGCTAAGAGGCTGCAGGTTTACTTGGACAGGTTAGGTGAGTGGGCAAATGCATGGCAGATGCAGTATAATGTGGATAAATGTGAGGTTATCCACTTTGGGGGCAAAAACACGAAGGCAGAATATTATCTGAATGGCGGCAGATTAGGAAAAGGGGAGGTGCAACAAGACCTGGCTGTCATGTTACATCATTCATTGAAAGTTGACATGCAGGTACAGCAGGCAGTGAAGAAGGCAAATGGTATGTTGGCCTTCATAGCTAGGGGATTTGAGTACAGAAGCAGGGAGGTCTTACTGCAGTTGTAAAGGGCCTTAGCGAGGCCTCACCTGGAATATTGTGTTCAGTTTTGGTCTGAGGGAGGATGTTCTTGCTATTGAGGGAGCGTAGCGAAAGTTCACCAGACTGATTCCCGGGATGGCAGGACTGACATATGAGGAGAGACTGGATCAACTGGGCCTGTATTCAATGGAGTTTAGAAGGATGAGAGGGGATCGCATAGAAACATATAACATTCTGATGGGACTGGACAGGTTAGATGCAGGAAGAATGTTCCCGATGTTGGGGATGTCCAGAACCAGGGGACATAGTCTAAGGATAAGGGGTAAGCCATTTAGGACTGAGATGAGGAGAAACTTCTTCACTCAGAGAGTTGTTAACCTGTGGAATTCCCTACCGCAAAGAGTTGTTGATGCCAGTTCATTGGATATATTCAAGAGGGAGTTAGATGTGACCCTTATCGCTAAAGGGATCAAGGGATATGGAGAGAAAGCAGGAAAGGGGTACTGAGGCGAATGATCAGCCATGATCTTATTGAATGGTGGTGCAGCCTCGAAGGGCTGAACGGCCTACTCCTGTACCTATTTTCTATGTTTCTATGTTTCTATAAGAAATAGGAGCAGGAGTAGGCCATACTGTTCCTCGAGCCTGCTCCGCCATTTAATACGATCATGGCTGATCCGATCATGGACTCAGCTTCACTTCCCTGCCCGCTCTCCATAACCCCTTATTCCCTTATCGGTTAAGAAACTGTCTATCCCTGTCTTAAATTTATTCAGTGTCCCAGTTTCCAGAGCTCTCTGAGGTAGCAAATTCCACAGATCCACAACCCTCTGAGAGAAGAAATTTCTCCTCATCTCAAAATTAAATGAGCGGCCCCTTATTCTAAGATCATGCCCTCTAGTTCTCGTCTCCCCTATCAGTGGAAACATACTCTCTGCATCCACCCTGTCAAGCCCCCTCATAACTTTATAAGTTTTGATAAGTTCACCTCTCATTCATCTGAACTCCCATGAGTAGAGGCCCAACCTACTCAACCTTTCCTCATAAGTCAAACCCCTCATCGCTGGAATCAACCTTGTGAACCTTCGCTGAACTGCCTCCAAAGCAAGTATATCCTTTCGTAAATATGGAAACCAAAACTGCACGCAGTATTCCAGGTGTGGCCTCACCAATACCCTGTACAGCTGTAGCAAGACTTCCCTGCTGTTATACGCCATCCCCTTTGCAATAAAGACCAAGATTCCATTGGCCTTCCTGATCACTTGCTGTACCTGCATACTATCCTTTTGTGTTTCATGCACAAGGTACCCCCAGGTCCCGCTGTACTGCGGCTCTTTGCAATTTTTCTCCATTTAAATAATAACTTGCTCTTTGACTTTTTTCTGCCAAAGTGCATGACATCACACTTTTCAACATTATACTCCATCTGCCAAATTTTTGCCCACTCACTTAGCCTGTCTATGCCCTTTTGTAGATTTTTTGTGTTCTCCTCATACAGTGCTTTTCCTTCCATCTTTGTATCATCGGCAAACTTGGCTACATTACACTCCGTCGCTTCCTCCAAGATCACGTCGCTCCGTGATCACTCGCCGCTCCCTCGCCCCCACCTCGCTGCTCCTTCGCCCCCACCTCGTCGCTCCTTCACCCCCACCTCGCCGCTCCTTCGCCCCCACCTCGCCGCTCCTGCTGTACCTGCCCACGCTCCAATCAGCGACCGGGACCTTGGTGACGTCCAATCCAGATGCCGTCTTTTCAGCCGTCGCCCTCCTGAACCCTCAAGCTTAGTGTTCGATTCCTACCAACAATTAATCACAACTCTCTTCAGAAAGTAATATACATTGCCAGACACTCAGCCCATTTTACCAACACAATGTGTAATTCATTAACTGGTTCAGAAAATGGGATCACTGTTATTTGTTGTAATGTGGCTATTAGCAGCAAGTCCGCAACCTTGGACACAAGAGGCACCAGTGTTACTTGTTATGGAATTTCTCAACTTGTTGATGGGGGCTTAAATGTGATTGCACAAGGGTGAAGGTGAATGTGAGGGGTGGTTAGTGAGATGGGGAAGTGATAATGTAGATAGAGAGGGATGGGTAGAGGCGCAAGGTAAGTTGGTGTGAGTAAGGATGTGCAGGAGTAGGGTAGGGAAGGCAGAGTAATGGGGATGTGATGAGTGGCACAGCAGGATGAGGTTGAGTGTGGCTTTGCAGTAATGTTTCATGATCCACTGAGATCATTGAAAGGTTTGCACCACTGCAGCCTGGTCCAGTTGATGACATCCCTGCTTGTGCTCTCCTGTGCAATGTGCAACCAGGCTACATTGGTGTCCTGGAGAGGTCTCTTCTGCCCATTGGAAGGAAAGAGAACCTCCCTGCATGGGAGTCATGGGAGAGCCTGGGTGCAGCTGTACACCTCTGTGCAGTGCTTGTCAGTGTTTGCACTGCTCCTGGGCATGGCCAAGGGGACCATCAACCGGTCCAGGCAGTGGGCAGTCGAGGGGGTCGTTCAGCCCGACTGCCTGCCTCTCTTCTGTTGGTACATTCGAGCCAGGGTATCCCTGGAGATGGAGTACGCGGTGTTCACTGGTACGCTCGCGGCCTTCCACAAGAGGTGGGACACCCAGGAACAGAATTTTAATTTAATTTGATAAAATTCCCAAGTTAATTTGGATTTTTGGTTCTAGTGCTCTTACAAAAAGGGGGCATTTGATTTTAAAGTTCTATCTAAAATAGTTGTCAGTGTTTGCAGCTCCTCAATGCTGTCGAACACTGTCAGCACAAATGTCAAAATAAATTTGCGCATGGTCCCTTTAAGAAAACCGGCTGATGACGCATCATCAAATGAGGCCATCAGATCCGCTTCCTTCAGTTGGCCATCAAACGCGCTGGGCGGGCTTAACAAGCCACATTAGGGGAAAATCACGTTCGACAGCGAGCTGGAGCCAGCAGCAAGGCCGGATTCCGCCACCAATGTCGCCCGTCAGTGATCTGCCAAGGATGGTGAAATCCTGCCTTAGATTCAGAAAATCAATGCAAATTGGTTATATTTGCAGATGATATCAAACTAGGAGTGGCAGTGGAATAAGAGAAGGCAGTTCAGAAGTTACTGATGAGTTGGACAAACATGCATGTGGCAGATAGCAGATGAAAATTCTGCAGGCAAGTATAAAATATAGGAAGGAAAATGGGTGACAGATGTACTCTATGAATGGTATTGAAATAGCCAAGGATGAAGTTGAAAGAGAATGAGGAGTCTTTCCCTAGTAATATTCTGGCATGAGTTTTCCTGAGGCCATATAAAGGCAGAATGGGTGGAATTTCCAGGAGTAGCCTAGGAACTACCTAGATATACCTCTTTGACATAGAGAAGGGATGTGGAATGCACACCTATGCTCTCCCACCGGAATTTAAGGAGGCCAATAAATGCGGCATAATCCCAGGGTCCACCAATATTCCTACTCTCTCATCAAGAGACAATCTTCTTTCCAGCCCTTCCCCAAACTAAGAAGTTCATGGCCAAAGTCGTGTGTGCCTCCTTGAATTCATTAGGATAACCAGCTGTAAAAATGGCTTTAAGTGGTCTATGAACATGGCTTTAAACCATGGCTCATGAGCTTTTAGCACCATTCTGAAATCGTAAATGAGCATAAAAGAACCAAGCACAGAAATCTAGGCCATTTATCTTTGAAATAGCATTTCAGCTGTTCAAGCAATACCATGATCATTTGGGTCAATCTTGTAGGTATGAGCCGCTCTACATACTGATATCCACAAAATGTATCCACCTGACATTCCACAAGCACAGTTCCACGTTCTTGCTATGAAAGATGGAGAGCCCCAGCAGCCTGTGCCAGGAAATAATAACTTGGTTAGCCTCATTTTTAACATACTTTAATTAAAGGAATCACTCTTGTTAAAAAAATTCGAACACATTGGCAGGAATTTTCATGCTGCGGGATTGGAGACGGGTCTGGAGTAAAATGTGCAGCAAATAGGAACAGGTCAGGAACACACCACCATCCCGCTTCCTCGTACCTTTCCATCGGGCACATTTGCCAGGGCAACACAGACCTGAACAGTAGAGGTGGACGACATAATTGACCTCATTCATCATAGGCAGTCCCTCGAAACGAGGATGACTTGCTTCCACGCCAAAAAAGGATGAGTTCACAGGTGTTTTAATGAAGAACCTAATATTCCAGATCCTGAACTACATCCTGAAGGGTGGAAGATGCCTGTGCGTGGATTTTTGGTCTGTGGCTCCCGTATTGGAATGTTCAGCCACCTAAGGACTCATTTCAGGAGTGGAAGCAAGTCTTCTTCGATTCTGAGGGACTGCCTATGATGATGATGAGCAATCCGTGCCATTGTGGATTGTCCAGTCTCTTCAGAGTTCGTAGTTTTCGGCTGCAATGTCTGAATTAACCCCTTACTGCCCAGTTCCCTTTGCGGGCTGTAATACAGTTCTGAATTTTTATATTTCATAGTTAAATTTTTACTGTTGGGGGGGAGGAACGGATCCTACACATTAGCGCAGGGCTACACCCTGCCGGAGTTGATATTCCCAACACAGGGTATACAGGCAGAGGATAAGCTTCCTCAACATGACTGAGCAGCATTGCCAAAGGAAGCTCAGGATATCGCGCCAGATCGCGCATACATTTGTAGCTGACTGGAACCAGACCTGCAGACCAGAGAATCCTTATGAATGGCTGTCAAGGTCACCTTGTTTGTCTCAGGCTCTTTCCAGGGATCTGCAGCAGACATTTGCGGCATCTCGCAGTTGGCCGCCCACAGATGTATCACACAGTTTACCGATGCCATGTTTGGCAAGTCAGCCAATGATATCAACTTTACGACTGATGAAGCCGGTGTTACTGAGCGGGTGCTGGACCTTTCCGCTCTGGCTTGGCTTCCTACGGGTGCAGGGCATACATGTGACCATCAAGGCAACCCCCATACCACCCAGGATTGTTTGTCAACAGCAAGGGCTTCCACTCTTTCTGTGATGTATGTAGCACTCAAATCACTGACTCCACACAGTCTGGTGTTGTAGTAACTGCTGTGACCGTAGTCCTTTGTTGTGCAACTCCAGAGTGCCTCTCAGGTGTGGTGGGCAGCCCTTTATACTCTGTCGAGCAGGTACTTTCAGGTCTCCCACCACAGCGCCCTCTGTGGTGTACCATTGTACTTATACATTTAATGTACCTGAACAATGCATAACACTTTCAATATGCAGCTCACCTGCAACCATTAAAAGATGATCATGCATGTGTCTTCAGATTCCCTGGCAGCTGTCATGACTCTTTTATCCTGCACCAGTCTACCCTCCCTTAGCTCTTTGCACCGCCAAATAGACTTACCAGCTGGCTGCCTGGATACAAGGGCTATCCACTGAAGACATGGCTCATGACACCTTGGGGAGGCCACGTGCTGAGGCCGAGGAGAGATATAATGAAAGCAGATGTGTCACAGAGAAGACAATGTGCTTCAGATGCCTTGACAGATCTGGAGGAGCCCTTCAGTATGCTCCAGCCAGAATATGTAGAATCATGGTCGCCTGCTGTGCGCTGCACAACATAGCGCATCAATGATGATTGGAGCTGCAGGATGAGCAAGGCACAGAGCACACAGCCTCGTCAGAGGAGGAGGAGGAGGCAGGAGGAACCTGAGGTCCAGATGCCAGTTGCACTTGAAGCACATTGCTGCCCGGGAGGCCAGGGATGGCCTCATCATGGCCAGATTTACTTAACTTCCTGTATTACACCTATATGGCTGCCACATGTTATGCCAGTTCCCTCCCCCACTCCCCCCCTCCACCCCAACCACACCATAAACCATCCCTGCAATAACCAAGCCATTCCTTTCACACTGACCCCCATTGCTGGAGGTAACATATGTCTAACCATTTACTACAACTCACTAAGCCTCTTCCAAAGTAGCAGATAAAAATGGGCATGACCGAGAAGTGGTGAAAATAAATAGTTTTATATGTGGCATAGGAGTAACGGAACCTTAACAATAACACTTCTTTAAACACCCATGTGCTTACCCTTGTGCATCTACTGCTGTGTCATTTTTCTTTTACCCGTGCTTCAATGAGGTGCAACCCCTGTGGCTTCAGCAGTGGTAGAGGCAGGCTCCTGCTGTGACTGCATAGACACTTTTGGCCGGATGTCCTCTGGGTTTTGGAGCCTCTGATGGTCGCGTCAAAGACTGCTCCTCCTGCGACTGTGCAGGAGTAGACTCGGCCTTTGTAATCCGAGGAGGCATCTGGGGCTCTGACTGAGAGGGAGGCAATGGCGGGGGGCCGTGAGCGCTTTGAGACGAGCCGCTACTTCCATGTCCCCTCTCTCCATCATCCCTCTCATGGGCCACCCGCACTTCCCTGCTACCAAGGAGCTGGAGAGCACCTTGCTGCACAGCAGTGGGGCCATGAGATCCCAAGTCTACGTTTCCATCCCTCATAGACAGGAGGTCTGTGTGCCTCTGCCATCTATGCTCCATAGAGACCATGTGCTCCTGTGAGTGACGCATTAGCAGCTCCATGCAGGTGTCCATCCTTTCCCTGGAGGAACCCACAGCCATCACCTGCGACAGGCTGGTGCTCATGTTCTCTGCAGCTTCACAGACATCGTGGTCACAAAACCTGTCAGAGCCGCTTCTACTTCTTGCTGCAGCTCTAGGATCGCCCTCTTTCTGGATGGCCCCCAAAGCTCAGCGTCTGCACGTGGCTGAGCAGAGCTGGGAGCATCCTGCACCCTCTGGCGAGGACTCCCCACTGCTGTCCCTGACACCACCTACTCTTGCTCACTTGTGAGTTGTGAGACACCAGGTGACAACACTTTTCTGTCTCGCTCAGGACCCACCGAGGTGTGCGTTTCTGCGCTGGGGCTGGCTGCGCTTATGTCTGGTGACGGTGCACCCTCAGAGGCTGGAGGCTCCTCTGAGGAGTCGTCTTCCTATTCCTCCTGCACAATGAGGGAAGGTGGGGGGGCGGTCTTGATGGATCTGTGGGAGAGTAAATAGCTGGTCTGGAAATATCATATGAAGAATGGATCATGATACCATTATGCAGATGATGAACATTCACTGGCTGCTGACATAGAAACATAGAAACAGAAAATAGGTGCAGGAGTAGGTCATTCGGCCCTTCAAGCCTGCACCACCATTCAATAAGATCATGGCTGATCATTCCCTCAGGACCCCTTTCCTGCTTTCTCTCCATACCCCTTGATCCCCTTAGTCGTAAGGGCCATATCTAACTCCCTCTTGAATATATCCAATGAACTGGCATCAACAACTCTCTGCTGCAGAGAATTCCACAGGTTAACAACTCTCTGAGTGAAGAAGTTTCACCTCATCTCAGTCCTAAATGGCCTAGCCCGTACCCTAAGACTGTGTCCCCTGGTTCTGGACTTCCCCAACATCGGGAACAATCTACCCACATCCAACCTGTCCCGTCCCGTCAGAATCTTGTATGTTTCTATGAGATCCCCTCTCATTCTTCTAAACTTCAGTGAATACAGGCCCAGTCGATCCAGTCTCTCCTCACATGTCAGTCTTGCCATCCCGGGAATTAGTCTGATGAACCTTCAATAGCAAGAACATCCTTCCTCAGATTAGGAGACCAAAACTGAGCACAATATACCAGGTGAGGCCTCAGAACTGCAGTAAGACCTCCCTGCTCCTATACTCAAATTCCCTAGCTATGAAGGCCAAAATACCATTTACCTTCTTTACCACCTGTTGTACCTGTATGCCAACTTTCAATGGCTGATGAACCATGATACCCAGGTCTCGTGCACCTCCCCTTTTCCTAATCTGCCACCATTCAGATAATATTCTGTCTTCGTGTTTTTGTCCCCAAAGTGGATAACCTCACATTTATCCACATTATACTGCATCTGCCATGCACTTGCCCACTCACCTAACCTGTCTCAGTCACCCTGCAGTCTCTTAACATCCCCCTCACAGCTCACACCGCCACCCAGTTTAGTGTCATCTGCAAACTTTGAGATATTACACTCAATTCCTTCATCCAAATCATTGATGTATATTGTAAAGAGCTGGGGTTCCAGCACTGAGCCCTGCGGCACTCCACTAGTCACTGCCTGCCATTCTGAAAAGGACCCATTTATCCCGACTCTCTGCTTCCTGTCTGCCAACCAGTTCTCTATCCACATCAGTACATTATCCCCAATATCATGTGCTTTGATTTTGCACACCAATCTCTTGTGTGGAACCTTGTCAAAAGCCTTTTGAAAGTCCAAATACACCACATCCACTGGTCCTCCCTTGTCCACTCTACTAGTTACATCCTCAAAAAATTGCAGAAGATTTGTCAAGCATGATTTCCTCTTCATAAATCCATGTTGACTTGGACCGATCCTGTCACTGCTTTCCAAATGCGCTGCTATTTCATCCTTAATAATTGATTCCAACATTTTCCCCACCACTGATGTCAGGCTAACCGGTTTATAATTACACGCTTTCTCTCTTCCTTCCTTTTTAAAAAGTGGTGTTACATTAGCTACCCTCCAGTCCATAAGAACTGATCCCGAGTTGATAGACTGTTGGAAAATGATCACCAATGCATTCACTATTTCTAGGGCCACTTCCTTAAATATTCTGGGATACAGACTATCAGGCCCTAGGGATTTATCGGCCTTCAATCCCATCACTTTCCCGAACACAATTTCCCACCTAATAAGGATATCCTTCAGTTCCTCCTTCTCACTAGACCCTCGGTCCCCTAGTACTTCCAGAAGGTTATTTGTGTCTTCCTTCGTGAAGACAGAACCAAAGTATTTGTTCAATTGGTCTGCCATTTCTTTGTTCCCCATTATAAATTCACCTGAATCCGACTGCAAGGGACCTACGTTTGTCTTCACTAATCTTTTTCTCTTCACATATCTATAGAAGTTTTTGCAGTCAGTTTTTATGTTCCCGGTAAGCTTCTTCTCGTACTCTATTTTCCCCCTCTTAATTAAACCCTTTGTCCTCCTCTGCTGAATTCTAAATTTCTCCCAGTCCTCAGGTTTGCTGCTTTTTCTGGCCAATTTATATGCCTCTTCCTTGGATTTAACACTAACTATCCTTAATTTCCCTTGTTAGCCATGGTTGAGCCACCTTCCCCGTTTTATTTTTACTCCAGGCAGGGATGTACAATTGCTGAAATTCATCCATGTGATCTTTAAATATTTGCCATTGCCTATCCACCATCAACCCTTTAAGTATCATTTGCCAGTCTATTCTAGCCAATTCACGCCTCATAACGTCGAAGTTACCTTTCCTTAAGTTCAGGACCCTAGTTTCTGAATTAACTGTATCACTTTCCATCCCAATAAAGAATTCTACCATGTTATGGTCACTCTTCCCCAAGGGGCCTCGCACAACAAGATTGCTAATTAGTCCTTTCTCATTACACATCACCCAGTCTAGGATGGCCAGCTCTCTAGTTGGTTCCTCGACATATTGGTCTAGAAAACCATCCCTAATACACTCCAGGAAATCCTCCTCCACCGCATTGCTACCAGTTTGGTTAGCCCAATCAATATGTAGGTTAAAGTCACCCATGATAACTGCTGTACCTTTATTGCACACATTCCTAATTTCTTGTTTGATGCTGTCCCCAACCTTACTACTACTGTTTGGTGGTCTGTACACAACTCCCACTGCCCATTACTTCACCATATTTTCAGGCAAATGTACACCCTCTCCTCACAGATCTAACAGATGGTGACGTGTAATTGTACAGAACATCCACACTCTGCACTTAGACCTGTCTCCTTGAGAACAATCAACAAGTAACTTAAATAAAAGGTAACATTCTTCTCAATCAACAAATTTCTGATCAATCTTTTGTTATGTATTATTACAAGTGAAACGACGACATAGATTTATGTGCAAGATATTTACAAAAGTCACTATTTTTGGTATTTTGTGATATTAATCTTTGCTCTTCATCAGTTGTTTTGTATTTTTCATTCACATTATAACAGTGCCAATGGGGCAGCATCCACATCTGATTCAACCATTTGAGTATTGGAGAAAATGGAAGTTGAGAGGCAGGTCTCTCTTGTAAGATACCTGATCTTATGTAGATATAAACGTAGGATTGGAATTTTTTAAATCAACAACAACATCATCATCATCATAGGCAGTCCCTCGGAATTGAGGAAGACTGGCTTCCACTCTAAAAATGAGTCCTTAGGTGGCTGAACAGTCCAATACGAGAACCACAGTCCCTGTCACAGGTGGGACTGATAGTCATTGAGGGTAAGGGTGGGTGGGACAGGTTTGCCGCACGCTCTTTCCGCTGCCTGCGCTTGATTTTTGCATGCTCTCGGCGATGAGACTCGAGGTGCTCAGCGCCCTCCCGGATGCACTTCCTCCACTTAGGGTGGTCTTTGGCCAGAGACTGCCAGGTGTCAATGGGGATGTTCCACTTTATCAGGGAGACTTTGAGTGTGTCCTTATAAAGTTTTCTCTGCCCACCTTTGGCTCATTTGCCGTGAAGGAGTTCCGAGTAGAGCGCTTGCTTTGGGACTCTCGTGTCAGGCATGCGGACAATGTGGCCTGCCCAGCGGAGATGATCGAGTGTGGTCAGTGCTTCAATGCTGGGTATGTTGGCGTTACAAGGAAACGTTGGCCTCATTAATACATGTTGTCAGACCCTTAACAGTGCTTCAGTGCTGGGGATGTTGGCCTAGTCGAGGACGTTAATGTTGCATTTATATAGCACCTTTAACATAATAAAATGCCCCAAGGCACTTCACATGTGGATTCTCAAACAAAATGTGACACCGAGCCACATGAAGCGATATTAGGGCAGATGACCAAAAGCTTTTTCAAAGAGATAGGTTTTAAGGAGTATCTTAAAAGAGGAAAGAGAGACGGAGAGGTTTAGTGAGAGCGTTCCAGCGCTTAGGGCATTGGCAGCTGAAGGCACGGCCGCGAATGGTGGAGCAATTAAAATCGGGGATCGCGGGAGTGGCGGGGAGCGATCGGGAATCCCGGGGTGGTCTGTCAGGGATTGGCGGGGAGGGGGAGGTGGAGAAAGGATCGTGGCTGGCCACCGGAGGATCGTGTCCGGCCTCCTCATCATCGTTGGCGGGGTTGGAGGAGGCGATCGGAGGCTTCATGGTGTGGTCTCCGATCACAGGGGGTGGGTATGGGAGGGAACCTGGTCGAGGAGGCAGGTATAAAGCCACTTACCTCCTGGAAGCTGTAGTCCTTGCCTCAGCATAATTGCTGGAGAGGCATGAGTTCGGGGCCAGGGGCCCAGGGGCAGCACGGCCCAGCCCACACTGCGATATGTGTGCGCACTAGGTCCGTGCAGCAGAGCTGGTCTCCAGTCGTCCTGGTTAACCCTTGCCACTGGACCAAGACCTAGCTCTGTCAAGCCCGTGTGGTGGCTGGTGTGCAACGGTCACCCCACGTTAAAAAAATCCACGCACAGGCATCTTCCACCCTTCAGGATGTAGTTCGGGATCCGGAATATTAGGTCCTTCATTGAACCACCTGTGAACTCATCCCTTTTGTGGCGTGGAAGCAAGTCAACCTCGCTTCAAGGGACTGCCTATGATTAACTGTTGGGTTTAAAGAATTGTGTGAAACCCGTACCCAGGCAGTTAAATTCAAAATGGAGGGAATATAGAGGCTTCCAGCCTCATTACAATTAAATGACGCCATCGCCCCCTGGCAGCGGGTTGGTTACCCGCCTCCGGCAAAACAGGAAGTGTGGGCGTTGGAGGCAGGATCCGGTTGGGAATCCCATTTTTAACAATTTAACTGACCCCCATGTTCCAAACCCACCCGCTTTTTAGGGGAAAATTTCCGCCTCTCTGCGTGTGTATGGACTTGGTCGAACACAATAAACAGATTTATTGTTGCAAACGATCTTTGGTGTCGGATTCGAACTGTTATCTGCACATCATCCCAAATATGGGCTGAGTGTGCAGTTCATGCAGTGACAGTGGGACCACTTTGAATGCACGGTGCACAATGAGAGAAGAGGGCTGACCTCTCAACCTTCGTTTACCAAGTTTGCCTCAAGACTGCAGAAAAAATATAAAGGTAAATGGCTGCATGGGACTGGGGGTGGCGGGGGATGGGGGGGCGGTAATTCTTACAGCCTTTAAAAAAGCTCAAATTACTATTTCAATATTTGTCAACCTTGGCAAAGGCTGTATGGAGAAAAAGAAGAAGAAAGCCAAAAGCAAAGAAAGGCAAAGCCTATATGGAGGCAGTACACCGAGGGGGAGAAATTGAGTGTGTTTGCGCCACCGTTAGCGTCCCTGGGGGAGGCACTAATGGGATGGAAATGACTTTGCGACCGGGCGTGGCGCCATTAGCAACTCCCGCTAAATTCGGTGAGAGTATAGAGCTGGCTCCACAGCACTGTGCCCTGATCTCCTGTGCCTGGAGATGGTGACATCATCACCTGTCGCATCGCCCCATTAGCACCCTAAATTGGATTTGGCCCCCTGGAGCAGCGCCAGACGATAACAGCGACTGTTTCAGGGGACAGGTACCGGGCGGCCGGCTGCTACCGGGGCGAAAGTTAAAGGGGAGGTGGCCGGCTGCTTTAAAAAGAAAAAAAATCTGCCTTTTTCGTTGCCGCTCCCAATTTGTTGGCAGGGTCGGTGCCGCGACCACTCAGCCCAGCGCACTTCTTGAGTGATGGTCCAGGTAGGTGGCTTCTTCTTCTGCAGAGCATGCTGCTTGGGTCCTTCCCTTTAATTGAGGGACGAGCCCCATGTATGCGGCAGTGCTGCACGGCCCAGTGCGTAGCGCTGCTGAGGCACACGCCTCCTTACTGCCACAGGAAGGAAGTGGAGCGCTCCACTTCCTCGCGGGGCGCTAACCCAAATTTAGCGAGTGGGGCCGGACTTCCGCGTCTGGCCCAAAAGGTCAAGCCTCCCGGATGTTATTGCCCCCAAGCGGGGCGATACCCAATTTCTTGGCCCAAGTCTGTGGGGAAATGGCTGTGGGCAGCTGCACAACACCCAACATCTCTTTTGGTGGGTGGCCAAGTGAATGCACTGCTACATGGGGCTCAAAATTGGCCAGGAGTTGCTTTGTTTTTTTTGGAGCAACGTGATTTTTTTGGAGTATTTTAAAAATCCCCATTCTGCACATTCAATTTGTGCCAGTGTAAGTGAGTGAGTTACAATTTTTTTAGTTTAGTTTAGTTTTTCTCAAAAGGGGGCGTTACCAGCCACCTACACCAGTTTTGGCCATTTAGGCCACTTTGGCCAGCTAATAGTTACTCCAAACTAACTTAGGCCAGTGTATGTGGCCACTTCAGAAAACCCTTGGGGAGAGTTAAGAAATCAGCGCAGCTAGGGACATCGGAGGCCAGCAGAACTTAATGACTTGACTAAAGAATGTGAATAGGATCAAACAGCTCTACAGGACATCATATGACAAACTTCGCAAAGTTAATTTATTGTACAACAGAAGCATTCATGGAAGCTTAAACTACAAAACTAAAAGAAGTAAAAAATAGTTGAATTGAATAGCCCTAATCTCACAACTAATTTAAACAACTATTTGTTTGCAATGATTATACTGGGCCAAAATTGAGTCCATATTATCTAAATAAAGTCTTCAATAAATAAGATATTCTCTCAGTGTTCCTCCGTCACTTATGTTCTTCTGTCACAATGGCATCAGGTGAATAGGCTTGACAAATGGTCACCACTATTCACAAGAGACAAAACATATTTACATAATTCTTTCAAAATATCCAAAAGTCCAGGAAAATGACAAGCCATTAAGAAACTTCAAAAATAGCTACAGTGCATAAAATTTTAAACCTGAGGTCGATTGCACCGGGAGGCCACTCGGCCAGGGCTCGGGGCGGGCATCGGGTCCCATGCAGACAGCAGCTGCAGCACGCACACAGAGAGGCTGGGGGCGAGGAGCTATCGCACATGCATGGACACTCCACTGCGCATGTGCAGACGTCCCAGAACTGTTTTCAGTGCAGGACGCTGGCTCCGCCCCCGACTCGACTTGCTACGCTGCCCGAAGACCGAGGAGAGGCCGGACAGCGGTCACAGTGGGGAGCGATTTTTTTCGTCGCACTTATCAACGGAGAAAAGCGGCGCATCTCCGATAAGTGCGCCGAAAAAAGGCGTGGGCAAATTTGAGCTCATGAAGTGGGTGCAAGGATGGTTAGACGTGACATCTTGCCATGCAAGCAGAAAATTACTCTCAACATATTCAAATTCAAGAAGCACAGTGCCTAACTACAACTAATTTGGGGTGTCACCGTGTAGCTAATTTATCTTACAATGATTTGATGCATGAAATCTTTCTAAGTTTGTGTGAGGATTTGCATGGGTGAGTCCAACAGGAGGTGGGGGCCAGGTTCATACTGCCTACAGTACTGTCTGGACTTGGGACAGATAAAAGAGAAGATGGCATACTTTAAGGAACCAGGCAAGACTCACCCATGCAAATCCTCACACAAACTTAGAAAGATTTCATGCATCAAATCATTGTAAGATAAATTAGCTACACGGTGACACCCCAAATTAGTTGTAGTTAGGCACTGTGCTTGAATTTGAATATGTTGAGAGTAATTTTCTGCTTGCATGACAAGATGTCACGTAGTACAGGGGAAAAGATTCAAACTGGAGGAAGGCTCAGGAAACCCTTGTCTCGCCTGGAGGAGGCCACTCTCAACATCCTTGCACATAGTGACATCGTGACAGTAAGGGCCAGTAATCTCCTGTTGTTGTGTCTTGTCCCTCTTCGCACTCACTGCCTCACACACACACACACAACTAAACAAACATCACACATATAGGCAACCTCTATTTGAAGCTATCTCTTGTAACCAACATTAGAATATTTGTTCATTTTCTGCCTGGAAGAGCAGCCTGGCAGCACTGCTAGTGGCCCAAAACAAGATAGCAAATCACAGTGCTTTTAATCCCTCTCATTTATTGTCTGCAAGCATCGGCACAGCTATGCACATCCTGGAGGATGCAGTTACTAAGCTTGAGATGGTTGCACTGGGTGATTCATGGTGCATTGGGGAGTAGGAGTAAGCCATCGTGGTGGAGGAGTTGCAGGATTCTGAGCCTGGTAGCTCCATACATGTCATCAATAATGCTCTACATATTTCAAAAAGCTGCCAAACATGTAAAAGTGCATTGTTTATCATACTGCTAGCTACCTTCCTGATGGACTATATGAAGGAGCTGGTCTGTCAAACAAGGCAATAGTCAATTTTTTATGCATCCATTCACTGCTGCTTGTGAAATCAGATTATCTTGAGACTATGCCACCTAGTTCTAGATATCTCCAGCCAGGGGACACAGCCTCTCGACATTTACCCTGTCGAGTCCTCTAAGAATTTTATATGTTCTCGATGTTGGGGAAGTCCAGAACCAGGGGTCACAGTCTAAAGATAAGGGGTAAGCTATGAAGGACACAGATGCGGAGAAACTTTTCCACCCAGAGAATTGTGAACCTGTAGAATTTCCTGCCACAGAAAGTTGTTGAGGCCAGTTCGTTGGACATGTTCAAAAGGGAGTTAGATGTGGCCCTTATGGCTAAAGGGATCAAGGGATATGGAGAGAAAGCAGGAATGGGGTACTGAGGTTGCATGATCAGCCATAATCATATTGAACAGTGGTGCAGGCTCGAAGGGCTGAATAGAAACATAGAAACATAGAAAATAGGTGCAGGAGTAGGCCATTCGGCCCTTCGAGCCTGCGCTGCCATTCAATGAGTTCATGGCTGAACATGCAACCTCAGTACCCCATTCCTGCTTTCTCGCCATACCCCTTGATTCCCCCTAGTAGTAAGGACTATATCTAACTCCTTTTTGAATACATTCAATGAATTGGCCTCAACAACTTCTCATTCTTCTGAACTCCAGTGAATACAAGCCCAGTTGATCTAGTCTTTCTTGATATGTCAGTCCCGCCATCCCGGGAATCAGTCTGGTGAACCTTCGCTGCACTCCCTCAATAGTAAGAATGTCCTTCCTCAAGTTAGGAGACCAAAACTGTACACAATACTCCAGGTGTGGCCTCACCAAGGGCCTGTACAACTGTAGCAACACCTCCCTGCCCCTGTACTCAAATCTCCTCGCTATGAAGGCCAACATGCCATTTGCTTTCTTAACCGCCTACTGTACCTGCATGCCAACCTTCAATGACTGATGTACCATGACACCCAGGTCTCGTTGCACCTCCCCTTTTCCTAATATGTCACCATTCAGATAATAGTCTGTCTCTCTGTTTTTATCTCCAAAGTGGATAACCTCACATTTATCCACATTATACTTCATCTGCCATGCATTTGCCCACTCACCTAACCTATCCAAGCCACTCTGCAGCCTCATAGCATCCTCCTCGCAGCTCACACTGCCACCCAACTTAGTGTCATCTGCAAATTTGGAGATACTACATTTAATCCCCTCGTCCAAATCATTAATGTACAATGTAAACAGCTGGGGCCCCAGCACAGAACCTTGCGGTACCCCACTAGTCACTGCCTGCCATTCTGAAAAGTCCCCATTTACTCCTACTCTTTGCTTCCTGTCTGACAACCAGTTCTCAATCCATGTCAGCACACTACCCCCAATCCCATGTGCTTTAACTTTGCACATTAATCTCTTGTGTGGGACCTTGTCGAAAGCCTTCTGAAAGTCCAAATATACCACATCAACTGGTTCTCCCTTGTCCACTCCATTGGAAACATCCTCAAAAAATTCCAGAAGATTTGTCAAGCATGATTTTCCTTTCACAAATCCATGCTGACTTGGACCTATCCTTTCACCTCTTTCCAAATGCGCTGCTATGACATCCTTAATAATTGATTCCATCATTTTACCCACTACCGATGTCAGGCTGACCGGTCGATAATTCCCTGTTTTCTCTCTCCCTCCTTTTTTAAAAAGTGGGGTTACATTGGCTACCCTCCACTCCATAGGAACTGATCTAGAGTCTATGGAATGTTGGAAAATGACTGTCAATGCATCCGCTATTTCCAAAGCCACCTCCTTAAGTACTCTGGGATGCAGTCCATCAGGCCCTGGGGATTTATCGGCCCTCAATCCCATCAATTTCCCCAACACAATTTCCCGACGAATAAGGATTTCCCTCAGTTCCTCCTTCTTATTAGACCCTCTGACCCCTTTTATATCCGGAAGGTTGTTTGTGTCCTCCTTAGTGAATACCGAACCAAAGTACTTGTTCAATTGGTCTGCCATTTCTTTGTTCCCCGTTATGACTTCCCCTGATTCTGACTGCAGGGGACCTACGTTTGTCTTTACTAAGCTTTTTCTCTTTACATATCTATAGAAACTTTTGCAGTCCGTCTTAATGTTCCCTGCAAGCTTCCTCTCGTATTCTATTTTCCCTGCCCTGCACCTATTTTCTATGTTTCTATGTTGCAATTAGATCGTCTCTCATTCTTCTAAACTCCAGAGAATATCAGCCCATTCTACTCAATCTCTCCTCATTGCACAGCACTCTCACCCCAGGAACCTTTGTCACTTCCATTCTAAGGCAAGTATATCCTTTCTTAGGTAAGAAGCAAAGTACCTATTAAACTGCGTGGCTGTGTGGCCGCACGGTGGTCTGGAGGTCTCGTGTAGGCCACTTGCAGGCTTTACAATGGAAAAACCGAGCATATGCGGAAATTTGAATAGGCTGCACACCCTAAAAAAATCAGAGGAAACATTGGTAAGGCAGCCATAATTGTACATAGTACTCCAGGTATGGTCTTACCAAAGCCCTATATCATTGCAGCAAGACTTCCATATTCTTATACTCTAACCCCTTGCAGTAAAGGCTAACATACCATTTGCCTTCCTAATTGCTTGCTGTACCTGTATTTTAACCTTCTGTCATTCATGTACGAGGACACCCAACTCCCTCGGAATCCCAAGATTTACTAGTCTCTCACCTTTTAAAAAATACTCTGCTTTTCCATTCTTCCTACTAAAGTGGATAATTTCACACTTCCCCACATTATTGTCCATCTGCTACCTTCTTGTCCAATCACTTAACCGGTCTATATCCCTTTGCAGGCTCCTTCCCACCAAGCTTTGTACTGTCAGCAAAGTTGGATTTATTACAGTCGATCCCCTCATCCAAGTCACTGATTTAGATTATAAATATTTGAGGCCCAAGCACTGATCCTTGCGGTACCCCACTAGTTACACACTGCCAACCTGAAAATGACCCGTTTATTCCTACTCTCTGTTTTCTGTCTGTTAACCAATCCTGAATCTATGCTAATACACTATCCCCAATCCCATGAGCCCTAATTTTGTGTAACAGTCTCTTGTGTGGCACCTTATCGGATCCTTTCCATTCAGGTGAACAATAGCTGTCGCGCTATAAAACATGCGGAAATAAATAAGAAAGATATTGGTGAACCTCTCCAATCAGATTTCTGTCCCTGCCATGATACTGAAATGACCCAAACCAAAGTCACAAATTACATCCTCCATGACTGTTACCATGGTGCGCAATTCCTCCTTGTCCTCCTCAATCTCTCAGTAGCCTTTGGGGTGGTTGACCTCACTATCCCACTCCAATGCCTCTCCTCCATTGCCCAGATGAGTGGGACTGCCTTTACTTGTTTCCGACCTATCCAATTGTAGCCAAAGCAGTTCCAGCAATGGCTTCTCTTCCCACCCGCTTTTTTACCTCTGGAGTCCCTTAACGATTTAGCCTTGTCCCCCTCCTCTTCCTCATCTGCATGCTGCCCCTTAGCGACATCATCTGAAGACATGTGGCGAGGTTCCACATATACATTGATGGCACTCCGCTCTACCTCTCCACTGGCTCTCTCGTCCCCTCCATGCGCTCTGTATTGTCAGCCTGTCTGACATCCAGTCCTGATTGAGCTGCAATTTCCTCCAGTTAAACATTGTGAAGACCTGTTCCAGAAATTCCGTACTTACGCCTCAGATTCCATTTCCATCCAGGCCACTCACGTCTCAGTTTGAAGCTGACTATTCACAACCTTAGGGTCCTATTTGACTCTAGCTGAAAAGGCCAACCAGAATAGAGCCCCTCTTTCAATGAGGCTATATCTCAATTCTTTGTTATTTGGACAAGCTCATCCTGTCCATGAGACCAACCAAACTATTGACCAAACTTCCCTTCCTGGCCCCTATGTTATCTGATATTGTTAACCATTCTCTCTCCCTGGGTACTTTTCCACACAAATCTGTCGTCATCACCCGCCTCCTCAAAAAAACACTCCTTGATCCCTCTGCCCTTGCAAACTACTGCCCCATCTCCAACCTTGCTTTCCTCTCCAAAGGCCTTGAACATGCTGTCACTTCTCAAGTCCGTGCCCATCTTTCCCGCTATTCCACGTTTGAATCCCTCCAATCAGGTCTCCGGCCCTACCACAGTACTAAAATGGCCCTTATCAAAGTTACAAATGACATTCTACGTAACTGAGACTGTGGTAAACTGTCCCTCCTCATCCTTCTCGACCTGTCTGCAGCCTTTGACACGGTTGACCGCACCATCCTCCTCCAACGCCTCTCCTCCGTCATCCAGCTGGGTGGAACTACCCTTCCCTGGTTCCAGTCTTATCTGTCGAATCATAGCCAGAGAATCAACTTCAATGACTTCTCTTCCCACTCCCGCACCGTTACCTCTGGAGTTCCCCAAGGATCTATCATCGGCCCCCTTCTCTTTCCCATCTACATGCTGCCCCTCGTCACATCATCCGAAAACACATCAGGTTCCACATGTAGTGCCCCCTCTACTATCTCTGATTTCTCACACTGTTTGTATTGGATCAGCAGAAATTTCCTCCAACCATATATTGGGAAGACTGCCTTTGAGATTTTTACGCTCCTCCAATTTTGGCATCTTTAGCATCTCCGTTTGCACCACCATTGGCAGCAGTGCTTTCAGCTGCCTTGGTCCTAAGCTCCGAATTCCCGCCCTAAACATCTCCCCCTCTCTCCTTGGCTCTCCTCCTTTAAGATGCTGCTTAAAACCTAACTATTTGACCTAGTTTTTTGGTCATCTGTCCTGCTGTTGCCTTCTGCAGCTCAGTGTCAACTTTTTTACATTTAAAATGCTCTTCATAAGTGCCTTGGCATGTTTTGCTAACTTACAAACGCTATATTAATGCAAGATGTTGTTGTCCTGCTCTACCACACGATGTTCTGCTGAGCTGTGCCGCAAATTCTCTTCAAATCCTCTTATTTCACAAACAACAACAATTTAAATTCATGTAGCATCTTTAAAATAGGAAAATGTCTCAAGTTGCTTCACAAATGTGTAATCAGACAAAATGGATGGTCATCGTTGGGTGAGAACATTTACATATATCAATTCAACATGTACAAATCTAACTGCATAAAATTCATGGGATTTTCTGGATTCACAAACGACTATTTTTCAAGTTCATGCAATTCTAAACGCAGAAATGAAAAAACTCTGTAAATCACAATTTATGCCACACTGCCAAAATCTACGAGGAAAAAAAAATATCTTTGTGGCTCATGACAAGCTATGTGAACAATTGCTTTGGCTAACACAAGTACCACAGTTCCTGTTTGCATAAAGATCCGGTCAAAGACCATCCCAATCCGTGACGCACAATCGGAAGGCAAATAGTGGATTTAATGAGTCATTGACTGTTGGAACAGGATTTAGGAAATGGCATGTTATCACTTATTATTTGGCATAATGATAGATTAGGTCACATGTAGATCAGGTGAAAGATAACATTAGCTTATGTTGCAAATTAAATTGGAAGAGCTAGGCTTTGTGTTTAATGTAACCCTGGTTTCTAACATCACAACAGAGAATAGTTGTTCAAAAACAACTCCCTCAATGGCCTTTTGGGTAAAGGCACAACTCAGTGTACCGTAAAGCCAAACAGACCAGAAAATCCTAGTTGCAATTCCAATCTGAATTAGTTGGGCAATATAATTGGTTTCAGCGTTTCTGAGTTAGGGAAGCATATATTCCAACTGTTGACATTTTAAGATGACAGCCAATATTTCAACCCATGTATCAGTTTGTCAGCATTTTACACGAAAAAAATAATGTTTTTTAACTGGGATTGGGGGTTGTCAATCAGAAGACTTGGAGGCCAGGACTGGAGGGCATTAGAACCAATCAATCAAAAATATCTTTCTCCCATTGCTATTGCTCACAAACTTAAGGCCCAAAAGCGTTAAGATGAGTTGATGGTTTCTGAGGATCACTGCTATGTATACGTTTATTTAGTATTTGTCCCTGAAGATGTTATATTGAATAAATAAGCTGCTAAAATGAAGTTTTTAAAACCTGTTTATTTTACGAGAACAAAAATTTCTGAGACAAGTTTATTTACTTCAAAAATGCATACACATACATTTTTGACATGACAAAATCATTAGTATAAATGTATCAACTGATTCTCAATCTTACTCGCTGCCATGCTCCACCTCACACTCAAGCTCCCCGCTGGAGTGGAACTAAATTACAGAACCAGTGGGAACCTGTACCACCTTCGTTGTCTCCAGGCCAGATCCAAGACCGTCTCAACCTCTGTCGTCGAGCTACAATACGCGGACGACGCCTGCATCTGCGCACATACAGAGGCTGAACACCAAGTCATAGTCAACATATTCATTGAGGCGTACGAAAGCATGGGCCTTACACTAAACATCCATAAGATAAAGGTCCTCCACCAACCTGTCCCCGGCGCACAGCACTGCCCCCCAGTCATCAAGATCCACGGCGCGGCCCAGGACAACGTGGACCATTTCCCATACCTCGGGAGCCTCTTATCAGCAAGGGTAGACATTGACTGTTATGTATGAAGGAAGAGTCAGACTGAACACTGTGAGCTCAAAGTAAAAAACATAAGAACATAAGAATTAGGAACAGGAGTAGGCCATCTAGCCCCTCGAGCCTGCTCTGCTATTCAAAAAGATCATGGCTGATCTGGCCGTGGACTCAGCTCCACTTACCCGCCCGCTCCCCATAACCCTTAATTCCCTCATTGGTTAAAAATCTATCTATCTGTGATTTGAATACATTCAATGAGCTAGCCTCAACTGCTTCCTTGGGCAGAAAATTCCACAGATTCACAACCGTCTGGGAGAAGAAATTCCTTCTCAACTCGGTTTTAAATTGGCTTCCCCATATTTTGAGGCTGTGCCCCCTAGTTCTAGTCTCCCCGACCAGTGGAAACAACCTCTCTGCCTCGATCTTGTCTATCCCTTTCATTATTTTAAATGTTTCTATAAGATCATCCCTCTTCCTTCTGAACTCCAACGAGTAAAGACCCAGTCTACTCAATCTATCATCATAAAGTAACCCCCTCATCTCCGGAATCATCTTGGTGAATGGGCTCTGTACCCCCTCCAAAGCTAGTATATCCTTCCTTAAGTAAGGTGACCAAAACTGCACGCAGTACTCCAGGTTCGGCCTCACCAATACCCTGAACAGTTGCAGCAGGACCTCCCTGCTTTTGTACTCCATCCCTCTCGCAAGAAAGGCCAACATTCCATTCGCCTTCCAGATTACCTGCTGCAGCTGTAAACTAACTTTTTGGGATTCATGCACAAGGACCCCCAGGTCCCTCTGCACTGCAGCATGTTGTAATTTCTCCCCATTCAAATAATATTCCCTTTTACTGTTTTTTTTTCCAAGGTGAATGACCTCACATTTTACGACATTGTATTCCATCTGCCAAACCTTAGCCCATTCGCTTAACCTATCTAAATCTCTTTGCAGCCTCTCCGTGTCCTCTACACAACCCGCTTTCCCACTAATGTTTGTATCATCTGCAAATTTTGTTACACTACACTCTGTCCCCTCTTCCAGGTCATCTATGTATATTGTAACCAGTTGTGGTCCCAGCACCGATCTCTGTGGCACACCACTAACCACCGATTTCCAACCTGAAAAGGACCCATTTATCCTGATTCTCTGCTTTCTGTTAGCCAGCCAATTCTCGATCCATGCTAATACATTTCCTCTGACTCCGCGTACCTTTATCTTCTGCAGTAACCTTTTGTGTGGCACCTTATCGAATGCATTTTGGAAATCTAAATACACCACATCCATCGGTACACTTCTATCCACCATGCTCATTATATCCTCAAAGAATTCCAGTAAATTAGTTAAACGTGATTTCCCCTTCATGAATCCATGTTGTGTCTGCTTGATTGCACTATTCCTATCTAGGTGTCCCGCGATTTCTTCCTTAATGATAGCTTCAAGCATTTTCCCCACTACAGATGTTAAACCAGCCGGCCTATAGTTACCTGCCTTTGTCTGCCCCCTTTTTTAAAAAGAGGCGTTACATTAGCTGCTTTGCAATCCGCTGGTACCTCCCCAGAGTCCAGAGAATTTTGATAGATTATAACGAATGCATCTGCTATAACTTCCGCCATCTCTTTTAATACCCTGGGATTCATTTCATCAGGACCAGGGGATTGTCTACCTTGAGTCCCATTAGCCTGTCCAGCACTAGCCCCTAGTGATAGTGATTGTCTCAAGGTCTTCCCTTCCCACATTCCCGTGACCAGCAATTTTTGGCATGGTTTTTGTGTCTTCCATTGTGAAGACCGAAGCAAAATAATTGTTTAAGGTCTCAGCCATTTCCACATTTCCCATTATTAAATCCCCCTTCTCATCTTCTAAGGGACCACATTTACTTTAGTCACTCTCTTCCGTTTTATATATCGTTAAAAGCTTTTACTATCTGTTTTTATGTTTTGCACAAGTTTACTTGCATAATCTATCTTTCCTTTCTTTATTGCTTTCTTAGTCATTCTTTGCTGTCGTTTAAAATTTTCCCAATCTTCTAGTTTCCCACTAACCTTGGCCACCTTATACGCATTGGTTTTTAATTTGATACTCTGCTTTATTTCCTTGGTTATCCACGGCTGGTTATCCCTTCTCTTACCGCCCTTCTTTTTCACTGGAATACATTTTTGTTAAGCACTATGAAAGAGCTCCTTAAAAGTCCTCCACTGTGCCTCAATTGTGCCACCGTTTAGTCTGTGTTCCCAGTCTACTTTAGCCAACTCTGCCCTCATCCCACTGTAGTCCCCTTTGTTTAAGCATAGTACGCTTGTTTGAGACACTACTTCCTCACCCTCAATCTGTATTACAAATCCAACCATACTGTGATCACTCATTCCGAGAGGATCTTTTACGAGGAGATCGTTTATTATTCTTGACTCATTACACAGGACCAGTTCTAAGATAGCTTGCTCCCTTGTAGGTTCAGTAACATACTGTTCTAAGAAACAATCCCGTATGAATTCTATGAATTCCTCCTCCAGGCTACCCCATGCGATTTGATTTGACCAATCGATATGTAGGTTAAAATCCCCCATGATTACTGCCGTTCCTTTTTCACATGCCTCCATTATTCCCTTGATTATTGCCCGCCCCACCGTGAAGTTATTATTTGGGGGCCTATAAACTACGCCCACCAGTGACTTTTTCCCCTTACTCTCTCTAATCTCCACCCACAATGATTCAACATTTTGTTAATTAGAGCCAATATCATCTCTCACAACTGCTCTGATATCATTCTTTATTAACAGAGCTACCCCACCTCCTTTCCCTTCTTGTCTATCCTTCCGAATTGTCAGATAACCCTGTATGTTTAATTGCCAGTCTTGGGCACCCTGCAACCACGTTTCTGTAATGGCCACCAAATCATAACCATTTGTAATGATTTGTGCCGTCAACTCATTTACTTTATTTCGAATGCTGTGTGCGTTTAGGTAGAGTGTTTTAATACTAGTTTTTAAACAATGATTTTTAGTTTTGACCCCTCCTGCAGCCCCCTTATATTCATACATATTATCCCTTCCTATCACCTTGTGGTTTACACTTACCCCAGTGCTACTCTGCTCTGTTGCCTTCTGACTTTTGCATTCTTTGTTGGGGTCCTGTTCATCTGAGCTCTCATCCACTCTAACTAGCTCAGAGCCCTCTCCTGGGTTCCGAATACTCCTCGCATTGAGGCACCGAGCTTTCAGGCTTGCCTTTTTATTACACTTTGACCCTTTAGAATTTTGCTGTACATTGGCCCTTTTTGTTTTTTGCCTTGGGTTTCTCTGTCCTCCACTTTTCCTCATCTCCTTTCTGTCTTTTGCTTCTGTCTCCATTTTGTTTCCCTCTGTCTCCCTGCATTGGTTCCCATCCCCCTGCCATATTAGTTTAACTCCTCCCCAACAGCACTAGCAAACACTCCCCCTAGGATATTGGTTCCGGTCCTGCCCAGGTGCAGACCGTCCGGTTTGTACTGGTCCCACCTCCCCCAGAACCGGTTCCAATGCCCCAGGAATTTGAATCCCTCCCTGCTGCACCACTGCTCAAGCCACGTATTCATATGAGCTATACTGCGATTCCTTCTCTGACTAGCACGTGGCACTGGTAGCAATCCCGAGATTACTACTTTTGAGGTCCTACTTTTTAATTTAGCTCCAGCTCCTTAAATTCGTCTCATAGGACCTCATCCCTTTTTTTACCTATATCATTGGTACCTATATGCACCACGATAACTGGCTGTTCACCCTCCCTTTTCAGAATGTCCTGCACCCCCTCCGAGACATCCTTGACCCTTGCACCAGGGCGGCAACATACCATCCTGGAGTCTCGGTTGCAGCCACAGAAACGCCTATCTATTCCCCTTATAATTGAATCCCCTATCACTATTGCTCTCCCACTCTTTTTCCTGCCCTCCTGTGCAGCAGAGCCAGCCACGGTGCCATGAACCTGGCTGCTGCTGCCCTCCCCTGATGAGTCATCCTCCTCAACAGTACTCAAAGCGGTGTATCTGTTTTGCAGGGGGATGACCACAGGGGACCCCTGCACTACCTTCCTCGCACTGCTCTTCCTGTTGGTCTTCCATTCCCTATCTGGCTGTGTACCCTTTACCTGCGGTAAGACCAACTCGTTAAACGTGCTATTCATGTCATTCTCAGCGTCGTGGATGCTCCAGAGTGAATCCACCCGCAGCTCCAGTGCCACAATACGGTCCATAAGGAGCTGGAGGCGGACACACTTCCTGCACACGTAGTCGTCAGGGACACCAGAAGCGTCCCTGAGTTCCCACATAGTACAGGAGGAGCATAACACGTGTCCGAGCTGTCCTGCCATGACTTAACCCCTAGATTAACTTAATTTGGCAACAACAATACTCAATGTTACTTATTGAAATAGAAAAGAAAAAGAAAAACTACTCACCAATCACCAGCCAATCACTTACCCCCTTGGCCGTGACGTCACCTTTTGATTTCTTTCACTTTTTTGCCTTCTGTCCCCACTGCAGCTGCACCGGTACGTCTCTCGCCGACCCCGGACTTGCGCTGCTCCGAGCTCCCGCCTCCTCGAACTGTCCGACTCCCGCTGGCCTTTCTAGGCCTCTCGACAACCCCGGACTCGCGCTGCTCCGAACTCCCACCTCCTCGACCAACCGCTCGAACTGCCCGACTCCCGCTGGCCTTTATAGGCCTCTCGACAACCCCGGACTCGCGCTGCTCCGAGCTCCCGCCTCCTCGACCTTAGTCTTTTATTGCAGGTCTCCAGAATGCCTCTCCAACCTGTGAGGCCTCCTTAAATACCTGTGCTCCCAAGGGATTATGGGATCCCTTGGGACTCCAGGGGATGAGCCCTCTGATGGCTGTACCGAGTAAATAGTTGACATATATAACATTGACAACGAGATTCAACACTGCCTCCAGTGCACCAGTGCAGCCTTCAGCCGCCTGAGGAAAAGAGTGTTCGAAGACCAGGCCCACAAATCTGCCACCAAGCTCATGGTCTACAGGGCTGTAGTAATACCCATCCACCTGTATGGCTCAGAGACATGGACCATGTACAGTAGACACCTCAAGTCGCTGGAGAAACACCACCAATGATGACACTGCAAGATCCTGCAAATCCCCTGGGAAGACAGACGCACCAACGTTCGTGTCCTCGACCAGGCTAACATCCCCAGCTTTGAAGCACTGACCACACTCAATCAGCTCTGTTGGGCAGGCCACAATGTTTGCATGCCTGACACGAGACTCCCAAAGCAAGCGCTTGACTCGGAACTCCTTCACAGCAAACGAGCCAAAGGTGGGCAAAGGAAACGTTTCAAGGACACCCTCAAAGCCTCCCTGATAAAGTGTAACATCCCCACCGACACCTGGGAATCCCTGGCAAAAGACCGCCCTAGGTGGAGGAAGTGCATCCGGGAGGGCGCTGAGCACCTCGAGTCTCATCGCTGAGAGCATGCAGAAACCAAGCGCAGGCAGCAGAAAGAGCATGCAGCAAACCTGTCCCACCCACCCCTTCCCTCAATGACTATCGGTCCCACCTGTGACAGGGACTGTGGTTCTCGTATTGGACTGTTCAGTCACCTAAGGACTCATTTTTAGAGTGGAAACAAGTCTTCCTCGATTTCGAGGGACTGCCTATGATGATGAGCAACTCGTTATATTTAAGAATTCCATTAATTTGCAGAATTGCCAGGATTTAGAAATGAAGCAGATAATGGCCCCAAGTTTCCACATGATTTGCTCCTGATTTTTAGGAGCAACTGCTGTCGAACGGAGTATCTTAGAAATCGGAATTCTCCACATTTAGTTTGCTCCAGTTCTCGTCAGGTAGAACAGTTTCACTTTGGAACAGAATTTTGTTTTCAAAAGGGGGTGTGTCCGGCCACTTACGCCTGATTTCAAAGTTTCGTGAGTGAAAACTTACTCCAAACTAACTTAGAATGGAGTAAGTGAAGATTTTTGTACGCTCGAAAAAACCTTGTCTACACTTAAGAAAATCAGGTGTAGGTTACAAATTAGGCGTAGGGAATGGTGGAGGGGGGGGGGGCGGGGGGGGAAGGGAAGTCATTAAATTCTACAATCAATCCTTAGTTATACTTATACAAATATTATAGAAATAATTCCAACCTGAATAAAAATTTATAAGCAAAGAAAAGATTAAATAAACCATGTTCCTACCCGTGTGAAAGTGCTTCAGGCAGGCCTTTCATGTTGGAGACAGGCAGCGGTGTGGGGTCAGTGTCTCGACGGTAGCGGCAGAAAGCTTCGAGCTGAGCTGCAGTGCTTGAGGCAGGCCTTCATTCTCTTCGTGGCTGGCCGCGAAGAAGCAGCACCGGACGGACCCGAGGCCATTCGGCCATGAGATATCAGCGGCGTCAGTGGCTGGCCGGCAGCCGAAGAATCAGCGGACCGATGTGAGGCCATTCGGCCATGAGATAGCAGCGGCGTCAGTGGCTGGCCGGCAGCCGAAGAATCAACGCAGGACACACGCAGCTCATTAAGGTTCTTGAGGCCATTCGGCCACGCTTTAGGGGCGGCGTCAGTGGCTGGCTGGCAGCCAAAGATACAGCAGCAGCCTTCGAGCTGTGAGGGGGACTGAGGCCATTTGGACAGGGAGAGGCAGCCACATTGACAGTTTTATATTTAAATTTGCAGAATGGGTGCTGCATTGTCAACACCACCTATTATTGCAATGTTGAATTGGCATTCTTATTTCTCCAAACACACAGTCCTTAATTTGCATGCACCAATGCAGCACCGGTTCTGCAAGTTTAGCAGTGAAAAACTGAACTCACTGATTTCAGCAGGTGATTTATTCAGCAGTGCTGCTAAAAGCACTCCCTCACACACAAAAATATCAAAAAAAATTAAATTACAAGCCTTTGCAGGGGTCCAAGAAACAAATCTTCACTTTTTCTGCAGTATTTTAAAAAATGGCCGAGTGCCAATGTTTGTGTGAGACTGCGCGTGCGCGCACGCTCCAACGCGCACGCGCAGGGTTGCCGGCACCACGAAGGCTAATTTAAATTGTACCCGCCCCCTGCTGCTTAGAAAATCGGCGCAAGTGTTAGGCTCCGCCCCCTGCTGCGAAGAGCGCGCCGCGCAAAGCAGACATCGAGCTCCTTGAATATCGGATTTTTTTTTAGGCGCAGTTTTCGGCGCGAAAAACAGGCGCCCAGCTCGGAGGTGCGCTGTTTTCGCCGCGGCACGAAACTTGGGGCCAATGGATTTGGAGTGGTAATTGGTTTTACATAATTTTTAAAAACGACACTGAGATTTCCATATTTAGACTTTCACTAATGTAATGCGTGATGCGGGTGTAATTTTGAAAGCAGTTTTCCATTTGTTTACATGCTTGTGTTGGAGGCCTTTTGTTATGTGCTGAGCAACCCAGCACCATCTGTATTACAGCACGCAATGTCCATGCGGAAATGTGAGAATTGACGTTAATAATTAATAAGAATATGATAGATTACAAATGCCATACTCGAAATAGTCCGGTGCACCTGGCATTACGAAATTTAACACCCTATACCGTATCTGCAAACCCTGTTGAGAATGGAAATCAGATGCTGCAGGTTAAAGTGGAAGTTGATTTTTCTTCTGGCCAAAGTGAAGAGGTAAATTGTGACCTTGCAGGAAGGTGTGTGAGGACAAGAAAGGTTCCAGCAAGGCTTTGAGTTTTGTCTTCTCAGCCGTGGAGATGCAGGCAGAGCAAATTTGTGAGAGGAGGGAGGTCCTCTTTTCCTAAGGTGGTGGCAGATGCCAAGGTGAGATGATGAACAGGCAAGGTGGCACAGCAGATAAATGTGAGCAGCATTTACAGCAAAACCTAGTTGCAATGCAGAAAGGAATTTAATGGTCGCACCAGGCTCAGCAAGAAAAGACTCTACCTCACACCTCACAATTTTTCTGCACAGCCCCTCCGTACTTTACCTTTGCCTCTGCATATTCAATCAGAATATAGGAACATAGTAATAGGCCATTCAGCCCCTCAAGTCTGTTCTGCCATTCAATTAGATTATGGCTAATCTGTATCTTAACAGCATCTACACTATATTTCTGTAACCCTTAATACAATTGTCAAACAAAAATCTATCAATCATTACTTCCTTGTCTCTCATAGTTGTCCTTAAATCAATAGGTTGCATCTCACTGCACCTCTTTGCACTCTCACTCACCCATAAAAGTCGCTGCTGGCTTCACAACTACTTCTCCCTCTTGATCACTGCTTCTTCCTGTCATCGTGAATACTAGAAGGAAGGAAGAAGGAACTTGCATTTATATGTCATCTCCCACATCCTCAGGATGTCACAAAGCACTTTACATCCAGTCAATTACTTTTCAAGTGTAAGCAAATGAGGCAGCATACAGCACAATCCCACAAATAGCAATGCGACAGATGACCAGATAATCTGTTTTTAGTAAACATAGAAACATAGAAAATAGCTGCAGGAGTTGGCTATTCGGCCCTTCGAGCCTGCACCGCCATTCAATAAGATCATAGCTGATCATTCCCTCAGTACCCCTTTCCTGCTTTTTCTCCACACCCCTTGATCCCCTTAGCCATAAGGGCCATATCTAACTCCCTCTTGAATATATCCAATGAACTGACATCAACAACTCTCTGTGGCAGGGAATTCCACAGGTTAACAACTCTCTGAGTGAAGAAGTTTCTCCTCATCTCAGTCCTAAATGGCCTACCCCTTATCCTAAGACTATGTCCCCTGGTCCTTAACATCAGGAACATTCTTCCCGCATCTAACCTGTCCAGTCCTGCCAGAATCTTGTATGTTTCTATGAGATCCTCTCTCATCCTTCTAAACTCCAGTGAATAAAGGCCCAGTTAATCCAGTCTCTCCTCATATGACAGTCCAGCCATCCCTAGAAACAGTCTGGTGAACCTTCGCTGCACTCCCTCAACAGTAAGAACGTCGTAGGGGTAGTGTTTCCTAGTGCTGTTGGGGAGGAGTTAAACTAACATGGCAGGGGGATGGGAACCTATGCAGGGAGACAGAGGGAAATAAAATGGAGGCAGAAGGAAAAGATACAAAGGAGAATAGTAAAAGTGGAGGGCAGAGAAACCCAAGGCAAAAAACAAAAAGGGCCACATTACAGCAAAATTGTAAAAGGACAAAGTGTGTCAAAAAGACAAGCCTGAAGGCTCTGTGCCTCAATGCGAGGAGTATTCGGAATAAGGTGGACAAATTAACTGCGCAGACAACAGTTAACGGATATGATGTAATTGTCATCACGGAGACATGGCTCCAGGGTGCCCAAGGCTGGGAACTCAACATCCAGGGGTATTCAACATTTAGGAAGGGTAGGCAGAGAGGAAAAAGAGGCGGGTGGCGTTGCTGATTAAGGAGGAAATTAATGCAATAGTAAGGAGGGACATTAGCTTGGATGATGTGGAATCGGTATGGCTGGAGCTGCGGAATACCAAAGGGCAGAAAACGCTAGTGGGAGTTATATACAGACCACCAAACAGTAGTAGTGAGGTTGGGGACGGCATCAAACAAGAAATAAGGGATGTGTGCAATAAAGGTATAGCAGTTATCATGGGCGACTTTAATCTACATATTGATTGGGCTAACCAAACTGGTAGCAATGCGGTGGAGGAGGATTTCCTGGAGTGTATTAGGGATTGTTTTCTAAACCAATATTTCAAGGAACCAACTAGAGAGCTGGCCATCCTAGACTGGGTGATGTGTAATGAGAAGGGACTAATTAGCAATCTTGTTGTGCGAGGCCCCTTGGGGAAGAGTGACCATAATATGGTAGACTTCTTTATTATGATGGAGAGTGACAAAGTTAATTCGGAAACTAAGGTCCTGAACTTAAGGAAAGGTAACTTCGACGTTATGACGCGTGAATTGGCTAGAATAGACTGGCAAAGGATACTTAAAGGGTTGACGGTGGATAAGCAATGGCAAACATTTAAAGATCACATGGATGAACTTCAGCAATTGTACATCTCTGTCTGGAGTAAAAATAAAATGGGGAAGATGGCTCAACCGTGGCTAACAAGGAAAATTAAGGATAGTGTTAAAACCAAGGAAGAGGCATATAAATTGGCTAGAAAAAGTAACAAACTTGAGGACTGGGAGAAATGTAGAATTCAACAGAGGAAGACTAAGGGTTTAATTAAAAGGGAGAAAATAGAGTACGAGAGGAAGCTTGCAGGGAACATAAAAACTGACTGCAAAAGCTTCTATAAATATGTGAAGAAAAAAAGATTAGTGAAGACAAACATAGTTCCCTTGAATCTGATTCAGGTAAATTTATAATGCGGAACAAAGAAGTGACAGACTAATTGAACAAATACTTCGGTTCTGTCTTCATGAAGGAAAACACAAATAACCTTCCGAATGTACTAGGGGACAGTGGGTCGAGTGAGAAGGAGGAACTGAAGGATATCCTTATCAGGCGGGAAATTGTGTTAGGGAAATTGATGGGATTGAAGACCGATAAATCCATGGGGCCTGATAGTCTGCATCCCAGAGTGCTTAAGAAACTGACCCTAGAAATAGTGGATGCATTGGTGACCATTTTTCAACAGTCTATCGACTCTGGATCAGTTCCTATGGACTGGAGGGTAACTAATGTAACACCACTTTTTAAAAAAGGAGGGAGAGAGAAAATGGGTAATTATAGTCTGACATCAATAGTGGGGAAAATGTTGGAATCGATCATTAAGGATGAAATAGCAGCGCATTTGGAAAGCAGTGACAGGATTGGTCCAAGTCAGCATGGATTTATGAAAGGGAAATCATCCTTAATGAATCTTCTGGAATTTTTTGCGGATGTAACTAGCAGAGTGGACAAGAGAGAACTAGTGGAAGTGGTGTATTTGGACTTTCAAAAGGCTTTTGACAAGGTCCCGCACAAGAGATTGGTGTGCAAAATCAAAGCGCATGGTATTGGGGGTAATGTACTGACGTGGATAGAGAACTGGTTGGCAGACAGGAAGCAGAGAGTCGGGATAAACGGGTGTATGGTTCGAAAATCCACGGTCGCATTTTATTGGAACACTCTAAGGACAAGAAAGCTAAATGGGATCATTCTATACATTTTAAATGACCATTTTTGGCCAAGTAAAATCCTCAGACCAGGCAGGCTGGGAAACATGTGGGCGGGTACAGACATTGTGGAGTCTGGCTCACAAGCGGGATAGAGGCACTGGCCAATGGGGGAAAAGTGCATTCTGGCAGGCCAATCAGTGGTCGAGTCAGGCCTGAAGCAAGGAAATCCTCATCCAATGGGGACTACCCGGCCCAGTTTGAAAATATGGCTCACCCCTAATCAAATTATGAATGTGGACCATTATCTATCTAATTAATATGGACAGTGGACAATAGCCCTGAGATCACTGCAGTGATTGACTCCCAGGACTGTTACAATGGACCAGCAGACGTTGAGGCACCAATGTGCACGGAAACAATACCCCTGTCCTCACACCTACCTGTACCTGTGACATCTTCTGATTACATTGTGGAGTCTGGCTCACAAACGAGACAGAGGCACTGGCCAATGGGGGAAAAGTGCATTCTGGCTGGCCAATCAGGGGTCGAGTTGCACCTGAAGTGGGGAAATCCTCAACCAATGGGGACTACCCGGTCCAGTTTCAAAATATGACTCACCCGTAATCAAATTATGAACATCTTCTGATTAAACATTCAAAGCCGCCCAAACTTACACAATTGAGTACAAATATAGGACCTAGAGAAACACTGGAGAAAACAGAGAGGGAGCCGCTGGAGCAGTGAGGAAGGAGAGAAGCAGCTGGAGCAGTAGGAGAAGGAGTCGAGGAGCAATAGCAGTCACAGACCGACAGAAACCGAGAGAGAACGGAGACGGACTGTTACCGGCTGGGAAACCTACCATCGAACGGGCTCTGGACTCGACTTGTGTGCAGAATATACAACCCAACTACCGAGAGGCCCAACATCGTCTCAAGAAGCCGAGCCGCACACCGAACAACGCTCCGAGGCCAACCAGCTGAAGAACCGGAGACCGAAGTAACTGGGAGAGGCAACATTCACTCCAGCTACCCCGTAAACCAACCATCCTAAGGCTCAAAGGAATAACTGTCCAAAAGGGATCATAAGTATTATCCTGGGGTTTTTCTTTTCTCAACTGTCAGCCGAGGTCAGTCAGGTAAAAAGGGGGGTGGGGGTGGTGTTAGAACTGTCTTGTAAAGGTAAAATTGTGTAAGGTTATCATTGTGTCTGTTTCTTCCCATAGATTTTCATAGTTTATAAGTGTGGGTCAGATATGTGTTTTGATGAAGTTTGACCTTGTTGGAAACTTACCGTGGTTAATAAATTGGACTTACCCTTATTTTTTTTGTTCCAAGGACCACTTGTCTCTGAGTGTTTGTTTTCCCTTGTAGAAGCTCATAATCCACCAAAATTCTGAGTTTAAAACCAGATAGGGGTGCTAGGACGCTTCGAAACCGCCAGTTTAGTGGTCAGCGAGCCATAAGCTGCTGGACCGTCCCCTAGAAGGGACAGAGAGGCCCAATACACCAACAGCCACCAAAGGCCCCCGTAATTGGGCAGAGCAAAAACCCCCTACACTCATGGAGAGCCAGGTAGGAGCTCAGTGGGAGAATGAGCTTACAACTTCAGAGAAGATGGTACTGGGAAAATCTAAAATGGAGGAGAGAATCACGGACTATGTTTTCTCCAAGGTCAATTATGCCGAAACCTGGGTTCAGAATCTGACCAGTCCAGCGGACACGGCAGCCCAGTGGACAGAAGGGCCTACACATAACAAAATGGTAGAAAAGGCAATTTGGCTGATATCT
The DNA here is from genome assembly GCF_044704955.1 of Pristiophorus japonicus. NCBI lineage: Eukaryota > Metazoa > Chordata > Chondrichthyes > Pristiophoridae > Pristiophorus > Pristiophorus japonicus. Next base: position 172,559,257 of record NC_091990.1, read on the forward strand.
TTAACTCGGCAGGTTCGGGAGTTCGACCTCCAGGTAGGAAAATTACAGGAGGAATTAAAGGGTGCCGTTATCACCTCAGCGGCCAGGGGGGGCCGCGGGTACTAAGGTCACAGAAGAGTTAAAAGAGGAAAGGAATAGAAGGGCACGGTTAGAGGAATCGTTCCGCAACCATCAGGAGTACCTGCAGAGTCAGGTTACGGTGTCACGGGCTACGGAACAGAAGTACAGGGAGCAGAGTGCAGCTTATGCCCAGCAGGTCCAAGAGCTTCAGGTCCAATTAAGGGATTTGCGCACAGTCTATAAAGTTAACACCGACATAAGCCATGAGAAGGCAGATCATGCGCCCTGCCATAAGCGGATCCAATCCCTCGTCCAGGCTCTGTCCCAGGTAAAGGGGGCAGTCTGTCTGTTGGGGCCCAGGGAGGCAACCAACGAGTCAGGGTATTGGGGAGTGGAAGAGGATCCGGCGGCAGAGGACAGTCGAGCGCCTCCTGAGGCGCCGGCGGTGTGCCCGGCAGGCCTTACGGAGGATCAGAGGGTGCAGCCCAAGAAACCCACAGGGCATGGGATCGGCCAGGTAGATCCGGTCCAGACAAAGGGGTATGGGACACCCGCAGAAAGGGTCGAGTCTGCAGATTTAAATTCAGAGGCAGTTGAGGCTGAGGAAAGCGGGGAGCCAGTGGTGGTGTCTGCCGCGGGACCGATGTGCCCGGCTGTGCAGAGGAAGTACGGTCCCCCACAAGGTGCACAACCCCAAGGACCGCTGGACAGCGAGTTAATCATTCCGCATTCAGTTGCTGCATTAAAGGCCATGGTGTCACATATCCCAAAGCTCACTAGACTGGGAGATCCGTATGCTCACTTCCTGGAGATAGCGCAGGCAGTGGACATGAACACATGCGATAACGCGGAAGCAGTTGAAGTGCTCCTTTTTTCCATTGACGGGAAGATCTACCAGGCTCTTCCCACAGATTGTCGCGGGGGACAAAGCACCCTCGCAGCACTACAAAGGGCTATCCTCGAGGCCATGGGATGGAACGAAGAGAGTCCCTTTGAAAGGATAGCGAAAACACGTCAGTTAGCAGGAGAGGCCCCACAGATACCGTATATACTCGCGTATCATGCGACTTTTGAAGACCTAAATTGTAACCTAAATTTGGGGGGTCGCATGATACGCGAGATACAAAATTTGCGGGTGTGAAGTGCTGGCCAAGATTAGGCTGTTAGGCTGTTAAGCAGACCGTATCCACGCTGAATCTCGGCAGGTATCTCCTGGGCTGGATTGCAGCCTCTATTGTCACTTGTACTGTATTTTTGCTGTGGTCTAGAGATCGCCACCCACAACTCCCTCTGAAGTTTGCTGCATTATTAGAGGCTCCATCTATCTCAGCCCATGCTTCTTTTACCCGCAAACACAGTAGAGGCTGTGGCTGAACGACGCTAGTCAAGTCAGTGGAATGATTGCTATATCGGTGTTCGATTCGCGAACAGCTTTCACAACAGAATCCACTCGATGTTTCATGATTCGGTTGTTAAGGTCTGTATTCGATCGTTGTTATGTGTTAGGGTACTTGTTACGTGTTGGGTACTTGTTAAACTTGTTTGAAAGCCTAGCCTAGTGGCATCTGGTATCTCAAAAAAGTGACTCGCATGATACATGAGATATATGATAAAATCATGTTTTGGGGACGAAAATTTAGGGGTCGCATGATACGTGAGATCGTAGGATACGCGAGTATATACGGTATATGTGGAAAGGTTATGGCTGGTCTAAGCACAGCATGTGGGGGCCTGCTTGTCAGAAACAACCTTACAGCGGATCAAAGGGAAGCATGGTTTCGCACCATAATTGCGAACAGCCTGCCCAGTGTCAAGGAAAGGGCAGATCTCTGGTTCATCCCGGGAGACCCCAATCTCACCGAAGCCATTGTGATAGGCAGACTGGCTGCCACACGGCGGCGGGATGGGGAGGAAGAGGGGAAGCCAGAGATAACAGTAAAAGGCCGGGCGCATGCGGTGCAACCCAACCAAACCCCCAGGAGAGAGTGGCATCAGGAGGGTGGACATCCTCCCGATAGAAGGGGGGTGTGTTACGGGTGCGGTAAGCCTGGCCACTACCGCAACAACCGCAGGGCCAACCCCTACCGCGGGAAAGAAGTAAAAACACCCACGGAGGTGAAACCGGGTAATGAGAGAGCGGGTGCCACAACAGTGTTTGAAACCGCTGTAGAAACCCTCAGGCAGTTGCTGACAGGTCCCGGCCGTATCAATGTAGTGGTGGGTAGAGAGATCCCCACAGCTCCCATACGGCAGGAACCATGACTGGCACCCACCAAGCCTACCTACCTGTGTCTGCTGGACTATGACTCGTGGGGAAGACCATGGATAAAAATGGAGGTGGAGGGGAACCAGGGAACTTACTTGTTGGATACGGGGGCTTCAAGCACCCTTGCCCACACAGAGGACCCGGCCTCCTCTCCCCTGTCCAGCGGTGTGCCCTACGAGCTAGTCGGCTTCACGGGGAAACGAAAGAACAGGGTATTTTTCGATCCCACTGACCCTTAAGTTGGAAGCACTGACCACTAAATGGAAGTGCGTCCTGATAAGGTGGGAGCAGGCTAACAAAGGTATATTGGGGGCAGACTTCATTATGGCCCACCAGATCCTGGTGGATCTGCGAAATCACTGTTTATGGGGAACAGTGGACCCAGGTACAAACAACGAGGTCATGCTTATCGAAAGGATACAAGACAGAGGGGCTCTGTGAACTGTGAAGCTAAAAGGGGGTTATGACGTAGAGCTTCTGGTCAGGGACACCCCGGCAGAGTACAGGGCCTATGTGCGAGCCAGTTTCGCAGCATTTGCCACCCACAAACACGACTGTGGGAGAGTCACCGGAGTAGAGATGGGGATCCCATGTCCCGAACTCAGAGTCAGTATAACTTCCCGAGAGAGGCAGAAGCCAACTTGGAAGTGACACTGAGCTCACTGGTGGAGCAGGGTGTGTTGAGACCCATAGCCACGCACGTGAACTCTCCCCTGTGGCCGGTCAGAAAACCGGACTACTCGTGGAGGGTCACCGTGGACTACCGGGTGCTCAACAGCAACATCCCGGCTTATGCTCCTACAGTGGCAGCAGTGGCAGACCTGATCAGGGAAATCCCTGCGTCCGCAACCACCTTCACAGTCCGAGACATTTCAAATGGCTTCTGGTCTATCCCTGTGAGGAGAGAGGACCAGTACAAGTTTGCTTTCACCTTTAAGGAACAGCAATATACTTGGAGCTGTCTCCCGCAGGGATTTCACAACAGTCCCAGCATCTTCCCCCAGTGCATGGCGAACTGTTTGAAGAGCTCCAGCCAGCCGCAACAGTTGGTGCAGTATGTGGACGACCTGCTCCTTTTCACTGACAACAGTAAAGCGCATGGTCCCCTGCTGGCAGAACTGTTGGCTGTGCTCAAGGAGGGGGGTTTTAAGGTCAACCCCAAGAAGGCCCAGATAGGGTTAAAGGAAGTAAAATTCCTGGGTCTAACACTCAGAGCAGGGGAACGAGGTATAGATGAGGCCCAAAGGCAAGCCGTGCAGGAACTCCCAGTACCGGCCACCGTATCCGGAGTCAGATCTTTTTTAGGGATCACAGGCTACTGCAGAGATTTCATAGAAGATTATGCAGCAACCGCAGCCCCTCTACTCAGGCTCCTACACAAAGGGGTCGAGTGGGAGTGGGATCGAGGCTGCCAAGCTGCATGTCTTCAGTTGAAACAGAACCTGCAGAAGGCACCTGCACTGGGGGCTATTGATGGGGGAAAGGATGTCTATTTAGAAGTAGCAGCCAGCGGGGACAGTCTAAGTGCAGTGCTTTTACAGGAAAGGCAAGGACAGCTGAGAGCGGTGGTGTACTCCTCTCGGGTCCTTGCAGAGGTGGAGAAGGGGTACTCCAGCTGTGAAAGGCATCTGTTAGCCACTCACTGGGCTGTGAAAAGAGCACAGGTTTTCACAGGAGTATCCCCTATCACACTCCTCACCCATCACACCCCGACCCAGATGTTGTTAGATGGGAGAATAAAGGATAGAACAGTCAGCAGTGCCAGGATCACTCGCTGGACCCTCCTCCTCTCCCAAATGGCCATCAGGGTCAGGGGCCTCTGCGAGCCCAGGCTCGCAGCTAACCTCATATATGCAGGGGAGCCACATGGATGCTCAGCAGAAGGGGTTTGGGACACCGACTTTGGATTTCGGGCAGGGGTACATCCCACAGGCCGCGAGATCTACATCAATGGATCCAGTTCGGTGTCGGCGGGTACAAGACTCACAGGCTGCAGAGTTTGGGACCCCGAGGCAGGCATAGCCTTGGCGTTTAAACTCCCCAGCACCCTGAGCGCCCAGCAGGTTGAACTATCAGAAGTGATGTACGTGGTGACATACCCCGAGGAATTCCCCACCCGCTACATGATTTGTTCGGACAGTATGTTTACTTGCAATTCGTGTACTGAGTATCTGGCCATTTGGTCACACAGGGGGTACACATCCGCAGATGGGAAGTCCCTGGTAACCACACCCCTGCTAGTAAGGATAGTGGCAGCCCTAGAGAACAATAGGGATGTCTACATACACAAGGTTAAGGCACATTCTAAGATAGAGCCCAGGGCAGAGGGTAACCAGCAGGCGGACCTCCTGGCCAGAGAAGGAGCCAAAACAGGTCGCTTCTGGGACCCATATGAGAAAGGCAGGGTGATAGCAGCTAGAGGCAAGCCAGGGCAACAAGGGAGTGCAGGGATAGCAGTGGCCCCGGACCAGAGAACGGTTCAGGTGCAGGACCCCGTCCTCAAGGCTGCCATAGCAACCATCCTAAGTAGAGGAAAGGCAGAGAGCCCATACAGTGCCGCAGATATAGCTGTCAAGGAAGGGATGCTGTTTAAAGGGGATAAGTGGGTGGTTCCAGCACAACACCAGCGGGAGTTCCTACAACTGGCCCATGAGGGTCCAGGTGCGGGACACCCCGGGCCAGAGTCCACCTGGCAGAAGGTGGAACAGGCAGCATGGTGGCCAGATCTCCGGAACGACGTCCGTGATTTCTGCGCAGCCTGTCTGGTGTGTGCAGCCAACAACCCAGACCCCCAGAAAAGAAAGGCATCCATGGGACACATCAGGCAGGTAGAGGGACCATGGCAGTCAATCCAAATCGACTACATAGGGCCCCGACCAACCACCCAGGGGGGGGGTACAAGTATTGTCTAGTGCTGGTGGATGTATTCTCCAAATGGGTGGAAGCCTTCCCTAGCCGAACAGCTACTGCACTGGGGACAGCCAAGGTCAGGGAAGTGTTCTCAAGGTGGGGTCTGCCGCAGTTTGTGGAGCCCGACCAGGGAAGCCACTTCACCGGCCAGGTGATGCAGGCCACCTTAAAGGTACTGGGGATTAAAGCACGATGGCATGTGGTGTACAACCCCCACCCAGTCCTCAGGCCCTGCAGAGCATCTCAACCGCACCATCAAGGAAAGGCTCCGCAAGGAGACAGGGAATTCACCCAATAGATGGGTAGAAGTCTTGCCACTGGTCCTTATGGGGATCCGGGCCAGTCAGTCGAAAAGCACAGGGTATTCACCCCACGAGCTGATGACTGGGAGACCCATGAGGACCCCAGTACACGCATTGGTGCCGGGTCTCACCGGAGGACAGCTTCAGGAAGCTAACCCAGACCGCTTTGCTGGGAATCTGCTGGACCAGCTGCAGTAGACTCACTGGCAGGCAGCCACCAACATGGGAAGACAACACTTTAGTAACAAGCTGCTGCTGGAACCCCGTAGCCACCATGACTGGGAAATAGGCGACCAGGTCATGATACGCAGCTTCGCCAGGGTGGGGATGTTCGAGCCACTGTACATGGGACCCTACAGTATAGTGGACAAGGCAAGCCCTATGGGTTATGCGGTCTTATTACCCCGCCAGGTAAAGTCCTCCACTGTTCCTCAATTGTGCCACCGTTTAGTCTGTGTTCCCAGTCTACTTTAGCTAACTCTGCCCTCATCCCACTGTAGTCCCCTTTGTTTAAGCATAGTACGCTCGTTTGAGACACTACTTCCTCACCCTCAATCTGTATTACAAATTCAACCATACTGTGATCACTCATTCCGAGAGGATCTTTTACGAGGAGATCGTTTATTATTCCTGACTCATTACACAGGACCAGATCTAAGATAGTTTGCTCCTTGTAGGTTCAGTAACATACTGTTCTAAGAAACAATCCCGTATGCATTCTATGAATTCCTCCTCCAGGCTACCCCGTGCGATTTGATTTGACCAATCGTTATGTAGGTTAAAATCCCCCATGATTACTGCCGTTCCTTTTTCACATGCCTCTATTATTCCCTTGATTATTGTCCGCCCCACTGTGAAGTTATTATTTGGGGGCCTATAAACTACGCCAACCAGTGACTTTTTCCCCTTACTATCTCTAATCTCCACCCACAATGATTCAACATTTTATTCATTAGAGCCAATATCATCTCTCACAACTGCCCTGATATCATCCTTTATTAAAAGAGCTACCCTACCTCATTTCCCTTCTTGTCTATCCTTCTGAATTGTCAGATACCCCTGTATGTTTAATTCCCAGTCTTGGCCACCCTGCAACCACGTTTCTGTAATTGCCACCAAATCATACCCATTTGTAATGATTTGTGCCGTCAAATCATTTACTTTATTTCGAATGTTGCGTGCGTTTAGGTAGAGTGTTTTAATACGAGCTTTTAAACCATGATTTTTAGTTTTGACCCCTCCTGCAGCCCCCTTATATTCATACATATTGTCCCTTCCTATCACCTTGTGGTTTACACTTACCCCAGTGCTACTCTGCTCTGTTGCCTCCTGCCTTTTGCATTCTTTCTTGGGGTCCTGTTCATCTGAGCTCTCACCCACTCTAACTAGCTCAGAGCCCTCTCCTAGGTTCCGAATACTCCTCGCATTGAAGCACCGAGCTTTCGGGCTTGCCTTTTTATTACACTTTGACCCTTTAGAATTTTTCTGTACATTGGCCCTTTTTGTTTTTTGCCTTTGGTTTCTCTGCCCTCCACTTTTCCTCATCTCCTTTCTGTCTTTTGCTTCTGTCTCCATTTTGTTTCCCTCTGTCTCCCTGCATTGGTTCCCATCCCCCGGCCATATTAGTTTAACTCCTCCCCAACAGCACTTGCAATCACTCCCCCTAGGACATTGGTTCCGGTCCTGCCCAGGTGCAGACCGTCCGGTTTGAACTGGTCCCACCTCCCCCAGAACCGGTTCCAATGCCCCACGAATTTGAATCCCTCCCTGCTGCACCACTGCTCAAGCCACGTATTCATCTGAGCTATCCTGCAATTCCTACTCTGACTAGCACTGGTAGCAATCCCGAGATTACTACTTTTGAGGTCCTACTTTTTAATTTAGCTCCTAGCTCCTTAAATTCATCTCGTAGGTCCTCATCCCTTTTTTTACCTATATCGTTGGTACCAATGTGCACCACGACAACTGGCTGTTCTCCCTCCCTTTTCAGAATGTCCTGCACCCGCTCCGAGACATCCTTGACCCTTGCACCAGGGAGGCAACATACCATCCTGGAGTCTCGGTTGCGGCCGCAGAAACGCCTATCTATTCCCCTTACAATTGAATCCCCTATCACTATCGCTCTCCCACTCTTTTTCCTGCCCTCCTGTGCAACAGAGCCAGTCACGGTGCCATGAACTTGGCTGCTACTGCCCTCCCCTGATGAGTCATCCCCCTCAACAGTACTCAAAGCGGTGTATCTGTTTTGCAGGGGGATGACCGCAGGGGACCTCTGCACTACCTTCCTTGCACTACTCTTCCTGCTGGTCTTCCATTCCCTCGTGGCTGTGGACCCTTCACCTGCGGTAAGACCAACTCGCTACACGTGTTACTCACGTCATTCTCAGCATCGTGGATGCTCCAGAGTAAATCAACCCTCAGCTCTAAATCCGCAACGCGGTCCGTCAGGAGCTGGAGGCGGAAACACTTCCCACACACGTAGTCGTCAGGGACACCGGAAGTGTCCCTGAGTTCCCACATGGTACAGGAGGAGCATATCACGTGACCGAGCTCTCCTGCCATGATTAACCCTTAGATACGCTTAATTTGGCGACAACAATGTTAACAGGTTACTTACTGATATAAAAAAGAAAAAGACAACAATGTTAACGGCTTACTTACTGATATAAAAAAGAAAAAGAAAAGCTACTCACCAATCACCAGCCAATCACTTACCCCTTTGGCTGTGACGTCACCTTTTGATTCCTTTCTACTTCTTTTTTGCTTTTTCTCCCGGCTGGAGCTGTACAAGCTGGGCCTTTATAGGCCTCTCCACGCACCCCGGACTCGCGGTGCTCGAACTTCCGCTCCTCCTCCGACGTTGGGCCTTTATAGGCCTCTCCACGCACCCCGGACTCGCGCTGCTCGAACTGCTGCTCCTCCTCTGACATTCGTAGACAAGAGTGGCAGACTCTGTGTGGTAAAAGGGACACCACCGAAAGAACCGGGAAAGATCCCAGACACCGAAGGGCTCACAGAAATGGAAACAGGACATTTAAAAGAAGTCCTCCTCCAAGCCCTACAAAAAGGGGCAGTCCGGCTCCTGGGGCAAGGTGAGCAAGATGGCCAACAAAGCCAAGTCAGTATCAGAGACTGACCTGGCCACCCGGAGACGGGTGGCATTGTATATAGCCCGGTGTTCTGTATATAGTTTAGGGAGATTTTAAAGTGAGGTGATGGTGTTTTTACTTTGTGATGTTACTCCTGTCGAGCCTGAAGGGGTCTCGGGCAAGACTGTGTTCAATCTTGTGTTCCAGAAGATGCTCCGGACCGTCGCGATGTTATTTATCTATCTGGGGACCTGCACCGGACAGAAACTCGACATCGAGATGTCTTTGACATACGGGTGCTCAGGGGGCAGGGTGCCAATCGTGACCACGGGAGAAGGGATCATGGAGGCAGATGGCCAGGCCACCTAGTTCCACAAGGGGAGATGGTCTCAGTGGTTGGGTTTTAATTCCACCTGGTATTCGAGCCACGAGAGTTTTACCTATGGGGAGGCCTCCATCCCTTGCCCCGAAATCGAGATGGCCATGTCCCGGGTTAGGGTGACAGAGGGAAGGAGAGTGTCTTTAACGTGTGTTGGGGATATACCTTTGGGACGCTGGTGGTGGCTCAGGAAACTGAGTGCGGACGTCGAGGACAGCAGCTCAGACTGGGAACGTCTGAGCAATGACACCCAACGGACGATCACGGGGTCACCGGTGGGGGGTCACTGTGCGTTGGTAGAAATGGTGGGCCTATGATCATGCCTATGGGGGTCGGCCCAGGTGTGCCCAGCGGGTTTGTCCATTGCCTTTGCCAGATGGTGGAAGGACTCAGGGAAGGGGATGGAATGGGATCGCAGCAGGGAAGACTGTGTGCTCCCTCGTTTCTGGGTACCAGTCAACGCCACCGAGCTGCTGGCTCAGGTGAAGATACCCCTGCCCACGCCCAAGCCCATTGACAGTTACGGATGTCCGCCCACCACTCGGGGACCTGGGAATGGGTTAGTGTTAGTACCGACAGATAAGTTAGTATACCAGGGAGTACATTATGCTGTTGCTTCAGTAATTCTAAACCTGACAGAAGTTCGCCTACCCGCCTTCTGCCCAGAGAAACCGAATTGTTGTACCAAGCTCTACTGAAGGAAATGTTCAGGAGCTTCTTCGAGCTGGACTTTGGGGATGTCAATGTGGCGGACCTGCATGGACAAGAAGATACAACCGAGCAGGGCAAACAACACAGGGGGGTCATGAATGACGTTTTCACCGGGGCATCCGTCATGAACAGCCTGGATGATGTGCAGCTGGCCCTACAGATCAATGGGTTAAAGTCACAGCTGCGCAGCATCCTAGGGAAAGAGAATAACGTGTTGGGTTCCACGCTTCACGAGGGGGTGGCTATGACGGTGCATCTGAAAGAAATTATTGCCCAGCTAGAGGCTCACACCCAGACAACAAACACCTTGATCAAGGAGGACCGGCTGGCCTCGGATCAGGCTGCAAAGAACGAGGTGTGTGTACTCTATGGGGCCTGGTTGCTGGGAGAGGGACGGAGCAATTTGGAGGATCTTAGGCAAGGTCGGGTCCCCTCCTGGATCAGCAACCAGCACCTGGAGGCACTACAGCCATACAGCAGCACCCTCAGTCCCTGCCAACTCCGCGTGGCGTCGGAGGCCTATCCTGGCCCTGTTGATTGTGGGAAATCTAACCACACTATTATGGGTGTAGTTGTGCGAATGCCAGTGATGGGGCCATCCACCAAGCCAGCACCCCTGTACCATGTGGAGAACATTGGAGTCATTCGCGGGGGGGGTACACATCCATTTAGCAACGGTCCCACCCTATGTCATTGTGTGGGAGCGCGCAATGAGGGGTACAGACCTATCTGGCTGCCGTAGCCGGGAAGCACAGGTCATCCTGTATCCCCAGCACTTGAACGCCTTCGGGAGGCCACAGTGTGGGTTTAGCACTGCTGGGGCAGAACCTATAAATTGGACGATGGAGGTGATGGCACCTAGCCATGTACCTCCACAGATAGCATATGTAGGTGGTGGGATGTATTGTGTCACCACGACTGCCCACCGGTACAGACACGGCCCGAGTAAGTGGTGTGATATTCCGGACAGCAGTTTTTGCTTTAAACCAAGGGCAGAAGTTCAAGTGGCCCAGGAAGGGATCATCCCAATTCCAGAACCCTCCACGGTCCTCCTCACGGTACAGTATAACGCGAGTGATCTGCAGAACTATGTTGCCCATTTTGGGTACCCCATACCCTTACTATCTGAGAAACTCACTGCCCTGTTGAAAGCAGTGGATCTCAGCCAAAAACATTATTACACTCTACAGCAAAAGACCAAAGACATAGCCCTCGAAATCGCGGACATACAGTCACAGCGTGGTGGAAATGGGGTACGAGAGTAGATATCCCGGTTTGGCTTCACATGGCCTCCCACACACTGGTGATTTGTACAACTGGTCATTGTCCTATATCTCATCATCAATGCCTGCAGATCCAAAAAAGCCCGAATAGCACGGGGTTATCTTAAAATATTGCAGAAACAACAGAAAGACAGCCCAGTCTAACACACAAGAATGCCATTTTGTTTCCAGGTGGTTTTAAACAGAAGGTGTCATGTATTCAACCATGTATAATCTGACCTAAGTTGTACACTGAGAGAACAATGACCACCAGGTGGTGAACTTCTGGGAGACACTCCTAACCTGGACCTTTAGATATAAAAGGGGAAGTTCCACCCACTTCCAGCACTTGAGTGCTTTGAAATAAAGGACAGGTCACAGACTGACCTTCTCTCAAGCATGGGCCTCGTGTGCATTTATACTGTATAGTAAGGACGTATCAGAAGGGAATGTTCTGGTTTACCGTAACACCACAAAAACTCGTACCTGGAAACTGACTGGCACTGTCAACTACGTAAGCTGTTAAAACTATCCATGACAGAACACAATACGGACTTGCTTATCACTGATATACATTTTTACAGTGTAACTACATCTGTTCGATATGCTGTGATGGCGGAATAATCTTTCAAGGAACGCAAGGAACACGCGAAATGATGTGCTATAATTATGTACTTAACTCTATGTAACTAAAAGCAAAAATGGTACCTTGTTTGTAGTTTACCTGCAAAGGAGCATGGATAGAAGTATTGTTTGTGCACATTGGTTTATGCGGCTCTATAATTTAGAGTAATTATGGGGATGGCTGACACTTGGGGAGCTCTAGGATTTTCTTGCAAACCTTTTTGACACATTCCGTCTATATCTGGGGAGTATAAGGTTCGAAAATCCATGGCTGCATTTTATTGGAACACCCTAAGGACAAGAAAACTAAATGGGATCATTCTATACATTTTAAATGACCATTTTTGGCCAAGTAACATCCTCAGACCAGGCAGGCTGGGAAACGTGTGGGTGGATACAGACATTGTGGAGTCTGGCTCACAAGCGAGACAGAGGCACTGGCCAATGGGGGAAAAGTGCATTCTGGCAGGCCAATCAGGGGTCGAGTCGGGCCTGAAGCGGGGAAATCCTCAACCAATGGGGACTACCCGGCCCATTTTGAAAATATGACTCACCCCTAATCAAATTATGAATATGGACCATTATCTACCTAATCAATATGGACAGTGGACAATAGCCCTGAGATCACTGCGGTGATTGACTCCCAGGACTGTTACAATGGACCAGCAGTCATTGAGGCACCAATGTGCACGGAAACAATACCCCTGTCCTCACACCTACCTGTACCTGTGACATCTTCTGATTACATTGTGGAGTCTGGCTCACAAACGAGACAGAGGCACTGGCCAATGGGGGAAAAGTGCATTCTGGCAGGCCAATCAGGGGTCGAGTCAGGCCTGAAGTGGGGAAATCCTCAACCAATAGGGACTACCCGGCCCAGTTTCAAAATATGACTCACCCCAAATCAAATTATGAACATCTTCTGATTAAATATTCAAATCTATCTCCCCGCCCAAACTTACACAATTGGGTACAAATATAGGACCTAGAGAACCACTGGAAAAAACAGAGAGGGAGCCGCTGGAGCAGTGAGGAAGGAGAGAAGCCACTGGAGCAGTAGGAGAAGGAGTCGAGGAGCAATAGCAGTCACAGACCGACAGAAACCGAGAGAGAACGGAGACGGACTGTTACCGGCTGGGAAACCTACCATCGAACGGGCTCTGGACTCGACTTGTGTGCAGAATATACAACCCAACTACCAAGAGGCCCAAAATTGTCTCAAAAAACCGAGCCGCACACCGAACAACGCTCCGAGGCTAACCAGCTGAAGAACCGGAGACTGAAGTAACTGGGAGAGGCAACATTCACTCCAGCTACCCCGTAAACCAACCATCCTAAGGCTCAAAGGAATAACTGTCCAAAAGGGATCGTAAGTATTATCCTGGGGTTTTTCTTTTCCCAACTGTCAACCTTCTCTCAAGCATGGGCCTGGTGTGCATTTATACTGTATAGTAAGAACGTATCAATGGCGACAAGAAACTGGGATTTAAACCACGCGAGCATGGCCACTAGCAATAACAGGGGCAGTCAGGGACGATCGACTGGCAAGAGACCTTTTGTTTCAAACAGCAGCTCATGCTGGAGGCGTAGAGGCACACACTCAGCCGGAGTTTGCAGAGGTGAGCAAAATACCTGCAGAAATTGCAGAAATGAACGCTGGAATTGGGTGGAGCTTCCCTTTTTATATCTGAAGGTCCACGCTGGGGAAAATCGCTAGAAGCTGAAGTTCAGCGAGTTCATGTGGAGAACGTACACAGTTCATACACCAGGACGCCACCGATAATGATGAAAGTGCTCCTCAATGGCATCCCAGTATCAATGGAGTTAGACACGGGTGCCAGCCAGTCCCTGATGGGTATCAAACAGTTCGAAAAGTTGTGGGCGTCTAAGGCCAGGAGGCCAAAATTATCGCCGATTGACGCACAGCTACGGACTTACACAAAGCAGATCATTCCGGTGCTAGCCAGCGCCACGGTAGCCGTGACCCACAAAGATTCGGAGAACAGACTGCCACTCTGGATTGTCCCAGGGGATGGTCCCGCACTACTGGGGAGAAGTTGGCTTGCTGTCATGAACTGGAAATGGGGCGATGTCAATGCAATTTCCTCTGTGGAACGAGGATCATGCTCACAGATCCTGGACAAATTTGACTCATTATTTCAACCCGGCATCGGCACTTTCATGGGGGCCAAGGTAATAATTCACATAAACCCGGACGCCAGACCAGTACACCACAAGGCCAGAGCGGTGCCGTACATGATGCGGGAAAAGATAGAAGGCGAATTGGACCGCCTGCTGAGGGAAGGCATCATCTCACCAGTCGAATTCAGTGACTGGGCGAGCCCAATTGTGTCGGTGCTCAAGGCGGATGGGTCGGTCAGAATATGTGGCGATTACAAGGCCACCATCAATCGGGTGTCACTCCAAGACCAGTACCCGCTACCGAGAGCGGGTGGCAAACTTTTTTCAAAATTGGACCTAACCTCAGCTTACATGACCCAGGAGCTGGCGAGTGAGTTGAAGAAGCTGACCACCATCATGACACACAAGGGGTTGTTTGAGTACAACAGATGTCCGTTTGGGATTCGCTCGGCCGCCGCGATCTTCCAACGAAATATGGAAAGCCTCCTCAAGTCGATTCCAGGGACGGTGGTTTTTCAGGACGACATCCTCATTACGGGTTACGATACTGAAGAACACCTCCACAACCTGGAGGAGGGGCTACGCAGACTGGACCGGGTAGGGCTGCGACTGAAAAAGGCGAAGTGCATCTTCCTAGCTCCAGAGGTAGAATTCCTGGGGATGAGGGTAGCAGCAGACGGGATCAGCCCTACTGCGTCCAAGACGGAAGCGATCCAGAGAGCACCCAGATCCCATAACACGACGGAGCTGCGTTCATTCCTGGGGCTCATGAACTATTTTGATAACTTTCTTCCCAAATTGAGCACGCTGCTAGAGCCGCTACACGTGCTCCTACGAAAAGGTCGCGAATGGGTCTGGGGGGACAGCCAGGAAAGGGCTTTTAATAGAGCACGCAAATTGTTATGTTCCAAAAATCTGTTAACGCTATATGACCCATGTAAGAAACTTGTGTTAACGTGCGATGCGTCGTCCTATGGTGTCGGGTGTGTGTTGCAGCATGTCAATGCCAAGGGTCAGTTACAGCCGGTAGCTTATGCCTCCAGAAGTCTGTCCCAGGCAGAAAGGAGCTACGGGATGGTAGAAAAGGAGGTGCTCGCATGTGTATATGCAGTAAAGAAAATGCACCAGTACCTGTTTGGCAGGAAATTTGAGCTGGAGACAGATCACAAACCCCTAACGTCCCTTTTGGCCGACAACAAGGCCATAAATGCAAACGCATCGGCCCGCATACAGAGGTGGGCACTCACGTTAGCCGCCTATGACTACACAATTCGGCACAGACCGGGCACTGAAAACTGTGCCGATGCACTCAGCAGGCTCCCACTAGCCACCACTGAAGGGGCTACCGAGCATGCTGCTGAGATGGTCATGGATGTTGAAGCTTTCGGAAGCGAAGGCTCACCCGTGACAGCCCGTCAGATTAAAGTCTGGACAAATAGAGACCCGCTATTGTCTCTCGTCAAGAAATGTGTCCTGAATGGGGACTGGGCAGCCACGGCAGGGCATGCCCTGAGAAATTTAAACCATTTCACAGGCACAAGGATGAACTCTCGATTCAGGCCGATTACCTATTGTGGGGAAACCGTGTAGTCATGCCCCAGATGGGCAGGGAGGTGTTCATCAGGGAACTCCACAATGGGCACCCGGGCATTGTCACGATGAAGGCAATTGCCAGGTCACACGTTTGGTGGCCAGGGATAGACGCAGATCTGGAACTTTGTGTTCGCAGGTGCAACATGTGTGCCCAGCTGGGCAATGCGCCCAGGGAAGCCCCTCTTAGCCCCTGGCCATGGCCCACCAAGCCTTGGTCATGCATCCATGTGGACTACGCAGGTCCTTTCATGGGGAAAATGTTTTTGGTTGTAGTAGACGCCTACTCCAAATGGATCGAGTGTGACATTTTAAATTCAAGCACATCCTCTGCCACGGTAGAAAGTCTATGGGCAATGTTCGCCACCCATGGTCTACTGGACATCTTGGTCAACGACAATGGCCCGTGCTTCACAAGCACTGAATTCCAGGACTTCATGGCAGGCAATGGAATTAACCATGTTAGAACGGCACCGTTCAAGCCGGCCTCAAACGGCCAGGCAGAACGAGCAGTGCAGATAATTAAACAGGGGATGCTCAGAATCCAAGGGAGTTCCCTACAATGCCGCTTATCACGCCTCCTGTTGGCATACAGATCCCGACCACACTCGCTCACAGGGGTTCCACCAAAATTCTGAGCTTAGAACCAGATAGGGGTGCTAGAGTGCTTTGCAACCGGCAGTTTAGTGGTCAGCGAGCCTTAAGCTGCTGGACTGTCCCCGAGAAGGGACAGAGAGGCCCAATACACCAACAGCCACCAAAGGCCCCCGTAATTGGGCAGAGCAAAAAACCCCCTGACAGGGTCCTTTTCAGAATGTCAGGCAGTGACTAGTGGAGTGCTGCAGGGCTCAGTGTTGGGACCCCAGCTCTTCACAATATACATTTTGGATGAAGGAATTGCGTGTATCATCTCCAAGTTTGCAGATGACACTAAACTGGGTGGCGGTGACAGCTGTGAGGGGGACGCTAAGAGGCTGCAGGGTGACTTGCACAGCTGAGTTGAGTGGGCAAATACATGGCAGATGCAGTATAATGTGGATAAATATGAGGTTATCCATTTTGGGGACAAAAACATGAAGGCAGAATATTATCTGAATGGCGGCAGATTAGGAAAAGGGGAGGTGCAACGAGACCTGGATGTCATGGTTCATCAGTCATTGAAGGTTGGCCTGCAGGTACAGCAGGCATGAAAAAGGCAAATGGTATATTGGCCTTCATAGCTAGGGGATTTGTGTATAGGAGCAGGGATGTCTTACTGCAGTTGTACAGGGTCTTAGTGAGACCTCACCTGGAATATTGTGTTCAGTTTTGGTCTCCTTATCTGAGGGAGTGCAGCGAAGGTTCACCAGATTAATTCCAGGGATGGCTGGACTGTCATATGAGGAGAGACTGGATCAACTGGGCCTTTATTCACTGGAGATTAGAAGGGTGAGAGGGGATCTCATAGAAACGTATAAGATTCTGATGGGATTGGACAGGTTAGATGCGGGAAGAATGTTCCCGATGTTGGGGAAGTCCAGAACCAGGGGACATAGTCTTAGGATAAGAGGTAAGCCATTTAGGACTGAGATGAGGAGAAACTTCTTCACTCAGGGAGTTGTTAATCTGTGGAATTCCCTGCCGCAGAGAGTTGTTGATGCAAGTTCATTGGATATATTCAAGAGGGAGTTAGACATGGCCCTTACGGCTAAAGGGATCAAGGGGTATGGAGAGAAAGCAGGGAAGGGGTACTGGGGGAATGATCAGCCATGATCTTATTGAATGGCGGTGCAGGCTCGAAGGGCTGAATGGCCTACGCCTACACTTATTTTCTATGTTTCTATGTCCTTCCTCAGATTAGGAGACCAAAACTGAACACAATATTCCAGGTGAGGCCTCACCAAGGCACTGTACATCAGCAGTAAGACCTCCCTGCTCCTATACTCATATCCCCTAGCTATGAAGGCCAACATACCATTTGCCTTCTTCACCGCCTGCTGTACCTGCATGCCAACTTTCAATGACTGATGAACCATGACACCCAGGTCTCGTTGCACCTCCCCTTTTCCTAATCTGCCGCCATTCAGATAATATTCTGCCTTCGTGTTTTTGCCCCCAAAGTGGATAACCTCACATTTATCCACATTATACTGCATCTGCCTTGCATTTGCCCACTCACCTAACATGTCCAAGTCACCCTGCAGCCTCTTAGTATTCCCCTCACAGCTCACACCGCCACCCAGTTTAGTGTCATCTGCAAACTTGGAGATATTACACTCAATTCCTTCATCTAAATCGTTAATGTATATTGTAAATAGCTGGGGTCTCAGCACTGAGCCCTGCGGCACCCCACTAGTCATTGCCTGCCATTCTGAAAAGGACCCGTTTATGCCGACTCTCTGCTTCCTATCTGCCAGCCAGTTCTCTATCCACGTCAGTACATTACCCCCAATATCATGAGCTTTGATTTTGCACACCAATCTCTTGTGCGGGACCTTGTCAAAAGCCTTTTGAAAGTCCAAATACACCACATCCACTGGTTCTCCCTTGTCCACTCTGCTAGTTACATTAGTAGCCTTGCTTCAGGGATCATCATCATCATAGGCAGTCACTCAGAATCGAGGAAGACTTGCTTCCACTCTAAAAATGAGTCCTTAGGTGGCTGAACAGTCCAATACGAGAGACACAGTCCCTGTCACAGGTGGGACAGATAGTAGTTGAGGGAAAGGGTGGGTGGGACTGGTTTGCCGCATGCTCTTTCCGCTGTCCGTGCTTGATTTCTGCATGCTCTCGGCGATGAGACTCGAGGTGCTCAGCGCCCTCCCGGATGCAGTTCCTCCACTTAGGGCGGTCTTTGGCCAGGGACTCCCAGGTGTCAGTGGGGATGTTGCACTTTATCAGGGAGGCTTTGAGGCCAAAGGTGGGCAGAGGCTTTCCCAGCATGGCGTGCATTGTGAAGTAGGAACGGAGCAACAGGCCAGCGCAGAAAACACTGCTGGCAGCTGCGCGCATGCGCAGTGAAGTCTGCGCGCTGCTCCTGCCCTCCCAGCGTGTCCTGCGGCCTGTGAGCAGGACCCGATGCTCGCAGCCCCTATCCCTGGCCGAAGGGATGCCCCGATCTTCGCCGCACCCTATCCCGGCTGAGTGGCCTCCCGCACCAACCGGCCGGCCCGCTGACTTCCTGGGCCGAGGTAGGACTTGAGTTTTATTTTTTATTTATTGATGGTTGTGTTTGCGAGTTTTGATTGGGGGGGGGAGGCGGGGGGAGGAGGAGAGTTTTGATGGGGGAGGGGGGAGAAAGAGTGTTTTGATGGGAGGGGGGAGCTTTTAAAAAAAAAAACTTGATTCTGGCATAAAGGTAGGACTTCTATGTTTTATTTGTTATTGATTGATTGCTTATTACTTTGTGTGGTTTGTTTAGTGCTTTGTAAGCCTTGGTGCAGGTCCTCAGCTTCCTTGTATTTTTTATTTGTTACTGAATGCTTATTTTTGTGCTTTGTAAGTGTTGGTGCTTTAAATGTACTAACCTGCACCGAATTCTGAACTGCCCGCAATGTTTTTCAGAGCTGGCCACATAGGCTGACCTAAGTCGATTTGGAGTAAGTTTTAGCTGGCCAAAGTGGCATAAATGGCCAAAACTGGCGTCAGTGTCTGGGAATGCCCCTTTTTGAAAAAAAAACTCAACTAAATAAAATCGTACCTAACTGAGTGACTCTGGAGCAAATTTATTGGGGAAAATGGCATTTTTTTAACTTACACCAGAAAAAATAACTTACTCCAAAATAATTGATGCAAGTCATGGCCAAAATTGGGCCCTTTGAGGGGAGCACACTGGGTGATTTACTAAGCACGAGTTAGCAGGAGTAGATGTCGGTGGCAAGGAAGGCAAAGTGTGAACAAAATAGAGGGCTAGCTTTTGCCCTAGACAGAGATGTCGACTTCAAGGCTGATTTCTGTGCATCAACAATTGCTGCAGGCATTAGACTAAGCTAGAGACCTTCAAAGGCATGCCATGGTGGAGACTAGTACCTGTTTGTGTGGAGTTCTCCTCCATGACATTGAAACTCCGCAGTCAATCATGGAAGGTATGTCGCCTCAGGATCCTCGGTCGCTGAACACCACCCTGAGTCTGTGATACCAACATTAGGAACGCTATAGGTCGCTTATACTGAAGTCCAGCATGCCTTGGGCTCAACCAGCTCCTTCTTCTTGGACAGGGTGGGAGATCAACTGGATAGAAGATTCACTCGGCTCAGTAATCGCTTTTAGTCGGCTCTCCCACTGCATCCCAGTATCAGGGGACAACCTTCCAACAAAACTCTTATAAAGCAAGTTTCACTAAACCTACAATGTAGCAACAATTTGCTATAAGCGGGGAGCGGGCGGGGAAGTGGACCTGAGTCCATGATCGGATCGGCCATGATCGTATTAAATGGCGGAGCAGGCTCGAGGGGCCGTATGGCCTACTCCTGCTCCTATTTCTTATGTTCTTATGTTCTAAAAGTTGTTATTAAGCTTCACATAATAGCTACTCCGTTTAAAAAGTTTTTGAAACTGCCACCTGAGAGACTTTACTGGCCTTGACCAGTGGGCGAGACCAGGAAATGACATTAGTGGGTGCCAAGGGCGGGAAATTGTGTTGGCATCGTAACACCATTATGTGACTCTGATTTGCATATATTCATGAAGATCCTGTCTGTTGCTCAGAAGCCAGTCTGTTCAGTGTTGGAGTCAGCGTGTGGAGGCTGAAGCTGACATTGGCATGGGGCAGGTCGATGTCAGCGCTGATATTCAATTCTAAGTTTAGTTTTGATGATAATGGCTCATTCTTGTCTCTTTTTAAGTAACTTAAAAAATTTGTTTGGCTTCTGACCAAGTCTCAGCACAAGTGAAGCTTAACTTCCTCCCCTTGCCTCCTTGAGATAAAGGATAACATTCCATTAGCCTTTTCAATTGCTTTTTGTACCTGTCTATTAACTTGTAATGAGTTTTGTAGTTGGACTCGTAAATCCTTGCACCTCTACACTTCCTAGTTTATACAGAACATTGCTTTAATCCATTCGTTGTTGAACTGTTTAGCTCAGTTTATAAGCTGCTGTTTTTGGTAATTAATGTGCAGCTATCCCTGTGTGGTAGATACACTAAACTGGCTGGACTACTGCAGAGAGTTGTTGAGGCCAGTTCATTGGATATATTCAAGAGGGAGTTAGATATGGCCCTTACGGCTAAAGGGATCAAGGGGTATGGAGAGAAAGCAGGAAAGGGGTACTGAGGTGAAAGATCAGCCATGATCTTATTGAATGGTGGTGCTGGCTCGAAGGGCCGAATGGTCTACTCCTGCACCTATTTTCTATGTTTCTATGTTTCTGCACTCCACATTAAACCAAGTTTGGTTTCCTTGCTTGATGGTGATCATGGAATGGGGATGTGTGAGGCCATGAGGTTACGAACTGTGGCAGTATACAATTCTGCAGCTGGGTCACAGTGCCTTATGGATATCCAATTTATAGGCTTCTGGATCTGTCCTTGGTCTGTCTCACTTAGCAGAGTGCTGGTGACATACTACATAGAATCATAGAATCATAGAAATTTACAGCTCGGAAGGAGGCCATTTCGGCCAATCGTGTCCACACTGGCCGACTGAGAGTATCCAGCCTAATACCACTTTCCAGCTCTTGGTCCATAACCCTGTAGATTACGGCACTTTAAATGCACATCCAAATATTTTTAAAATGTGGTGAGGGTTTCTGC
Organism: Pristiophorus japonicus; assembly: GCF_044704955.1. Taxonomy (NCBI): domain Eukaryota; kingdom Metazoa; phylum Chordata; class Chondrichthyes; family Pristiophoridae; genus Pristiophorus; species Pristiophorus japonicus. Next base: position 172,580,322 of record NC_091990.1, read on the forward strand.
CTCTATCACCCTTTCAGGCAGTGAGTTCCAGACCCCCATCACCCTCTGGGTGAAGAAATTTCTCCTCATATCTCCTCTATACCTCCGCCCAATTACTTTAACTCTATGCCCCCTGGTTATTGACCCCTCTACCAAGGGAAACAGGTCCTTCCTATCCACTCTATCCAGGCCCCTCATAATTTTATACACCTCAATCAGGTCCCCCCTCAGCCTCCTTTGTTCCAAAGAAAACAGACCCAGCATCTCCAATCTTTCCTCCTAACCAAAATTCTCCAGACCATGCAACATCCTTGTAAATTTCCTCTGCACCCTTTCCAGTGCAATCACATCTTTCCTGTAATGTAGTGATCAGAACTGCATGCAGTACTCCAGCTGCGGCCTAACCAGTGTTTTATAAAGTTCAAGCATAACCTCCTTGCTCTTGTATTCCATGCCTCAACTAATAAAGGCAAGTATTCCGTATGCCTTCTTAACCACCTGATTTACCTGGCCTGCTATCTTCAGGGATCTATGTTGCTTTGTTCCTCTGCACTTTTCAGTGTCGTACCATTTAATGTGTATTCCCTTGTCTTGTTAGACCTCCCCAAATGCATTACCTCATACTTCTCAGGATTGAAATCCATTTGCCACTGTTCTGCCCATCTGACCAGTACATTGATATCTTCCTGCAGTTTACAGCTTTCTTCTTCATTATCAACCACACAGCCTATTTTAGTATCATCTGTGAACTTCTTAATCATACCTCCAACATTTAAGTCCAAGTCATTGATATATCACTCATAGGCAGTCCCTCGAAATGAGGATGACTTGCTTCCAAGCCAAAAAGAGGATGAGTTCACAGAGGTTTCAATGAAGAACCCGAACTACATCCTGAAGGGTGGAAGATGCCTGTGCGTAGATTTTTTTAACGTGGGGTGGCTATTGCACACCAGCCAATACACAGGCTTGACAGAGCTAGGTCTTGGTCCAGTGGCAAGGATTAACCAAGCTGACTAGAGATCAGCTCTGCTTCACGGACCTAGTGCGCACAGGTATCGCAGTGTGGGCTGGCCCATGCTGCCCCTGGGCCCCTGGCCCCGAACTCGCGCCTCCCCTGGGCCCCAATCACGTTCCTCTGCAATCTTTCACCACTCCTTTGCCCCGACCTCGCCGCTCCTGCTGTACCTGCCCACACTCCAATCACCGACCTGGACCTTGATGACGTCATTCTTTGCTACCATCGCAGTTCGTGCTGCTCCCTGAATTGGCATGCCTCCATGCTGCTCCCAGGCTGCTACTCACCGCTCCTTTTATGGCCCTGATCTGCTGCTGATGGTCTCTCGCAGGCCGGGGCCTCCACGCTGCTCCCAGGCCGCTGATCACCCCTTCTTTTATGGAGCGGTGAGCAGCAGCCTGGGAGCAGCGTGGAGGCCCCAACCTGCATTGATATATACCACAAAAAGCAAGGGACCCAGCACTGAGCCCCACTGGATGCAGCCTTCCAGTCACAAAAACACCCATCAACCAATATCCTTTGCTTCCTGCCTCTGAGCCAATTTTGGATCCAACTTGCCACTTTGCCTTGGATCCTATGGGCTTTTACTTTCATGACCAGTCTGCCATGTGGGACCTTATCAAAAGCTTTGCTAAAATCCATATACACCACATCATACGCACTGTCCTCATCGACCCTCCTGGTTATCTCTTCGAAAAATTCTATTAAGTTAGTCAGACACGACAATCCCTTAACAAATCCATGCTGACTGTCCTTGATTAATCCATGTCTTTCCAAATGAAGATTTATCCTGTCCCTCAGGACTTTTTCCAATAATTTTCCTACCACCGAGGTTAGGTTGACTGGCCTGTAATTATTCGGTCTATCCATTTCTTCCTTTTTGCACAAAGGTTCAAGATTAGCAGTCCTCCAGTCCTCTGACACCCCCCGCAAAGCCTGAGAGGACTGGAAAATGGTGGTCAGAGCCTCTGCTATTTCCTCTTTTGCTTCTCTTAACAGCCTGGCAAACATTTCATCTGGGCCTAAGGATTTATCCATTTTCAAAGTTACGAAGCCCCTTAATACTTCCTCTCTCACTATGTTTATCTCATCTAATATTTCACACTCCTTCTCCCACCATCAACATCCTGGGATGTCACCATTGACCAGAAACATAACTGGATCAGCCACATAAATACGACAAGAGCAGTGGGCACAAGACTCTCTTTTGACAAGGAATTGTCGAGGCTATGATGCTCTTCTAAACTTAATATCCTGCTGACACTCATTGTATAAGTTCCCTCTTGAAGAATGACACTTGGGTGAAACACTAGTAGGCTATTGTGCTTCTAACATTCAACCACCTATGGAACCATATGTCAGCAAGAGTCAACATCTTCAGCGGAGATCGATGAAAAAGTAAGGAATAAACAACCACACAGTAAAAACAGTGTTCAAATTGGCTGAATGAGTCCCGTACATTTATGATTTATTGAATTGCACCATAGGGTTTTGTTCCCCACTTAGCAAGTCTCTAACATTACAAACACTGGCTGGAGTCATACCTAGCACAAAGGAAGATGGCAGTGATTGTTAGAGTTTCAGTCATCTCAGTCCCAGGATATTGCTGGAGGAGTTCCTCAGGGCAGTGTCTTGGGCCCAACCATCTTCAGCTACTTCATCAATACCTTCCCTCCATCATAAGGTCAGAAGTGAGGATGTTCGCTGATGATTGCACAGTGTTCAGTTCCATTCGCAAATCCTCAGATAATGAAGCAGTCCATGCCTACATGCAGCAAGACCTGGATGACATTCTGGCTTTGCTGATAAGTGGTAAGTAACATTTACGCTACACAAGTATCAGGCAATGACTATCTCCAACAAAAGAGAGTCCAACCACTGCCTCTTGACATCCAACGGCATTACCATCACTGAATCCCCTACCATCAACATCCTGGGGGTTCCCATTGACCAGAAATTTAACTGGACCAGTCACATAAATACTGTGGCTACAAGAGCAGGTCAGAGGCTGGGTATTCTGCGGCGAGTGTCTCACTCCTGACTCCCCAAAGCCTTTTCACCATCTACAAGGCACAAGTCAGGAGTGTGATGGACTACTCCCCACTTGCCTGGATGACTGCAGCTCCAACAACACTCAAGAAGCTCGACACCATCCAGGACAAAGCAGCCTGCTTGATTGGCACCCCATCCACCACCTTAAACATTCACTCCCTCCACCACCGGCGCACCTTGGCTGCAGTGTGTACCATCTACAAGATGCACTGCAGCAACTCACCAAGGCTTCTTCGACAGCGCCTCCCAAACCCGCGACTTCTACCACCTAGAAGGACAAGGGCAGTGGGTAGATGTGAACACTATCACCTCCACATTCCCCTCCAAGTCACACAACATCCTGACTTGGAAATATATCGCCGTTCCTTCATTGTCGCTGGGTCAAAATCCTGGAACTCCCTCCCTAATAACACTGTAGGAGTACCTTCACCACACGGACTGCAGCAGTTCAACAAGGTAGCTCAGCACTACCTTCTCAAGGGCAATTAGGGATGCGCAATAAATGCCGGCCTTGCCAACGACGCCCATATCCCAGGAACAAATTTTTTAAAATTAACCAGAGGTCAACAAGAGATTTGACACTGCCCTCAAAGAGAAAGGGGTAGGCAGAGGACGGACCACCTTTAGACAGCCCTTGTTACAGAGAAACATTAATAGAGATGTGGATATAGATCGCCTGCTCAATCTATGTCAAAATTACATAAGGAGGGATGGACCTAAAAGACAGCAGATTATAAGTCTAAAAATCAGGAACAAAAACTATCTAGACCTGCAATTAACACCAATGTCAGAAAATCATAACTTATAGTAGACACATCTGAGTCTCTTGCAGTGTGTCAATTATGTTAGATTCTGGTGCCATGTCATGCATGAAGGATATCAAAGGTGAAGAAGGCAAATGGCAAGTTTGCCTTCATAGCGAGGGGATTTGAGTATAGTAGCAGGGACGTCTTACTGCAGTTGTACAGGGCCTTGGTGAGGCCACACCTTGAATATTGTGTACAGTTTTGGTCTCCTAATCTGAGGAAGGACATTCTTGCTATTGAGGGAGTGCAGTGAAAGTTCACCAGATTGATTCCCGGGATGGCAGGACTGACATATGAAGATAGACAGGATCGACTTGGCTTATATTCACTGGAATTTAGAAGAATGACAGGGGATCTCATAAACAAGAAGGGAAAGGAGGTGGGGTAGCTCTGTTAATAAAGGATGATATCAGGGCAGTTGTGAGAGATGATATTGGCTCTAATGAACAAAATGTTGAATCAATGTGGGTGGAGATTAGAGAGAGTAAGGGGAAAAAGTCACTGGTGGGCATAGTTTATAGGCCCCCAAATAATAACTTCACAGTGGGGCGGACAATAATCAAGGGAATAATGGAGGCATGTGAAAAAGGAATGGAGCAGTAATCATGGGGGATTTTAACCTACATATCGATTGGTCAAATCAAATCGCATGGGGTAGTCTTGAGGAGGAATTCATAATATGCATACGGGATTGTTTCTTAGAACAGTATGTTACATAACCTACAAGGAAGCAAGCTATCTTAGATCTGGTCCTGTGTAATGAGACACGAATAATAAATGATCTCCGAGTAAAAGATCCTCTCGGAATGAGTGATCACAGTATGGTTGAATTAGTAATACAGATTGAGGGTGAGGAAGTAGTGTCTCAAACGAGCGTACTATGCTTAAACGAAGGGGACTACAGTGGGATGAGGGCAGAGTTGGCTAAAGTAGACTGGGAACACAGACTAAAAGGTGGCACAATTGAGGAACAGTGGAGGGCTTTTAAGGGGCTCTTTCATAGTGCTCAACAAAAATATATTCCAGTGAAAAAGAAGGGCGGTAAGAGAAGGGATAACCAGCAGTGGATAACCAAGGAAATAAAGGAGAGTATCAAATTAAAAACTAATGCATTTAAGGTGGCCAACGTTAGTGGGAAACGAGAAGATTGCGAAAATTGTAAACAACAGCAAAGAATGACTAAGAAAGCAATAAAGAAAGGAAAGATAGATTACGAAAGTAAACTTGTGCAAAACATAAAAACAGATAGTAAAAGCTTTTACCAATATATAAAACGGAAAAGAGTGACTAAAGTAAATGTTGGTCCCGTCGAAGGTGAGAAGGGGGATTTAATAATGGGAAATGTGGAAATGGCTGAGACGTTAAACAATTATTTTTCTTTGGTCTTCACAGTGGAAGACACAAAAACCATGCCAAAAATTGCTGGTCACGGGAATGTGGGAAGGGAGGACCTTGAGATAATCACTATCACGAGGGGGGTAGTGCTGGACAGGGTAATGGGACTCAAGGTAGACAAGTTCCCTGGTCCTGATGAAATGCATCCCAGGGTATTAAAAGAGATGGCAGAAGTTATAGCAGCTGTATTCGTTATAATCTACCAAAATTCTCTGGACTCTGGGGAGGTACCAGTGGAGTGGAAAGCAGCTAATGTAACGCCTCTGTTTAAAAAAGGGGGCAGACAAAAGGCAACTATAGGCCAGTTAGTTTAACATCTGTAGTGGGGAAAATGCTTGAAGCTATCATTAAGGAAGAAATAGCGGGGCATCTAGATAGGAATAGTGCAATCAATCAGACGCAACATGGATTCATGAAGGGGAAATCACGTTTAACTAATTTACTGGAATTCTTTGAGGATATAACAAGCATGGTGGATAGAGGTGTACCGATGGATGTGGTGTATTTAGATTTCCAAAAGGCATTCGATAAGGTGCCACACAAAAGGTTACTGCAGAAGATAAAGGTACGCGGAGTCAGAGGAAATGTATTAGCATGGATAGAGAATTGGCTGGCTAACAGAAAGCAGAGAGTCGGGATAAATAGGACCTTTTCGGGTTGGAAATCGGTGGTTAGTGGAGTGGCACAGGGATCGGTGCTGGAAGCACAACTGTTTACAATATACATAGATGACCTGGAAGAGGGGACAGAGTGTAGTGCAACAAAATTTGCAGATGACACAAAGATTAGTGGGAAAGCGGGCTGTGTAGAGGACACAGAGAGGCTGCAAAGAGATTTAGATAGGTTAAGCGAATGGTCTAAGGTTTGGCAGATGGAATACAATGTCGGAAAATGTGAGGTCATCCACCTTGGAAAAAAAAACAGTAAAAGGGAATATTATTTGAATGGGGAGAAATTACAACATGCTGCGGTGCAGAGGGACCTGGGGGTCCTTGTGCATGAATCCCAAAAAGTTAGTTTGCAGGTGCAGCAGGTAATCAGGAAGGTGAATGGAATGTTGGCCTTCATTGCGAGAGGGATGGAATACAAAAGCAGGGAGGTCCTGCTGAAATTGTACAGGGTATTGGTGAGGCCGCACCTGGAGTACTGCGTGCAGTTTTGGTCACCTTACTTAAGGAAGGATATACTAGCTTTGGAGGGGGTAGAGAGACGATTCACTAGGTTGATTCCGGAGATGAGGGGGTTACCTTATGATGATAGATTGAGTAGACTGGGTCTTTACTCGTTGGAGTTCAGAAGGATGAGGGGTGATCTTATAGAAACATTTAAAATAATGAAAGGGATAGACAAGATAGAGGCGGAGAAGTTGTTTCCACTGGTCGGGGAGATTAGAACTAGGGGGCACAGCCTCAAAATACGGGGGTGCCAATTTAAAACCGAGTTGAAAAGGAATTTCTTCTCCCAGAGGGTTGTGAATCTGTGGAATTCTCTGCCCAAGGAGGCAGTTGAGGCTAGCTCATTGAATGTATTCAAATCACAGATAGATAGATTTTTAACCAATAAGGGAATTAAGGGTTATGGGGAGCGGGCGGGTAAGTGGAGCTGAGTCCACGCCCAGATCAGCCATGATCTTGTTGAATAGCGGAGCAGACTCTAGGGGCTAGATGGCCTACTCCTGTTCCTAATTCTTATGTGCTTATGTTCTTATGTTTTATGTTCTAACATATAAAATTCTGACGGGATTGGATAGGTTAGATGCAGGAAAAATGTTCCCGATGTTGGGGAAGTCTAGAACTAGGGGCCACCCTCTAAGGATAAGGGGTAAGCCATTTAGGACCGAGGTGAGGAGAAACTTCTTCACTCAGAGAATTGTGAACCTGTGGAATTCTCTACCACAGGAAGTTGTTAAGGCCAGTTCGTTAGATATATTCAAAAGGGAGTTAGATGTGGCCCTTATGGCTAAAGGGATCAAGGGGTATGGAGAGAAAGCAGGAATGGGGTACTGAAGTTGCATGATAAGCCATGATCATATTGAATGGTGGTGCTGGCACGAAGGGCCAAATGGCCTACTCCTGCACCTATTTTCTATCTTTTTATGGCCCCAAGTTTCATGCCGCGGCGAAAACAGCGCACCTCCGAGCTGGGCGCCTGTTTTTCGCTCCGAAAACAGCGCCTAAAAAAAAGTCCGATATTCTGGAGCTCGATGTCTGCTTGGCGCGGCGCGCTCATCGCAGCAGGGGGCGGAGCCTAACACTCGCGCTGATTTTCTAAATAGCAGGGGGCGGATACAATTTAAATTAGCCTTCGTGGTGCCGGCAACCCTGCGCGTGCGCGTTGGAGCGTGCGCACACGCGCAGTCTCACACAAACATTGGCACTCGATCATTTTTAAAAATACTGCAGAAAAAATGAAGATTTGTTTCTTGGACCCCTGCAAAGATTTGTAATTTAATTTTTTTTGATATTTCTGTGTGTGAGGGAGTGCTTTTAGCAGCACTGCTGAATAAATCACCTGCTGAAATCAGTGAGTTCAGCTTATCACTGCTAAACTTGCAGAACCGGTGCTGCATTGGTGCATGCAAAGTAAGGACTGTGTGTTTGGAGAAATAAGAGTGCCAATTCAACATTGCAATAATATGTGGTCTTGACAATGCAGCACCCATTCTGCAAATTTAAATATAAAACTGTCGATGTGGCTGCCTCTCCCTGTCCAAATGGCCTCAGTCCCCCTCACAGCTCGAAGGCTGCTGCTGTATCTTAGGCTGCCGACCAGCCACTGACGCCGCTATCTCATGGCCGAATGGCCTCACATCGATCCGCTGATTCTTCGGCTGCCGGCCAGCCACTGACGCCGCTGATATCTCATGGCCAAATGGCCTCGGGTCCGTCCGGTGCTGCTTCTTCGCGGCCAGCCACGAAGAGAATGAAGGCCGGCCTCAAGCACCGCAGCTCAGCTCGAAGCTTGCTGCCGCTGCCGTCGAGACACTGACGCCACACCGCTGCCTGTCTCCAACATGAAAGGCCTGCCTGAAGCACTTTCACACAGGTAGGAACATCTTTTCTTTGCTTATAAATTTTTATTCAGGTTGGATTTATTTGTATAATATTTGTATAAGTATAACTAAGGATTGATTGTAGAATTTAATGACTTCCCTTCCCCCCCCCTCCCCCCTCCACCTTGTTCCCTATGCCTAATTTGTAACCTACGCCTGATTTTCTAAAGTGTAGACAAGGTTTTTTCGAGCGTCCAAAAATCTTCACTTACTCCATTCTAAGTTAGTTTGGAGTAAGTTTTCACTTGGGAAACTTTGAAATCAGGCGTAAGTGGCCGGACACGCCCCCTTTTGAAAAAGAAATTCTGTTCCAAAGTGAAACTGTTCTAACTGACTAGAACTGGAGCAAACTAAATGTGGAGGATTCCGATTTCTAAGATACTCCGTTCTACACCAGTTGCTCCTAACAATCAGGAGCAAATCATGTGGAAACTTGGGGCCATATATGTTTCTAACTCATCCAATGTATTTCTGTTTGCTTGAAATACACTAAAATGAATTGAGAAATTCTAGAAAATATGAAACACTTTAAATATCTTTTCATATGATTAAAGCTGATAGACAAATACCAAAATAATCTAAACTTGGCATGGCAATGGGAGATTGATGGGGATTCACTAATGCTTGAGCAACTATTGGATTTCTCTTTCTCCTTCTTGTCAAAATCACTACTCTGCCTGATTCTGGCCTGTACTGAGATCAGGATCAAGAGATGAGTTTGCTCAGGAGCCTTCCAAACATTCAGTCACTTGGGTCGATATCATCAGTGATCACATGTAGAGCTGATCTTCCTGAGGAAAATGAAAACAGAAATTGCTGGAAACACTCAGCGGGTCAGGCAGTATCTGTGGAGAGAGAAACAGAGTTAATGATTCAGGTCGATGATCCTTTGTCAGAACTGGGCTTTCCCGGATACACTTCCTCCACTGAGGCACTATGTTTCCCCAACTCCTTTATTATTTGTTCGCTGCAACATGGATCAAATGTGATTACACCATGTGGTGTAATATACTCTTCTGGGCAATGTATAATTGATGGGCATAAATTCTGTTAAAAGTTCTATGGCAAGGCAGCAGACTAGATTTGATAGCGATTACGGTGGATTATTGCCCAAGATACAATGAAGGAAAGTTAATGCCCCCCGCCTCTCACTTCACCCTACAGCACAATGTTTCAAGCTTTATTACTTCACAACACAACAGCAGATGGTTCAGAAGACTTGCAGTAGATTGTATTTATAATGAAACCATTCACATTTAACTCTTGGACTGCTATAATGAAATTCCTGATTCCCAGTTTTGTAAGTTTTCAACTCATGCATTATGGCACTGTACTACTAATATTACTGTAATAATGTTATTCAATGTTAAATAATACAGCTTTACCATTGTATTATTACATATCTCTCTCGCTCTCATATATGTGTGTGTGTGTAGGATGTATCACCATCATCATCATAGGCAGTCCCTCGGAATCGAGGAAGACTTGCTTCCACTCTTGAAGTGGGTTCTTTGATGGCTGAACAGCCCAATACGAGAGCCACAGACTCTGTCACAGGTGGGACAGATAGTCGTTGAGGGAAGGGGTGGTTGGGGCTGGTTTGCCGCATGCTCTTTCTGCTGCCTGCGCTTGGTTTCTGCATGCTCTTGGCGTTGCGACTTGAGGTGCTCAGCGCCCTCTCAGATGCATTTCCTCCACTTAGGTCGGGTCTTGGGCCAAGGACTACCAGGTGTCGTTGGGTATGTTGCACTTTATCAGGGAAGCTTTGAGGGTGTCCTAGTAGCATTTCCGCTGTCCATCTTTGGCTAATTTGCCATGAAGGAGCTCCGAGTAGAGCGCTTGCTTTGGGAATCTCGTGTCTGGCATGTGGACTATGTGGCCTGCCCAGCAGAGCTGATTAAGTGTGGTCAGTGCTTCAATGCTGGGGCTGTTAGCCTGAATGAGGACGCTGATGTTGGTGCGTCTGTCCTCCAAGGGGATTTGTAGGATCTTGCGGAGACATCGTTGGTGGTATTTCTCCAGCAAGTTGAGGTATCTATTGTACATGGTCCATATCTCTGAGCCATACAGGAGGGCAGGTATTACTACAGCCCTGTAGACCATGAGCTTGGTGGCAGTTTTGAGGGCCTGGTCTTCAAACACTATTTTCTTCAGGCAGCCGAAGGCTGCACTGGCGCACTGGAGGTGGTGTTGGATCTTGTCGTCGATGCCTGCTCTTGTTGATAGGAAGCTCCCGAGATATAGGAAGTGATCTACGTTGGCCAGGGCCACGCTGTGGATCTTGATGACTCGGGGGCAGTGCTGTGCGGCAAGGACAGGCTGGTAGACCTAAATATGTATATAATATTTACTACAGGGCTGTGCATACTACCGAAGGCGTGAGTTCACATCTAACATGTCAAGTAGTGAAACTGGAATCAATAAAACTGATAATTTGTGGGCTAGCACCTGAAAAGAATTCCCATAAATTCAGTCAGAGTGTCATAAAAATATCAACATCATCATCATCATCATCCTAGGCAGTCCCCCGGGTTTGCTTCCACACTAAAAATGAGTACTCAGCTGACTGATGAACTTAGTTTAAGCGGTGGAGGAAACTGTGTGTGAATTCTTTCAATGTGGGGTGGCTGTTGCACATCAGCAACCACACGGGCTTGACAGAGCTAGGTCTTGGTCCAGTGGCAAGGGGATCCAAGACGACTGGAGACCACGCTCCGCCGCTTGTGCCAATAAATACATGCTAGCCATTGCTTGTCTACTGTCATACCTTTTATATAGTTTCCCAATCTATCTTAGCCAACTCGCCCCTCATACCTATATAGGTTGCTTTGTTTAGATTTAAGACCCTGGTTTCAGAGTTAACCATAAAATGTTGTCATATTATGGTCACTCTAAAAATCTACTCGTTCACTAATGCCCATCAGGGAAGGGAACTAGCCAGCCCACCCAATAGCATCATCATCATCATAGGCAGTCCCTTGGAATCGAAGAAGACTTGTTTCCATTCCAAAAAGTGAGTCCTTACGAGGCTGAACAGTCCAATACAAGAGCCACAGTCCCTGTCACAGGTGGGACAGATAGTCGTTGAGGGAAGGGGTGGGTGGGACTGGTTTGCCGCACGCTCTTTCCGCTGCCTGCGCTTGGTTTCTGCATGCTCTCGGTGATGAGACTCGAGGTGCTCAGCGCCCTCCCGGATGCACTTCCTCCACTTAGGGCGGTCTTTGGCCAGGGACTCCCAGGTGTCGGTGGGGATGTTGCACTTTATCAAGGTCTACATGCGACTCTACTCCACACTGTATAGTTGCCTCTTAATGCTCTCTGAAGTGGGCCTAACAAGCTACTGAGTTGTGCAAACAACGCAATTGCTTCATGAAAAGGGCCCACAACCACTTCTGGACGACTGGCGATACAGCCTTGCCAATGCATCTACATCCCGAGAATAAATTACAAAAGTAATAACATTTAAAAAGTGACTTGGTGTCTTGAACATTGCTGAGCGAGCAGATCGGTCTGTGGGATATAAGATGAACAATGATCAAGTAATGGATCAGGATTGGGTTCAGGCAGGGAGATTGTCAACAAGTGTTACTTTGCAAAGAAATGTATAAAACTACTTACACTGTTGGACTATCATTATATTTGTTTGATTTTCACAGTTTGGAAAGATGTCTGTTTCCAATCAGGGTCTAGAGTCTAGAAATTAGTTTGCGATATGAACACTTACCATTTTTGCATGACACACCATTGTCAGCTATTTCAAACAGACATATTAATCAATTTAAGACAAACAGATTAAAACAGCTGAATGAAGAATCTCATATCAACACATGAAGCATCCATGCACTAATATTACAAATATTCATTTCGAGACTTTGATCTCCAAAAGCCATATGACCCCTTTATAAGCCAGCATTATTTGGAGGGGTGGTATACTTGGTACACAATAATGGGAAAACTCGAGTTACCACAGCTGGCCAAGCAGCGAATTGAAACCCCAGATCCGAATTTGTGATGGACATTATCTAGTTACGTAAGGCTTAATATTTTGTAACATTCCCTGTCACTTATCACAAATTTGCTCAGTGTTCTTGTGTTAATGTAATCTTTGACAGTCTTTATTAACAAAGCACGTCTGGTAATGAGATGCAGAACATGTTACTTGTCAGTCCTGACGCCAGCAAACGCTGGCAGCAGTTCAATGGAAGTACACAGATTGTTCCAGACGCAGTGCTGGCTGACAGTATTTGTGTTACCTGTGCATACATGTCTAGTAAATCCTTTTTACTTGATTCTTTCGGTACATTGTGTTTCTAAGCCTGAAAGAGAAATTTATTTCACAACAATAGAGAGGACCATGAATTATAAATGCCTTGAATTCTTTCATGATTAATGAAGATAAACATTGTTGTTTTTTTTTTTAATTAATATTTATCCTGTGTATGCTGCCGTCTGTTGCTGGCGGTGTATGTCTGTTTGCACAGCCTTTTATCGGGGGAACTGGCACCCGCCTCTTCCAGCACTGTTTTAGGCTTGGTTACAAACAGCAGAAGAAGAGGCGAGTGATCAAGAATAGGATTGCCACGTGTCCGGTGTTGAAACAGGCAGGATATTTTTTGAATGGGCTGTGTGGAAGTTTGTAAACTGGGCTTCCAAAAAGTATTTTTAAATGGAGGCAGATTCAATAATGACTATCAAGAGGGAATTGGATAAATACTTGAAAGGGATGAGGGACTTCGGTTGTGTGGAGAGAATGGAGAAGCTGGGGTCTTCTCCTTAGAGCAGGGAAGGTTTAGACGAGATTGATAGAGGTGTTGGAGAAACTAATTCCAGTGGTAGAAGTGTCAGTCACCAAAGGACAGAAATTTAGAATGATAGTACGCAACACGACACAAGGAAAAAAAATTATGCAGCGTGTTATTGTGATCTAGAATGCACTGCCTGAAAGGGTGGAGGAAGCAGATTCAATAGTAAGCTTCAAATTGGACAGGTTAGATGCAGGAAGAATGTTTCCGATGTTGGGGAAGTCCAGAACCAGGGGTCACAGTCTAAGGATAAGGGGTAAGCCATTTAGGACCGAGATGAGGAGAAATTTCTTCACTCAGAGAGTTGTTAACCTGTGGAATTCTCTATCACAGAAAGTTGTTGAGGCCAGTTCGTTAGATATATTCAAAAGGGAGTTAGATGTGGCCCTTAAGGCTAAAGGGATCAAGGGGTAAGGAGAGAAAGCAAGAATGGGATACTGAAGTTGCATGATCAGCCATGATCATATTGAATGGTGGTGCAGGCTCGAAGGGCCGAATGGCCGACTCCTGCACCTATTTTCCAAGTGTCTATGTTTCCAAGAGAATTGGATAAATACTTGAAGGGAACAAAATTGCAAGACTATGGGGAAAGCGCAGGGGAGTGGGACTAATTGCGTAGCTCTTTCAAAGTGGCCCGTTCTGTGCCACATCTTTGTATGATTCCATGATTCTAAGTTGATTTTCTACTATTCTGCTTCTCTGTGTTATGGTGTAGATGTATTACTTTTTAATATATTGAGGTATTTGCTGAATTTTCATCAGCAGCAAAGCAGATGTTAGAACAGTCAGTACGAAAAACAATAATAAGCATAAAACCGGACGGATCACCCAGCATCGACCTAGGCTTCAGATTTGGAGAGGACAAAGGCCAAGCCAGCCAAGTCAACCCTGCAAAGTACACCTCACTAACATCCGGGGTCTTGTGCCAAAATTGGGAGAGCTATCTTACAGAGTAGTCAAGCAACAGCCTAACTTGGTCGTACTCACAGAATTATACCTTTCAGCCAACATCCCAGACTCCTTCATCACCACCCCTGGGAATGCCGTGTCCTGTCAGCCAAGGCAGACCCATCAGAGGTGGTGGCACAGTGATATACAGTCGGAAGGGAGTGGCCCTGGGAGTCCTCAAAATTGATTCTGGACCCCTTGAAGTCTCAAGGCATCAGGTGAAACCTGGGCAAGGAAACCTCCTGCTGTTTATCACCTACCGCCCTCCCTCAGCTGATGAATCAGTACTCCTCCATGCTGAACACCACTTGGAAGAAGCATTGAGGGTAGCAAGGGTACAGAACAGCAAGGTCGCACCAATACTGACTGAGCTGGCTGAGTCCTGAAGGATATAGCTGCCAGATGAGGACTGCAGCAGGTAGTGAGAGACCAAATACAAGGGAAAAACATGCTTGACCTCGTCCTCACCAATCTGCTTGTCGCAGATGTATCTGGCCATGACAGCATTGGTAGGAGTGACCACTGCACAGTGCTTACAGAGACAAAATCCCGGCTTCACATTGAGGACACATTCCTTCATGTTGAGTGGCATTACCACCGTGCTAAATGGAACAGATTCTGAGCAGATCGAGCAGCTCAAAACTGGGCATCCACGAGGCGCTGTGGGCCACCAGCAGCGACAGAATTGTATTGCACCACAATCTGTAACTTCATGGCCCAGTATATTCCTCATTCTACCATTACCATCAAGCCAGGGGAGCAACCCTGGTTCAATGAGGAGCATAGAAGAGCATGCCAGGAGCAGCTCCAGGCATACCTAAAAATGAGGTGCTTACTTGATGAAGCTACAACACAGGACTGCATGCTAAACAGCAGAAGCAGCATGCAACAGACAGCAATGCCACAATCAGCGGATCAGCTCAAAGCGCTGCAGTCCTGCCACATCCAGTCGCGAATGGTGGTGGATCATTAAACAACGAATGGGAGGAGGAGGCTCCATGAATATCCCCAACCTCAATGATGGCGTAGTCCAGCACGCGAGTACAAAAGACAAGGCTGAAGCATTTGCAGCCATCTTCAGCCAGAAGTGCCAGGTGGATGATCTATCTCGGCCTCCTCCTGAGGTCCCCATCATCGCAGAAGCCAGTCTTCAACCAATTCAATTCACTCCACATGATATCAAGAAACGCCATTGTAGCACAACAATATCTTGACTACAATACTGAAGACTTGTGCTCCAAAACTAGTCCACTCTCAATCATCAGCAAACTGATGGAAGGTGTCGTCGACAGTGCTATCAAGCGGCACTTACTCACCAATAACCTGCTCACTGATGCTCAGTTTAGGTACTGCCAGGGCCTCATTTGAATCTTGGTCCAAACATGGACAAAAGAGCTGAATTCCAGAGGTGAGCCAAGAGTGACATGCAAAGGCATCGTTTGACCGAGTGTGGCATCAAGGAGCTCTCGTAAAATTGAAATCAATGGGAATCGGGGGAAAACTCTCCACTGGCTGGAGTCATACCTAACACAAAGGGAGATGGTTGTGGTATATGGACTGAATTGGTTGGCAAATCATCACTGCCACAGGACATCGCTGCAGGAATTCCTCAGGGCAGTCTTCAGGTGCTTCATCAATGACCTTCCCTCCATCATAAGGTCAGAAATGGGAATGTTCGCTGATGATTGCACAGTGTTCAGTTCCATTCGCAACTCTACAGATAATGAAGCAGTCCATTCCTGGATGCAGCAAGACCTGGACAACATTCAGGCTTGGGCTGATAAGTGGCAAGTAACATTCACACCAAACAAGTGCGAGGCAATGACCATCTCCAACAAGAGAAAGTCTAATCATATTCTCTTGTCATTCAATGCCATTAGCATCATTGAATCCCCCACCATCAACATCCTGGGGGATCACCATTGACCAGAAACTTAACTGGACCAGCCACATAAATACTGTGGCTACAAGATCAGGTCAGAGACTCACCTCCTGACTCCCCAAAGCCTTTCCACTATCTACAAGGCACAAGTCAGGAGTGTGATGGAATACTCTCCACTTGCCTGGATGAGTGCAGCTCCAACAACACTCAAGAAACTTGACACCGTCCAAAGTCGCCCGCTTGTTTGGTACCCTATCCACCATCTTAAGTATTCACTCCCTCCACCATCAGCACAGTGTGCACCATCTACAAGATGCACTGCAGAAACTTGCTAAGGCTTCTTCGACAGCACCTCCCAAACCCGTGATCTCTACCACCTAGAAGGACAAGGGCAGCAGGTGGTGGATGGAAATACCACCACCTCCAAATTGCCCTCCAAGTTACACACCATCCTGGCTTGGAAATATATCGCCGTTCCTTCATTGTCAAGTCTCTCATGAATCTCCCGATGGTCAGCTCTGAGAAGCATTGGCAGGTGCTCATCACCAGCTATTCAAGCCGACCTCTCAAGATACAAGGAACCACAAGGTGAATGTGGTTGAAGAAGGGTAATCATCCTTTCTTAACTCATCCACCTAGAGAGAACCTACAGGTCCCCGTCATAACATCCGCCAACCTCTTGGATAATCTGATAGTTTTTATTTCCACTATTTCCCTCCGAAGTCCATTCCATGCATTGATTGATCTTTGCCTGAAGAAGGAATTCCTGATATGATTCCTACATTTTCCTTTCATTAGATTGAATCTGGGCCACCTTGTCCTGTTGTCATCATTTACATGAAGTGGTGCTCCAGATTTACCTTGGCTATACCATTTACTATTCACATCAATCAATCAATCATAGACAGTACCTTGGGATTGAAGGAGACTTGCTTCCACTCTTAACATGAGTCCTTAGGTGACTGAACAGTCCAATACGAGAGCCACAGTCCCTGTCACAGGTTGGACAGATAGTCGTTGAGGGAAAGGGTGGGTGGATCAGGTTTGCCCCCCTCTCATAGAAACATAGAAACATAGAAAATAGGTGCAGGAGTAGGCCATTCGGCCCTTCGAGCCAGCAACACCATTCAATATGACCATGGCTGATCATGCAACTTCAGTACCCCATTCCTGCTTTCTCTCCATACCTCTTGATCCCTTTAGCTGTAAGGGCCGCATCTAACTCCCTTTTGAATATATCTAATGAACTGGCCTCAACAACTTACTGTGGTAGAGAATTCCACAGGTTCACAATTTTCTGAATGAAGACGTTTTTCCTCATCTTGCTCCTAAATGGCTTACCCCTCTCAACTGTCTCCTTTCAACACTATTGAGTGCAAGTCTCTGTAGTCTCTCATAACGAAATCCTCTAATCGTGGCTCTTCTCTGCACTATTTCTGGTGCTTGAACGTTTCTTATGTTCCTCAGTTACCAAAACTGGGCACAGCATTCCAGACCGAGAGACATAGGAGTGAACTCACACCACACCTCTGAAAACAAGCCCTGTGATGCCTGATCTAATTCCATACTTGTCTTCCTTTGGCCTCTACATAATGAGTGTCTATCACAACATTGTTTTTTGACTGCGTCTCTTTCAGTTTTATTTGGATTATCTCTATTTTTGCTCCCTCATCGTGCCTGAGAGCATTCTTTTGTCTTTTATTGTAACGTGGGTGAAACACTTGAATAGTGACGCATTCACTCTGCTCACAACAGATGCCAGCCACCTTTCAAATCCCTCAAGCTTTTGGCCTGTTATACTCATTAAAAAAATTGTTAACAAATAAAATTATTGGTCTTTAAAGGACAAGAACCTCATTGTAAATGTGTGGTCCAAAGAAGCCTCTGCTAGTACTGTACTTTTAAACTGCCGCCAGATAATTATATTCCTCCTACTATTATATATCATTTTTGTATAATTTGTTTCTTTAATTATTGCTTTTAAATTCTGTTCAACCAAATTTAATGGAAAATATTAAAAACATACAAATCTGAAGAGAGAACAAGCCACTTGTCCTATCGGAGCCTAAGGCCAGGATTTTAACTCCCAGCGGATTTCCGGAAGGAAATGGTGCTGGCGCATTAATTTCCCGCCCGCTCACGACAGCTTGACACCCGACCGATTTTAACAGCTGGCCCTCATTTAAATCTCAGCAGCAGGAAGCATGGTGGCTACAAGCTGACAGCAGGCAAATGGCAGGAGTCCCATGATCATTGGCCGGGGGGGAGGAGGTCGGGGTGGGGGAAATTTGGTGAGATGTGGCTGGGGAGGCCTTAGAACATAGAAACATAGAAAATAGGTGCAGGAGTAGGCCATTCGGCCCTTCGAGCCTGCACTGCCATTCAATGAGTTCATGGCTGAACATGCAACGTCAGTATCCCATTCCTGCTTTCTCTCCATACCCCTTGATCCCCCTAGTAGTAAGGACTACATCTAACTCCTTTTTGAATATATTTAGTGAATTAGCCTCAACAACCTTCTGTGGTAGAGAATTCCACAGGTTCACCACTCTCTGGGTGAAGAAGTTTCTCCTCATCTCGGTCCTAAATGGCTTACCCCTTATCCTTAGACTGTGATCCCTGGTTCTGGACTTCCCCAACATTGGGAACATTCTTCCTGCATCTAACCCGTCTAAACCCATCCCCTCTCATTCTTCTGAACTCCAGTGAATACAAGCCCAGTTGATCCAGTCTTTCTTGATATGTCAGTCCCGCCAACCCGGGAATCAGTTTGGTGAACCTTCGCTGCACTCCCTCAATAGCAAGAATGTCCTTCCTCAAGTTAGGAGACCAAAACTGTACACAATACTCAGGTGTGGCCTCACCAAGGCCCTGTACAACTGTAGCAACACCTCACTGCTCCTGTACTCAAATCCCCTCGCTATGAAGGCCAACTTGCCATTTGCTTTCTTAACCGCCTGCTGTACCTGCATGCCAACCTTCAATGACTGATGTACCATGACACTCAGGTCTCGTTGCACCTCCCCTTTTCCTAATCTGTCACCATTCAGATAATAGTCTGTCTCTGTGTTTTTACCACCAAAGTGGATAACCTCACATTTATCCACATTATACTTCATCTGCCATGCATTTGCCCACTCACCTAACCTATCCAAGTCACTCTGCAGCCTCATAGCATCCTCCTCGCAGCTCACACTGCCAACCAACTTAGTGTCATCCGCAAATTTGGAGATGCTACATTTAATTCCCTCGTCTAAATCATTAATGTACAATGTAAACAGCTGGGGCCCCAGCACAGAACCTTGCGGTACCCCACTAGTCACTGCCTGCCATTATGAAAAGTACCCATTTACTCCTACTCTTTGCTTCCTGTCTGACAACCAGTTCTCAATCCACATCAGCACACTATCCCCAATCCCATGTGCTTTAAGTTTGCACATTAATCTCTTGTGTGGAATCTTGTCGAAAGCCTTCTGAAAGTAAAAATACACCACATCAACTGGTTCTCCCTTGTCCACTCTGCTGGAAACATCCTCAAAAAATTCCAGAAGATTTGTCAAGCATGATTTTCCTTTCACAAATCCATGCTGACTTGGACCTATCATGTCACCTCTTTCCAAATGTGCTGCTATGACATCCTTAATAATTGATTCCATCATTTTACCTACTACCGATGTCAGGCTGACCGGTCTATAGTTCCCTGTTTTCTCTCTCCCTCCTTTTTTAAAAAGTGGGGTTACATTGGCTATCCTCCATTACATCGGAACTGATCCAGAGTCTATGGAATGTTGGAAAATGACTGTCAATGCATTCGCTATTTCCAAGGCCACCTCCTTAAGTACTCTGGGATGCAGACCATCAGGCCCTGGGGATTTAGCGGCCTTCAATCCCATCAATTTCCCCAACACAATTTCCCGACGAATAAGGATTTCCCTCAGTTCCTCCTTCTTACTAGACCCTCTGACCCCTTTTATATCCGGAAGGTTGTTTGTGTCCTCCTTAGTGAATACCGAACCAAAGTATTTGTTCAATTGGTCTGCCATTTCTTTGTTCCCCGTTATGACTTCCCCTGATTCTGACTGCAGGGGGCCTACATTTGTCTTTACTAACCTTTTTCTCTTTACATATCTATAGAAGCTTTTGCAGTCCGTTTTAATGTTCCCTGCAAGCTTCCTCTCTTACTTTATTTTCCCTGCCCTAATCAAACCCTTTGTCCTCCTCTGCTGAGTTCTAAATTTCTCCAAGTCCCCAGGTTCGTTGCTATTTCTGGCCATTTTTTTTGCCACTTCCTTGGCTTTAATACTGTCCCTGATTTCCCTTGATAGCCACGGTTGAGCCACCTTCCCTTTTTTATTTTTACACCAGACAGGGATGTACAATTGTTGTAGTTCATCCATGCGGTCTCTAAATGTCTGCCATTGCCCATCCACAGTCAACCCCTTAAGTATCATTCACCAATCTATCCTAGCCAATTCATGCCTCATACCTTCAAAGTTACCCTTCTTTAAGTTCTGGACCATGCTCTCTGAATTAACTGTTTCATTCTCCATCCTAATGTAGAATTCCACCATATTATGATCACTCTTTCCCAAGGGGCCTCGCACAACGAGATTGCTAATTAATCCTCTTTCATTACACAACACCAAGTCTAAGATGGCCTCCCCCCTAGTTAATTCCTCGACATATTGGTCTAGAAAACCATCCCTTATGCACTCCAGGAAATCCTCCTCCACCGTATTACTTCCAGTTTGGTTACCCCATCTATATGCATATTAAAGTCACCCATGATAACTGCTGCACCTTTATTGCATGCACCCCTAATTTCCTGTTTGATGCCCTCCCCAACATCACTACTACTGTTTGGAGGTCTGTTCACAACTCACATGAACGTTTTTTGCCCTTTGGTGTTCTGCAGCTCTACCCATATAGATTCCACATCATCCAAACTAATGTCCTTCCTAACTATTACATTAATCTCCTCTTTAACCAGCAATGCTACCCCACCTCCTTTTCCTTTTATTCTATCCTTCCTGAATGTTGAATACCCATGGATGTTGAGTTCCCAGCCCTGATCATCCTGGAGCCACGTCTCTGTAATCTCAATCACATCATATCTGTTAACATCTATTTGCACAGTTAATTCATCCGCCTTATTACGGATACTCCTTGCATTAAGACACAAAGCCTTCAGGCTTGTTTTTTTTACACCCTTTGTCCTTTTAGAATTATGATGTAGTGTGGCCCTTTTTGTTTCTTGCCTTTGTTTACTTGGCCTTCCACTATTGCTTTTTACCTTTCTACCATCTGTTTCTGACTCCATATTACTTCACCCTGTCTTGCTTCATAGGTTCCCATCCCCCTGCCATATTAGTTTAAACACTCCCGAACTGCATTAGCAAATGTTACCCCCAGGACATCAGTTCCAGTCCTGCCCAAGTGCAGACCGTCCCTTTTGTACAGGTCCCACTTCTCCCAGAACTGGTTCCAATGTCGCAGGATTTTGAATCCTCCCTCTTGCAGCACTCCTCAAGCCACGTATTTATTCCAACTACCCTGCTCCCTCTACTCTGATTAGCACATGGCACTGGTAGCAATCCAGAGATTACTACCTTTGAGGTCCTACTTTTTAATTTAACTCCTTGCTCCCTAAATTCAGTTTGTAGGACCTCTTCCCGCTTCTTACCTATATCGTTGGTAGCTACTTGTACCACGACAACTGGCTGTTCACCTTCCCTCTCCAGAATGCTCTGCAGCCACTCCGAGACATCCTTGACCCTTGCACCACGGAGGCAACATTCCATCCTGGAGTCTCGGTTGCGGCCGCAGAAACTCCTATCTATTCCCCTTACAATCGAGTCCCCTATCACTATAGCTTTTCCACTCTTTTTCCCACCCTTCTGTGCAGCAGAGCCACCTATGGTGCCATGAACCTGGTTGCTGGTGCCTTCCCCTGGTAAGTCATCTCCCCCAACAGTATCCAAAACAGTATATCTGTTTTGGCGGGAGATGACCGCAGGGGACTCCTGCACTACCTTCCTGCTCTTGCCTTGTCTCTTGGTCACCCATTCACTATCTGTCCTAAACCTTACCTGCGGTGTGACCAACTCACTAAATGTGCTATCCACATTCTCAGCATCGCGCATGCTCCAGAGTGAGTCCATCCGCAGCTCCAGTGCCGTCATGCGGTCTGCCAGGAGCTGCAGCTGGACACACTTCCCTCACACATAGTAGTCAGGGACACTGGAAGTGTCTCTGACTTCCCACATAGCACAGGAGGAGCATGACACGGGTCCGAGCTCTCCGCCATGACTTAACCCTTAAATTAATTTACTTACTAAAATTTACTTCAACACCAAACAGCTACT
Source organism: Pristiophorus japonicus (assembly GCF_044704955.1). Taxonomy (NCBI): domain Eukaryota; kingdom Metazoa; phylum Chordata; class Chondrichthyes; family Pristiophoridae; genus Pristiophorus; species Pristiophorus japonicus. The sequence continues at coordinate 172,602,618 of NC_091990.1, forward strand.
TAGTAGTTCGCTGCCAATTAAACCAATCTAAATGTCTGTCTAAAAGAGAGTTATACTTACCAGTCGAACAAATCACTTACCAGCTTGGCTGTGATGTCACCTCTCGATTTCACACCCCTCTATCTTTGTCTGCAGCTGGTTGGGCTGGTCTCTGGGCCTCCGTCTCCTACTCTCGTACTCCTTATCAGCTGCTCTAGTGTCAGCACTGGTAGGAAAAACAAGACAAAACAGCACCTGCCACCCCCACTTGCCCAAACTCACCCACTTACCAAACTCACGAATGTCACTCTTTGCTGCTACACTCCATGCTCTGCACGAGCTGCCTCTTTTTAATCTGTATCTAGGTCAGATGACTAACTACTGGTGAGTTGTTTACATAACTGGTTTTACCTAGCTGCTAATTGCCTCCTACTGGAGAGTTACCTTGTTTTTCTCTGCCTAAACCTGAAAGATTCCCAACTATTTAACTTTTCCCCTTTAAATTAAACTGCTACTTACTTAGAAGCTACTGGCAATTGCCACTAACAATTTACTCCAGTCTCCAAATGGTTTAAAGAGAATAACCCTTAAAACTCATCCACTTCCAAACTCACGAATGCCACTCTTTGCTGCTGCACTCCCTTTTCATGTGGGACCCGGAGGAGCACTCCTGCTTATCTTCTTTGTTAGGAAATAGCAGGAATGGGGTACTGAAGTTGCATGATCAGCCATGATCATATTGAATGGCGATGCAGACGCGAAGAGCGGAATGACCTGCCCCTGCACCTATTTTCTATGTCTCTATGTATCTATGAAATACTGGCCCTGAATTCGTGGTCCCTACGGGTGCGTACGAGGTATTCATGTGTCCATAGGGACCCTGAAAGTTCCGGGTTTAGGCCTGTGAAACGCATGCGCCTAAACTTGGAACTTGTGATCGATCAAGAATCCTCTTGACAGATCGCAAGCATCCGGAAGAAAAGGGTCTCTGCGTTGCCCAACCTCTGCCCAGTGAATGCCCTTGAATGTTTTACGACAGATAAAAGAAGGCCTGTTGTTTAAAATGTTGTCTTCAATAATTAATTAAATGCAATTTTGATTAATTTTAAATATGTGATGTTTTTTTAAAACATTTATTTTAATTGCTTGTGTTTTGGGGGTATATACGGAACTCACCATAAGTATGAATGGAGATTCCCCCGACTTTGATTGGTTGGGCCGGCTCACGTGATCCCAGGGATGCGTACGAAGCACTTAAGTCCCTGGGAGACGTGGGCCTCTATGCAAGCCTTTGCATAGAGGCCCAGGACCAGAAGTCTCCGACACTCTGGGACCACCAGGTAAATTCATAGAAATCTTTCAGGTCGGAGGCCTTCCGCCCGCGGGAAGCCTGCGACCGCAATTTCTGGGCCACCACAGGGGAAGAGGCGGGTCATTTGATTAGGTTGAAAATGGAGTCGTCAATAAAGTTAATGGCTAAAAGGGAGGACTTAAAGGCACAAACCCAATGAATGCATGTGGTATTATTTAGTGCATTTGCTAAACCCAAATGCTGAGCATAAATTGACAACTGAGCTAACACAGCAAGGGTTAGCTCTCATGCTGCCTATCTTGCAACATCCCCAAGAGCACCACAGGCAGGAATGTAAGATGAGCAATTTTGCTCAGAATACTTGCTTCTCTAAGTGTATCAGAAATCAAGCCTCAATCATTTCAAACCTCAGGGTAGAATCTAGTCTTTCACACCTGGATGTGAAGCACCATCTGGTTGGAGTGCGGAGTGGAGAATCAGGCAGGAAGGACGGCACGTGTGAATGTAATCTGTCACATTTTCTTTTAATTTAAATTAACGGATGGAGAACTGGGCACACTTGATTCCTGCGTGACTACCCCCTCTGCACTCAGTCCAGGTAATATGTTGCAACCATATATTAGCCCAGTCCTGAGAGCTTCAAACTTCCTGTAGATTATTATGAAGAACGAGGCTGATGTATAGAAATTAAACAAAAAAGAATGCTGACTCTTTCAGTTACCTTAGCGTACAAAGGAAATTGTGTAAGAGAAGCTTGCTGCTTACAATAGTAAATGCTCAATGCCTACTGTTACATTTTATGTGCACTAACAATTAGGGACAACCTATAGAAACATAGAAAATAGGTGCAGGAGTAGGCCATTTGGCCCTTCGAGCCTGCACTGCCATTCAATATGATCATTCACCTCAGTACCCCTTTCCTGCTTTCTCTCCATACCCCTTGATCCCTTTAGCCGTAAGGGCCATATCCAACTCCCTCTGGAATATATCTAACGAACAGGCCTCATCAACTTTCTGCGGTAGAGAATTCCACAGGTTCACAATTCTCTGAGTGAAGAAGTTTCTCCTCATCTCAGTCCTAAATGGCCTAGCCCTTATTCTTAGACTGTGACCCCTGGTTCTAGACTTCCACAGTATCGGGAACATTCTTCCTGCATCTAACCTGTCCAATCCCATCAGAATTTTATCTGTTTCTATGAGATCCCCTCTCATTCTTCTAAACTCCAGTGAATATAAGCCTAGTCGATTCAGTCTTTCTTCATATGTCAGTCCTGCCATCCCGGGAATCAGTCTGGTGAACCTTCACTGCACTCCCTTAATAGTAAGAATGTCCTTCCTCAGATTAGGAGACCAAAACTGCACACAATATTCCAGGTTAGGTACAAACATCTAGACTCAGGGGTAAACTTTCAACTTGTCGCCTGTTGTGTTGTGGATCACCGACCATTATAAAAACCGCCCAATTTTCAAGTCGAGAAAAGATGTTTCCGATATGCAGGCACCCGGCCTGGCCCACTCCGGATTCTTCAGCAGCCCTTGTGGCCGCCAATGAAAGATAAGTTTGAAAAAAAAATTACATTTTGAAAATTCCTTCCTGTCGAGTCAGGAGGAGCAGGAATAATTGATATGAAGGGGTTGACTTATGAGGAAAGGTTGAGTAGGTTGGGCTTCTACTCATTGGAATTCAGAAGAATAAGAGGTGATCTTATCGAAATTTATAAGATTATGAGGGGGCTTGACAAGGTGGATGCAGAGAGGATGTTTCTCCTGATAGGGGAGACTAGAACTCGAGGGCATAATCTTAGAATAAGGGGTCATCCATTTAAAACTGAGATGAGCAGGAATTTCTTCTCTCAGAGGGTTGTAAATCTGTGGAATTCGCTGCCTCAGAGAGCTGTGGAAGCTGGGACATTGAATAAATTTAAGACAGAGATAGACAGTTTCTTAACTGATAAGGGAATAAGAGGTTATGGGAAACGGGCGGGGTAGTGGACCTGAGTCCATGATCGGATCAGCCATGATCGTATTAAATGGCAGAGCAGGCTGGAGGGGCCGTATGGCCTACCCCTGCTCCTATTTCTTATGTTCTTATATCCCATTACCCTCTCCAACTCCCTCCAAGGATTTACCTTTCGGCCGTACTGGTAAGGCAGGCAGCCTAATATTTGTCATACCCAACGTGGGAGGTGCCTGTGGAGGCATAACACCGCTCATAAGATATTGTGCGTAAAATATTGCTGAGGTCCGAGGCCCAGTTTTAGGACAGCCTCCGGCCTCTCGGTTCAGGCGCGCGCTGACTGCGCAGTGCCGAGTCTGGGCCCGAAAACAGGCCCAGAGGCATTTCCACTCCTATATGTCTGACTCTTAATGCCATTAAGGAGAACTAGGGATGGACAATAGATAGTGTCACTCACGTCCCAGGAATAAATAAAATCAAATTTAGGAGTACATGCGTCACACACTGTTACCAGGGAAACATGGTGGAAGCACTAGGCACACATACACAACATTTTAGGCTATTAATAATCTGGTAGTACGAAAGTACACAGAGTACGCTTGCAAAGGTATGAGAGCTTATTTCATCAGGTTCCGTTGATGGGGGATTTTTGAGCTGCTTGGAAGATTTAAAGCAATGTAGACACAGTCATAGACATTGAGGGCATGGAGAAGATGTGGCCAGGACTGTTAATGTAGTGGGGATGTTTCCAAGTTCTGGTTCTAGAAGGCTGCTCACTGCCACCTTCTCAAGGGCAATTAGGGGCGGGCAATAAATGCTGGCCTTGCCAGTGATGCCCTCATCCCATGAATGAATAAAATGAAAAGAAATGTGAAGAGGGCTCCTGTCCGACAGTTTGCAGAATGGCTCTCAGAGCAAGCATTGCCTTCTCCTCATCTTTGATGGTCCCTTGTTGTGACTGGTGGCCTTGTCCTTCCATGGTGATGCACGGCACTGCTGATGAACGGTGGTTTGTGGGCCGTTACCAATAGAATCTGGTGTAAGTTAGAGAGGGATTTCCAAAGGGAATCTTAACCGTCGTGTTACATTTATAATAACATTTAAAAAATGCCCGTGACTGAACCATTGCTCTAAAGACCCAACCAACCTAAGTGTCAATGGAACAAAATAACAAGAAAAACGGTATAGAAATAGCCTCAAAAGTCCCATACCAAACTTCTTATATGGCTGTTTAAAGCTACTACAAAACAGCCCTAGTGGCCATTTTAAACAGGTATTGCAGATGAATCCCCGCTGTGCTGATATGAATGCAAGGAGCTTAAGTGAATGATGTAGTAAGGTCATTTTGATCTCATTTGAATGGTTTTGGCCACAACCTTGCAGATGTTTCCATTGCCTTCGAAATGTTATATTGCAAAATTGATTGCTGCACTAAATGGGCCATGTCTTGGGTCTCCACCCTTTTGTCCAATTTAAGCCCATTTATTGGGCAAAACCAATTGGGAAACATAGACTAGTTAGACAAAGCAGTCTCTTTGATTGGCAGCCCATCCACCACCTTAAACATTCACTCCCTCCACCACTGGTGGATCGTGGCTGCAGTGTGTAACATAGAAACATAGAAACATAGAAAATAGGTGCAGGAGCAGGCCAATCGGCCCTTCGAGCCTGCATCACCATTCAATATGATCATGGCTGATCATGCAACTTCAGTACCCCATTCCTGCTTTCTCTCCATATCCCCTGATCCCGTTAGCCTTAAGGGCCACATCTAACTCCATTTTGAATATATCCAACGAACTGGACTCAACAACTTTCTGTGGTAGAGAATTCCACAGGTTCATAATTCTCTGGGTGAAAAAGTTTTTCCTCATCCCGATCCTAAATGGCTTACCCCTTATCCTTAGACTGTGACCCCTGGTTCTGGACTTCCCAACATCAGGAACATTCTTCCTGCACCCAACCTGTCCAATCCCGTCAGAATTTTATATGCTTCTATGAGATCCCCTCTCATTCTTCTAAATTCCATCTACAGGATGCACTGCAGCAACTCCCAAGGCTTATTCGGTAGAAACTCCCAAACCTAGAAGAACAAACGCAGCAGGTGCATGTGAACACTATGCATAGTCACAGTTACTGCTATCTCAATGAACCTGCTTCCTTAAGGCATCTTATAATTCTTGTACATGAGGGAGTTCATACATGGGCAGTATTTTAGCCTTTATTCCATTATTCACCCATGATTCTAATTTTTCTTTTACTTTAACTTTATAGATATTTTGACAAGTGCATTAACCCCACACATCTGGATGGCTCAGATACTTACCCCTGGCTTAGTTGGAAAATTAAGCAGCAGACTAGAAAAATATAGGATCTTAAAAGACTCTGCAATCAATCTGGCTAGTCCTAACATTAATACCTCTCATTTGCCCAGTTCCTCAAATATCTGCCCAATTCTCCTTTAATTTTTTTCTTCACAAACTGCCTCCATTGCCTTGCAGTCCAAACCACAAATAGTTAACTCTAAACTGCCTGTGCAAATTCCTTCTTCTAATCTTCAGTTTGTGACCCTGGTTCTAGAATTTTTGTCACTCACCAACATACTGTCAGGGCTCTGTTTAACAATGCCTCAAGGATCTTGAATACTTAAAAAACATCTCGCCCAAGTCTTCTCCTCTACAGAATCCAAGGGTCTTCCACCTATCCTCATAGCTCAGATTCCTTAAGCTTGGTGTCTGGTTGCACTTGCATGTGCTGCCTGCAATGGCTGGATCATCATAGGCAGTCCCTCGGAATCGAGGAAGACTTGCTTCCACTCCCAAAGTGAGTCTTTTGGTGGCTGAACACTCCAATATGAGAGCCACAGACCCTGTTACAGGTGGGACAGACAATCATTGAGGGAAAGGGTGGGTGGGACAGGTTGTCGCACGCTCTTTCCGCTGCCTGCGCTTGGTTTCTGCGGCTGGATGTCCTCCTTACTGTGACCAGAATTCTGCACAGTACTCCAGCTGTGGCAATACCATTTTCCTTGTACAGATTCATTCATCGAAACATATAAGATTATGAGGTGGCTTCACAAGGTGGATGCAGAGAGGATGTTTCCACTGATGGGGGAGACTAGAACTAGGGGGCACGATCTTAGAATAAGGGGCTGCCCATTTAAAACTGAGATGAGGAGGAATTTCTTCTCTCAGAGGGTTGTAAATCTGTGGAATTCACTACCTCAGAGAGCTGTGGAAGCTGGGACATTGAATAAATTTAAGACAGAAATAGACAGTTTGCTCAGCGATAAGGGGATAAGGGGTTATGGGGAGCGGGCGTGGAAGTGGAGCTGAGTCCATGATCAGATCAGCCATGTTCTTATTGAATGGCGGAGCAGGCTCGATGGGCCATATGGCCTACTCCTGCTCCTATTTCTTATGTTCTTATGTTATGTTCCTGGAATTTATACTTTATCCATCTTGCCTTACCTCCCAAGTTAGCTGCGGCGGCTCCCTGCATTGTTAGTGTCACGGAACTATTCACTAATACCCTCAAAACAGAAACAGCTAGAAGTTGCATTGAAAGGAGCACCTTCCATGTCGAAACACATCCTGAAGTGCTTTACACAAAATTTGGGGAAATTGGTGCCATTGGTGTAGAAGGACAGATTGGCAGGCATAGCCAAAAGGTTGGTCATAGGTTGTTTTTAAGATCAATCTTAAACAATGAGAAGGAGCTGGAAAGATGGAGAGGTTTAGAAAGGGTGGGATAAAGGCAGCTGAAGGCATACACGTTATGAAGAGGGGCATGCACAAGTCGGCCAGAGTCAGAGAAACAGCGAGTTCAGGGTGACGTTATAGAGCGAGAGAAGGTTCCGGAGATAGGGAGGTGCGATGGGCATGATGTGCTGTAAAGCCAAGGAGGAGAATTTTAAATCTGAGGCACAGGGGGACCAGGAGCCAGTGCAGGTTGATGAGTGCTGAGTGAGCAGGACTTGGTGCAGAAGTTTTAGAGGAGCGGCAGTTTATGGAAAGTGGAGGAACAGCAGCAAGAACCCACTGCCCATGTTGTGTCCTGGAGCCGAGAGCCTTTTAATTTATATATTATCAATATTTATTTTCTATCCCAGGAGATCAAGTACCTGCTTAACGCTCCCCTAATATTCTCTGTGAAAGGAAGGCTTTATTTTACTTACCTCTTTGGCTTGGGGGGAGGGTGATAGGGCAGCAATTGGTCTCGTTGGGTTTATCCTGCTTTTTGTGGATTGGAGCATCAATCCAGGGTCTTGATCTCAGTTGTTCTGCTGTGTGGGGATGGTGGGAGGGGCACTGAGTGGGGTGAGGGGACACTGAATGGGGGGGGCACTGAATGGAGGGGGGCACTGAATGGGGGGGTCACTGAATGGGGTGGGAAGGCACTGAACGGGGTAAGGGGGAACTGAATGGGGGGACAAAGAATGGGGAGGCACTGAATGGGAAGGAGGAAGCATTGAATGGAGGTCACTGAATGGGGGGGCACTGAATGGGGCGGACATTGAATGGGGGACACTGAATGGGGAGGCACTGAATGGGGGGACACTGAATGGGGAGGCACTGAATGGGGGGCACTCAATGGGGGGCACTCAATGGGGGGGGGCACTGAATGGGGGGCACTCAATGGGAGGCACTCAATGGGGGGGGGGGCACTGAATGGAGGGGCACTCAATGGGGGCACTGAATGGGGGGCACTCAATGGGGCACTCAATGGGGGGCACTGAATGGGGGGTACTCAATGGGGGGCACTGAATGGGGGGGCACTCAATGGGGGCACTCAATGGGGGGCACTGAATGGGGGGGCACTGAACGGCAGGGGGGGAAGCGCTTCCTCAGAGGGAAACTGACAAAATCAAATCACTGTCCCGTGTATTGAGGATCTCGAGGTGCAGGTCTACTCTGGGTGGCAAACAATTCGAGGATAACGTGCCTATTAATGCAAATTATTAATTGATACCTGCATACTTGTCACAAGATTTTATGGAGTAAGAATTCTTTTGGTCATTTTGTGGTTGTGAAGATTTCATCTGTTCAATATTTCGAGGGAAGTCATAAGCAAGTCATTTGACAACAACACAGTGACCTGAAGAATCCATATCTCTGTGGGGTAGAAATTGATTTGCAGCTTCCCTTTAATGAATTAATTAACCTGTTCAGGTGTAATAAATGGGTTACCAACTTTATTAAAACAACAATCAAAGGAATTTGCCCTGAACATAGAAACACAGAAACATAGAAAGTAGGTGCAGGAGTAGGCCATACGGCCCTTCGACCCTGCACCACCATTCAATATGATCATGGCTGAACATGCAACTTCAGTACCCCATTCCTGCTTTCTTTCCATACCCCTTGATCCCCTTTGCCGTAAGGGCCTCATCTAACTCCCTTTTGAATATATCCAACGAACTGGCCTCAACCACTTTCTGTGGTAGAGAATTCCACAGGTTCACAATTCTCTGAGTGAAGAAGTTTCTCCTCATCTCGGTCCTAAATGGCTTACCCCTTATCCTTAGACTGTGACCCCTGGTTCTGGACTCCCCCAACATCGGGAACATTCTTCCTGCATCTAACCTGTCCAATCCCGTCAGAATGTTATATGTTTCTATAAGATCCCCTCTCATTCTTCTAAATTTCAGTCAATATAAGCCTAGCCGATCCAGTCTTTCATCATATGTCAGTCCTGCCATCCCGGGAATCAGTCTGGTGAACCTTTGCTGCACTCCCTCAATAGCAAGAATGTCCTTCCTCAGATTAGGAGACCAAAATTGTACACAATATTCAAGGTGTGGCCTCACCAAGGCCCTGTACAACTGCAGTAGGACCTCCCTGCACCTATACTCAAATCCTCTCGCCAACATACCATTTGCCTTCTTCACAGCCTGCTGTACCTGCATGCCAACTTTCAATGACTGATGTACCATGACACTCAGGTCTCATTGCATCTCCCCTTTTCCTAATTAACATATTAACCCATTCATTAAAAAAAGCGTAGAGAAGAATGTCTAACCCTACATCATCATCATCATCATAGGCAGTCCCTTGGAATTGAAGAAGACTTGCTTCCAATCCTGAAGTGAGTTCTTTGGTGGCTGAACAATCCAATACGAGAGCCACAGACTCTGTCACAGGTGGGCCAGACATTCGTTGCGGGAAGGTAATATGTCCTTACGATACAGTACAAATGCACATGAGGCCCATATTAGAGAGAAGGTCACTCTGTGACCAGTCCTTTATTTGCCAGCACTGAAGTGGAGAAGATGGGTGGAGCTTCCCCTTTTATACCTGCAAGTCCAGGTTAGGAGTGTCTCCCACAAGTTCACCACCTAGTCGTCAGTGTTCCCACGGCGTACAATTTAGGTCAGTTTATACATGGATTACAATGACAGTAGAATATATGACAGAAGGGGTGGTGATTTACCACACTCTCCTTCCGCTGCCTGCGTTTGACCTCTTCACACTCTCAGCGTTGAGATTCGAAAAAACTCAACGCCCTCCCGGATGCAATTTCTCCACCGAGGGCAGTCTTCGGCCAGGGACTCCCAGGTGTCAGTGGTGATGTCGCACTTTATCAGGGAGGCTTTGAGGGTGTCCTTGTAAAGTTTCTGCTGCCCAGCTTTGGCTCGTTTGCCGTGAAGGAGCTCCGCATAGAGCATTTGTTTAGGGAGTCTCATGTCTGGCATGCGAACTATGTGGCCTGTCCAGCAAAGCTGATCGAGTGTGGTCAGTGCTTCAATGCTAGGGATGTTGGCCTGGGCGAGGACACTGATGTTGGTGCGTCTGTCCTCCCAGGGAATTTTCAGGATCTTGCGGAGACATCGTTGATGGTGATATGTACCCTACATCAACAGTGAATTGAATGAATTGGAATAAGATTCGCAGGGTTATTTGATGTACACAGAGACAGATAATAGTTTTTATGTCTATGGAACTAGCAGCAATATCGTTACAGTATTTTGTGACTCGCTGTACAGTTGATTGAGTTATGAGTATTTCTGCCTTGGAGGGGAAAGGACACTGGTTACTCGAGAGGTTATCAGAGGGTCCGTGATCCCCATGGATTTATTGATCTTATCAGGAATGTTAATAGAGGTGCTTTCAATTTTAGTTCCTAGGATGTGCAGTTGGTACAAGGTAACCACAAATGATGTGAAATTTATTGGCAAAATGCCCTTAAAGAAAATGGAATCAAATGTACCTTTACCAAATAAGGAAATGTACAGGGGCAGCTTCATATTGTTTTATTCATTCCGAGATGTGGCCGTCACTGGCAAGGCCAACATTTACTGCCCATCCCTAAATGCCCTTGAAAAGATGGTGGTGAGTCGCCTTCTTGAACCGCTGCAGTCCATGTGGTGAAAGTACTCCAACTGTGCTGTTAGGGGGGGAGCTCCAGGAATTTGACCCAGCGACGATGAAGGAACAGCCATATATTATCAAGTCAGGATGGTGGGCAGGCCACATTATGCGCATGCCAGACACGAGACTCCCAAAGCAAGCTCTCTACTCGGAACTCCTTCACGGCAAACGAGCCAAAGGTGGGCAGAGGAAACATTACAAGGACACCCTCAAAGCCTCCCTGATAAAGTGTGACATCCCCACCGACACCTGGGAGTCCCTGACCAAAGACCGCCCTAAGTGGAGGAAGAGCATCCGGGCGGGCGCTGAGCACCTTGAGTCTCATCGCCGAGAGCATGCAGAAATCAAGCGCAGGAAGCGGAAAGAGCGTGCGGCAAACCAGTCCCAACCACCCTTTCCCTCAACGACTATCTGTCCCACCTGTGACAGAGGTTGTGGTTCTCGTATTGGACTGTTCAGCAACCTAAAAACTCATTTTAAGAGTGGAAGCAAGTCTTCCTCGATTCCGAGGGACTGCCCATGATGACGATGATGGTGTGTGACTGGGAGGGGAGCTTGCAGGTGGTGGTGTTCCCATCCCCCTGCTGCCCTTGTCCTTCTAGGCGGTAGAGGTCGCGGCATTGGGAGGTGATGCCAACGAAGCTGTGGCAAGTGGCTGCAGTACATCTTAGCTGTGGGATATGTCTGGAATACTGCCCAAAAAACACACACACACTGGGAGTTCCTGTGTCCTTGGCCTCGCAGGGTCCCAGCATAACTTTAGAGGCGAGTATGACATATCAGAAGAGATGTCCCAGCCTCCTAAAAAGGTAGATGTGGGCCTACTGGGACTGTGGCATACAACCCCAAAAATTAAAGGCGAGTGTTTTCTTTCTGCATTTTGCTGCGGCTCCTTCACGAAGGGTATTCTGGGGGAGACCGATGCGTTTCCTGGAAGAGGAAAAGAGCCAGTACCCATGCCCATGGATAAGGCCTTTCTGGACTTTGGGGCAATTTGGGCACATGAGATGGGCACCTGCCAGCCAGCCCCAATTAGATTGGTGTACTTCCTCTGACCTAACATACACCGGTGCGGCTTGAGGTAGAGGGCACCAACAGGCCCGATCACAGCACAAGTGGCAGAATCACACACACACGGAATTTTAGACCCAACAAGCATGAAAATTAGTAGGGCAGGTGTATACTGTGCACTGGATCCAATATACTAAGGATCCAAGGGTCCAATATACAAAGGGTACAATATACTAAGGAATAATCCATGATGGTGGCGTTCCTATATCTAGGCAATTCACTCTACTGCATACCACTTGGTACGAAGACACAGGTTTGGTAGTTGTCGACACTCCAATTATTTTTGTGGAAACCCTCCCTTCTCCTTTTGTCCTCACAGCAACAGTGCAAGGGAGGCTGCACCTGGGGCAGAAGTGGTTAGTCCGTCCAACTCACCCTCATTCGCGGGATGGCACCCCAATTTCCAAACAATCACCTTCATTCTTTCATAAACATAAACTTACCTGATTCCTTACATTATTGGTCATCATCATCATAGGAAGTCCCTTGGAAGCGAGGAAGATTTGCTTCCACTCTTAGCATGAGTTCTTAGGTGGCTGAACAGTCCAATACGAGAACCACAGTCCCTGTCACAGGTGGAACAGAGACTGGTTGAGGGTAAGGGTGGGTGGGACTGGTTTGCCGCAAGCTCTTTCCGCTTCCTGTGCTTGGTTTCTGCATGCTCTCGGCGACGAGACTCGAGGAGCTCAGCGCCCTCCCAGATGCACTTCCTCCACTTAGAGCGGTCTTTGGCCAGGGACTCCCAGGTGTCAGTGGGGATGTTGCACTTTATCAGGGAGGCTTGGAGAATGGCCATGTAACATTTCCTCTGCCCATCTTTGGTTCGTTTGCCGTGGACAAGTTCCGAGTAGAACGCTCGCTTTGGGAGTCTCGTGTCTGGCATGCGAACAATGTGACCTACCCAGCGGAGCTGATCAAGTGTGGTCAGTGCTTCAATGCTGGGGCTGTTGGCCTGGACGAGGACACTAATGTTGGTGCGTTTGTCCTCCCAGGGGATTTGTAGGATCTTGCGGCGACATCGCTGGTGGTATTTCTCCAGCGACTTGGTGTCTGCTGTACATGGTCCATGTCTCTGATCCATACAGGAGGGCGGGTATTACTACAGCCCTGTAGACCATGAGCTTGGTGACAGTTTTGAGGGCCTGGTCTTCGAACACTCTTTTCCTCAGGCGGCCGAAGGCTGCACTGGCACACTGAAGGTGGTGTTGTGTAATATATTTGGGATAGCCCAAAGCTTCTTGGGACCGAAGGCAACCCTTCATCACCAGCAGATTTGGCTACATCTTACATCTGGCTGAATACTTCATCGTCATCAATTTTGGAAGGTTTGGCGTAGTTGGAGTTTGAAGCATTGATTCTTCTGCTTTGTCGTCATACCGTGGTAATAAACCATAGTGAGGCAGATGGAAGTTGAATTTACACCCATCCCCCCCCCCCGCCCCCCCCCCCCCCACCACCCCTCCCTGACCAGCTTCTTCGCCTCCTCACCACTCCCTTCCCCCAGCTAAACAAAGAGGACAAAATTGACCCTTCTAGCGACAGCTGTTGGCCGCAAAATGGTTATCGCCAGGGCACAGCGCAAAAATCGCCCCCACCCCTCCCCCCCCCCCCCCCCCCCCGCGGATTTGGGCGGAAGTAGAGCCTCGCTCCTCCCGGGAGCGTCCCGTTCAGCTGCATGTGGCGATGATGATGTCATCACTGTGCGCGTTGCCCCGTTACCGCCCCGGGTTTAACTTGCCCCGCATAACCTCACTTACCGCCTGGAGCAGCACTATTTAAAGCAGCGGGCTAGATTTTCCACTTCATATGGGCACTGGGCTAGTGCCCATATGTCGCCCAAAAAGGCAGACTATCGCCCATTTTGATTAAAAAGTGGAAAGTTGAGCCGGAACATCACCGGAAAATTGCCGGCCCAACTTTCGTGTCACATCGCCGAGGTGATCGCCCGCACATCGCCCAGCGCAACTTCCGGCACATTGCCCGCACATCGCCGGGCTGGTCGCTCGCCGAAAAAAACGCTGGACATCGCTGGAGAAAAGCTGCTTTTACCTGGTCTTCCTCACAGAACTCGGCACTACGGATGCCATTTTGAACATCGGAGGAAGTGAGGAAGCTGCTTAAACAAGGGGCTTATAATTTAATTCAGTGCTCGTGCTTAGCTGTTCCTTATTTTACTTTCATTAACTCTCCCACTCAGAAATGGATTACAAAACACTATAAGTCTGTATCAATGCAACAGCTGGCTTTCAATAGCCCCCAAGACTTTTTAATTTTAATAATCAACCGTGCAGCAATTTAAAATTCTTAATACTGTTAATCGTTATTAAAATGAGATATTTGCAGTGGAAGTGATGTGGAGTTACAGTACACTGTGGTGAATAACATTGAATAAAATTGCATAGCCAGAAGGATACTGAATCCCGAACATGCATTACCCACTGGTTCTTTAAGTCTTTTTACACAAAAAGCAGGTTAAGAGGTTCAAACTGGCAAAATTAGTTTTTATGTTCGAAACATCCTCACACAAAGAGCGAATCACACTTGGTGGGTCGGGATGGCGGGAGGAGAAGGTTTATTATTTGTAGCAAAATTGTAAACATGGCTCCTGAATTTCTGAGGAACACAGCGGGTATCACTCACAGTGACAGATGTGCTCAACTATAAGTTCCAGTTTACTAATTGTTGTTCCATTGGCAAAATTTGACTCTACTCTGTGTCGGTAATTTGATGCTGACTTTCTGCTAGTCAGAAAATAGAACTCTTGTCTTTCAAACTTGCTTTGATCATTTTATTAACACAATGTAATTTCCAAAATGGGCTGAACCTGGCAGTTAACAGTTATTGTGAGTGAACTATATACAGCAACAATTGAGATAGTTATTCGGAAGCAGATGTAATGTTATGTAATATAATATTATCTAATGAGATCTAATCTATTATAATCTAATCTGATGCAATGTTCATGTAAAGTTTCTGTTAATGTGCGATCAAACATTGAAACCTTTATTTTCAACGCTTTGCGTTCTTGGACAGATCTGTGTGCACCTTTGGAAGTGGCTTATTGAGTTGCAGTGCATGGTGAGACATAACGGTACCTCCTCCCCCCCCTGCCCTCCCCCACTGCCCTCCCCAATGGTCATAAGTGTGAAAGGAATGGCTTGGGCATTGTAAGGATGCTTTATGGTGCTGGTGTGGGGTGGTGCGAACCTGGCACACCATGTGGCTCCCAAGGTGTACATTGTCAAATGAAGTAAATCTGGCCATGGTGAGGCCATCACTGGTGGCTTGGCCATTGTTGTATAACAGTTGCAATATTGTTTTAACTTAACTTACGTTATTAGAAGACACTGCACAACAATCGTAAAATCCATAAAATGTTTTAATAATTTAACAATTTAACTACATTTTTCAACTGTAACAATCACCCCACCCCTCACCCCCAACAATCACCCAACAATAAATTTAAAAAACAGCAACAATAATAAGAAAGTACAACAATAACATTAAAACACCCCTCTCCCTACCTGCGGCCACATTTCTCTCCAGATCCTGTACCCCCCCCCCACCCCGCATCTTAACCCCACCCCATTTTGGTCCCTGGGGGCCGAGACGAAGCTGGTGTGTAGTGGGCAATGGTAAGACTTCCTGCCGTGGTGGGGGTGATGGTGGCGCGATCGTCTGTTGGGGGTGGGGGTGAGACAAAGCTGGGGCATGGTTTGCCGAGTCAGAAGGAAGTGCTTCTTCCTGACTCGCCTGTGTGCTGGTGCTCGTGGTGTGTGTGACAGCGACACCTTGGGGTTCAGTGCCGTGTCCCGCCAACAACGCACGCACGCCGCAAGGCATCGATGGCAGCGGTCTGTGCACGCATCTCCAAGAGCGTCTGCTGCGAAACCTCCACTTGCACAGCACACACCCGGGACATGTCCCTCGTCAACACCACGAACGCCTGGAGATGCTCATAACTAATCGCAACAGTCTCCTCGCACAGGGTGATCAAGCCCTCAATCCGGTCGGCCAGAGGAGGCATGCGCTGACCTCGCCGACCCGACCCTCGTGGGGTCGACGTGCGCACTGTAAAACGCCTTGGCGCCGCTGGCTGCACACCGCTTTGTCCCGCTACCTCTTCCGTCGATATCGACAAAGTGGCCGCAGGTTCCACTGTCGGAGGGATGAAAGGGGCATCCTCCTCCATTTCCATAACACCTTCCTCCTCTGGGTCGGTAGTCTCCTCCTCTTCACCGCCCGTGGTGAGTGACACCTGCAATGGTGCAGGTGCAGGGGCAGGTGCTGGGGCAGGTGCAGGTGCAGGTGCAGGTGCAGGGGTAGGGGCAGGTGCAGGGGCAGGTGCAGGGGCAGGTGCTGGGGCAGGTGCAGGGGCAGGTGCTGGGGCAGGTGCAGGGGCAGGTGCAGGGGTAGGGGCAGGGGCAGGTGCAGCCTCCCTTTGCACCTCTGGAGCTGATTGACCTGCAAAACACAATTGAGCTTATTGAGCTTATTAGAATAGAATGGATTCTTGCGCTACGCTGGCATACGTAGGAGCAGCAGCACGACTACAATAAATGTGACCGAGAGACGTTACATATTAATGCATCATATGGTAGTACATCTATGTGGAATTCACTGCCCCAGAGAGCTATGGAGGCTGGATCAGTCGGAGATAGACAGAGTGATAAGGGAGTGAGGGTTTATGAGGAGCGGACACAGAAGAGGACAGATGGACAGCTCCTGCTCTTATTTCTTATGCTCTAATGTTGTCAACGAGAGAGTAGCACAGAGGCTGCATTCATAACATGACATCATTCGTATATTATATTATAATTAAATGACGTTACATTATTTAACACTGCTTTACACATTA
The DNA here is from genome assembly GCF_044704955.1 of Pristiophorus japonicus. NCBI lineage: Eukaryota > Metazoa > Chordata > Chondrichthyes > Pristiophoridae > Pristiophorus > Pristiophorus japonicus. The sequence continues at coordinate 172,619,165 of NC_091990.1, forward strand.
CTCAGGTGACGTATGGGAGGGTTTGGCAACACCACGGGTGGTGTCCGAGCGACTGTGGGTGCCCACAAGTGCCGCCGCACGTTCCTCGAGGTCACTTAGCTGGGTAGGGCCCCCTCTGGTGCACCTCAGCTCTGAGCGGTTGTTAGATATCTTCTTTTGCAAATGTGAAAAGAGCATGGCATAAGCTAATTGACGAGGTAATTATTGTGTTCCTAACACAGATGAGGCTGCACACAGGGAGGTTAAAGTAACAGTGACCTCAGTCTTTAATCAGACACTCCAGAGTGAGGAACAGGCCTTAGGGGCCGGCTTATATACAGTGCTCCCAAGGGATGCTGGGATCCCTTGGGACTTCAGGGGATGAGCTCCCTGGTGGCGGAACATGGGAGTGCATGCTTTACAGATACACAACATCACTCCCCCCGCAAAGTCAAAGTGAAAACTATTTACAAGGTGAGGCGGTCGGGAGCCTTTCTTTCCCTGGAGGACCGTCTCGGTACAAATGTCTGTTCTGGTGTGTTGGCTGTGCCCTCGCTGGGCTGGCATGTTTTTGGCCCTGCAGGGCTGCTGGGTGAGCCTGGCCTTGCTGGGCTGTTGGGCGTGATGGGTTCGATTTCCTGGTCCGGCGGGGTGTCGTTGATCCTTTGGGTGTGTGTTGTGGGCTCGAAAAAGGTGGTGTCTGCTGTGGGTTGTTCAGGGCAGTCTGTGAACCGCAGCCTCGTTTGGTCCAGGTGTTTTCTGCAAATTTGTCCATTGTCTAGTTTGACTACAAACACCCTATTCCTTTCTTTAGCTATCACCGTGCCCGCGATTCACTTGGGACCATGTCCATAGTTTATCACGTACACAGGGTCATTCAGATCAATTTCCTGTGACACAGTGGCGCGACCATCGTTTACATTTTGTTGCTGCCGGCTGCTCTCTACCTGATCATGCAGGTTGGGGTGAACCAGTGCGAGTCTGGTTTTAAGTGTCCTTTTCATGAGTAGCTCAGCCGGCGGCACCCCTGTGAGCTAGTGGGGTCTCGTGCGGTAGCTGAGCTGTACTCGGGCCAGGCAGGATTGGAGTGAGCCTTCTGTGGCTCGTTTAAGGCTCTGTTTGATGGTTTGTTTCATGTTTGTAACTACAATGTAACACCACTGCATTACTGTATACACTTAACTCAGGTGCATACCTTGACCACAGGGGGTGAAATTGTGGGAGACACTCCTTACCTGATCACACACGTATATAAAGGGAGGTTCCACGCAGCGTCATCACTTCTGGAGTCCTGTAATAAAGAGTCAAGGTCACAGAGTGGCCTTGTCCCTGGAATGTGCCTCGTGTCGTTTCATGCTGTAGAGTAAGGACTACTCTACAGCATGGTGACGAGAAACGAGAATTCACGGCCCACGAGAATGGCCACCGGTAGCACAGAGGAACGGTACTGTGTTGGGGAAGACTGGGACGATTTTGTCGGGAGGCTTCAGCAAAACCTCGTTACTAAAGACTGGCTGGGGGATGCAGCGACCAACAAGCGACGGGCTCATCTCCTGACCAGCTGCGGGCCAAAGACTTATGCGCTCATGAAGGACTTACTGGCACCTGAAAAGCTGTCGGACAAAATCTTTGAAGAGCTTAGCAAATTAATCAGGGAGCACCTCAAACCGGCGAGCAGCATACACATGGCTCGACACAGATTCTACACCCACCGACGTCGTGAAGGACAGAGTATACCGAACTTTGTCGCGGACCTCCGGCGATTGGCCAGCCTCTGTAAGTTCACAGACGCCTGCAGGGGGGAGATGCTAAGGGACTTCTTTATCAAGGGTACCGGTCATGCGGGAATCTTTCGCAAGTTAATTGAGACCAAGGACTTGACCTTGGAAGCGGCAGCGTTGTTATCTCAAACTTTCATGACGGGGGAGGAAGAGACGAAAATGATTTACGCGCACAATTCTGCCTCCAATGCGGCGATGGATCAGGGAGTCAACGTCCTCAATGCTACTCAGAGCCCCGCAGGCAGGCAGAGGCAGTCTGACATTTACCAGGCAGCAAAAAATCCCAGAGCAAGACCTCAACAGAGACAATGGCAGGCTGAACGGACGTTCGTGCAATCACAGTTCACAATGCGGCCTGGGATGGGGCCATTGACACCCACTAATAGGGTACTTAAGAGCAGTCAAAGGGACAGCCAGCGTGGAATTCCTGGCCATAGTCCTTTTGTCCCCAACAATGGAAACTTTAACTCCTGCTGGAGATGTGGGGGAAAACACTCAGCAAGATCTTGCAGATTCCAACAGTTTGATTAAGAAAAGTGTCCTGGCTGGGGTTTGGACGTCCGCACACGAAGCATGCCCTGAGGAGGTCAAACCGTTCCAAAGGCGGATCGATGAGCTCTCCATCCAAGCCCCAGAAGGGCAGGGAAGCATTCATCAGGGAACTCCGCAGCGAGCACCCAGACATTGTGATGATGAAGGCCATTGCCCAGTCACACGTTTGGTGGTCTGGAATTGATTCAGACCTGGAACACTGTGTTCGCAGGTGCACGACCTGTTCCCAGCTGGGTAATACCCCCAGGGAGGCCCCACTCAGCCCGTGGCCCTGGCCCACCAAGCCATGGTCACGTATTCACGTTGACTACGCGGGCCCGTTCATGGGGAAGCTGTCCCTCATTGTAGTAGATGCATATTCGAAATGAATCGAGTGCATCATCCTGAATTAATAAGAACATAAGAATTAGGAACAGGAGTAGGCCATCTAGCCCCTCGAGTCTGCTCCGCCATTCAACAAGATCATGGCTGATCTGGCCGTGGACTCCGCTCCACTTACCCACCCGCTCCCCGTAACCCTTAATTCCCTTATTGGTTAAAAATCTATCTATCTGTGACTTGAAAACATTCAATGAGCCAGCCTCAACTGCTTCCTTGGGCAGAGAATTCCACAGATTCACAACCCTCTGGGAGAAGAAATTCCTTCTCAACTCGGTTTTAAATTGGCTCCCCCGTATTTTGAGGCTGTGTCCCCTAGTTCTAGTCTCCCCGACCAGTGGAAACAAACTCTCTGCCTCTATCTTGTCTATCCCTTTCATTATTTTAAATGTTTCTATAAGATTACCCCTCATCCTTCTGAACTCCAACGAGTAAAGACCCAATCTACTCAATCTATCATCATAAGGTAACCCTCTCATCTCCGGAATCAGCCTAGTGAATCGCACGCCATCCACCACTGTGGAAAGCCTATGTGCGATCCTTGCAACCCATGGCTTGCCGGACATCCTGGTTAGTGATAATGGCCCGTGTTTCACGAGCTATGAATTCTGGGAGTTTATGTCGGGCAATGGCATCAACCACGTTAGGGCTGCATCGTTCAAGCCAGCCTCCAATGGCCAGGCGGAACAGGCAGTCCAAATCATTAAGCAAGGTATGCTCAGGATTCAAGGACCCTCCCTACAATGCCACCTATCGCATCTCCTGCTGGCCTAGAGATCTCGACCGCACTCACTCACGGGGGTCCCGCCCGCAGAGCTACTCATGAAACAGACACTCAAAACTCTGTTGTCCCTCATTCACCCAGTCCTGACTGGCATAGTTGAGGGCAAGCGCAAGTCACAAAATGAGTACCATGACCGTAATTCAAGGGGTATAGAAATAAATGATCCTGTATTCGTCCTGAATCACGCCATGGGGCCCAAATGGCTTGAGGGTACTGTAATTGGCAAAGAGGGGAATAGGATCATCGTGGTAAAACTCAACAATGGCCAGATATGCCGTAAGCATCTGGACCAAGTAAAAAAAAGGAACCTGAAGAAGACCATGAAATTGGGCTCACACTACCGCCAGCAAACGTGCAACAAGAGCAATCAGAAGAATGCACAGTCCCTGAGGTCAGCCCGGACACCACAGGTGACAGACAATCACGTCAGTGTCCAACAACCTGAGCCCCAACTGCGGTGCTCCACGAGGGAGCGTAGACCACCTGAAAGACTAAACCTATGATCCCAGTAAGACTTTGGTGGGGGGAAGGTGATGTCATGTTTGTAAATACAATGTAACACCACTGTATTACTGTATACACTCAACACAGATGCACACCTTGACCACAAGGGGTGAACCTGTGGGAGACACTCCTTACCTGATCACACAGGTATATAAAGGGAAGTCCCACGCAGGATCATCAATTCTGGAGTCCTGTAATAAAGAGTCAAGGTCACAGAGTGGCCTTGTCCCTGGAATGTACCTCGTGTGGTTTCATGCTGTAGAGTAAGGACTTTACAGTTTGAAATGCCTGCTCTGCCTGCCCATTGGAGGCTGGTTTAAACGGGGCCGAGGTGACATGTTTGATCCCATTGCAGGTCATGAATTCTTTAAATTAGGCACTGGTGAAACATGGCCCGTTGTCACTGACCAGTATGTCAGGCAGGCCGTGGGTGGCAAACATGGCCCTCAGGCTTTCAATGGTAGCAGTGGCGGTGCTTCCCGACATTATTTCACATTCAATCCATTTAGGAACATTTTACCGAGAAACGGGCCCACATAGTCGAAATAGATCCTCGACCATGGTCTGAAGGGCAAGGACCACAAACTTAGTGGTGTCTCTCTGGGCGCGTTGCTCAACTGAGCACATATGCTGCATTGCCGTACACAGGATTCTAATCGGAGTCGATACCGGGACACCACACGTATGATCTGGCTATCTCTTTCATCATAGAGGCGGAGAGGTTGTTTCCATTGGTAGGGGAGACTAGAACTAGGGGGCACAGCCTCAAAATATGGGGGAGACAATTTAAAACCGAGTTGAGAAGGAATTTCTTCTCCCAGAGGGTTGTGAATCTGTGGAATTCTCTGCCCAAGGAAGCAGTTCAGGCTAGCTCATTGAATGTATTCAAGTCACAGATAGATAGATTTTTAAACAATAAGGGAATTAAGGGTTACGGGGAGCGGGCGGGTAAGTGGGCTGAGTCCACGGCCAGATCAGCCATGATCTTATTGAATGGCGGAGCAGGCACGGGGGGTTAGATGGCCTACTCCTGTTCCTAATTCTTATGTTCTTATATATTATCATTACTATACCCGGGTGTGTGCTGTGGAGATCCGAGATGAATGTCTCTCTGTCCTTTTTTGGTAGCACTACGCGGTTACCCCACAACAGGCAGTCTGCCTGAATGGACAGCTCGTCCTTTCGCCGCTGGAACGGCTTGATTGGCTCTTGCATTTCAACGGGGATGCTGGCCCAGCTCCCATGCAGTACACAGTTTTTTATGAGGGACAGCAGAGGATCTTGGCTGGTCCAAATCCTAATCTGGCGGACCGTGACAGGTGATTTATCATTTTCAAACGCTTCTATGACCATTACCAAGTCTGCGGGCTGCGCCACCATCAACAAGTTTGCAAGCTGCGCCATTTCTACCTCCGTGGTGGGCAATGGTAGCCGACTGAGAGCATTCGCACAGTTCTCGGTGCTTGGCCTGTGGCGGATGATATAGTTATACGCTGATAGCGCGAGTGCCCACCTTTGTATGTGGGCTGAGGCATTAGTATTTATCCCCTTGTTTTCAGTGAACAGGGATGTGAGGGGCTTGTGATCGGTTTCCAGCTCAAATTTGAGGCCAAACAGGTACTGATGCATTTTCTTTACCCTGAACACACATGCTAATGCATCTTTCTCAAACATGCTATAGGCTCTCTCGGCTTTAGAGCAGCTCCCGGAAGCATAGGCGACAGGTTGCAACTTGACTCCGTACAACGACGTGTCACATGCTAGCACAAGTCTTTTACACGGGTTATACAACACAAGCAGCTTGTTGGAGCATAAAATGTTTCTAGCTTTCTCAAAAGCAATTACTTATTTTTTTCCCCATACCCAGTTCTCACCTTTGCACAATAACACATGTAGGGGCTCTAAAAGGGTGCTTAACCCCGTTAGAAAGTTATCAAAATAGTTGAGGAGTCCCAGGAACGACCACAGCTCCATGATGTTCTGTGGCCTGGGTAGCCTCTGTCTTGGCGTCTGTGGGCCAAATGCCGTCCGCCGCGATCTTTCTCCCCAAAAACTCCACTTCTGGTGCCAGGAGGACGCATTTTCGACCTCTTCAGCCGCAGCCCTATGCGATCCAGTCGCTGGAGAACCTCCTCCACATTTTGTAGTTGCTCGGCAGTGTCCTGACCCGTGACCAATATGTCATACTGAAAGACACCGTGTGTGGTCCCGACTTGAGTAGGCTCTCCATGTTTCTCTGGAAGATCGCCGCAGCCGATCGAATTCCAAACGGGCATCTGTTGTAGATGAACAGTCCCTTGTGCGTGTTGATGCAGTTGAGACCCTTCGAAGACTCCTCCAGCTCCTGCGTCATGTGGGCCGAAGTCAGGTCAAGCTTGCCGAACATCTTGCCTCCTGCCAGCGTCGCAAATAAGTCGTCTGCCTTAGGTAGCAAGTATTGGTCCTCTAGCGAGAAACGATTAATAGTTACTTTATAATCGCCGCAAATCCTGACCGTGCCATCACTTTTGAGTACTGGCCCACTTGCTGAATTCCACTGGGGAGATGATGCCCTCGCGTTGCAGCCTGTCCAGCTCGATTTCCACTCTCTCCCTCATCATGTGAGATACTGCTCGCGACTTGTGGTGAATGGGTCGTGCCCCTTGGACCAAGTGGATCCGCACCTTCGCCCCGGAAAATATTCCAATGCCTGGCTCAAAAAGGGAAGGAAATTTGTTAAGAACCTGGGTATATGAGGCCTCATCGACGTGTGATAGCGCTCGGATGTCACCCCAGTTCCAGCGGATTTTGCCCAGCCAGCTCCTTACAATCAGTTTGGGGCCATCGCCCGGGGCAATCAGAGTGACAGTTCGTGCACCGTGCCCTTGTAGGTGACCTTGACCATGGCGCTGCCCAGGACAGTGATAAGCTCTTTGGTGTATGTTCTCAGTTTCGTGTGGATGGGGCTCAGGGCTGGTCTGAATGCCTTGTTGCACCACAGTCTCTCAAACATCTTTTTACTCATGATGGATTGGCTAGCGCCAGTGTCCAGTTCCATATCTACGGGTAAGCCATTCAATTTTACGTTTAGTATTATAGGTGGACATTTCGACGAAAATCTGTGCACCCCGTATACTTCAGCATCTGCTTCCTCTCTCTGAGGCTCGAAATTGCTTTGATTGGACCGAAATTGGACCGATCTTCCTCTGCCACGTGGTGGTTAGCAGGTTTTGCAGAGCTTGCAGCTTGTTTGCAAGTTCGTTGGAGGTGCCCCATTGTCCCACAGCTCTTGCAAACATACCCTTTGAAGCGGCATGAATAGGCTGAATGGAAGCCTCCACCACGCCAACAAGGTGTGAATTGCCTTGCATTCATCCTTTGTTGGGGAATCTGAGTCATCTGGGTCACCTGAGGCCTGCTGGCAGTTGCAGACTCGTAGGTTCTGCCCTGTACATTTCTGCTCGCAAACACAGTTCCAGTTAATTTATGAACACTGCTAGCACTTGTGTGCTGAGAGATTTGTTTGGTGTTATCACTGGTGGACATAAACACCTGTGCTATCGCAATGGCCTTACTGAGGATCGGTGTCTCTACAGTCAAAAGTTTTCGTAGGATGGTCTCGTGGCCAATGCCCAGGACAAAAAAGGCTCTGAGCATTTGCTCCAGGTAGCCATCAAACTCACATTGTCCTGCAAGTCGTCTTAGCTCGGCGACGTAGCTCGCCACTTCCTGACCTTCAGATCGCTCGCACGTGTAGAACTGATACCTCGCCATCAGCAGGCTCTCCCTTAGGTTAAGATGCTCCCGAACCAGTGTACACAGCTCCTCATACGACTTATCTGTGAGTTTCACCAGAGCCAGAAAATTCTTCATGAGGCTGTAGGTCGGTGCCCCACAGACTGTGAGGAGGACCGCTCTCCTTTTTGCAGTGCTTCCTTCTCCGTCCAGCTCATTGGCTACAAACTACTGGTCTAGCCGTTCAACATAGGCTTCCCAGTCCTCACCCTCCGAGAACTTCTGCAGGATGCCCACAGTTTGCTGCATCTTTGCGTTGGATTTGTAAAGTCGTTTTTCGACAGCATGAAACCACACAAGGCATTTTCTGGGGACGAGGTCACTCTGTGACCTTAATTCTTTATTCACAGGACTCCAAAGACAATGACCCTGCATGGGACCTGCCTTTTTATATCTGTATGATCAGGTAAGGAGTGTCTCCCACAAGTTCACCCCTTGTGGTCAAGGTGTGCATCTAGGTTGAATGTATACAGTAATACAGTGGTGTTACATTGTGGTTACATACATGACATCACCTCCCCCCCCCCCCCCCGACCCCCCACCAACCCCCGCCACAGTCTTATTGGGATCATAGGTTTAGTCTTTCAGGTGTTCTACGCTCCCTCGTTAAGCGCCGCAGTTGGGGCTCTGGTTGTTGGACACTGACGTGAGTGTCTGTCACCTGTGGTGATTCCGGCCTGTCCGGGCTGACCGCAGGGACTGTGCATTCTTCTGATTGCCCTTGTTGCTCGTTCACTGGCGGTGTTGTGAGCTCCATCTCATGGTCTTCTTCAGGTTCCTCCGTGTCGGTGCTGAACCTTTTTTTTTTACTTGGTCCAGACGCTTACGGCATATCTGACCATTGTTGAGTTTTACCACGATGACCCTATTCCTCTCTTTGTCAATTACAGTGCCCTCAAGCCATTTAGGCCCCATGGCGTGATTGAGGATGAGTACAGGATCATTTATTTCTATATATCTCCCCCTCGAATTACGGTCATGGTACTCGTTTTGTGACTTGCGCTTACCCTCAGCTATGTCAGTCAGGACTGAGTGAATGAGGGACAACCGAGTTTTGAGTGTCCGTTTCATTAGTAGCTCTGCGGGCGGGAGCCCGGTGAGCGAGTGCGGTCGGGCTCTATAGGCAAGCAGGAGGTGCGACGGCAGCATTTTAGGGAGGATGCTTGAATCCTGAGCATCCCTTGCTTAATGATTTGGACCGCACGTTCCGCCTGGCCATTGGAGGCCGGCTTGAATGGCGCAGTCTGGGCGTGGTTGATGCCATTGTCCGACATAAACTCTCGGAATTCGTAGCTTGTGAAATATGGGCTGTTATCACAAACCAGGATGTCTGACAAGCCATGGGTTGCAAAGATCGCATGTAGGCTTTCCACGGTGGTGGATGACGTGCATGAATTCAGAATGATGCACTCGATCCATTTCGAGTACGCATCTACCACAATAAGGAACATCTTACCATGGCCTGGTGGGCCAGGGCCACGGGCTGAGCAGGGCCTCCCTGGGGGCATTACCCAGCTGGGCACACGTCGTGGACCTGCGAACACAGTGTTCCAGTGTTCTGAATCAATTCCAGGCCACCAAACGTGTAACCGGGCAATGGCGTTTATCAGCACAATGCCTGGGTGCTCGCTGTGGAGTTCCCTGATGAATGCCTCCCTTTACTTCTGGGGCATAACTACTCGGCTGACCTATAGTAGGTAGTCGGCTTGGATGGAGAGCTCATCCATCCGTCTGTGGAACGGTCTGACCTCCTCAGGGCATGCTCCGTGTGCGGGCGCCCAATCCCGAGTCAGGACACATTTCTTAATCAGGGATTGGAGGATCTCTGTTGGCCCAGATTTTGATCTGGCGGGCTGTGAAGGGGAGCCTGCGCAGTCAAAGGCATCGACAGCCATGACCATCTCGACGCTTTGCTCCGCTGCCCCGTCAGTGGTGGCCAGTGGAAGCCTGCTGAGCATGTCAGCGCAATTTTCAGTGCCGGGCCGGTGCCGGATGGAGTAGTCATAAGCAGCCAGCGTGAGAGCCCATCGCTGTATGCGCGCTGATGCGTTGGCATTGATAGCCTTGCTGTCTGACAACAGGGATGTTAATGGTTTGTGGTACGTCTCTAATTCAAACCTCCTAACAAAGAGGTACTGATGCATTTTTTTTACACCATAGACACATGCAAGCGCTTCCTTCTCGACCATCCCATATTCCCGTTCTGCTTGAGAGAGCGAACTGGAGGCAGAAGCCACAGGTTGTAGTTGACCCTCAGCATTGCCCTGCTGCAACATACACCCAACCCCATAGGACGATGCATCACATGTCAGAACCAATTTTTTACAGGGGTTGTACAGGATCAACAACTTCTTTGAACAAAGTAGGTTTTGCGCCCGATCAAAAGCCCGTTCCTAACAGTCCCCCCAAAACCAATCGCAACCCTTACACAGAAGCATGTGTAGCGGCTCCAACAACGTGCTCAAGTTCGGCAGAAAGTTCCCGAAATAGTTCAACGGTCCCAGGAATGAACGCAACTCCGATGTGATGCAGGGCCTGGGTGTTCGTCGAATCGCCTCTGTTTGGGATTCGCTGGGCCAAATCCCATCTGCAGCAACCCTCCTGCCCAGAAACTCAACCTCAGGAGCTAAGAACATGCATTTAGACTTCTTGAGTCGCAGGCCTACCCGGTCCAGTCGCCGTAGCACCTCCTCCAGGTTGTGGAGGTGTTCCTCGGTGTCTCGACCCATGATGAGGATGTCGTCCTGGAATACGATCGTTCCCGGAATGGATTTAAGCAGGCTTTCCATGTTTCGTTGAAAAATTGCGGCTGCTGATCGAATGCCAAACGGGCACCTGTTATAAACGAACAGTCCCTTGTGCATGGTGATGGTGGTCAGTAGTTTAGATTCGTCGGCCAGTTCCTGGGTCATATAGGCTGAAGTGAGGTCCAACTTGGTGAACAGCTTGCCGCCTGCCAGCGTGGCGAAGAGGTCCTCGCTCTCGGGAGCGGGTATTGATCTTGTAGGGACACCCGATTGATGGTGGCCTTGTAGTCGCCACAGATCCTGACAGAGCCACCCTCTTTTAGGACGGGAATGATGGGGCTCGCCCAGTCGCTGAATTCAACAGGCGAGATGATGCCCTCTCTCAACAGCCGGTCCAATTCGCTCTCAATCATTTCCCGCATCACATACGGCACCATTCTGGATTTGTAGTGCACTGGCCTGGCATCTGGGGTGATGTGTATCACTACCTTAGTGCCTTTGAAAGTCCCGATGCCAGGTTAGAACAGTGAATCGAATTGTTGTAGGACTTGTGAGCACAAACTTCGCTCCACAGATGACATTGCGTGAACATCCCCCCATTTCCAGTTCATCTTGGCTAATCAGCTCCTTCCCAACAGTGCGGGACCATTGCCCGGGACAATCCAGAGCAACAACTGATTCACTAACCTATTGTGTGTGACAGCCAACATTGCACTGCCTAGCACCGGAATGATTTCTTTAGTGTAAGTCCGTAATTGTGTCTCAATACGTGCTAATTTGGGTCTACTGGCTTTAAGTGGCCATATCTTCTCAAATTCCTGAACTCCCATGAGTGACTGGCTGGCCCCAGTGTCCAGCTCCATGCATACTGGGATACCATTTAATAAAACCCTCATCATCATTGGTGGCATTCTGGTGTATGAACTGTGAATATTCGCCACATGGACCCACTGAACCTCAGCATCCATCGATTTGCCCCAAAAGTCATCCTGCCTCAAAGAACCCTCTTCTGGTCCATCAACCTCATATATTAATCTGGTTGCAGACTTCCTGTACATTCGAGCTAAATGGCCACTGAGATTGCAGTTCCTGCAGACAAACTGTTGAAATCTGCAAGATCTGGCTGAGTGTTTTCCCCTACACCTCCAGCATGAGTTAAAGTTTCCATTGATGGGAACAAAGGGACTATGGCCAGGCATTCCGTGCTGACTGACCCTTTGACTGCTCTTAAGTACCCTATTGGTGGGTGTCAATGGCCCCATCCCGGGCCGCATTGTCCACTGTGATGGCGTGAATATCTGTTCAGCCTGCCATTGTCTCTGTTGAAGTCCTACTCTGGTGTCTATTGCTGCCTGCGGAATGTCAGACTGCCCCTGCCTGCCTGCGGGGCTCTGAGTCGCATTGATGATGTTGACTCCCTGATCTATCGCCGCGTTAGAGGCAGAATTGCGCGCGTATATTATTTTCGTCTCTTCCTCCCCCGCCATGAAAGTTTGAGCCATCAACGCCACCGCTTCCAAGGTCAAATCCTTGGTCTCAATTAACTTGCGGAAAATTCCCACATGACCGATGCCCTCAATAAAGAAGTCCCTCAGCATCTTCCCCCTGCAGGCGTCTGTGAACTTACAGAGGCTGGCCAAACGCTAGAGGTCCGCTACGAAGTCCGGTATGTTCTGTCCTTCACGACGTTGGTGGGTGCAGAATCTGTGTCGGACCATATATATGCTACTTGCCGGTTTGAGGTGCTCCCCGATCAATTTGGTAAGTTCTTCAAAAATTTTGTCCGCCGGCTTTTCGGTTGCGAGTAAGTCCTTTATGAGCGCGTAAGCCTTTGGTCCCCAGCTCGTCAAAAGATGAGCCCTTCGCTTGTCGGCCGCTGCATCCCCCAGCCATTCTTTCGTAACGGAGCTTTGCTGAAGCCTTTCGACAAAATCGTCCCAGTCTTCCCCAACACAGTACCATTCCTCTGTGCTACCGGTGGCCATTCTCGTGGGCCGTGAATTCCCGTTTCTCGTCACCAATGTAAAGTCCTTACTCTACAGCATGAAACCACACGAGGCACATTCTGGGGATGAGGTCACTCTGTGACATGCTCTCTTTATTTACAGGACTCCCAAGACGATGACCCTGCGTGGGACCTCCCTTTTCATACCTGTGTGATCAGGTAAGGAATGTCTCCTACAAGTTCACCCCTTGTGGTCAAGGTGTGCATCTAGGTTGAGTGCATATTGTAATACAGTGGTGTTACATTGTGGTTACATACATGACAGGATTCGTATTCTCGTCGCCAGTTATTGTGTTCCTAACACAAATGAGGCGGCACACACGAGGTTAATGTAACAGTGACCTCAGTCTTTAATAAGACACTCCAGAGTGAGGAACAGGCCTTCGCTGGGCAGGTCACATAGTACGCATGCCAGATACGAGACTCCCGAAGCAAATGCTTTATGCGGAGCTCCTTCATGGTAAACGAGCCAAAGGAGGACAGCGGAAACGTTAGAAGCCTCCCTGGTAAAGTGCGACATCACCACTGACACCTGGGAGACCCTGGCCGAGGTGGAGAAAGTGCATCCGGGATGACGTTGAGCTCTTTGAGTCTCGACGCAAGGAGCATGAAGAGGCCAGGCGGAGGCAGCGGAAGGAGCGCGCGCAAACCAGCCCTACCATTCCCTTCCCCCAACGAATGTCTGTCTCACCTGTAACAGGGTCTGTGGCTCCCGTATCGGATTGTTCAGCCATCAAAGAACTCACTTAGGGAGTGGAAGCATGTCCTCCTCGATTCCAATGGACTGCCTATGATGATGACCATTCAATAAGATCATGGCTGATCATGCAATTTCAGTACCCCTTTACTGCTTTCTCTCCACACTCCTTGATCCCTTTAGATGTAAGGGCCATATCTAACACTCTTTTGAATATATCTAATGAACTGGCATCAACAACTCTCTGCGATAGAGAATTCCACAGGTTAACAACTCTCTGAGTGAAGAAGTTTCTCCTCATCTCGGTCCTAAATTGCTTATCCCTTATCCTTAGACTGTGACCCCTGGTTCTGGACTTCCCAACATTGGGAACATTCTTCCTGCATCTAACCTGTCCAGTCAGAATTTTATATGTTTCTATGAGATCCCCTCTCATTCTTCTAAACTCCAGTGAATACAGGCCCAGTCGACCCAGTCTCTTCTCTTATGTCAGTCCTGCCATCCCGGGAATCAGTCTGGTGAACCTTCGCAGCACTCCCTCAATAGCAAGAACATCCTTCCTCAGATTAGGAGACCAAAACTGAATATTCCAGGTGAAGCCTGTACAACTGCAGTAAGACCTCTCTGCTCCTATACTTAAGTCATCTCGCTATGAAGGCCAACATACCATTTGCCTTCTTCATGCCAACTTTCAATGACTGATGTACCATGACACCTAGGTCTCATTGCACTTCCCCTTTTCCTCATCTGCCGCCATTCAGATAATATTCTGAGTTCATGTTTTTGCCACCAAAGTGGATAACCTCACATTTATCCACATTATACTGCAACTGCCATGCATTTGCCCAGGAAGCAGAGAGTCACCTAACCTGTCCAAGTCACCCTGCAGCCTCTTAGCATCCTCCTCACAGCTCACACTGCCACCCAGCTTAGTGTCATCTGCAAACTTGGAGATATTATATTCAATTCCTTCATCTAAATCATTGATGTATATTGTAAATAGCTGGGGTCCCAGCATTGAACCTTGCGGTACCCCACTAGTCACTGCCTACCATTCTGAAAAGGACCCGTTTATCCCGACTCTCTGCTTCCTGTCTGCCAACCAGTTCTCTATCCACGGCAATACATTTGGCAAATGAGTTGAGCAATGCTGAAAATGAACATCAGTGGGTTCAAATGACCAGCCCTTTCAGAGCCAGCTGGAGATGAAGTTAAGGATTGAAAGCTGATTGATGAATGGAACTCAGCTGAAACTCTTTTTGGAGTTCATCTGCAAAACAAAAAACATTAAACCGTGCCACCCGACCTGGGTGACACACCAGACATTTACAAGGCCCTTTTTTTTTTTCCCCTTTTTTTTTGTGTTTTTCTTTTTTTGGTTTTTTTTTTGGGCACTAAAATCACAATTTTCCCCAGTGCCCCCTATAAAAGGGAAGGGGGACACTAAAAGCACCGGCAATTAAAACAAATTAAACTTTAAAACGTAAAATCAAATTAAAATTTGGTTGCCGGGGGAACTCAGCTGAATAGCGTCCCTGCAGCACCCAGCTGAGGCCAATCACACCTCATTTACTGTCCCCCTTCAATCCTGGAGTGAAAACATAGAAACATAGAAACATAGAAACATAGAAAATAGGTACAGGAGCAGGCCATTCAGCCCTTCTAGCCTGCACCGCCATTCAATGAGTTCATGGCTGAACATGAAACACCCAATTTGCCATAATTTGGGGCACTAAATTTTCCCTAAGAAAAAAATTACTGCCCCAAACGAGCCACTGCCCATTTTTGCCCCCAAAAAAGCTTCAATTTTCAAACACCACTTAATAATGATTGTGCTCCTGTCCACAGCAGGACTGGATTGGGGTATCAATGGTGGTAGCGATATAGTCCAGGACAAACCCCAGTCTCTCAATTCACCTTTGGTCTCACCGTAACCCTTCTCCTCACATATTTGGTTTTGGACACATTTTTTTTACACGAGCTGACGACAAATTTTATGGCTGCAATTATAAAAAATCTCGCTTTGAAAACAGAAGCTCATTTTTCATCTTACATCCATGACTCACTCACTGTGTGGAGATATTATTAAGATTATCATCAAGCTTTCATCATCAGCAAAGCAAAGCTCAGAACTGGAGCCTTGAGCCCACTTACTGCTCCACACAAACTCATTCCCTGTCCCTTTGTGGACTGGGACTTGGAACTGCAGCAAAAGCAACTTGTATTCATGCCGCACCTTTAACATAAAGCCTAAAACATCTCAAAGTGCTTCACAGGAGCGTGAAAAAAGTTTGACATCGAGCCATATAAGGAGATATTAAGGCAGGTGAGGTTGGGTTTAAGGAGCATCTTAAAGGAGGAAAGAGAGTTGGAGAGATGGAGGGGTTCAGGGAGGGAGTTCCAGAGCTTAGGGCAGAGGCGGCTGAAGGCCGACCGCCGATGGTGGAGCGATTATAATCGGGGATGCTCAAGGGGGCAGAATTGGAGAAGTGCAGATATCTCAGAGAGTTGTACGGCTAGACAAGATTACAGAGATAGGGAGGGGCGCGGCGACAGGGATTTGAAAACAAGAATGAGAATTTTAAAACCGAGGTGTTGATTAGCCAGGAGTCAATGGAGGTTAGTGATGGGTGAGTGGGACTTGGTGCGAGTTAGGACACAGACAGCAGAGTTTTGGATGACCTCAAGTTTATGGAGGGTAGAACATGGAAGGTTGGCCAGGAGTGCATTGGAATAGTCAAGTCTAGAGGTATGGAGGAGGGTTCAGCAGATGAGCTGAGGCAGGGACGGAGTTGGGCAATGTTCCGGAGCTGGAAATCTCAGAAAAAGGGGTCGGCCATTTCAGACTGAGATGAGGAGAAACTTCTGCACTCAAAGGGTGTGAATTTTTGAAATTCTCTGCCCCAGAGGGCTGTGGATGCTCAGTAGTTAAGTATATTCAAGACAGAGATCATGAACTTTTGGATAGTAAGTGAACCAAGGGATATGGGGATAATGCGGGAAGGTAGAGTTAAGTTAGAAGATTATCCATGATCTTATTGAATGGCGAAGCAGGCTCAAAGGGCTGAAAGGCCTACTCCTGTTCCTATTGCTTATATTCTTATGTTCTTATTAAATAGGTGGTCTTAGTTATGGCACGGCTATGTAGTCGAAAGATCATCTCAGGGTCAAATATAGCACCTAGGTTGCAAACAGCCTGGTTCAGCCACAGAGAGTTGGTAGGGAGAGGGATGAAGTTGGTGGCTAGGGAATGGAGTGTGTGGTGGGGAGCGAAGACAATGCCCCCTACCCTTCCTCCTCACCAACATTAGATGGAGTACAGAACATCATTGCATCAGAAGCAGTTCATTTAAAGCTGAAACACTTGTGTACAGCAACTGCCACATGCTGTGCTGCCAAGCATTCACACACATCTTGCTCTGCATGAACATTATACACTCTCAGTCTGTCTGATCACACTCCAGTTCAGCCTGTGATTGTAACTTCCTATACGGACTTGTTTACATGTAGTCACATATTACTTAAACTTCGATTCCAACATGTTCCCCACGCTTGCTCGAGGTAGAGGGGAGAATCCTCACTTCAGTTAGCGTGTGATATATATCACAAAGTAATCTCAACTCCTGTAACTTCAAATTAAACAACAACTTTCTATGAATCTTCTAAGATGCATCACAGGAGCGTTATCAGACAAAATTTGACATTTGACAATGAGCCACTTAAGGTGATATTAGGACAAGTGACAGTCAAAGAGGTAAGTTTTTAGAAGTGTCTTAAAGAAGACGTGACAGAGCTCGGCCTTTATCCAGTGGCAAGGGTTAACCAGGATGACTGGAGACCAGCTCTGCTGCACAGACCTGGTGCGCACACATATCACAGTGTGGGCCGGCCCGTGCTGTCCCTGGGCCTTCGCCTCTTCTGGGCCCCGTACCCTCATTTGCCGCACCTCCGCCACAATCCCTCGCCGCACCTCCGCCACAATCCCTTGCTGCTCCTCCGCCACAAATATGCGCCGCACCTCCGCCACGATCTCCCGCTGCACCTCCGCACCAAACATTCGCAGGACCTACGCCACAAAGCGTTATCAGACAAAATTTGACACCAAACCACATAAGAAGATATTAGGACAGATGACCAAAAGCTTGGTCAAAGAGGTAGGTTTTAGAAAAAGACTTGCATTTATACAGCACCCCCCCCCACTTCCCCCCGTGACCCCAGGACGTCCCAAAGCTCTCCTCAGTATTTTGGTGGCTATTGTGCAACGGTCACCACATGTTAAAAAAATCCACGCACAGGTATCTTCCACCCCTTCAATTGGTGTTCAGGACTGGAACATTGAGTCCTTCATTGAAACACCGCCATAGTTGCCCAGGAACTTAGAAGCTTTGATATCGACATCGCTGCCCTAAGTGAGACCCGGCGGGCAGTTGGAAGGCCAGCTCAAGGAACAAGGTGGAGGTTACACCTTCTTCTGGAAAGGGAAACCAGAGGCAGAACGCCGCCTCCAAGGAGTTGGCTTCACCATTAAAAACGAGCTGGTTGACCACCTCAAAGATTCCTCCTGCGGGGCTAACGAGCGCCTCAGGGCTCTTCGACTCACCCTATTCCGGAACCAGTGTGCCACGGTCATCAGTGCGTACGCCCCAACACTCGATGCAACTGATGAGGTCAAAGAGGGTTTTTGCACCAGCCTCGAAAAATCCCTGTCCTGCGTCCCCGCGAGCGATAAACTGATCCTCCTCAGTGACTTCAAGTTCAGATTATATTAGCATATCCACTACCAACCTCTCACTGGGTACACCCAAGCTATGGAGTGCATGAATTAACCCTTTCTTACCAAATCATCAAAGTGAAGGCCAGACCATAAACATTTCTTCATTAAATTTATGATCACAATTAGCAGTAATTAAATAAATTATTATTTATAGGGTTAACTGCCACAATGATTAACAGAGGTTATAAAGTCAATTCAGCTATGTCACAGTAATATAGCATTAACTGGGTTGTTAATTATAATTTAGTAGTTAAGATAAGTGTCCTAAGTCGGCAACGTATTGGTGAGATTAGTTTATGGTTGGAGTCCTTACATAGCTGAGAAGTTAACAGCTTCATCGAGCCAGTCTACTGGATATATTAAAGTCTAATGAGTTCAGCTTATTATTGATATGTTTGCTGTCCAGTAATGATTCTAGGAGCTTGTACAACCTTGTCCTCAGTTGGTGTCGTGGAATTGTTTGTTCTCGCCTTCCTCTGGGATGATGATGTTGGCCTCCTGTGGCATCAGTAATGAGCTTCCATCTATAGATGTTCCCGCTGGATCCTCAAATCCCAGATAAATCCACCTTTAGGCTCGGTAGCAATATATGGACTATTACACTCAAATCTTACTTCCCTTAGTGCATTTTCAGACGTTCCATCACCACGGTTGATGTGGTAATAGATGCCATTTCTGGGAGTGGATTAGACAGTTCAGGATCTGAAGCCATTAGAAATAATTGGCCATTCCCCAGTTTCTGTGTTAAGTTAATTGAGCAGGAATTGGAGGCAATAGTTGGCCTTGCGGTTCATAGCACAAGGAAACTTTCAGCAACACCACTTTCCCCGATCGCTATTCAGTAACACCTCAAAGCCTTCCTGATAAAGTGCAACATCCCCACCAATACCTGGGTGTCCCTGGCCAAAGACCGCCCTAAGTGGAGGAAGTGCATCCGGGAGGGCGCTGAGCACCTCGAGTCTGTAAGGTTCGAAAATCCACGGCCGCATTTCCTTTTGGAACACCCTAAGGACAAGAAAACTAAGATGGGATCGTCCTATACATTTTAAATGAATATTTTTGGCCAAGTAAAATCCTCAGACCAGGCAGGCTGGGAAACGTGTGGGCGGATACAGACATTGTGGAGTCTGGCTCACAAGCGAGACAGAGGCACTGACCAATGGGGGAAAAGTGCACTCTGGCAGGCCAATCGGGGTCGAGTCGGGCCTGAATCGGGGAAATCCTCAACCAATGGGGACTACCCAGCCCAGTTCAAAAATATGACTCACCCCTAATCAAATTATGAATTTGGACCATCATCTACCTAATTAATATGGACAATGGACAATAGTCCTGAGATCACTGCATGATGGCCCATCAAGGGGAGGCCCAAACCGATTGACTCCCAGGACTGTTACAATGGACCAGCAGACTTTGAGGCACCAATGTGCACTGAAACAATAACCCTGTCTTCACACCTGCCTGTACCTGTGACATCTTCTGATTAAATATTCAAAGCTATCTCCCTGCCCAAACTTACACAATGGACCACCAACTGAGTTTGGGCACGAAAAGGCAAGAACTAAATTAGGTACAAATATAGGACCTACAGAACCACCAGGAGAGAAACAGCTGGAGCAGTAGGAGAAGAAGTCAAGGAGCAGTAGCAGTCACAGACAGGCAGAAACCGAGAGAGAAAGGAGACGGTCTGTTACCGGCTGGGAGACATACCATCGAACGGGCTCTGGACTCGACTTGTGTGCAGAATATACAACCCAACTACCGAGAGGCCCAACATCGTCTCAAGAAGCCGAGCCGCACACCGAACAACGCTCCGAGGCCAACCAGCTGAAGAACCGGAGACCGAAGTAACTGGGAGAGGGAACATTCACTCCAACTTACCATGGTTAATCAATTGGACTTACCCGTTTTTTTCGTTCCAAGGACCACTTGTCTCTGAGCGTTTTTTTTTTTGTTTTCCTTTCTTTGTAAACCCACAAGGCTAAAAAAAATAACTGTCAAAAGGGATCGTAAGTATTATCCTGGGGTTTCTTTTCCCAACTGTCAGCCAAGGTCAGTCAGGTAAAAAGGGGGGGGGGGGGTGTTGGGGGTGGTGTTGGAAATGTCTTGTAAAGGTAAAATTGTGCAAGGTTTTTGTTGTGTCCGTTTCTTCCCATAGATTTTCATAGTTTATAAGTGTGTGTCAGGTATGTTTTGATGAAGTTTGACCTTGTTAGAAACTTACCATGGTTAATCAATTGGACTTACCCGTTTTTTTTGTTCCAAGGACCACTTGTCTCTGAGCGTTTTTTTTTGTTTTCCTTTCCTTGTGGGAGCTCATAATCCACCAAAAATTCTGAGGTTAGAACCAGTTAGGGGTGCTAGGGCGCTTCGAAACTTCCAGTTTAGTGGCCAGCGAGTCATAAGCTGCTGAGCCGTCCCCTAGAAGGGACAGAGAGGCCCAATACACCAACAATCACCAAAGACCCCCGCAATTGGGCAGAGCAAAAGCCCCCTACAAGTCTCATTGCCGAGAGCATGCAGGAATCAAGCGCAGGCAGCAGAAGGAGTGTGCGACAAACCAGTCCCACCCATCCCTTCCCTCAACGACTATCTGTCCCACCTGTGACAGGGACTGTGGTTCTCATATTGGACTGTTCAACCACCTAAGGACTCATTTTAAGAGTGGAAGCAAGTCTTCCTCGATTCCGAGGGACTGCCTACGATGATGATTCAGTAACACCACTGTAAAGTGTGCATATTGTAAATATCAAGTGAGAATAGGATCAAGCTCAGCTGTGCTTTCCTCCATGGTCAAATAGTTTGTTGGCACTCAATATCTCCCACATAAATACTGTGGCAACAAGAGCAGGTCAGAGGCTGGGTATTCTGCAGCGAGAGTCTCACCTCCTGACTCCCCAAACCCTTTCCACCATCTACAAGGCATAAGTCAGGGGTGTGATGGAATACTCTCCACTTGCCTGGATGAACAACACTCAAGAAGCTCAACACCATCCAGGACAAAGCAGCCCCCTTGATTGGCACTCCATCCACCACCTTAAACATTCACTCCCTCCACCACCGGCGCACTGTGGCTGCAGTGTGTACCATCTACAAGATGCACTATAGCAACTCACCAAGGCTTATTCGGCAGCATCTCCCAAACCCCTAGCCCTCTACTGCCTAGAAGGACAAGGGTAGCGGGTACATAGGAACAACATCACCTCCAAATTTCCCACCAAGTCACACATCATCCTGATTTGGAAATATATCAGCCGTTCCTTCATTGTCGCTGGGTCAGAATCCTGGAACTCCCTCCCTAACAGCACTGTGGGAGCACCTTCACCACACAGACTGCAGCGGTTCAAGAAGGCGGCTCACCACCACCTTCTCAAGGGCAATTAGGGATGGGCAATAAATGCTGGCCTTTCCAGCGACACCCACATCTCATGAATGAATAAAAAAAACTCACACAAAAAAAAATGGTAATTTGTATGAGATAACGGGGGAGGGGGTTGTTCAGGCTCCCATGGATTCATATATTCGCCTGAAGGCATCAAGGATTAGTAATTTGCCTTGGGCAGAAGTGCAGAATGGATGATAGCACACTGGCCGCCCGTTACACACCTCTCTTGATAGTCAGCTCTATTGAAGTCAATGTAATTGAATGTCAAGCAGGCATATCACAGGCAGCCAATACAATACCCTCGCTTTGCACTGCCACCTGTTAGGTATGTATGTAAACCTCACCAATGTGTGAGACTTGCCACTAGGGGGCACACCTGTGGGAGACATAAAGGTCACCTGTGCACCCTGGGCAAGCAGGTATAAAAGATGATTCACCACGCTGCCTCCTCACTGTGGAGTCTGAATAAAGAGACCAAGGTCACAACAATTTGAGTTTACAATACAGTCTTGTGGCGTTATTCTGAACATAACACCGCCCAAGGCAAATTTCTGCCTTCAGGAGAAGACAGAAGAAAATTGAATGGGATTAAAACGTAAGTATGAATTTAAATCTGACATGTGAAGAAGCTGCATCTGTACAGGAAGTTAATCGTTAGGATGGTGATTTAATTAGCATGCAGGGACAAGGGCTGTTTCTAAAAATGACAAAATACAGAGGAACTGCAGGATTGAGTAATCCTGTTGTTGTGCTGGACTGATCCTAGCCATTGATGTCTCAGAAACACTGAAGATCAGTTACAGCACCTCCACTTACCCTGTATCTCCAGTACTATTGCACAAACTATAGCCTTTCTGTGGCCAGTGTTGAGTTTTGTCAATCGTAAGGCAGGATAGTCATGCATGAGGCAGGGTCATTGCAAGCATCAGTATTGATACTCAGTACTGCACAAGTACCCCCAGATCTCGCTGTACTGCAACACTTTGCAATCTTTCTCCGTTTAAATAATAACTTGCTCTTTGATTTTTTTCTGCCAAAGTGCATGACCTCACACTTTCCAACATTATACTCCATCTGCCAAATTTTTGCCCACTCACTTAGCCAGTCTTTGTCCTTTTGTAGATTTGTTTGTGTCCTCTTCACACATTGCTTTTCCTTCCATCTTTGTATTGTCAGCAAACTTGGCTACGTTACACTCAGTCCCTTCTTCCAAGTCGTTAATATAGATTGTAAATAGTTGGGAGTCCCAGCACTGATCACTGTGGCACCCCATTAGTTACTGATTGCCAACCCGAGAATGAGCCATTTATCCTGACTCTTTGTTTTCTGTAATGATATTGCAATGAAATTAAATTTGGTTCATGTGGGGATAACTCCTGGAAACACACATTATTCAGACTAATACAAAAGCACAATACTGCGAATGCTGGAATTGGGTTCCAGTTATTCAGTACTGCCAAGGAAAAGCAATATGAAACCAGTATAACTTTCCCCCCAGCACTTCTGAGAATTCAATAGCTGCAATCAGTCCTACAATGGCCTTAGCAGAACAGCAAGATTGCTCAATCCTGCAGACTCTCTGTATTTCATTGAAACAAACACCTGCCCAGCTCGACTCCCTACTTTCTAGCTATATTTGCATTGTTACCACGTTAAGCAAGATGTTGAAGTCAGTGTGGCATTGCAAGTTATTATACCAGATACATTTTCCATAGTGAATTTTCTTTTGGCTATTGTCAGTGTACAGAATTCTGCTATTTCACCTGGTACTTCAGTTAACGATCCAAGATAAATCAACAGTCTGAATAACTGGAACCCGATTCCAGCATTCACACTATTTTGCCTTTGTATTCGGAGTTATCCCCACCTGATGTGTGCTTCCAGGAATTATCCCCACCTGATCCAAATTTAATTTCATTGCAACATCATTACAGAAAACAGAGAGTCGGGATAAATGGTTCATTCTCGGGTTGGCAATCAGTAACTAGTGGGGTGCCGCAGGGATCAGTGCTGGGACTCCAACTATTTACAATCTATATTAACAACTTGGAAGAAGGGACCGAGTATAACACAGCCAAGTTTGCTGACGATACAAAGATGGAACGAAAAGCAATATGTGAGGAGGACACAAAAAATCTGCAAAGGGACATAGACAGGCTAAGTGAGTGGGCAAAAATTTGGCAGATGGAGTATAATGTTGGAAAGTGTGAGGTCATGCACATTGGCAGGAAAAATCAAAGAGCAAGTTATTATTTAAATGGAGAAAGAGTGCAAAGTGCTACAGTACAGCGAGACCTGGGGGTACTTGTGCATAAAACACGAAAGGATAGTATGCAGGTACAGCAAGTGATCAGGAAGGCCAATGGAATCTTGATCTTTATTGCAAGGAGATGGAGTATAAAAGCAGTCAAGTCTTGCTCCAGTTATATAGGGTATTGGTGAGACCACACCTGGAATACTGCGTGCATTTTGTTTTCCATATTTACGAAAGGATATACTTGCTTTGGAGGCAGTTCAGAGAAGGTTCACAAGGTTGATTCCGGGGATGAGTGGGTTGACTTATGAGGAAAGGTTGAGTAGGTTGGGCCTCTACTCATTGGAATTCAGAAAAATGAAAGGTGATCTTATCGAAACATGTAAGATTATGAGGGAGCTTGACAAGGTGAATGCAGAGAGGATGTTTCCACTGATGGGGGGAGACTAGAACTAGGGGGCATAATCTTAGAATAAGGGGCCGCCCATTTAAAACTGAGATGAGGAGAAATTTCTTCTCTCAGAGGGTTGTGAATCTGTGGAATTCACTGCCTTAGAGAGCTATGGAAACTGGGACATTGAATAAATTTAAGACAGAAATAGACAGTTTCTTAAATGATAAGGGAATAAGGGGTTATGGGGAGCGGGCGGGGAAGTTGACCTGAGTCCATGATGGGATCAGCCATGATCGTATTAAATGGCGGAGCAGGCTCGAGGGGCCGTATGACCTACTCCTGCTCCTATTTCTTAAGTTCTTATATTTATTACATTAATCTGGAAATCCCTGAGGAAAAAAAATCTCAAAACGTGACACTGGTTTTACCTCAAGAGCCAGGAGGGTGGGATGGATGGTTGCTCGGTGTCCAAGGCTACCCACTGGATTCCTTGCTCACGACATCTTCAGAACACCAAAGGACAAGACCCAAAGAGAAATGTTTAGATGCAAAGAGTTGGTGGAGCAGATCATCAGAATGTTAAAGCAAAAGTACATATGCTTCAACCAACTGGAGGAATCTTGCAGTACAGCCCACCCAAGATATCCAAGATTATCGTGGCCTACTGCACCTTGCACAAATTCACCCGACAAAGGGCTATTGCCACAGAGCAGGTCAAAGAAGCGAGATAGCCTCTACCAGTGGCAGGAGCACTCTGACCAGATCCGGAAGACATGTTTGAAGAACCAGGAGTTCACTCAGCAAGAGACTTAAGTCAGTGTACCGTCCAGTGCTCAATGGTCATCTACACATGTGTGCAATACCCTCCCAAATAGCTGGCCTTGTCCCCAACCTCTGAAAAACATCTCTTACTGCACCAGCATGAATCTTTCCTTTTCCCATACCAGCCATTGTATGGTTGCTCTGAATCTGATTGGAATTAGTTACTAGTTGTGGGCACTCTTATGCTGTAGGCCCATGTCCAAGGGAAACAAAAATCATGTCATGTCATCATCGTCATAGGCAATCCCTCGAAATCGAGGAAGACTTGCTTCCACGCTAAAAGTGAGTTCTCAGGTGACTGTCTCTGTCACAGGTGGGACAGATAGTCATTGAGGGAAGAGGTGGGTAGGACTGGTTTGCCGCACGCTTCTTCCGCTGCCTGCGCTTGGTTTCTGCATGCTCTCGGCGATGAGACCCGAGGTGCTCAGCGCACTCCCAGATGCTGTTCCTCCACTTCGGGCGGTCTCTGGCCAGGGACTCCCAGGTGTCAGTGGGGATGTTGCATTTTATCAGGGAGGTTTTGAGGGTGTCCTTGAAATGTTTCCTCTACCCACCTGGGGCTCGCTTGCCGTGTAGCAGTTCCGTTAAAATGCGTTTGCTTTGGGAGTCTCGTGTCGGGCATGCGGACAATGTGGCCCACCCAACGGAGCTAGTCAAGTGTGGTCAGTGCTTCGATGCTGGGGATGTTGGCCTGATCGAGAACACTGACATTGGTACGTCTATCTTCACAGTGGATTTGCAGGATCTTGCAGAGTTGGTGGTATTTCTTTAGCGCTTTGAGGTGTCTACTGTATATGGTCCACATCTCTGAGCCATATAAGAGGGCAGGTTTCATTACAGCTCCGTAGACCATAAGCTTGGTTCCAGATTTGGGGTCCTGGTCATCAAACACTCTCTTCCTCAGGTGACCAAAGGCTGCGTTGGTGCACCGGAGGCGGTGTTGGACCTCGTCATCGATGTCTGCCCTTGCTGATAGTACGCTCCCGAGGTATGGGAAATGGTCCACGTTGTCCAAGGCCGCTGGGAGGCATTGCTGTGTGGTGGGGTCAGGTTGGTGGAGGACCTTTATCTTACGGACACCTTGGTGAAGATGTTGTTGATGGCTTGGAGTTCAGCCTCTGAATGTGCGCAAATGCAAGCGTCATCTGCGTACTGTCATTCGATGACAGAGGATGGGACGACCTTGGATCTAGCCTGGAAGCAGCAAAGATTGAACAGGGTCCCATTGGTTCTATACTTTAATTCCACTCTAGCAGGGAGCTTGTTGTTAGTGAGATGGAGCATTGCAGCAAGGAAGATCGAGAAGAGGGTTGGCATGATGACGCCGCCGTGCTTGATCCCGGTCCGGACGTGGATTGGGTCTGTGGTGGATCCATTGGTCAGGATCATGGCTTGCATGTCGTCATCAAGCAGGCGGAGGATGGTGACAAACTTTTGGGGGCAGCCGAAACGGAGGAGGATGGTCCATGGTTCCTCACCGTTGACAGTGGCAAAGGCCTTTGTGAGGTCAAAAAAAGCCATGTACAAGGCTTGGTGCTGTTCCCTGCGTTTCTCTTGTAGTTGTCGCGCTGTGAAGATCATGTCCGTTGTACCCCTTAGTGGACAGAATCCGCATTGTGATTCTGGGAGGAGCTCTTTAGCCACAGGGAGAAGATGGTTGAAGAGGATTCTAGCGATGATTTTCCCAGTGGGCGAGAGCAGAGAGATTCTTCTGTAGTTGCCGCAGTCGGACTTGTCCCCTTTTTTAAAGATGGTCACGATTACAGCATCTCTGAGATCTCCCGGCATGTTCTGCTCCTTCCAGATAAGAGAGATGAGATCATGCATTCGTGCCAATAGTGCCTCTCCGCCATACTTTAGTGCCTCAGCGGGGATTCCATCTGCTCTTGATGCCTTGTTGTTCTTGAGCTGACGGATGGCCTTTTCTACCTCGTGCACGGCTGGGGTTTTGCTGAGGTGGTGGCGGATAGCATGCTGTGGGATAGAGTCGAGGACACTCGTCTTAAAGGCAGGGTCTCGATTAAGGAGATCCTCAAAGTGCTCTTTCCAGTGGGCTTTGACTGCCTAGGTGTCCTTAATGAGTGTCTCCCCGTTCTTGGCCAGCAGTGGGATGGGACCTTGGGTGCTTGGGCCGTAGGTGGACTTATCTGGGGTGAAGAATCCTCACACATCATGGCTGATACACAGCTGCTGGATCTCCTTTGGTTTCTCCGCCCACCATCTATTCTTTAGGTCGCGGGTTTTTTGTTGGACCTCGGCCTTCAGCTGTATATTGAGCTGCTTTGCTGCTCCCGAGTTGGGTTGCTGCTTTAAGTTCAGAAATGCCCTGCGGTTGCAATTTATTAGCTCCTGGATCTCCTGGTCATTCTCGTCTAACTAGTCCTGGTGTTTCCTGGTTGAATGACCGAGTGCCTCTTCGCAGGCACTGGTTATGGTGGCCTGGAGGGCAGACCAGGCGCTGTGGGCACCCTGCATCTTGGGGGTCATCCAGGGTCGCCAGGTTGGCAGTGAGGTGCTGGCTGTATAGGGCTCTCTTAACTGGGTCTTTGAGTGCCCCGGCATTGATTTTTCTGCAGCATTGCTTCTGTTGCCATCACCGCTTGGGGCTATATTAATGTTGATAACGGAACGGATTAAGCGGTTTATGTCGGACACTTACAGCCAGCAGACTGACAAGGCTTACACCTCATTAGTTTGAGATGGATTCAAATCAGGGCCCAGAAGTGAAAGGACAATGGGCTAGTCTTTCCATTATTGTGCGGATTGCCCAAAAATGAGCGTTATTTCCAGCGTTGCCGTTTATTGTGGTACTTTGAGATCGCCGGATTATCGCCCAGTTTCAAAACCCCTACTTTCCATTTTATAAAGTGGGCGTTAGCGGGAGTGATGTGAAATAGGCGTCAGCAGTCATTTACTTTTTCTTCTGCCGTAAAATGTCGACGTCCATAGCAACGCCATAGCACGGTCTTTTCTCGCGTTTCAGGAGGTCAGGGGTCATCGGTACATGAGAGAGAGAGAACAGAGAGGAAGAGAAAGCGTTTGTGGGTGTGTTGTCTGGTTCTTTGTGGTTTGTTTGGCTGTTGTGGGAGGTTGGAAAGATTTTTGTGAGGAGTAACGAGATATATAAGCACTATTTAGTTTGGTGACACAGAAATATTGAACAAAAAAATAGCTAATAACATGGAAGGCATGGAGCAGGTGAGACAGCACGATGTGGAAGGGGCGGAGGTGGGTGAGGGCAGTGAAGTTGGAGAGGAAGTCGAGTTGGGAGGACAAAACATGCTCGAAGATTCTCCGACGAGGCAAATGCTGCCCTCCTACAGGAGGTGGAGTCACGTTGGGGACAATTGACCCCGGGGGTAGGCATGGGAAGCCCACCCTGAAGGTTTACCAGAAAATTTGGGCCGAAATAGCTGAGGTGGTCTCGTCGGTGAAGCACAAGGTGTGTGAGGGCAACCAGTGCCGCAAGCGCTGGAACGACCTTGTCGGATCTGCCAGAGTAAGTATTACATTTATTTACATTTACTTATATATTTATATAATTGGAATTGTAAGTGTAATGAGTAAATAAATTCAAATCTGATGTATTTCAGTTAGACCGGGAATGTTTTACTCAAAGCCTACGTTTACATTGTACGTGTTTAGGTTAATAATGATAATAATAATTATAATAATTGTAACATCTGCCGGTTATGTATTGTACCTAGCCATGATCTTATGCAATGATCTAATGCCATGTCGTGCTGTTGTTACCTTTTGCAGAAGAAGCTTACGAAGAATAGGGCTGAGGAGCGGCGCAAGGGGGGGCGACCCACCAGTGATGTGTGAGCTCACCGACCTTGAGGAGCGGGCGCTGGCACTAGTGGGGAGCCACCCCCGGTCAGCCACGCATGCAACAGCAGAATCTGATGTGATGCCACGTGAGTAAAGTCTACACCATTGCGTGATGTAAAGTCAATAGATGCCACACCCACTCATATCCAAACAATATGATAGCTGATTGCTGGAAGTGTTATCTAATTAATGATGGGCTCATGAAAATCATTGTAATGCAGAATTTGGTTATGTTCATTAAATGTGATGTCTGTGATTATTTTAATAGCGGTAGTACTGTTCTCGTGCATATGCTGTGTGAAGCGTTTGAATCACCCTGTGACCCTAGCACCCCCTTCTCTTCTAAGTATCTCACTTATGTTTTGTAGCTCAGCCAACAGCAGAGTCACAGGCAACACCACCAAGGCAAGGTACGGATCCTGCATCGGCGGGGGATCATCATTCTGGTGAGGAGCCCCGAATCTCGCCCATGGAGCTGCAGGGTGCCTTCTCCACTGACGACAGTGAGGATTTTGAGGAGCCTGCAGCAACAAGCTCCATCATGTCAACTACACCGATGACATTTAGTGCTCCTGCGGTCATGTCCACCTCCACTGTGAAGGTAGCACCCCAAGCACTTTGGCGAAGGGCACCCCAATATCTCCATGCGGTGCCGACCCCATGGAGGTTGGTTCGATGCAGCAGGACTGTTGCATGATTGGCAGATCTAAGTGGGGGGACATGATTAATTTGTCCAGGAAGAGTGTTGACATAGGTCAGCAGATCCTCCACACAATGGGGGGGGCATATCCCAACAGCTGGCCACAATATCCACGACCATTATAGAGTATGTGCCACCGATAGTGGTGGCCCTGGAGGTGATAGCCAGGAGCACTGGTGCCACAGGGCTACCAGTGTTCCCGGAACGCAGCAATGAACCATGAGGTGCCGCACCCCCATTGCCAACGACACATGCGAGCCAGGAGGAAGCTCTTGCTTCTGGCTCGGAGGACGTTCCCTCCTCGGGACCGTCCTCTCCAGCATCCGGCCAACCAGTGGATCTGCTGTCGGGCCCCCCAATGAGGAGCACTGCGGCAAGGCGGCTTGGAGTCGGGAGGGGAAGGGGAAGGAGTGTGGAGAAGATGCAGGGGGAGAAAGGAAAGTGCAGGAGTTGTAGTTGTGAGAGTATTTTGATGTTGTTGTTGCTATTGACTATAAATGTTGGGAGGTTTGGGGGAAGGTGTGAGGGGGAGAAGGGTACCTTGTTTTTTTACATTTGTGTTCTCTGTGTTTGAAGTCTTGTTGGAAATTTTAAAAATGTAATAGATGATATGTGGGGTGGGGCGTTTTGTACAGTTCTCAGTATGATTTTATACACATATTATTGGCCCTGAAATTCTGGTTTGGCCTTCCCACGGGCATTTTAGAGTAAAAGTACGCACCTACCTTAAGCTGGTGCCCACGTTGGCCCTTCCGATGGTGTGGCCTCCTTCGACTGCGATTCGCAGAGCATGCACGTCAACGCGTGCGCAGGCCTTGAGCTGGAGTCACAAGGTTCTGGGCAACCAATCAGGTAAGGTATCATAGTAATAGGAGTTTCGCAGGGTCCTAAACTCCTATTACTATGATTGTGATAGAGCCCGAAACACCCAAAACACTAATAAAAATAGAAAATAATTACACTACATTCATTTAAATTAAAGTTATTAATTCTTAAAAAAAACAATTTCCCGATTTTTTAAAAAAGTTTTTTTAAATAAACTTAGCGGTGTGGGGAGGGTTTTTAATGATAAAATATGTTTCAATAACTTTATTTTTATATGTTTTTGTGTGTTTTAAAACACTTGCACCTGTAAAAGTAGGCTATGCACCTGCTTTTTCAGGCGCAAGATTTTTGAGGACATTTGTAAGCGTCAATATCGGAAATCTCCATTTGCAAATGTCCTCGCTTCCAAGGTGCGTGCGATCTGTCGAGCCAGAAATTTGACAGATCGGAAATGGCGGTTTTCAACGCATGCGCATTGCGCGCAGGAAACCGACATTTCCAATGCTTTCCAGGGTCTGTAGGAACTCCATACGGACCCGGGGTGGCTGGGATGTCAGGGCCAATATCATTAAATTTCTTTTATTTAACATAACATTGTTGCGAATTTTCTCAGATAAGACCGCTTCGCCCTGTAAGTGCGTCGGGTGTAAGTTCTCGTCCTCCTCTTCAGTCTGCCACCTCTTTGATTGGGCACATGATGCTCTTCATCTGCAGCATGTGCGTAGTCATCAAGACAGACTGAGAAAGTACTGGCCCCATGACTATAACGATCAGTATTATACCTATTGTTCACAAACAATAAATTTACCTACTAAAACAAATAAAAATAAATTCAAATTGTCCACAGTATGATAAGATGTTTGTTCAGATGTTCAAATCACCTTAAAATAACTCAAGATTACATCAAAGCTCCCCAGAAGTTGAAGCAGCCTTTTTGTATGAAAAGTCCTCCGAATCACAACATGGCATCCATACCACTGGGTTAAGTTCAGGTGAGAGCAACTTTTTCTCAACGTTTGTTTCGGCGAGCGATATTTTCAGCGATATATGGGCGAGATGCCAAAAGTAACGCTCACCGATATTATGGGCGTAGTCTCCATTTTTCTGACATTTACGGTAGAAAAAAATGGGCGGGCGTTAACTAAATGCCGAAGGTAACGCTGGGCGATAAGTGGGTGATAAATGGGCATTAGTTTCCATTTTTTTCCTAAATGGGCGATATCTGGGCGGTATACCTCATCTCAGCATTAAAATGGATGTTAAATGGGCGGGAGCGATGCAAAACTTATGGAAAGTCTGGCCCGATGCTCTAACTCACGGTGCTATCCAAGAACTGTTAGGATAATTGTTAATGAATTGTCTGTGGCAAAACTGTTGGCCCTGTCAAGTCCTGTCCCCTCAGTACAGATTCACACGAGGCATGTAGTGAAGTCAAGGTCACTCTGGACCTGCACCTTTATTTCACAGCTCTGGAATGCTGCACTTGCCTGAGACCTGTCCTTATATACCTGTCTCTTGCAAGTGCACCCCCGGTGGTAAGGTATGCTGGTGGTTACAGGTCATATCTTATTACAGTCATGTATAGCATGTTGGGATACAGTTATATATAATGTAAAATATCAGACATCACCCTCCCCCAAGGTCTTATTGTCTTTATAGGTTCAGTCTCTCAGGTGGTCTATGCTCTCGCGTGGAGCGTCTGAGTTGTGGGTCAGTTGTTTGCCTTGGAGTCTGTTTTTCTTTGGGTGTGGTTGCTGGTATCTCGCCTGGGCTGTCTGTTTCGATTGGTGTGATTGTTGTTGACTCGCATGGGCTGTCTGTTGGGATTGCCCTTTCCTCAGTTTGTTCCCTCTGTCTGTCCACCAGGTGTGGTGCGAGTTCCACATTGTAGTCTGCCTCTGGTTCCGCAGTGTTGTTGGTAAATCTGCTTTTGACTTGGTCTACATGCCTCCGGCAGGTTTTGCCATTGTCCATTTGTACTACCAGTAGCCTGTTTCCTTCCTTGCCCGTTACTGTCCCTGCAAGCCATTTGGGACCCCTGCCATAGTTTACGACAAATACTTTGTCCCCTATCTCATTCCATCTCCCCCTCGAATTTCTGTCAAGGTACTCAGTCAGCTTATGGCGCTTTGCCTCAACGATTTCGTACATGTCTGGGAGGATTAATGAGAGCCTTGTTTTTAAAGTCCTTTTCATCAACAGTTGCGCGGGGGGGATCCCAGTCAATGAGTGCGGATGAGATCTGTATGCCAGCAGCAGTCGCGACAGGCGACCCTGCAGCGTGGGACCTTGGATTTTAAGCATGCCTTGTTTAATGATTTGCACTGCTCTCTCCGCCTGGCCATTGGAGGCCGGCTTGAATGGTGCCGTCTTGACGTGATTTATGCCGTGGTCAATTATAAAGTCTTGGAATTCTGCGCTGGTGAAGCACAGACCATTGTCACTGACCAATATGTCAGGGATTCCATGCATTGCAAACATGGTTGCGAGGCTCTCCACAGCGGTGGAGGTTGTGCTCGAGTTTAAAATGGTGCATTCGATCCACTTTGAAAATGCATCTACAACTACGAGAAGCATTTTGCCCATGAACGGGCCCACATAGTCTACGTGTACCCGCGACCACGGTTTGGTAGGCCAGGGGCTCAGTGGAGCCTCCCTGGGGGCATTGCTGAGTTGGGCACAAATGGTGCACCTTCGGACGCAGAGCTCCAAGTCCGCGTCAATACCAGGCCACCAGACATGGGATCTGGCTATGGCCTTCATGAGAATGATCCCCGGGTGCTCGTGGTGGAGCTCCCGGACAAATGCCTCTCTGCCTCGCAGAGGCATGACTACTCGGCTGCCCCACATCAGGCAGTCTGCTTGTAGTGACAGCTCATGCATGCGCCTGTGAAAGGGTTTTAATTCCTCGGGGCAGGCATCGCGAGCGTCTGCCCAGTCACCGGTTAGGCCACATCTTTTTACTAAGGATAACGTGGGGTCGCTGGTCATCCAGGCTATGATTTGGCGAGCCGTCATGGGTGACCCTGTGGACTCAAAGGCATTGATTGCCATGACTATCTCACAGTCCTGTTCGTCAGACCCTTCCATGGTTGCCAGGGGTAGCCATCTGAGCGCGTTGGCACTGTTGTCTGTGCCTAGTCTGTAACTTATGGTATAGTCGTAGGACGCCAGCATGAGTGCCCACCGGTGAATTCGCGCCGAGGCGTTGGCGTTTATTGCTTTGCTCTCGGATAGGAGGGATGTGAGGGGCTTGTGGTCAGTTTCTAATGCGAACTTGGCCCCGAAAAGGTATGACTGCATCTTTTTGACACCGTACACGCACGCGAGCGCCTCCTTCTCTACCATTCCGTACCCGCGCTCCGCCCGCGAAAGTGACCTGGAGGCATAAGCTATGGGTTGTAAATTGCCCGCACTATTGACATGCTGCAAAACGCACCCGACCCCATACGCTGACGCATCGCATGCAAGAACTAGCTTTTTACCTGGGTCAAAGAAAGTCAGAACACTGTTGGAACACAGAAGATTGCGTGCCTTATTGAAGGCGCGTTCCTGGGTGTCTCCCAAAACCAATCGCACCCCTTTCTGAGTAGCATGTGGAGAGGCTCCAGCAGCATGCTTAAGTTCTGCATAAAGTTCCCAAATTAATTGATTAGCCCGAGAAAGGCGCGCAGTTCTGAGACTTTCTGGAGCCTGGGTGCCAGGAGAATTGCTTCTGTTTTGGACTCTGTTGGGCAGATTCCATCAGCGGCAATCCTTCTGCCCAAAAATTCAACCTCGGGTGCGAGAAACAGGCACTTGGATTTCTTGACTTGTAGGCCTACCGGATCCAACCGCTTTAGTACTTCCTCCAAATTACGGAGATGGGAGCCAGTGTCCCTGCCCGTGATAAGTATGTCGTCTTGAAATACAACCATTCCCGGGATGGACTTGAGCAGATTCTCCATGTTGCGCTGGAATATGGCAGCTGCCGACCTGATGCCGAATGGGCATCGATTGTACATGAAAAGGCCTCGATGTGTGTTGATGGTGGTGAGTAGCTTGGATTCCTCGGTCAATTCTTGCATCATATACGCAGATGTGACGTCTAATTTTGAGAAAAGTTTACCTCGAGCCAATGTGGCAAATAAGTCCTCTGCTCTGGGCAGCGGGTACTGGTCCTGTAGGGAGACTCTGTTTATGGTAGATTTGTAGTCCCCACAGATTCGTACGGATCCATCAGGCTTCATGACTGGGACGATGGGACTTGCCCAGTCGCTAAATTCCACAGGTGATATAATGCCTTCCCGCAGAAGCCTGTCAAGTTCGTGTTCAATCTTTTCCCTCATCACATAGGGTACAGCTCTGGCCTTGTGATGGACCAGTCTAGCATCCTGTGTGATGTAGATTTTGACTTTGGCCCCTTTGAAAGTGCCCACACCTGGCTGAGAGAGATGTTCAAATCGCTTTATAACTGTTGAGCAGTAGGTCCATTCCTCTAATGAAATGGCATGGACATCATCCCATTTCCAGTTTAATTTTGCCAGCCAGCTTCTCCCCAGCAGTGCTGGGGGGTCTCCGGGGACAATCCACAGGGGAAGTCAGTTCACTGTCCCTTTGTGTGTGACAGAGAGCATGGCGCTGCTGAGGGCTGGTACGATTTCTTTGGTATCGGTCCTTAGTTTGGTGTCGACCCTTGTGAGTTTTGGTCTGCCTCTTTTATGCGACCACAGTTGATCAAATTGTTGAGCGCCCATGAGAGATTGACTCGCTCCCATATCCAGCTCCATGTTGACAGATATCCCATTGAGTAGGACCCTCATCATTATTGGAGGCATCCTGTTGTAGGAGCAGCGGCCATTGATCGTGTTGACCCACTGTACATCGGTGTCCCGGGTACTGTCCCCACCATCTTCTGGTCCGCTTTCCGACCCATCCGATTCGTATACCAGCCATGCTGCCATTTTTTTGCACATGGGGGCCAAATGTCCTGTATATTCACAATTTCTGCAAACAGCCTGCTGAAATCGACATCCCCTTGACGAGTGCCCACCCCCACATCTCCTTCACAGACCTGTTCCATTGTTCAAAGTGTTCCCAAAGAATGAGCTGCGTCTGGCTGATCTCTCTTGAGCTTCTCTCAGTTTGTAGTTGATTGCTCGCATTGTGGTTTGATGAGGTGTGAACGGCCGTTCCTGTGGCCCTTGATGGCTTCTGCCTGCTGTCGAGTGCCTGTTCTCCTGGTTTTGTCTGTGTGTGGGGGTAGCAGCTTGTTTCATGCTGTGAACTTCTTGTTCCGATATTTCGTTAATTGTTGTACCTGCATTGTAAATCAACCTCGTTTCTTCTTCCCCAACCAAGAATGTCTGTGCAACCAGTGCTGCTGCCTCTAAGGTCAAGTTCTTGGTCTCTATGAGCTTTCGGAATATGCCTGCGTGGCCTATTCCTTCAATGAAAAGGTCTCTCAGCATTTCTCTCCTCAGTTCATCGGAGAACTCACATAAACTAGCCAACCTCCAAAGTTCCGCCACGAAGTCGGGTATGCTCTGGCCCACACAGCGGCTGTAGTTGTAGAACCTGTGTCTGGCCATATGTAGGCTGCTCGCTGGCTTCAGGTGGTCTCTTACCAGTGTGCTCAATTCTTCAAATGACTTGCTTGCTGGTTTCTCGGGTGCCAACAGATCCTTCATTAAGGCGCATGTTTTCGAGCCACAGCTGGTCAAGAGATGGGCTCTTCTCTTGTCTGCCTTATCGTTGCCTAACCAGTCTTTGGTTACAAAGCTTTGCTGGAGCCTTGCTATAAAGTCCTCCCAATTGTCTCCCGCATTGTACTTTTCATCTGATCCGTTGTTCGCCATTCTGTGGATTCTGTAATCCCATCCTTGTCGCCACTGTAAAGTCCTGTCCCCTCAGTACAGATTCACACGAGGCATGTAGTGAAGTCAAGGTCACTCTGGACCTGCACCTTTATTTCACAGCTCTGGAATGCTGCACTTGCCTGAGACCTGTCCTTATCTACCTGTCTCTTGCAAGTGCACTCCTGGTGGTAAGGTATGCTGGTGGTTACAGGTCATACCTTATTACAGTCATGTATAGCATGTTAGGATACAGTTATATATAATAATGTAAGATACATGACAGGCCCCACTTCACAAATATGAAGTGCACGGGGAGGTCAATGAAAAAGTTAAATTGGGGTTAGTGTCTGTTGTGTTAGCGTTCTGGAATTGACAAATCAGCTGATTGTGACTAGTTCAGAATCTTATGCTCTGCTGGGGATGTTTGCAATGTAACTGTTTCATGTCACATCATCGCAGCTAAAATGGATTAGTTGAGAAAGGTAGTATCTGTATATGCTTCCCTGTCTTCGTACTTGCTTAAAACCTGTTACATCTCTAACTTCTTCCAGTTCTGACAAGAGGTCATCAACCTGAAATGTTAACTCTGTTCCTCTCTCCACAGTTGCCTCCTGAACTGCTGAGTATTTTCAGCATTTTCTGCTTTTATTTCAGATTTCCAGCATCCGCAGTATTTTGCTTCAGTACATGTTGGAGCCTGTCATTATTTAGAATTAGCAGCAAACATTGCTGTGTTACTCTGAAAATGAAAAGTCATCCTCGGATATGTATTATTCAATGGGGATGGAAACTGTGGAGTCATTTTTCATCCCCAGCTTGATCCACCATGCAGTGTTGACATCATGCTCTCTTTAATTAGTTCAGACCCTACTCAGTATAACAAGCAAGTGTAATGAGTCTACTGCAAACCAGGTTATGACTGAAACACGATTCCTGAGCCTGGGTCAAAGCACTTAGAAAGACAAAAAATGAGTAGATGGATCAGCTATTCCATTATTTGTTTTCAAGGAAAATGGCAGATGCAGCATAGATGTGAAATCCTGTAACTAAAACACATAGGGAGGTCTTGTGTCTCAGCCCGATTTTAATCAATAATTATCACAGTGTGGTCTATCTCCTTTCACACCCCACCCTTCAGCAATCCAACTGAGACAGAAATTCTTTCCTAGCATCTGCCAGTCCCTTGCTGTGAGAAATCACTTCTCTTTCTAGGTGATGTCTTGGCCCAGCCATGATTGTCATGTGCGGATTTGTATGTATCTGGGGCAGATTCTAACCTTTCCCGTCTGGCAGAAACAAGGCAGTTAAAATGGCCTGGGTCACTTACCCGCCGTGGATCGCGCCGTCCATGATTTGGTCCCGCTCTATAAGCAGACGGCAAGGACACCCACCCAAAGTTGGCAGGGTCTTTCTTTACACGTGCACGGCGGGTCCCAATGAGATTGTCAGGCCACGACTGCAATTTTAACTCAGGCCTGAGTGGGGATGTTGCTGCAGCTTTTCGTCAGAAGGAGATCAGCTCCAGAGGAGATCGAAAAAGTCGAGTGCTTTTCTTTCCTTTGTGACAGCACGAGGAGCAGGTGATCCTCCGGGGCCCACAAGGAAAGCTTATACTTCTCTCTACCCTGGACTTCCCAAAAGTGAGAGCAACCACCCGCACCCCCGCCCACCACAAGTCGCCGCCACCTAACTTGTGTCGGCGGGCGGGCAGCCTCCATGCCGCATCTATTTTTGCCACTTTGCCACCGGCATTCTGCCCAACGGCAGTGGAAAGTCAGCTGGTGGGATTTAAATGAGGCCTGGGTCTCATTCTGCCGCAGGCAGGCAGGAAATTAACTCAGAATTAACTCGGTCAGAAACCCGCTGCCAGTTAAAATCCAGGTCCATGTGTTTCCACTCCATGCTGCAACCAATGCTCGGAAGTGTTAATTGTTATGGTCACATGATCCTCATTTGGGACCACAGGAGTCATAGGCAGTCCCTCGAAACGAGGATGACTTGCTTCCACGCCGAAAAGGGATGAGTTCACAGGTGTTTCAATGAAGGATCTAATATTCCGGATCCTGAACTACATCCTGAAGGGAGGAAGATGCCTGTGCGTGGATTTTTTTAACGTGCAGTGGCCGTTGCACACCAGCCACCACACGGGCTTGACAGAGCTAGGCCTTGGTCCAGTGGCAAGGATTACCAAAGCCTAACTGGAGACCAGTTCTGCTGCACGGACCTAGCGCACACATCGCAGTGTGGGCTGGCCCGGGATGCCCCTGGGCCCTCGCCTCTTCTGGGCCCCGAACTCTTGCCTCTCCTGGGCCCCGATCACGTCCCTCTACAATCTCTCGCCGCTCCTTCGCCCCGACCTCGCTGCTCCTGCTGTACCTGTCCACACTGCAATCAGCCATCAGCCTCCTGCAGCAACAGGCACTGCCGCCACACATTGCTACCTCTAATGGCCCCGGCCTGCTGATGGTCTTGCAGGCCTGGACCGTGACCACAGGAATATTGCTATTCTGAACCCCTTTGATTTTGATGCTGTATCCTTTTCCTCAGCTACAATAGCAGAAATACCTTCATTAAATCTGCTTTTTTTTTATCTTGCTAAGTTTACTGATCTGTTTATTGTGATATTTATCTGCGCTGTGCCTCTATTGAAACAGAATAAAATATGCATCACCTAAAATTGACCTGTTGCATGCTTGTTTTCTCTTCCAAAGAGCTGGGTGACAGTTATTCTCAGTATTAGATGAGCCAAGCATTGTAAGTGCGTAGGGCTAGAATTTCCCTAACCTGTTTTTCTGGCGCCCTCACTTGAGCTGGGCCGCTTTTGTCCGCCTCCAAGCGCGCTGAAAAAAGACCTCCTTATTCTGGCCGCTCCCCAGCCTCTCCTCCGTCATGGCACAGCATGGCCCAATGGATTGGGGGCAGAGCCAGGTCCCGGCGCTGAAAACAGTGCCGCGACCTCTCCACATTCGCGCTAGAGTCTGCGCGCACGTGCAGTAGCTCCTGGCAGGCCGTTTCTGCCAACGCGCACTGCAGGCTGTGTGGGAGGGGCCCGAAGCACGCCATCCCTAGCCCTGGCCGAATGGGCTCCCTCATCGGCGGCCAGAGTGTACTCTGCAGGCTGTGTCATCTGATTGTTTTCTTCCCTTCATGTCAAAAGATGATTTGATTCTTTCAGCCTTGGATTAGGGGATTTACAGATCAGAAACACTTTAAGAAAATCAAGATGGAGCTTTGGCCTGGGAGGGGCCAGCGGTGATGGTTCTTGAATCCACCAGTGGCGATGCCTCTGACCCGATTGTAAAACTCCTGAAGAGTTTCTGGGGCTCTGGGTTTGTAACTCTCCACCAGATGAACCGGGGATTCATGCGGGTGTTTGATGCCATGCCGGACATCAGTCTAGACCTGCTTCGCAAGAGGGTACTTCCACCTCCCCCCCCTTCCCCCTCCTCCTCTCTCCCCCCTCTCCTTTCCTTCCCCCCCTCTCCTCTCCCCCTCTCCTCTCTCCCCCCCTCACCCCCCTCCTCACTCCCTCCTCTCCCCCCCTCCCCTCCTTTTCCCCTCCTCTCTCCCTCCTCCTCTCTCCCCCCCTCCTCCCCCTCCCTCTCCTGTCCCCTCCCTCCCCTCTCCACTCCCACCCTCCTAGCCCTGGCCGAATGGGCTCCCTCATTGGTGGCCCGCTGCATTCCCTAAGGTAGGACTTCTATTTTTTATTTGTTATTTATTGATTGCTTATTACTTTGGTCTTGTTGCTTTAGGGGCAGGGTTCCTTCTATTTTATTTGTTGATTAATTGCTTATTACTTTTTGTGCTTTGTTTGGTGCTTGGTGGTGCTTTAAATATAGTTACTTGCGCCGATTCCTTAACTGTAAGTAAGGTCTTTTTGTGCGGACAAAAGTGAACACATACGCTGCCCTAAGTTAGTTCAGTACAACTTTTTTCTGGCCAAATTGGCATAAATGGTGTAAGTAGCTGGGAACGCCCCCTTTTGAAAAAAAAACTGACCTAACAAAAAACCTAACTAACTCACTTACACTGGCGCAAATTAAATGGCCATATTTGCAACTAAAAAGATACACCAGAAAAATCAAGTTACACCAAAAAAAAACAGTGCAACTCCTGGGGAACTTTGGGCCCGTAATAACATGCATTGCCACAAGAAGAATCTCTAATATTCACATATATTGAAGGAAAGACACTGCATCAATAATTCTTCTGCTGGAGCTGTCCTCTCTGACCTTGTGTTCTCTGTGAAGATTGACAAGAATTAATGAAGCATATTTAGGAAGAAAATAATCATGTTTGGTG
This sequence comes from Pristiophorus japonicus, assembly GCF_044704955.1. Lineage (NCBI taxonomy): Eukaryota > Metazoa > Chordata > Chondrichthyes > Pristiophoridae > Pristiophorus > Pristiophorus japonicus. The sequence continues at coordinate 172,659,496 of NC_091990.1, forward strand.
TAAACAATGGCACACGCTCTCCCTTGCAGCTCTTCCGTGTTTGTTCATCCCTTTCCAAATCATTTGCATCTTTGGGGAGTTGTATTTTACCGTGTAACAATTTAAAGAAAGTTTATTAGTACTTGCACTTTGTTTTTCTCTGAAGTCAGCCAAATTCAATCAAGTGTGATGAACATGAAAGGTCCATCACTGTAAAACAAAACAAAAAATTATTTCACGGCCTTCAGGTCCACAAGTGTGTTACAGCCAAGTAATTACATTTGAAATATAATCACTGTTGCTTTGTTGGCAAATGCAGTGGCCAAACTATGCACAGCAAAGTCCCACAAACAATGAGGTAAATGACCTGTTAATCTAATTTTGGTGGAGGGATAAATATTGACCAAAGTACCTCCCCTGCTCTTCTTTGAAAGGTATTATGGCACATTTTACATCCATCTGAGAGAATAAACAGAGTCACCTACTCTCTCAGTACTGTCTCAATACTGGACAGAAGTGTTAATTGAGATTATGTGTCAAAGTCCTTATCATAGGCGGTCCCTCGAAGCGAGGATGACTTGCCTCCACGCCAAAAAAGGATGAGTTCACAGGTGTTTCAATGAAGGGCATAATATTCCAGGTCCTGAACTACATCCTGAAGGGTGGAAGATGCCTGTGCGTGGATTTTTTTTAACGTGTGGTGGCCGTTGCACACCAGCCACCACACGGGCTTGACAGAGCTAGGTCTTCGTCCAGTGAAAAGGGTTAGCCAAGACGATGGGCCTAGTGCGCACACGTATCGCAGTGTGGGCTGGCCCGTGCTGCCCCTGGGCCCCTGGCCCCAAACTCTCGCCTCTCCTGGGCCCCCATCACATCCCTCCACAGTCTCTCGTCGCTCCTGCTGTATCTGCTCACGCTCCAATCACCGACCTGGACCTTGATGACGTCACTCTTCGCCTTAAGTGGGGCTTGAACCCACAACCCTCTGTCTTAGAGGCAAGAGTGCTACCATTATACATGATCTGTCAAACAAGCCTCAAGCTAGCTGCAGGTGGCCAAGAATACATGGCTGCAATCTGCTCAGACCTGCCTGTGCTGGTCAGGAGGAGGATATAAATTTTTTTGAAATGAATTGTTTTAAAAAATTGCTGATTATATATTTCTCCATTTCTCTCATCTCCTTCACTTTCTCCCCTTAATACTCTTCCCTATAAGGTGTCACTCATTCTGGGGTATTTCCATGGGTAACTGTCTGGCGCCTCATCAAAATAGCCATTTTAGGCGTGAGCCTAGACATGTGTTAACAGCCTATCCAATTGCTCATTGGAAACCCTGCTTACTTTCCTCCATTTTCCCTTTCCATATCAATGATTCTGAGGGTAATTGTGGTGTTTCAGTGCATCTTAGGCTGAAACCTTTCTTTACATACAAAGACCCACTGTGGTGGACCATTGCAACAGTGGTTAATGTTCAAAACTCATTTAAAAAAGCATACAATTGATGAACCAAACAGTGTAGTGAATTGTAACTCATGGGCTACCTGATATTCCACCCATATCTGAGCTAAGTTATCAATTATGAAGGCAGGTACTCTCGCACTCCTGTCTTGCTATCATCCTTGTGGTCAAGCCCTCCAGAATGGTACACAGTGAACATTGAGTACTACTGGTATACCAACCCGCTGAAGTCCATTTTTGCCTACTGTGTTTTCACCCTCCAACCAGCAAGACATCATAATTGATTGATGTACTGTTTATTATTATACATTTTCAGCCAATTTGCTTCTTTTCTCAACTATTTAAGGTCCTGAAAAACTCTTAACCCAAGGAAAACTTTAATAGGATAAAGACTCAGCCTAGTACTGAGATAGAATCAAACTTGTTGGGGACACTGGAGATCCTTATGCCCCCAAAAGCTTTGGCTTGTCACAAAACTTTCATTGACACTGATACAAAAATTGTGCATAAAGGTATCTACTGGTGCACAAAAATTGCACTCAGCAAGACTTCAGTCCCGAGGTGTTAGTTGCCCAAGGAACAAAAATATCCAAAACTGTGCATGTTTTGGGAGTTGGTCTGATCGATTGTCTCATTCATGTGTATGTGTGAGAGACTGAATGCATGCTTGTGACAGAAAGAGATGACTGCATGGTTCCGGTTATGTTCGTCACTGGAATAACATGATTACTATTTGCCTATGTGTTCTATTCCTTCTGATCCCACAATAAAGGAGCAACTTATTTCCTTGGGGGGGTATTGGGGTAAATCTGGTAATTGAAACAAAATTGGCAGGGCATGTAGTCTAGCTGAAGTCTCACCTGAAACACGTGACAGAAAGTATGATGCTTTCATTATCACTGTGATTGCACAGGTTGAGCGTCCGAAACCTGGAGTTCTGAAATTCATAATGTTCCAGAATCTGGACACTGGGCCGATCCATGGCGGGGTCGTCCGGAATCCGGAAAATGTTACGTAATCCGGACATTTTTTTAAACCGAATTAACCGCTGAAAAATAATGACAAAATAAAAACTTTAACTTACCTTTTTTGCAGGTCTTCAACGCAGGTTTTTCCCGGCCGTCGACCCCTGACCCGGAACCCCCGACCTGCAGCCGATGCTGCCGAATGGAACCGTCGACATCCCCCAAGCCCCACTGCCCGCTGGACGCCCCGCTCCTTACCTCGGTCCCCCCCCCCCGCTCCTTATCTTGGTCCCCCGCTCCACTTACCTCGGCCCCCCCCCCCCCCCGCTCCACTTACCTCGCTCCCCCGCTCCCCTTGCCTCACCGCCCCCCCCCCCGCTCCACTTACCTCGGCCCCCCCGCTCCCCTTGCCTCACCGCCACACCCCCCCGCTCCACTTACCTCAGCCCCCCCGCTTCCCTTACCTAGCCCCCCGCTCCCCTTGCCTCGTCCTCCCCCGCTCCACTTACCTCGCCCCCCCGCTCCTCTTGCCTCACCGTCCCCCCCCCCCCCCGCTCCACTTACCTCAGCCCCCCCCGCTTCCCTTACCTAGCCCCCCGCTCCCCTTGCCTCGTCCTCCCCCGCTCCACTTACCTCGGCCCCCTGCTCCCCTTGCCTCGCCGCCCCCCCCGCTCCCCTTGCCTCACCGCCCCCCCCCCACCCCCGCTCCACTTACCTCAGCCCCCCCGCTTCCCTTACCTAGCCCCCCGCTCCCCTTGCCTCGTCCTCCCCCGCTCCACTTACCTCGGCCCCCTGCTCCCCTTGCCTCGCCGCCCCCCCCGCTCCCCTTGCCTCACCGCCCCCCCCCCACCCCCGCTCCACTTACCTCAGCCCCCCCGCTTCCCTTACCTAGCCCCCCGCTCCCCTTGCCTCGTCCTCCCCCGCTCCACTTATTTCGCCACCCCCCCGCTCCCCTTGCCTCATCCCCCCCTGCTCCACTTACCTCGGCCCCCCCGCTCCACTTACCTCCCCCCCCCACTCCCCTTACCGCACCCCCCCGCTTCCCTTACCTCGCCCCCCCCCCCCCCCCACCCCGCTCCACTTACCTCGGCCCCCTGCTCCTCTTACCTCATGCCCGTGCCCCCCCCTACTCCCCCGCTCCTTACCTCGGCCGAGACTTTTCTGGATTCAGGATGCGGAAAGAAGTTCCGAAATCCGAAAATACCCGAAATCCGGAACGGCCTCGGTCCTGAGGTTTCCGGATTTCGGACGCTCCACCTGTATCACTAAAGCAGAAGAAAAGTTATGTCCTTGTTCATTTTGATTTTGGGAACTTTTTGAGTGATTTGTACCCTTGCTATCAGGATTTCCATTTTAGGAGAAAGTATTATGTTTAAACAATCAGTATGAAATAGATTTGGGTTTGAATTGATAGATTTACTTAAATGCTACTGATCCAACGAATAGCTGCCCATTGTGCACAGGCAGGACCTGAATCCATCAAATCCTAGCTTGTTATTAAATTAATTGTGGCAGTAAAATATTCCTGTTTGTGAAATGTCACTTTGAAAGTGTAGTGATTTTGTATTTTCTGGTAAACTGTGTTGAGTAATTAAAAAATAAATTGGATTTTTATAGCACCTTAGCACATCCCCAGGCTATCTGAATCAATCACGTTTGCCATTTTTGCCAAGCTAGAAACAGGACATGAGTGATACAGAGATAAGCAGTGTTTGAGATTTATGGCTTAAGTTCAAATGTTTACTTTGACTGATAGTGAAAGTTTAGCTAGAATCTGAACAACTTCAATAATTAATGTCTCCAAATGATGAGACTTAGAAGGTAGTGTCACAACCATTCCAAGGACGCTGCACTACACTGAGGTGTCTAGCCTAGATTTTGTGCTCAAGTCTCTGGAGCAGGACCTGACCCCACAACCTACTGGCTCAGAGGTGACAGTGTTACCTCTTATATGGCTCAGAGACATGGACCATGTACAGGAGACATCTAAAGTCGCTGTAGAAATATCACCAACAATGTCTCCGCAAGATCCTACACACCCCCTGGGAGGACAGATGCACCAACGTTAGCGTCCTCGACCAGGCCAACATCCCCAGCATTGAAGCACTGACCACACTTGATCAGCTCAGCTGGGCGAGCCACATAGTCCACAATCCAGACACGAGACTTCCAAAGCAAGCGCTCTACTCGGACCTCCTTCTCGGCAAATGAGCCAAAGGTGGACAGAGGAAACGTTACAGGGACACCCTGAAAGCCTCCCTGGTAAAGTGCAACATCCCCACCGACACCTGGGAGTCCCTGGCCAAAGACCGGCCTAAGTGGAGGAAGTGCATCTGGGAGGGAGCTGAGCACCTCGAGTCTCATCGCCGAGAACATGCAGAAATCAAGCGCAGGCAACGGAAGGAGCGTGCGGCAAACCAGTCCTACCCTCCCTTTCCCTCAACGACTATCTGTCCCATCTGTGACAGGGACTGTGGCTCTTGTATTGGACTGTTCAGCCACCTAAGGACTCATTTTTAAGAGTGGATGCAAGTCTTCCTGGATTCCGTGGGATTGCCTATGATGATGATTTTACCCCTTCTCAATTATTTTTACCCAGCTGACTGTAGACGTTTTACACAGACGGGTCTCTTGGTCCCTGCCAATCTCATTGTGTAATTTGGCATATTTGGGCATTTTCCAATAAACAGCAGACCCCTTTATGAACTTCTCTGACATATTATGGCCAGTGATATTGTTGCACTAAGTAATTCTCAAGTTTGAAATCAAATCTCTGTTATTTTAACTGATCTCTGCTCGACCAACAATGGAAGCATTACATTGGCCCTACTGTGCCTAAACTGGGAGTCAAAAACAAAGTTGGGATAATGCTCCTGATCTTTATCCAGTGCCCCTTGGTGAAAAATTAATTGGTGTGCATGCTGGATGAGGACAGGATAGAGCTTAACTGTGGTGTCACCCATGATTGAATATCCTGCCATGAAGGATGACAACTTGAGGGAGATTTAAAGGCTTCCATCACCCATGGAATTGTACCTCAGTATCAATCTCTTTAAGAGAAGAGGGGAGAAATTGGGATGGGACAGAAATTAGGTATATTGTTAATGCTGATTCTTGGAGAGAGCATGTATAAATACCCTATTCATATCTTATTTCCTCAAAGGAAGTATAAATGGATCAATCATCTTTAAGGGTTTTATGCAATACAGAAAGATAAAATCCAAATTTAGAGCAGAAGATTAAATGAAAATTACATTTCAATTAAAGTGAAGATAATTATTGATACTGTTTACATTCATCAGCATATAAAATTAGGATGGAGAAAATATAGTCTTAGCTAACAGCACTAACTACATTTTATTGATGAATTTATGATTTGCAAGTTAGCTTCCATGGGGAGGAGAAAAGACGTGTCAAGTAATGCGGAAAGTATCCAAGTCCTAACTTTGCACTTTTCACTACTGAGGAGAATACCATTGCTTCTTCTTCTTGCAGTGTATTTTGGAGCAGGATGCTATTACTGTAGCCTGCTTATGCTTAGTAACAATATTCTTTGGAAAGATTATAGATGACAAATTTGCTGGAATTTTTTGAGGATGTAATGAGCAGGGTGGATAAAGGGGAACCAGTGAATGTGGTGCATTTGGACTTCCAGAAGACATTTGACAAAGTGCCACATAAAAGGTTACTGCACAAGATAAAAGTTCACAGGGTTAGGGGTAATATATTAATATGGATGGAGGATTGGCTAACAAACAGAAAACAGAGAGTCAGGATAAATGGTTCATTCTCCGGTTGGAAATCAGTAACTAGTGAGGTGTCGCAGGGATCAATGCTGGGACCCCAACTATTTACAATCTATATTAACGACTTGGAAGAAAGGACCAAGTATAACGTAGCCAAGTTTGCTGACGATACAAAGATGGGAGGAAAAGCAATCTGTGAGGAGGACACACAAAATATGGAAAAGGACATAGACAGACTAAGTGAGTGTCAAAAATTTGGCAGATGGAGTATAAAGTTGGAAAGTGTGAGGTCATGCACTTTGGCAAAAAGAATCAGAGCAGGTTATTATTTAAATGGAGAGAGATTGCAAAGTGCTGCAGTACAGCTGAATCTGGGGGTACTTGTGCAAGAAACACAAAAGGTTAGTATGCAGGTACAGCAAGTGATTAGGAAGGCCAATGGAATCTTGGCCTTTATCGCAAAGGGAATGGAGCATAAATGCAGGGAAGTCTTGCTACAGTTGTACAGGATATTGGTGAGGCCACAACTGGAATACTGTGTGCAGTTTTGGTTTCCATATTTACGAAAGGATATACTTGTTTTGGAGGCAGTTCAGAGAAGGTTCACAAGGTTGATTCTGGAGATGAGGGGTTTGTGTTATGAGGAAAGGTTGAGTAGGTTGGGCCTCTACTCATTGGAATTCAGAAGAATGAGAGGTGATCTTATCGAAACATATAAGATTATGACAGGGCTTGACAAGGTGGATGCAGAGAGGATGTTTCCACTGACGGGGGAGACTAGAACTAGGGGGCATGATCTTAGAATAAGGGGCCACCCATTTAAAACTGAGATGAGGAGAAATTTCTTCTCTCAGAGGATTGTGGATCTGTGGAATTCGTTGCCTCAGAGAACTGTGGAAATTGGGTCATTGAATAAATTTAAGACAGAAATAGGCAGTTTCTTAACCGATAAGGGAATAAGGAGTTATGAGGAGCGGGCAGGGAGGTGGACCTGAGTCCATGATCGGATCAGCCATGATCATATTGAAAGGCGGAGCAGGTTCGAGGGGCCGTATGGCCTACTCCTGGTCCTATTACTTATGTCCTTATGAGCTTTGGTAAGTGTTTTAGTTATAATGTTCAAATCTGGAGAAAGCTGTAAAAGACAGATAGGGCTGAGTAATGTCATCCAATCTAAGGAGGTATTGTAAGATGAATAAACAATGGTATCTTGCAGAAAGTGCAGGAGGAGAGAAAAAACTCAATGGCCTAGAATTTTCTTGAAATCAGTTACGCATCGATTACACAACGAGGTGGGTGACTTTGAGTGCACACTGGAACCCTGCTCCCATCTTCGTCCGACTCTGTCCATGTAATTGTACATTGATGGGCTTGATAAGCCCACCCAGAGCCATTCCCGGCTACTTAAAAGGAAGCAGGTCTGATGACATCATTTGATGATGTGTCATCAGCCGGTTTCCTTAAAGGGTCCATGCCCACATTTTGAAAATTGTGCTGTCAGTGTTCTACAGCATTGAGGTGCTGCAAACACTGAGCAGCACAGCACAAAGGTGCATGGCTGCACCCAGGCTCTCCCATGAGTCCCTCCATATGCTTAATAAGGGAGTCACAACACGTAGGGAGGCTCCCTTCCAATGGGCGGAAGAGACCTCCCCAGGATGCCAACGCAGCCTGGTTGCACATTGCACAGGAGGACACAAGCAGGGATGTCATCAGGAGCACCTGGCTGCAGTGGCACAAACCTTTCAATTTTCTCAGTGGATCACAAAACGTTACTGCAAAGCCACACTCAACCTCATCCTGCTGTGCCACTCATCACATCCCCATCACTCTGCCTTCCCTACACTACTCCTGCACATCCTTACTCACACCAACTTACCTTGCACCTCCACCCATCCCTCCCTCTCTATCTACATTCTCACTTCCCCATCTCACGAGTCACCCCTCACACTCACCCTCATATTTGTCCAATCATACCAACTAACAACACACCAGGATAGGCACGCGTCTTTTAGCCGATGTTCATGTAGAGTTTCTGCTGATGTGATGTCAAACATGAAATCTTTATTTTCAACACTCTGCCTTTTTGGACAGATTTGTGTGCACCTTTGGAAGTGGCTTAGTGAGTTGCAGTGAATGGTGAGTCATAACGGTACCTCCCTCCCCCCCCCTTCCCCCACCCTGCAATGGTGCTGAGTGTGAAAGGAATGGCTTGGGCATTGCAGGGATACGTTGTGGTGTTCACGTGGGGTGGAGTCAACCTGGTGCATCACATGACAGCCAGGGTATACAGCATCAAGTGAAGTAAATTTGGCCGTGGTGAAGACATCCCTGGTGTCCCAGGCAGCAATGTACTCGGGTGCTGATGGCTTCTGTCCTGTGCAGCATCAGGTGATTGCAGAGACGGTTGGTGTTGTTGTTGGTGCTGCTGGTGTGCCTGGTGCTGCTGGTGTTGGGGCTGATCATGGTGGGATTCTATCAGTGGTTTCCCTTAGGTGTTTTCGAAGCACCCCTACTTTACAATAGTTCCAGTGCTGGGAGTGATTACTGTACTGAACAGATGAATGAGCCACGGACAAGTACTTTGGTCTCAACCGGCAACTTTTATTAAAGTTAAAGGACACACCTGCACCCAATAAAACCCTGATGTGTAAAACAAACAAATGCAGTACAATACACAGTCTGACCCATCTAAACAGCTCCCATCTCAAGTACCCACGTCTAAAATCTCCCCTGAAAACCCCTAGGATATTGGTTGGGAGAACCCATGATACCCTCCTCACACCATGGCTGTGATAAAAGATGTGTGTGCGGGGATGATGCTCACCGATTCGTTGGCTTAGTCGCTGCTTCTCCTGATGAAAACGTGTCTTTTCTGCTTTCTTCTCTCCGTCCAACATGGAGGGTTCGGTCCTTGTAGGAGTGAAGCGAGCGAGAGCAGGAGAGCGATGTGTGGTCATGTGGCCTCTTTTATAGCTCCATACTATCCGCCCTTTCAGGCTGAATAAAGTTTGTTGTTGTTTCGAGGCTTCCTGTGGATTTGTCTTCTTTTGGCCCAATAAAGTTTTATCCTTGTTTTCGAGGCTTCCTGTTTTGAGTCCATTGATGGGTTTTCGCTTCTGACCGATCTGGGCTTAATGGCTTTTTATTGTTGTGGTATCTCATCCAGATAATGGCTCGATCACTGATCAGTTCACCTAATCTACATAGAAACATAGAAAAATAAGGGCAGGAGTAGGCCATTCGGCCATTCGAGCCTGCACTGCCATTCCATAAGATCATGGCTGATTATTCCTTCAGTACCCCTTTCCTGCTTTCTCTCCATACCCCTTGATCCCCTTAACCGTATGAGCCATATCTAACTCCCTCTTGAATAAATCCAGTGAACTGGCATCAACAACTCTCTGCGGAAGGGAATTCCACAGGTTAACAACTCTCTGAGTGAAGAAGTTTCTCCTCATCTCAGTCCTAAATGGCCTACCCCTTATCCTTAGACTGTGACCCCTGGTTCTGGACTTCCCCAACATCGGGAAAATTCTTCCCGCATCTAACCTGTCCAGTCCCGTCAGAATCTTATATGTTTCTATGAGATCTCCTCTCATCCTTCTAAACTCCAGTGAATAAAGGCCCAGTTGATCCAGTCTCTCCTCATATGACAGCCCAGCCATCCCTGGAATCAGTCTGGTGAACCTTCGCTGCACTTCCTCAATAGCAAGAACGTCCTTCCTCAAACTAGGAGACCAAAACTGAACACAATATTCCAGGTGAGGCCTCACTAAGGCCCTGTACAACTGCAGTAAGACCTCCCTGCTTCTATATTCAAATCCCCTAGCTATGAAGGCCAACATACCATTTGCCCTCTTTACCGCATGCTGTACCTGCGTGCCCACTTTCAGTGACTGATGAACCATGACACCCAGGTTTCGTTGCACCTCCCCTTTTCCTAATCTGCCGCCATTCAGATAATATTCTGCCTTCGTGTTTTTGCCCCCAAAATAGATAACCTCACATTTATCCACATTATACTGCAAGTGCCATGCATTTGCCCACTCACCTAACCTGTCCAAGTCAACCTGCAGCCTCTTAGCGTCCTCCTCACAGCTCACTCCGCCACCCAGTTTAGTGTCATCTGCAAACTTGGAGATATTACATTCTATTCCTTCATCCAAATCGTTAATGTATGTTGTAAAGAGCTGGGGTCCCAGCACTGAGCACTGCGGCATTCCACTAGTCACTGTCTGCCATTCTGAAAAGGACCCGTTTATCCCGACTCTCTGCTTCCTGTCTGCCAACCAGTTCCCTATCCACGTCAGTATATTACCCCCAATACCATGCGCTTTGATTTTGCACAACAATCTCTTGTGCAGGATCTTAAAAGTCCAAATCCACTGGTTCTCCCTTGTCCACTCTGCTAGTTACATCCTCAAAAAATTTGAGAAGATTCATCAAGCATGATTTCCCTTTCATAAATGCATGCTGACTTGATCTGATCCTGTCACCACTTTCCAAATGCGCTGCTATTTTGTCTTTCATGATTGATTCCAACATTTTCCCCACTACTGATGTCAAGCTAACTACTCGTTTTCTCTCTCCCTCCTTTTTTAAAAAGTTGTGTTACATTAGCTACCCTCCAGTCCATGGAAACTGATCCAGAGTCGATAGACTGTTGGAAAAAGATCACCAATGCATCCACTATTTTTAGGGCCACTTCCTTGAGCACTCTGGGATGCGGACTATCAGGCCACGGGGATTTATCGGCCTTCAATCCCATCAATTTCCCTAACACAATTTCCCGCCTCATAAGGATATCCTTCAGTTCCTCCTTCTCACTAGACCCACTGTCCCCTAGTATCTTCACAAGGTTATTTGTATCTTCCTTCATGAAGACAGAACCGAAGTATTGGTTCAATTGGTCTGCCATTTCTTTGTTCCCCATTATAATTTCACCGGAATCTGACTGCAAGGGACCTACATTTGTCTTTACTAATCTTTTTCTCTTCACATCTTTATAGAAGCTTTTGCAGTCAGTTTTTAAATTCCCTGCAGGCTTCCTCTCGTACTCTATTTTCCCCCTCTTAATTAAACCCTTAGTCCTCCTCTGTTGAATTCTTAATTTCTCACAGTCCTCAGGTTTGTTGCTTTTTCTAGCCAATTTATATGCCTCTTCCTTGGCTTTAACACTATCCTTAATTTCCTTTGTTAGCCATGGTTGAGCCACCTTTCCAGTTTCATTTTTACTCCAGACAAGGATGTACAATTGTTGAAGTTCATCCATGTGATCTTTAAATGTTTGCCATTGCTTATCCACCGTCAACCCTTTTAGTATCGTTTGCCAGTCTATTCTAGCCAATTCATGCCTCATACCATCGAAGTTACCTTTCCTTGACTTCAGGACCCTAGTTTCTGAATTAACTTTGTCACTCTCCACCTTAATAAGAAATTATGGTCACTTTTCCCCAAGGGCCTCGCACAACAAGATTGCTAATTAGTCCCTTCTCATTACACATCACCCAGTCTAGGATGGTTAGCTCCCTGGTTGGTTCCTCGACATATTGGTCGAGAAAACCATCCCTAATACACTCCAGGAAATCTTCCTCCACCGCATTGCTACCAGTTTGGTTAGCCCAATCAATGTGTAGATTAAAGTCGCCCATGATAACTGCTGTACCTTTATTGCACACATCCCTTATTTCTTGTTTGATGCTGTCCCCAACCTCACTACTACTATTTGGTGGTCTATACACAACACCCACTCGCGTTTTCTGCCCTTTGGAATTCCGCAGCTCCACCCATACCGATTCCACATCATCCAGGCTAATGTCCTTCTTTACAATTGCATTGATTTCACCTTTAACCAGCAACGCCACCCCGCCTCCTTTTCCTTTCTGTCTATCCTTCCTAAATGTTCAATACTCCTGGATGTTGAGTTCCCAGCCATGATCCCCCTGGAGCCATGTCTCCGTGATGCCAATCACATCATATCTGTTAATTGCTATCTGCGCAGTTAATTCATCCACCTTATTCCGAATACTCCTCGCATTGAGGCACAGAGCCTTCAGGCTTGTTTTTTTTAACACACTTTGCCCTTTTAGAATTTTGCTGTAATGTGGCCCTTTTTGTTTTTTGCCTTGGGTTTCTCTGCCCTCCACTTTTACTATTCTCCTTTCTATATTTTGCTTCTGCCTCCTTTTTGTTTCCCTCTGTCTCCCTGCATAGGTTCCATCCCCCTGCCATATTTGTTTAACTCCTCCCCAACAGCACTAGCAAACACTCCCCCTAGGATATTGATTCCTGTCCTGCCCAGGTGCAGACTGTCCAGTTTGTACTGATCCCACCTCCCCCAGAACCGGTTCCAATGTCCCAGGAATTTGCAGGCAGCAGGCTGATTTGAAGGACAACTGAAGCATAGCTGATGGAGACAGCCGCATGAACAAAAGCATGGCTAGCCCGCGCAGTACTTAACATTTAGCAAAGTCACACTGTGGAATTTGCAGGACTTACCCTCTCCCTCGAGCGTGGGCCCAGCTTGTGCAGTGGTGGTTGCTTTTCTCCAGGCAGGACCCATCAAAACAGCGACCCTCTCTTCCACGGGTGTCAGTGGGTGCAGATTTGCCGGGCCTCCTCCTGATCGTGTTCTTTCCCTTTTGTTGTGTGCCACCTTCCTCTGCAAAGATAAAAATATAACTTTTTAGTGAGGGTGTCTTTCTGGGGGTGGGACATACAAATGGTCACATTTACAATTGAATAAATGAAAATATTACTTACACTAAGTCCTACCACTTCTTTTTGCATTGGCCTCCAGACCTCTGGGTGGTCACCATTAGACAGTAATCTTCTGCAAGTTGGTTCCAGCGTTTCTTCATTTCTTTAGGTGAAACTTTTATGTGGCCTCTGCTGGTGTCCAGCTCGTGCCACCTGGCCTCAATTACAGTAACTAGTGCCTCCACTTAGTCCTGTGAGAAATTCTTGGTCCTTGAGCCACGTTGCATCTTGTATTGCAGCTCTGATTTTAAATTCTCACACACCACTCAGAATTACAATTCTCACACACAACTGGCTCTTTAAAAATGGGTGAATGCAGACCGGGAGCTATAGTGGGCATGTGCGCCCATAGCAGTCACATAAAAAACGGCATTTTTTTTGGTGCGCATGCGCAGAAGTGGGGAGGGGGACATCGTTTTTTTCGGTGCAGACATTAGGCTCCACTCCGCCCCCCCCCGAAGCTAAAGGACAGGCTGCATGGCATCAATTTCAAAAATTAGAACGGGGAAACTTTCACGTTTTTTTTTTGAGTAGTCGAGGCCAAAAAAAACGGGCGTAACTCTTGAAATAAACCAAAAAATGGCATTGGGGAAAATTGAGCCCTGAGAGTAGTAGTCAGCTTTGTAGCGTCTGAGAGAGCGGTGTGGGCAAGTGACTGTGGTTGCAGACCTTTGTAAAACAAGTCACAGATGCTCTTTTGCCTTTTTGGTGAAGCTGTGGCTCAGTGGGCAGCACTCTCGTCTCTGAGTCAGAAGGTTGTGGGTTCAAAGTCTCACTCCAGCGATCTGAGCACAAAATCTCGGCCGACACTCCAGTGCAGTGCTGAGGGTGTGCTGCACTGTCGGAGATGTCGTCTTTCGGATGAGACGTTCAACCGAGGCCCCCATCTGACATCTCTGGTGGATGTAAAAGATCCCATGGAACTTTTTTGAAGAAGAGCAGGGGAGTTAGCCCCGGTGTCCTGGGCCAATGTTTATCTCTCAACCAACATCACTAAAATAGATTATATGTTCATTGCCACATTGCTGTTTGTGGGAGCTTGCTGTGCGCAAATTGGCTGACATTACAACAGTGACTACACTTCAAAAGTAGTTCAGCAAAATACTGCGGATGCTGGAAACCTGATATAAAAACAGAAAGTGCTGGAAATACTCAGCGGGTCAGGCAGCATCTGTGGCGAGAGAAACAGAGTTAATGTTTCAGGTCAATAAGCAACCTGAAACGTTAATTCTGTTTCTCTCTCCACAGACGCTGCCTGACCCGCTGAGTAGTTCCAGCATTTATGTTTTTACTTCAAAGGTAACTAATTGGCTGCAATGCATTTTGGGCCGTCCTGAGATCATGAAAAGTGTTCATTTTGATATCATCATCATAGGAAGTCCCTCGAAACGAGGATGACTTGCTTCCACGCCGAAAAAGGATGAGTTCACAGGTGTTTCAATGAAGGACCTAATATTCCAGGTCCTGAACTACATCCTGAAGGCTGGAAGACATCTGTGCGTGGATTTTTTTAACGTGTGGTGGCCGTTGCAACCCAGCCACCACACGGGGCTTGACAAAGCTAGGTCTTGGTCCAGTGGCAAGGGTTAACCAAGCTGACTGGAGACCAGCTCTGCTGCACGGACCTAGTGCGCACACATATCGCACAGTGTGTGCTGGCCCGTGCTGCCCCTGGGCCCCTAGCCCCAAACTCTCGCCTCTCCTGGGCCCCGATCACGTCCCTCTACAAACTCTTGCCGCTCCTTCGCCCCGACTTCACCGCTCCTTCTGTACCTGCCCGCACTACAGTCAGCCGTCGCCCTTTTTGATCTGCACCTCCGCTGTTGACAGCTGGAACAGCAGGTATGCTTCGATCAGCTTGCTGGGGGTCTTTCAGGGAGAACAAAGCTGATCTAATTAGCATAGATTGAAGCAGTTGACACAAATGGTTTACTTGATTGATGTGATTGGCACAATCTGAAAAGTGGGATACTTGCCAGGCTGCTCGGGAAAAGAATCAGTACCCCTTTAGGCGCTGTTATATTGATACTGTGCACCAGATGGCTCTAATGCTGTACTCTGTCTCTAGTGGAACATTTTAATATAGAGGAGGCTATTTTCATCCAGCAGATAACATTATGGAATCTTAATTTTTGACAGTCTTAAAAACGACCACCACAAATGAGGAAAAAACATGCCTCATGCTGTTGGCTTTCCAACAGGGATTAGTGGGAGAACATAAAAACATAAGAAATAGGAGCAGGAGTAGGCCACCTGTCCCTTCAAGCCTAATCTGCCATTTAATAAGATCATGGCTGATCTGATCATGGGCTCAGCTCCACTCCCCTGCCCGCTCCCCATAACCCTTTATTCTCTTATCGCTCAAACATCTGTCGATCTCCGCCTTTAATATATTCAATGACCCAGCCTCCACAGCTCTCTGGGGCAGAGAATTGCACAGATTTACAACCCTCTGAGAGAAGAAATTCTTCCTCATCTCAATTTTAAATGGGTGGTCCCTTATTCTGAGACATAGGGCCCAAATTTGGCCCACCCGTTTTTTTGGCGTACTCACCGGAGATGCGCCGACTTCCTAGGGTGAAAACGGCGCCAAAAAGATCTCCTCAGATTAAGGCGACTTTGTGGCATCTCCCATGGCTTGGCGGGGCATGGTTTGTCTATTAGGGGGCGTAGCTAGTGCGCTGCGCGAAAAACAATGCCGGTAGCTCAACGCATGCGCACCGGAGGTTTCGCGCATGCGCAATAGCTCCTGCCCCCAACCGAAGGTGAAGTCTCTCGGAGAAGTCCTCGGAGAAGACCCTCGGAGAAGTCCCTCGGAGAAGTCCTCGGGGAAGTCCCTCGGAGAAGTCCCTCGGAGAGAAGTCCTGGAAGTCGTCGGAGTGAAGTCCTGGAAGTCGTCAGAGAGAAGTCCTCAGAGAGAAGTCCTGGAAGTCATCGGAGAGAAGTCCTCGGAGAGTCGGAGAGTCCTCAAGAGAGTCGGAGTCGGAGTGAGTTGGAGAGGAGTCGGAGTCGGCCCGTTAACTTCTTGGGCCTAGTTAGGAAGGTAGGACTTAAGTTTTTTTTAATTTATTATTGATGGTTTTTATGCTTCTTGAATGTTGTTGTGAAGGTGTTTAGTGCTTTGCAAGGTCCTCTCCACTTCTCTTCCCCCACTATC
The DNA here is from genome assembly GCF_044704955.1 of Pristiophorus japonicus. NCBI lineage: Eukaryota > Metazoa > Chordata > Chondrichthyes > Pristiophoridae > Pristiophorus > Pristiophorus japonicus. Next base: position 172,675,562 of record NC_091990.1, read on the forward strand.
TCTGGCTACTAGCGCTGATTTCATAACTCTCCGCAAGGGTTTTCTGTGCGGCCACAAGTGGCCACATACGCTGGCCTAAGTTAGTTTGGAGCATCTATTAGCTGTCCAAACTGGCTAAAATGGCCAAAACAGGCGTAGGTGTTTGATAACACCCCTTTTTGAAATAAAAAACTAAACTAAAAAAAATGCTAACTAACTCACTTACACTGGTGCAAATTGAACGTGCAGAATGGGGATTTTTAAGATACTCCAGAAAAATCAAGTTGCTCCAAAAAAAATGTAGCAACTCCTGGGCAAATTTGGGCCCATGATCCCCGAGTATTAGCTTCCTCTATGAGTGGAAATATCCTCTCTGCATCCACCTTGTCGACCCCCCTCATTATCTTATATGTTTAGATAAGATCACCTCTCATTCTTCTGAACTCCAATTAGTATAGTCATAATAATATCTTCATAAGTCAACCCCCTCATCTCCAGAATCAACCTAGTGAACCTTCTCTGAACAGCCTCCAATGCAAGTATGTCCTTCCTTAAATACGGAGACCAAAACTGTACGCAATACTCCAGCTGTGACCTCACCAATACCCTGTACAGTTGTAGCAGGACTTCTCTGCTTTTATACTCTATCCGCCTTGCAATAAAGACCAAAATTCCATTTGCCTTCCTGATCACTTGCTGTACCTGCATACTAACTTTTTGTGTTTCATGCACAAGGACCCCCAGGTCCCTCTGTACTACAGCACTTTGTAATTTTTCCCCATTTAAATTATAATTTGCTTTTCTATTTTTTTCTGCCAAAGTGGATAACCTCACATTTTCCCACATTATACTCCATCTGCCAAATTTTTGCCCACTCACTTAGCCTGTCTATATCCCTTTGCAGATTTGTTGTGGCCTTCTCACAATTTGCTTTCCCACCCATCTCGGTAGCATCAGCAAACTTGGCTACATTACACTCGATCCCTTCATCCAAGTCAGTAATATAGATTTTAATAGTTGAGGTCCCAGCACCGATCCCAGTGGCACCCCACTAGTTACTGCTTGCAACCAGAATATAACCCATTTATCCTGATTCTGTTTTCTATTAGTTAGCCAATCCTCTATCCATGCTAAATATTACCACCATCCCCATGAACATTTATCTTGTGCAGTAGCTTTTTATGTGACATCTTATCAAATGCCTTCTGGAAATCCAAACACACCACATCCACTGGCTCCCCCTTATCCACGCTACTCGTTACATCCTCAAAGAACTCCAGCAAATTTGTCAAACATGATTTCCCTTTCATAAAACCATGCTGACTCTGCTTGATTGAATTATGCTTTTCCAAATGTCCCGCTACTGCTTCCTTAATAATGGACTCCAGCATTTTCCCAACGACAGATGTTAGGCTAACTGGTCTATAGTTTCCTGCTTTTTGTCTGCCTCCTTTTTTAAATAGGGGCATTACATTTACGGTTTTCCAATCTGCTGGGACCGCCCCAGATTCCAGGGAGTTTTGGTAGATTACCACCAATGCATCTACTATCTCTGCAGCCACTTCTTTTAAGGCCCTAGGATGTAAACCATCAGGTCCAGGGGATTTAACCGCCTTTAGTCCCATTATTTTACCGAGTACTACTTCTTGAGTGATTGTGATTGTATTAAGTTCCTCCCTCCCTATAGCCCCTTGATTATCCACTATTGGGATGCTTTTAGCGTCTTCTACCATGAGCCAAGAACAGTAAAAACAAACAACAGTGCTCAGAGGTTACAGGGTTCTACTTGAATGCCACACTCCCAAAGCCCGAGCACCAATATAAAAATTGCCTTTGAAAACATTCCAATTTTCTTATCCCCCATGGAGGCCACCACAGACAAGATCAGCCCTCTGAACAATGGCTGCAACATTGCTACATGACTCCCCCCAATTGAGATGTTAGAATCACATGAAGCTTATTTCTCTTTATCTGCCAGTGTTGAGGATGTGCTCGATCAGTATAAAGTCAGCTGTTTCACATCTCATTTATTTTTAATGAAGTAGGATTGATGGCATATTTAAAACTGTAATGAAAAGTAACTCAAATCACTGGTGATCATTCACATTCTCTAACAACCTCTATTCAACAGGATCAACAAACATTTAACTAAATACAGAGAAATACAATCATGTTAAAACATTCTTTTTGGGAAACTCTTGTCCCTGAATGTTGAAGGGATGTGTGTGTGTGTGTGTGTGTGTGTGTGAAGAGCGATTGCAAATTGCTGAATACCACATTCTTAAAGTGAGCTTGGGTTCAGGAGATATCGTTTTCTTTCTGCGTCTTCTGAAGAAAAGGTCACTGAGGAAAACCAGCACTATCTGTGGAGAGAAAAAAAAGAGTGCTGTGATTGGGTCCAGAATGCCAAACTTCTTTCCATTTCAGCAATTTAGCTTTTTCTTGAAAGAGCCCAGTATCCGGTTAGCTCAGTTGGTTAGAGCATGGTGCTAATAACACCAATGCCGTGTGTTTGATCCCTGTACAGGCCTTTCCTATGTTTATAAAGGGGTACTGAGGGAATGATCAGCCATGATCTTATTGAATGGTGCTGAAGGGCTGAATGGCCTGCACCTATTTTCTATGTCCTGGACGTAATCATTCTTTTTAATGATCTATTGCAGATGATAATCACACTCTAAATAAAGAAATACTTCTTAGTGTTGCTTCTAAACATTGAATCAATGGCCTTCTAACCTGCTGCCCAGGCATTTCTGAAAGTATTGTTCCAGATATACTTTCTCTAACCAGTTAAGTATCATATATTTCCATAAGGTACTCTTTGAGACAGAATTTTTGAGGCTGAAGGACTCACAACCTATCTACTTGTTACATAAGAACACAAGAAATAGGAGCAGGAGTAGGCCATACGGCCCCTCAAGCCTGCTCCGCCATTTAATACGATAATGGCTGATCCAATCATGGACTCAGCTCCACTTCCCTTCCCCGCTCCCCATAACTCCTTATCCCCTTATCAGTTAAGAAACTGTCTATCTCTGTCTTAAATTTATTCAATGTCCCAGCTTCCACAGCTCTCTGAGGCAGCAAATTCCACAGATTTACAACCCTCTGAGAGAAGAAATTCCTCCTCATCTCAGTTTTAAATGGGCGGCCCCTTATTCTAAGATTATGCCCCCTAGTTCTAGTCTCCCCTGTCAATGTTCTTCATAACTTATCCCTCCAACACCAGGGATCACTCTCATTGATTACACTGCAAATAGCAGAGAATTGTGGCACTGAGAATAATTTATCAAGGGTTAGTTGAATGAAAAATGTTGAGTATTTGGTGTTCAGTTTAATTGGTCATAAGTATAAAGTGTCGGGTAATTTTAAAGCATGTGATGAGTTGACATGGATCGGTGGGGGAGGGGGATTTTCCAGGGGGTCAGCGGCTGCGATAGATGGCGGGTTGGGTGGGAAAGTGTTTTTTCCCCCCCCCAGCGGGTCGGGACCCCCGCTGTCAATCTGTCGCCACACTCCTTTACCAAATATCGCATCTGCCAGCGTTGAGCAGACCTGACACACAGTGGCAGGGGAGGCAACTGAAATCATTAGTGGCCTGTTTACAGCCTTTTGACAATGCTTTTTTTCCCAGCCTTTTGAATTTGACAGGTCGCCCACTGGCCTCCTGCTGTGCCTACACCTTGTCAGTGAAGCTGAGGCAGGAGGTCACTTGCTATTGTTCCAGCTGATGAGCTGACAGCTTCAAATGTCAAGTCAAAGCTCCCGGCTGATTGAGAAATGTGCCCTTAGCCACGAGCTTGGCCATTTCCACTACAGATTCAGAAGGCTGCATATCTTTACACAAGTCTCCATCCAGTCTGACCTCATTACCTCTCCCACCATTGACAGATCGCTTCTCTCATCTCTATTTCACCTGCCATCTATTCCATCAGTATCGGTGCACTTTATACTGTCTCACCTTGGTCCTCAGAATCCCACCATGATCAGCCCCAACACCAGCAGCACCAGGCACACCAGCAACACCAACAACACTGACCTCTGGTTAGACCACACCTGGTGTACTGTGAGCAGTTCTGGGCAGCACGCCTTAGGAAGGAGGGAGTGCAGGGTAGGTTTACCAGAAAGATACCCGGACCTCAAGGGTTAAGTTACGAGGAGAGATTACACAAATTAGGGTTGTATTCCCTAGAATTTAGAAGAATAAGGGGTGACCAGATCGAAGTTTTCAGAATATTAAGGGAAACAGATAGAGTAGATAGGAACTATTCCTGCTGATTGGGGATTCTAGCACTAGGGGGCATAGTCTAAAAATTAGAGCCAGACTTTTCAGGAGTCAAATTAGGAAACACTTCTACACACAAAAGGTGGTAAAAGTTTGGAACTCCCTTCCGCAAACGGTAATTGATGTTAGATCAATCGTCAATTTTAAATCAGAGATTGATAGCTTTTTGTTAACAAAAGGTATTAAGGGATATGGGCCAAAGGCAGAGTTAGATTGCGGATCCGCCATGATCTCATTGAATGGCAGAACAGGCTCGAGGGGCTGAATGGCCTACTCCTGTTCTTATGTTCCTAATCTTCTCTACAATCAACTGATGCTGCACAGGACACAGGGCATCAGTACCCAACCATATTGCTCCCCGGGACACCAGGGATGTCTTCACCATGGCCAGATTTACTTCACTTGATGCTGTACACCCTGGCTGCCATGTGGTGCACCAGGTTAGCACCACACCACATGGGCACCATAAAGCATCCCTGCAATTCCCATCCCAAGCTATTCCTTTCACACTCACCACCATTGCAGTCTGGGGGGGCGGGGGGGAGGGTACCATTGTGTCTCACCATTCACTGCAATTCACTAAGCCACTTCTAATGATGCACAGAAATCTGTCCAAGAAGGCAAAGTGTTGAAAATAACGATTTCATGTTTGACAACACATTAGCAGAAACTCGACATGAAAATTGGTTAAAAGACGCAAGTGCCTACCTTTGTGTGTGGTTAGTTGGTATGATTGGACTAGGATCAGGGTGATTGTGGGGGCGGTTAGTGAGATTGAGTAGTGATAATGTAGCTAGAGAGGAATGGGTGGAGGTGCAAGGTAAGTTGGTGTGAGTAAGGATGTGCAGGAGTAGGGTAGGGAAGGCAGAGTGATGGGGATGTGATGAGTGGCACAGCAGGATGAGGTTGAGTGTGGCTTTGCAGTAACGTTTCATGATCTACTGAGATTATTGAAAGGTTTGCGCCACTGCAGCCAGGTTCTCCTGACCACATCCCTGCTTGTGCCCTCCTCTGCAATATGCAACCAGGCTGTGTTGGTGTCCTGGGGAGGTCCCTTCTGCCTATTGGAAGGGAAGAGAATCTCCCTGCATGCTGTGACGCCCTCCATAAGCATATGGAGAGAGTCATGGGAGAGCCTGGTTGCAGCCGTGCACCTCTGTGCAGTGTTTGTCAGTGTTTGCAGCACCTCAATGCTGTAGAACACTAACAGCACAAATGTCAAAATAAATTTTGCGCATGGTCCCTTTAAGGAAACATGAAGTGACATCAAATGATGTCCTCAAACCTGCTTAATTCAATTGGGGCAGTAAACATGTTGGGCGGGTTTAACAAGCCCAATCAGGGGAAAATCAGTTCACACAGTGGGCTGGATCCAGCAGCAAGGCCGCGACATAAGAACATAAGAAATAGGAGCAGGAGTAGGCCATTTGGCCCCTCGAGCCTGCTCCGCCATTTAATAAGACCTTGGCTGATCTGATCTTGGGCTCAGCTCCACTTTCCTGCCGCTCCCCATAATCCTTCACTCCCTTAGCGTTCAAAAATCTGGTCCAGACCAGGGGTCACAGTCTAAGGATAAGGGATAAGCCATTTAGGACCGAGATGAGGAGAAACTTCTTCACTCAGAGAATTGTGAACCTGTGGAATTCTCTACCACAGAAAGTTGTTGCGGCCAGTTCGTTAGATATATTCAAAAGGGAGTTAGATGTGGCCCTGATGGCTAAAAGGATCAAGGGGTATGGAGAGAAAGCAGGAATGGGGTACTGAAGTTGCATGATCAGCCATGATCATATTGAATGGTGGTGTAGGCTCGAAGGGCCGAATGGCTTACTCCTGCACCTATTTTCTATGTTTCTATGTTTCTATCTCCACCTTAAATATATTCAATGACCCAGCCTCCACAGCTCTCTGGGGCTGAGAATTCCACAGGTTTACGACCCTCTGAGAGAAGAAATTCCTACTCATCTCAGTTCTAAATGGGCGACCCCTTATTCTATGCCCCCTAGTTCTAGATTCCCCCATGAGTGGAAACATCCTCTCTGCATTTACTTGTTGAGCACCCTCAGTATCTTATATGTTTCAATAAGATCACCTCTCATTCTTCTAAATGCCAATGAGTATAGACTCAACCTGCTCAATCTTTTTTCATAAGTCAAGCCCTTCATCTCCGGAATCAACCTAGTGAACCTTCTCTGAACTGCCTCCAATACAAGTATATCCCTCCTTAAATAACGAGACCAAAAGTGTACGCAGTACTCCAGGTGTGGTATCACCAATACCCTGTACAGTTGTAACGGGACTTCCCTGCTTTTATACTCCATCCTCCTTGCGATAAAGGCCAACATTCCATTTGTCTTCCTGATTATTTGCTGTATCTGCATACTAACCTTTTGTGCTTCATGCACAAGGACCCCCAGGTCCCTCTGTACTGCACCCACCAGGGATCCCACCACTCACATCGCCCACCATTGACCTGCCAAGGAAGGGAAAATCTCGGCCATCGTGGCAGAATACTGCAGGATGTTGATAGAAGAGACGAGGGTAGCGGGATGGTACAGTACGTGAGTAGAGTAGTTCAGGATGGCAAGAAATTGCTGAGTTCAAATGGACCAAAGTGATGAGGTACTGGGAAGAGACAAGGAGGAAAAATCCAAGGAAGAGTCAAGCTGGGCTGTTCTTATGAATCTAACTTTGGCTGGCAACAGAGTGATGCTTGCAGTGGCTTGAGAGTAGGTCTCCCACCTGTGTTCATTTGCTGAGGAAGATTGTGGCACAGAGAGATTTAACGATGAAAAATAAGTAATACATTTAATAATATGGTGTAACATCAGACCAATTCTAAATCATAGGTTCAATCGTATGTTATGCACAGGTGTTCAAAGTGACACTCTGGTCAGTATGTTGTTACTTCAATTTTCCTTACACTGTGAGGGGTCATTTCACCCACCAGGAGAATGTATCGGTAATTCAGAGGTATATTCCCCATGATTTTCTATCTAGAATGAAATAGTAAATTGAAGGGGTAAGTGGCAGAAGCCCACCTTGCTCTGGCTTGCACTGTCAGCAGGAAGGAATTAATGCAGGTAAGGCACTTCTCTACAGAAAGAAAATCAGAGAGTTGGTGGTATCAAGAGTAGCACTGGATGCAGAACGTTAAACTGTTGTTTGTCTAGAACATAAGAACATAAGAATTAGGAACAGGAGTAGGCCATCTAGCCCCTCGAGCCTGCTCCGCCATTCAACGAGATCATGGCTGATCTGGCCGTGGACTCAGCTCCACTTACCCGCCCGCTCCCCGTAACCCTTAATTCCCTTACTGGCTAAAAATCTATCTATCTGTGATTTGAATACATTCAATGAGCTAGCCTCAACTGCTTCCTTGGGCAGAGAATTCCACAGATTCATAACCCTCTGGGAGAAGAAATTCCTTCTCAACTCGGTTTTAACTTGGCTCCCCCATATTTTGAGGCTGTGCCCCCTAGTTCTAGTCTCCCCCAATCAGTGGAAACAACCTCTCTGCCTCTATCTTGTCGAACCCTTCATTATTTTAAATGTTTCTGGAAGATCACCCCTCATCCTTCTGAACTCCAACGAGTAAAGACCCAGTCTGCTCAATCTATCATCATAAGGTAACCCCCTCATCTCCGGAATCAGCCTAGTGAGTCATCTCTGTACCCCCTCCAAAGCTAGTATATCCTTCCTTAAGTAAGGTGACCAAAACTGCACGCAGTACTCCAGGTGCTGTCTCACTAATACCCTATACAGTTGCAGCAGGACCTCCATGCTTTTGTACTCCATCCCTCTCGCAATGAAGGCCAACATTCCATTCGCCTTCCTGATTACCTGCTGCATCTGCAAACTAACTTTTTGGGATTCATGCACAAGGACTCCCAGGTCCCTCTGCACTGCAGCATGTTGTAATTTCTCCCCATTCAAATAATATTCCCTTTTACTGTTTTTTTCCCCAAGGTGGATGACCTCACATTTTCTGACATTGTATTCCATCTGCCAAACCTTAGCCCGTTCGCTTAACCTATCTAAATCTCTTTGCAGCCTCTCTGTGTCCTCTACACAACCCGCTTTCCCACTAATCTTTGTGTCATCTGCAAATTTTGTTACACTACACTTTGTCCCCTCTTCCAGATCATCTATGTATATTGTAAACAGTTGTGGTCCCAGCACCGATCCCTGTGGCACACCACTAACCACCGATTTCCAACCTGAAAAGGACCCATTTATCCCGACTCTCTGCTTTCTGTTAGCCAGCCAATTCTCTATCCATGCTCACACATTTCCTCTGACTCTGCGTACCTTTATCTTCTGCAGTAACCTTTTGTGTGGCACCTTATCGAATGCCTTTTGGAAATCTAAATACACCACATCCATCGGTACACCTCTATCCACCATGCTCGTTATATCCTCAAAGAATTCCAGTAAATTAGTTAAACATGATTTCCCCTTCATGAATCCATGTTGCGTCTGCTTGATTGCACTATTGCTATCTAGATGTCCCACTATTTCTTCCTTAATGATAGCTTCAAGCATTTTCCCCACTACAGATGTTAAACTAACCGGACTATAGTTACCTGCCTTTTGTCTGCCCCCTTTTTTAAACAGAGGCGTTACAATCCGCTGGTACCTCCCCAGAGTCCAAAAAATTTTGGTAGATTATAACGAATGCATCTGCTATAACTTCTGCCATGTCTTTTAATACCCTGGATGCATTTCATCCGGACCAGGGGACTTGTCTACCTTAAGTCCGATTAGCCTATCCAGCACTACCTCCCCAGTGATAGTGATTATCTCAAGGTCCTCCCTTCCCACATTCCCGTGACCAGCAATTTTTGGCATGGTTTTCGTGTCTACCGCTGTGAAGACCGAAGCAAAATAATTGTTTAAGGTCTCAGCCATTTCCACATTTCCCATTATTAAATCCCCCTTCTCATCTTCTAAGGGACCAACATTTACTTTAGTCACTCTTTTCCGTTTTATAGTTTTATATTAAAGGTCTATTAAAGCTGTGCAGTTTACGTAGCTAAGCCAAGATAAATTCGGGGTCACATCTAGACATACACATACATACCAAATATGCAGCTAAATCATGGTACATGCAAGGTGACTCAGCACTCATAAATATCTATGCAATTATAGACGTTTTTGTACAGTTGGGTGGCCCTGTGTGTAAATGAAGTTGAGGTTACTCCAAGTTCCGGCCTGCTCCGATTGTGCTCGCAGGCCGGGGGCCACGCTGACTGCGATATTGCGATATGTGTGCGCACTAGGTCCGTGCAGCAGAGCTGATCTCCAGTCACCTTGGTTAACCCTTGCCACTGGACCAAGACCTAGCTCTGTCAAGCCCGTGTGGTGGCTGGTGTGCAACGGCCACCCCACGTTAAAAAAATCCACGCACGGGCATCTTCCACCCTTCAGGATGTAGTTCGGGATCTCGAATAATAGGTCCTTCATTGAAGCACCTGTGAACTTTTTGCCATGGAAGCAAGTCATCCTCGAAGGACTGCCTTTGATGATGACTCCAAGTCAGCTGGCTGAAGGTCAAATATTGAAGACTCAGTGCAGACGTCTGTTTTACATTTATTTCGATGTGAGATATTGTCATGTATCTTATAATATTATATATAACTGTATCCTAACATGCTATACATGACTGTAATAAGATATGACCTGTAACCACCAGCATACCTTACCACCAGGGGTGCACTTGCAAGAGACAGGTATATAAGGACAGGTCTCAGGCAAGTGCAGCATTCCAGAGCTGTGAAATAAAAGGTACAGGTCCAGAGTGACCTTGACTTCACTACATGCCTCGTGTGAATCTGTACTGAGGAGACAGGACTTTACAGTGGCGACGGGTTACGGGATTACAGAATCCACAGAATGGCGAACAACGGATCAGATAAAAAGTACAATGCGGAAGACAATTGGGAGGACTTTATAGAAAAGCTCCAGCAAAGCTTTGTAACCAAAGACTGGTTAGGCGACGATAAGGCAGACAAGAGAAGAGCCCATCTCTTGACCAGCTGTGGCTCGAAAACATACGCTTTAATGAAAGATCTGTTGGCACCGGAGAAACCAGCAAGCAAGTCGTTTGAAGAATTGAGCACACTGGTAAGAGACCACCTGAAGCCAGCGAGCAGCCTACACATGGCCAGAGACAGGTTCTACAACTACAGACGCTGTGTGGGCCAGAGCATACCCGACTTTGTGGCGGAACTTCGGAGGTTGGCTAGTTTATGTGAGTTCTCCGATGAATTGAGGAGAGAAATGCTGAGAGACTTTTTCATTGAAGGAATAGGCCACACAGGCATGAACCTGACCTTAGAGGCAGCAGCACTGGTTGCACAGACATTCTTGGTAGGGGAAGAAGAAACGAGGTTGATTTACAATGAGGTACGACAACTAACGAAATATCGGAACAAGATGTTCACAGCACTAAACAAGCTGCTTCCCCCACACACAGACAAAACCAGGAGAACAGGCTCTCGACAGCAGGCAGAAGCCATCAAGCTGCTACCCCCACACACAGACAAAACCGGGAGAACAGGCTCTCGACAGCAGGCAGAAGCCATCAAGGGCCACAGGAACGGCCGTTCACACCTCATCAACCCACAATGCGAGCAATCAACTACAAACTGAGAGAAGCTCAAGAGAGATCAGCCAGACGCAGCTCATTCTTTGGGAACTCTTTAAACAATAGAACAGGTCTGTGTTGGAGGTGTGGGGGTGGGCACTCATCAAGGGGATGTCGATGTCAGCAGGCTGTTTGCAGGAACTGTGAACATATACAGGCCATTTGGCCCGCCTGTGCAAAAAAATAGCAGCTCGGCTGGTATACGAATCAGATGGGTCGGAAAGCGGACCAGAAGATGGTGGGGACAGTACCCGGGACACCGATGTACAGCGGGTCAACACGATCAATGGCCGCTGCTCCTACAACAGGACGCCTCCTATAATGATGAGGGTCCTACTCAACGGGATATCTGTCAACATGGAGCTGGACACAGGAGCGAGTCAATCTCTCATGGGCGCTCAACAATTTGAACAACTGTGGCCGCATAAAAGAGACAGACCAAAACTCACAAGGGTCGACACCACACTAAGGACCTATACCAAAGAAATCGTACCAGTCCTTGGCAGCGCCATGCTCTCTGTCACACACAAAGGGACAGTGAACCGACTTCCCCTGTGGATTGTCCCCGGAGACCCCCCAGCAATGCTGGGGAGAAGCTGGCTGGCAAAACTAAACTGGAAATGGGATGATGTCCATGCCATGTCATTAGAGGAACGGACCTCCTGCTCAACAGTTATAAAGCGATTTGAACATCTCTTTCAGCCAGGTGTGGGCACTTTCAAAGGGGCCAAAGTCAAAATCTATATCACACAGGATGCTAGACCGGTCCATCACAAGGCCAGAGCTGTACCCTATGTGATGAGGGAAAAGATTGAACACGAACTAGACAGGCTTCTATGGGAAGGCATTATATCACCTGTGGAATTTAGCGACTGGGTAAGTCCTGTCGTCCTAGTCATGAAGCCTGATGGATCCGTACGAATCTGTAGGGACTACAAATCTACCATAAACAGAGTCTCCCTATAGCAATACCTGCTGCCCAGAGCGGAGGACTTATTTGCCACATTGGTTGGAGGTAAACTTTTCTCAAAATTAGACCTCACATCTGCGTATATGACGCAAGAATTGACCGAGGAATCCAAGCTACTCACCACCATCAACACACATCGATGCCCATTCGGCATCAGGTCGGCAGCTGCCATATTCCAGCGCAACATGGAGAGTCTGCTCAAGTCCATCCCGGGGACGGTTGTATTTCAAGACGACATACTTATCATGGGCAGGGACACCGACTCCCATCTCCGTAATTTGGAGGAAGTACTAAAGCGGTTGGATCAGGTAGTCCTACAAGTCAGGAAATCCAAGTGCCTGTTTCTCGCACCCGAGGTTGAATTTTTGGGCAGAAGGATTGCCACTGATGGAATCCGCCCAACAGAGTCCAAAACAGAAGCAATTTGCCTAGCATCCAGGCCCCGGAATGTCTCAGAACTGCGCGCCTTTCTCGGGCTACTCAATTACTTTGGGAACTTTATGCAGAACTTAAGCATGCTGCTGGAGCCTCTCCACGTGCTACTCAGGAAGGGGTGTGATTGGTTTTGGGGGGACGCCCAGGAACGCGCCTTCAATAAGGCACGCAACCCACTGTGTTCCAACAGTGTTTTGACTTTCTTTGACCCAGGTAAAAAGCTAGTTCTCACATGCGATGCGTCAGCGTACGGGGTCGGGTGCGTTTTGCAACATGTCAATAGTGCGGGCAAATTGCAACCTATAGCTTATGCCACCAGATCACTTTCGCGGGCAGAGCGCGGGTACGGAATGGTAGAGAAGGAGGCACTCGCGTGCGTGTATGGTGTCAAAAAGATGCACCAATACTTTTTCGGGGCCAAATTCGCATTAGAAACCGACCACAAGCCCTTCACGTCCCTCCTATCCGAGAGCAAGGCAATAAATGCCAACGCCTCGGCGCGAATTCAACGGTGGGCACTCATGCTGGCGTCCTACGACTACACAATAAGGCACAGACCAGGCACAGACAACTGTGCCGACGCGCTCAGCAGGCTACCCCTGGTGACCACGGAAGGGTCTGACGAACAAGACTGTGAGATAGTCATGGCAATCAATGCCTTTGAGTTCACAGGTTTGCACATGACGGCTCGCCAAATCAGAGCCTGGACGGCCAGCGACCCCACATTATCCTTAGTAAAAAGATGTGTCCTAACCGGTGACTGGGCAGAGGCTCGTGATGCCTGCCCCGAGGAATTAAAACCCTTTCACAGGTGCATGCATGAGCTATCACTACAAGCAGACTGCCTGATGTGGGGCAGCTGAGTAGTCATGCCTCTGCGAGGCAGAGAGGCATTTGTCCGGGAGTTCCACCGCGAGCACCCGGGGATCGTTCTCATGAAGGCCATAACCAGATCCCACGTCTGGTGGCCTGGTATTTATGCGGACTTGGAGCTCTGCGTCTGAAGGTGCACCATTTGTGCCCAACTCAGCAATGCCCCCAGGAAGGCTCCACTGAGCCCCTGGCCTACCAAACCGTGGTCGCAGGTGCACGTAGACTAAGCGGGCCCATTCATGGGCAAAATGTTCCTCGTAGTTGTAGATGCATTTGCAAAGTGGATCGAATGCACCATTTTAAACTCGAGCACAACCTCCATCACTGTGGAGAGCCTCGCAACCATGTTTGCAACGCACGGAATCCCTGACATATTGGTCAGTGACAATGGTCCGTGCTTCACCAGTGCAGAATTCCAAGACTGTATAATTGACCACGGCATAAATAACGTCAAGACGGCACCGTTAAAGCCGGCCTCCAACGACCAGGCGGAGAGAGCAGTGCAAATCATTAAACAAGGCATGCTTAAAATCCAAGGTCCCATGCTGCAGGGTCACCTGTCGCGACTGCTGCTGGCATACAGATCTCGTCCGCACTCATTGACTGGGATTCCCCCCGCGCAACTGTTGATGAAAAGGACTTTAAAAACAAGGCTCTCATCCTCCCAGACTTGCACGAAATCGTTGAGGCGAAGCGCCGTAAGCTGACTGAGTACCATGACAGAAATTCGAGGGGGAGATGGAATGAGATAGGGGACAAAGTGTTTGCAATAAACTATGGCAGGGGTCCCAAATGGCTTGCAGGGACAGTAACGGGCAAGGAAGGAAACAGGCTACTGGTAGTACAAATGGACAATGGCAAAACCTGCCGGAGGCATGTAGACCAAGTCAAAAGCAGATTTACCAACAACACTGCGTAACCAGAGGCAGAGTACAATGTGGAACTCGCACCACAGCTGGTGGACAGACAGAGGGAACAACCTGAGGAAAAGGCAATCCCAACAGACAGCCCAGGCGAGTCAACAACAATCACACTAATCAAAACAGACAGCCCAGGCGAGATACCAGCAACCACACCCAAAGAAAAACAGACACCAAGGCAAACAACTGAACCACAACTCAGACGCTCCACGCGAGAGCGTAGACCACCTGAGAGACTGAACGTGTAAAGACAATAAGACCTTGGGGGAGGGTGATGTCATGTACCTTACATTATTATATATAACTGTATCCTAACATGCTATACATGACTGTAATAAGATATGACCTGTAACCACCAGCATACCTTACCACCAGGGGTGCACTTGCAAGAGACAGGTAAATAAGGGCAGGTCTCAGGCAAGTGCAGCATTCCAGAGCTGTGAAATAAAGGTGCAGGTCCAGAGTGACCTTGACTTCACTACATGCCTCGTGTGAATCTGTACTGAGGGGATAGGACTTTACAGATATTATGCTCGAAATGACAATAGCTGAGTTATGTCATAAGAGTGCATTGGGATAGAGATGCCACTTTGGGTGCAATCAGCAAACCGGATGAAAATTGCTCTTGAAATTGCGCTGTTTCTCCAATTATGGTTCAAATTTCTCCCAAATACATTTACATAATCACAAATGTAAAATCTTCCATGAACCATACTCAATCGGTCAATGTAATGGAACGTAATTGTTTTGCATTAAAAAATATTCCTTGATATATTTAAGGATGGTAACCTTGTACAGTTTTATTGACGCAGTGGGGTTTATCCACAAAAAATAATCATTTTTTAGAAAGAGTGTCCAATCCTCCACCTGTGAGTAAACTGATTTTAAATCACTGAAAATGATTTTTTTTAAACTATACTGAACCATTTACTAGTTTTATTGATGTACACTAGTCAGTTCCTTAGTAAATAAAATTTAAAAAATGTTAATATGTAAAAACGTTTGCAATGTGCCTACTGGTGCCTGTGTGCTTAAAAAAATGAGCTCAATTTGAAAAGCCTCCACGAGCGGTCGTAAACAGGCGCTTTCGGGAGAAACTCGTTTTCCTCATTATTCCGAACTGGGGGTGTGGCCAGTTTTGTGGTGGCACCTGCTCCACAATAACATGCGGGCTGTGATCCTTACCAGCAGATCCATTACAGACCCATTCCATGTCCGAACCGGGGTCAAACAGGGCTGCGTCATCGCTCCAACCCTCTTCTCAATCATCGTCACTGTCATGCTCCACCTCACAGTCAGCAAGCTCCCCGCTGGAGTGGAACTAAACTACAGAACCAGTGGGAAGCTGTTTAACCTACTCCGCCTCCAGACCAGGTCCAAGACCACCCAAACCTCTGCCGTTGAGTTGCAGTACGCGGACGATGTCTGCGTCTAAGCACATTCTGAGGCTGAACTCCAGGATATAGTCGGTGTATTCACCGAGGCATATGAAAGCATGGGTCTTACGCTTAACATCCGTAAGACAAAGGTCCCCCACCAGCCTGTCCTCGCCACGCAGCACTACCCCCCAGTCATCAAGATTCATGGTGCAGCCCTCGATAACGTGAAGCCTCTTGTCAACAAAGGCAGACATTGATGAGGAGATTCAACATTGCCTCCAGTGCGCCAGTGCAGTTTTCGGCCGCCTGAGGAAAAGAGTGTGAAAAGACCAGGCCCTCAAATCCAGCACCAAGCTCATGGTCTACAGGGCTGTCGTAATTCCCACCCTCCTGTATGGATCTGAGGCATGGACGACTTACAGAAGACACATTAAGGAGATATATCACCAACGACGTCTTCGCAAGATCCTGCAAATCCCCGAGGAGGACAGACACACTAACATCAGTGTCCTCGCCCAGGCTAACATCCCCAGCATTGAAGCGCTAACCACACTTGATCAGCTTCGCTGGGCAGGCCACATGGTTCGCATGACAGACACGCGACTCCCGAAGCAACTGCTCTATGCGGAGCTCCTTCACGGCAAACAAGCCAAAGGTGGGCAGCAGAAACGTTACAAGGACACACACAAAGCTTCCCTGGTGAAATGCGACATCACCACTGGCCGGAGACCGCCCGAGGTGGAGAAAGTGCATCCGGGAGGGCGTTGAGCTCTTCGAATCTCAACGCTGCGAGCGTGAAGAGGTCAAGCGCAGGCAGCGGAAGGAGCGTGCGGCAAACCAGTCCCACCTCCCCCTTCCCCCGACAAATATCTGTCCCATCTGTGACAGGGTCTGTGGCTCTCGTGTTGGACTGTTCAGCCACCAAAGAACTTACTTTAGGAGTGGAGGCAAGTCTTCCTCGATTCCGAGGGACTGCCTATAATGATGGGGCCGGCTTCCAGCACAACGTGTTTTAAACCAGCGTTAATGACTGCAGAAACTCGATTTATGCTTGATGTAACATGCGTTTAAAATTCTGCGATCTTTCGTGCTGCTTTTTTCGAATTCAGCTGGATTTATTTTTAATTTTTCATTCACAGGATGTGGGCGTCGCTGCCAAGGCCAGCATTTACTGCCCATCACAAGTGCGCTGATTGCACTGATAAAACCAACACAAACTAGCAGAAAGTCGAGGCTATTAAGGTTTCATTCATTATTATCACCAAAAATTATTTTATAGCCTCTTGGGACCTCAACTGCATAAGATAGTGTCAGGCATTCAGAGAGCTATGTCAGGTATTGGGATTCCAGTCTAATCTCTCAATTAATTACCAGAATGATCTCATAGAATGATACAGCACAGTAGGAGGCTTGGAAGAACTATGACATTGAAAGTAGGCATACAGGTACAGCAGGCGGTGAAGAAGGCAAATGGCATGTTGGCCTTCATAGCGAGAGGAATTGAGTATAGGAGCGAGGAGGTCTTACTGCAGTTGTACAGGGCCTTGGTGAAGCCACACCTTGAATATTGTGCGCAGTTTTGGTCTCCTAATCTGAGGAAGGACATTCTTGCTATTGAAGGAGTGCAGCGAAGGTTCACCAGACTGATTCCCAAGATGGCAGGACTGACATATGAAGAAAGACTGGATCGACTAGGCTTATATTCACTGGAATTTAGAAGAATGAGAGAGGATCTCATAGAAACATATAAAATTCTGATGGGATTGGACAGGTTAGATGCAGGAAGAATGTTTCCGATGTTGGGGAAGTCCAGAACCAGGGGTCACAGTCTAAAGATAAGGGGTAAGCCAGTTAGGACCGAGATGAGGAAAAACTTCAGAGAATTGTGAACCTGTGGAATTCTGTACCACAGAAAGTTGTTGAGGCCAGTTTGTTGGATATATTCAAAAGAGAGTTAGATGTGGCCCTTACAGCTAAAGGGATCAAGGGGTATGGAGCGAAAGCAAGAATGGAGTACTGAAGTTGCATGATCAGCCATGATCATATTGAATGGTGGTGCAGGCTCAAAGGGCCGAATGGCCTACTCCTGCACCTAATTTCTATGTTTCTATGTTTCTATTATCTGAATGGTGACAGATTAGGAAAAGGGGTGGTGCAACGCGACCTGGGTGTCATGGTACATTAGTCATTGAAGGTTGGCATGCAGGTACAGCAGGCGGTTAAGAAAGCAAATGGCATGTTGGCCTTCATAGCGAGGGGATTTGAGTACAGGGGCAGGGAGGTCTTGCTGCAGTTGTACAGGGCCTTGGTGAGGCCACACCTGGAGTATTGTGTACAGTTTTGATCTCCTAACTTGAGGAAGGACATTCTTGCTATTGAGGGAGTGCAGCGAAGGTTCACCAGATTGATTCCCAGGATGGCAGGACTGACCTATCAAGAAAGACTGGATCAACTGGGCTTGTATTCACTAGCGTTCAGAGGAATGAGAGGGGACTTCATAGAAACGTTTAGAATTCTGATGGGTTCAGACAGGTTAGATGCAGGAAGAATGTTCCCAATGTTGGGGAAGTCCAGAACCAGGGGTCACAGTCTGAGGATAAGGGGTAAGCCATTTAGGACCGAGATGAGGAGAAACTTCTTCACCCAGAGAGTGGTGAACCTCTGGAATTCTCTACCTCAGAAAGTTGTTGAGGCCAATTCACTAAATATATTCAAAAAGGAGTTAGATGTAGTCCTTACTACTAGTGGGATCAAGGGGTATGGCGAGAAAGCAGGAATGGGGTACTGAAGTTGCATGTTCAGCCATGAACTCATTGAATGGCGGTGCAGGCTAGAAGGGCTGAATGGCCTACTCCTGCATCTAATTTCTATGTTTCTATGTTTCTATGACATATGGAATAAAGGACCCCACAGTGTACCGTGAAGGATCAAACCTTCCGCGCAAAGAGTGGACAACCATCAACCGCCTCAGAACTGGTCATGGTCGATGCTGCCACCTTCTCCAGAGATGGAAGATTAAAGCCGCCCCATCATGCGACTGTGGAGCTCCTAATCAGACCCTGGAGCACATAACTGAGCACTGCCCTCAGAGGGAATTTTCAGGCAACCTACAAGATATCCACGCTGTTACAATGGAAGAAAAAGAAAAGACTTGCATTTATATAGCAACTTGCACAACCTCAGGACGTCCCAAAGCGTTTTACAGCCAATGAAGTACTTTTGAAGTGTAGTCACTGTTGTAATGGAGCAAAGAACAAAAGGGAAGGACTGTGGTAGGGTGGAAGGCAGGAGTGATTTAAATGCCAACAGAGATGATAGTGCGAGGCAAAAAGGGGTGACCATGGGACAAGTGAAGAAATGCATCGAGAGGTGCTGTAAATGGCAAAAGCAGCACCTGCTCTCTGAAAAAATGCGAGCAGTGGTTATGATCTGAAATTGTTGAACTCGATATTGAATGCAGATGGCTGTAAAATGCCTAATCAAAAGATGAGATGCTGTTCCTCGAGCTTCCATAATAGATGGAAAATCACAGGCTAGAGTTGTGCAATTGCCAGTACACCAGGAGCACTGAAGTGGAAGTTTGCCCTTTAACGCACTATTAGTGAGTTTGCTGGTGCATATACCATCCCTAATAAGCATGAATTTCTATAAATAAATAAAGTTACCTCTAAAATGTTCAAAAGTTCATTCTTTACACACTTGACAAGCTTTTATATATATTCGGGCCCGACTTTCCAACCCATTAAATGAATGTATGTATATAAGTCTCCCTAGGCTGACACTTCAGTGCAGTGCTGAAGGAGTGCTGCACAGTCGGAGGTGCCGTTTGTCGGATGAGACGTTAAACCAAGGCCCCAGTCTGCCCTCTCAAGTGGATGTAAAAGATCCCATGGCACTGTTTCGAAGAAGAGCAGGGGAGTTATCCCCGGTGTCCTGGCCTTTATCCCTCATCCAATATAACAAAAAAACAGATAATCTGGTCATTATCACATTGCTGTTTGTGAGAGCTTGCTTGTGCACAAATTGGCTGCCATGTTTCCTACATTACGCACCTTGGCGGCCGGCATGGACACGATGGGCCAAAGTGGCCTTCTTCTGTGCGGTAAATTTCTATTCTATGATTCCAACAGTGACTAAACTTCAAAAAGTACTTCTTCGGCTGTAAAGAGCTTTGAGACATCCGGTGGTCGTGAAAGGCGCTATATAAATCCAAGTCTTTCTTTCTTTCTTTCTTCCTTCCTTCCTTCCTTGCTTCCTCAAAAATGGATCCGGAGAGCAAAATTTCTTAACTTGGCATCATCCTGTGGAAATAAGTCTCTATGGCTTTAATGTCCTTTCTATAATGAGCCACCCAAAACTACACACAGTGCTTTAACTGTGGTGGCCTAATTAATGTTTCATATAAATTAAGCTTTACTTCTTTATTTTTTATTCTTTTACTCTGTGGGGTGAATTTCCACGGTTACCGCTGGGCAGAAAACGGGCATTTTACACCCAACCACTGGAAATTAAAATCTGGTGGTAAGAGTGAAAATGTGCCTCTATTTATAAAAACCTAAATGCTATTCGCTTTTTTTGTGTTACTTTAACCACCTGTGTTTGTACTTTATGGGAATGATGTATTTGAACCATTCGGTTCATCCAAACCCTTTGGTCTCCTTCCATTAAATGTATACTTCCAATTATTGTTTTTTCTTCCAAAATCTGCCACCTCGCCCTTATCCACATTAAATTGCAACTGCCACCTGCCTGCCCATTCTGCTAACCCGTCTACGTCTTCTGAACTCTTTTCTTACAGCCCTCTTCTTTTTTACTGTCAGCAAACAAACATATTGTTCCAAAGAGGCAGGTTGTTATGATCTGGAATGCACCTGAAAGGGTAGTGGAAGGAGATTCAATAATAACTTTCAACATTTTGAAATTGTGTTCTCTATAGACACGTCCATCTATATGTATCGAGAACAAAAGTACACACAGCACTGACCTCTGGAGTGTACCACTTCCAACCCTTCTCTAGTCTGAGCAACTTAGCCAAACTCTTTGCTCCTGTCTAGCAACCAACTTTCTGTCCACGCTGCTACATTTCCTCTGATACAATAAGCCTGAAATTGTCGAACAAGCCTAAGGCATCTTCTGAATATCCACATCTACTACAATCCCATTATCTACACAATCAGCCATCTCTTCAAAAAACTCCATTAACTTTGTCAAACACAACTGGTCTTGAGCAAATCTATGCCAGCGGCTTTCATTAACCAATGCATTTCTAAATGATTACCAATTTGATCTTGAATTACAGATTGTTCACAATTGATGTTAAATAGAAACATAGAAAATAGGTGCAGGAGTAGGCCATTCGGCCCTTCGAGCCTGCACCACCATTCAATATGATCATGGCTGATCATGCAACTTCAGTATCCCATTCCTGCTTTCTCTCCATACCCCTTGATCCCTTTAGCCGTAAGGGCCACATCTAACTCCCTTTTGAATATATCTAACGAACTGGCCTCAACAACTTTCTTTGGTAGAGAATTCCACAGGTTCACTAACTGGTCAATAGATTACTGGTTTATCCTTTGCTACCATTCTGAGACAGTTTGTTACATCAGCCACTTTCCAGTCTCACTGCACAAATTGCATATTTAAGGAAGATTGAAAAATTATGAGCGGAACCTCTGCTGTCTCATCCTAGACTTCTTTTAACAGCCATGGGGTCATGCCATAAGAGCCCGGTGATCTATCCACTCGAGTTCTGAGACTTTTTTCAGAACCAATTCTTTTTCTACAGTTATCTCTATCAATTGTTCCATATTCTCCTCTAGGTTACTTCCACTCATAACAATTTTTTTGTATAAGGCGATGCAACATATTTAATGAATATATCTGCCATACCTTCATCCTCCACAATTAGCTTCCCTCCTCCTTCATCCCTGAGCCGTTCTACCTTCTCTTTGCCTCTTATTTTACTGTTAATATATTTATAAAAACATTTACTATTTCATTATATACTATCTGCTAACCTTTTTCTTATTTCTTTTTAGCTTTTCAAATCTCCCATTTCACCTCCATACTACATATATTCTCCATAATTATCTTTAGCATTTAAGCCCGACTTTATCATATGCCTCCCTCTTTAGTATCACTTTCATTTTAATCTCTCTATTTATTCATGGAATCTATCTTTCATGCATTCCCGTTTTGCCTTCTAGAAATTGTTACATATGCAGACTATAGATATAATCTCTGTGTGGTCACTGTATAGTTGCATAAAATGGAGACTTGTTACCTGATGTACTTCAATAAGGTTTACACTGTGTATATATTATGCTGTCCACCAGAGGGCACTACGGTGGGAGACCTGAGGGTCACCTGCATAGGTGTGCAGGGCCCAGTATAAAAGGCTGCCCACCATGCTTGTGCCTCACTCTGGAGTTACGAATAAAGGACCAAGGTCACTACATTTGAGTACAATACATTGCCTCGTGGAGTCATAAAAACATAGAAACATAGAAAGTAGGTGCAGGAGTAGGCCATTCGGCCTTTCGAGCCTGTACCACCATTCAAGATCATGGCTGATCATGCAACTTCAGTACCCCATTCCTGCTTTCTCTCCATACCCCTTGATCCCTTTAGCTGTAAGGGCCACATCTAACTCCCTTTTGAATATATCTAATGAACTTGCCTCAACAACTTTCTGTGGTAGAGAATTCCACAGGTTCACAATTCTCTGAGTGAAGATGTTTCTCCTCATCTCGGTCCTATATGGCTTACCCCTTATCCTTAGACTGTGACCCCTGGTTCTGGACATCCCCAACATCAGGAACATTCTTCCTGCATCTAACCTGTCCAATCCCGTCAGAATTTTATATGTTTCTATGAGATCCCCTCTCATTCTTCTAAATTCCAGTGTATATAAGCCTAGTCGATCCAGTCTTTTTTCATATGTCAGTCCTGCCATCCCGGGAATCAGTCTGGTGAACCTTCGCTGCACTTTCTCAATAGCAAGAATGAACTTCCTCAGATTAGGAGACCAAAACAGTACACAATATTCAAGGTGTGGCCTCACCAAAGCCCTGTACAACTGCAGTAGGATCTCCCTGCTCATTCATAAGTGCATTGCAGACATAACAGGAATGTGTTTATTTTGCATTCTATGGCATGGAAATGAGTTTTGGCCAGTTTTGGGGTCTCTGAGAGTGCACGCCAGATGCCAGAGGCTCACCCGAAATTGGGTCTTGGGCCTCAACAGCATGTCACCGGACAATCGGGCATCCAGAGGGAGCTCACCGGTTCCACCAGGATGACGTTGGGCCGGCTACCTCTCTGGGTAACAGTCCTCGGGCAGGTCCAGGAAAGGGAGAGGTGCAGGGTTACAGACCTAGAACTGGTAATTGGGATTAGACGGGATAACCTTTTGTTGAATGGTGCAGATCATTATCATCGGCGGTCCCTCGAACGAGGATGACTTGCTTCCACGAATTCACAGATTTTTTAATGAAGGACCCGATGTTCCAGTCCTGAACTCCAATTGAAGGGGTGGAAGATGCGTGTGCGTGGATTTTTTTAATGTGTGGTGGCCGTTGCACATCAGCCACCACACGGGCTTGACAGAGCTAGGCCTTTATCCAGTGGCAAGGGTTAACCAGGACGACTGAAGACCTGCTCTGCTGCACGGACCTAGTGCACACATATCGCAGTGTGGGCAGCAGGACATAGAAACATAGAAAATAGGTGCAGGAGTAGGCCATTCGGCCCTTCGAGCCTGCACCACGATTAAATAAGATCATGGCTGATCATTCACCTCAGTACCCCTTTCTTGCTTTCTCTCCATACCCCTTGATCCCTTTAGCCATAAGGGCCATATTTAATATATCTCTCTTGAATATATCCAACGAACTGGCATCAACAACTCTCTGCGATAGGGAATTCCACAGCAACAACTCTCTGAGCGAAAAAGTTTCTCCTCATCTCGGTCCTAAATGGCTTACCCCTTATCCTTAGACTATGTCCCCTGGTTCTGGATTTCTCCAACATCAGGAACATTCTTCCTGCATCTAACCTGTCCAGTCCCGTCAGAATTTTATATGTTTCTATGAGATCCCCTCTCATCCTTCTAAACTCCAGTGAATACAGGCCCAGTCGATCCAGTCTCTCCTCATATGTCAGTCCTGCCATCCCGGGAATCAGTCTGGTGAACCTTCGCTACACTCCCTCAATAGCAAGAACGTCCTTCCTCAGATTAGGAGAACAAAACTGAACACATTATTCCAGGTGAGGCCTCACCAAGGCCCTGTACAACTGCAGTAAGACCTCCCTGCTCCGATACTCAAATACCCTAGCTATGAAGGCCAACATACCATTTGCCTTCTTCACCGCCTGCTGTACCTGCATGCCAACTTTCAATGACTGATGTACCATGACACCCAGGTCTCGTTGCACCTCCCCTTTTCCTAATCTGCCGCCATTCAGATAATGTTCTGCCTTCGTGTTTTTGCCACCAAAGTGGATAACCTCACATTTATCCACATTATACTGCATCTGCCATGCACTTGCCCACTCACCTAACCTGTCTAAGTCACCCTGCAGCCTCTTAGCATCCTCCTCACAGCTCACACCTCCACCCAGCTTAGTGTCATCTGCAAACTTGGAGATATTCCATTCAATTCCTTCATCTAAATCATTAATGTATATTGTAAATAGCTAGGGTCCCAGCACTGAGCCCTGCAGCACCCCACTGGTGCAGATATAATGGTAAGTATTGCAGGGAATCGAATGTGGCCAGAGTGATCTCCTGGACTAGTTTCGATCCCCTGGATGGGTCGGTGAGAAATTTTTCCAGATTTTTTTTTCCACAATTGGACTGGGTTTTTATCTGTTTTTTGCCTCTACCAAGAGATCACATGGCTCCGATTGGAGTAGAGTGTATGATGTTTTAGTGTAAGGGGTTTCGCAGTTGTGTGGGGTGGACTGGTTGGGCTGGATGCTCTTTACCTTTCCGTCATTGTTCATGAGTTTATATGTAACCTCTAGGGCTGCTGACCAAGGGCCGTGCGGCTCTTTGTCGGCCGGCACGGACACGATGGGCCGAAATGGCCTCCTTCCGCGCTGTAAATTTCTATGTTTCTATGTGATTGGAAGGGCGGGCGGGGTGGGAGGGGTCGAGAGGGAGGGAGGGTGTGAATGGGAGGGGAGAGATGCAATCAGGAGGGAGGGAGGAGCCTATCATAAGGGGAGGGTGAAATCGAGAGGGTAGCAATCGGGAGGGGGGTGGTGGGGTGCGAGGGGCAAGGCGACCAGAAGGGTGCCCGAGGAGACCTACATCAATCCTCGGGACTGCTGTGGGACCAGGAGGAGAGACAAGTGGGTTTAGCCTGAGCCACACTTCTGAAGTTCCGAGCCTTAAAAGCAAAAGTGGCACCTTTTTTAAATCTCTGCTATGCCTTCACAGGATAATATGCAGCCATTAATTAAAATACACTTTCTTTCTGTGGAACTTCATTTCATGGATAATCAGATGTATTTGCCACCAACACTTGGGAAGGTCATAATGTTTATTTTGAGTATGTTCTATCCTTTACACAAACTGTGTTAATGTAGCATCTGTTTCCCCATCAACCTCTCAATAATACCAATTACAGACTAATATCCCTGGGGATTGAATAAATTAATGTAAGCCAGTCCGAGGCCTGAAAGCACATTAATATGCATTAATTTATCAGAGCTCAAAGAATGTTACCAGAGAAATGACATTAATCAGAGGTTAACAAGAAAATGCTGGATGTTGTAGTAATGATTCCATAACTTTAAGAAATGTACTGTGGGAAGGAGTAACATGACTTGTAACCAAATATGGCAACTTAGAGTGGCAGAGAGAATGCTTCTGTTTACAGCATTAGTAATACATTTTAGTGACACTTCATAATGTTATCTATTCCTTGTAAGTGTGCAGAATGGATGTAAAATATTCGAAGTTTGGTTGCTTGGTACAATACAGACCTAACCAGCAAGAGTTCGGACAACGAAATCCCTGATCGCAATACAAGGGGAAAAGAACAAAGCCCTTACCTACCTCACTTGCTTACTCACTCACTCACTCACCCACTCACTCATTCACTCACTCACTCACTCATTCACTTGCTCATTCACTCACTCACTCACTCACTCACTCACTCACTCACTCGCTCGCTCACCCACTCATCCACTCGCTCACTCACTCACTCACTCGCTCACCCACTCACTCTTTCTATCTTTCTTTATTTTTCTATACATGTAATTTACTGTGGCAATTCAGGAGGCCCATTGTGATGTATCTGGTACATACACTTTTATAGGTGCCTGGCCAGATGTTGTGAGCCAACTAGCAGCTATGGCAGGCCACATAGTTCACATGCCAGACACGTGACTCCCAAAGCAAGCGCTCTACTCGGACATCCTTCATGGCAAACGAGCCAAAGGTGGGCAGAGGAAACGTTACAAGGACACCCTCAAAGCCCCCCTGATAAAATGCAACATCCCCACTGACACCTGAGAATCCCTGGCCAAAGACCGCCCTAAGTGGAGGAAGTGCATCCGGGAGGGCGCTGAGCACCTCGAGTCTCATCGCCGAGAGCATGCAGAAATCAAGCGCAGGCAGCGGAAAGAGCGAGCGGCAAACCTGTCCCACCCTCCCTTACCCTCAACAACTATCTGTCCCACCTGTAACAGGACTGTGGCTCTCATATTGGACTGTACAGCCACCTAAGAACTCATGTTAAGAGTGGAAGCAAGTTTTCCTCGATTCCGAGAGACTGCCTATGATGATGATGATGAGGAAGATGATGGTTGAAACTTCTGATGAAAAAGAGCAGTTTGGTGCAAACATTTGGCCCAAAACTTACTGAAGTAGGCCATCTTGGGGAAGCTCGATACATTCTATGTAATCCTGTGGGGTGCGCCGTTAGCTAGACCTTTTCCCTCACCCTTCAGTTTGAAAAATGTTTGTCGTGCAAATTGCTGGAAGTTCAAGCTGATAACAGCACAGCAAAGTCAATGGGGCATCTAGGACCTTGATGAACAATGGGACCAACAACCTATCTCCTTGCCCAATGAGAGTTAAAGACTGATAAAGAAACAGAGGAATAACAGAAAAGGAAATAGAGTGAGTTAGAGTCAAATCAGGTCCAGAAAGAGAAATAGAGAGGAAAAGAAAGATGGGATTACGAGAGACAGAAACAAAGAGATAGAAAGGAAAGGCAAGAAAAATTTGAAACATTTTAAAATCTGCAACAACAATTTACTACCTGCAGGAATGAGACGCCACAATTTAATTTGTTCATTTGCTGGGCCAGAGAGGAGCATAAATGTCATCATTAAAAAAGTACCAGCCCTAATTTTCTGCGCTGAGTTTAACTGACAATTAACGTGAAAATGTAACTATTTCAAACCCGTGGTGGGGCTGAGGCCACGTTTCCATTTTCATGAGGCTAACGGCAATTTTTCCATTTTCATGAGGCTAACGGCAATTTGTGGCAATTCGGCATTCAAGGGGTATCTCTTCCTCACCACAGGTTGCTGGACGATTTGCACAATAATAACGATGTGCGCATTAAACTCGCTGTTATTTTGGTTGCAAATTCTGGATATTAACTTTTACCTGGTTACTGTATTACTAATTGACACATAGCATACAGGTAATTTACACAATGCAATATAAAGAATTGGCATTTTACAAGTGTTGAGGGGAATGATGTAACTAGATGGGTGAGGAAGTTCAGTTCAGGAGCACTATGAAGCTGTTGAACATGAATTAACTTCAAGTTAGTTACATGCCAAGAAATGTGGAAAGGGTTTTCTCAATTGATCGCTGAGTAAATGCACCATGTGGTGTGGCATCGGTTGTGTATCTATAAAGCATGCACTCCCATGTTCCGCCACCAGGGAGTGCATCCCCTGAAGTCCCAAGCATCCCTTGGGAGCACTGTACATAAGCCAGCCCCTAAGGCCTGTTCCTCACCCTGGAATGTCTTCAAAGACTGAGGTCACTGTTACTTTAACCTCCCTGTGTTCAGTCTCATCTGTGTTAGGAACACAATAACTGGCGACGAGTACACGAATCCAACGCAAAGATGCAGCAAACTGTGGGCATCCTGGAGAAGTTCTCGGAGGGTGAGGACTGGGAAGCCTATGTCGAACGGCTAGACCAGTACTTTGTAGCCAATGAGCTGGACGGAGAAGGAAGCGCTGCAAAAAGGAGAGCGGTCCTCCTCACAGTCTGCGGGGCACCGACCTACAGCCTCATGAAGAATCTTCTGGCTCCGGTGAAACCCACAGATAAGTCGTATGAGGAGCTGTGTACACTGGTTCGGGAGCATCTTAACCCGAGGGAGAGCGTGCTGATGGCAAGGTATCGGTTCTATACGTACCAGCGATCTGAAGGTCAGGAAGTGGCGAGCTACGTCGCCGAGCTAAGTCGACTTGCAAGACAATGTGAGTTTGATGGCTACCTGGAGCAAATGCTCAGAGACTTTTTTGTACTGGGCATTGGCCACGAGACCATCCTACGAAAACTTTTCACTGTAAAGACATCGACCCTCAGTAAGGCCATTGCGATAGCACAGGCGTTTATGTCCACCAGTGATAACACCAAACAAATCTCTCAGCACAAGTGCTAGCAATGTTCATAAATTAACTGGAATGTACAGGGCAGAACCCACTGCCAGCAGGTGACCCATATGACTTTGAGTCCGCAACAAAGGATGAATGCAAGGCAATTCACACCTTGTTGGCGTTGTGGAGGCTTCCATTCAGCCTATTCATGCCGCTTCAAAGGGTATGTTTGCAAGAGCTGTGGAACAATGGGGCACCTCCAATGATCTTGCAAACGAGCTGCAAGCTCTGCAAAACCTGCTAACCACCACGTGGCAGAGGAGGATCGGTCCATGGTGGACCAAAGCAATTTTGAGCCTGAGCGAGAGGAGGCAGATACTGAAGTACACAGGATGCACACATTTTCGACAAAATGTCCACCTATAAAGCTAAACGTAAAACTGAATGGCTTATCTGTAGCCATGGAACTGGACACTGGCACTAGCCAATCCATCATGAGTACAAAGATGTTTGAGAAACTACGGTGCAACAAGGCACTCAGACCAGTCCTGAGCCCCATCCACACGAAACTGAGAACGTACACCAAAGAGCGTATCACTGTCGTGGGCAGCACCATGGTCAAGGTCACCTACGAGGGCACGGTGCACAAACTGCCACTCTGGATTGTCCCGGGCGATGGCCCCAAACTGCTTGGAATGAGCTGGCTGGGCAAAATCCGCTGGAACTGGGATGACATCCAAGCTCTATCACATGTCGATGAGGCCTCATGTACCCAGGTACTTAACAAATTTCCTTCCCTTTTTGAGCCAGGCATTGGAAACTTTTCCAGGGCGAAGGTGCGGATCCACTTGGTCCCAGAGGCCGACCCATTCACCACAAGGCGCGAGCGGTACCTCACATGATGAGGGAGAGAGTGGAAATCGAGCTGGACAGGCTGCAACGCGAGGGCATCATCTCTCCAGTGGAATTCAGAGAGTGAGCTAGCCCGAATGTTCCAGTACTCAAAAGTGATGGCACGGTCAGGATTTGCGGCGATTATAATGTAACTATTAATCATTTCTCGCTACAGGACCAATACCCGCTACCTAAGGCAGACAACCTATTTGCGATGCTGGCAGGAGGCAAGACGTTCACCAAGCTCGACCTGACTTCAGCTGACATGACGCAGGAGCTGGTGGAGTCTTCGAAGGGCCTCACCTGCATCAACATGCACAAGGGACTGTTCATCTACAACAGATGCCCGTTTGGAATTCGGTTGGTTTCAGCGATCTTCCAGAGAAACATGGAGAGCCTACTCAAGTCGGTACCACGCACGGTGGTTTTTCAGGATGACATATTGTTCACAGGACGGGACACCGTCGAGCACCTACAAAACCTGGAGGAGGTCCTCCATCGACTGGATCGCATAGGGCTGCGGCTGAAGAGGTTGAAATGCGTCTTCATGGCAACAGAAGTGGAGTTTTTGGGGAGAAAGATCGCGGCGGATGGCATTCGGTCCACAGAAGCCAAGACAGAGGTTATCAGGAACGCGTCCAGGCCACAGAACGTCACGGAGCTGTGGTCGTTCCTGGGACTCCTCAACTATTTTGATAACTTCCTACTGGGGTTAAGCACCCTCTTAGAGCCCCTACATGTGTTGTTGTGTAAAGGTGAGAACTGGGTATGAGGAAAAAAAACAAGTAATTGCTTTTGAGAAAGGCAGAAACATTTTATGCTCCAGCGCTGCTTGTATTGTATAACCCGTGTAAAAGACTCGTACTAGCACGTCATGCGTCATCGTACGGAGTCGGGTGTGCATTACAACAAGCTAACATTGCGGGGAAGTTTCAACCTGTCGCCTATGCTTCCAGGAGCTTGTCTAAGGCCGAGAGGGCCTACAGCACGATTGAGAAAGAGGCATTAGCGTGTGTGGTCGGGGTAAAGAAAATGCATCAGTACCTGTCTGGCCTCAAATTTGAGCTGCAAACCGATCACAAGCCCCTCATATCCCTGTTCGCTGAAAACAAGGGGATAAATACTAATGCCTCAGCCTGCATACAAAGGTGGGCACTCGCGCTATCAGCATATAACTATACCATAGGCCAGGCACCGAGAACTGTGCGGATGCTCTCAGTTGGCTACCATTGCCCACCACGGGGGTGGAAATGGCGCAGCCTGCAAACTTGTTGCTGGTGGTGCAGCCCGCAGACTTGTTGATGGTAATGGAAGCGTTTGAAAATGATAAATCACCTGTCACAGCCCGCCAGATTAGGACTTGGACCAGCCAAGATCCTCTGCTGTCCCTAGTAAAAAACTGTACTGCATGTAAGCTGGGCTAGCATCCCCGTTGAAATGCAAGAGCTAATCAAGGCGAAAGGACAAGCTGTCCATTCAGGCAGACTGCCTGTTGTGGGGTAACAGCATAGTGCTACCCAAAAGGGGCAGAGAGACGTTCATCTCGGATGCCCACAGCACACACCCGGGTATAGTAATGATGAAAGCGATAGCCAGATCCCACGTGTGGTGGCCGGGCATCGACTCTGACTTAGAGTCCTGTGTACGGCAATGCAGCGTATGTGCTCAGTTGAGCAAAGGTGCCCAGAGAGGCACCACTAAGTTTGTGGTCCTGGCCCTCCAGACCATGGTCGAGGATCCATGTCGACTATGCAGGCTCGTTTCTCGGTAAAATGTTCCTGGTGGTGGTGGATGCTTTTTCAAAATGGATTGAATGTGAAATAATGTCGGGAAGCACCACCACCACCACCATTGAAAGCCTGAGGGCCATGTTTGCCACCCATGGCCTGCCTGACATACTGGTCAGTGACAACGGGCCATATTTCACCAGTGCCGAATTTAAAGAATTCATGACCCGCAATAGGATGAAACATGTCACCTCGGCCCCGTTTTAACCAGCCTCCAATGGGCAGGCAGAACAGGCAGTACAAACAATCAAACAGAGCCTTAAACGAGTCGCAGAAGGCTCACTCCAAACTCGCCTGTCCCGATTACTGCTCAGCTACCGCACGAGACCCCACTCGCTCACAGGGGTGCCCCCGGCTGAGCTACTCACGAAAAGGACATGTAAAACCAGACTCTCGCTGGTTCACCCCAGCCTGCATGATAAGGTAGAGAGCAGGCGGCAGCAACAAAATGTAAACGATGGTCGCGCCACTGTGTCATGGAAAATTGATCTGAATGACCCTGTGTATGTGCTAAACTATGGACATGGTCCCAAGTGGATCGCGGGCACGGTGATAGCTAAAGAAGGGAGTAGGGTGTTTGTAGTCAACCTAGACAATGTACAAATTTGCAGAAAGCACCTGGACCAAACGAGGCTGCGGTTCACAGACTGCCCTGAACAACCCACAGCAGACACCACCTTTTTCGAGCCCACAACACACACCCAAAGGATCAATGACACCACGCCGGACTAGGAAATCGAACCCATCACGCCCAACAGCCCAGCAAGGCCAGGCTCACCTAGCAGCCCTGCAGGGCCAACAACATGCCAGCCCAGCGAGGGGCACAGCCAACACACCAGAACAGACATTTGTACCGAGGCGGTCCACCAGGGAAAGAAAGGCTCCCGACCGCCTCACCTTGTAAATAGTTTTCACTTTGACTTTGGGGGGGAAGTGATGTTGTGTATCTGTAAAGCATGCACTCCCATGTTCCGCCACCAGGGAGCACATCCCCTGAAGTCCCAAAGGATCCCAGCATCCCTTGGGAGCACTGTATATAAGCCGGTCCCTAAGGCCTGTTCCTCACTCTGGAGTGTCTGATTAAAGACTGAGGTCACCGTTACTTTAACCTCCCTGTGTGCAGGCTCATCTGCGTTAGGAACACAACAGCATCGAGGTCCAAACATCAGAAATATTTCAAGTTCAATCCATGGTCTGTGCCTGAATTTGCTGATCTCAGTTAGGTGCATTACAGGTGACTCAGTTGAGCGAGAGAAATCAAGCGGCCGGAATTGCCCACCCCCTGTCGGAAACAGAGCGCGCCTGCCGCTTTTGATAAATCCTGGCCACTGCGGTGGCCCATATTGCGAAATTCAGCTCTTTAGCGTTTTTTTTTGGAAAGGGGCGGAAGTTGGTCAAAATGGGGGCGGGACGGAGAAATCAGTTATAAGAGGGGTGGGCGGAGTGTCCCATTCAGTTAAAGGGGAGAGCCGCTGCGAGCTCTGCAGGTTTTTCAGTGAGGTCCAAAGGACACCAGGGAGAGTTTCGGCTGGGCCAGCGGCCTGGCAACCAAGAAGGATTGTGTGCCAGGCTGCCTATTGGCGACCCGACCCGGCCAAACCCGGGGGCAGAATTGTCGGGCCGACCTGGCAGCCGGCCGACAAAAAAAAGTAAGATGGCGGCCACGGCAGTGCGCCCTCCCCTTTAATGGCAGCTGCGCCGCCATTTCCAAGACAGTGCACCGACAGAAAAAACTGTTGGGGTCACCGAGCGGCAGGCCGGAAGATTTTCTCCGCTGAATTTCGCTTCTGGGGCGGAACGTCGTATGTGCGCGCTCTGATGATGCACCGAGGAGGGATCGGCAGCAGCGGGGCAGAAGTGGAGCGGATCTGGTCACTGCCGGAATACCACAGGAGAGCAATTTCTAAAATGGTGGCCATTCGCCGAAAAATCGGCGGCCATTCCGCGCCGCCACATGGCCCCGCTTTCCGGCGGCAACAGGCCTTAACGAAAGGGGCAATTTTGGCGCCAAATGTCATGTCAATGGCCCTGAAAATCTCCATTGGATGTATCCCAGGGTAAGTGCCAGGATATGCCAGCCGAGGCTCTCCAATGCTGACCTTCCCTCCCAAGCCTGGCCTTCCTTGGTCAAACAGCCGATCAGGATTCATTGAATGGCCATATGTGCATGATGCCACAGCATGAATGAAATGAGAGTCGAGGTTTGTAGGGGGGGGGAGAAAAACATTAAGAAAATCGCCTCAGTTCAGTTGTAGTATATAAAATGTATCAACTTCTAATTCCCATTAATGCAAAAAAATTCATTTTGAATTCATTCCCATTATATAAAACTCCTGACCCAGTTAAATGCTGCAAACATATAAGGTTACTGAATTAACTGTGTATTCGTTGCTTAGCATCTCCTAAATATTGCCAACTACCTCTTGCACGCTATCTTCTGATAAAAGATATGCAATACAAATTGTCACACAGATTACACTGCAGCCTGAATGATTACATTGGCTGAAGTGCAAGCACAACAAATAGTACATGTTTTAAAATGTAGACAAGAGTTCATAATCTCAACAGCACTGCGATCTAAACATAGCTTTTGGTTTGCATGCATTCATCAAAATTCATCTGCGGCAAAATGCAATAACTGTACAGGGACAGCAGGAAGCCATGTTTAAAAAGTGCCCGTGTTCTTCATTATAGTGCTTTGGTTATGTTTCATTCCCAGGTGCTGCCAAGAAGAAAAGGGATTAGATACAATATACGGCACAGAAACAGGTCATTCGGACCAACCAGTCCATGCCGGTGTTTATGCTCCACTCGAGCCTCCTCCTGTCTTTCCTCATCGAAACCTATCAGCATAACTCTCTATTCCCTTCTCCCTCATATGCTTGTCTGGCCTCCCCTTAAATGGATCTATACTATTCGCTTCAGCCACTCCCTGTGGTAGCGAGGTCCACATTCTCACCACTCGTTGGGTAACGAAGTTTCTGCTGAATTCCTTATTGGATTTCTTGATGACTATCTTATATTGATGGCCTCCAGGGAGTGGAGACGTAAGTCAGGTCCTTGCTCTCGCTAGGCTGCCATGGCATTTCCAAGTCTTGTTCATGCTGGCCTCTCTGGTGCCCACGTGCACCAGGCGCTCCAATGGCACTGAAGTGGGAGGGGAGAATTCTCAGCCCTCCCGCTTCAATTTCCTCTACGTCCATTAATAGCACACTCGGACACAGGGGTGCCGTAGAACAGCTGGTGGAGGGCTTGCACCAGGACACATCTCAATCCAAAGAGGACGGGTGCAGCAGGGTGGATTATTTTTCTTTTCTTCCAGCAGGATCTCTCAGGATCAGCGTCTTTTGGCTGCTGCTCTCCAGAAATCGCCCAGGTCACTGGCCAGCTGCAGGCCTCTCAGCTTGTTCTGGGGTCATTCTGGGCCCGGGGGGTGGGGGGGGCAGGTAATTTGAGTGATCCGAGACCTTCACAGGTACAGTGCACTTCAAGTATGCTGCACCGGTCTTGTACCTGCTGCAAGGGTGGGAGAGGAAAATCAGTCTGAAGGTGTTGTTTACCAAGTTATCATCATCACAGGTGTTGTGTATGCATGCCTGTTTACTGTGTGATGTCTGTAACACTGCATGCAACACTGAATGTACCCTTGTACCGTACACACCTTACCGGTACACTAGAGGGTGCTGTTGCTGGAGACCCGGGGGTTGCCTGCACACAGCAGGTAACCCAGTATAAAAAGGAACACACAGCTTGTTGTCAGCATTCAGGAGCTGCTTATAAAGGACTGCAGGTCTGCAGAGTTTATGTACCATACCCTGCCTTGTGGAGTCATTACTAAAGGTGCCTACATACACTACAACTGGCGACGGGAATACGGGATCACGAACTACACACTCAACATGTCTAACCTCAGCAACTTTCAGCAATTTACGGAGTGGGAAGATTGGGATACCTTTGTGGAAAGATTGGAACACTTCTTTATAGCCAACGACCTGAAAGGGGACACACCGGCCACACTACCGAACAAACGCAGGGCCATCCTGCTTAGCAGTTGTGGGCCCACCATCTATGGTCTCGTCAGGGACTTACTAGCCCCAGAGAAGACAACCACCAAGAGCTATGAGGAACTTGTAACAATCATACAGGAACAACTAAAACCGAAAGAAAGCATCCTCACAGCCAGGCACCGGTTCTACACTTACCGGCGACCTGCTGGGCCAAGAAATTGCCAAGTAGCTGCACCGTGTGAGTTTGGCGACCACCTTAATGAAGCACTAAGGGACATATTTATCATTGGAATTGGCCACGAATGCCTCCTACACAAATTGCTCTCAGCTGGCATCACGGTCACTCTGCAGAAAGCAATTCAAGTGAGCCAGGCCTACATGGTTTCGGCCAGCGACTCCAGGCGAATACTGACCCAGGACTCTAAACCGGCGAGCGCAGTGCACCGCATGGATACTTCTAAAGGCAGAAATGCTGTCCCGAGTCCCGCAACCCTGAGTCCGCCACATGGGGCAAACCGGATGGCCCCGTGCTGGCGCTGTGGAGGAAACCACAGGACCCACCAGTGCCGCTACAAAGACTATGCATGCAAGGGCTGCAAAGAGAAAGGGCACCTTCAGAGAATGTGCAGAAAAGGCTGAACTCACTGTGTCTCTGATGAGTTGACTAATCACCGGGGCTCCGGCACAGATGAAGATGAAGCTGCTCTAACCCTGGGAGAGGAATATGGAATCTTTACCTGCTCCACCGGAAGTTCTCCGTGGATGATGGAAGTGGACATCGACGGGGTCCCAGTCTCCATGGAGATCGACACAGGGGCGAGCCAGTCTGTGATGAGCCAAAAGACCTTTGAAAAAATTTGGAGGAATCCTGCCACTCGACCAAAACTGTCTCCTGTCCAGGCAAAGCTGCTCACCTACACCAAAGGTAAAATCCAAATCGTTGGCAGTGTAGACATCCAGGTCTCCCAGGGTGGTGTGTTGCACAAACTCCCCCTGTGAATTGTAGCCGGCGACGGTCCCACGCTGCTGGGCAGGAATTGGATGAACCAGGTCCACATCAGGCCAAGTGGTGCTGTGGAAGAAAAGAGCACCACAGCCTGCCTGCAGCAAGACCACAGAATGGCTTCAGCACCACAAGAACGTGGAAGAAAAGAGCACCACAAAATGGCTGCAGCACACCAAGCAGCAGACCTGCATTCAAAATGGCCTCCTCCATGCCACGAGTCAACATGGAGGAGCATCATGTGACATCGAGCAGCCAATCGGATTTGAAAGCTACCTTAAAGGAGACCGGTAACCAAAAAAATTTAAAGGGGAAGTTCCAACAATTTGAGTACACGGACTTTAAAGCTAAAGGTGCAATTAAAGGGAGCAAGTATGAAAATGTATGCAATGTAACCATGAATTGTGATGCTGGTTTAACTAATGTGACTAATGAGATGAATGCAGGTGTCAGTAAGGTTAAGAACAAGTTTATTATGCTTAACAATAATGATAGAGATTGTGAAATGCCTAATATAACCATGTCTGTTGAAACCAGGACACCCAAAAGTGATGCAAGTGCTAGAATGTATAATGCAGGCTCGACTATGTGTGATCAGAACCAAGGTGTCATGTATACCGGTAGGACACTGCCAAATGCCATTGGGTCCTACAGGGACCATGCTAATGCCAATGGAACCCCGCTGTGGGAGACCCCCAGGTCCAGCAGGCTACCTGACCATGTAGCCTGGACCTTTGGAACGAATGTGATGCCCCTTGCAGGACACACACAGCCAGTGGGAGCACACCCACTACAGGGACAGTGGTCAATGGGCAGCCCAGTCACCACCAAATGCAACCTGCACCAGATCAGCCCTACAGCCCCTGGCCACCAGGGCCAACACCAGAAGCATGAGGCCAATACCCTCCAGCTTCCCTGGTAAACCCTGGGATGACCTGACCCTCATCCCTATTGGTGGACAAGGAGCCCATCCGGTCTTGTGGCCCTGCCCACCATCCCGCATCACAGTGTATACACACCATGCACTGCTGCCGTGGCTACCTCCCCGAGGGATCCCACAACAGTGACACCCACTTGGTCTGTGTGTGAGGGAGGGGAAACGTACGAGGCCAGC
Source organism: Pristiophorus japonicus (assembly GCF_044704955.1). Classification (NCBI taxonomy): domain Eukaryota; kingdom Metazoa; phylum Chordata; class Chondrichthyes; family Pristiophoridae; genus Pristiophorus; species Pristiophorus japonicus. The sequence goes on from NC_091990.1 coordinate 172,712,439, forward strand.
CTCAAGCACAGGGGTCACACCTGGCAACCACACAACCCTCACCACAACCTCCCATAACCCACCACTGATCACCTCCCCTGGTCATGACAACTAGGATATGAAAAGTGCTCAGGGGGGAGTATTGTTGTGTAGGCATGCCGTTCACTGTGTGATGTCTGTACCACTCTCATGCAACATTGAATGTACCCTTGTACTGTACACACCTTAGAGGGTGATGTTGTTGGAGACCCAGGGGTTGCCTGCACACGGCAGGTAACCCAGTATAAAAAGGAACACACAGCTTGTTGTCAACACTCAGGAGCTGCTTATAAAGGACTGCAGGTCTGCAGAGTGTAAGTACCATACCATACCTCGTGGAGCCATTACTAAAGGTGCCTACATACACCACAATAGGCAGTCCCTCAGAATCGAAGAAGACTTGCTTCCACTCTTCAAATGAGTCATTTGGTGGCTGAACAGTCCAATATGAGAACCACAGTCCCTGTCACAGGTGGGACAGACAGTTGAGGGAAGGGGTGGGTGGGACAGGTTTGCCGTACGCTCTTTCCGCTGCCTGCGCTTGATTTTTGCATGCTCTCGGCGATGAGCGCCCTCGCAGATGCACTTCCTCCACTTAGGGCGGTCTTTGGCCAGGGACTCCCGGGTGTCAGTGGGGATGTTGCACTTTATCAGGGAGGCTTTGAGGGTGTCCTTGTAACATTTCCTGTGCCCACCTTTGGCTCGTTTGTCATGAAGGAGTTCCGAGTAGAGCGCTTGCTTTGGGAGTCTTGTGTTAGGGGGATCAAGGGGTATGGCGAGAAAGCAGGAATGGGGTACTGAAGTTGCATGTTCAGCCATGAACTCATTGAATGGCGGTGCAGGCTAGAAGGGCCGAATGGCCTACTCCTGCACCTATTTTCTATGTTTTCTATGTTTCCATGTGGACAATGTGGCCTGCTCAGAAGAGCTGATCAAGTGTGGTCAGTGTGGTTAACCAAGTTAATGAGACTGTCATAAACATTACCCCTCCCGTATTATTTGAAATGATGCAACACATTATCTCAGCCAGGTAATGAAAATCAATGAAATATCGGTTGTTTACAGAGTTATTTATTGCCTTTGTGGGTCAATAAGCAAGTTAATTTACTTGTTTTAATTTATTCATTGACAGGGTATGTGCATCGCTGACAAGGCCAACATTTAGTGCCCATCCCTAATTACCCTCGAGAAGGTGGTGACAATGTTTTAGTGGTGACCCGCCCCCAAACCCACATGCTCGGGACTGGGCAAATTCCGGCCCATCTGTATAAAGTTGCACTGCTGATTGACTCATGTGACTAATTTCACCAAAGGCTGCTTAGAAATGTAGGGTTGAATCCCTTTGCGGAGGGGAGCGGGTAGGTCCTAGGGCCTCCTCGTAGGACTGCTCCTGGGCACGGCCAAGGGTGCCATCAGCCGGCCCAGGCAGCGGGCGGTCGTTCAGCCTGACAGCCTGCCTCTCTTCCGTGCGTACATCCACGCCAGTGTGTCCTTAGAGATGGAGCACGCGGTGTCCACTGGTACGCTCGTGGCCTTCCGCGAGAGGTGGGCGCCGGAGGGACTGGAGTGCATCATTATCCCCGGCAACCAAATTTTAATTTGATTTTATATGTTTTAAAGTTTAATTTGTTTTAATTGCCGGTTTTAGTGTCCCCCTCCCCTTTTATAGGGGGCACTTGTATATATATATCTGTGGTTTTACTGCCCAAAAAAAACCTTAAAAAAACCCATAAAAATCACAAAAAAAAAACAAAAAAGGGCCTTGAAAAATGTTTGGTGTGTCCCCCAGATAGGGGGGCACTTGATTTAATGTTTATTTTGTTTACTCCAAAAGAGTTGCAGAGTTGCATAAAGATTTATGGCAGCTGTTGCCTTTACAAGAGCTACAGGTCAGGTTCCAATAGCTGGCAAATCTCGCTTACAACATCCGGGGGAAAATGCAACCTTCTTACATACCGCCAAGAGGAAAAATCCAGATCGGACTTCCTTGCTCTTAAGATCCTTTGGTGTGGATAACCTTAATGGGGCAAGTGAGGTAATCTCAGGGTGAGGGGGCAGGTGATGAACACTGAGCAGACGATAGAAACATAGAAAATAGACCCTTCGAGCCTGCACCACCATTCAATATGGTAATAGCTGATCATGCAACTTCAGTACCCCACCCCTGCCTTCTCTCCATAGCCCCTGATCCCTTTAGCCGTAAGGGCCACATCTAACTCCCTTTTTAATATATCGAACGAACTGGACTCAACAACTTTCTGTGGCAGAGAATTCCACAGGTTCACAATTCTCTGGCTGAAAAAGTTTCTCCTCATCTCGGTCCTATATGGCTTACCCCTTATCTTTAGACTGTGATCTCTGGTTCTGGACTTCCCCAACATCAGGAACATTCTTCCTGCATCTAACCTGTCCAATCCCGTCAGAATTTTATATGTTTCTATGAGATCCCCTCTCATTCTTCTAAATTCCAGTGAGTATAAGCCTAGCCGATCCAGTCTTTCCTCATATGTCAGTCCTGCCATCCCGGGAATCAGTCTGGTGAACTTTTGCTGCACTCCCTCAATAGCAAGCACTTCCTTCCTCAGATTAGGAGACCAAAACTGTACACAATATTCAAGGTGTGGTCTCTCCAAGGCCCTGTACAACTGCAGTAAGACCTCCCTGCTCCTATACTCAAATCCTCTCGCTATGAAGGCCAGCATGCCATTTGCCTTCTTCACCGCCTGCTGTACCTGCATGCCTACCTTCAGTGACTGATGTACCATGACATCCAGGTCTCGTTGCACCTCCCCTTTTCCTAATCTGTCACCATTCAGATAATAGTCTGCTTTCCTGTTTTTGCCACCAAAGTAGAGGGTGGGAAGGTTTTTGTGGGATCAGGAAGAGCATGAATGCTCAGTAGCACTAAAGTTTTTGTTTTGTTTTCAGAATGGCCCTTAAAGAACCACTGGTTCGGCCTCTCTATGTCCAGTACCACTCGGGACACCGTGCAAAAGCAATTCATTGCAAAAGGATTTGAGTACAGGAGCAAGGATGTCTTATTACAGTTATACAGGGCCTTGGTGAGACCGCACCTGGAGTATTGTGTGCAGTTTTGGTCTCCTTACCTAAGAAAGGATATACTTGCCATAGAGGGTGTGCAGCGAAGGCTCACCAGACTGATTCCTGGGATGGGGGAACTGTCGTATGAGAAGAGACTGGGTCGACTGGGCCTGTATTCACTAGAGTGTAGAAGAATGAGAGGGGATCTCATTGAAACGTATAAAATTCTGACTGGGTTGGATAGATTGGATGCAGGGAGGATGTTTCCCCTGGCTGGGAAGTCTAGAACAAGGATACGGGGTAAGAAATTTAGGACCGAGATGAGGAGAAATTTTTTCACTCAGAGTGTGGTGAACCTGTGAAATTTTCTACCACAGAAGGCTGTGGAGGCCAACTCACTGAATATATTTACGAGGGAGATAGATAGATTTCTAGACACAAAAGACATCAATGGATATGGGGAAAAAGCAGGAATATGGTGTTGAGATAGAGGATCAGCCATGACCATATTGAATGGCGGTGCAGGCTCGAAGGGCTGAATGGCCTACTACTGCTCCTATTTTCTATGTTTCTACATTTCTATGATGCACCCACTGGCAACTGAAAATTGCTCCGGGGTCCTACAACCAACATAGGACCCCAATTTCAATAATCGCGTGAAGCTCCACCTGATACGGGCAGAAGCACTTGCCATCCAATTTGAGCCCTACTTTAAAATCGGGTCGGACGGGCCTCGGGTGGCCAATGGTTGTGGGATTTGAAAACCTTTATTATTGCCGAGCACCCCATTTTTCAGCTTGAAGTGGTAGGCAGACAAAATTCACTCGTACTGTCTGAACACATCTCTCAGAAATATCTTTCCAAATTCTAATCGGTGGAAATACATCTTCCCTGTCCCTGGCAACTTCTCTTTTAACAGCAACTGTCATGTGTGTACATGCTGTTTGTAGCCACCAGATGGTGTCGTTGTTGGAGGCCACTGAGCAGCATGCACATGGTGCTGCTCTGGTATAAAAGTCCAGCCATTTTGTGAGTCAGACACTTTGGGCCGTAATAAAGCAGAGCCAAGGTTGTACCTTGTTCAGTTAAACAATACTCAGTTTGTACCATTATTGCATACATACCAGCAACATAACCTTTGACTCACTGTTAATAATGTTACAGGAGGTCAGCTAGTATAAGAAAATAGTAAATGGTTGGGAAACAGCACAGTTGCCACTCAGGACCATTGCCCATTGGGAGTGCGGGTATTGTGGAGCTCTTTGTGTTGCTGGAAAAATTGGAAAACAGTAGTTCCAATAGTCGAGTGGACAATGCCACTGGATTGAAAAGCATGTGTGCCAATCATGAGTGAGAGTCCCACTGCTGCCATGTGATAGGCATGATTTGGTGGGAGCACAATAGGACAATGCACTGCTATCACAGAAACTAGTGTAATGACAATGTTCTCCATAAAATGATTCTGGTTTTATTTTGACTTTAATTTATTCAAAAATTCCAAAACTGTGTCTTTTCGGTTAAAATCTAACACCCATATAAAGAAAGATCTACTGTGACTTTGTCGTAATTAAACACATGCATACCCACACACATACTTAATGATGAATCCTTGCACAACTCATCTAAATAAAAAAGGAACTCTAACGACCCTATATCCTCTGTTTTCTTACCTGCAAACACTAAAGTAATGTTCAACCTGATGAAATTGTGCTGAGCATAAGTATGATCCTGCAGTGCATTCCACCTCCACGTTTACGGAGGGAAAAACGTCAGCCAGTGTTCCCAATCTTGACGGCTATGTAATGTATTAATATTAAGTGAGAATGAAATCGGCCTTGATTACAGTATTGGTATTAGGCGGTCCCTCGTATCGAGGATGACTTGCTTCCACATCAAAAAGGGATGAGTTCACAGGTGTTTCAATGAGGGACCTGACATTTTAGATCTCAAACTAAATCTTGAAGGGTGAAAGATGCCTGTGCGTGGATTCTTTTAACGTGGGGTGGCCATTGTACACCAGCCACCACACGGGCTTGACAGAGCTAGGTCTTGGTCCAATGGCAAGGATTAACCAAGATGGCTGGTGACCAGCTCTGCTGCATGGACGTAGTGCGCACGCATGCTCCTACTATCCATAGATCCTTGATTATAAACCCCCCTCTCACACCATCATGCTCAAGTGGCCTAATATCACCAAAACTGCTTCCTCGGCTCATGCATGAATAAAAGACATTTGTACGATTATACTAGAGGGTTGCCTAGCAACCATGGAACCCGAACGTTGCACTTTTAGGACAGAAAAGGAAAAATAATCGGCATTTTTATGAGAGAAGGGACAAAATGTAAAACATAATTTTGTTACTGGAAACTGTCTAATCTACTCCAGCAGAGGTGGAATCAATCGCATATTTTCAGTTCTGATGAAGGGTCATCGACCTGAAACGTGTCATGTATGTACATGCTGTTTGTAGCCACCAGATGGTGTCATTGTTGGAGGCCACTGAGCAGCATGCACATGGTGCTGCTCTGGTATAAAAGGCCAGCCATTTTGTGAGTCAGACACTTTGGGCCTAAATAAAGCAGAGCAAGGCTGTACCTTGCTTAGTTAAACAATATTCAGTTTGAACCTTTATTGCATACATAACAAAACGTTAACTCTGTTTCTCGCTCCGCAGATGCTGCCTGTCTTGCTGAGTATTTCCAGCATTTTCTGTCTTTTCTTGCAGTGTTAGCCATAGCTCAGTGGTAGCTAGAAAAGCAAGGGAGTTTTCCTCGGTGTCTTGGCCAATATTTATTCCTCAACCAACATCATTAATACAGATTATCTAGTCATCATCAAATTGCTGTTTGCAGGATTTTGCTGTCATCATCATAGGCAGTCCCTCGGAATCGAGGAAGACTTGCTTCCACTCTTAACATGAATTCTTAGGTGGCTGTACAGTCCAATATGAGAGCCACAGTCCCTGTCACAGGTGGGACAGACAGTTGTTGAGGGAAAGGGAGGGTGGGACTGGTTTGCCGCACGCTCTTTCCGCTGCCTGCGCTTGATTTCTGCATGCTCTCGGCGACGAGACTCGAGGTGCTCAGCGCCCTCCCGGATGCATTTCCTCCACTTAGGGCAGTCTTTGGCCAGGGACTCCCAGGTGGCAGTGGGGATGTTGCATTTTATCAGGGAGGCTTTGAGGGTGTCCTTGTAACGCTTCCGCTGCCCACTTTTGGCTCGTTTGCCATGAAGGAGTTCTGAGTAGAGCGCTTGCTTTGGAAGTCTCATGTCTCGCATGCGAACAATGTGGCCTGCCCAGCGGAGCTGATCGAGTGTGGTCAGTGCTTCAATGCTGGGGATGTTGGCCTGGTCGAGGACGCTAATGTTGGTGCATCTGTCCTCCCAGGGGATTTGTAGGATCTTGTGGAAACATCATTGATGATATTTCTCCAGCGACTTGAGGTGTCTACTGTACATGGTCCATGTCTCTGAGCCATACAGGTTGTGCGCAACATTGGTTGTCGCATTTCCTTCACTGCAACAGTGAATATACTACAAAAGTACTTCATTGACTGTAAAGCATCTGGGATATCCTGAGTTTGTGATGGGTGCTATATAAATGCAAGTCTTTCTTTAATGGGATTAGGAGTAATATGTTAAGGATTGGTTAACAGATGGGTCATTTTTGCGTTGGCAAATAGAAACTAGTGGAGTGCTGCAAGAATCAGTGCTTGGACCTCAGTTATTCACAATCTATATCAATGACTTAGATGAGTGGACCGACTGTAATATATCCAGTTTTGCTGACAATATAAAGCTAGGTGGGAAAGTAAGCTGTAAGGAGGATTCAAAGAGGTTGCGGAGAGATACAGCAGGCTCAGTGAATGGGCAAGAAAGTGGCAGATGGAGTATAATGTGTGGAAATGTGAAATTATCCAATTTGGTACGAAGAATAGGAATTTAGGTGTCCTTGTACGCAAATCACGGAAAGTTAACAAGCAGGTACAGCAAGCAATTAGGAAAGCAAATGGTATGTTCGCCTTTATTGCAAGGGGTTTAGAGTACATGAGTAAGGAAGTCTTTCTGCAATTGAGACCACAACTGGAGTACTGCATTCAGTCTTGGTCTCCTTACCCAAGGAAGGATATACTGACCTTGGAAGGGGTGCAACGGAGGTTCACTAGATTGATTCTTGGGATGAATGAGCTGTCCTATGAGGAGAGATTGAATAAATGGGCCTATATTCCCTAACATTTAGAAGAATGAGAGGTGATCTCATTGAAAAGTATAACATTCTTAGAGGACTTGACAGGATAGAAATTGTTTCATCGGGCTGGAGAGTCTAGAACTAGGGGCCATAGTCTCAGGGAACGGGGTCAGTCATTCAGGACTGAGTTGAGGGGAAATGTCTTCACTCAGAGGGTTGTAAATCTTTGAAATTCTCTACCCCAGAGGGCTGTGGATGCTCAGTCATTAAATATTTTCAAGACTGAGATCGATGGATTTGTGGACACGAAGGGTATTAAGGGACATGAGGATAGGGCGGGAAAGTGGAGTTGAGATAAAAGATCAGCCATGATCTTGTTGAATGGCGGAGCAGACTCGATGGGGCCGAATGGCCTAATCTTGCTCTTATTTCTTATGTTCTTATTTCTTTTCAGGGTGTTGGATGAAACAATGAGATAAACATCCACTCAGTCCAATGGGATGAGGCCAGAGCATTTTTTAAATGAGCGAACCTCATATTCTGAAACTTCGTATCAGAAGCTGAACTGTAAAAAAGACATCATTTTCATTAAAATGGTTCAAAGAATCTAAAACAGTGAAACATCCACTTGACTGATGAGATGACGAATATATAATAATCCCACTTACAAAATAATTCAGTTTTGTGCAATACATGCTAATTGGTGTAGGTTCTCTGTGGAAGATTACTCAAAATCAACACTGCCAAAGTTAACCTTTTGGCAATTTTCTCTTCAATTTCACAGATATAATTTCCGTCCCTTATGTAAGCATCGGCTCCCCAAGGATTGTTGGATATCTAGACATTGCGTTTTAATATCTCTCACAGAGAAAAAGCTGGCAGCCTGCTGTGGGAGGGGCCCAGGTACTTTTCCATGCTGTACTCGAAATCCACATCTGATGGGCGGGGGTGGTCTGGGACAAGTTACAATGGCCAAGAGAAAGCAACTCATCACAGGTAATGGGCAAAGATGGAGGGTCCATTGTTAAGCAATGTGAACTGGTCAGTGATCAAGCCATTACCTGGATGAGATAACTCCGAGAGGCGGGAAGCCTGAACAATAGAAAGCCATTGAGCCCCAGACCGGTTGGAAGCGAAAACTCATCACCAGCCATCACTGGAATACACATGGGCCACTCAGACAGAAGCCTCGAAACAAGGAAAGCTTTACTGGGCCAGAAAAGGCAAACAGACTTTGGATATAAAAGATGGCCGCATGGCCATAGCTCTCTTTCATTTGCTCTCGCTTGCTTCACCTCTACAAGGACCGAGCACTCTGTCTGGGATGGAGAGAAGAAACCATAGACAGTACAGAACCAGAGGAGACACATTTTCACCAGGAGAAGCCAGCAAAACGGTGAGCATCATCTCTGCCCATGCATCTTTAAGATCATAGCCACTGTGTGAGGAGGTGTCATGTGTTCTCCCAACCAAGCCTTAGAGGGGTTTTAGTGGGGAGGTTTTGCTGCGAGGACCATAGGGGTACGCCCAGCCGGTCGGTACAGATTCGGGGGTACACTGTGGATCCGAACAGAGGGGTTAGACGTTGGGTACGTCGCGATAGGGGCAGTTTAGACACGCCAGGGTGTTGGGCCATACTGCATCGTCACTGTGTTTACTTGTAGTTTTGCTGTGTTGAGGTAGCTTTAATAAAGCATTGACGGTTGAGACCGAGGTATTTGTCCGTGACTCATTCATCTGATCAGTACAGCAATCACTCCCAGGCCTAGAACTATTGTAACATGGGGGCGCGTCGAAAACACCGAAGGGAAACCACTTACACTTGTTACAGGTCGCTCCATTTCATCCAGAGTTACAGCTGATAGGACATGCAGCAGTACTGCTCTCGAGCAGCGCCTGTGTCACACCAGAGAAATTGACTTGGGTTTGCTCCCGATGACAAAGAATCCAGTCTTTGTTTCAACCTTCAGCACTGTTGTCTCATGGTGGTAGCTTTGACATTTTATTTAATACCTCGCCTGAATAACTCAGTTATAAAATACATTTACCATATGAGCAAGTGGGAGATTGGAAACACATCTTCTTGATGGTGCACAATAAGCTAAGCTCAGATGTGATGTTGAAATCTTATGTTCGAACCCCAACTACCCGTTGTGGAGCAGCATAACAGTTGGACAATAATTTGCTGCAATGTAGCAGCGTATGACAAAGCCCTCATATTTCTACAGGGTGACTATTTTCACTGTTTTTTCTGTGCCTGCACCCTCTGGACTCTGCCCCCGATGCCTCTTGTGCACGCGCAGACTCCTCGTACCCGGAACCGGAACCAGAAGTTGGGCCCCACTACGAGGCGCTGCTGATCTTCCGATGAGTCCGCATGGAGTCCACTGCTAAAACATTTTCTGCCACGGCCACTGGAGCTGGATTTGCTTCCAGCCTTTGCATTATTTGGAACATTTTTGTGGTCTTCTGTGGGAAAGAACATATCGGAGGTAGTGGGAGAGAAAGAGATAGAGAGAGGCGGGCAGGTGGGACGAGAGTGAGAGACATGGGGAGAGAGAGAAACACGGTGGGGGGGAAGAGAGAGACAGACACGGCGGGAGAGAGGGAGAGACACGGGGAGCGAGAGAGAGCAGGGGGATAGAGAGACATGGGGGGAGGGAGAGAGACACGGGGTGGGGGGGAGAGACACAGAGAGAGGTGGGCGGGTGGGGAGAGTGAGAGAGACACGGGGAGCGAGAGAGGGAGAGACATGGGGGAAGAGAGAGAGAGTCATGTGGGGGGGGGCGAGAGAGAGACATGGAGGGGGAGAGAGAGAGAGACACGGAAGGGAGATAGAGAGAAATGGGGGGGGGGAGAGACAGAGAGACATGGGGGGGGAGAGAGACATGGGGGGAGGAGAGAGACAGAGACATGGGGGGAGAGAGAGACATTGGGGAGGCGAGAGAGACATTGGGAGGGAGAGAGATGGGAAGGGGGGAGAGAGAGAGAGACAGGGGGAGAGAGAGAGGGGAAGCAGGAGAGGGAATCAGAGGGGAGAAAGGGAACTCAGGGAAGACGTATTATGTCTCTGGAAAGCACACCCGATTTCTCAGTAAGCTCAGTGCATGTGTTACAATGGACATCATGTCTCCTGCCACCCTTCTCTCTCTCCCCGTCTCTCTTCCCTCCTTTCCCCATCTCTCTCTTCTCCCCCTCTCTCCCCATCTCTCTCTCCCTTCCAATGTCTCTCCCTCTCCCTCCCAATGTCTCTCTCTCTCCCTCCCAATGTCTCTCTCTCTCCCCCCCCAATGTCTCTCTCTCTCCGTACCCATTAAACCTGTTAACAATCCGTGACCCGCACACAATGCCCCATCTATGGCGGGGGGGGGTGGGGAAGGGGTGCTGGGGGGGGCGGTGGGGAGCCATGACCTTGGGCTGGGATGGGGTCAGGAACTTGGGAGGCTTTTGCTCTATCCTCTCCAGGTTCTGAAGTTAGAATGGCTCGAATTACATTTTGCAAAGTCACACAGAACTTGGGCTGGGCACTTCCAGTTACACGTTGCAGAGAAACTTCTGGGTGGGGCTTATCCTCCAAGGGAACCAATCAGCAATCAGGTCATGTGATAATGGAGAGCCAATCAGAGCATTTTCACAGTGCACCCATATTTCGGCATTTACTGCACGTGTCACAGTGTGTTTCCCGAGTGTTGCAATTCTGCAGAGTATTTCCAACTCAGTGAAAATATTAGGCCGGAATTTTTTCTGTCCGACAGGCTGGCAGCCCTGGAGCGCATGGAGGATCTGGAAGTTTCAGCAGCGTGTTTAACAGTGGGTTTTTAATGAAACCACTGCATTTGCATCTGACTACGGGTTTCCCAACCAATTAACGCAAGCGGGCGTGAGGACAACATGCATGAGTCTATTCCAGCTCAACTATTTAAAGGGACCTACGAAGATGAATGCTGAAGGATTGTTCAGGTGGGGAAACAGAGGAAGGAACTGCGTTAATGGAGTCTCCTTGTGGCAGGGATGCACCTCACTTAAATGATGCCCTCCCTCGAGCTGATGCTGTGATCTGTAAGGGGCCCGCAGGAATATTCTCTTCTCATGCCGACTCCAGCACGTCACTCCTCATATGTATTTACCGTGCAGGTGCACTCATCCCTATCTGTCCAGGCACCTAAAGCGCATCTTCAGCTTGCTTCCGGTTGCTTGCTCAATGGCAGCTCTTGTGGTCAGGTGGCTTCCTCACGGGCCTCAATTTTTGGGCTCCTAACGGGTGTCATCAGTCACGTCTTCAGGGGCTAGCCCTTGTCTTCAGGGAGTCAGGCGGTAAATCTGCTTCGCTGTCCGAAGACCTCTGGGAGGGTGGACTGACGCAGGGTGAAAGCATCATAGCAGCTGCACACAGGTGCATGATGATCTTGTTTGAGGTTGTATATGAGCCAAACATTGCTGGAGTGGAGGCCCTTGTGGTTGATGAAGACTCCAAGGTGATCGAGGGGGTGTCCTAATTGCCGGTTGTCATCATCATCATCATAGGCAGTCCCTCGGAATCGAGGAAGACTTGCTTCCACTCTTAACATGAGTCCTTAGGTGGCTGAACAGTCCAATACGAGAACCACAGTCCCTGTCACAGGTGGGACAGATAGTCGTTGAGGGAAGGGGTGGGTGGGACAGGTTTGCCGCACGCTCTTTCCGCTGCCTGCGCTTGATTTCTGCATGCTCTCGGCGATGAGACTCGAGGTGTTCAGCGCCCTCCCGGATGCACTTCCTCCACTTAGGGCGGTCTTTGGCCAGGGACTCCCAGGTGTCAGTGGGGATGTTGCACTTTATCAGGGAGGCTCCTTGTAACGTTTCCTCTGCCCACCTTTGGCTTGTTTGCCGTGAAGGAGTTCCGAGTAGAGCACTTGCTTTGGGAGTCTTGTGTTGGGTATGCGAACAATGTGGCCTACCCAGCGGAGCTGATCAAGTGTGGTCAGTGCTTCAATGCTGGGGATGTTGGCCTGGTCGAGGACGCTAATGTTGGTGCGTCTGCCCACCCAGGGGATTTGTAGGATCTTGCTGTATGTGTGCAATTGATGACTCCCTGGTCCTGTGGGAAGCCAGCTAGAGCCGCAAAGCCCAGGGTCAGCTCATTCTGATTGGCCTCAACTGTTTCAAACTGCACATAATTGCCAGCCCGGGCTAACCTGAGTGATGCACGTGTAGGCAGCAGATTGAGATATTCTGCAGGTATCGCCTGCAGATCCCTGGAATAAGCTGGAGGCAAAGAAATTGAGTGGTGCTGACTTTGACAGCCGATGGCAACGCGTGCCCACTAGTTCCACTTGGCAGGAGGTCTTCTTCCATCTGATGCGATACCCTGAGCCTCCTTAGGCACTGGTATTCCGACATGTCCAGGAAGCTGATCCTCTACCTATATATCTGCTCAAAACTGCCACCAAGCTCATGGTCTACAGGGCTGTAGTAATACCCGCCCTCCTGTATGGCTCAGAGACATGGACCATATACAGTAGACATCTCAAGCCGCCGGAGAAAAACCACCAACGATGTCTCCGCAAGATCCTACAAATCCCCTGGGAAGACAGACGCACCAACATTAGCGTCCTCGACCAGGCCAACATCCCCAGCATTGAAGCACTGACCGCACTTGATCAGCTCCGCTGGGCAGGTCATATTGTCCGCATGCCAGGCACCAGGCTCCCAAAGCAAGCGCTCTACTCGGAACACCTTCATGGCAAATGAGGCAAAGGCGGGCAGAGCAAACGTTACAAGGACACCCTCAAAGTCTCTCTGATAAAGTGCAACATCCCCACCGACACCTGGGAGTCCCTGGCCAAAGACCGCCCTAAGTGGAGGAAGTGCATCCTGGAGGGCGCTGAGCACCTCGAGTCTCATCGCCGAGAGCATGCAGAAATCAAGTGCAGGCAGCGGACGGAGCATGTGGCAAACCAGTCCCACCCACCCTTACCCTCAACGACTATCTGTGCCACCTGTGACAGGGACTGTGGTTCTGGTATTGGACTATTCAGCCACCTAAGGACTCATTTTTAGAGTGGAAGCAAGTCTTCCTCAATGCCGAGGGACTGCCTATGATGATGCTGCTGCATTTCTTGCTCCTCATCTGAAATCCAAAGGTAGCAGAAATGACCTCCAAAGCAGTTAAAATCAGCTGTAAAGTAGTGAAAGCACACTCTCCAGAAGCCTTTCACTTAGGCAAGGAAGCAGGTTTGAGGTCTGAGTACTTATAGGGTCATTTGGTCAGTCCCCTCAATTGGCACTGTGATCCCACCTGGACTGTTCCAAAAAGCCCGTCAAAAGTGTGCACTCAAAATTAAAGCTCACAGCTCTTTTAAATACCAGCAATGAAGTCAACAAGCAATGAACCCGTAAATTAACAAAAAAACTTTTAAAGGAACCTTAATAAATCAAATTAAAAATGTGGTTGTCGGGGGTGATGATGCACTCCAGTCCCTCTGGTGCCCACCTCTCGCGGAAGACCGCGTGTGTACTGGTGTACACCGCGTGCTCCATCTGCAGGGACACCCTGGCTCGGATGTAACCGCGGAAGAGAGGCAGGCAGTCGGGCTGAACGACACCCTCGACTGCCCGCTGCCTGGACTGGCTGATGGCACCCTTGGCCAGGCCCAGGAGCCATCCTACGAGGAGGCCTTCTGACCTGCCCACTCCCAGCAACCCAACCCCCGGCCTCCCGGCACCAGGTGCCCAAAGATCAGGAGCGTGGGACTGAAGTGCAGCCAGAAATCGAGGAGCAGCCCCTTCAAAGAGTGAAAGAGAAGCTGCATCCTCTCACATGCTACATAAACATGGAGCACGGACTCCTCTGGGCCGCACAAAATGCAGTAGGCCTGAGAGTCCATGAACCAAAAATTAAAGCTCACATCTGCAGTTAAAACAGCTCCTAATTGTCTCTTAATATCTTTCAATTGTCAACCCGTCTCTCTCATGGGGTTTCTCGCATGCAGCCGAAGGCGGCTTCCCGACCCGCTATCGGTTTAATTGTGCATCTGTAAAGCATGCACCCCCATGTTCCGCCACCAGGGAACGCATCCCCTGAAGTCCCAAGGAAGCCCAGCATCCCTTGGGAGCACTGTATATAAGCCGGCCCCAAAGGCCTGTTCCTCACTCTGGAGTGTCTTATTAAAGACTGAGGTCACTGTTAATTTAACCTTCCTGTGTGCAGTCTCATCTGTGATCGGAACACAATAACTGGCGACGAGAATACAAATTCAACGCAAAGATGCAGCAAACTGTGGACATCCTGGAGAAGTTCTCAGAGGGTGAGGACTGGGAAGCCTATGTCGAACGGCTAGATCAGTACTTTGTAGCCAACGAGCTGGACGGAGAAGGAAACGCTGCAAAAAGGAGAGCGGTCCTCCTCACAATCTGTGGGACACCGACCTACAGCCTCATGAAGAATCTTCTGGCTCCATTGAAACCCACATATAAGTTGTATGAGGAGCTGTGTACACTGGTTCAGGAGCATCTTAACCCGAAGGAGAGCGTGCTGATGGCGAAGTATCAGTTCTACACGTGCCAGCGATCTGAAGGTCAGGAAGTGGCGAGCTACGTCGCCGAGCTAAGTCGACTTGCAGGACAATGTGAGTTTGATGGCTACCTGGAGCAAATGCTCAGAGACTTTTTTGTACTGGGCATTGGCCACGAGACCATCCTACGAAAACTTTTGACTGTAGAGACACCGACCCTCAGTAAGGCCATTGCAATAGCACAGGCGTTTATGTCCACCAGTGATAACACCAAACAAATTTCTCAGCACACAAGTGCTAGCAATGTTCATAAATTAACTGGAACTGTGTTTGCAAGCAAAAATGTACAGGGAAGAAACCACGAGTCTGCAACTGCCAGCAGGCCTCAGGTGACCCAGATGACTCAGAGTCCCCAACAAAGGATGAATGCAAGGCAATTCACACCTTGTTGGCGTTGTGGAGGCTTCCATTCAGCGTATTCATGCCGCTTCAAAGGGTATGTTTGCAAGAGCTGTGGAACAATGGGGCACCTCCAACGAGTTTGCAGATGAGCTGCAAGCTCTGCAAAACATGTTGACCACCAGGTGGCAGAGGAAGATCGGTCCATGGTGGATCAAAGCAATTTCGAGCCTCAGAGAGAGGAGGCAGATGCTGAAGTACACGTTTCCGAAGAAATGTCCACCTATAATACTAAATGTAAAATTGAATGGCTTTCCTGTAGCCATGGAACTGGACACTGGCGCTAGCCAATCCATCATAAGTAAAAAGATGTTTGAGAGAATGTGGTGCAACAAGGCACTCAGACCAGCCCTGAGCCCCATCCACATGAAACTGAGAACGTACACCAAAGAGCTCATCATTGTCCTGGGCAGTGCCATGGTCAAGGTCACCTACGAGGGCACGGTGCACGACCTGCCACTCTGGATTGTCCCGGGCGATGGCCCCACACTGCTTGGAAGGAGCTGGCTGGGCAAAATCCGCTGAAACTGGGATGTCATCCGAGCGCTATCACATGTCGATGAGGCTTCATGTGCCCATGTTCTTAACAAATTTCCTTCCCTTTTTGAGACAGGCATTGGAAACTTTTCCGGGGTGAAGGTGCGGATCCACTTGGTCCCAGAGGCACAACCCATTCACCACAAGGTGCGAGCGGTACCTCACATGATGACGGAGAGAGTGGAAATCGAGCTGGACAGGCTGCAACGCGAGGGCATCATCTCTCCAGTGGAGTTCAGCGAGTGGGCCAACCCAATTGTTCCAGTACTCAAAAGTGATGGCACGGTCAGGATTTGCGGCGATTATAAAGTAACTATTAATCGTTTCTCGCTACAGGACCAATACCCGCAACATAAGGCAGACGACCTATTTGCGGCGCTGGCAGGAGGCAAGACGTTCACCAAGCTCGACCTGACTTCGGCCTACATGATGCAGGAGCTGGAGGAGTCTTCGAAGGGCCTCACCTGCATCAACACGCACAAGGGACTGTTCATCTACAACAGATGCCCGTTTGGAATTTGGTCGGCTGCAGCGATCTTCCAGAGAAACATGGAGAGCCTACTCAAGTCGGTACCACGCACGGTGGTTTTTCAGGACAACATATTGGTCACGGGTCGGGACACTGCCGAGCACCTACAAAACCTGGAAGAGGTCCTCCAGCAACTGGATCACGTAGGGCTGCGGCTGAAGAGGTCGAAATGCCTCTTCATCGCAACAGAAGTGGAGTTTTTGGGGCGAAAGATCGGGGCGGACGGCATTCGGCCCACAAACGCCAAGACAGAGGCTATTAGGAACGCGCCCAGGCCACAGAGCGTCACGGAGCTGCGGTCATTCCTGGGACTCCTCAACTATTTTGGTCACTTCCTACCGGGGTTAAGCACCCTTTTGGAGCCCCTACATGTGTTATTGCGCAAAGGTGAGAACTGGGTATGGGGAAAAAAAACAAGTAATTGCTTTTGAGAAAGCCAGAAACATTTTATGCTCCAACAAGCTGCTTGTACTGTATAACCCGTGTAAAAGACTTGTGCTAGCATGTGACGCGTCGTCATAGGGAGTCAGGTGTGTATTATAACAAGCTAACGTCACGCGGAAGTTGCAACCTATCGCCTATGCCTCCAGGAGCTTGTCTAAGGCCGAGAGGGCCTACAGCATGATTGAGAAAGAGGCATTAGCGTGTGTGTTCGGGGTAAAGAAAATGCATCAGTACCTGTTTGGCCTCAAATTTGAGCTGGAAACCGAATACAAGCCCCTCATATCTCTGTTCGCTAAAAACAAAGGGAAAAATACTCATGCCTCAGCCCGCATACAAAGGTGGGCTCTCGCGCTATCAGCGTATAACTATACCATCCACCACAGGCCAGACACCGAGAACTGTGCAGATGCTCTCAGTCGGCTAGCATTGCCCACCACGGGGGTGGAAATGGCGCAGCCTGCAAACTTGTTGATGGTGGCGCAGCCCGCAGACTTGTTGATGGTCATGGAAGCGTTTGAAAGTGATAAATCACCTGTCACGGCCCGCCAGATTAGGACTTGGACTAGCCAAGATCCTCTGCTGTCCCTAGTAAATAACTGTGTACTGCATGGGAGCTGAAATGCAAGAGCTAATCAAGCCGTTCCAGCGGCGAAAGGACAAGCTGGTCATTCAGGCAGACTGCCTGTTGTGGGGTAACTGCACAGTGCTACCCAAAAAGGGCAGGGAGACGTTCATCTCAGATCTCCACAGCACACACCCAGGTATAGTAATGATGAAAGCGATAGCCAGATCCCACGTGTGGTGGCCCGGTATCGACTCTGACTTAAGAGTCCTGTGTACGGCAATGCAGCATGTGTGCTCAGTTGAGCAACGCGCCCAGAGAGACACCACTAAGTTTGTGGTCCTGGCCCTCCAGACCATGGTCGAGGATCCATGTCGACTATGCAGGCCCGTTTCTCGGTAAAATGTTCCTGATGGTGGTGGATGCTTTTTCAAAATGGATTGAATGTGAAATAATGTCGGGAAGCACTGCCAACACTACCATTGACAGCCTGAGGGTCATGTTTGCCACCCACCGCCTGCCTGACATACTGGTCAGTGACAACGGGCCATGTTTCACCAGTGCCGAATTTAAAGAATTCATGAACCGCAATGGGATCAAACATGTCACCTCGGCCCCGCTTAAACCAGCCTCCAATGGGCAGGCAGAGTGGGCAGTACAATCAAACAGAGCCTCAAACGAGTCACAGAAGGCTCACTCCAAACCCGCCTGTCCCAAGTGCTGCTCAGCTACCGCACGAGACCCACTCGCTCAAAGGGGTGCCCCAGCTGAGCTACTCATGAAAAGGACACTTAAAACCAGACTCTCGCTGGTTCACCCCAACCTGCATGATCAGGTAGAGAGCAGGCGGCAGCAACA
The DNA here is from genome assembly GCF_044704955.1 of Pristiophorus japonicus. NCBI lineage: Eukaryota > Metazoa > Chordata > Chondrichthyes > Pristiophoridae > Pristiophorus > Pristiophorus japonicus. The sequence continues at coordinate 172,730,571 of NC_091990.1, forward strand.
AAATGTAAATGATGGTCACGCCACTGTGTCATGGAAAATTGATCTGAATGACCCTGTGTATGTGCTAAACTATGGACATGGTCCCAAGTGGATCGCGGGCACTGTGATAGCTAAAGAAGGGAGTAGGGTGTTTCTAGTCAAACGAGATAATGGACAAATTTGCAGAAAGCACCTGGACCAAACGAGACTGCGGTTCACAGACTGCCCTGAACAACCCACAGCAGACACCACCTTTTTCGAGCCCACAACACACACCCAAAGGATCAACGACACCACGCCGGACCAGGAAATCGAACCCATCACGCCCAACAGCCCAGCAAGGCCAGGCTCACCGAGCAGCCCTGCAGGTCCCACAACACACCAGCCCAGCGAGGGCACAGCCAACACACCAGAACAGACATTTGTACCGAGGCGGTCCACCAGGGAAAGAAAGGCTCCCGACCGCCTCACCTTGTAAATAGTTTTCACTTTGACTTTGGCGGGGAAGTGATGTTGTGTATCTGTAAAGCATGCACTCCCATGTTCCGCCACCAGGGAGCTCATCCCCTGAAGTCCCAAGGGATCCCAGTCTCCCTTGGGAGCACTGCATATAAGCCGGTCCCTAAGGCCTGGTCCTCACTCTGGAGTATCTTATTAAAGACTGAGGTCACTGTTACTTTAACCTCCCTGTGTGCAGCCTCATCTGTGTTAGGAACACAGTCGGTTTGATCCCTTTTAATCAGCCGCCCGCTCCCAAACACACTCACTTTTTGGGGTAAAAGTTCCCCAAATGTTTCTGAGCAGATGTCATCATCATAGGAAGTCCCTCGAAACGAGGATGACTTGCTTCCACGTTGAAAAGGGATGAGTTCACAGGTGTTCCAATGAAGGACCTAATATTCTGGATCCCGAACTACATCTTGAAGGGTGGAAGATGCCTGTGCGTGGATTTTTTTAACGTGGGGTGACCATTACACCCCAGCCACTACACGGGCTTGACAGAGCTAGGTCTTGGTCCAGTGGCAAGGGTTATCCAAGACGACTGGAGACCAGCTCTGCTGCACGGACCTAATGCGCACACATATCGCAGTGTGGGCTGGGCCCGTGCTGCCCCTGGACCCCTGGCCCTGAACTCACGCCTCCCCTGGGCCCCGATCATGTTCCTCTACAATCTCTTGACACTCCTTTGCCCCGATCTCGCTGCTCCTGCTGTGTCTGCCCACGCTCCAATCACCGACCTGGATGTAAGCTACAACAAAACACTTGCCATAACTAATCATATTAATACAACAGCGTATTTTATCAACTTTCTTGTGTAAGCTGATTTGGATGTGTCCATTTATTCGTCAGGAGATGTAACAAAACACAGTTGAGTCCATAATTAAAAGTCAGAGGATATGGAACTGGGTAGCAGGTACCACACTGATCGGAATGCTGATCCTGTCAGAGTCATTTTATTTCCTGCTGGCGTTCCGGTTCACATGCCTCTTTGTGCCATTATTTTTATTATTATTTTTCCTCCTGCTCCGTTTACTGATAGCAATGGGTCTCCCAATGGGAATCCTCAGTGTTGACAAATCTGAAAGAAAAGAAGGATCTATGGAGTAATACCAAGCAGGTCAGGTTTGGAAGACACTCGATGTTCTCCGACTAGTACCCTCACTCCTACATACACAGAGAGGTGAATTACCTCACATCGGCAGATGTGGTGCAACTGGAGATTCCTGTTGCTAATGAAAGCTGGAAGAGCAGATGCTCTCCCTCCATGGTATCGCTCTGATACATAAATGCCTGACTAACTAACGTTGGACAGCTCTTCGGAAGCACCCCATTCACAGCATGTAATGCTTTAGTTGCATCTGCTAAGATGCCACCAGCCAGATTTGCAGGCCCTGACACATTAACCTAGCAAAGACCAGATGGATCTGTCTTCTCTGGGTAAGCAGAGAAGCAGGGTAGAGCTGTGCCTTGTGCTGCAAGAACACCTGTGTGTCTGCAAGATCTGCAAATCCCCTGGGAGGACAGGCGCACCAACGTTAGCGTCCTCGACCAGGCCAACATCCCCAGCACTGATGCACTGACCACACTTGATCAGCTCTGCTGGGCAGGCCACATTGTCCGCATGCCAGACACGAGACTCCCAAAGCAAGTGCTCTACTCGGAACTCCTTCATAGCAAATGAGCCAAAGGTGGGCAGAGGAAACGTTACAAGGACACCCTCAAAACCTCCCTGATAAAGTGTAACATCCCCACCGACACCTGGAAGTCCCTGGCCAAAGACCGCCCTAAGTGGAGGAAGTGCATCCGGGAGGGCGCTGAGCACCTCGAGTCTCATCGCCGAGAGCATGCAGAAATCAAGCACAGGCAGCGGAAAGAGCGTGTGGCAAACCTGTCCCACCCACCCTTTCCCTCAATGACTATCTGTCCCACCTGTGACAGGGACTGTGGCTCTCGTATTGGACTGTTCAGTCACCTAAGGACTCATGTTAAGAGTGGAAGCAAGTCTTCCTCGATTCCGAGGGACTGCCTATGATGATGATGAGAGAGTGCTGGGCTGTTTTCTTCACTTGTCCGCAGATTCACTTGAATTTCCTTTCTTTTCATTTTTGCTTGCCATTCGTAATCCACTGTCCCTTCCGCCTAAGCACAGGCTGCTAATGGGTTGGTATGCCTTTTGAGGCGCTCCAAAGGTTCTTATATGTTTGTGCCCGTTAAATTGGTTGCAACTCTTTAAATTTACCTGACATGCAGTTATACTCACCCATCACTAGTGTGCTACCTAAACCTGTTTGAGTCTGCATCTGGTGTTGTGAAGAATTATGCAAATGAGAAGTGCACCTGTTCCTAACCATTTTGAGCTGACCTACACCAGTCCTGAGTGAAACTACCTTCAGAAGGTGAAGCTCTGTTTAAGCTATAGCAAACACTGTACGCTTATTGAAAGACTTGCATTTATATTGCGCTTTTCACAACCACCTAAGGCGCTTTACAGCCAATTAACTACTTTTTGAAGTGTCGTCACTGTTGTAATATAGGAAACGTGGCAGCCAATTTGCACACAGCAAGCTCCCACAAACAGTAATGTGATAATGACCAGATGATCAGTTTTAGTGATGTTGGTTGAGGGATAAATATTGCCACGACATCGATAACTCCCCTGCTCTTCTTCGAAATAGTGCCACGGGATCTTTTACGTCCACATGAGAGGGCAGATGGGGCCTTGGTTTAACGTCTCATCCGAAAGACGGCATCTCCAACAGTGCAGCACTCCCTCATCACTGCACTGGAGTGTCAGCCTAGATTTTGTTATGTGCTCAAGTCTCAGGAGTGGGACTTGAATCCACAACCTACTGACAGAGGCGAGAGTGCTGCCCACTGACCCACAGCTGACACTGGTTGGGGCATGAATTCTCTCCACATCAGGAAACATTAGAAGAGAGAATATTTTGCATAACCCAAGGTTTCCAGCAATTTTGCACAAAATTAATTCTGTTGAAAAACATTTAATGTGGTAAATTTAAATTTCTGGTAAATTTAACATAATGGAGTTTGACAGTAATAAAGGCTCAATTTACAGTACTGCAAAGAAATCAAGGGTCAGCATTTATGAATTGCAAAACAGAAAAACAATAACAGTACAAAGTCAGGCAACAAGTACAGAGTACTTGCTGGCTGTAATATATTCCTAACTTAGATATAAAACTTTGGACAAGAAAAATAAAACTTTCTGAAAGATTGACTTAAAAGGAAGGAAAAATGCAAGAGCAGATAGCAAGTTTCTTTTGAGATAGCAGAAAATAAGGAATAAAGCTTGTAATACGCCAGAGCATTCCCTCCACCATAGTTGACAGGGCCCTCGACTGTGTCCGTCCCATTTTCCTCTCCCTCCCAGAACCACAATAGGGTTCTCTTGTCCTCACCTTCCACCCCATCAGTCTCCACATTCTCCGCCATTTCGGCGTGATCCCACCACAAAAGGCATCTTCCCCTCCCCCTCCCAGCTCAGCATTCGAAGGGGCCGCTCCCTCCGAGACACCCTGGTCCACTCCTCAATCACCCCCAAAATCCATTCCCCTTCCCACGGCACCTTCCCGTGTAAGCAGAGGAGATGCAACACCTGCCCTTTTAACTCCTCCTTTAACTTATCCATGGCCCCAAACATTCCTTCCAGGTGAAACAGCGATTTACTCATACATCTTGCAATTTAGTAGACTGTATTTGCTACTCACGATGTGATCTCCTCTACATTTTGGAGACCAAAAGCAGATTGGTGATCGCTTTGCAGCACACCTCCGTACGTGTGACCCCGATCTTCCGTTCGCTAGCCATTTTAATTCTCCGCTCCACTCCCACTCTGACCTCAGCCTCCTATAATGTTCTATTTAAGCTCGAGAGAAACTCGAAGGACAGCATCTCATCTTTCAATTAGAGTCTTCTCAACTCAACATTCAGTTCAACAATTTCAGATGATAACCACTGCTCCCATTTTTTCCAACAGCAGCTGATGGTAATGATTCTGCATTTACAGCTCCATTAGACCCATCTTTAGTTTCTTTTCTTGCCCCATTACCACCCCATTTTGCCTTGCACCATCATCACTTTTGTCATTTAATCACTTGTGCCTTCCACCCTATCACAGACATTCGCTTTTGTTATTTCCTCCCCTCGCCCTTCCCTTGTAGAATCAAAGAAATTTGTGGCACAGAAGGAGGCCATTCAGTCCATCGAGTCTGTGCCGGCCGAAAAAGAACTGACCTGCCTAATCCCACTTTCCGGCTCTTGGTCCGTAGCCCTGTAGATTACGGCACTTCAAGTACACATGCAAGTTGGGCTGATAAGTGGCAAGTAATAGTCGCTCTACATAAGTTGCTGCAACAAGTGAGAGTCTAACCACCATCCCTTGACATTCAATGGCATTATCATTGGCGAATTCCCCACCATCAACATCCTGGGGGCCACCATTGACCAGAAACTTAACTGGACCAGCCACATAAATACTATGGCTCCAAGAGCAGGTCAGAGGCTGGGTATTCTGTGGTGAGTGTCTCATCTCCTGACTCCCCAAAGCCTTTCCACCATCTACAAGACACAAGTCAGGAGTGTGATGGAATACTCCCCACTTGCCTGGATGAGTGCAGCTCCAACAACACTCAAGAATCTCGACACCATCCAGGACAAAGCAGCCGCTTGATTGGCACCCCATCCACCACCTTCAACATTCACTCCCTCCACCACCGGCGCACCGTGGCTGCAGTGCGTACCATCTACAAGATGCACTGCAGCAACTCGCCAAGGCTTCTTCGGTAGCACCTCCCAAACCCGTGACCTCTACCACCTAGAAGGACAAGGACAGCAGGCAGATGGGAACTCCATCACCTGCAAGTTCCCCTCCAAGTTACACGCCATCCTGACTTGGAAATATATCGCCGTTCCTTCATCGTCACGGGGTCAAAATCCTGGAACTCTCTCCGTAACAACACAGTGGAAGTACCTTCACCACAAGGATTGCAATGGTTCAAGAAGGTGGCTTACCACCACCTTTTAAAGGGTAATTAGGAAGGGTAAATAAATGCTGGCCTTGCTAGCGACGCCCACATGCCAGGAACGAATAAAAAAAAGTACTTTTTAATGCGATGAAGGTTTCTGTCTCTAGACCCCCACCACCCTCTGGGTGAAACAGTTCTCCTCAACTCCCCTCAAATCCTTCTACCAATCACTTTAAATCTATGCCCCTTTGCTATTCACCTCTCTGTTAAGGGAAATAGGACTGTCCAATCCACTCTATCGAGACATTCTGATTTTCCACACCTCAATTAAGACCACCCTCAGCCTCCTCTGTTTCAAAGAAAACAACCCCATCCTATCTAATCGTTCCTCATAGCTAAAGTTCTCCAGTCTCGGCAACATGGAGATAAATGGTTCATTTTCCGGTTGGCAGGATGTAACTAGTGGAGTACCACAGGAATCATTGCTTGGACCTCAGCTATTTACAATCTATTTTAATGACTTGGATGAAGGGACTGAGTACAATGTATCCAAGTTTGCTTACATACAAAGCTAGGAGGTAAATTAAGTTGTGAGGAGGACACAAAGAACCTACAAAGGGATATAGACAGGGTAAGTGAGTGGGCAATAAGATGGAGCATAATGTGGGGAAACGTGAGGTTATTCATTTTGGTAGGAAAAATAGAAATACAGAATAATTTTTAAATGGTGAGAAATTATTACATTTTGGTACACAGAGAGATTTACAGGAAACACAGAAAGTTAGCATGCAGGTACAGCGAGCAATTAGGAAGACAAATGGCACGTTGGCCTTTAATGCAAGGGGATTGGAGTACAAGAGTAAGGGGGGCCGAAATTGCCCCTTCTAATAAGGCCTCTGGCCATGGGGTGGCACGGAATGGCCGCCCACTGTCTGCGGAAGGGCCACCATTTTGGAAATTGCTCTCCTTTACTTTTGGAGCGGTGTCCGGGACCGCTCTGCCCGTTTTCCTGCCGTGGCATGCACACGCCAACCCCTTACCAACTGGTGGGGAACCCCTTATGAAAATGCCCCTCGGGAAATTGCCCCTTTTGCTGTCGATACACCCTCTGTGGCACAGCGGCTCGGCCGTCCTTAAATTGGAGGGCGCACTGCCGCGGCCGCCATTTTTTTTTTTTTTGTCGGCTGACTGACTGCCAAGTCGGTCCGACAATTATGCCTGCGGGTTCGGCCGGGCCGCCAACCAACAGCCTGGCACCCCCTCCTCCGGGGCCTGGCCGAAATCCTCCCTGGTGGCCCATTGTTTGCCACTAAAGAGCTCGCAGCGGCCCTCCCCTTTAACTGAAGGGGAGAGACATTGTGACGCGCCAGCGCGATGATAACATCAGCGCAACGCTGATGACTGACAGCTTCGGATACACCGCCCCGCCCCCACTTCCGCCTCGATGACGAGGCCACTTGCAGCCCGGTGGTAAGAAAAAAAATCCCGAACTGCTGAATTTCGACGATTGCATGGGGCAGCCAGAACACATCAAAAATGGTGGGTGCACTTCGTTTCCGGCGGTTGGCAATTTCGGCCCCAGGAAGCTTTGTTCCAATTGTACAGGGCGTTGGTGAGACCACACCTGAAGTACTGTGCATAGTTTTTGTCTCCTTACCTGAGCAAGGATATACTTGCCTTTGAGGCGGTGCAACAAAGGTTCACTCGGTTGATCCCTGGGATGAGAGAGTTGTCCTATGAGGAGAGATTGAGTAGATTGGGCCTATACATTCAGGAGTTTAGAAGAATGAGAGGTGCTCTCTTTGAAACATATAAGAAACTGAGGGGGATTAACAGGGCAGATACTGAGAGATTGTTTCTCCTATCTGAAAAGTCTTGGGGGCTGAAAGTGCGCCCCTTTTTAAGGAATAGTGCATACAGTTTTGGTTTCCATATTTACGAAAGGATATACTTGCTTTGGAGGCAGTTCAGAGAAGGTTCACTAGGTTGATTCCGGGGATGAGGGGGTTGATTTATGAGGAAAGGTTGAGGAGGTTGGGCCTCTACTCATTGGAATTCAGAAGAATGAGAGGTGATCTTATTGAAACGTATAAGATTATGAGGGGGCTTGACAAGGTGGATGCAGAGAGGATGTTTCCACTGATAGGGGAGACTAGAACTAGAGGGCATGATCTTAGAATAAGGGGCCGCCCATTTAAAACTGAGGCGAGGAGAAATTTCTTCTCTCAGAGGGTTGTAAATCTGTGAAATTCACTGCCTCAGAGAGCTGTGGAAGCTGGGACACTGAATAAATTTAAGACAGAAATAGACAGTTTCTTAACTGATAAGGAGATAAGGGGTTATGGGAGCGGGCGGGGAAGTGGAGCTGAGTCCATGATCGGATCAGCCATGATCTTATTGAATGGCGGAGCAGGCTCGAGGGGCCATATGGCCTACTCCTGCTCCTAGTTCTTATGTTCTTATGTCCATCACCACTCGCCCAGCCAGCGCTGCACCCTGTCCAACATGTGCTGACCTCTTATCGCCCGTCGGTGGCCCCCAATAGTTTTTCTCGGCGGGAAGCTGCTAGTGGTTGGGCGGCGCGTCCGTCCTTAAAGGGGCAGGCGCTCCGCCGCGGCCGGCATTTTATTTTAATTGTCGGGCCAGTTCTAAAGTCGGCCCAACAGTGGCGGCCGCATGTTTGGCCCGGCCGCCCTCTTGAGTGCCGGACCGCTGGCCCGGCCAAAGCCCTCCCTGGTGGCCCAGTGGGCGCCATTAAAGGGGCTGCAGAGCTCGCAGCGACTCTTCCCTTTAACCGCGCCGCACTGATGAAACCGCCTGCCTCCCGCCCCGCTTCCAACGCACTTCAGCCCCACAGCCACCCCAAACACTCCCGCAACACATTTCGAAAGGCTTAGAGGCCAAAATCCCCTTATTCCCTGCCCCAAGGATTCGGGCAGAGATTATTCATTTAATTCGAATTATCCGCCCCTTTTGGGGTGGAGCACAATTTCTAGCCCTAGAACTAGTGTTTCAGGATAAGGGGGCGACCATTTAAGGCTAAGGTAGTTAGATTTTTGGACTGTCGGGGAACTAAAGGTTCTGGGGATGGGGCGTGAAAGAAGATCAGCCACGATCTTACTGAATGGCGGGACAGGATCGAGAGGACGTTTGACCTACTCTTGCGCCTAATTGCAGGAACAACCAGAACTGCACGCAGTACTCCAACTGTGGCCTAACCAATATTTTATCATCATCATAGGCAGTCCCTTGGAATCAAGGAAGACTTGCTTCCACTCCTGAAGTGAGTTCTTTGGTGGCTGAACAGTCCAATATGAGAGCCACAGTCCCTGTCACAGGTGGGACAGATAGTCGTTGAGGGTAAGGGTGGGTGGGACTGGTTTGCCGCACGCTCTTTCCGCTGCCTGCACTTGATTTCTGCACGCTCTCGGCGATGAGACTCGAGGTGCTCAGCGCACTCCCGGCTGCATTTCCTCCACTTAGGGCGGTCTTTGGCCAGGGACTCCCAGGTGTCGGTGGGGATGTTGCACTTTTTCAGGGAGGCTTTGAGGGTGTCCCTGTAACGTTTCCTCTGTCCACCTTTGGCTCGTTTGCCGTGAAGGAGCTCCGATTAGAGCACTTGCTTTTCAAGCATAACCTCCTTGTACTTGGTTAAAAACCGATTACATCTCTAACTTTTACCAGTTCTAATGAAAGCTCATCGACCTGAAATGTTAACTCTGTTTTTCTCTCCACAAATGTGTCCTGACCTGCTGAGTATTTCCAGCATTTTCTGTTTTGGTTTCAGAATTCCAGCATCCGCGATATTTTGCTCTTGTGTTACACCAGAGCAATTTTCTTCTTTGATAACAGCCGGGGGGAAAGTTTTCACTATTTGCACAGAAATTCTAAATGTGTTCCTTATATATGCATCTACAATTTGGTTATGAACACCAAACAGGGAAAATCTTGCCCCAATGAAACCTTAGAAGCTGTTCAATTCACATGATTCATGAAAAAACTTACATGGATTATGACATCCCTTTGATTGGTTTAAAGAGGAGGTAATGTAATGGCCTTTTAGCTGACCATTGTAATGTGAGGTTGGAAGGTGAAATGGATGAAAGAGATCTGCAAGATTGAGTTCAATTGGCTGTAAATGTGCATTCTTCTCCCGTCGTATCTTATGTAATCTCGATATTGGCCATGAGTATGTTGGCTCATTTAACATTTAATACACCTCGAAGCGCTTTTAACTCTGTTTGAACTCATTATTATTAGAGGCACAAGACTGCAGCTTTTTACTAAACACTAAAAGAAAAATACATTCCTAACAGTTCCCTGGATTAATACAAAGTAAAATCTTCATTCAGAATTGCAGTGGCAGTCATGTTTTTAATCACAATGGAAGCAATTAATTTGCTAAATCAGTTATTTTTAAAAAAACAACTTAATTGCAAAAAACTCTGCTGTAATGTTGCTGATTGCCATTTTAATTACATTCATCAAAGCAAACTCCTGATAATGTTGAAGGATGATCATCAGCTTTAAAGGTGAATGAAAACAGTTTCAGTATTTTGACTCTGAAAGACTGTTTGCAGAATGTATTGTTCTCACCCCTTCACCCACCCACTCACAAACAACTATCCAGTGCAGCAGTATGTTTTAATTTCTTCTCACCAGCCTCCCCCCTTCCTCTGCTGAAGGTGCTGACTCCCGATTGTGGTGCAGGTCCAAGAGCAGTGGTCAGCTCCTTGTACCTTGCCCAACATGACATTCTCCATGTCTCAACAGAGACAGTGGGGCCGAAATTGCCCTCCGCCCCGTTTGGGGGGATAATTAGAATTATTTGGTGAATAATTTGCAGGGCAGGGTGGGGGGGGGGGGTGGATAAAGGGAAATTGCCCTCTTCTGAGAAGTCGTTGGGGCGGAGTTTGGGGCGGCAGAGGGGGCGGAAGCGAGTCGGGAGCGGGGCGGAAGGCGGGCGGTGTCATTAGCGCTGCGCTGAGCACGTCAGCGTGAGGGCAGACATACCGCATCGCGCTGACACTGAGCAACGCCCCTCCCCTTCACTTAAAGGGGAGGAACACTGAGAGGTCTACTTGGTGCCCACTGGGCTACCAGGGAGGGTTCTGGCCGGGACAGCGGGCCGGCACCTAAGGGGGGAGTGCCAGGCTGCCTGTTGGCGGCCCGAACGAATCCGTGCCCGCCACTGTCAGGCCACTTTCAGGGTCGGGAGACAATTAAAATAAAATGGCTGCCATGGCGGTGCGTCCTCCCCTTAAAGGGCCAAAGACGCCGCCCAGCCACTGGCAGCTTCCCGCCGCGCGAAGCTGTCGGGGGCACCGACAAGCGGTCGATCGACTACTTGAGGGCAATGTCGCTTCCGAGCGGGGACCAGGCGATGCGCGGTACAATGACGTCATTACTGCCGTTTGCAAAGGAGCGGGGCAGATACCTTCTCTGCCTCAAAAAATCAAGAGATCAATGTCCCGATCGGCGGGGAGTCCGCCCCGACTGGGCGCAATTACATTGCCGCCTCGTTACTACCTCGTTGGTAACTGCTCGTAAAAAAAGGGGAAATTTCGGCCCCAGTGACTGCCAGCAAATTATTTAACCACTGCGGGAGTCACAATCAGGCATGATGCATCCTAAACTAGGCCATCACAGAATCCATTTTGTCCTAAAATTATTTCAAGGCATCTGCTGCCAATACCCAATCCAGAAATCGATTCCATGGGCAGAGCACCCTTTTGTGTGACTAATCATCATCATCATCATAGGCAGTCCCTTGAAGCGAGGATAGAAACACAGAAACATAGAAACATAGAAAATAGGTGCAGGAGTAGGCCATTCGACCCTTCAAGCCTGCACCACCATTCAATAACATCATGGCTGATCATTCCTTCAGTATCCCGTTCCTGCTTTCTCTCCATACCCCTTGATCCCGTTAGCCATAAGTGTCATATCTCACTCCCTCTTGAATGTATCCAACGAACTGGCATCAACAACTCTCTGCGGTAGAGAATTCCACAGGTTAACAACTCTCTGAGTCAAGAAGCTTCTTCTCATCTCGGTCCTAAATGGCTTACCCCTTATCCTTCGACTGTGTCCTCTGGTTCTGGACTTCCCCAACATCGGGAACATTCTTCCTGCATCGAAGCTGTCCAGTCCCGTCAGAATTTTATATGTTTCTATGAGATCCCCTCTCATTCTTCTAAACTCCAGTGAATACAGGCCCAGTCGATTCAGTCTCCCTCATATGTCAGTCCTGCCATCCCGGAAATCAGTCTGGTGAACCTTTGCTGCACTCCTTCAGTAGCAAGAACGTCCTTCCTCAGATTAGGAGATCAAAGCTGCACACAATATTCCAGGTGAGGCCTCACGAAGGCCCTGTACAACTGCAGTAAGACCTCCCTGCTCCTATACTCAAATCCCCTAGCTATGAAGGCCAACATGCCATTTGCCTTCTTCACCACCTGCTGCACCTGCATGCCAACCTTCAATGACTGATGTACCATGACACCCAGGTCTCGTTGGACCTCCCCTTTTCCTAATCTGCCACCATTCAAATAATATTCTGCCTTCATGTTTTTACCACCAAAGTGAATAACGGAGCAGTCCGGGGAGTTCGGAGAGGCCTATAAAGACCCAGTACGTCGGTGAGGCGGCGTTGGAGGAGCTCGGGAAGTCCGGGGAGTTCGGAGCAGCCTATAAAGGCCAGCTGGTGCAGCTGCAGCAGTGAGAGAAGGCGAAAAAGAAGTAGAAAGAAATCGAAAGGTGACGTCACAGCCAAGGTGGTAAGTGATTGGCTGGTGATTGGTAAGTAGCTTTTCTTTTCTTTTTTCTTTATCAGTAAGTAACCTTTAGCATTGTTGTTGCCAATTTAAGTTTATCTAGGGGTTAAGTCATGGCAGGACAGCTCGGACATGTGTTATGCTCCTCCTGTCCCATGTGGGAAGTCAGGGACGCTTCCGGTGTCCCTGACGACTACGTGCTTGGGAAGTGTGTCCGCCTCCAGCTCCTGACGAACCGCATTGCGGCACTGGAGCTGCGGGTGGATTCACTCTGGAGCATGCGCGATGCTGAGAATGACGTGAATAGCACGTTTAGTGAGTTGGTCTTACCGCAGATAAAGGATCCACAGCCAGATAGAGAATGGAAGAAAAACAGGAAGAGCAGTGCAAGGAAGGTAGTGCAGGGGTCCCCTGCGGTCATCCCACTGCAAAACAGATACACCGCTTTGAGTACTGTTGAGGGGGATGAATCATCAGGGGAGAGCAGCAGCAGCCAAGTTCACGGCCCCGTGGCTGGCTTTGTTGCACAGGAGGGCAGGAAAAAAAGTGGGAGAGAGATAGTAATAGGGGATTCAATTGTAAAGGGAATAGATAGGCATTTCTGTGGCCGCAACCAAGACTCCAGGATGGTATGTTGCCTCCCTGGTGCAAGAGTCAAGGACGTCTCGGAGCTGGTGCAGGACATTCTGAAAAGGGAGGGTGAACAGCCAGTTGTCGTGGTACATATAGGTACCTATGATATAGGTAAAAAATGGGATGAGGTCTTACGAGATGAATTTAGGGAGCTTGGAGTTAAATTAAAAAGTAGGACTTCAAAAGTAGTAATCTCAGGATTGCTACCAGTGCCACGTGCTAGTCAGAGTAGGAATCGCAGGATGGCTCAGATGAATAGGTGGCTTGAGCAATGGTGCAGCAGGGAGGGATTCAAATTCCTGGGGCATTGGAACCGGTTCTGGGGGAGGTGGGACCAGTACAAACCGGACGGTCTGCACCTGGGCAGGACCGGAACCAATGTCCGAGGGGGAGTATTTGCTAGTGCTGTTGGGGAGGAGTTAAACTAATATGGCAGGGGGATGGGAATCTATGCAGAGAGACAGAGGGAAATAAAATGGAAGCAAAAGATAGAAAGGAGAATAGTAAAAGTGGAGGGCAGAGAAACCCAAGGCAAAAAACAAAAAGGGCCACATTATACCAAAATTCTAAAGGGGCACAGTGTGTTAGAAAGACAAGCCTGAAGGCTCTGCGCCTCAATGCGAGGAGTATTCGGAATAAGGTGGATGAATTAACTGCGCGTATAGCAGTTAACGGGTATGATGTCATTTGCATCACGGAGACATGGCTCCAGGGTGACCAAGGCTGGGAACTCAACATCCAAGGGAATTCAGAATTTAGGAAGGGTAGACAGAAAGGAAAAGGAGGTGGGGTGGCGTTGCTGGTTAAAGAGGAAATAAATGCAATAGTAAGGAGGGACATTAGCCTGGATGATGTGGAATCGGTATGGGTGGAGCTGCGGAACACCAAAGGGCAGAAAACACTAGTGGGAGTTGTGTACAGACCACCAAACAGTAGTAGTGAGGTTGGGGACAGCATCAAACAAGAAATAAGGGATGTGTGCAATAAAGGTACAGCAGTTATCATGGGCGACTTTAATCTACATATTGATTGGGTGAACCAAACTGGTAGCAATGCGATGGAGGAGGATTTCCTGGAGTGTATTAGGGATGGTTTTCTAGTCCAATATGTCGAGGAACCAACTAGAGAGCTGGCCATCCTAGACTGAGTGATGTGTAATGAGAAAGGACTAATTAGCAATCTTGTTGTGCGAGGCCCCTTGAGGAAGAGTGACCGTAATATGGTAGAATTCTTTATTAAGATGGAGAGTGACACACTTAATTCGGAAACTAAGGTCCTGAACTTAAGGAAAGGTAATTTCGACGGTATGAGGCGTGAATTGGCTAGAAGAGACTGGCAAAGGATACTTAAAGGGTTGACGTTGGATAAGCAACGGCAAACATTTTAAAGATCACATGGATGAACTTCAGCAATTGTACATCCCTGTCTGGAGTAAAATTATAATGGGGAAGGTGGTTCAACCATGGCTAACAAGGGAAATTATGGATAGTGTTAAAGCCAAGGAAGAGGCATATAATTTGGCTAGAAAAAGCAACAAACCTGAGGACTGGGAGAAATTTAGAATTCAACAGAGGAAAACTAGGGTTTAATTAAGAGGGGGAAAATAGAGTACGACAGGAAGCTTGCAGGGAACATAAAAACTGACTGCAAAAGCTTCTATAAATATGTGAAGAGAAAACGATTAGTGAAGACAAACGTAGGTCCCTTGCAGTCAGATTCAGGTGAATTTATAATGGGGAATAAAGAAATGACAGACCAACTGAACAAATACTTCAGTTTTGTCTTCACAAAGGAAGACACAAATAACCTTCCGATTGTATTAGGGGACAGTAGATCTAGTGAGCAGGAGGAACTGAAGGCTATCCTTATTAGGCAGGAAATTGTGTTAGGGAAATTGATGGGATTGAAGGCCGATAAATCCCCGGGGCCTGATAGTCTGCATCCCAGAGTACTTAAGGAAATGGCCCTAGAAATAGTGGATGCATTTGTGATCATTTTCCAACAGTCTATCGACTCTGGATCAGTTCCTATGGACTGGAACGTAGCTAATGTAACACCATTTTGAAAAACGGAGGGAGAGAGAAATGGGTATTTATAGACCGGTTAGCCTGACATCAGTAGTGGGGAAAATGTTGGAATCAATTATTAAGGATGAAAAAGGGAAATCATCTAGAATTTTTTGAGGATGTAACTAGCAGAGTGACATGGGAGAACCAGTGGATGTGGTGTATTTGGACTTTCAAAAGGCTTTTGACAAGGACCCACACAAGAGATTGGTGTGCAAAATCAAAGCGCATGGTATTGGGGGTAATGTACTGACTGGTTGGCAGACAAGAAGCAGAGAGTCAGGATAAACGGGTCCTTTTCAGAATGACAGGCAGTGACTAGTGGAGTGCTGCAGGGCTCAGTGCTGGGACCCAAGCTATTTACAATATACATTAACGATTTTGATGAAGGAGTTGAGTGTACTACCTCCAAGTTTGCAGATGACACTAAACTGGGTGGCGGTGTGAGTTGTGAGGAGAACGCTAAGAGGCTGCAGGGTGACTTGGACAGGTTAGGTGAATGGGCAAATGCATGGTAGATGGAGTATAATGTGGATAAATGTGAGGTTATCCACTTTGGGGGCAAAAACACAAAGGCAGAATATTACCTGGATGGCGGCAGATTAGGAAAAGGGGAGGTGCAACGAGACCTGGGTGTCATGGTTCATCAGTCACTGAAAGTGGGCATGCAGGTATAGCAGGCGAAGAAGGCAAATGGTATGTTGGCCTTCATAGCTAGGGGATTTGAGTATAGGAGCAGGGAGTTCTTACTGCAGTTGTACAGGGCCTTAGTGAGGCCTAACCTGGAATATTGTGTTCAGTTTTGGTCTCCTAATCTGAGGATGGACATTCTTGCTATTGAGGGATTGCAGCGAAGGTTCACCAGACTGATTCCAGGGATGGCTGGACTGTCATATGAGGAGGGACTGGATCAACTGGACCTTTATTCACTGGCGTTTAGAAGGATGAGAGGGGATCTCATCGAAACGTGTAAGATTCTGATGGGACTGGACAGGTTAGATGCGGGAAGAATGTTCCCGATGTTGGGGAAGTCCAGAACCAGGCGACATAATCTTAGGATAAGGGGTAGGCCATTTAGGACTGAGATGAGGAGAAACTTCTTCACTCAGAGAGTTGTTAACCTGTGGAATTCTCTACCGCAGAGAGTTGTTGATGCCAGTTCATTGGATATATTCAAGAGGGAGTTAGGTATGTCCCTTATGACTAAGGGGATCAAGGGGTATGGAGAGAAAGCAGGAAAGGGGTACTGAGGTAAATGATCAGCCATGATCTTATTGAATGGCGGTGCAGGCTCGAAGGGCCGAATGGTCTACCCCTGCACCTATTTTCTATGTTTCTATGTTTCTCACATTTATCCACATTATACTGCATGTGCCATGCATTTCTCCACTCACCTAACCTGTCCAAATCACCCTGCAGCCTCTTAGCATCCTCCTCACAGCTCACACCGCCATCCAGCTGAGTGTCATCTGCAAACTTGGAGATATTACACTCAATTCCTTCATCTAAATCATTGATGTATATTGTAAATAGCTTGCGTCTCAGCACTGAGCCCTGCAGCACCCCACTAGTCACTGCCTGCCATTCTGAAAAGGACCCGTTTATCCCGACTCTCTGCTTCCTGTCTGCCAACCAGTTCTCTATCCACCTCAATACATTACCCCAAATACCATGTGCTTTAATTTTGCACACCAATCTCTTGTGTGGGACCTTGTCAAAAGCCTTTTGAAAGTCCAAATATACTACATCCACTGGTTCTCCCTTGTCCACTCTGCTAGTTACATCTTCAAAAAATTCCAGATTTGTCAAGCATGATTTCCCTTTCATAATTTCATGCTGACTTGGACCAATCCTGTCACTGCTTTCCAAATGCGCTGCTATTTCATCCTTAATAATTGATTCCAACAATTTCCCTACTACTGATGTCAGGCTAACCAGTCTATAATTACCCGTTTTCTCTCTCCCTCCTTTTTTAAAAAGTGGTGTTGCATTAGCTACCCTCCAGTCCATTGGAACTGATCCAGAGTCGATAGACTGTTGGAAAATGATCACCAATGCATCCACTATTTCTAGGGCCACTTCCTTAAGTAGTCTGGGATGCAGACTATCAGGCCCCGGGGATTATCTGCCTTCAATCCCATCAATTTCTCTAACACAATTTCCTAACTAATAAGGATTTCCTTCAGTTCCTCCTTCTAGCTAGACCCTCGGTCCCCTAATATTTCCAGAAGGTTATTTGTGTCTTCCTTCGTGAAGACAGAACCAAAGTATTTGTTCAATTGGTCTGCCATTTCTTTGTTCCACATTATAAATTTACCTGATTCTGACTGCAAGGGATCTACGTTCGTCTTCACTAATCTTTTTCTCTTCACATATCTATAGAAGCTTTTGCAGTCAGTTTCTATGTTCCCAGCAAGCTTGCCCTCATACTCTATTTTCCCCCTCCTAATTAAACCCTTTGTCCTCCTCTGCTGAATTCTAAATTTCTCCCAGTCCTCAGGTTTGCTGCTTTTTCTGGCCAATTTATATGCCTCTTCCTTGGATTTATCACTATCCCTAATTTCCCTTATTAGCCACGGTTGAGCCACCTTCCCCATTTTATTTTTACTCCAGCTAGGGATGTACAATTGTTGAAGTTTATCCATGTGATCTTTAAATGTTTACCATTGCCTATCCACCATCAACCGTTTAAGTATCATTCGCCATTCTATTCTAGCCAATTCACGTCTCATACCATCGAAGTTACCTTTCCTTAAGTTCAGGACCCGAGTCTCTAAATTAACTGTGTCACTCTTCTTCTTAATAAAGAATTCTACCATATTACGGTCACTCTTCCCCAAGAGGCCTTGCACAACAAGATTGCTAATTAGTCCTTTCTCGTTACACATCACCCAGTCTAGGATGGCCAGCTCTCTAGTTGGTTCCTCGACATATTGGTCTAGAAAACCATCCCTAATACACTCCAGGAAATTCTCCTCCACCGCATTGCTTCCAGTTTGGTTAGCCCAATCTATATATAGATTAAAGTCGCCCATGATAACTGCTGTACCTTTATTGCATGCATCCTTAATTTCTTGTTTCCACGCCAAAAAGGGATGAGTTCACAGGTGTTTCAATGTTCCAGATCCCGAACTAATATTCCAGATCCCGAACTACATTCTGAAGGGTGGACGATGCCTATGCGTTAATTTTTTTAACGTGTGGTGGCCATTGCACACCAGCCACCACCCGTTCTTGACAAAGCCAGGTCTTGGTCTAGTGGCAAGGATTACCCAGGATGACTGGAGACCAGCTCTGCTGCACGAACCTAGTGCAAACAGATGTTGCAGTGTGGGCTGGCCCGTGCTGCCCCTGGGCCCTCGCCCCTTCTGAGCCCCAAACTCTCGCCTCTCCTGGGCCCCGGTCACTAATAACTACCTGATGTTAATTCTAGCGTTGCCTTTGCCAGCTTGAGCTTGAACTGTGCTAATGTCCCTGTTTACCATCTTCCCCTTCGGCTGCCTCCTTTAAGAGCTGAAACGCCTTGGAATGTAAATGTGCCATCTCATCCATTAGCCAACCTTCTGCTTCCCCAATCCTATTCCCTCTAAATTGCTCACCATCTAACTTCCCTTCCTTGTCCCCAGGCTAGCTGCCATTCATTCTCCTCACGCAGTGACCCCTTCCCTTTCACAACTTTTCATCATCCCCCTCAAACCTTACTCTTGACCCCTCTGCACTTGCTCACTACCTCCTCATCTCCAACCTCCCTTTCTTCTCCAAGATCCATGAAACGATTGTTGGCTCCCAGGTCCGTGCCCACCTTTCCCACAGCTCTCTGTTTAAATCCTTCCAATCGGTTTTCCAGTCCTTTCCCAGTATTGAAACATCGAAACATAGAAAATAGGTGCAGGAGTAGGCCATTCGGCCCTTCGAGCCTGCACCACCATTCAATATGATCATGGCTGATCATGCAACATTCAGAACCCCCTTCCTGTTTTCTCTCCATACCCTTTGATCCCTTTCACCGTAAGGGCCACATCTAACTTCCTTTTGAATAGATCTAACGAACTAACCTCAACAACTTTCTGTGGTAGAGAATTCCACAGGTTCACAATTCTCTGCGTGAAGAAGTTTCTCCTCATCTCGGTCCTAAATGGCATACCCCTTATCCTTAGACTGTGGCTCCTGGCTCTGGACTTCCCCGTGAATGATATTGTCTGTGACTGTGGGGCAATATTGCTCTACATCCTCTTTGAACTCTCTGCGGCCTTCAACACAATTGGCCACACCATCCTCCTCCAACACGTCTCCTCCACTCTTCCAGCTTTGTTCTCCAGGTCAGTGGGACCACCCTTGCTTGTTTCCACTCATACCTATCCAATCATAACTGGAAAATCTCTATCAATGGTTTCTCTTCCCACTCTGCACCGTCACCGTGGGAATTCCCAAAGTTCCATCCTTGGTCCCTTCCTCTTCCTAACGTACATCCCTCCCTTTGCAAAATTATCTGGGGCCAACTTTCACATGTATGCCGATAACACCCAACTCTACCTTTCCATCACCTCTCTGGACTCTGTCAGTCTCTCTGTGCTCTCAGACTGCTTGTCTGTCAGCCAGTCTTGGATGAGTTGTCATTTTCTCCAGGTAATATTGGGAAAACTGAAGCAATTATCTTTGATTCCTGGCACAAACACCAATCCCTTGATAGCACCTCCACCCTCCACCTTGGCCATTGTCTAAGGCTAAACCAGATTGCTCAGAACCTTAGAATTTAACCCGAGCTATTTAAAGTACAGAAAATCAAAGTCATGCCTTTATCCCTCCAAAGGTCTTGAGCCATAATTTTAAGCAGTAGTGCAGCATCTATTCTTCTATATTTAAAATATCTTAACATCCGGCACAGGCAAGATTGGCCAAATGGCCTCCTTCTGTGCTGTAAATTTCTAAAATCTTTCTATGATCTCGATTACAGCCTATTTCCAGCCTATTTCTCACTCCCAGGTATCCGTTATTCGGCATCTATATTGCCATTTAGGACCGAGATGAGTAGAAACTCCTTCACTCAGAGAATTGTGAACCTGTGGAATTCTCTACCACAGAAAGTTGTTGAAGCCAGTCCGTTAGATATATTCAAAAGGGAGTTAGACGTGGCCCTTACAGCTAAAGGGAGCGGAAACAGGAATGGGGTACTGAAGTTGCATGATCAGCCATGATCATATTGAATGGTGGTGCAGGCTCGAAGGGCCGAATGGCCTACTCCTGCACCTACTTTCTATGTTTCTATCTAAGCCACTCAGTTAGATTCTGACCTGTAGTTACTTCCCACGTATGTTATATATTAACTTCCTGATTCGCTCTACTATGTTCCAGCCTGTAACTCGCTCCAGTTATCAATTATTGTCTATTTACTTTTGAAGATAATTCTGAGAATCTCTGTGGAGCAAAGAAAATCAACTCTGTATATTGGCCAGCACATCTGGTGACCAAAAGTTGCTCTATGGTACCCGCTGTCTCCAATTCTGTTAATCTGAGGAAACTGGTTCAAGCTTGGCAACTTCATGATGTTTAGTGCTGTGTGTTTTTAGAGTTATTGACAACCAGTGGTGCATTTGGCCTTCTGCACTTACCTTCAGAGGGTCAGCCCAGGTGGACGCAGTTTGTGGTCATAAGTGTGATCATCATGGAATCTGTCAACAGACTTTATTGTCCTATCATAAAGAGAAACATGGGAAATCTGTTAATATTTACTTTATGAATAAAAGTGTTGTGGTTTATAGTGCAATTGCTACAGTTTGAAGGAGCATTCTAGAGTATAAGTTTTCTATATGAAATTGTCTTACAATATTACAATTCGATGACTGAAATTAACATTTCGTAAAAGGGCTGTAGGTGTGTGACATACTAAATAGATTATTCACAGTCACTGCATCCCAAAAGTTATTTATTGTTTGAAAGGCTTTATAAATACAATTTTTTATTCTCTGAATGTATATTGAATAATTATCTCAAAGTAGTGCACAAGGCCGCAAACAAATAAATTATACAATTTGTTCCGGGATGTGGGCATCGCTGGCAAGTCCAGCATTTATTGCCCATCCCTTACTGCCCTCGAGAAGGTGGTGGTGAGCCGCCTTCTTGAACCGCTGCAGTCCGTGTGGTGAAGGAACTCACACAGTGCAGGTAGGTAGGTAGTTCCAGAATTTTGACCCAGCGACGATGAAGGAACACTGATATGTCAGGATGGTGTGTAACTTGGAGGAGAACTTTCAGGTGATGGTGTTCCCATGTGCCTGCTGCCCTTGTCCTTCTAGGTGGTAGAGGTCGCGGGTTTGGGAGGTGCTGTCGAAGAAGCCTTGGCGAGTTGCTGCAGTGCATCTTGTAGATGGTACACACTGCAGCCACGGTGCGCCGGTGGAGGGAGTGAATGTTGAAGCTGGTGGATGGGGGGCCAATCAAGCGGGCTGCTTTGTCTTGGATGGTATCGAGCTTCTTGAGTGTTGTTGGAGCTGCACTCATCCAGGCAAGTGGGGAGTATTCCATCACACTCCTGACTTGTGCCTTGTAGATGGTGGAAAGGTTTTGGGGAGTCAGGAGGTGAGACACTAGCCGCAGAATACCCAGCCTCTGACCTGCTCTTGTTGCCATAGTAATAATTTGGCTGGTCCAGTTACGTTTCTGATCAATGGTGACCCCAGGATGTTGATGGTGGGGGATTTGGCAATGATAATGCCATTGAATAGCAAGGGATGGTGGTTAGACTCTCGCTTGTTGGAGTTGGTGATTACCGGGCACTTGTGTTGCGTGAATATTGCACATGCATTGGCCGAGAATCTGCCTTCACACATAGCAAGGGAGATTGCAAACTCAATGGGCTGATACTTCTATTGCTGTTTATGTTGATGATAACATGACAGCCATCTGAAAAGCTGTAATCTGTTCACAATAGAATTATAAATCATGATAGTGACGCTGGATCAGTGCATGAACTATATCTGAACTAATTAAATTATGGTCCTTGTAACTCCCAAGCATTTTATGCAATATACACATTTATGCTTGTATTGTTAAAGGATGATGAATTATTTTGAATCAGGAATGCTGTGTGTGGATTGTTTGAGTGGAGCCCAACAGGAAACTATGATATGTGATGGGTGCTGTGGTACTAACTTGCTTTCTGCACCAGTTTCCCTACTGCAGTATTATTTCATGCAGAATCTTTCAAGCTCCGAATAAGATTCTGTTGTATTTCATGGCACAGCTCATGTTAATGAAGAATATTAGGTCGAACATGAAGCACTCCGAAGAAGCTCCTGTTACTCCTGGGAATAGACATCTGACATTTTTATCCCAATTTTCTTTCATTCTATCCTCAGGTGGTGATTCATGTCAAAGTACTGTTCCAAGCACATTGGCAGGCCTCTGGTACTGCAATCAGGTGCCCATTTTTTTCATGCGTGAACCCAAACCATGGCCATGATTTCGGCAACCATGGCAGGTCCGGGGCGGCCAGGGTCGGTGGTGGGTCGCGACTCCGCTCCTGACTGCAGCCCGCACTGTGAAAAGAATCTTCCCTGGATTGGGCTTGTTAAGCCTGCCCTGTGAAGTTCCAGGCCAATTGAAAGGAAGCGGGTCTGATGACGTCATTTGATGACGCATCATCAGCCGGTTTCCTTAAAGCGACCATGGTCACATTGATTCTGACAGTTGTTCTGTCAGTGTTCTACAGCATTGAGGTGCTGCACACACAGACAAGCACAGCACAGAGATGCACAGCTGCACCCAGACTCTCCCATCACTCCCTCCAGCCTGGTTGCACATTGCACAGGAGGGCACAAGCAGAGATATCGTCAGGAGGACCAGGCTGCAGTGGCACAAACCTTTCAATGGTCTCAGTGGATCACGAAACATTACTGCAAAGCCATACTCAACCTCATCCTGCTGTGCCACTCATCACATCCCCATCACTCTGTTTTCCCTACCCTACTCCTGCACATCCTTACTCACACCAACTTACCTTGCACCTCCACCCATCCCTCCCTCTCTATCTACATTATCACATTCCCATTTCACTAGCCACACCTCACACTCACCCTCTTCCTTGTCCAATCATACCAACTAACAACACACAAGGATAGACACTTGGGGTCTTTTAGCCAATGTTCATGTCGAGTTTCTACTAGTGTCAAACATTGAAATCTTTATTTTGAAAACTTTGCGTTTTTGGACAGATTTGTGTACACCTTTGGAAGTGGCTTAGTGAGTTGTAGCAAATGGTGGGGCATAAGTTCACCCCCCACAATGGTGATAAGTGTGAAAGTAATGGATTGGGCATTGCAGGGATGCTTTATCATGCTGGTGTGGGGTGGTGCCAATCTGGCACATCATGTGGCAGCCAAGGTGTACAGGGTGAAGTAAATCTGGCCATGGTGAAGCCATCCCTGGTGTTCCAGCAATGCAGTCGGGTGTTGATGCCCTGTGTCCTATGCAGCATCTGGTGATTGCGGGGAAGGTTTGTGTTGTTGGTGATGCTGGTGTGTTTAGTGATTTTGGTGTTGGAGCTGATCATGGTGGGATTCTGAGGAGCAAGTTGAGATTTTTTTCAAGGACACCAATGCTGATGGAATAGATGGCAGCTGAAATTGAGGTGATGGAAGCGATCTGTCAATGGTGAGAGGTTGCTCTAAGGAGGTGACGGTGGATAGAGAGTTCACTACAAACCCTTCCAATCTGCATACAGCCAAAAAGTATCTTCCAAATACTGAAGGCTTCAGCTTCTGACATTAAAAAGTGAACAGCTGTGAAATGGTAGCTTTTTACCAC
This sequence comes from Pristiophorus japonicus, assembly GCF_044704955.1. Classification (NCBI taxonomy): domain Eukaryota; kingdom Metazoa; phylum Chordata; class Chondrichthyes; family Pristiophoridae; genus Pristiophorus; species Pristiophorus japonicus. The sequence goes on from NC_091990.1 coordinate 172,754,313, forward strand.
TTCTGCAGCTGTCAACTAGTCAACTAGCCAACTAGTGAACTAGTCAAAGCAATGGAGAGTCATTGAGAACCCGACACACTTACCTGACATTTCCCCGAGGGATGTGAACATAAGAACATAAGAATTAGGAACAAGAGCAGGCCAAGTAGCCCCTCGAGCCTGCTCCGCCATTCAACAAGATCATGGCTGATCTGGCCGTGGACTCAGCTCCACTTACCCGCCCGCTCCCCATAACCCTTAATTCCCTTATTGATTAAAAATCTATCTATCTGTGACTTGAATACATTCAATGAGCTAGCCTCAACTGCTTCCTTGGGCAGAGAATTCCACAGATTCATAACACTCGGGAGAAGAAATTCCTTCTCAACTCGGTTTTAAATTGGCTCCCCCGTATTTTGAGGCTGTGCCCCTTAGTTCTAGTCTCCCCGACCAGTGGAAACAACCTCTCTGCCTCTATCTTGTCTATCCCTTGCATTATTTTAAATGTTTCTATAAGATCACCCCTCATCCTTCTGAACTCCACCCCTCATCCTTCTGAACCTTGTAAAAAATCTTGGAAAAATGGTAAGTACTTGGTAAAATTCTTTTAAAATATCTTTGAAGTACCTCTTAATGATATTAATTGGCTGGCTCATCGCTTGCTGTTGGGTGTGTGAACCGCAGCCAGGCCCGGCACTCTGGAAACTTACAAGGAGGCGGGTTCAGAGCGGGATCCCGTCCGGCTGTCAATCACGGCCATTATGACAGCAGGCCCACCTCCAAACCCGCACTGGCAGGGCTGGTAAGATTCCGGCCTACGAGTGCTGAGGAAGGGAGCACTCAACCTATCCTGATCGTTCTTTACCTGGAGTTAATTCTCGTCCACTCTACAGTAAGAACCAATGGACACTGACCAGAGGCAAGAACCTTGGCTAACATCCCCCCACCCTATCCCATGGAACATTGAGCAATTACAACATCTCAATGTCCAATTCCACCAAGACTGGCTAACTTGGCATACATTGTGCATTTTTTTAAATCTGTGTGGTTCAGTATCATAACGTATATTTGCATTTATCAACTAAACCATGTGGGGGTCCTAGCTGTTTGTTGGTGTTTTGGGGATCTATGATAGCTAGCCAGGTTTGTGAACAGTCCGACATGAACCACTCTAATAAACCTGACACATGTCCATTGCTCTCTTTTGGCTTTGCAACTAGACATGATGGCTCTCAGTAACTTGAGGGAATATATAATTCTAATTTTACTTCAGAGTAGAACACCGGAATAAATATTTGCTAATAAGCTAACTAAATGGGAGCATAATTTGAGAGAAGCTCTTCTTTTGGTCATGAGAAGTCTAAGGGGCGATATTCAAGTATTCTCATGGAATAAATTGAACTCTGGTAAATATGTTCGAGAGTGTCACAAATTCTAGATCAGAGATCATGGGGATCAAACTTAGAAGAGGGAATATGTACAGACAATTTAGATTTATCTACTTCACACAGAGGATGGTGAATCTGTGGAATGGACTGCCCAGGGAGTCAGAGAGAGCAGCTCCTGTGGGAACATTTAAGGGAGATTTTGATAGCTATTTGATAAACTGAGCAATTGAGAGATTTTAGTTTTTGGGAATGACCAAGTGGACTGCAGAGTCTTTTTCCATCCTATACCTTCCTGTGTTCCTATTGTTTGAAGGATGTCATATTTCCAGCTGGGGTCATTCCCTGCAGTCCAATCAGGCACAGAATTAATGTCAACATGTTTATGCTGCGTTAATTATGTACAGTGCACACAAGATCAATATTGGTGCTCTCCACACATTTTGTGGGTTGAGAAGTAGTTGAAAGATCATTTGAGCACAATGATACCCATGCATGAATTGACAGCTTTGTCTCCAGTGTTGGGGGGGGGAACATTGGGATAATTTTAATCTAATCCACCCAGATCGGATTGGCTGCCCATTTTGGACCCCACTCAATTTTACTTCCCATTGAAGTAAAGAAAGACTTGGATTTATAGAGCGCCTTTCACAACCACCAGACGTCTCAAAGCACTTTACAGCCAATGAAGTACTTTTGGAGTGTAGTCACTGTTGTAATGTAGGAAACATGGCAGTCAACTTGCACACAGCATGCTCCCAAACAGCAATGTGATAATGACCAGATAATCTGTTTTTTTTAAGTTAAATAAAAAGGTCTGACAACTTTCTGAAATGTAGATTTTGTAGAGTGGGAAGGAGCAGGAGTGCCCCTAAATTAGCATTGTCCTTGGGCTTATCCGTTATAGCACAACCTCACTGCTCGTTGCCGGAATTGCGCCTGGCACTGACAGATTTACGCCTCATTCCATCTAAACTTGTTTTAGAATGATATGGAACCTTTCATGGCTGTTTATTCTGCAACCCATGTTAAAACAAGTGTACAAAGCAAAAAAAAAGGCCTTTTTATTTTAATTGACTTCTCTTTCTGCTCTAGAAATTGTAAATGAACTGAGAAAAACACTCCCTTCATTGCATTGAAGTTATATTATTTCAGATAATAATATAATCTCAGATAATGTCAGAAGTCTTCTCCTCTGTTAACTCAATGTACCTTTGCTACCATAGCCTGACTTCCTTCTCCTCCATTTGCAAATAAATAGACATCCCTTCAACCCACTACCCATCCTACAACATGAAAATACATCAGCTTTATTTTCCCCGACATGGCCATGCCAGTAATTATCATCACAGTGAATAAATCAGCGTCAAATCAGTGCACCCTTTTCTGTTTGACTGTAACCTCCTTGAATAAAAAGCGCCATGTCAACGCAGCCTATGTAAATATGATAGTTGCGAAGTGCAAACAACCATCCTACTCTCTCCTAACACCATTCTCCTCCTGGATACTTACCTGTGCACTTTTTTCACCTCTTTCACCTCGCTGCACAGCACTGCCCCCCAGTCATCAAGATCCACTGCGCGGCCCTGGAAAATGTGGACCCCTTCCCATATTTCAGGAGCCTCCTATCAACAAGAGCAGACATTGATGACGAGATCCAACACCGTCTCCAGTGCGCCAGTGCAGCCTTCGGCCGCCTGAGGAAAAGAGTGTTTGAAAACCAGACCCTCAAATCCGGCACCAAGCTCAAGGTCTACAGGGCTGTAGTGAAACCCGCCCTCCTGTATGGCTCAGAGACAAGGACCATGTACAGTAGACACCTCAAATCGCTGGAAAAATATCACCAAATATCCGCAAGATCCTGCAAATCCCCTGAGAGGACAGATGCACCAACATCAGCGTCCTCGACCAGGCCAACATCCCCAGCATTGAAGCACTGACCACACTCGATCAGCTCCGCTGGGCAGAAAACATATAGTTTGCATGCCAGACACGAGACTCCCAAAGCAAGCGCTCTACTCGGAACTCCTTTACGACAAACGAGCCAAAGGTGGGCAGCGGAAACGTTACAGGGACACCCTCAAAACCTCCCTGATAAAGTGCAACATCCCCACTGACACCTGGGAGTCCCTGGCCAAAGACCGCCCTAAGTGGAGGAAGTGCATCCGGGAGGGCGCTGAGCACCTCGAGTCTCAACGCCGAGAGCATGCAGAAATCAAGCACAGGCAGAGGAAAGAGCGTGTGTCCCACCCACCCTTACCCTCAATGACTATCTGTCCCACCTGTGACAAAGTCTGTGGCTCTCGTCTTGGACTGTTCAGCCACCAAAGAACTCACTTCAGGAGTGGAAGCAAGTCTTCCTCGATTCCGAGGGACTATGATGATGATGATCTTTCACCTATTCTGCTGCTCCTTCAAAGAGGGCTCGGATTACAGGACATGACTGGCTCCTCATGCTGTATAGAAGGGGCAAGGGAATGGTCGTGCTCATCGAATGACTGCTGGCTCCCGGCCTGGAATGCTGCTGGCTGAATCTGTGAATGATTCTCCAAAGCAGCGTGGCCATGCCCTAGCCCCCAACGCCCCCAACCACCCTCCCATGCTCCAGTGAAACGGTTCTCTCAGGTAAAGGTCAGTGGCTTGACAGACGCTGCAGTCCTGAGAGACGTCAGCCTCAGGCAGGTGGTCTCCAGCCACCGCCATTGCACTGGGCCCTGAATCTGTGGCCCCAATGATCTGTGGCATGGCTGTTCTAATAGCAGCTATTAGATCCTGAAAGCCCTGAGACAGTGCAGTCATCATCATCATCATGGGCAGTCCCTCGGAATCGAGGAAGACTTGCTTCCACTCTGAAAATGAGTCCTTAGGTGGCTGAACAGTCCAATACGAGAACCACAGTCCCTGTCACAGGTGGGACAAACAGTCAATGAGGGAAATGGTGGGTGGGACTGGTTTGCCGCACGCTCCTTCCGCTGCCTGCGCTTGATTTCTGCATGCTCTTGGCGACGAGACTCGAGGCGCTCAGCGCCCTTCCGGATGCACTTCCTCCACTTAGGGCGGTCTTTGGCCAGGGACTCCCCGGTGTCGGTGGGGATGTTGCATTTTATCAGGGAGGCTTTGAGGGTGTCCTTGTAACATTTCCTCTGCCAACCTGGGGCTTGTTTGCCATATAGGAGTTACGAGTAGAGCGCTTGCTTTGGGAGTCTTGTGTCTGGCATGCGAACAATGTGGCCTGCGAACAATGTGGCCTGCCCAGTGGAGCTGGTCGAGTGCGGTCAGTGCTTTGATGCTGGGGATGTTGGCCTGGTCGAGGACGCTAACGTTAGTGCATCTGTCCTCCCAGAGGATTTGCAGGATCTTGCGGAGACATCGTTGGTGGTATTTCTCCAGCGATTTGAGATGTCTACCGTACATGGTCCACGTCTCTGAGCCATACAGGAGTGCGGGTATTACTGCAGCCCTGTAGACCATGAGCTTGGTGGCAGTTCTGAGGGCCTGGTCTTCGAACACTCTTTTCCCCAGGCGGCCGAAGGCTGCACTAGCGCACTGGAGGCGATGTTGAATCTCGTAGTCGATGTATCCCCTTGCTGATAATAGGCTCCCAAGGTATGGGAAATGGTCCACGATCACCCAGTACCACATTCTCAGTACCACTATCTAATTCCCCCGCCGAGTGAAAGTCTCTGAGTTGGTGCCTGGCAGAGAGGAAGCAAATGCTGCAGGTGGTAAGCTGGGACGGAGGAAAACGGGGCCGGAGGAAGAAGCTAGAATTGGTGGGTGTTCTGCTCCTCATCTTGTTCAAGATCGTCATCATAAACAACATGGGAGAAGTAACCTACTTGTAATTCCTCATCACCACCACATTCCTTGTCCTGCCCCCACCTCGTTGCTTGGTGGATCTGCAGTGACGGAGGATAGAAGCCCTGCTGAACCCTGGGTACAGATGGAGCTTGAGTTGTCACAATTCTGCAAAAGTGTAATAATGATATTGATAAGGCATGCAGTGAAGTTATTTGCGACTAAAGTGAAAGAGGCAAGCACTGTTCCTCTCTTTGTTGATTGTCTGCTGCTAAAAAGTGCACGTTGGAATTTCTTTTTAAAGGGTGTGCAGGAGTTTCTATGTAGTTCAGCTGCTTATACCCATTTTTCGTGGGTTTTATACTCATCATCATAGGCAGTCCCTTGAGTCGAGGATGACTTGCTTCCACGTCAAAAAGTTTGCAGGTGTATCAATGAAGGACCTAATATTCCAGGTCCCGAACGACATGTTGAAGGGTGGAAGATGCCTGTGCGTGGATTTTTTTAACGTGTGGTGGCTGTTGCACACCAGCCACCACACGGGGCTTGACAGAGCTAGGTCTTGGTCCAGTGGCAAGGGTTATCCAAGACGACTGGAGACCAGCTCTACTGCATGGACCTAGTGCGCACACATATCGCAGTGTGGGCTGGCCCGTGCTGCCCCTTGGGGCCCTCGCGTCTTCTGGGCTTCGAACCCGCGCCTCTCCTGGGTCCTGATCTCTCGCCGCTCCTTCGTCCCGACCTCGCCGCTCCTGCTGTACCTGCCCGCGCTCCAATCACCGACCTGGATCTTGGTGACGTCACTCTTGGCTGTTGTTGCTCTCCTGCTCCAGCACGTGCTGCTCCCTGGAGCGATATGCCACCATGCTGCTCCTTCCGCTCCCCGGCCTGCTCCGATGGTTTTCTACTAATGACTGCATCAATGCATATGCAAATGAGCAGACCCAAGAACCCCATTTGTAACTCCCTCTGCAGGCCAGTGACGGGGCACAATTTTTTTTTAAAGCTACCCTGTACCACAGCCGTATAATTCACTTCAAGGAAATTCTAGACCATTGCTTTATTGCTGCAGCTGGAGGGGTGATGGATTCATGTCCCACTCTGCTCCCATTGTAACTAAATCTTTGCAGAAGACCATCGGGTTACAGTTTCCACAGAAAACCAACCTGAATTGCATAATATGATCCACTAAAACATCATGCCTGATATCCAATGTAATAGCAAGGAATTTAGCTAATTCAGCTGCCTTGATGCTACATGACCTTGGCTATCGGTCTCTATTCAGGGCAACTTTCCAGTTTTACGTTACTTTTGAGTTAATGGTTCTCTTGGGGTTGTGTCAGCCTTATTTCTTGCTGTGAAACAGTTAACAGAATCGCAAATGTTTCATTTTCCACCCACTCTTGTTCTGATTCTTAGATTATATATCATAAGATACAATGCCGTCACACATCCCCCTCAACTCATTACACATTTGTTGTGGGAGGGAAGGAAGGAAGGAGAGAGAGAGTGCAAGAGTCAGAGACGTACCATGAGATAATCTCAAATAATTAATTGAAAAGTAGTAGTGTCAAACTGATAAAAACTGCTCTGATATTTTCTTAAATCTATTACATATCTGATATCAAATATTATTGGTAAAACTACAATAATTCACAATCTAATCTCTCTTTGCTGGATGCTGATGCCCAGCCAAGATACTGCTATTTCCTGCCAAACGTATTGGTGGATTTCTTCCTTTTAGTTTCCCATAATGCCTTAGTTATCTATTGGGGATTTTCTGTCACTGAACTCAGATCTGCTGAAGTGACACAGTCTGTATATTGTTGGCACAAAGGCAGACCGCTCAGGCTCTCGGGACACAAGACTGCACAGTAAACGCTCCAGGGACATGAGAGTGCACAGCTCAGACTCCAGGGACATGAGTGTGCGTAGCACAGGCTCCAGGGACATGAATGTGCGTAGCACAGGCTCCAGGGACAGCTCACGCAGATTGCAAGGACATAAGGTTGCATAGCATTATCATTGTTACGTCTTGGATAAGGAGCCAGACTAGATACTGCAAGCTCAAAGTACGGTGCGACCGTAGTTCTTTATTACAGATCTCAGAGTGCCTCGCCAGCCTGTGAGGCCTCCTTATATACAGGTGCTCCCAAGGGATTGTGGGATCCCTTGAGACTCCAGGGGACAAGCCCTCTGGTGGTTAGACATGGTAATTACAGGCTTACATACATAATAATCATCATAGGCAGTCCCTCGGAATCGAGGAAGACTTGCTTCCACTCTTAACATGAGTCCTTAGGTGGCTGAACAGTCCAATACGAGAACCACAGTCCCTGTCACAGGTGGGACAGATAGTTGTTGCGGGAATGGGTGGGTGGGACAGGTTTGCCGCATGCTCCTTCCGCTGCCTGCGCTTGATTTCTACATGCTCTCGGCGATGAGACTCGAGGTGCTCAGCGCCCTCCCGGATGCACTTCCTCCACTTAGGGCGGTCTTTGGCCAGGGACTCCCAGGTGTCAGTGGGGATGTTGCACTTTATCAGGGAGGCTTTGAGTCCTGGTAACGTTTCCTCTGCCCACCTTTGGTTTGTTTGCCATGAAGGAGTTCCGAGTAGAGCGCTTGCTTTGGGAGTCTTGGCACAGGCTCCAGGGACAGCTCACAGCTCAGACTGCAAGGGCACACAGAAAAGACTACAAGTGGCACTTCTTGCTACTGGTGAGCTCTCTCTGGGGTTGATTTTAACTTGCTGAAACCTGCGTGAACGCGGCAGTAAGGGTCCCAAAATGCGGGCAGCAGATTCACAGCTCAGGCTCATACCGCTGCCATTTTGTGTACTTGCATTGGGGGCAGATCAGGAGCGTTCGTCCTGGCTCCACAAAAATACTGCGGGCTGTTGCTGACGTTTCCACCCCCACCACCCCTGCTCACTCCCTCGGCCTCGCCTACTTCCAGGATCTTTCTGCAACCTCTTTTTGTTTAATTTCGGAGATTGACGGTAATTGCCATCATCAATTAAAGGGGTCACAACCAATAAAACTGTATCTGAAACAGAATTTAAAGGAAACTTAACAAATTCGATCCAAATTCTCCTTTGGGGGTGGGGGGGGGCGGTGGGGGGTGATGATGCACTCCAGTCCCTCCGGTGCTCGCCATGTGCTGCATCTGCAGCATCACCCCTGGCGCGGAAGAGAGGCAGTTCAGGATCTTTCTGCAAGTGCCGCTGGAAAACCAGCAAGCTGACACCCATTTGGTGTCGGCAGCTCGCAGTTGGGATTTAAATGAGAATCGGGCATCAAAATCACAATGGCAAACTGCTGGAACGGTGGTCATCTGGTGCATTCTGCTGAAAAAATACCATTCTGGGTCTCCCTCTCCTTAATGTCTCTGAGCTCTAGGTCAGTCTCCCACTCCTTAATGCTGAATCATCGTTAACTTCAAAATCAATTTCCTCGGGTGCCTATAAGGGGGTAGAGTATTGTAAGATGTCACCAAAGTGGAAGTAGACAGACAGATTGTCACTAAAGTGGATACTGAAGGTATCTGACACATAAAATGTTCCAGATTAAAGGGCTTATCAGTATTAGGAGGCTGTGAGGAGTTGGGAGTTCCTCCACCTCACAGTAGGGATTGTAATATATCGCCTATTGACAGATTGCATGTAAAACTTGCTCTCAAATGAGTTTTAAAATGGAGAGAAGCTAAGAAGCAAAGCTTGATTGTAAATGAACCATCCTAAGTAACTCAACAATGTGTTGAACTTTAGTCAACAAATTGGGAACTTACATATTCAGTACATTTAAGGGAACAACACCTACCGAGGACAATAGGGAGTAAGCTGTCGGAAACATAGATTGTACCAGCAGCTGCATTCATGGGAACGAGATAGTTTTGGCTGGAACTCTTAGGAATTGGCTGATAAGAAACCAAGTGCACAGCAAACCCAGGGAAACAAGGTTAACCAACAAGTCATAAGGAACTGAGGCAAAGTTGACACTGTAGGACAACACATGTCAGCAGGGTGACATGCGATGGGAGGTGGACAGGTTGGGAAATCACTCAGCAGCCAGTCTGATAAGGGTCGACGAATCAATGAAGCTCCGCTGATAAGCTGTCGGCCAACCAGTGGTCACAGGAGTTTTGTAGGAGGGTCGCACACCTCGAAATATTGTATAACGCTGCATGTAGAACCATTGTACTTTGAAGGGTTCATCGGAACTCTTCCCCTGCATATGACTGAATAAAGATCGGTTAAACCGAGGTTTCGTCTGAGTGATTCCGTGGTCCCATTAATGGGCGGGTGTCGACCCTTATTTCACGGGATCCACCTTGAAGAAGAGAAGTCTGCTTTTCACCCCAACAGTGCCACACCCGAGAGCCCTGTAGGTTATAAATGTTTCACACTTTGAGCCCACTTTTCGCATATCAAAAATTTCTAAATACACCACTTCTATGTATTTTTGCTTTCACCATACTACAACTGGATGAACATTGGTTGTAGCTGCATCTTAAATCATGATGAGTTCATACCTTACTGCACTCATTATAACAACTTCAATTTTTTTTAAGCTGTTTTCCACCTTTTCTGAGTTAAAACACCAATAATACAACGGCATTACTTTCATGATTGCTCTGATAATGTCGGTATGATGCATCGTCTGAAATCTATCTTAGCAAGACCTTGTAACAATGGTATAGCAGCACCCGTGTCATCACCCTTAGCTCAGTGGTAGCACTCCTGAATCAGAGGGCCATGGGTTCAAGCCCCACTCCAGAAGCCTGAGCACATTATCTAGGCTGACACATCAGTGCAGTACAGAGGGAGTGTTGCACTGTCAGAGGTGCTGTCTTCCACATGAGATATTAAACTCAGACCCTGTCTGCCCTCTCAGGTGAATGTAAAATGTCCCATGGCACTAGTCGAAGAAGAGCAGTGGAGTTCTCCAGGGGTTCTGGTCAATATTTAACCCTCAACCAACATGGCTGTAAAGCCAGAAGATTGTGAAAGGCTCTACATCAATACAAATCCTTTCCCCCTTTACATCGTGTTGCTATGACATCCTTTGTTCGAAGTCAATGCCCTCCTCAACAACAACTTGCATTTATCTAGCGCCTTTACTGTAGGCCCTTCACAGGAGTGGAGGGAGGGAATTCCAGAGCTTAGGGCCAAGGCAGCTGAAGGAATGACCGCCAATGGTGAAGTGACTAAAATCAGGGATATGCTCGAGGCCTGGATTGTATGAACGTGAAGCTTTCGGAGGGTTGTAGGGTTGTAGGTTTACAAAGGTAGGGAGGGGCGAGGCCATGGAGGGATTTGAAAACAAAGATGGGAATTTTAAAATCGAGGTGTGGCGGGACTGAGAGCCAATGTAGGCCAGCAAACACGGGTGATGGGTGAGCGGGACTTGATGCGAGTTAGGATACAGGCTGCCTTTTGCTGAATCGGAAACTTGGTTGCTACCTGGCTACATGGGGGTGAATCCGGCGTAAACTTTCAATGATGTTGTAGTCAGGGCTAAGCTTATGGATGTTGGTGCGAAGATCGTAAGTGTCAGCCAGTTGTTTCTGGATTCCTCCCCTTGTCCAACCCTCTCTGTCCTCTCCTTTTGGAGTTTTGTCATAATACCTGAAATTGTGAAAAAATGAAAAAAATCAGAACATCAATTTTTAAAGTAACAGCTCATTAGATTGAATAAGCCTGTACCTTTTCCTTAAATTAACCTCAACCATCCACTATCTCACTATATCCATCAATTCCTTCTTTCCACAGTGGTAATTGCCCCACGGTCACGTTTATATTTTCTGTTTCAATCGCCTTCTTTGTACATTATTCCATTTTCCTTTGGGTGAGAATGAGAACATAAGAAATAGGAGCAGGAGTAGGCCATACGGCCCTCGAGCCTGCTCTGCTATTTAATATGATCATGGCTGATCCGATCATGGACTCAGCTCCACTTCCCCGCCGCTCTCCATAACCCCTTATTCCCTTATCGTTTAAGAAACTGTCGAGCTCTGTCTTAAATTTATTCAATGTCCCAGCTTCCACAGCTCTATAAGCCTGCGAATTCCACAGATTTACAACCCTCTGGGACAAGAAATTCCTCCTCATCTCAGTTTTAATAGGGCGGCTCCTTATTCTGAGATTATGTCTTCTAGTTCTAGTCTCCCCTATCAGTGGAAACATCCTCTCTGCATCCACCCTGTCAAGCCCCCTCATAATCTTATACGTTTCGATAAGATCACCTCTCATTCTTCTGAATTCCAATGAGTAGAGGCCCAACTTACTCAACCTTTCCTCAGCCCCCTCATCCCCGGAATCAACCTTGTGAATCTTCTCTGAACTGCCTCCAAAGCAAGTTTATCCTTTCATAAATATGGAAACCAAAATTGCACGCAGTATTCCAGGTGTAGCCTCACCAGTACCCTGTATAGCTGTAGCAAGACTTCCCTGCTTTTATACTCCATCCCCTTTGCAATAAAGACCAAGATTCCATTGGCCTTCCTGATCACTTGCTGTACCTGCATACTATATCTGTTGTGTTTCATGCACAAGTACCCCCAGGTCCCGCTGTACTGCGGCACTTTGCAATCTTTCTCCATTTAAATAATAACTTGCTCTTTGATTTTTTCTGCCAAAGTGCATCACCTCATACTTTCCAACGTTATACTCCATCTGCCAAATTTTTGCCCATTCATTTAGCCTGTCTATGTCCTTTTACAGATTTTTTGTGTCCTCACACATTGCTTTTCTTCCCATCTTTGTATCATCAGCCAACTTGGCAACGTTACACTCGGTCCCTTCCTCCAAGTCGTTAATGTAGATTGTAAATAGTTGGGGTCCCAGCACTGATCCCTGCGGCACCCCACTGGTTACTGATTGGCAACCCGAGAATGACCCATTTATCCCGACTCTCTGTTCTCTGTTAGTTAGTCAATCCTCTATCCATGCTAATATATTACCCCCAACCCCATGAACATTTATCTTGTGCAGTAACCTTTTATGTGGCACCTTGTCAAATGCCTTCTGGAAGTCCAAATACACCACATCCACTGGTTCCCCTTTATCCACCCTGTTCGTTACATCCTCAAAGAATTCCAGCAAATTTGTTAAACATGACTTCCCCTTCATAAATCCATGTTGACTCTGCCTGACTTAATTTTGCTTTTCCAAATGTCCTGCTACTGCTTTTTATTTGGAAAGTTTCACCTAACTTCCCTTGTTACTCCACTCCACTCTTCTAATGCCAGATTACTGTTCATTCCGATGCTTTCTGCTTTACCTTGATAGCCATTATTTCATCCACTGAAGCACTTTCCTCTAAAATACTCTCTCACAATCGATTTGTCTTGTCAGATTCCTCCATACCTTCAAAACCTCCTAAAACTCTGCCCCAATTAAAATTATATTTTCTCCTGCTCAGTGTCCACCTTTGCCTTTTTCCACTTTGTTCAATATGGGGATATTTTTCTTTACATGAAGAGCACCATGGAAGAGTAAATTGTGCCATTGTAGCTTTAATTCCTCATTTCACCTTAGCATTTGAAGAAGTTGAGAATACAGGAAAGCTTGGAACAAGTAAGGGTTATTTAACCCATCAATGTTGTGCCTTGCATAGTTCATGAATGGCTATCTCAATTGTTGAATCCCCTTCCCACCCAATATTCCTGCAATCTCTTTGTAATCTGCAGTCCCTGTCCTTAACCAGTATTAATCCACTTCCTTTTTAAAGGTATCAACTGACTCAGAAAAAAACAACTTTTTCTTGCAATCTGTTCCACATGGTCACTATCATGTGGGGGAAAAATATTTTTCCAATATATAATCTTGCTCAGCGCTTGTGAATTTTGCAATTGTGTCCGACAGCTGTGTACCCATTGTCCATATTAAATCGCCATCTTACCTATACTTTATGTACACCTTTCAATGTTGTATCGTTTCTCTTAAATGAAAGTATATCTTGTCACCTGTGTCTTTCTTAATAATCTAATCCCTTAAAGCTGGTTATGCCTCGATCAATTTTGTCATGTTCCCTATAATGTTCTTTTAAATTCTGGCATTTGATTAATTAGTCCAGGTTTATCCTGGCTCCTGAAGCAGAACTGGTAATAAGTATTTCCAGTTCCCAAAACCCATGTGCACATTAATATGCTTTTGTCTCTGGGGTCATTTTGTGAGGTTGCACTTCCCTCAGAGAGCTCTCCTGCTTGCAGCACACATCGGGAAATAGCAGTCATGCTGCCCGCTATCTTCAGCCCATTAAAAAGAGATGCAAGACCAAGGGTAGTGCATCAGATACACTGTCAATGAGTGAGGCTTCTGACTGGCAGCACAAACTGGGGCAATCTATATATCCTGTTGTAAAATATCACCCGATTTCACTTTTATTTTTATTGTTTCCCACTGTAACTCACCCAAGTTTATAATTTGTCAAGAATCTGCCAGCATCTGTTGCGTTCTTGGCTGGATAAATATAACCCTTCTGATTGATACTAAATCCAGTAAGTTCCTGAAACCAAGGAGAAAATCAGAAAATTTCCCTGCAGCAAATGCTCTGAAGAATGACATAATTCAATGGTGCTTATAATGCAGACCAACGATTGATGATAAATCTCACGTGTAGCCCTCAGCAGGCCTGTTGCATGTACTGGCTCCTAAATCAGAAATGAGATGTTGGTGAGAGGTGGGGTGGGGTGAGGGGGATAGACAGCGAGCAAAATATGAACAATTAGCTCTCCAATGGCCTAGTACGAAGCCACGCTGACCAGAGGCTCTTAGGTTTATGTATGCCGTTAGCTCAATTCAATTGGACAACTACAATTGGCCTTAATTACTCCTAGTCTAGGGAGGGTTGAAAAATTAGCCAGAGTTTAACATCTTGATGGCAATAATTCATGTGGGAAATTGTGTATGTGAATAATAAGAACATAAGAAATGGGAGCAGAAGTAGGCCATACGGCCCCTCGAGCCTGCTCCGCCATTTAATACGATCTTGGCTGATCCGATCATGGACTCAGGTCCACTTTCCTGCCCTCTCCCCATAACCCCTTATTCCCTTATCATTTAAGAAACTGTCGAGCTCTGTCTTAAATTTATTCAATGACCCGGCTTCCACAGCTCTCTGTGGCAGCGAATTCCACAGATTTACAACCCTCTGAGAAAATAAATTTCTCCTCATCTCAGTTTTAAATGGGCGGCCCCTTATTCTGAGATTATGCCCCCTAGTTCTTGTCTCCCCCATCAGTGGAAACATCCTCTCTGCATCCACCCTGTCAAGCCCCCTCATAATCTTATACATTTCGATAAGATCACCTCTCATTCTTATGAATTTCAATGAGTAGAGGCCCAACATACTCAACCTTTCCTCATAGGTTAACCCCCTCATCTCCGGAATCAACCTAGTGAACCTTCTCTGAACTGCCTCCAAAGCAAGTATATCCTTTCGTAAATGTGGAAACCAAAACTGCATGCAGTATTCCAGGTGTGGCCTCACCAATACCTTGTATAACTGTAGCAAGACGTTTATACTCCATCCCCTTTGTAATAAAGGCCAAGATTCCATTGGCCTTCCTGATGACTTGCTATACCTGCATACTAACCTTTTGTGTTTCATGCACAAGTACCCTCAGGTCCCGCTGTATTGCAGCACTTTGCAATCTTTCTCCATTTAAATAATAACTTGCTCTTTGATTTTTTTTCTGCCAAAGTGCATGACCTCACACTTTCCAACATTATACTCCATCTGCCAAATTTTTGCCCACTCACTTAGCCTGTCTATGTCCTTTTGCAGATTTTGTGTGTCCCCCTCACACATTGCTTTTCCTCCCATCTTTGTATCATCAGCAAACTGGGATACTTTACACTCGGTCCCTTCCTCCAAGTCGTTAATACAGATTGTAGATAGTTGGGGTCCCAGCACTGATCCCTGCGGCACCCCACTAGTTACTGAGTGCCAACCCGAGAATGAACCATTTATCCCGACTCTCTGTTTTCTATTCATTAGCCAATCGTCTATCCATGCTAATATATTACCCCCAACCCCGTGAACTTTTATCATGCAGTAAGCTTTTATGTGGCACCTTGTCCAAATACACCACATCCACAAATACATCCACTGGTTCCCCTTTATCCACCCTCTTCGTTACATCCTCAAAGAATGTTATATGAGAACAGAAATACACTTGACTTCACAATTTAATAGGCTGTTGAACTTACAGTCTGCAGGCTCATACATTAGGAACAGCCACTTGGGTGAGATCCTGACTGGCTACCAGTACTCGTGGAGCTATACCCCAAGAATTAATGCTTTCAGGAGAGGAGAGGAAAAGAGGGGAGAAAATTGGCATGGGTAAAGAAATAAAAGTTTTATGAGAAAGGGAAGCACATGGTAAGTCTATGATTGGCCATCAAGCTGTTCAGGACTGTGGCTCTCGAGAATATGTGATGCCAAGAGGTTTGTGACCATAAGCAATAAACTACTGGTGAGACACAAATGCATACAAATTCCCGCTGCTGATCGAGGAGCACATTTGGCAATACAAAAGATGAGTGACAAAAGAATAAAAAATAATTCATAATAACATTCACAGTGGCTTCTGATTTAGGATTTTCAAAGCACATATTTTAATAATTCTCTCATTGTGTCTGCTCAAACCCACCACAATTTTACTTTCAACTTTTTCTTTGATCCATCATTGCAGCATTCGGCAACACTAGCAGTCGTGCTGTTATAGAACCATAGCATTTTACAGCACACAAAAGGACAACTTGACCCATTGCACTTGTACTGGCTCTCTGAAAGAGCTCTCCAATTAGTCCCAGCCCCCTGCCCTTGCCCCATAGGCTTTTAGATTTTCCTTTTTCAAATATTTATGTGCTTCCTTTCCACAACCGATTACGGATTCTGCTTGCACCACAATCCTAACAATTAGCTGCATAAAAGAATTCTCCAAACCTTTCCTTTGCTCGTTTGGTGGTGATCTTAACTTTATATGTAGGTGGGTCCCTCGAACGAGGATGACTTGCTTCCACACCAAAAGGGATGAGTTCACAGATGTTTCAATGGAGGACCTAATATTCCAGTCCTGAACTCTAGGGGTGGAAGATGCCTGTGCGTGGATTTTTTTTTAACGTGTGGTGACCGTTGCACATCAGCCACCACACGGGCTCGACAGAGCTAGGTCTTGGTCCAGTGGCAAAGATTAACCGATGACTGGAGACCTGCTCTGATGCACGGGCCTAGTGTGCACACATATCGCAGTGTGGGCTGGCCCGTGCTGCCCCTGGGCCCTCGCCTCTTCTGGGCCCCGAACTCTCGCCTCTCCTGGGCCCCGATCATGTCCCTCTGCAATCTCTCGCCGCTCCTTCGCCCCGACCTCACCGCTTATGTTGTACCTGGTCCTCCAAGCAGTCTTTAAAGAGGTCACTAAAAGCTGTTCACAGAATGGCCCAAGAAGCTGTCAGGACTTTTTTGGTGTATCCAGTAAGAACAGTAATACTCTTCCTGAACCTCCCAAAAAAGCCTCTTCAGCTGACTGCCTAGCTGTTTGAGGTCCTCTTGAGATTGCCTTCCCAACTCCCCCCACCACTGCTAACCGCTCCCTCACCTCCCCAAGACCTGACCTGCCAACCAGCTCAGAATGGGAGCCAGAGGATTTCCCTCCCACCCAGAATCGGCGATTTGCGGCAGGGAGTCAGCTCACCAGTGCCACGCTAATGAGACCAAGGCCTCAAAATGGCTCAGGCCTAGTGCCAGCATCAAGGGGCAGATAGAGCGGGGCACAACTTAAAAACCACCCCCTCTGAGTATGGGGAGTTGGGAAACACTTATTTTGCTGCAAATCATTTTTGTCATCCTATCCAGACGTACCTGGACTTGCTGCTTACTGCTTCTGACAGAGATGGATCACCAGGAAATGTTGGCTTCACCCAGTCAGCCCCTATCAAGGGTCAAGGATGTCACTGAATGGCTGCAATATATTCTGAGGGAGGAGGGTGATCAGCCAGCGGTCGTTGCCCACATCGGTACCAACGACATAGGTAGAAAGCGGATTGAGGTCCTGCAGGGAGATTTTAGGGAGCTAGGAAAGAGTTTAAAAAGCAGGACCTCAAAGTTAGTAATCTCCGGATTACTCCCGGTGCCACGTGCGAGTGAGTATGGAAATAGGAGGAGAGAGCAGATGAATGTGTGGCTGGAGAGATGGTGCAGGAGGGAGGCTTTCAATTCCTGAGGCAATGGGACCGGTTCTGGGGGAGGTGGGACTTGTACAAGCTGGACGGGTTGCACCTCAACAGAGCTGGGACCAATATCCTCACCAAGGGGGTTGCTAGTGCTGTTGGGGAGGGTTTAAACTAGCTTGGCAGGGGGATGGGAACCTGGGAGTGGTTTCAGAAAGGAGATTGGAAGGCAGAAAATTAACGTGAGTTTGGAAAGCAGAGGAAAAAAAAGCTAGTAAATAGACCACAATAGAGTTTGACTGTACTAAATGGTATATACTTCAATGTAAGGAGTCTAGGGAATAAGGCAGATGAGCTGAGGGCACAGATAGACACATGGAAGTATGATATTATAGCTATTGCTGAGATATGGCTGAATGAAGGGCAGGTATGGCAGCTCAACTTTCCTGGTTACAGGGTTTTCAGACGGGATAAAGAGGGGGATAACAAAGGATGGAGGTCTGTAAGAAGATACAGACCCTTATTTCTTAATTTTGGTATATATTAAAATGCTCTGACAAGCAAAAGGTTTTTCAAAATGAAGTAAAGGCTACCAGACTGTTGTGTCTCTGCACCTTGTTACAAACTCACACGAGGCATGGATATATCAGACACGGTCACTCTGTGACCTTCACTTTATTTTCAGGACTGAAGAGTGCTGATCCTGGGTGGGACCTCCCCTTTTGTACCTGGAAGCCCAGGTGAGGAGCTCACTCCCTGTGGTCAGGGTGTGCATTACAAGGGTACAGGTACAGTATGCATGAGTTACAGTTACATACTTATAGTCATTGCAAGATGGTGAAATACATGACATCACCTCCCCCCTTAGGTCTTTTAGTTTCAGAGGTTAAGTCTATCGGGTGGTCGACGCTCTCTCGTGGAGCACCGCAGTTGGGGCTCTGGTGGCTGAGCCTCAGCACGCGTCTCTGTCACTTGAGGTGATTCCGGCCTGTCCGGGCTGGCCGCAGGGATTGTGCATGCTGAGGGCTGTCTTTGTTGCTCGTGCGCTGGCAGTGGTGTGGGTGCTATCTCATCATGCTCTTCTTCCGGTTCCTCCGTGTCTGCACTGAACCTTGTCTTTACTTGGTCCAAGTGTTTGCGGCATAGCTGCCCATTGTTTAGTCTGACCACCATGATCCTGTTTACTTCTTTGCCAATTACGGTGCCCTCAAGCCATTTGGTTCCCAAAGCATGGTTAAGAACAAATACCGGGTCATCTATTTCTATACACCTCCCCCTTGAGCCTCGATCATGGAGCTCGGTTTGGGACTGGTGCTTGCCCTTAACAATGTCTGCCAGGGCTGGGTGAATGGGGGACAGCCGCATCTTGAGCGTGTGTTTCACAAGGAGTTCCGCTGGCGGGACTCCCGTGAGCGAGTGCGGCCGGGACCTGTAGGCCAGCAGGAGGCACGATAGGCGGTACTGAAGGAAGGGTCCTTGGATGCATAACATGCCCTGCTTTATGACTTGGACCGCCCGTTCCACCTGGCCATTGGAAGCTGGCTTGAACGGCGCTGTCCGGACGTGCTTGATCCCATTGCCCGACATAAACTCCTGGAATTCATGGCTGGTGAAACACGGGCCATTATCGCTGACCAGGATGTCCGGCAAGCCGTGGGTCGCGAAAACCGTATGCAGACTCTCCACAGTGATGGATGTTGTGCACGAGTTAAATATGATGCACTCGATCCACTTCGAGTATGCATCGACAACGATCAGGAACATTTTTCCCATGAATGGGCCAGCATAGTCCACGTGAATACGTGACCATGGCCTGGTGGGCCAGGGCCACAGGCTGAGTGGGGCCTCCCTGGGGGCATTGCTCAGCTGGACACACGTCGTGCACCTGCGAACCCAGTGTTCCAGGTCTGAGTCAATCCCCGGCCACCACACGTGTGACCGGGCAATGGCCTTCATTAACACGATGCCAGGGTGCTCGCTGTGGCGTTCCCTGATGAACGCTTCCCTTCCTTTCTGGGGCATGACTACCCAGTTGCCCCATAACAGGCAGTCGGCTTGGACGGAGAGTTTATCCATCCGTCTCTGAAACGGCCTGACTTCCTCGGGGTATGCCCTGTGTGCGGGTGCCCAGTCCCCAGTCAGGACACATTTCTTTATCATGGATAGGAGGGGGTCCCTGTTGGTCCAGAGTTTGATCTGGCGGGCTGTGATGGGGGAGCCCGCAGTGTCAAAAGCCTCAACGGCCATGACCATCTCGGTGCTCTGCTCCGACGCCCCCTCGGTGGTGGCCAGTGGGAGCCTGCTGAGCGCGTCAGCGCAATTTTCGGTGCCTGGCCGGTGCCGTATGGTGTAGTCATACGCAGCCAGCGTGAGGGCCCATCGCTGTATGCGAGCTGACGCATTAGCGTTGACAGCCTTGCTGTCGGACAACAGGGATGTTAACGGCTTGTGGTCGTCTCTAGCTCGAACCGTCTACCAAAAAGGTACTGGTGCATCTTTTTCACACCGTACACACACACACACACACACACACACACACACACACACAAACACGAGTGCCTCCTTCTCAACCATGCCGTATCCACGCTCTGCCTGGGAGAGCAACCTGGAGACGTAAGCGTCATCATTACCCTGCTGCAAAACACACCCAACCCCGTAGGATGACACATCGCACGTTAAAACCAGTTTTTTACAGGGGTCATACAAAGTTAACAGTTTGTTGGAACACAACAGGTTCCTCGCCTTATTGAAAGCCCGTTCTTGACAATCCCCCCAAGACCATTCACAACCTTTACAGAGGAGCATGTGTAACGGCTCCAACAATGTGCTTAAGTTCGGCAGGAAGTTCCCAAAATAGTTCAAGAGTCCCAGGAATGATTGCAACTCCGACGTGTTGCCGGGCCTGGGCGTCCGGCGGATCGCCTCAGTTTTTGATTCAGTGGGCCGCATCCCGTCTGCGGCAACCCTCCTGCCTTTGGCCTTTTTCAGCCGCAGGCCTACCCGTTCCAATTGGCGTAGCACTTCCTCCAGGTTGCGGAGGTGTTCCTCAGTGTCTCGACCCGTTATAAGGATGTCGTCTTGGAACACAATCGTTCCAGGGATGGACTTGAGCAAGCTTTCCATGCTTTGCTGAAAGATAGCCGCTGCTGAATGAATGCCAAACAGGCACCTATTGTAAACAAATAATCCTTTGTGTGTCGTGATGGTGGTCAGAAACTTGGATTCTTCAGCCAGTTCCTGAGTCATGTAGGCTGAAGTGAGGTCCAGCTTCGTGAACAGCTTACCACCTGCCAGCGTGGCAAAAAGGTCCTCCGCTCTCGGGAGCGGGTATTGGTCTTGCAGCGATACTCGGTTGATGGTGGCTTTGTAGTCGCCACAAATCCTGACCAAGCCATCTGCTTTGAGGATGGGAACCCAGTCGCTGAATTCAACGGGCGAAATTATGCCCAATCTGAGCAGCCTGTCCAGTTCACTTTCAATTTTTTCACGCATCACGTACGGCACCACTCTGGCTTTGTGGTGCACTGGTCTGGCATCCGGAGTGATGTGTATCACTACTTTGGTGCCCTTGAACGTTCCGACACCGAGTTGAAAGAGTGACTCGAATTTTTGCAATACCTGCGAGCATGAACTTCACTCCAAGGATGAAATGGCGTGCACATCCCCCCATTTCCAATTTATCTCAGCTAGCCAACTCCTCCCCAAGAGCGCGGGGCCATTTCCCGGAACAATCCAGAGTGGCAGCCGGTTCTGTGATCCATCATGCGTTACCACCAAGTTTGCACTGCCCAGCACTGGGATGATCTCTTTGGTGTATGTACGTAGCTGTGTCTCAATGCGTTCCAATTTGGGCCTGCTAGCTCTGTGTGGCCATAGTGACTCAAATTGTTGGGCGCTCTTGAGTGACTGGCTAGCTCCGGTATCCAGCTTCATGTGCATCGGGATGCCATTCGGTAAGACTTTCATCATCATGGGTGGCGTTTTGGTGTATGAGCTGTGGACGTCAGCCACATGAACTCTCTGAACTTCAGCATCCATGGTTGTTCCCCAGGCCTCATCCTGCATTTCAGACACCTCGTCTGGTTCCTCCGTCTCGCAGATTAGCCTCGCTACTACCTTTTTGCACATCCTGGCCAGGTGTCCCTTGACATAACAAATCGTACAGGTGTAAAGTTGGAACCTGCAGATCTTTGCAGTGTGTCTGCTCCCACATCTCCAACATGAGTTGAGATTGCTGTTAACAAAAGGACTATTCCCAGGCATTCCTCTCTGATGGCCCTTTTGGCTATTTCTAAGCACTCTGATGGAGGGCGTTAATTGTCCCATCACAGGATGTATTGTTCCTCATGATGGCGTGAATTGCCAATCCCCTTTCCATTGTCCCTGTTGCCAGGAGCTAGTTGCTGCCTGAACGGTGTCGAATTGCCCTTGCCTGCCTGCCTGGATGGTGTTGAATTGCCCTTGCCTGCCTGTGGGGTTCTGTGTCATTTTTATAACATTGATTCCCTGGTTTAACGCAACTTTAAAACCAGGGCTGTGTGCGTAGATTAGCTTGGTCTCCTCTTCCCCTTCCATAAAGGTCTAAGCTATCAACGCCGCCCCTTCTAAAGTCAAATCCTTAGTCTTTATGAGCTTCCTGAAAATGGCGGCATGATTAATGCCCTCGATGAAAAAGTCCCTTAACATCTCCCCCCTGCAGGCATTGGAGAACTTACAGAGACTGGCCAAACGCCGCAGTTCCGCCACGAAGTCCGAGATGTTTTGACCCTCCCGACGTCGGTGAGAGTAGAACCGGTGCCGGGCCATGTGTACGCTACTTGCCGGCTTGAGATGCTCACTGATCAGCTGGCTGAGCTCTTCGAAGGACTTGTCTGCTGGCTTTTGCGGTGCGAGCAGGTCTTTCATCAGCGCATACGTCTGTGGACCACAGCTGGTCAGTAGATGCGCTCTCCGCTTGTCAACCGCTGCCTCTTCCAGCCAGTCCTTTGTGACAAAGCTCTGCTGGAGTCTTTCCACAAAGTCGTCCCAGTCCTCACCCACACAGTAGTGTTCCTCTGTGCCACCGGTAGCCATCCTCGTGGTTCGGTGATTCCCGTTTCTTGTTGCCAGATGTTGTGTCTCTGCACCTTGTTACAAACTCACACGAGGCATGGATATATCAGACACGGTCACTCTGTGACCTTCACTTTTTTCCCAGGACTAAAGAGTGCTGATTCTGGGTGGGACCTCCCCTTTTATACCTGGAAGCCCAGGTGAGGAGCTCACTCCCTGTGGTCAGGGTGTGCATTACAAAGGTACAGGTACAGTATGCATAAGTTACATACTTATAGTCATTGCAAGATGGTGAAATACATGACACAGATATTTGTTGGAACAGGTGTGCAGACTTGTAAACAGAGCTGTTGGAAGCTTGTAAACTGCTTTGTAAGTTCAAAGGCTGTGTTCCAGATGGCCTAGACTGGACAATGGTCGCAACCACTGTGGGTGGGCAAGACAACAAGAGATAAACAAACCCCCTTTAATGTCAGGAAAATCTGTAGACTTCATGACTGCAATGACGAAGCCCAAGTTGTATTAACCGTATTTGTGTTTACCAGGAGGAGGTCAAACCTGGAGGTAACAGGTGACGATTGACCAGATGGCTTGTTGCACACGTCTGCAAAGTCTTTATGAAGTGTGCCATGAAGTCCAATGAAGATTGGACAATGTGAGCTTTGATAATGGCAGAGAACGCAGGATGTGTTATGTGTGAAAATGTCACAACTCACACAATTCGAATCAGGACAGTAAAAGAAAGCTTTGCATGATTTTGGCTTATTGATTTACTAAGAAAGGCAAGAAAACCTGTATAAAAGACTGGTCAAAAGATATTGTAACTGCAGTTGGAGGGAATGGCCCGAGAATGATCATCTCACCTATAAAGAACTGCTGCAGTCAGGGAAAGAGGACCTACAATCAACGCTGGACTGATCATCTGCAGGTAGTTGTACGTATGATTTCTTGTAACATTATTGGTGTACTGCTCGAATAGTGGTTAGGGGTTTTGAATCTGTTTTTTGTCAATAAAAGGTTAAAGGCAGAACTCACGTGTCTTGTGTAATTTCTCGTAAGTCTCAAATCTGAACTTTATTATCTGTTGGACGGGGTGACAGGTAATCACCGCATGTCCTACAGGCCGCAGTATTGTTTATAGAAACAATGATAGCTGTGAGGAGGGACGATATGTTAGAAGGATCATCAAATGAGGCTATATGGGTTGAATTGAAGAACAAAGAAGGGGAAGTCACACTGCTGGGAGTGTATTATAGACCCCCAAACAGTCAGAGGGAGATAGAAGAGCAAATATGTCGGCAAATTTCTGAGAAGTGCAAAAACAATAGGGCAGTAATAGTAGGGGATTTCAACTACCCTGATATCAACAGGGATAGTATTAGTATGAAAGGTATAGAGGATGCAGAATTCCTAAAATTCATTCAGGAGTACTTTTTTTAGCCAGTACTTAGCAAGCCCAACAAGAGAGGGGGCGGTTCTGGTCTTAGTTTTAGGGAATGAAGCTGGGCAAGTGGAAGGGGTATTAGTGGGAGAGCATTTTGGTGCTAATGATCATAATTCAGTGAGATTTAGGGTAGTTATGGAAAAGGACAAAGAAAGACCAGGTATAAAAGTTCTCAATTGGGGAAAAGACAATTTTACTACGCTGAGATGTGATTTAGCCAAAATGTACTGGAAACAGTTACGTGAAGGTAAATCAGTGTCAGAGCAGTGGGAGGTATTCAAGACAGCGATCATGAGGGTTCAGAGCAAGTATGTTCCCGTAAAGAAAACTAACAAATCTAGAGCCCCCATGGATGTCAAGGGCCTTACAGGGGTTGGATAAAGAAAAAAAGGGAAGCTTCTGACAGATACCGAGGGCTCAATACTGCAGAAACTCGAGAGGAGTATAGAAAGTGCAGGGGTTAAATTAAAAAGGAAATTATGAAAGCAAATAGAGAGCATGAAAACATTTTGGCAATTCAAATCAGGGGAAACCCAAAGATGTTTTAAATACATTAAGAGCAAGAGGATAACTAAAGAAATAGTAGGGTCTATTAGAGACCATAAAGGTAATCTGTATGTGGAGGTGGAAGATGTGGGTATGGCTCTTAACGAATATTTTGCGTCGGTTTTCACAAAAGAGAGGGTTGATGCAGACATTACAATCAGGGAGGAGGAGTGTAAACTATTAGATGATACAAACATAGTGAGAGAGGAAGCATTTAGGGGTTTAGAATCTTTGAAAGTGGATAAATCCTCAGGCCCAGATGAAATGTATCCCAGGCTGTTAAGAGAAACAAGAGAGGAAATAGCAGAGGCTCTGACCATCATTTTCGAATCCTCTCTGGCTACAGGTGTGGTGCCGGAGAACTAGAAGACTGCTAATGTTGTACCTTTTTTTTTTAAAAAGAGGGAGAAAGGGATAGACCAAGTAATTACAGGCCAGTCAACCTAACCTCAGTGGTGGGAAAATTATTGGAAAAAATTCTGAGCGACAGGATAAATCTTCATTTAGAAAGATACTTGATTGAATTTTTGAGGAGGTAACAAGGAGGGTCGATGAGGGCAGTGCATTTGATGTAGTGTATCTGGATTTTAACAAGGCTTTTGATAAGCTCCCACATGGCAGACTGGTCACGAAAGTAAAAGCCCATGGGATCCAAGGCAAAGTGGATCCAAAATTGGCTCAGAGGCAGGAAGCAAAGAGTAATGGTTGATGGGTGTTTTTGTGACTGGAAGGCTGTATCCAGTGGGGCTCCACAGGGCTCAGTACTGGGTCCCTTTCTCTTTGTGGTATATATCAATGATTTAAACTTGAATGTAGGGGATCTGATTAAGAAGTTTGCAGATGATACAAAAATTGGCCGTGAGGTTGATAATAAAGAAGAAAGCCAAGGACTGCAGGAAGATATCAATGAACTGGTCAGGTGGATAGAACAGTAGCAAATGGAATTCAATCCTGAGAAGTGTGAGGTAATGCATTTGGAGAGGGCTAACAAGGCAAGGGAATAAACATTAAATGGTAGGACACTAAGAAGTGTAGAGGAACAAAGGGAACTTGGAGTACAGGTCCACAGATTGCTGAAGGTAGCCGGACAGGTAAATATGGTGGTTAAGAAGGCATATGGAATGCTTGCCTTTATTAACCGAGGCAAAGACTACAAGTGCAAGGAGATTATGCTTGAACTGCATAAAACACTAGTTAGGCCACAGCTAGAGTACGGCGTGCAGTTCTGGTCACCACTTTACAGGAAAGATGTAATTGCATTAGAGAGGGTACAGAGGAGATTTACGAGAATGTTGCCTGAACTGGAGAATTTTAGCTCTGAGGAAAGATTGGATAGGCTGGGGTTGTTTTCTTTGGAGCAGAGGAGGCTGAGGAGAGACCTACTTGAGGTGTATAGAATTATGAGGGACCTAAATAGAGTGGATAGGAAGGCTCTATTTCCATTAGCAGAGAGGTCAACAACCAGTGGGCATAGATTTAAAGTAATTGGTAGGAGGTTTAGAGGGGATTTGAGTGGAATTGCTTTTACCCAGAGGGTGGTGGGGATCTGGAACTCACTGCCTGAAAGGGTGGTAGAGGCAGAAACCTTCACCACATTTAGAAAGTACCTGGATGTGCATTTGAACTGCCTTAACCTACATCATCATCATAGGCAGTCCCTTGGATTCGAGGAAGACTTGCTTCCACTCTTAAAATGTGTCCTTAGGTGGCTGAACAGTCCAATATGAGAACCACAGGTGGGACAGATAGTCATTGAGGTGGGTGGGACTGGTTTGCCGCACGCTCTTTCCGCTGCCTGCGCTTGGTTTCTGCATGCTCTCGGCGATGAGACTCGAGGTGCTCAACACTCTCCCAGATGCACTTCCTCCACTTAGGGCGGTCTTTGGCCAAGGACTCCCAGGTGTCAGTGGGAATATTGCACTTTATCAGGGAGGCTTTGAGGGTGTCCTTGTAATATTTCCTCTGCCCACCTTTGGCTCGTTTACTACAAGGCTATGGACCAAGAGTTGGAAAGTGGGGTTAGGCTGGATAGCTCTTTGTCGGCCAGCACGGATACGATGGGCCGTAATGGCCTACTTCTGAGCTGTAAATTTCTATGACTCTATGATTCTATCCACTGTTAGGACTTCTCAGGAATACATATGGCATTCCCTATGGGAACATCCTTGTATGCCGTTATCATGGAGGAGGAGGAAAATCAGCACAGGATGGAAGAGAGTCAGGCAGCATTTAAGGGCAAAGTAACCGACCAGATATTACTTTTGTCCCATTGAATATAGAGGCAGCACCGGTCAGATGAGGGCCTTGCTGAGGAGATGTGTACTAGAAGAGTGTGGCTCACCAAAAAGGCAATGGTGAAGTTCTGTTACCGACTGCGTTTAGACCTGCAGTCATATTCTGCCCGCACTGTTCCCTCTGAGGCTATGAAGGTGACCATCGCACTCAACCTTTATGGGACAGATGCATTTCTGGCAACCAATGTGCGATCTCTGTAATAGCAGATGGGCTGAAGTACATTTTTGCACTATTCAAATGACTAAATGATTTACAGTACAGCTGGGCAATTTGTCACCTTTGGCATCAAAGCAAGACTGCAGGGAAATAGGACCATCCAGTTATGCGGTGTTGCCCCCTTTCCCAAGGTCCAGGATGTAATTGATGACACCTACATGGTGACTTGGACAGGTTAGGTGAGTGGGAAAATGCATGGCAGATGCAGTATAATGTGGATAAATGTGAGGTTATCCACTTTGGTGGCAAAAACAGGGAGGCAGAATATTATCTGAATGGTAACAGATTAGGAAAAGGGAAGGTGCAACGAGACCTGGCTGTTATGGAAACATCAGTCATTGAAAGTTGGCATGCAGGTACAGCAGGCGGTGAGGAAGGCAAATGGCATGCTGGCCTTCAGAGCGAGAGGATTTGAGTATAGGAGCAGGGAGGTCTTACTGCAGTTGTACAGGGCCTTAGTGAGATTACACCTTGAATATTATGTATAGTTTTGGTCTCCTAATCTGAGGAAGGACATCCTTGCTATTGAGGGAGTGCAGTGAAGGTTCACCAGACTGATTCCCGGGATGCAGGACTGACATATGAAGAAAGACTGGATCGACTAGGCTTTTATTCACTAGAATTTAGAAGAATGAGAGGGGATCTCATAGAAACATATAAAATTCTGACGGGATTGGTCAGGTTAGATGCAGGAAGAATATTTCCGATGTTGGGGAAGTCCAGAACCAGGGGTCACAGTCTATGGATAAGGGGTAAGCTATTTAGGGCCGTGATGAGGAGAAACTTCTTCACTCAGAGAATTGTGAACCTGCGGAATTCTCTACCACAGAAAGTTGTTGAGGCCAGTTCATTAGATATATTCAAAAGGGAGTTAGATGTGGCCCTTACGGCTAAAGGGATCAAGGAATATGGAGAGAAAGCAGGAATGGGGTACTGAAGTTGCATGATCAGCCATGATCATATTGAATGGTGGTGCAGGCTCGAAGGGTCGAATGGCCTACTCCTGCACCTATTTTCTATGTTTCTATATTTCTATGTGAACCTCCCTCTCAACGTACTCAACATTAAGGACCTTCACTCTCTCAATGAACAGGTTGCACGGGACAATATGCAGAGGATTCTATATGGCAACACCAGATATGCTGGAAGTTGTCATGATACAGTCATCCTTCAAAATATGAGCTCCCCTAAACTTCTTCAAGGAAGAAAATCAGGTTAATGGAAAGTGAAAAAGCCTGCTTCCTGCTCCCATGGGTAATGACTCCACCAAGAGTAGCCCAAAAATTATCGGGAGGACCATCAGGGTCTTAAAGGCACACATGAATGAGCTTGAGTCTCATCTAAATTCCTTCATCTCCCTCTTCATCATCATCTCCTTGTCTATCTCCTTATTATCATCATAGATCTCAAGGAGGTAATTCCGTCGCTGTTCTTCCTCTTCATCATCATCAGGTGGTGAAAGTGCCATTTCCGGTAGGTTTGTTGCCATGGACACCCAGCAGCCTGTGGCTCCTGATGTCAGTTTCCTCGAGGAGGGCCTGCTGGACTGAGTTGGTGAAATTATGGCACTTTCTTTTTCTGTGCCTGTGTGCCACACCCTGCTACCTTGTTTGGATGCACATGCCAGCTGATCTTAACATAACATCCTCACCGACTCTTGGGAATCCCTGGCCAAAGACCGCCCTAAGTAGAGGAGAAGCATCCGCGAAGGCAGCGAACACATCGAGGCTCTTCGTCGGGAGCACGCGTGGAAGACAAGCGCAAACAGCGGAAGGAGCGTTCAACTAACCAAGCAACCTACCCACCAACCACCATTTGCCCCACCTGTGACAGAGACTGTAGTTCCAGCATTGGGCTCTTCAGTCACCTAAGAACTCATTTTAGTGTGGAAGCAAGTCTTCCTTGACTCCGGTTGACTGCCGACGTAGAAGAGACATTCTTGAAAAGTATCACAAAAAGATTTATGAGGCATGCAGAAAAGTTGGATGAGAGTCAAGCGAGTGAGCCAAGCACTGTTCCATACTTACTGCTTGTCGACCAGTTTGCTGCTATAGTGTTCAGCCAGAACTGTCTTTTTCAAGGCTGCACATAAATTTTGAAAATGCTACTCTTACTGTAATGACTCAAGAGTCTGGTTACTGTAAACTCACTCTGGCGCAACCTGATCCATCTTTATTCCAGCCCAAGAGTGCCAGCGTGACAAAGCCACCCAGCTTATATATACATGTAACCAAGCACACATGCCACATGCATACAGCCCAATGACCTCCGACCGCGGCACCCTTCTGGTGTCTGGTAATGCCCAAGCATTAATACATAACAACATCCCCCTTTTAAAATCTTAACAACAGTCTATTTACAAATTAAGTCGGTCTGGGGCTTTCCTCTCACGAGTTGATCGTTTCAGTTCAACTTTGGCTCTGGGCGAGCGTTCTGAGTCCGTTAAGACTGAGGGCGGAGTAGCCGATCTGATGGGAGTGGTCATGACCACATCAGAGACTGAAGGTTCAGAGTCAGTAATGTCAGCAGAGTCCAGGTGAATCTGCATCTTGGCTCCCGTAAAATTACCAGTGCCCGGTTCAAACAAAGAAGGAAACTTTTTCAATACTTGAGCACACGCCGAAGTATGATCCACCGAGGACAACATCTTGACATCTATCCAGTTCAGCTTGATTTTCTCGAGCCAATCCCTGCCGAACAGCACTGGACCATTACCTGGGATGATCCATAATGGTAGCTCGTGAAACACACCGTCATATGACACCTCGATTGCTGTACTGCCGAGCACTGGTGTGAGTACCTTAGTGTAAATACGCAACCTGGCATTGACTGGACTCAGCTTCGGTTTCTCAGCCTTCGTGTCCCACAGCTTGTCGAATGTCCTTTGGCTCATTATCGACTGGCTCGCACCCGTGTCCAGCTCCATTGATACAGCTTCACATTAACGACTATCGGCTGGCTCTTGCTCAGGAACGAATACAGTCCATTCACTTCCTCCTCGGGTTGCGTATCCGGGCCATCACTGAACTGGTCCTCATCAACCACGTGGTGAGCCGCACCACGCTTGCTCCGTTGTGGACACATCCTGTGAAGATGCCCCACTTTCGAACCATTCCATGAGTATTGTCTAAACCGACACTGATGAGGCCGATGATTGCCCCCACAATGCCAACAGGGTGAAATCTGGATCGAACCAGTTGGCTGGCCCTGAGCAGCGGCAGGTTTCGCGTAGGCAGCTCCGCCCGAAGACGCCGCCATCTTGTTTACAATACTTGCCGTGGAACTCCGACTCGTCGATGATATCTGCTTCAAATTATCATCCGTCAGCATGCATGCCTGGGCAGTCGTGATGGCCTTTTCAAATCCAGCGTCTCTGCAGCCAACAGCTTCCTGAGGATCGCATCATGGCTGATGCCTATCACGAAGACATCACGCAGCATGTCTTCCAGCATGTTCCCGAACTTACACGGCTCAGCAAGATGTCGCAGGTCGGCGACAAATCCCAACACGTCCCTTCAGCACGAACACGCGTTTAGAAACGGTAGTGTGATATGATGATCCCCTCTTTTGGCTTCAGATGGTTACCCACCAACGTACACAATTCCTCGTATCCTTTTTCCACTGGACGTACAGGCGAGAGAAGATTCTTCATGAGGCCGTAAATTTTCGGACCACAAACGGTGAGGAGAACTGCCCTGCGCTTAACTGCGTAGAAACATAGAAACATAGAAAATAGGTGCAGGAGTAGGCCATTCGGGCCTTCGAGCCTGCACCACCATTCAATAAGATCATGGCTGATCATTCACCTCAGTACCCCTTTCCTGCTTTCTCTCCATACCCCTTTAGCCATAAGGGCCATATCCAATTCCTTCTTGAATATATCTAACGAACTGGCATCAACAACTCTCTGCGGAAGAGAATTCCAAAGGTTAACAACTCTCTGAGTGAAGAAGTTTCTCCTCATCTCGGTCCTAAATGGCCTACCACTTATCCTTAGACTGTGAACCCTGGTTCTGGACTCCCCCAACATTGGGAACATTCTTCCTGCATCTAACCTGACCAGTCCCGTCAGAATGTTATATGTTTCTATGAGATTCCCTCTCATTCTTCTAAACTCCAGTGAATACAGGTCCAGTTGATCCAGTCTCTTGTCATATGTCAGTCCTGCCATCCCAGGAATCAGTCTGGTGAACCTTCGCTGCACTCCCTCATTAGCAAGAATGTCCTTCCTCAGATTAGAAACCAAATCTGAGCACAATATTCCAGATGAGGTCTCACCAAGGCCCTGTACAGCGGCAGCAAGACCTCCCTGCTCCTGTACTCAAATTCCCTAGCTATGAAGGCCAACATGCTTGCCTTCTTCACCGCCTGCTGTACCTGCATGCCAACCATCAATGACTGATGTACCATGACACCCACGTCTCGTTGCACTTCCCCTTTTCCTAATCTGCCGCCATTCAGATAATATTCTGCCTTCATGTTTTTGCCACCAAAGTGGATAACCTCACATTTTCCCACATTATACTCCATCTGCCAAATTTTTGCCCACTCACTTAGCCTGTCTATATCCCTTTGCAGATTTTTTGTGTCCTCCTCACAATTTGCTTTCCCACCCATTTTTGCATCATCGGCAAACTTGGCTACATTACACTCAGTCCCTTCATCCAAGTCACTAATATAGATTGTAAACAGTTGAGGACCCAGCACTGATCCCTGCAGCACTCCACTAGTCACTGTTTGCCAACCGGAAAATGACCCATTTATCCTGACTCTCTGTTTTCTATTAGTTAGCCAATCCTTTATCCATGCTAATATATTACCCCCAACCTCGTGAACTGTTATCTTGTGCAGTAACCTTTTATGTGGTACCTTATCGAATGCCTTCTGGAAATCCAAATACACCATATCCACTGGTTCCCCCTTATCCACCTGCTCATTATATCCTCAAAGAACGCCAGCAAATTTGTCAATCATGATTTCCCTTTCATAAAAGCATGCTGTCTCTTCTTGATTGAATTATGTTTTTCCTAATGTCCCACTACTGCTTCCTTAATAATGGACTCCAGCATTTTCCCAATGACAGATGTAAGGCTAACTGGTCTATAGTTTCCTACTTTTTTCTGCCTCCCTTTTTAAGCACGGATGTTACATTTGCGGTTTTCCAATCTGCTGGGACCACTCCAGAATCCAGGGAATTTTGGTAAATTACAACCAATGCATCTACTATCTCTGCAGCCACTTCTCTTAAGACCCTAGGATGTAAGCCATCAGGACTTTTCCGCCTTTAGTCCCATTAGTTTATCTTGTACTACATCATTAATGATAGTGATTGTATTAAGTTCCTCCCTCCCTATAGCCTCTTGATTATCCACTATCGGAATGTTTTTAGTGTCTTCTACCGTGAAGACCGATACAAAATATTTGTTCAACGTCTCTGCCATTTCCCTGTTCTCCATTATTAATTCCCCAGTCTCATCCTCTAGGGGACCAACATTGACTTTAGCCACTCTTTTCCTTGTTATGTACCTGTAGAAACTCTTACTATCTGTTTTATATTTTGTGCTAGTTTACTTTCATAATCTATCTTCCCTCTCAATCATATTTTAGTCGTTCTCTGCTGGCTTTTAAAAATTTCCCAATCCTCTGGCCTCCCACTAGTCTTGGCCACATTGTATGCCTTTGTTTTCAATTTGATACCCTCCCTTATTTCCTTAGTTAGCCATGGATGGTTATCCCTTCTCATACAGTCTTTCCTTCTCATTTGGATTTTTTTTGTTGCGAGTTATGAAATTTCTCCTTAAATGTCTGCCACTGCTCATCAACCATCCCATTTGCTCGTCTTCTTTAGAGAGAACCTGCCTGTGTGCTGTGACTCCTTCTATAGATATATGGAGGGAGTCATGGGAGAGTCTGGATGCAACAGTGCATCTCTGTGCAGTGCTTGTCAGTGTTTGCAGAGCCTCAATGCTGTGGAACACTGACAGCACAACTGTCAAAATTCAAGTGGACATGGTCCCTTTAAGGAAACCGGCTGATGACGCATCATCAAATTACGTCATCAGACCTGCTTTGTTTAATTGGCCAGGAACCTCGCTGGGCGGGCTTAACAAGCCCCCAATGTAAAATTACTTAAAGAGAGCAGGCTGCAGCCAGGAGTGGGCTGGCACCTTGCTCCAGACCTCGGCTGCCCCTGACTCACCTTGGTTGGCGAAATCACAGCAATGCTTTCTAATCCAGATATTTTTTTATTTAATTAAATGAATATAAATTCCCCAGCTACCGTGATGGGATTTGAACTCATGTTCCCGGATCATTAGTCCAGTCCTCTGGATTACTAGTCCAGTCATCATCATCATAGGCAGTCCTGCGGAATCGAGGAAGACTTGCTTCCACTCTTAAAATGAGTCCTTAGGTGGCTGAACAGTCCAATACGAGAACCACAGTCCCTGTCACAGATGGGACAGATAGTCGTTGAGGGAAGGGGTGGGTGGGACTGGTTTGCCACACGCTCTTTCCGCTGCCTGCGCTTGGTTTCTGCATGCTCTCGGCGATGAGACTCGAGGTGCTCAGCGCCCTCCCGGATGCACTTTCTCCACTTAGGGCGGTCTTTGGCCAGGGACTCCCAAGTGTCGGTGGGGATGTTGCACTTTATCAGGGAGGCTTTGAGGGTGCCCTTGTAACGTTTCCTCTGCCCACCTTTGGCTCGTTTGCCGTGAAGGAGTTCCGAGTGGAGCGCTTGCTTTGGGAGTTTCGTGTCTGACATGCAGACAATGTGGCCCGCCCAGCTGAGCTGATCGAGTGTGGTCAGTGCTTCAATGCTGGGGACGTTGGCCTGGTCGAGAACGCTAATGTTGGTGCGTCTGTCCTCCCAGGGGATTTGTAGGATCTTGCAGAGACATCGTTGGTGGTATTTCTCCAGCAACTTGAAGTGTCTCCTGTACATGGTCCATGTCTCCGAGCCATACAGGAGGGTAGGTATTACTACAGCCCTGTAGACCATGAGCTTGGTGGTGGATTTGAGGGCCTGGTCTTCGAACACTCTCTTCCTCAGGCAGCCGAAGGCTGCACTGCTGCACTGGAGGCCACTGTGCGACCGTTCCAGAGAACTGGTGCATGCAGCTTGCTGACAGCATTTATATGGCATCGAATCTGTTTCAGGCGGATGCGAATTTCTCGGCCACAATGAGTAAAGCAACAGGTAAAGAGATCGTAGGGCTACTCGGGGATGAAAGAGGAGGGAGCCTAATAGTGAAGGATGAAGCTATGGCAGAGATATTAATTAAAAATGCTGCATCTATTTTACAAATTAATTTTTACAAGTGGAAGTGAGAAGGAGATTATGGAACAATTGATAGAGTTAACTGTAGAAAAGGAATTCGTTCTGGAAAAATCAGAATTCAAGGTGGATAAGTCATCAGGCTCCTGTGGCATGTACCATATGCTGTCGACGGAAAACAGGAAGCAGCAACGTTTCCGACCACAATTTTTCAACCCTCCTTAAATATACAAATTTTGCCATTGGACTCATGAGTAGCCAAGGGATAGAATAATGAATCAAGTAACTATTGGGCAGTTAGCCTAACGTTGTCTGTGGGCAAACTCATAGGGGCCGAATGTGGTGTAGGTTATGCCCACAACCGCCGAGAGTCCGCTGGAAATGTATGTTTTCTGGGCGATTCTTCCGGAACGGCCCGTCTTCCGTCCAGGTGCCGCCTGGTGCGAGATTGGTGGCGGAGGGCTCCGCCGGAGTGACGTCATGCCGCCTGCCCATGCCGGATGCTACAAACCGGCCATTTTGGTGAGGGATGCGGGCCTCAGAGCGACCTGACACCCGCCAGAAGGACCGCTGGCAAAAAGCAGGCGTGAGCTGGCCGTGAGTCGGACGGCAGGGAGAAGGGCTCCGAGTGCTGCAGCGCGGCACATCCCGGGGATCGGGCAGATCCCGCACCATCAGGAGTGGGACTGCCGGAAAAAAGTTTGGTGGATGTTGCTTCACTTTATTGCTGATGCGATAAAAGCGGCTGAAATGTGTCTCGGCTGATGGAAACTTTTTTTCTTTGACCTTGCTGAAAGACCTTCATTGAGAAGCCCAATGGCGAAGACAAAATAATTCTGAAAAAGTGGAAAGTCACATTCTGTCCATCAAAGCTGATTAATTAATTATTTGACACCGTCCTTCAAGAAGTTCTCAAGGAAGCACTACATATCACATAGAGGGTGAGAGGGTTAGGGTTGGAAAGATCTATTGTGAGCCTGAGACAGCTGCAGACTCTGACAACATTTGTATGGGGGGAAAAGGGTATAAAGTTACAGCTATTCCACTTTAGGGGCAGCGCAATTACAGACCAAACTGAAGAAGGACTATGGTTAATAGAGCACAGCAAGAGACAAATGCCGTGGTGACTCAGTGGCCTACCATTGAGGTTTCAACAACTAGACTGTCACTATCACCTTGTTAATGTGTCTTTCTTTGTACTGCAAGGAAACTACTTCATAAAATCTGTTCTGATTCATCACAAACGATCTGTACCCAGCATGCCTTGTTGTGATTACGGGCATAAGTCCATTCTGAGAGATGTAATTAATCTGACATATCGAATAACCCTCACAGCACGTACAGCGTGTTGCGATGGCCTGGTGACCCTACCCATTATACAGTGCAGTCATATGTGAATGGCAAGATATTCCTGATAAAGCAGATGACCTGGGGGTCAGATGTATGTTTCTCACAAGGCACCACACATGACGTTAAAATCAGACACTCACCAAGAGAGGGCCAACAATGTGAGTGTATTTACAAGTGTACAATAAGAAAGGTTACAGAACATGATTACATTTACACCACCAACACCCACTCCTCCACCCGGCACCACCACCTCTCTTCCCCTCCCCTTGAAGCGATGCCCAAGCTCCCCTTCCTCGCCCCGCCTACACCACGGTCCCGCTCCCCTGCCCCTCTCTGACTCTGGTTGACGAGCTTGTGCAGGAGGGCAGCGGGATGTCTGCAGACATGTGCGCCTTGTTGAGAAGGCAGGGGGCGTATGTAATTTTGCGCATCCCATTATAGTAAGTACGTTAAAACTATTGAGAGAGTACTGCATAGAGTTAGCACAGATGGGAAACAATAGTTATGAAGAGAGACTTGAGATATTAGAACTATTTTCAATGGAGCAGAGAAGGCTTCGAAGAGGTTCAATAGAGGTTATTTAAATGATGAAGGGTTTTGATGGAGTGAATAGGGTGAGGCTTTTTTCTTTAGTTGGGCAGTCATTAACAGGAAGATATCAATTTAAAATGGTCACTATGCTGGTGAGTAGAGTGGGTGGGAAAAATGTGAGGATTGTTGGAGAATGCAGTACATTGCTACAGGGTGTGATTAGCTATTGGGCACTACGAGCACACCTTAAAATATAGGGTGCTCAGGCCACTTATGTGATTGACCTGAGAGAATATGTATGGCAAAACCCTAAACTTGTCACAGGCTAGAGTGTTACCAAATGAGACACCAGACTCCCAAAGCAAGCACTCTACTTGGAACTCCTTCACGGCAAACGAGCCAAAGTTGGGCAGAGGAAACGTTACAGGGACACCCTCAAAGACTCCCTGATAAAGTGCAACATCCCCACTGACACCTAGGAGTCCCTGGCCAAAGACCACCCTAAGTGGAGGAAGAGCATCCGGGAGGGTGCTGAGCACCTCGAGTCTCACCGCCGAGAGCATGCAGAAACCAAGCACAGGCAGCGGAAAGAGCATGCGACAAACCTGTCCCACCCACCCTTTCCCACAACGACTATCTGTCCCACCTGTGACGGGGACTGTGGCTCTCATATTGGACTGTTCAGCCACCTAAGGACTCATTTTTAGAGTGAAAGCAAGTCTTCCTCGATTCCGAGGGACTGCTTATGATGATGACCAAATGACTCAAACCTGCAAATTGGTACCGATGCTGAAATCTCCATCAGTGCTGTTATAAGGTTTATCATTTAGTGCCAATGATTTAACAATGAGAAAGTCATATATAACCAACAGTGAGGAGTAATGCAGGGAAAGCTTGAGATTCAGTAGAGTGTACTTTAAAAATGTTCAGGCCATTGGCAGTACAATAAAATCTCTGTGTATTCTGGGCACCCGGCCACATCACTGAACTCGAGGCTGATGAAATGATCGAACAGTGTGGTTCATGTGTTTTTAATGCTATAATGAGATGTGGTAATAATGAGCGTTCCAGATATATAGATCATTCCAGTTGCCTCTAAAAATATTAACTGTAATGAAATGGATTTCTTGGAATATGTACATGGTAAAGGCAATAATTTGGTAATATGACCAGCTTTGTAGCATAAAATATATCCACATCAGCGAGGTATTCCCTTAATAGGAATTCAAACTGATAGTAAGTATGTTTGTGCAGTACAGCAGCATTTCTTGGACACTTATAAAAGATTTATGTAATGTAAACTTGTATTCTTCTGGGAGGTAAAAAAAGTTCTAGGAAAGAGTCAACTAGCATAGGAGACTTGGGCCTTGATTTCAATACAGTGAGAATGCAGGCAGGAAGAAAGACGTGTAGGATAGTATATTCTGTGCAACACATGTTTGGCCTCTACAAATGGCTGCGTGTTGTGTGGTGAAAAATATATGAAATTGGAGAGGCTGGGGAGTTCTGAATCAAGAGCATCAGCTGTGGGGTTGCAGGGCTGAGATGTTCCGAATCGAGGATTAGCTATGGAGTTGGGAAGGACTGGAGAGCCAAGAACTAGGGGGAGCTGGAATTCTGAGGAGGAAAATACTGTGCCATTGGCATATCTGGACAAATTAATAGCGCATGCATCACTTTTAATGCATGGGGTTCAGGTGGGCACAACTTGCCTGGTTTACCCAACTATGTAAAAAAAATCAATTTGCTATAAATGAAACCCAATCAATCTGATGTGAGTGTCCCGTCTATTAAGACTGTCAGCTTGGCTCAGTTGCTCTCACTACTGAAGTAGGTCGTGGGTTCAACCCCACACCAGGACTTGAACGCGTAATTTAGGCTGACATGGCACTGCAGTACTGACAGAGTGCTCCCTTGTCAGGGTGACATAAGAACATAAGAAATAGGAGCAGGAGTAGGCCATACAGTCCCTCGCGCCTGCTCCGCCATTTATTACGATCTTGGCTGATCCAATCATGGACTCAGCTCCACTTCCCTGCCCGCTCCCCATAACCCCTTATCGGTTACAAAACTGTCTATCTCTGTCTTAAATTTATTCAATGGCCCGGCTTCCACAGCTCTCTGCGGCAGCAAATTCCACAGATCTACAACCCTCTGAGAGGGTTCTTCTGACTTCTGATCTGCCGGTTCAGGTGGACCTTAAACACGCTGTGGCATTATTTGAAGGGAATTCTCCCGCAGTCCTGGCGAAAAGTTCCTCTTTCAACCACCACCATCAAAAATAAATGAATTGGTCATTCATTACGATCATCGGTTCCTTACTGATAAAGTACAACATCCCCACCGACACCTGGGAGTCCCTGGCCAAAGACCACCCTAAGTGGAGGAAGTGCATCCGGGAGGGCGCTGAGCACCTCGAGTCTCATCGCCGAGAGATTGCAGAAATCAAGCGCAGGTAGCGGAAAGAGTGTGCGGCAAACCAGTCCCACCCACCCCTTTCCCTCAACGACTATCTGTCCCACCTGTGACAGGGACTGTGGCTCTCGTATTGGACTGTTCAGCCACCTAAGGGCTCATTTTTAGAGTGGAAGCAAGTCTTCCTCGATCCCGAGGAACTGCCTGTGATGATAACGATGGTTCCTTTCATTACTATTTCTGGGATCTCGCTGTGCAATTGTTGACTGCCACATAACAACCGTTACAGACTCCAATTCTAAAACACGTAAAAAGGTGCTATGGCACATAAAGCCAAGCCTGGCACAAACGAGGAAACCACTTCCCTTACCGGAGTACCAACGTGAGCCCGTCCCAGCAGTTCTGTCTGTGATGGTCTATGCTGTGGTTTTGTGTAGGTCAGGGTGTTGAGGCTGCTCGGTTCGTCATGGTGGGTTCTGTTGAGGTACTCAACTGGGTCTTCCTTCTTTAGCTTCTCTATTTTATCAGCAGGGAGGTTCTGTAGCCCGCTTGGCAGCTACGATGAAGAGGTGGATAACGTTAGCATGAATCCTGAATACATTTACTGCCCAAATATTTAACCATTGGCAGGAATTATGTTATATTCTACTGGGTGTGGTTTGCATATCATTTTTATCTTCAAAATGAAACAGGCAGCATAAAAATATTTGTGATTACCAAGAAATTCAAGAACGCAATAAAAATTTACACAGCTAAATTTAGTCATCATCATAGACAGTCCCTCGAGTCGAGGGACTTGCTTTCAAGCCAAAAAGTTCACAGGGGCTTCAATGAAGGACCTAATATTCCAGGTCCCAAACTGTATGTTGAAGGGTGAAAGATGCCTGTGCGTGGATTTTTTTAACGTGGGGTGACCGTTGCACACCAGCCACCACACGGGCTTGACAGAGCTAGGTCTTGGTCCAGTGGCAAGGGTTATCCAACACGACCGAAGGCCAGCTCTGCTGCACGGACCTAGTGCGCGCACATATCGCAGTGTGGGCTGGCCCGTGCTGCACCTGGGCCCCCGTCTCTCCTGGGCCCCAAACTCACGCCTCTCCTGGGCCCCGATCACACCCCTCTACAATCTCTCGCCGCTCCTTCGCCCCGACCTCGCCGCTCCTGCTGTACCTGCCCACGCTCCAATCACCGACCTGGATCTTGGTGACTCCCATGGCGAGCACCATCGGAGCAGGCCAGGGCGCAGAAGTAGCAGCGTGGAGGCATACCACTCCAGGGAGCAGTGCGTACTGGAGCAGGAGAGCAACGGCAGTGAAGAGGGCGACTGGACTGGACGTAAATTTAGTATGCAGTCAGGAAACTGCACGCTTGGAATTATTTGAACTTGTGTGTGTTCTGATTCCCAGAGGCCACAAATTTGTCTCCCTTCTTAATTATGTACCCATTTTCTTTTCTTTGCTCCTGAAACAATACTCTTCATGTACAAAAGGAGAGCCAGCAGGCTATTTCACTGCTGCAGACACATGGCTGATCCTGTGCTCCCCTGACATCTACACACGAGCACTTTCTACCAGGAGTCACAGTAGCAATCATGGCTTTGGCTGATTCTCTTCCCTCCCGAGCCCTAAGATACCAAACCGATTATAGCACACCAATCACATTCTGGCTGAGATCAGTGAGAGAAAACCACAAATTTAACCTGTTTATCCCAGTTTAATAGTGCCACAGTAATCTGCTGAAGGAATCTTAAAGTTTTGAGATATGTGAATTAGGGCACAAAGGAAATAGTCATGGGAATACTGATTCGAAAGCCAAATTTAGGAATGTTGTCAGAAAGTTCTTAACACGAGAAACAGATTTCTGGGTTGGGTAATGGAGGCAAAAATATTTGGATTCATTTAAGAAATTTGCAGGTTTTTGTTTTCTTTATCTCAGCATGGGTGAACTAAAGCTCAACAGCCTTTCTAACTTGTTTGGACAAATTTGCTAGCTAAGTTGATGGTTGCTGTCAGCGTGGAATTGGGTGAACAGAGTCTGAAGATCCATGCTTCTGCACACCTACTCAACTCATGCATCATTGGGCTCAAGTTTGCCCGCCCGCTTAGAACGCCGCACTTCCGTGAGGTGCGCCGACTTTGTAGAAGACAAATTGCGCCTAAAACTTACCGTGGTATTCTCCCCGCTGCTGGAATGTTGCAGGCCCTTGGCGTAGCACAGCAGAAGGAATGGGGGCCGGAGCCAGGTCCCAGCGCTGAAAACAGTGCCGGGACCTTTGCACATGCGCGCTAGAGTCTGTCCGCAAGCATTTGGAGAGGAACAGGAAGGATAAAGATGCCAAGTTCCATTTGATTCTTATTGAGAGCAAAATCTACAGGCTGGCTTGTTATTACAAGTCCAAAAGGGTACTTCCACCTAACTGGAAGGATGAATCCTCCATAGCTTCAGCACTTGTAGCCTGAGAAGTTTCTTCATTGGTTTATTGGATCTAAAAAAAAATAAAATGCTCCCCCTCTCCCCATCCCCTCCCCCTCTCCCCATCCCCTCCCCCTCTCCCCTCCCCACCCCTCCCCCTCCCCCGATGCCACGTTGAGCCTAGCCTCCCGGTGTGCGTCTACCGCCCCTAGCCCTGGCTGAATGCATTCCCTCATCGGCGGCCCACTGCCTTCCCTTCACATAAAGGTAGGACTTCTATTTTTTATTTGTTATTGATTGATTAATTGCTTATTACTTTCGTCTTGGTGCTTTATGTGCAGGGTTCCTTCTATTTTTTATTTGTTAATTAATTGCTTATTACTTTTTGTGCTTTGTTTATTGCTTTGTAAGTCTTGGTGCTAGGTTTGGGAGTCTTGTGTCTGGCATGCGAACAATGTGGCCTACCCAGCGGAGCTGATCAAGTGTGGTCAGTGCTTCAATGCTGGGGATGTTGGCCTGGTCGAGGATGCAAACTTAGACAGTAACTATCATTAGCTCATGATAGGAAAATGAGAAAAGCAGAGTATTTTTTAAATGGTGAGAGATTGGGAAATGTTGGTGTTCAGAGGGACCTGGGTGTCCTTGTACACAGTTACTGACTCCTCTCAGCTTCCTTGTATTTTTTATTTGTTATTGAATGCTTAGTTTTGTG
The DNA here is from genome assembly GCF_044704955.1 of Pristiophorus japonicus. Taxonomy (NCBI): domain Eukaryota; kingdom Metazoa; phylum Chordata; class Chondrichthyes; family Pristiophoridae; genus Pristiophorus; species Pristiophorus japonicus. The sequence goes on from NC_091990.1 coordinate 172,795,899, forward strand.
CTTTGTTTAGTGCTTGGTGCTTTAAATGTACTTATGCTTCTTTAATGTTGTTGTGAAGGTGTTTAGTGCTTTGCAAGGTCCTCTCACTTCCCTTCACCCCCCTCATCTCTGGCTACCTGCGCTGATTTCTTAACTCACCGCAAGGTTTTTCTGTGCCGACACAAGTGGCCACATACGGTGGCCTAAGTTAGTTTGGAGTAACTTTTAGCTGGCTAAACTTGCTTAAATGGCCAAAATGGGCATAGGTGGCTGGTAACGCCCCCTTTTTGAAAAAATAACTAAACTAAAAGAAAACCTAACTAACTCACTTACACTGGCGCAAATTAAATGGGCAGAAACGCGATTTTTAAGGCACTCCAAAAAATCTAGTTGCTCCAAAAAAAACGGAGCAACTCCTGGGGAAACTTGGGCCCATTGAGTCTTCTGTCTGGCTAAAGTGCTTTCAAACATTCTGCTTCATTCAAATATCATAATGTGTGAAAATTAGAGGAGGCTAGAAAAGCATATAAGGGATAAGGGAATAGAGGGTTATGCTGATAGGGTTAGTGGAGAAAAGATGGGAGGAGGCTCGAGTGAAGCATAAACGCCAGTATGGTCTGGATGGGCCGAATGGCCTCTTTCTGTGCTTTATATTCTCTGTAATCCTGGATGGTTTTGGCAGAGAAGACCGAGGCCCAATTGCACTTCATGTGGTTCAGCTAGATCTGGCGATGAAGGACTAAACCAGTTGACGCCAGATACGCTCAGTACTCGATGGAGCAACATTGAAAGCCAACAACCAGGATGGGAGAGAATCAAGGTCTTACTGGGAGCAAGGGCATCAAAGATGGTGGTACAACTTTACTTGAGCAAATCAACAGGTGCAGACATGTCACGGCAGTTTCTAATTCAGAGATGCACAAAGTTTTCAGCGTACACGTCCCACAACCTGAGCACTGGGATTTAAACATCCACCCTGTGATTCTCTTTTAAAAATCCTGTACATGTGCCATTTTTATTTTAAAAAGCGCAGACAAAAATAGGAGCAAAATATACACACATAAAAATCTTTGGTATGGGAAGATATAAAAAACATTGACCTATCTGTGTCTGTCTAGAGTACCTTCTTTGGGAGCTATATTAAAGCTGAATTATAATCATGCAAAGACTGCTTTATATGGTTTCTGTACCAGAGGGAGACATAAACAATTATAGTGTAATCACTGTTTGAGAGGCGCATTCTGCATGGTTTTCTCTGGGAAGCGAGCTGGAGTAAAACATTCACATATACTTTATAAGCCAAGTGCCTTTTGATGTGTCAGTGAGTCAGATTGAATGTTTTGTGTAAATTCTGGAAGTTCCTGGTCCAGCTGACTTTCGCTGCAGTTATACAGTTTCATTGGATAGTAACCCGTGGTCCTTTTATCTCCAGTAATTCTGATTCCAAAATCAGTGGAGTGGCATTACCAGTTCTGGTGATGTCAGACCGCCAACACAAAATAGAACTGCTGCCCAGTTCACCTGCACATGACAGTACCATGGTTTTCCTTTGATGGCATGTATAAACTTTTTCCTAGCCATCAGGAAACATAAGAACATAAGAAATAGGAGCAGGAGTAGGCCATTGGGCCCCTCGAGTCTGCTCCGCCATTCAATAAGAACATGGCTGATCTTCTACCTCAACTTTACACTCCTGCACAATCCCCATATCTTTCGATTCCCTTAATATCCCAAAAATTATAAAAGGTCTAACAAGCAGAAGTGAGAGTCTAGATTAGCGATTTTCAAGCAACAGTATGAGTGCAGTTACTATGGAACATGCTCTGCAACGAGGGCCGGAGTAAGGGCCTGATGGGCCTGGGGCAAATGGATCCTAATGGGCCGATTGGTTTCTTTGCATTACATTACATATATGATTCTGATTCTGAGTATGAAAACAGAGCCCAGTATATTCAACAATGAAAGCATATATTCTGTATTAAGTAGGTATATATTCTGGTTCTGGTAATATTGCAATACGAGATTCCTATATTTATATATATATATATATAAGAACATAAGAAATAGGAGCAGGAGTAGGCCATACGGCCCTTCGAGCCTGCTCCGCCATTTAATACGATCATGGCTGATCCGATCATGGACTCAACTCCAATTCCCCGCCCACTCCCCATAACCCCTTAATCCCTTATCGATTAAGAAACTGTCTATCTCTGTCTTCAAGTTATTCAATGTCCCAGCTTCCACAGCTCTCTGAGGCAGCGAATTCCACAGATTTACAACCCTCTGAGACAAGAAATTTCTCCTCATCTCAGTTTTAAATGGGCGGCCCCTTATTCTAAGATTATGCCCTCTAGTTTTAGTCTCCCCCATTAGTGGAAACATCCTCACTGCATCCACCTTGTAAAGCCCCCTCATAATCTTATATGTTTCGATAAGATCACCTCTCATTCTTCTGAGTTCCAATGAGTAGAGGCCTAACCTACTCAACCTTTCCTCATAAGTCAACCCCCTCATCTCCGGAATCAACCGAGTGAACCTTCTCTGAACTGCCTCCAAAGCAAGTATATACTTTCGCCAATATGGAAACCAAAACTGCATGCAGTATTCCAGGTGTGGCCTCACCAATACCCTGTATAACTGTAGCAAGACTTACCTGCTTTTATACTCCATACCCTTTGCAATAAAGGCCAAGATTCCATTGGCCTTCCTGATCACTTGCTGTACCTCCATACTAACATTTTGTGTTTCATGCACAAGTACCCCCAGGTCCCGCTGTACTGCAGCACTTTGCAATCTTTCTCCATTTAAATAATAACTTGCTCTTTGATTTTTTTCTGCCAAAGTGTATGACCTCACACTTTCCAACATTATACTCCATCTGCCAAATTTTTGCCCACTCACTTAGCCTGTCTGTCCTTTTGCAGATTTTTTGTGTCTTCCTCACACATTGCTTTTCCTCCCATCTTTGTATCATCAGCAAACTTGGCTACCTTATACTTGGTCCTTTCTTCCAAGTCATTAATATAGATTGTAAATAGTTGCGTCCCAGCACTGATCCCTGCGGCACCCCACTAGTTACTGATTGCCAACCCGAGAAAGAACCATTTATCCCGACTCTCTGTTTTCTGTTAGTTAGCCAATCCTCTATCCATAGAAATATAGAAAATAGGTGCAGGAGTATGCCATTTGGCCCTTCGAGCCTGCACCACCATTCAATATGATCATGGCTGATCAAGCAACTTCAGTACCCCTTTCCTGCTTTCTCTCCATACCCCCTGATCCCTTTAGCCATAAGGGCTACATCTAACTCCCTTTTGAATATATCTAACGAACTGACCTCAAGCACTTTCTGTGGTAGAGAATTCCACAGGTTCACAATTCTCTGAGTGAAGAAGTTTCTCCTCATCTCGGTCCTAAATGGCTTACCCCTTATCCTTAGACTGTGTCCCCTGATTCTGGACTTTCCCAACATCAGGAACATTCTTCCTGCATCTAACATGATAATATATTACCCCCAACCCAGTGAACTTTTATCTTGTGCAGTAACCTTTTATGTGTCACCTTGTCAAATGTCTTCTGGAAATCCAAATACACCACACTTTGTCCACCCTGTTCGTTACATCCTCAAAGAATTCCAGCAAATTTGTCGAACATGACTTCCCCTTCATAAATCTATATATATGCAAACTTCTCTCAATAACATGTGAAATAAAACAGGCTAGTACATATTCTGTTCTGTAGATAGGTGGGCCTGTGTTCTTTGGTGGGCCTGGGGATGCACCCACAGCCGCCCCACGGTTAATCCACCCCAGCCCCCATTATCTGAATGGTGGCAGATTAGGAAAAGGGGAGGTGCAACGAGACCTGGATGTCATGGTACATCAGTCATTGAAAGTTGGCATGCAGGTACAGCAGGTGGTGAAGAAGGCAAATGGTATGTTGGCTTTCATAGCTAGGAGATTTGAGTATAGGAGCAGGGAGGTCTTACTGCAGTTGTACAGGGCCTTGGTGAGGCCTCACCTGGAATATTGTGCTCAGTTTTGGTCTCCGAATCTGGGGAAAGATGTTCTTGCTATTGAGGGAGTGCAGCGAAAGTTCACCAGACTGATTCCTGGGATGGCAGGACTGACATATGAGGAGAGACTGGATCAACTGGGCCTTTATGCACTGGAGTTTAGAAGGATGAGAGGGAATCTCATAGAACCTTATAAGATTCTGATGGGACTGGTCAGGTTAGATGCGGGAAGAATGTTCCCGATGTTGGGGAAGTCCAGAACCAGGGGACACAGTCTTAGGATAAGGGGTAGGCCATTTAGGACTGAGATGAGGAGAAACTTCTTCACTCAGAGAGTTGTTAACCTGTGGAATTCCCTACCGTAGCGAGTTGTTGATGCCAGTTCATTGGATATATTCAAGTGAGAATTAGATGTGGCCCTTACGGCTAAAGGGATCAAGGGGTATGGAGAGAAAGCAGGAAAGGGGTACTGAGGGAAAGATTAGCCATGATCTTATTGAATGGTGGTGCAGGCTCGAGGGGCCGAATGGCCTACTCCTGCACCTATTTTCTATGTTTCTAATGAGAAGGACCACCCAGCATATTACAGTTTGAGCAGTACCTGTACTGTAATATAAGTGTGGAACTAGATGGATGATTTTTTGCTCGAGGTACTGCGGCAGTGCGCCCAGGAGGGCATTTCATATCACACAGCATGGCAGGAGTCTCCCAATATTTTTCAAGCTTCCATGATCGAAGAATTGATGGCATGCTCCCAACGCTGATTGGTCCATGTGCTGGAAATGTGGAGGCCGGGGAAGGACGTCAAATTTAGGGCAGGAGAAATTGATTTTTTTGAATTTATTGTTCTGCCTTCTGTTGACTCAAGGATCTGCAAGGAAGCTGGGAGGATGTCTTGCTTCTTAGACCAAGCTCTGTAAGTGATGCAATGGAAAGTAGCCAGCTTTGGTTGCAGGGTGCACTGGCCTCAAAACAACAACAAAAGCAACAACTTGTATTTATATAGCGCATTTAACATCGTGAAACATCCCAAGGCGCTTCACAGGAGTGTATGAGATTTATTTAAATTGACACCGAGCCACACAAGTAGAAATTAGGGCAGGTGACCTAAAGCATGGTCAAAGAGGTGGGTTTTACGGAGCTTCTTGAAGGAGGAAAGAGAGGTAGAGAGGCGGAGAGGTTTCGGGAGGGAGTTCCAGAGCTTGGGACCTAGGCAACAGAAGGCACGGCCACCAATGGTGGAGCGATTACAATCAGGAATGCTCAAGAGGGCAGAATTGGAGGAGCGCAGACCTCTCGGGGGGTTGTGGGGCTGGAGGAGATTCAGAGATAGGGAGGGGCGAGGCCACGGAGGCGATTTGAAAACAAGGCTGAGAATTTTGAAATCGAGGCGTTGCTTAGGTCAGCGAGCACAGGGGTGATGGGTGTCCATCTGGGCAATGCGGAACGATGTAATGGAGCAAATCACTGTGGTGTCTGCTGTTAGGCGTTCCAAAACAAGTTCAACACTTTGAAGGAATTTGCATAGATCAGTGCCTGCTGTTGTCATCTCTTCATGATATTCTGGCATAGCATGGAACACACACTTTCTCCTCAACAAATTCCTTGCTCACATAGAATAATTACAGCACAGAAGGAAGCCATTTGGCCAGTCGAGCCCGTGCCGGCTCGCTGCAAGAGCACCTCAGCCAGTCCCACTCCTCCGCCCTTTCCTCCTAACCCTGCAAATTTTTTTTCCTTCAGGTACTTATCCAATTCTCTTCTGAAAGCCATGATTGAGTCTGCCTCCACCAACCTTTCAGGCTGTGCATTCCAGATCCTAACCACTCGAAAAATTTGTCCTCATGTCGCCTTTGGTTCTTTTGCCAATCACCTTAAATCTGTGACCTCTGGTTCTTGGCCCTTCCACCAATGGGAACAGTTTCTCTCGATCTACTCTGTCTGGACCCCTCATGATTTTGAACACCTCGATCAAATCTCCTCTCAACCTTCTCTGCTGCAAGAACAACCCCAGCTTCTCCAGTCTATCCATGTAACTGAAGTCCCTCATCCCTGGAATCATTCTCGAAAATCTTTTCCGCACCCTCTCTAAGGCCTTCACATCCTTCCTAAAGTGCAGTGCCCAGAATGAGGCCAAACCAATGTGCTATAAAGGTTCATCATAACTTCCTTGCTTTTGTACTCTCTGCCTCTATTTATGAAGCCCAGGATCCCATATGCTTTTTTAACCACTTTCCCAACCTGCCCTGCCACCTTCAACGATTTGTGCACATATACCCCCAGGTCTCTCTGTTCCTGCACCCCGTATAGGATTGTACCCTTTAGTTTATATTGCCTCTCCTCGTTCTTCTGACCAAAATGTATCACTTTTCTACGCTGGATTTCATCTGCCACTTTTCTGCCCATTTCACCAACCAGTCTATGCCCTCTTGAAGTCTATCACTATCCTACCTCATTGGATATTTCCTCATCTTTAGAGACTTTAGTTCTTTGGGGCTCAATTTTCCCCAATGCCATTTTTTGGCGTATTGCAAGAGTTACGCCTATTTTTTAAAATCCCAACTACTCCAAAAAAATAACTAGCAAGTGTCCCCATTCTATTTTTTGAAATTGGCGCTGCTCAAAGTCACACTGTGGAATTTTCAAGACATACTCTCTCCCTCGAGTATGGGCCCAGCTTGTGCAGTGGTGGTTGCTTTTCTCCAGGCAGGACCCATCAAAGCAGCGATCCTGTTTTGGGGGGGGGTCTGCGCTGAAAAAACGATGCCCCCCCCCTTCTGTGCATGCGCGAAAAGATAAGGACATTTTTGACGTGATTGCTATGGCGCACACGCCCAATGCAGCTCTCGGTCTGCAAACGGTCATTTTTAAAGAGACAGTTGTGTATGAGAATTTTAATTCTCATTGGAAAAATCGCAGCTGCAATACAATATGCAACGTGGCTCAAGGACCAAGAATTTCTCACAGGATGAAGTGGAGGCACTAGTTACTGTAATTGAGGCCAGATGGCATGAGCTGGACACCAGCAGAGGTCACATAAAAGTTTCACCAAAAGAAATGAAGAAACGCTGGAAACAACTTGCAGAAGATTACTGTGTAATGGTGACCACCCCGAGGTCCAGAGGCCAGTGCAAAAAGAAGTGGCAGAACCTTGGTCAAGCAGTTAGTGTAAGTAATATTTTCATTTATTCACTGAAATTGCAATTGTAAATGTGACCAGCTGTATATGTCCCACCCAGCAGAAAGACACCCGCTCTAAAAAGTTATATTTTCATCTTTGCAGAGGAAGGTGGCACACAACAAAAGGAAAAGAAATAAACAGGAGGAGGCCCGGCAAATCTGCAGCCACTGACACCTTTGGAAGACAGGGTCGCTGCTTTGATGGGTCTTGCCTGGAGAAAAGCAACCACCACTGCACAAGCTGGGCCCACACACGAGGGAGAGGGTAAGTCCTGCAAATTCCACAGTCTGGCTTTGCTAAATGTTAAGTACTGCGCGGGCTAGCCATGCTTCGGTTCACGGGGATGTCTCCGTCAGCTACACTTTGGTTGATGTAATGTGCCATCATTCATCGTGGTCCTTCAAATCAGCCTGCTGCCTGCGCTGTGTGAGCCGACTCATGCCACCCACCCTGGCCCCTCCTCTGCTGCTAACCATTTGTCTGTTCTGTTATATTTTGCAGAACTTGAGGCCAACCCTGACAAGAATGAAGCCGATGCAGAAGAAGATTCAGACGAGGATGAGCCTGAAGAGGAGAACATCTTCCAATCCCACCTTCCAGACCAAGAGCATGGGGGTGGGGGGCGGGGGCGGGGGGGTGAGGGGGAGGTGATGGATGAAACCCCCACTGTTGTACTCACTCTGGAGGAGGTGCAGGTGCTGCCCATTGAGGTGCCAGCCCCTTTCCTGAGTGGTACGAGTGTTGGGACATTCCATGGTTTCTCACTGTCCGAGGCTGCGGGTCCTAGTGGGAAGCAGCGAGGCACACCCAAGGCCCCACCATCCAAGGCTGCGGGTCCCAGTGAGATGCAGCAAGGCACACCCAGGGCCCCACCGTCCGAGGCTGCAGGTCCCAGTGGGATGCAGCGAGCCACACCCAGGATGAGAAGGGGAAGGAGAGCTCGACAGCGCTCTCCTGAGGTGCAGGATCTAACAGATGTGGTTCAGTAGTTCACTCCTGGACAACATCAATGGGATGAATGGTGAGGTAGTGGGACTGTCGGGAGAAGTAACAACACTCTCACAAGAAATGGGAACACTGTCCATGAACATGAGGGAGGGAATGTCGGAGTTAGCTGCTGCAATAAGGAAACACACCCAGACCCCGCGGCCATTGACAGCATCAACTGCCATTCCCACTCCAATCCCCAGGCAAGCTTCTAAAGAGGCCCAAGCCGGGCCTTCCACCTTACCGCCTGCTCCTCCCCATCCCTGCCCCCCCCCCGCCCCCTCCGCCCCCACCTGAAATGCTCAAAAGAATAAGCTTGGTACCAACCCGAGAAACACTGTGCCACCGCCTGCAGGCAAGGGTGGAGTCACCAAGACCAAGCGCAGCGGACGGTCTTAGAATAAGGTGGAGGAGAGATGGGTGCAGCCTTTCTTTGCTGCTGCTGTTGTTGTTCTTCAACTTATTGTTGTTGTTACTGTTGTAACTGTTCTCAACTTAAAAGTTTTTTGTAAGTTATGTAAATTTACAACTTTAAAACTTTGTAAGTGATCCTTGAGTTTGTAAGTGATCTTAACTGAAAACTTTAAAGTTCATACAGAATATATTTATTAAAGTTACGTACAAACAAGTGTTTGATGAACTTTTGAATAAAATATATTCTAAATTATAACTGAATCATTTAGAAACATAGAAAATAGATGCAGGAGTAAGCCATTCGGCCCTTCGAGCCTGCACCACCATTCAATATGATATGTCTGATCATACAACTTCAGTACCCCATTCCTGCTTTCTCTCCATACCCCTTGATCCCTTTAGCCGTAAGGGCCACATCTAACTCCCTTTTGAATATATCTAACGAATTGGCCTCAACAACTTTCTGTGGTAGAGAATTCCACAGGTTCACAATTCTCTGAGTGAAGAAGTTTCTCCTCATCTCGGTCCTAAATGGCTTTCCCCTTATCCTTAGACTGTGACCCCTGGTTCTGGACTTTCCCAACATCGGGAACATTCTTCCTGCATCTAACCTGTCTAATCCCATCAGAATTATATATGTTTCAATGAGATCCCCTCTCATTCTTCTAAATTCCAGTGAATATAATCCTAGTCGATCCAGTCTTTCTTCATATGTCAATCCTGCCATCCTGGGAATCAGTCTGGTGAACCTTTGTTGCACTCCCTCAATAGCAAGAATGTCCTTCCTCAGATTAGGAGACCAAAACTGTACACAGTATTCAAGGTGAGGCCTCACCAAGGCCCTGTACAACTGCAGTAAGACCTCCCTGCTCCTATACTCAAATCCTCTCGCTATGAAGGCCAACATGCCATTTGCCTTCTTCACCACCTGCTGTACCTGCATGCCAACTTTCAATGACTGATGTACCATGACACCCAGGTCTCATTGCACCTCCCCTTTTCCTAATCTGTCACCATTCAGATAATATTCTGCCTTCGTGTTTTTGCCACCAAAGTGGATAACCTCACATTTATCCACATTATACTGTATTTGCCATGCATTTGCCCACTCACCTAACCTGTCCAAGTCACCTGCAGCCTCTTAGTATCGTCCTCACAGCTCACACTGCCACCCAGCTTAGTGTCATCTGCAAACTTAGAGATATTACATTCAATTCCTTCGTCTAAATCATTAATGTATATTGTAAATAGCTGAGGTCCCAGCACTGAAACTTGCGGTACCCCACTAGTCACTGCCTGCCATTCTGAAAAGGACCCGTGTATTCCTACTCTCTGCTTCCTGTCTGCCAACCAGTTCTCTATCCACGTTAATACATTACTCCCAATATCATGTGCTTTAATTTTGCACACTAATCTCTTGTGTGGGACTTTTGAAAGTCTAAATACACCACATCCACTGGTTCTCCCTTGTCCACTCTACTCGTTACACCCTTTGTTCTCCTCTGCTGAATTCAAAATTTCTCCCAGTCCTCAGGTTTGCTGCTTTTCCTGGCCAATGTATATGCCTCTTCCTTGGATTTAACACTATCCCTAATTTCCCTTGTTAGCCACAGTTGAGCCACCTTGCCCGTTTTATTTTTACGTCAGACAGGGATGTACAATTGTTGAAGTTCATCCATGTGATCTTTAAATGTCTGCCATTGCCTGTCCACCGTCAACCCTTTAAGTATCATTTGCCAGTCTATTCTAGCCAATTCACGTCTCATACCATCAAAGTTACCTTTCTTTAAGTTCAAGTCCTTAGTCTCTAAATGAACTGTGTCACTCTCCATCTTAATGAAGAATTCTAGCATATTATAATCACTCTTCCCCAAGGGGCCTCGCACAACAAGATTGCTAATTAATCCTCTCTCATTACACATCACCCAGTCTAGGATGGCCAGCTCTCTCATTGGTTCCTCGACATATTGGTGTAGAAAACCATCCCTTCTTCACTCCAGAAAATCCTCCTCCACCGCATTGCTACCAGTTTGGTTAGCCCAATCTATATGTAGATTAAAGTCACCCATGACAACTGCTGTACCTTTATTGCACGCATCCTTAATTTCTTGTTTGATGCTGTCCCCAACCTCACTACTACTGTTTGGTGGTCTGTACACAACTCCCACTAGCATTTTCTGCCCTTTGGTGTTCCGCAGCTCTACCCATACAGATTCCACATCATCTAATCTAATGTCCTTCCTTACTATTGCGTTGATCTCCTCTTTAACTAGCAATGCTACCCCACCTCCTTTTCCTTTCTGTCTATCCTTCCTGAATATTGAATACCCCAGGATGTTGAGTTCGCAGCCTTGGTCACCCTGGAATAATGTCTCCGTAATCCCAATTATATCATATCTGTTAACAGCTATCTGTGCAGTTAATTCATCCACCTTATTATGAATACTCCTCACATTGAAACACAGAGCCTTCAGGCTTGTTTTTTTAACACTCTTTGTTTTTTAGAATTATGATGTAACGTGGCCCTTTTTGATTTTTGCCTTTGATTTCTCTGCCCTCCACTTTTCCTTATCTCCTTTCTACCATTTGCTTCTGCCCCCATTTTATTTCCCTCTGTCTGCCTGCATAGGTTCCCATCCCCCTGCCATATTAGTTTAAACCCTCCCCGACAGCACTAGCAAACCCCTAGGACATTGGTTCCGGTCCTGCTCAGGTGCAGATCGTCCGGTTTGTACTGGTCCCACTTCCCCCAGAACCGGTTCCAATGTCCCAGGAATTTGAATGCCTCCCTCTTGCACCATTCCTCAAGGCACGTATTCATCTTAATTATCTTGCTATTTCTACTCTGACTAGCACGTGGCACTGGTAGCAATCCTGAGATTACTACCTTTGAGGTCCTACTTTTTAATTTAACTCCTAACTCCCTAAATTCCATTATTTGTTACATTATTAACAGAACTTTTTGAAGTAAAGAAGAACCATTTCCATTATTTGTTCCATTAACAGAACACAACATTACGAAATAGGTCCAAGCAGTAAACATGGTCCATATGGAATATTTGCCGCTGAGCCTTCAGGTAGCAAAGCGTTCACGGATGAGCTGCTGGCGGAAGGCTTGATCAATCGTTAAAGGGGCACGATAGCCCGACCTCCCCCGCCGTCGTTCTTTGGGTTCAGGTATTTGCATGGCTTCCTCCTCTTCCTCCTCCTCCTCATCATCTGCATCTTCTTCCTCAACATCCGCCACTCTCACCTCAGGTGGTTCTCCCACTACCAGCTGCTGCTGCCTCATGATGGCTAAGTTATGCAGCATGCAGCAGACAACAGTGAACTGACCAACAATCTCAGGGGAGTATTGCAAGTAGCCTCTGCAACGGTCCAGGCATCGGAAACACTGTTTCAAGATGCCAAAGGTCCTCTCTATGATGCTGCACGTCGCAATGTGCGACATGTTGTATTCCCAGTCAGCTTCCGTCCGGGTTACACGTTGGGGCGTCATGAGCCAGGTGACGAGGCCGTACCCTTTGTCTCCCAGTAGCCAGCTCTGCCCTTCTGGCTGCTGCTGAAACATGGCAGATATAATGATCTCGAATAGAATGAATGCATCATGGGTGCTCCCAGGGTACCTCGCATCAACTGACATGATGTGATTCATGTCGGTCACACACGAGCTGCACATTAACCGAGTGAAAGCCTTTTCTGTTCCTGTACATCTCGGAATCCTCCAAAGGTGCTCGCAAGGCAATGTGGGTAGGTTAAATGCAGCCCTGTACCTTTGGGAAGCCAACAATCCTGGAGAAGCCCACAGCCCTTTCATGCATTGCCTGGGCGGTCAGAGTGAACTTTATGTCGTCATTCCTCCGGGCTTATAGTGCAGCAGTCACATGTCGAATACAGATATGTGTTGCATGTTGAGAAATGGCACACACCTCCCCAGTTGTGGTCTGGAATGATCCATTGCATAAAATGAAAGTGCAGCTGTAACCTTCACTTCAACTGACAAAGCAGTCCTCCTGATGCTTCTAGGTTGCCGGTCTGCTTTCATTAACTCACAGATCTCGGTTACAACTTCTTTGTAGAAACGCAGCCTTCTCTCACAGTCTGCATCACTCAGGTGCAGGTACGAACGCATGTCTCAAGATACCCGATGTGGGTAAAGGCTCCTGCCCATCATCCTACGTGCTCTGAGGTTCATCATGCGATGTTGTCAAAATCAATCATCTCCTCCGCAGCACCATCATGCAGAGGGCTTGCACCAGGTATGGCATTGTCAGTATTGCCCCCATGATTAAATATGTTCCTTTGCAAGAAGCTCAAAACAGCAGGACAAGCTTCTTTGTTGTCTCTTTCCCCAAGGTGGACGCCCTGGTATGGACCACACCCTGGTCTGCGCACGCGCAATAGGCTTGCTTAGAACGGGAAGCTAGACATTCAAATCAGGACATTTGGGGCAACGAAGTCTAAGGTAATTCTTTAAGATTAGATTTTTCTCAAAGTACCACCCCACCATCGACCGAACATCTCCTCGCTGGGCTCGAGGGTCGGCCGGCAGAATCGCTCCCTCGCCCGGACACAGGGGTCGGCAAACACCACCTCCTTCCCCCCGTGGGCTTCTTTTGATGCTGCTGCACAGTGTAAGGGTTCTCATCCCTTCAGTTTGGCCTCCACCCTCCCCGGGCTTCTTTTGAAGCCAAGCCCCTGTGTCCGGGCGAGGGACTGATTCTGCCGGCCGACGCTCCGACCCTTGAGCCCAGTTTGTTGACATTCGGTGGTGGCGCGGCACTTTGAAAAAAATCCAAAATTGAAGAATTGCATTAGACTTCCATTTTCTGCGTTTTAAGTTTGTAAAAAATTAAGCTTGATGATGCATATTTACTGTGTTCTTGATTCCCTCCAAAACTTCGCCTAAAAACAATGGCGTCTTTCGGCGCCGATTTTTTTAACGTGCGCTGGTTTTTCTTAAGTGCCCGGAAGGTTTTTTGGGAGTGGTCACATACATCGTCCGAGGAAAAATGTAAGTTGGCCAAACTTGCTTAACTGTGAAAAACTGGCGCAGACATCAGGTCTGCACCAGTTTTTCACATTTATGCAAATTTGACTCAAAAAAAACTCTACCTAAAAAAATCATAACTAACTGTGTTACGCTGGCGCACAATCTTTGGGGAAACTTGAATATTTAAATTTAGGCCAAATAAAACGGCGCGCGCCAAAAAAAAACGCACAGATAACTGGGGGAAATTGAGCCCTTGGTCCTTGTGCATGAAACTCTTTTGAGTTTACCTGCAAAAACATAAACATTAAAACCATGCCACCCGACCTGGGTGACACAGCAGACATTTTTTTTTTTTTTTTGTTTTGGTTTTTTTGGGGCGCTAAAATCAAATTTTTCCAGTGCCCCCTACAAAAGGGGAGGGGGACACTAAAAGCACCGGCAATGAAAACAAAT